>NC_139221.1:326245031-327685031 GCF_055691185.1 Crinia signifera
ATCCGTCAGCAGCAGGTGGCGGATTTTCTGGCGGAGTGGAAGGCCACAAACCAGCTGCAGGTTGAGGCGTTGAACCGCATTAATGAAACTCTGGCGGCTGGCATGCTAAGCATTGGCCAACACCTCAGCCGCCAGAATGAACTTATTGCGGAGCAGCTGTCCACCGCCAGGTCCCTAAGGGACAATCCCCCATCTGCTGCCCCACCCCAAGCTGCTCCCCAACCTTCCACCTCGGCTGACCCTCCTGTGGCGACTAGGGGAAGACGCCGAAAGCCAGCTGACCCAAAGGCCCCTGTCCCCAAGGCCCCATCTAAAAGGGGCAAAAAAGGGCCCAAATGAGACCTGGGTCACTTCCTCTGTGGTTGGAGGCCAAAGGTTTAAATTGCACTGGACATCCGCCTACTGAGTTGCCCATCGATCCATTTGCGTGCCATGGGCATGAAAGTTCGTATTTTCACCTCTACAAATGCAGGTTTTTTTTTTTGGTGGTGTGTATCTTGCTTAGTAGTCACCCTGGTTGTTGCAGTACGTATTCTGGTGTCCCCATTTCTTTCACCATTGCATTTGCAGGGTAACACATGTTTGGAGATATGCAACCTCTTGTTCTGGCTGTTTTATTATTTGTGTGTCTATTTTATTTGTTTTTTTTTTGATTTCTCACATTAAAGTGTCAAGCTGTGATGCTGAACAGCAAATAAATTTATTTTACAAATTAAATCTAAATTGTGGTATGTGTCATTTCTTGTGTGAAACAAATACTAGATTTATGTGTACTTACTGACCAGGGTATTTTTGAACATTTGTTGAAGTGTGGTGGAAGTTTCCCATGTGTAACCCTCTCCATGGCCATTCCCATGTTCCTATCCAACTTTTCCCTGCTAATTAGTTTGTGTCAGCACATGTGCAGAGCAACTTAATAGGTGAGAAAGCAGTTTGTGTGCAGGTGAGGTAGCTCCTACAGTAGTAGGTAAAAGCAGGTCCAGAACAATGCTTTCCTCATGGAGTGGGTGAGGCAGACAAACAAGGGTGAAAAGGTACATTTGTGTAGGAATTCATATGTGTCCTCCCTAAAAAAAGATGTGTGAATGGGCCAAACATGATAAATTAGCTTGTGAACAAACATGCATAACTTTTAAAATATATATGATTTGACAGTGTCATAAGCAGATGTAGGAATCCTTTGTTAGAGAGATGAGAGTGCAATAATGTGATTGGTGGCATCTTACATCCAGAGTGTAGTGAAATCCAAATCATAGCAGATGAGATAGTGGTACAGGTCATAATTTGGGGTACTATACAAAGATTGTGTTGAAAATAGTGGTCATGTGCTTCAAACATTGCAGAAACATCGTTTGTAGGTGTTAGATGTGGTTTATGTTATTGTATCCTAAATACAAAACCTATGTTAGTATTAGAGTGAACACGTTGACACATGTCGACTTGTGTAGATTGAGTGTGCTACTGCGTAAAGTCTATGAAAGCAGGTAGTGAATGTGTCTGTTTATCAAATACCTACCTTAGCGTATAAAAAGATTCTTACCTTAAACTAAACAAACCTTTAAATGTGGAGAAGTATAGAAACATAAGCTTCCAATGTGTTTGCGTGCTGCATGTGTGGCTTGCAGGCAGTGAAATCATGGTTTGGAGTTAATAGACTGCAGCATTGCTTATTACATTCAGGTGTATGTGTTTAAGTACTAATCAGCGTTCATTAGCCAACTCAGGCGCACGCTGGCAAGCGGTATCTGTAGGAGTGGTTTTAGCTGGCGGTTGGCGGCCGCCTGTTTGGTGTCCGAAACGAACGGTGCCTTAGTCGATCGTGCGGTAGTAGCACCGCTCATTTCTGGTGCACGCCCCCGTGTACGCCCATATTTACGCCCATTTTCCCTCATTATTTCGGCCGCTCCCATCAACACGCCCCTATGCCACCCCATTACCCGTACGCTCGCGTACAGGTTTTTTCGCACGTTGAGACAACGGCCGCAAGCGTTGTGGTGTGTTCGCGCCGGCGCATTAGCGTATTTGCACATGCGCAGATCGTGAAAAACCCCGGGACGTACGCGTACGGCCCGGACGCTCCAAGCAGAATAAGGCCCTATGTCCTGGGCTACATACAGACTGCACACACTGGGGAATCATTATATGGTGAGGGGCGTGGCCAGGTGTGTGAGGGGAAGTCATGTGACGTCAGCTCCACCCCCGATCAGCCTGTATCTATCGCAGCCGCTGTGTAAGTCCTGGGCTACCCACACACTGCACACACTGGGGAATCATTATATGGTGAGCGGCGTGGCCAGGTGTGTGAAGGGAAGTCATGTGACGTCAGCTCCACCCCCGATCAGCCTGATTCTATCACTGCCCCTGAGTAAGTTCTGGGCTACACACAGACTGCACACACTGGGGAATCATTATATGGTGAGGGGCGTGCCCAGGTGTGTGAGGGGAAGTCATGTGACGTCAGCTCCACCCCCGATCAGCATGATTCTATCACAGCCGCTGAGTAAGTCCTGGGCTACACACAGACTGCGCACACTGGGGAATCATTATATGATGAGGGGCGTGGCCAGGTGTGTGAGGGGAAGTCATGTGACGTCAGCTCCGTCCCCGATCAGCCTGTATCTATCACAGCCGCTGAGTAAGTCCTGGGCTACACACAGACTGCACACACTGGGGAATCATTATATGGTGAGGGGCGTGCCCAGGTGTGTGAGGGGAAGTCATGTGACGTCAGCTCCGCCCCCGATCAGCCTGTATCTATCACAGCCGCTGAGTAAGTCCTGGGCTACACACAGACTGCACACACTGGGGAATCATTATATGGTGAGGGGCGTGCCCAGGTGTGTGAGGGGAAGTCATGTGACGTCAGCTCCACCCCCGATCAGCATGATTCTATCACAGCCGCTGAGTAAGTCCTGGGCTACACACAGACTGCGCACACTGGGGAATCATTATATTGTGAGGGGTGTGCCCAGGTGTGTGAGGGGAAGTCATGTGACGTCAGCTCCGCCCCCGATCAGCCTGTATCTATCGCAGCCGCTGTGTAAGTCCTGGGCTACGCACACACTGCACACACTGGGGAATCATTATATGGTGAGCGGCGTGGCCAGGTGTGTGAGGGGAAGTCATGTGACGTCAGCTCCGCCCCCGATCAGCCTGTATCTATCACAGCCGCTGAGTAAGTCCTGGGCTACACACAGACTGCACACACTGGGGAATCATTATATGGTGAGGGGCGTGCCCAGGTGTGTGAGGGGAAGTCATGTGACGTCAGCTCCACCCCCGATCAGCCTGTATCTATCGCAGCCGCTGTGTAAGTCCTGGGCTACCCACACACTGCACACACTGGGGAATCATTATATGGTGAGCGGCGTGGCCAGGTGTGTGAGGGGAAGTCATGTGACGTCAGCTCCACCCCCGATCAGCCTGATTCTATCACTGCCCCTGAGTAAGTCCTGGGCTACACACAGACTGCACACACTGGGGAATCATTATATGGTGAGGGGCGTGCCCAGGTGTGTGAGGGGAAGTCATGTGACGTCAGCTCCGCCCCTGATCAGCCTGTATCTATCGCAGCCGCTGGGTAAGTCCTGGGCTACGCACACACTGCACACACTGGGGAATCATTATATGATAAACGGCGTGGCCAGGTGTGTGAGGGGAAGTCATGTGACGTCAGCTCCGCCCCTGATCAGCCTGTATCTATTGCAGCCGCTGAGTAAGTCCTGGGCTACACACAGACTGCACACACTGGGGAATCATTATATGGTGAGGGGCGTGCTCAGGTGTGTGATGGAAAGTCATGTGACGTCAGCTCCACCCCCGATCAGCCTGATTCTATCACAGCCGCTTAGTAAGTCCTGGGCTATGCACAGACTGCACACACTGGGGAATCATTATATGATGAGCGGCGTGCCCAGGTGTGTGAGGGGAAGTCATGTGACGTCAGCTCCGCCCCTGATCAGCCTGATTCTATCGCAGCCGCTGAATAAGTCCTGGACTACACACAGACTGCGCACATTGGGGAATCATTATATGGTGAGGGGCGTGCCCAGCAGCACCCCCACATCCACCTGTAAATCACCACACCCGCCAATCCCCCACCCACGCCACCCCTGCACACATCCGCTACACAACCACTCCTCCCACACCCACGCCATCCTTGCATACAACTCTCACCCATCCACACCACCATCACACCCACCCACCACACTGCCACACCCACCACCCGCAGCACCCCCACATCCACCTGTAAAACACCACACCCACCCTCCCATACCCACGGTACACCCATACCTGCACCCCACTCCCCCCCCCCCCCCCCCACGACACTCCGGACCAAACTATATTTCACGCAATAAAGGTGTTCCCATCTGAAGGCGGCGGAGCCCCTCACAACGGTGTGAAGAGAGCCCGTAGGGTGCGATGAATCACATTGGGCTAGATTCTCTAAGCTTCAAAAGTGATAAAATGGAGAGTGATAAACAGCCAGCCAATCCGCTCCTACCTGCCATGTCACAGACTGTGTTTGAAAAATGTCAGTCAGGAGCTGATTGGCTGGCTGTTTATCACTCTCCATTTTATCACTTTTGAAGCTTAGAGAATTTGGCCCCTAGTATGTAATAAACTATAACAGGCTCATAGGAACTACACAAACATCATTAGTTATAAAAGCACAAATTGATTGATAAAATACTCGGCTACTAATTAAAAGTAATTATTACATATATGATCTATAAATGGGATAAAACTACTCAGAGAATAAGTAAAAGAAATTAGCACATATATGATCTGTATATTAACATTTTGCATATCAACTAAATAATTAAAGACCCTTATTAAAGTGTTGATCTCAAAAAAAAAATTTCATTATATCAGATACAATATAATCTAGTTACATGAACCATAAAGTAAGATGCTCATCCCGCTATTGTATGTGTATTCAGTTCATTATATAATGTTATAATAATTGGATTTATTTTATCCGTTGGAAGGATTATGTTGATATAAATCATTACGATCCCAGCGTATGAATTAGTCCGTGCATTGGATGCACATTGTGGAGCGAGAATTGAATGTTATGGTTAATGTAGCAGATCTGTAGATTGTATATTGTTCAAGGACGATATAATGAAATCAATTTAGAAATTAAGTGAGATCAACGTTTCTTTTATTCAGAAGATCAGACTCTGAATGTAATGGGCATATATTCATATATTGTGCTAATTACACTCTTTTTTCCGGTGGTTTAAAGATGTTTGGGCCACGGACACAATTAGGGAGTTTACGCATACGGCGCATGCGCAGCTGCAAACGTGCGCAGTGTTGTCTCTCTCTGACCTATTCTGAGTCACGCTGATCTGTATTTGTATGACATGTGCAATTGACAATGTTTTACATTGTGGGCGTCTCCTCCGGCAGGGCCCTTCCCTCTCTGCCTGGAGTAACAGTGTACAAGTGAAAATGTACAAGTTCTGTTACAGCATCTGAAGACTCTCAAAGTGAGCCGCTCCTTCCTTGCACATTCATATGCAACTTGTACCAAGGGGGAGGAGCTAATTCTAACATTAGCATAAAGCTGCACATGTGACTATGGTAAAGATGTTGCAGCAGAGGGTCATATGTATCAGCCTCTTTTTGTCCATTACAATGATTCCTTAATATATTGGGGCAAGAGTTTCTATCATTAGGTCCCTCTACAAGTGACTGATCTCAAGTGACTGATCTCCATTACATCTGCTTACTGCTTGGCCAGGCGTGTCCACGTTTCTAAATAAGCCCCCATTATTTGGGTGACAATGAATGAAGATGGCTGAGTGGAGAAGGGTCGGGTTGGGCATCGATGTCCGATTCTGTGATGTCAGCTCCAGGCTGAGCCTTTTCCAGTCACACCGCAGAAGATTGGAGAATAAATGGAAAAAATAAACGCATGGAAAGTACAATAGATAATAGAAAGTATTTCCTAAATCCGGAACATATTGTCCCTAATTACTGGAGCCACACAGATCAGTCTAAGCAGATCGGCCCATCTGGATAAACAGTAGGGTACCGCGCATCCTTATGCCCCATCTCCTGCTCATCCCATTAGGCAGATTTGATAGATGATTAGTAACTTCTAGGCATATATCGGATATTGTGACGCTTGGTTCGCCCGGAGGATCTGCCAACAAAGAAACAGAACCCCATGAGAGTAAAGCAGAAGGCTTCTGGGTTAGATGTTACATCACTGACAATCAAATTACCCCAACCAGAGAAGCCTCATCAGCCACCATTCATGAGAAGTCAGCAGGATGCCATAAGTGTTTTGAAGCTCTTCAGGAAGACACAATCACCCTGATCCACCGTATACCAGGGGAAATGGGCCTCTGATATTTTTATATACATTGCATTTAACTCCTATACATTACATATATTGTCTAGGTTGCATTTGTTTACTGTAAATTCCGTTTCATTGGTTTTTCCGTACCATAAACCCGTAATGGGCACTGCAGGCTCATGGTTACCCCGGGGACTCCAGATTGTATGTGTACAGAAGTTAGAGAGTCTTTAGTCCAAGAACATGTTCAATGGCTCTATGCTGTATACCTCCGCTAATGATATCAGGGGACCAGCGGACGAACCTATTACCCCATTACACCTGGGAACCTAGAGGATGTCACATCAAAGTCTTATTGGTCTAGAGGAGTGATCCTAAATAATGAACCTCAAGCTCTCCCAAAGTATTACACACAAGTGGTGGTGCCAGAATGAAAGAGGTAATAAATAACTTTGACTGTTGGAAGGGTTGTGGTGGTGGTCATGGTGGTGGTCATGGTGGCGGTGGTCTTGGTGGGGGGGTCAGTAGAGAGCTGAAGGTTGAAAAACTATGGTCTAGAGAGAAAGTGTGAAGAAAGTATTTTAGAGTTACTGTAAATATAACAACCCAATACTCTTGATGAAGTAAAAAAGCGTCAGATACAGTATAAACAACCAATCAGCTACTGTCCTTTTTCAAACACAGCCAATAACATGGCAGTTAGGAGCTGATTGGCGGGTACTTTACCTCTCTCCATAATGAGAGGTGTAACTGATAATTCCGATATCCCCGTGTTAGTGTGACGCCCGCCACAGCCTAAAACACATGGGAACTCTACAGAGTGTTTGCCCTCCCCCATCATTGACAGTAATTTGTCTTGGCAATACCGTTGGTGCTGGTCAATTATATTTGGATGGGCATCCCTCTAAACACTGTGTAATACAGTATGTCTGCCACTGTGCGCATGTCATTACACAGGCAGACCACAATTCCCAGCAGCCTCAGCAGGTGGTAAGGCCAGTGATGGTTGGAAGCGACTTGTGATCCCGCAGCCGGTATTCTCATGGTTGGGAATGTGATGATTGGGATGTGACTGCATCCCAGTGTCGGTGCGCCAAGGTACCTAAGGCAGGAGTAGGGATGGCCATCGATTCAAAATCATCAATGGTTTATGGCTTTTGACATCAATAGGGGAGAACCAGATGGTTTCCCTCCATCGATGGAACATCAGAACTGATTTTTTCCCCTCAAGATGTTGAAACATGGATCATAGCTCTGCCCCCCCAAAACCCTGAAGCCCTTACACCACATTCTGATTGGCCCACTGGCCAGTCAGTCAAAGAAAATGAATGACCGTTGATAGCAAAAATTATCGATGGCTATCCATCACATAGTATGTTACTATCGATGGCTGGTTGCACTATCACCATCGATGGCCACCATCGATGACAACTGCACTGATGGCCATCCCTAGGCAAGAGCAAGTGGCACTGAATGAGTGGAGGGATAGTAGTGGGTGAGGAGATACTCCTCCCACCATCAGAGAAGCACTGATTGGCTGACAGCAGAAAAGGAGGATCAAAAACATGGCAGTACGGATGGTGTAATGGTTAGCATTATTGCTTCACAGCACTGAGGTCATGGGTTCCATTCCCACCATGGCCCAAACTGCGTGGTGTTTGTATATTCTCCCCATGCTTGCGTGGGTTTCCTTTGGGTACTCCAATTTCCTCCCACAATCCAAAAATATACAGGTAGGTTAATTGGCTCCTAACAAAAATTAACCGTAGAATGTCTGTGTGTGTGTGTGCACATGTGGTAGGGAACATAGATTGTAAGCTCCACTGGGGCAGCGACTGATGTGAACGTTCAAATATTCTCTGTACAGCACTGCAGAATATGTGTGCGCTATATAAGAAGCTGGTAATAAATAAATGAAAAAACAAATTGGGAGCTGTCCATGGCCATAGTGCTGATCTGGCTGCCAGCTGACTGCAGGGACCATGTGGTTATGTAATCAGAGACCTGCATCATATAATCTGAGCTGCACTGATTGGCTGACAGAGGAGGCGGGACAAGTCCGGAGCTGTCCATGACCATAGTGCTGACCAAGGCCAAAGGAAGCTGAACTGCGAAGCGCGTGCCGGCTAGCGGTGCGCGAGCAGTTGTGATTGCTCTTTTCTTTATTTTCTATACATTGCATTTTGATTGAATGTGTGTTCCAGCAGTGACCTGTCACTGAAGCCCTTGTAAGGGCTCTAACTCCTTGGTGTGCTCCCAGGTAGAGATCCGCAGACGTGTCCCCAGTGGGTGAGATCCCCCTGATACTATACAGAGGGACACCCCTGGTATTGTTACCCTGTTTGTACTCACCTATCTGCAGATTACCATTACTCTAGTGAGGTACGACCTCACCTAGAGTATTGTGTTCAGTTCTGGAGACCATATCTCCAGAAGGATATAAATACATTAGAGACTGTACAAAGAAGAGCAACTAAAATGGTGCATGGCCTACATCACAAAACGTACCAGGAAAGACTAAAAGATCTTAATATGTATACTTTAGAGCAGAGAAGGGAAAGGGGGGACATGATAGAAACTTTCAAATATATCAAGGGTTTTAACAAGGTACAGGTGGGAGACATTCTTCACAGGAAGAGGAGCAACAGAACACGAGGACATGCACTGAAACTAGAGGGAGGAAGGTACAGGTGGGAGACATTCTTCACAGGAAGAGGAGCAACAGAACACGAGGACATGCACTGAAACTAGAGGGAGGAAGGTACAGGGGGGAGACATTCTTCACAGGAAGAGGAGCAGCAGAACACGGGGACATGCACTGACACTAGAGGGAGGAAGGTACAGGTGGGAGACATTCTTCACAGGAAGAGGAGCAGCAGAACACGAGGACATGCACTGACACTAGAGGGAGGAAGGTACAGGTGGGAGACATTCTTCACAGGAAGAGGAGCAACAGAACACGAGGACATGCACTGAAACTAGAGGGAGGAAGGTACAGGGGGGAGACATTCTTCACAGGACATGTTTCTATGGTGGCAGTGGGTTGAGTAACAGAGTAATTCTCACAGACTTATCCGGCACTGAGATAGCCTCCATTAGGGCTGTCCCCATGGGCTGAGGTCCCTCTGAGACTTTACAGAGCGACACCCCGCATAATTATCCAGAGACCATATGCACTTTACCTATCTGCAGATTACCATTTATGGTGGCAGTATGTGCAAGTAAAGAAACTGGTCCGACATATACCCAGTGCTGAGATACTGTGCTCTGGTTAACTCGCCAATCTGCAGATTACCTCATATGGTGGCAGTTTGAGTGACTAACAGAGACGGTACCAGGATAGCCCTCATTTGGGCCTTAGGTTGGGGTCCACACAGTGACACCCCAGCCCACTCTCATCTGGAAGACCAGGGTTGATTTTCATTCATTACATGGGGTGCAACATATGGGCAACAACCCTTATTCCTCACACCAGAAAATTTATTGGAGCTATTTGTGACATACTGGGGTACGATTACCCAGTCTAGATAAGTACAGATCCAGGCAGCAGGAAGAGATTGGTATTAGTATTGAAACTACCAATCCACTGCACGGATCAGCCTATCTAAATACTGTTCAACAAAACATCTTACATACTTTTGAATAAAGATTGAACACAGAGCAATCCCTGCCCGCCACCTTTGTTTTATGTGTGTCATCCCAACTGTATATGTCGATATATGTTTTTTAAGTAATTTTCGCAGCCTTTTAAATAATGAATCAATAAAGGTTAATTTTAAAAAGTTAGTTTATTAGAGGTGCACCCACAAAAAGGACATTCTTTTTCTCTTTTCTCTTATAATCTGAGCTGCACTGAATGGCTGACAGAGGAGGCGGGACAATTCCGGAGCTGTCCATGACCATAGTGCTGATCTGGCTGCCAGCTGACTGCAGGAACCATGTGGTTATGTAATCAGAGTCCTGCAGCATATTGTCTTAGAATTAGCTGCAAAAAGGGAGTTAAAGTCTGGGACACAATTATTGCATGTATCCTGCTAAACTGCTGGACAACACAACTCCCTCACTGCTAACTGTACTGTGGCCAGGCAGATTTACAGTAACAGACATTGCCTTACAGTTGTAAAACTCACCTACACAAGTAGGATTCAAGGAATGTTAATGCCGGCGTATTTAAAATATCTGTACAAGAATAAAATAAAAAAAGGATCCAATGACTTTATCAGGAGGGGGCACTACTGATAATAAATCTGTAACGTTAGGGGATGGGGGATTAGACTAATACAGCGAGTAACATCGATCAACAGCACCAAAAGAGGTGCTAGTATTCAGTGCAGTTTATAGTCACCCATCACTTTAGCAAGTAACACAGTTCTGTTTTTGTGGAGCCAACATATCCCAAGGCTGGTAAGGGAATGTCTCTCTATATCCTGCGGAAATTGTGAGTTATTTTGCTAGAATTACGGTAAGGTGGCTTTCCTTTGTGGTGAGGCGGCAGTTGGCTGTATGATGTCAGCAAGCTGGATATGTCTCCCTTGATGCCGGATTGTCCAAAAGGTAACTCCCAGAGAGTATTTAGGTACCACAATAGTAGATGTAAGTGGGGATGTGGCTGGTTGTGTGAGGGTGATCGGAATCTCAGTACTGTGAATAAGCACCTCTCCACCAAGTGGAAGAAGAACCTAGTAACGACCCTCGACATTATTGAAAATCATTTTTTCATAATATAAATAAATGGTAAGGAAAATGTTAAATATACCATAATACCTTGTCTTTTCTTCCTGTTCCAGTGCACTGATTGAGGAGTCAGACACACACACACACACACACACACACACACACACACACACACACACACACACACACACACACACACACACACACACACACACACACACACACACACACAGCAAATTTGGTAGAAGTTGCTACCTCTGGTCATGTGCAGTCGCTCCGCTCTGTCCCTTACACGGCATGATGTGGCAGCAGGTGTAATAATCGTATTATATACCATTGCTATTGGTGTCATAAATGAAAGCCACTTGCCAAGTGGAAGGTGGGTTCCGGGCAATCAGAAATCCCCTGCCTTTGTCTATGACTCCCACTACTACTACTCACACTGGTACAACCCTCAGACTTACCCTGCTCACAGTGGCACACTGTTTACCTGTGCCCTCTTCCAGTTATATGGCCCTGTTTTATATTGTAAGTACTGTGAATATCTTACTGTATATCCTAAGCATCCTTAATATTTTTACCTCCTGGCAAACATCGTTTACAGTGGTGTTGAGAGGGGAGGGAGCGAGTTATTTTACTTTACCCGGGCGTGGGTTTGATGGAGGGGCCAGGGGCCAGCTCCCCCTCCCCAGTAGCAGGGAGCCAGGCGGTGGGGTGAGAGATATGACAAACTGCCACCGCAGCACAGCCTCTTCCCCCAGCTCAGCCCCTTCCCCCAGCTCAGCAAACACCGCTCAGTGTCGTGTGCTGAGCTGGGGAGAGAGACAGCTGCAGCAGCCTATCCTCTCTCTCCCTCTGTGTGCAATGCCGCCCGCACCCTGGAGAAATTGAGTTTATTTTTTCCATGGGGGTGTAACCATGCCCCCAGTGGCCCCGCCTCTACATTTTTCCAGGACCGACCTGTCGCCGCCCCTGCTAGCGTAACTCTCTAATAAAAATGATCCCGTTAGTGACGGTAAGCAGGCGGCATTGGATTCTTCACTGGTAATTAACTTTGAAGTTAAAAGATTAGTGGAGTAAAAATGGTTCTTGAAGACAATATATTCCCACCATATGTCGCTCCTGGGAGAATTACAGTCATTTAGTGTTTAAGATGTAAGAAAAACTATCTGAGAACGTCGGATTCATGTTTCAATAATCCTGCCGAGCCTCAGATACATATTGACATTACTACACTCGGCGTAACAGCAAACATCCGATTACACGATGAAAACACGGAATTATTGTTCAGACACTTTTTAGACAAGGATCTCTTTGATCTTCAGAGACAATCATTTAGATATTGATCACAGAATTCCTACAGCTGCGATTTGCAGCATGAATTGACTGACGTAGAATTCCCAAATATAAATGTTGGCTGGTCTGCCATGAGAGATGAAGATTGTCTATGGCCACCACAGCGTCACACCGGTATTGCGCACAAAGGGGTTTAGGGGTCTTTTTGTAAACACGGGTAAGATTCTCAAAGCATTCTGTGATCTCCGGAGGGAGCCAGGGGTGGACAGTCTCTGCAGATTCCGTGTGGTCTGGCCGTCTGCATGGAATCTGCTAAAAATGCCCCTCCAAAATTGGCCACTATGTTGGAGGAGACAGATGTTCGTGATCCCACTAGACCTCTAGCATCTGTCAGAGGAATGCAGAGCATACAGTGCTGCATGTTATTGCCAGATCATAGGAGCACTGGTGCACTGTGAACACCTACTGCCTAGCACAGGCATGTAACCCCCTGGCAATGCAAAGTATCAAGCACCTGGCAATGAGTATGAAACACCTGGCAATGAGCATGTAATCCCCTGGCAATGTGCAGGAAACACCTGGCAGAGTATGGGACACCTGGCTGCGAGCATGTAGCTCCCTGACAATGAGCATGTAACACCTGGCAAAGAACATGTAACCCCTAGCAATGAGCATGAAACACCTGACAACAAGTATAAAACACCTGGCAGCAAGCATGTAACTCCCTGATAATGAGCATGTAACACCTGGCAATGAGCATGAAACATAGCAACAAGCATGATACACTTGGCAATAAATATGAAACACCTGGAACAAGCATGTAATCCCCTGGCATTGAGCATGTAACTCCAGGCAATGAGCATGTAACTTACCCTGACCACGAGCAAATCAATGTGACCAAATCAAGTTCTGTAATAGAGGAATTTGCAATTAACAAAAGCTCATTAGAAGCACAAACTGGTCAACAGTTGCCTTGAGATACGACGATGACGGACATATGAAAACAGGAGCTTGATAACATTTCTAATGACGTTAGGAATGAAGCATCAACTATCAGCTGTAACCACACTAGAACAATGTACTGTACTGTATGTGAGCGTGCGCCAACACGATCTAGGCTGTATTATTTGCCTTGGAGCAGAAGAACGTCCCCCGATACTGGACTCATTCACCACTATATTATTTCATTTGAATAACCGCAAAACAGTAACTTTTCAGAGTCGTGTGACAAGTTATCACATACACTGGATCAAGAGGAAATCTTGGTCTTTATTTTTGGAGCAGATCACAGCATACCAGGTAAACAGCTCAGGCAGGTATAGTTACAGCAAGCAGCATACCAGGTAAACAGCTCAGGCAGGTACAGTTACAGCAAGCAGCATACCAGGTAAACAGCTCAGGCAGGTATAGTTACAGCAAGCAGCATACCAGGTACACAGCACAGGCAGGTATAGTTAGAGCAAGCAGCATACCAGGTAAACTGCACAGGCAGGTATAGTTACAGCAAGCAGCATACCAGGTAAACAGCACAGGCAGGTACAGTTACAGCAAGCAGCATACCAGGTACACAGCACAGGCAGGTATAGTTACAGCAAGCAGCATACCAGGTACACAGCACAGGCAGGTACAGTTACAGCAAGCAGCATACCAGGTAAACAGCACAGGCAGGTACAGTTACAGCAAGCAGCATACCAGGTACACAGCACAGGCAGGTACAGTTACAGCAAGCAGCATACCAGGTAAACAGCACAGGCAGGTATAGTTACAGCAAGCAGCATACCAGGTACACAGCACAGGCAGGTATAGTTACAGCAAGCAGCATACCAGGTAATCACAGCAATACAGGTAATCACATGTATTTCAATTTTGCCAGACAGGCTGCCAAACTGCAGGGAGACACAGCATTTTCAACAAGCAGGTACAGTAAAACCACACATTGTATCTTCTAAACTCAAAGGATTGGATTGGTAAATAATAACCCCAGGCTTCCCTGTAGGTCACTGCCCCCTTTGCCACAGCTGCATAACACTAACATAGAGAAATGTATTTGGGCAGATGCAGTGACCAGGGCAGTCTACCTAAAGAATCGTGCACCTATAGTCAGGGCTGGATTAGGGTCTGTGGGGGCCCTGGACAGCAAACTTGTGGGGCCGTTAAGTGATATAATGGAGGTAATAAAAATAAAGTATAATTCATCCTTTTATCTATTGTTCTGAGCAACCTTACATACTGCATGTGTGCATGCTGGGGAGGAAATGGGGGGGGGGGGGGGGCGCTGACATCCGGGGATGTTGCTGTGGGTGCGCACACCCTGCGGATGCACAGAAATTCGCATGCGCTGAGAACAACATCAGCCCTCGTGCGAACAAAGCCCTGCTGCAAACGGACCTGGATAAGGTCTGAAGTCTAGAAAAATGTCTCTGGAAACCTCTGGATCTGTATTCAGGTGAGATCGTCTGCACTAATCTTACTTTAATTGTAAGTAATTTTCAATCAGAAGCCGCACTGTGAGGCGCTGATGTCTCTTTGGCAGGAGACAGAGAAAAAAGAAAATAAAGATTTTCAGATTGATAGTTGCTGGTTGCCAAAATGCTCTGCATGTGCCGCGATGTAGTGCTCTGCTTATGCCTCTCTGTAGTGCTCTGTGTATGCCATGCTGTAGTGCTCTGTGTGTGCCATGCTGTAGTGCTCTGTGTGTGCCATGCTGTAGTGCTCTGTGTGTGCCTGGCTGTAGTGCTCTGCATGTGCCGCGATGTAGTGCTCTGCTTATGCCTCTCTGTAGTGCTCTGTGTGTGCCATGCTGTAGTGCTCTGCATGTGCCGCGATGTAGTGCTCTGCTTATGCCTCTCTGTAGTGCTCTGTGTGTGCCATGCTGTAGTGCTCTGTAAGTGCCACACTGTTGTGCTCTGCGGTGCTATGTTTCACTGTCCATATCGACTATGTTGAAATTCGAGACAAAAAAGAGAAAAATCCCATGTTGACCTTTTAACTGTTGACCTTCCCCATGTCGACATAATGCTTGTGTCGACCTAATGACCCTGTCGATCTAACCCATGTCGACCTTCGTTTATGTCGACCTTCCTGCCTGTCGACCTTCATGCATGTCGACCTAGTGGTGTCACCCTAATGCTTGCCTACCTAGTTGCTGTCTACCCTATGATCTATACCCGTGACAGCTGCAATGGATATTATAGCCCCTGTCAGGGCCGGCTCTACCATTAGGGCGCCAGATTCTGGGGGGGGGGGGGGGGGGGGGGGGGGTGTGACACCAAGTCTGCCTATCAAAAAATCAAATATGTCTATTGGTATCCTTGTACTTAAAGTAGGTGGCTGCTGTGCAAATTCTAAAGCCCTGTACACACACTTCCATTTGCTTTAGATTTGATGTTAGATTTGATTTTCTATTAGATCTGGCATTAGATCTTCCCATTCAATTTGGCATTAGATCTGTACTTTTGCATTAAATATCAATTTCGATATCGAATTCGATTTACATTCATGGTACACAGGGGCGTAACTAGCCGCACCTAACCTGCCCCCCCTTCTTACCCGCAGTCTACGTCTCGCCCGGCTCTCTGTCGGGACCTTCCTGACGTCACGGTCCCGGCCGGCTCCTGCTGCTACAATGAAAACGGACTCTTAGAAAATGGCTGCCCCCATACTGCAGACAGAAAACTGTCTGCAGTATGGGGGCAGCCATTTTCTAATTGTCAGTTTTCATTGCAGCAGGAGCCGGCCGGGACCGTGACGTCAGGAAGGTCCCGACAGAGAGCCGGGCGAGACGCAGACTGCGGGTAACTATAGCCCCGCAGCCCCCCCGGCGGCGCCCCCAATTTCTCTGCGCCTCCCCACCACCGCGGGGGCTGCGGAGCTATAGTTACGCCACTGATGGTACATTGTACACATTCGATTTACTGGATCGAATTCGAGATTTCCTTGGCTGCACAGTAGATTTTTCGGTACTTGTGTAGTGTCACGGCGCCGCCGCGCGCACAGAAGCTCTGTTTAACTGTGCGCGTGCCGCTCTAGCTGTAAGCTAGAAACCCCGGCTTGTTAGCGGCTAGCAGGTAGTCTGATTTTCTGACGCTAAAGCGTCTAAATATAGCGTCTGCATGGGGGACTCCCCCTTTGATAGCGGTGTGCCGGGGGGTGCCCGGGGTGCCCACTTTTACATGCCCCTGTTGTCAGCGGTGCGCAGGGCTGCCTATTTCACTGTGGAACTACAAGTACCACAGTGACCTGTCAGCGCCTGGGCAGCGCAATGCTGCTGCCCGGCGCTACGCTGGTAACGTAAACTGACAATACGTAGCTTACAGCTAGAGCGGCACCGCACAGTTAAACAGAGCTTCTGGCAGGCTGCCAAGTTTCAGAGACAGAGCGTGCGGCGGCGGCGCCGTGAAACTACACAAGTACCGATTTTTCTGTTCAATTTTGAGAAAACGGGAGCTCGCATCGAATCGAATGCAGATCGAAAGTGTCCTAAAAACCATTCGATGTGGATTAGATTTTGCTTCTATAAAATAGCCAAAAACCGATGCATGTGTACAGGGCTTAAGACCTCACCTCCATACTTTCACTTGAGGCGTACTTCCCTACTCTGCTGCCCCCTATTCCTTGTACTAATTTTTGGGAGTCCCCCTGCCATTCCGTAATGTTAGGCAAGTATGCCTTTCGGGGTTGGAAAATTATTATTGTTGGCAGGAGGGTGTGTGTGTGTGTGTGGGGGGGGGGGGGGGGGGGATGCAGTTGGTTGAAGTTTTGTCTAGGGTGCTAAAAAGCCTTACACCATCCCTGGACCCTGTGCCTATATGAACCTGTACACCACGACCTCAAGCCCCTTGGTTTGATATCAGTGTTAGTTAACTCAAGAAAAGGGGTCATAGACTTGAAAGGTGGTGGAGGAAGTCGAACATGGTTGAGGATAAGTTACAACTAATGAAACATACTGGAGATTATCAATCAATAATCCCTCATAAGAAAACAGAGTTCCTATCAAATGTGATGAGAGCAGAAAACAATAGGCAGAAGCTTAGCCAATGAGCATGCCTGCAGCCTGGTGACGCCCTCTCCCAGTCAGGTTGCAATGAGTTTGCAAAATTCTTTGCAGATAAAGGGGGTTATTCTGGTTCACTCGCAAAGGCACAATCACTCTCTAATGGACAAAACCATGTGCACTGCAGGTGGGGCAGATGTAACAGGTGCAGAGATAGTTAGATTCGGGTGGGGTTTGTACTTCAAACTGATATCTATATTGCACTGTAAAAATAAAGCAGCCAGTATTTACCCTGCACAGAAACAATAAAACACCCAAATCTAATTCTCTCTGCACAAGTTACATCAGCCCCACCTGCAGTGCACATGGTTTTGTCCATTAGAGAGCTTTTGTGCCTTTGCGAGTGAACCAGAATAACCCCCAAAGTATCTACCATCTGGGCTGGAATCCCCATAGTGTCACCACTATCAAGCCTACGACTGTAAGCCACCTGACTTCTTGGAACAGCTTTGACTGGATGCAGACATTGAAAAAAACTACCAGAAGGCTGCGTTCCACCACCTGTGACCTGGACCCTGCCTCAACCAAGCTGCTAATAGGGTGCATGGACATAATTGGCTCTGTATTGCAAAATTAGTTCAAAGCTCTCTGCAAACAGGCAACGTTCCTGAGCCACTGAAGGAAGCAATAGTCAGACCACTTCTTAAAAGAGAAAATTTAGACCCCGACTGCATGACCAACTACAGACCGGTATGAAACCTTTCTTTTCTAGCAAAGGTTATTGAGAAAGTGGAAGCAACTCAACTACAGACCCACCTGTCAGCCCATGATATGTATGATCCATTCCAGTCAGGATTCAGGAGAAGACACAGCACTGATACAGCCCTGGTATCTGTGCTCAATGATCTTCTGATGGCAAGAGACAGAGGTGACTGCTCAATCTTAATCCTTCTGGATCTCTCAGCAGCCTTTGCTACCGTGGACCATGATATTGTAATTCAGCGCCAGAAAAATGTCTGTGGGTTGGATGGCTCAGTTCTTAGCTGGATCAAATCATTTCTCACTGGTCGGTCACAGAGAGTTTCATCTGGAGTGTATTCATCATCACCAGTGCCACCTCCATGTGGTGTCCCGCAGGGTTCCATACTATCCCCCATGCTTTTTGCAGTGTACATGCCACCACTGGGTGACATAATCAGACGTCATGGCCTGGTCTAACACTGCTATGCAGATGATACACAGCTATACCTGTCCTTTGCTCCATGTACTGAGAACCCAATACCAACCCTAAATGGCATCTAGCTGAGCTTCAGGAGTGGATGAGTGCCAGTTGGCTGATAACCATACACTGTATATAGCGATCTGATAACCATACACTGTATATAGCGATCTGATAACCATACACTGTATATTGCGATCTGATAACCATACACTGTATATAGCGATCTGATAACCATACACTGTATATAGCGATCTGATAACCATACACTGTATATAGCCATCTGATAACTGTATATAGCGATCTGATAACCATACACTGTATATAGCGATCTGATAACCATACACTGTATATAGCGATCTGATAACCATACACTGTATATAGCAAACTGATAACCATACACTGTATATAGCGATCTGATAACCATACACTGTATATAGCGATCTGATAACCATACACTGTATATAGCCATCTGATAACTGTATATAGCGATCTGATAACCATACACTGTATATAGCGATCTGATAACCATACACTGTATATAGCGATCTGATAACCATACACTGTATATAGCCATCTGATAACCATACACTGTATATAGCCATCTGATAACTGTATATAGCGATCTGATAACCATACACTGTATATAGCGATCTGATAACCATACACTGTATATAGCAATCTGATAACTGTATATAGCGATCTGATAACCATACACTGTATATAGCGATCTGATAACCATACACTGTATATAGCGATCTGATAACCATACACTTTATATAGCCATCTGATAACCATACACTGTATATAGCCATCTGATAACCATACACTGTATATAGCGATCTGATAACCATACACTGTATATAGCCATCTGATAACCATACACTGTATATAGCCATCTGATAACCATACACTGTATATAGCCATCTGATAACCATACACTGTATATAGCGATCTGATAACCATACACTGTATATAGCCATCTGATAACCATACACTGTATATAGCCATCTGATAACCATACACTGTATATAGCGATCTGATAACCATACACTGTATATAGCCATCTGATAACCATACACTGTATATAGCCATCTGATAACCATACACTGTATATAGCCATCTGATAACCATACACTGTATATAGCGATCTGATAACTGTATATAGCCATCTGATAACCATACACTGTATATAGCGATCTGATAACTGTATATAGCCATCTGATAACCATACACTGTATATAGCGATCTGATAACCATACACTGTATATAGCGATCTGATAACCATACACTGTATATTGCGATCTGATAACCATACACTGTATATAGCCATCTGATAACTGTATATAGCGATCTGATAACCATACACTGTATATAGCGATCTGATAACCATACACTGTATATAGCGATCTGATAACCATACACTGTATATAGCGATCTGATAACCATACACTGTATATAGCCATCTGATAACCATACACTGTATATAGCGATCTGATAACCATACACTTTATATAGCCATCTGATAACCATACACTGTATATAGCCATCTGATAACCATACACTGTATATAGCCATCTGATAACCATACACTGTATATAGCGATCTGATAACCACACACTGTATATAGCGATCTGATAACCATACACTGTATATAGCGATCTGATAACCATACACTGTATATAGCGATCTGATAACCATACACTGTATATAGTGATCTGATAACCATACACTGTATATAGCGATCTGATAACCATACACTGTATATAGCGATCTGATAACCACACACTGTATATAGCGATCTGATAACCATACACTGTATATAGCGATCTGATAACCATACACTGTATATAGCGATCTGATAACCATACACTGTATATAGCAATCTGATAACTGTATATAGCGATCTGATAACCATACACTGTATATAGCGATCTGATAACCATACACTGTATATAGTGATCTGATAACCATACACTGTATATAGCAATCTGATAACCATACACTGTATATAGCGATCTGATAACCATACACTGTATATAGCGATCTGATAACCATACACTGTATATAGCGATCTGATAACCATACACTGTATATAGCGATCTGATAACCATACACTGTATATAGCGATCTGATAACCATACACTGTATATAGCGATCTGATAACCATACACTGTATATAGCGATCTGATAACCATACACTGTATATAGCCATCTGATAACCATACACTGTATATAGCCATCTGATAACCATACACTGTATATAGCCATCTGATAACCATACACTATATATAGCGATCTGATAACCATACACTGTATATAGCCATCTGATAACCATAAACTGTTTATAGCCATCTGATAACCATACACTGTATATAGCCATCTGATAACCATACACTGTATATAGCGATCTGATAACCATACACTATATATAGCGATCTGATAACCATACACTGTATATAGCGATCTGATAACCATACACTGTATATAGCGATCTGATAACCATACACTGTATATAGCGATCTGATGCCCATACACTGTATATAGCCATCTGATAACCATACACTGTATATAGCCATCTGATAACCATACACTGTATATAGCGATCTGATAACCATACACTGTATATAGCGATCTGATAACCATACACTGTATATAGCGATCAGATAACCATACACTGTATATAGCCATCTGATAACCATACACTGTATATAACGATCAGATAACCACACACTGTATATAGCGATCTGATAACCATACACTATATATAGCGATCTGATAACCATACACTGTATATAGCGATCTGATAACCATACACTATATATAGCCATCTGATAACCATACACTGTATATAGCGATCTGATAACCATACACTATATATAGCGATCTGATGCTCATACACTGTATATAGCCATCTGATAACCATACACTGTATATTGCGATCTGATAACCATACACTGTATATAGCCATCTGATAACTGTATATAGCGATCTGATAACCATACACTGTATATAGCCATCTGATAACCATACACTATATATAGCGATCTGATGCTCATACACTGTATATAGCCATCTGATAACCATACACTGTATATAGCCATCTGATAACCATACACTATATATAGCGATCTGATAACCATACACTGTATATAGCCATCTGATAACTGTATATAGCCATCTGATAACCATACACTGTATATTGCGATCTGATAACCATACACTGTATATAGCCATCTGATAACCATACACTGTATATAGCCATCTGATAACCATACACTGTATATAGCCATCTGATAACCATACACTGTATATAGCCATCTGATAGCCATACACTGTATATAGCGATCTGATAACAATACACTGTATATAGCCATCTGATAACCATACATTGTATATAGCGATCTGATGCCCATACACTGTATATAGCGATCTGATAACCATACACTGTATATAGCCATCTGATAACCATACACTGTATATAGCGATCCGATAACCATACACTGTATATAGCGATCCGATAACCATACACTGTATATAGCCATCTGATAACCATACACTGTATATAGCGATCTGATAACCATACACTGTATATAGCGATCTGATAACCATACACTGTATATAGCCATCTGATAACCATACACTGTATATAGCGATCTGATAACCATACACTGTATATAGCCATCTGATAACCATACACTGTATATAGCCATCTGATAACCATACACTGCATATAGCGATCCGATAACCATACACTGTATATAGCCATCTGATAACCATACACTGTATATAGCCATCTGATAACCATACACTGTATATAGCCATCTGATAACCATACACTGTATATAGCCATCTGATAACCATACACTGTATATAGCCATCTGATAACCATGCACTGTATATAGCGATCTGATAACCATACACTGTATATAGCCATCTGATAACCATACACTGTATATAGCGATCTGATAACCATACACTGTATATAGCGATCTGATAACCATACACTGTATATAGCGATCTGATAACCATACACTGTATATAGCGATCTGATAACCATACACTGTATATAGCGATATGATAACCATACACTGTATATAGCCATCTGATAACCATACACTGTATATAGCCATCTGATAACCATACACTGTATATAGCGATCTGATGCCCATACACTGTATATAGCGATCTGATGCCATACACTGTATATAGCGATCTGATAACCATACACTGTATATAGCCATCTGATAACCATACACTGTATATAGCGATCTGATGCCATACACTGTATATAGCGATCTGATGCTCATACACTGTATATAGCGATCTGATAACCATACACTGTATATAGTGATCTGATAACCATACACTGTATATAGCGATCTGATAACCATACACTGTATATAGCCATCTGATAACCATACACTGTATATAGCCATCTGATAACCATACACTGTATATAGCCATCTGATAACCATACACTGTATATAGCCATCTGATAACCATACACTGTATATAGCGATCTGATAACCATACACTGTATATAGCGATCTGATAACCATACACTGTATATAGCCATCTGATAACCATACACTGTATATAGCCATCTGATAACCATACACTGTATATAGCCATCTGATAACCATACACTGTATATAGCCATCTGATAACCATACACTGTATATAGCGATCTGATAACCATACACTGTATATAGCGATCTGATGCCATACACTGTATATAGCGATCTGATAACCATACACTGTATATAGCGATCTGATAACCATACACTGTATATAGCGATCTGATAACCATACACTGTATATAGCGATCTGATAACCATACACTGTATATAGCGATCTGATAACCATACACTGTATATAGCGATCTGATGCCCATACACTGTATATAGCGATCTGATGCTCATACACTGTATATAGCGATCTGATAACCATACACTGTATATAGCGATCTGATGCCCATACACTGTATATAGCGATCTGATGCCATACACTGTATATAGCGATCTGATGCCCATACACTGTATATAGCGATCTGATGCCATACACTGTATATAGCGATCTGATGCTCATACACTGTATATAGCGATCTGATAACCATACACTGTATATAGCGATCTGATAACCATACACTGTATATAGCCATCTGATAACCATACACTGTATATAGCCATCTGATAACCATACACTGTATATAGCGATCTGATAACTGTATATAGCGATCTGATAACCATACACTGTATATAGCGATCTGATAACCATACACTGTATATAGCGATCTGATAACTGTATATAGCGATCTGATAACCATACACTGTATATAGCCATCTGATAACCATACACTGTATATAGCGATCTGATAACCATACACTGTATATAGCCATCTGATAACTGTATATAGCGATCTGATAACCATACACTGTATTTAGCGATCTGATGCCGTTTGATGTATTTTGCCGAATTGTCTTTATTACTTGACTACAAACATGACCTCAATTGGAGCCCGAATCCGTATAGTCACCATTATAATTTGTAATTAGCTCAGCTCGTGGCTTATAAATGGCTCGTTTATCTTTATAGGTGACTATTAATTTGTGACATAAAAAAAAATAATCGCTCGCAAGTGGAAAAATATCTATCTGTGAAAATGCAACGCGGCGGTTTTATAATAAAGTGTCACTTTATTCTGGGGAAATCTGCATTTCCTGAGGGCGAGATAACAGGACATGAGGATCACCAGGGCGCGGGTGTGGTATAGCTCACAGACAAAGTCTAGGTCGACAGCAAATGGTTGACATGCACACCTGAGCACATAGATTCCTAATTAGTGTACCCCCCCCATTGCCGCTATGCTCGCAACACTACCGCTCACCAATCAGAGTCCATGGGGATGGTAAAGTATGAAAGCGTAAAAAAAATTGTGAAAAACATGTCGACCTTTTTGGGTGTGGATCAAAGGGTCTACAGTGTCTAGGTTGACTACAATAGGTTGACACATGAAAAAGGAAGACATATGAAAAGGTTGACATATGTTTTTCACAGTTTTTGGTGTCAACGTTGACACCTGTCGATGTGGACCCTTAATTTGTGTAGCGCGTACCCTTGCATGCCACTGTGCACAGCATTTTTTTTACCGTTCTCAATTGTAAAAGTCCAAACAAAAGAATTTTAAAAAAACCTCATGTCGACCTTTTTCACGCGTCGACCTTTTCAACTCTGCTGAAGAATGTTAAGATAAACTCTGGTTATAAGTGCATGCTGAGACCTGTAGTTCAGCAATGTATGGAGCATATCTGATTGCCTCTCTCTGCAATAAGACATGACAGATGTTACAGAGGGATGATGGTGTCCGGTCACTGGGTCGACAATTCCTAGGTCGACGGTCGCTAGGTCTACATCTAATGGTCGACGTTGACCCTTGAAAATGGTCGATATACCATAGGTCGGCATTGACAGAAGATCGACACACACTTAAGGTTGACATGGACATGGTCGACACTAAAAAGGACAACATGAGTTTTTCGCAGTTTGTACCATGGACCTTGTACAATTTTATGGTGTCCATTTCGAAATTTTTCGACACATACCCCAAAATAAATGTGAAAAACTTGTCTTGACCTTTGGAGTGTTGACCATGTGCATGAAAGGTGCCGACACATTAACAGCAAAGAGAAACCTGGAATTTACATTTAAATTACATTCAAACTTTTTATTAAATTGCAGATGTGCGAATCAGTCATTTAGAAATCCGAAGCCTCATAAATTTTGCTGATCTGAGAAAAACCAAGTCCCTGTATTGAACTCCTGAGCAAATCTGATCTGATTCCGTTGCAGAGCGATACCCCATAGAAGCCTATGGGAGAAATTTACTAATTTACTATTTATATTCTTAATACGAATGCATATGACTGACAATGGCCGTATTTTCCCTGAAATACGATTCGTAAATAGGACAGATTTACTAATCTGCCGTATTATGAATTTGCATTTGGCTGATGGTGTATGCATTCGTATTCAGTCTGATTCATATTAAGCGGGCATATACACGACTGCTATATACAAATACGAGTCGGCAGCCGCCTTCAGAGTAAAAATAAATAAATAATAAAAAAAAAAACGGCGTGGGGTCCCACAGGCTCAAAGAGCCGGTCCTGGTTTAAAAAAAATACAGATGGAGCCAGCTCCATCCATTGCCGGCGCCCACCACATCCCCTTCACTGGCAAGCGCCGGCGATAGGGACTGGGACGCGTATCAAGGCGGCTGGGCAGCGTCTCCCTGCCCGTCTCCGCTTTAGGGAGACGCTGTCCAGTTTGGGGGGGTCGGGGCGGCGAGGGGGACCGATGGCGGGGGAGGCTGCGGGGACTGGCGTCAGGCTCTATTGCCACGGGGAGCGCATACCCGAATTAACCAGAATAAGGCCCTATAAGTCCCAGCAAGCCTGGTCCGCATACTGGGACTTGGAGAACCACAAGTCCCAGCATGCAGCCCATTAATGGGCTTGCAGAGACTCTTAGTTCCACAGCAGTACAAATAGTTAAATACAAACTGACACCAGAAAAATAAAACTTTATTACATTCGGAGCCCTTTCTTACAGATACTTATCTTAATTGTAGATCGGTCCCCTTGTCCTGTAGAAATCCATAAGAGAGTACCTGTGGAGGGAAACCATGCTTACCAGGGTCCTCCGGCGTATATTGCGTCATCTTCGGTCTAAGTAGCATCGAGGGGAATTGGCAAAAAAAAAACCTATGCGAACCCACACTGGCTCCTCCCCCTCCCAGAGTTATTACAGCCACACCTCCCTGAATGACTACACCCCCTCCCTGTACCAGGCTTCTGCAGAGTCATTAGAGCCACACCTCCTTGAATGAACACACCCCCTACCCGTTCCAGGGTCTGCAGAGTAATTACAGCCACACCTCCCCGAATGACCACACCCCCTTCCCGTACCAGGGTTCCACAGAGTAATTACAGCCACACCTCCCTGAATGACCACACCCCCTTCCCTTACCAGGGTCTGCAGAGTAATAACAGCCACACCTCCCCGAATGACCACACCCCCTTCCCGTACCAGGGTTCCACAGAGTAATTACAGTCATGTTGTAAAGTAAAAGCTATCTAAATATATATAAAATTGTTCAATGATATTTCCCTCTGTACTCGGCAGAGACAGAACCAGCTCAGGGCCGGCACATTTTACAGCCTCACTGCTTTATGTTTCTCTTGCCAGTCCCTGCGAGAAGTAATGAGGTAGCGGCTTTCTGTTCTCCATCTACAAACCCCCTGACAGTAAAACAAACATGTATATGACCGACTGCGCTTTGTTTAAAAATACCAAATCTCTGAGCGCTAAACCCGCCATCGTTTGCTGTGATGTACAGCGCGTCTCCCCACTCACAGAACCTCATTCGATTGAGCCTAAATGCTGGCAATCACTCTTACCCGCTCCCCCGGGCGCCCAAATCATTTTCAGTTTTTTCTTTAAACCCTGCGGCTGAAATGATGACATGGAATCAATATGAGATGTTTGGCCGGAGCGCTGAGTGTATTACTATTCATGTGTTATTGAGCTCGCGTACACCAGGAGCGGTTCCAAGATACAAAATAAAGTTTTCCAATGCGGGAGGCTGACAGGTGCGCTGAGCACCAACCGGCAACTCACCGACCGCGTGCAGAGGAATGAGCGCTACTTTAGACGGCTGATGTCACGTGGCGTCAGTGCCCACCCCGTATTCGGCGATCAGCGGTGGAAATAAAAGTCACTTTAGACTGACCATTAATTCTGAAGGGGAGAGAAATCATTTGATGGTCAGGGATGCCGATTCTTGCATGCTAGAGAGGGGATGCGGGTGGTGCAGGCAGCTGGCCTGGGCGTTCAGCGGAGCGGTGGGTGGTGCTGACCTGTAAACCTAGCGGACAGGTCTGAACCAGGCCCAAGGGGGCTTAATACATGTATTATTGCGCATGCAGGGTAAGAACTGGCTGCTGTAATCAGTATCCCGGCGCTTGTGATGCCGTCAGAAATACCGTAATCCTGGCACTGGCGAGAAGACTGGCACCGGAATCCTGACACAGAACACAATGCTGAATCCTGACTGTCGGCATCCTGAATTGCAGTGCCCCTTATTCACATTAAATCACTCAGTAGCAGTTCCCCTTACACATAATGCCCTCACTAGTAGTAACAATGTCCACATTAATAGTGACCCTTACACATGATGCCTGCAGCAGTGCCCCTTATACACATAGGGGGTTATTCTGGATGATTTCCATTTACATGCCCTGAGTGCGAATCGCGCTTGCAAATGAGTGGCGACCTTTTGACTGTTGACCTAACCCATGTTGACCTAATGCATGTGTCGATCTAGACAACTGTCGACCTTGTCTCATGTCGACCTAGACACCTGTCGAACATGTGCCATGTCGACCTAGACACCTGTCTACTTTGCTGTATGTCGACCCATCGGTATTGACCTAATGACTGTCAACTATCATTAGGTCGACCAACCGACCGTATCCCCCTGCAGTGCACATGGTTTTGTCCATTAGAGAGTGATTGTGCCTTTGCGAGTGAACCAGAATAACCCTTATAGTGTGAATAACAATTGCTTCCAGCCCCAGGTGTGATGCCATGTCCTACAAGCCGTCACAACAAGAACAAATGTAAGAAATATAAATCGCAAACGTAATAAAATTAAAGAACAAGTTCATTTCTGAGCCATTTTTTGGAAGAAAAACCAAACGAGCCGGATAAGTGACTATCACACATTATAATCAATAGGACACTCAGCGAAACGCGTCAACAAATGATTCCGTCGTAGGATAAAGGGATCTAGATGGTAGTTTTTATTTTTATTGATGTGAGGAACATATTCCAGTATGTGATAGAAGCTTTTATTCCACAAATGTCGGCGAGCCCTCGGGGTAATCGGGCCTTAATTCAGTGAAATGTCCTCTTTGCCGACACCCCCGATCTGTTGTCCTTCTGTAACCTCACCACAATCGTCTGTCTGTCTGCTGTAACATTCCCATGCTAATTCATTGCGTCTGGCTGCAAGGCGAAGACAAACAACAGGCGAACAGCTAATGCGTCGGCAATAGAGCAGGCGACATGCCGTTAGTTTACTAGTACACGTAATAAGCTTCTTCTGAGAAGCCAGGATCATAAACGTGAGCGATAATCTAATGGAAACAAGTCCCATCACTCTCTTTAAATGTTACTTTAATCTTTCTCCAGTTAATTGGATTTCTTTTCTAATCAGCCTAAAGACGGTTCCGATTTCCTCGGTCACAGTGTTGTGTGAGTAACGTTGGCTGGTTATTGCGCTGTGTAACATCTTTCTCTCTCTCTCCGGAGATTTAACAAATGAACGTCTGGAATTTGCACTCGATAAATGCTGCAAATGTACAACGCAGGCAGGATGTGAGATCCGAATGAGTACATCTGTGAGAACAGAGGCGAGAGATGGGTATCCGCGTCTAGTTAGACAGTCCAGTGGTTGGCACAATCAGTCACGCAACTAAAATACCTTTGCCCCCCCTCCCACCAAAAGAAAAAAGTTCACCAACCACCCTCTTACCGCTAACAGGACCGCTGCCATCGACAGGACTGTTGCTGCTCTGCTGCTGGCATAGGTGCCGATTCTGTGGGTGCTCAAGGGCCCGAGCACTCACAGAAATTGATGAGCACCCACGGGCACGAGTCCCGGTGCTGGGCCATCATATTAACTTGCTAATTTGTGGCTGCAGCACCCACATTGCCGAACCCGCCACCTGGGAAACAGTATGCTGGGAAGAGTGTATTCTGTCCGCGGGGTACCTGCACTGTGGGGGCATTTATGTACCTGCACTGTGGGGGGCATTTATTTACCTGCACTGTGGGGGCATTTATGTACCTGCACTGTGGGGGCATTTATGTACCTGCACTGTGGGGGCATTTATGCATGTGGAACTCTGTTGCCGTAATTTGAATATTGGAGACAACTGTGCTCCGTAATATAAATTGGTATTATATTTGGCCACACCCCTTGCCCATGAATCCACTCCTCTATATTTTTGGCTTGAGTACCCACCAGCAAAAACATAAATCGGCACCTATGGCTGCTGGCCCGCTGGCACCAGCAGATTTACCTGTCTGCGGTCCTGGCGTTCCTCCTGATACAATGATAAAATGTCCCTTGCAAAATGGCCACTGCCTTACAGCAGACAGCACACCCTCCAACATTTGAAAAGTAAAAATCGGTACGACCTCAGAAAGGGGGCGTGGTCATAGGTAAAGTGGGCGTGGTCACAGCCCTTTTTTCTATACTGCCAATGGGCACTTATGCTTACAAACTTAAAAAAACGCTGCAAAGCAATTAAAAATACCGGCGATTAGACATATTTAAAAATAGAAATGAATGCCACATAATTAAAACTAGGTAAAGTAACTACTGTGCTGCACTCCCTTACCTCCCTAACAGCTCCACGGCGTCCACAGATTGCAACCGCGCATGCGCCGACTGTGAGAACACAACCCCCCCTGAGACTGAGTGCGGGCGGATCCGTGGTGCCACGGTCATGATGCGACTCACGCCGGCCTGGACCTGCAATGCACCTCTGGGAAGGAGTTCCGGGACAGGTTGCCAGGTCCGGATTTTGTTGGTGCCCGCCAAGCCCCTGGATGAAAGGGGAAGCTTCGCCGCCTGTCACATCTAAGAAAAGAGGAGCAGCCTGAAGTTCAAAAACCGGTACAATCGGTACAGTGAATTTTAGCCGGTACAGACCGTTAAAAACCGATACTGTACCGGCTTAATCGGTACAGTTGGAGGGTATGAGATAGTTATTAACAAAGCAAGAGGTGGCTCATTTTGTCAGAGGCATTTATAATGGCAACAAGTGGAGGGCCAGGACCGCAGACAGGAAGATTTGGTCTCGGAGGTCCGGCAGCGGAGCAGTACCAGACCTGGCATCGGTCCCATTAACGGAGCACCAGTAGCCCCTACAAACCCCCCGGCACCCAAACTTCCCCCCGGCACCCAAACTTACCAAGCACCTTCAAACCACAGCGGGGTCTGCAGAGGTATTGTTACTGGGCGCCATTAGTTCAACAGGTAGACCGTGTTTAGGGTTAACAGTACAGAAGATCGCGAGTGGGGTCGTGCGGCTGCATGCGAGGGGATGTGTAACAGTACACATCTCCTTGCATGCAAATGCAGGCATTCGCATGGCGGGGGGGGGGGGGGAGGGGGACACACATTCGGATGGACGGACTTTACCTTGCTAGGCAGAGAAAATGCGCTGCTTAGCGAGCAGACCTGAATCATTCTCACTATTCGGAAGGTACCCAAAGTTCTCCTCTCTGAGTTTGCAGCTGCAGTGACCTGGATTTTGTTACTGATGCAATAAGTTTTTATTAGCAATTAGTGTTTTTTTAGGCAACGCCAGACTGTGCAGGAGCGTAAAAGAGGCCCCAATCATAAGCAATCCTCCTCCTCGCTCCAGCCTGTGCCCTCCGGATGTCTAGGATTGGAGTAAATATCATGGGAAGATCAGGGTATAATGAGATGACCATGTTTTGCTGCTTGGTACAGCGCAGATTCGTGTGCGCCTGCTGCCGTCATCAAACAGCATAAACATTTTTGATAAATTGAATATTTTTTGCTTTTTTAATCCGGCAGATCTGTTCTAATGGCTACACCGTGTGTAGAATATACATCAGGGCAAAGCGCTTAAATGAGATCAATGTTATTAAATGTTTTATTAAAAAGAAAATGTTTTCTTCACACCTTCCACGGAACGAGCCCTGTGAGAGCGCAGCTGACACTGGGACTGATTCATTAGCACTGAGAACTGATACACGAGGGCTGATAGCCAGCGTCAGGTGAAATAAAAGCCTGGGAATTCAATAGAATATTAAATGAATCGCTCAGTTAAAGGAACTTGGTTTTAGGGCAAGCAGGAATGAGCGCGGAACTTTAAAGGTTAGCAGCAGTTTTTGTACAGGTGCCGCCGAGTCCGACGGGGAAATAAAGTTTGTGATTTTGTGAAATAAATGATGTTTGGTGCGAATGAAGCGGCTGCTTCGGTCCAATGAGAAAGTTACTAAAAAGTTGTTTTTATCAGAATTGTGGGGCTTATCTGGGACTCTGTATAAGGGGACACGATGGCCGGGGCTGGATGAATACTTATAGTCGGGGGGGGGGGTTCGGGGGGGGGGGCAAATGTAGCCAAGTGGCTCTGGCGTTTCTACCAGTCATCCCCACATATCGCCCTGTCTGTCCCCTCCTTAGTGTCTCATTTAGGGATCCATTCAGTCCTGATAGCACAGCTGCAAATTCCCACAGTGGGCGATCAACTGAACGCTGGCTCCTCCAAATTCATAACTGTGCAGATCTGAGTCCTCCCTACACATAAATCCAATTGTCCCCACCCTCACTGCCCCCCCCCCTACAGCACTGGCTGTCCACTACCAGGTCACCCCCAGTTCCCTTTCCTCTACAATCCACCTCAAACACCCTCTTTCCAAAACTCCCCCTAACAATAACCACACAGCACCCCCAGCCCCTGTATGACCACCTCACAGCACCCCCAGTCCCTGTATGACATCCTCACAGCACCCCCCAGCCCCTGTATGACCACCGGCACCTCACAGCACCCCAGCCCCTGTATGACCACCTCACAGAATCCCCAGCCCCTGTATGACCACCTCACAGCACCTCCTGAACCTGTATGACCACCTCACAGCACCCCCAGCCCCTGTATGACCACCTCACAGCACCCCCAGCCCCTGTATGACCAGCTCACAGCACCCCCAGCCCCTGTACGACCACCTCACAGCACCGCCAGCCCCTGTATGACCACCTCACAGCAGCCCCTGTATGACCACCTCACAGCACCCCAGCCCCTGTATGACCACCTCACAGCACCCCCAGCCCCTGTATGACTACCTCACAGCACCCCCAGCCCCTGTATGACCAGCTCACAGCACCCCCAGCCCCTGTATGACCAGCTCACAGCACCCTCAGCCTCTGTATGACCACCTCACAGCACCCCAGCCCCTGTATGACAACCTCACAGCACCCCCAGCCCCTGTATGACCACCTCACAGCACCCCCAGCCCCTGTATGACCAGCTCACAGCACCCTCAGCCCCTGTATGACCAGCTCACAGCACCTTCAGCCCCTGTATGACCAGCTCACAGCACCCCCAGCCCCTGTATGACCAGCTCACAGCACCCTCAGCCTCTGTATGACCACCTCACAGCACCCCAGCCCCTGTATGACAACCTCACAGCACCCCCAGCCCCTGTATGACCACCTCACAGCACCCCCAGCCCCTGTATGACCACCTCACAGCACCCTCAGCCCCTGTATGACCAGCTCACAGCACCCTCAGCCCCTGTATGACCAGCTCACAGCACCCCCAGCCCCTGTATGACCACCTCACAGCACCACCAGCCCCTGTATGACCACCTCACAGCACCCCAGCCCCTGTATGACAACCTCACAGCACCCCCAGCCCCTGTATGACCACCTCACAGCACCCCCACTGGAAACTTCACTGTACAACCCAACCCACTCCCAATTTAATAATCGCTTCAGCCCCCAATGCGCACCTCCAAGCATTCACCCCTCCCTTCACTCTCCACCCCCCACTGCACCCCCCTTCACTATCCACCCCTTAATTCACCACTTCACTATCCAGACCCTACTGTACCTCCCATTCCCTATCCATCAGACACAGCACCCCCTTCACTATCACCCCACATTGCACCCACCCTTCACAATCCACCTAACACTGCAGCTGGGTGTGGATCGTTAGGTCTACAGCAACTAGGTCAACACCCGTAGGTTGACAGGCCGCAAGGTCGACATGGGTCTAGGTCGATATGGGTCTATGTCGACATGGTTCTAGGTCGATATGGGTCTATGTCGACATGGTTCTAGGTCGACATGGGTCTAGGTCGATATGGGTCTAGGTCGACATGGTTCTAGGTTGACATGGGTCTAGGCCAACATGGGTCTAGTTCAACAGGACATTAGGTCGACACAAGCATTAGGTCGACATGGGCAAGGTCGACAGTCAAAAGGTCGACATGGGGTTTTTCACTGTCAACACTGCCGACATGGACACAGTTTGAAGTGCACCGCAACCTCTTCGCTCACAATGCTTCGGGCACGGAGCCTCCCTGCGCTCGGCACACTATTTTATTCTCCAACCACGCCCTAGTGGATGGTAGGGCATGAAATACTGCATGTCGACCTTTTGACTGCCGACCTTGCCAATGTCGTCCTAATGCTTGTGTTGACCTAATGACCTTTTGACCTAGACCCATTTTGACCTACACCCATGTTGACCTTGTTGCCTGTCGGCCTAGTGGTGTCGACCTAATGCTTGTCGACCTAGTTGCTGTAGACCTAGTGGCCATATGCCCTGCAGCCACCAATTTACTTTCCACCCAACACACACCCTTCAATGTCCTCAAACAACCCTCCCTTTCCATCCCCATCCCACAGCACCCCACCATTGATGCACCCTCCCCCTTGATTATGCTTTGAGGAAGCCCAGTCTTGTGTGTGGGGTTATATTAGATTGTACATATGTCCTACATGACCCATTCCAGGAGAGACAAACGCTCTCTACCTGGACGTCACTGTCATATCTGATTGGCGTCACCTGTGTTGGACTCTTTCATTGATAAGAAAGGTGTATCAGCACAGGTGACTGCAATCATAACATAAGAAGGAAGCTCAGATTGTGTCCCTCCTGGAACTGGTCATGCCCTGCATACCTCCCAACAGTCCCGATTTTAGCGGGACAGTCCCAATTATCAGGGCCTGTCCCGCTGTCCCACCCGCGGCCGGCAGTGTCCCGCGGTGATGGGGGGCTGTTGGGAGTCCCCCCTGGCGGCTGCTAAGCAGCGGGGAATAAAAGCTGTGCACATGCGCACAGCATCTATTCCCGCAGGCTGGGGGCTGGGGGCATGGCTAGAGGCTCACAGAGCCTCTGGGTCATGCCCCCATAGCGTCAAAATGGGGGCGTGGCCTCGCGGGAGAGCCTCACGTATAGGCCACGCCCCCGAAATTAGGTCAATTTTCGACGCGCCTGCGGTGCGCAGCAACTACGTCCCGCCTCCGGCTCTTCCAAAGTTGGGAGGTATGTGGTATGGATTATGTATATTACATTTAAGCAATTGGTGTACTTTAGATTTAAGCTACAGTAATAGTGTAATAATGTATTGGGCTGGACTGAGGCGGAGCCTAGGGGGAGGCCCACTTGACAGGGGTTGGAAGGAGCTTAGGAGTTATTGGGTAATAGGGGTTGGGGGGTACCTGGGTAATGACAAGGTGGGGGGCGGGGCTTAACAGGGTGGTGAGGTGGTATATATTGAGGGGATCACGTAGCCCTGGTCAGACATTTTGTCTGGAATCAAAAAGCTGAACGTCCTGGACGCTTTAGACGACTGTCTGGCTAGCATGGCAGGCATCGATGCAGCGCTGGCCTCCTTGAGACAGGCGGCCGGTACGCAGGGAGAGGCCTGGTTACAGGAGCAGGTAGCGGGCCTCATACGGGGGTTGGGGACAGACGCTGACACGTCTGCCTCATCTGGCGCCCGGCCTCGGAGGTCCCGGCCTCCGGAGCGCCTTAGCCCTTCCTTCACCCCCAGAACCCAACGCCGGTCTAGGAGCCCCACTCGGGACCCTCCAGGCTGTTCCGCGGGACGGACACCTTCCTCCCGGCAGGTTCGGTCTGGGAGGAATCCATCAGGACGGCGGGGTTCACAGCACGGGAGGAGTCGCCTCCCTGTGCAGGAAGAAGCAGCAGGAGTGACGTCGGGTCCCGGCGCGGCGGAGGATGTCGGCCGCACAGATGCCCGGCGAGAAGGCGGGGATGCAAGCGAGGGGAGATCCGCAGTGAACGAGCGGCAGCCGGCTGGCTTGGGAAGCGCAGAAGAGCCAACAGGCAGTGCGGCACCAGCAGGATCGCTGGAGGGTGTGCGCGCGGCTACCAGAATTATCAGACCAGAAGAAGTGCCTGGGTCGTCCGGAGGAGATGGAGCGCGTCAGGAAGCAGGAGCTGCGGCTGCTGGGTTCACAGCCCCCAGGCAGCCTGGTGAGTCCACATCTATGTCTTCTGCGCCCCTGTCAGTTAGTCAGGGGGGGGCGGGGGTAGGTCAGCAGAGTGAGGCTAGTAAGGGGATTATGGAGTTGGTGACTGGTTTTACTGAGTAGTTTTCTAGGGTGCGGCAAGGGGCAGGACAGTCGCCAGCGAGCGCGTGGGTCTCGCCAGGCAATGTTGGGGGCAGTGGCACTGCAGGTAGTGCACAGGCTAGTGTGGAAGCGGAGGCGGAAGCAGTGCGGGTTAGTGATTCTGCTAAGGGTAAAGTATATGTTTGTTTTGAGGGGCCGCTGGGGGCCCACCTGAAGCAAGAGGTAAAAGACAAAATTTGGAAAGGGGAATATGTAGACATTTTTTCACTACTCCCGTTGGAGCGCTTTAATTTGGACAGGCCGCGTAAGGAAGAGAAGAAGGAGGAGGAGGAACGTCGGAGGTATCGGCTGATACCAAGGACGTTTTCTAACTGGCTCCAGGCTTTTGCAATTCTGGCGAGTGTGATTGGGGAGAAAGCGCCAGAGAATTGCTCACCCCTTTTTTGCTATATGGATGCGATTGCGGAAGCTGAGAGGGTTTATGGGGGTCAGGCTTGGCTGAGGTATGATGAGCAGTTTAGGCAACGGAAGGCGGTGCGACCAAATATCAGGTGGGATCATAAGGATATTGGGCTGTGGCTAAAAGTAACAGCACCTAATCGGTTGGGGCAGCCCTTTCGGGGGGACAGGGGGGGAACAAGATAAGGGGTCAATAACACGGCCATACAAAAGGGCCTATGTTTCGCATTCAATGAAGGATCGTGTCGCTTTGGAGCAAAGTGCAAGTTTAAACATGAGTGCTCATCCTGCGGGGGTACCCATGGGGCAAACAAGTGTTTTAGGGGAAGGTCGCGGGAGTCCACTTCAAAAGGGGGTGACTCCAATACGCCTGGAAAGGATGCTGGGGTATCTGCATAGATACCCAAACAGACAGGCGGCGGCGCTTTTGGAAGGGGGATTTCGGGATGGGTTTAAAATACCTTCGGAGGTTGTGGCTACTGGGGCTTTTAGGGGGAACTTAAAATCAGCCAGAGAACACCCTGAGGTTGTGGGGGAAAAATTGGCAAAAGAGGTGCATTTGGGGCGAATGGCGGGTCCTTTTTCATCGCCGCCGCTGGCTGATTTGGTGGTTTCACCGTTGGGGGTAGTACCCAAAAAGGAGGTGAATAAGTTTCGCCTCATACATCACTTGTCATTTCCAAAGGGGGCGTCGGTCAATGATGGTATTGACCCTGACATTTGTTCAGTGGTTTATACGTCATTTGATGCGGCGGTTCAGTGGGTGAAGCATTTTGGGAAAGGGGCCCTGTTGGCAAAGACCGACGTAGAAGCGGCTTTTAGGTTGTTGCCGGTCCACCCATCGAGTGTTCGTCTGTTGGGTTGTTTTTGGGAAGGGGGTTACTTTGTTGACCGTTGCCTTCCGATGGGGTGTTCCCTGTCGTGTGCCTATTTTGAGGCGTTTAGTTCTTTTTTGGAATTCGTAGTTAAGGACACGTCTGGGTGCGGTTCGATTATCCACTATTTGGATGATTTTTTGTGCATTGGTCCGGGGGACGGCAAAGTCTGTGCATTGTTGCTGTGCACTATAGAATGGGTGGCGGCAGATTTTGGGGTGCCGTTGGCTCCTGAAAAAACCGAGGGGCCCGCATCAGTGATTAGCTTTCTAGGAATTACTATTGATACTGTGTTGATGGAATGTCGCTTACCGGCAGACAAATTGGCGGCGTTGAAGGCAGAAGTGGGGAGGGCGGTGAGATTAAAGAAGATTAAGATGAGGGAACTGCAGTCTTTGTTGGGCAAATTAAACTTTGCCTGTCGTATTATCCCAACGGGCAGGATTTTCAGTAGGCGTTTGGCAGGGGCGACTGCCGGAATCACTTCTCCTCATCATTTTATCAGGTTAGGGAGGGAGTTGCGCGATGACCTGAAGGTGTGGGCGGAGTTTTTGGAGTCATTCAACGGCAGGGCAATGTGGATGTCAGACGCGGTGGTGACATGTGACATGGATCTGTTTACTGATGCGGCAGGGAGCGTCGGATACGGGGCTTATTGTCAGGGCCACTGGAGCACCGAAAAATGGCCGGAGTCATGGGTCCTTCGGGGCTGGGTTCGTAACCTGGCGTTGTTGGAATTATTTCCAATACTGGTATCAGTGGTGATTTGGGGGCCATTATTTCAAAACAGAAAAATCTGTTTTCATTGCGATAATATGAGCGTAGTTGAAGCGGTTAATCATTTGTCGGCATCATCTCCACCTGTGGTTAAGGTGTTGCAACGGTTGGTGCTAGAATGTTTAGCAATAAATGCTTGGGGGTTGCACGGCATGTTCCAGGAGTTTCTAATTGTATAGCGGATTCCTTGTCTCGTTGGCAGTGGGATCGTTTCAGGGAGCTGGCGCCGGGAGCAGACCGCAGTGGGGTCGATTGCCCGAGGCACCTTTGGGAGCTGCTGGAAGGATAGCGGATCAGCTCATCAGGGATTCCCTTGCCCCCGGCACGTGGTCGGCATACTGTCAGGAGTGGCAGCTATGGAACGATTGGTGCAGATCAGTTCGCCTACCGGAAGGAGAGGATGAGAGCAGGGTGTTGCTATACATCGGCCATTGCAAAGAGCTGGGGTGGTCTGTATCGAAAATCGGGCGTTGTATGGGGCAGCGACGGTAGCGGCTCGCTTGGGTTTTGGGGAGGACTTAATTAAGAAGATTGGGAGGTGGGATTTGGCTCGGTTCAAATCTTATGTGAGGTTAGACAAGTTATAATGTCTTTTGTGAGCTGCTGACCGGGAGCTTTTTTCGTGTTTCCTTTTGTTTCTTTGTGGTTTAGGGCAGCCTTCGTGCCTCATCTGGATTATGGGACACTCGTACGTTTTTTGGGGCGCCATCCGAGCCGGAATGAGAACGAACGGACGAAGATTGGGGTTGGACGGTCGGGAATTTGAAGTCCGCTGGCTGGGGAAGCGTGGTATGGTGTGGAGTGGGGTACTGCCGGAGTTCCATCGCTTTGTTAGGCTGGACAGGCCTCCTGAGATTTTAGTTTTGCATGTGGGGGGTAATGATTTGGGGGTTAGGCCCTTCCGTGAGTTGATTCGCGATATTAAGTTCGATTTGTTACGCCTCTGGGCGTTATTTCCAGATGTGATTACCGTCTGGTCAGATATAGTGCCCCGGCAAGTTTGGAGGGAGGCGCGTTCAGTGGAGAGGATCAATAAAGCCAGGATAAAAGTTAACAGAGCTATTGGGAAATTTGTGGCTAGGAATGGTGGAGTTATGGTGCGTCACCTAGAGCTGGAATCTGGGTTAGGCGCATTTTGGAGGGGAGATGGGGTCCACTTGAACGCGGTGGGCATGGATCTATGGTCTCTGGCAATACAAGACGGGGTAGAAGTGGCGGTGGCTTTGTGGCGGGTACGCAGGGGGTTAAGGGGTTAACCCCATGCGTTGTGGTGGAGGGGATCCTCGAGGTTGGTGGTCATGGAGGGAGGCTTGGCTTTGTGGAGGGGAGGGCCCCACGGCGGGGGCTGGACTCCTCGGGGTGAGGCTATATAGATACATAAATAATGAGCACGGGGTCTATGCAGATCGGTGCCCTCGAGCCAGTGTCATCGGCTGGGGGTAAAAAGCGTGAGGGAGAGTGCTTGGATATGTATACTGGTTTTAGGGTTTTGGGCCTCGAGGATCACCTTTGCGGGTAAAGTGGGGATTATTGTTGTAAAACTGTTTTTGTTATTGTTTTAATAAAGATGGCTGCTGTGGCCAATTTCATCCAACATGAAGGAGTTGAGTCTTATTTGAAGGGGAATGGGTGGGGGGTAAATGGTCACAGCGAGTTGACAATACCCTGTCATGCCCAGACACCCAGGCGGGAAGGAGGACAAGCAGGGATCCCTGTGTAATTTACAGCTCTCACCATCTCCTATCTCTCTTCTGTTCGCTTTCTCACTTCCTGGTCCTGCTCCATTAATCTGGATATTGTAGTATATTATATACAGTAGAAAGTGCATTTTTACCTTTAAAATACATTTATTAATTAATTTTGAACCTGCAATTCTACAACCATCTATAGAGCTCAAAATATATTATGTAAAACATAGGTACTTGTTTCCTAGCACGGCGCCCATCGCATTGCATACCATAAGCCATACAATGGTATGCGATGCGATGTTACGCGATGTCAGCCGATGGTATACAATTTTAAATCGTATTCCATCGCATTGTATGCCATTGTATGCCATATACAATGGTATACGATTTAAAATTGTCTAAGCACCTTAATGGGTGTTTTCAATGTTAAATGGGCCCCGTATGAGATAATTAATTGTATAAGCAGTGTAATGGGTGCTTACAATGTTAGCAAGCGTATCGAGCCCCGCGAGGGGATGCGGAATACATGTAAAGTAATACGCGTCCCCTCGGGGGGCTCGCGGCGCTCGACACGCTTCGGGCTAGGTGGCTCGCTGCGCTCGCCACACATATATAAAATCAACTCCACGCCGACGTGGATAGTGAGGGTATGAAAAGGTCAGAGGACACGTACCGCCGCCCCTCGCCGGCTCGCTACGCTCGCCGCGCTTCGGGTTGGCGTTGATAGTGGGGAAGTGGGGGTGCATTTAACATTATATGCACCCATTTTGGTGCTTATACAATTAAAAATTGTATAGGGTGCTTAAATCGCATCGCATGCGGCTATATGGCATGCAATGCGATACAATGCATAAGATGCCATACGACTGAAAATCGTGGGCGCCGTGCAAGGAAATAAGTACCAAAACACATTATTATTACCTGTCCATTTTTGAGTTTATCGTGTGGGAGGGGTCTCCGGCCACACTGTCCTCATAACCTCTGTCTATGAATGTGTCCCAATGTCCCTTATACAAACGTATATTTTGCTGCAGCCACTAATATGCAGACAATGCAACAAAAATAACAGTCTTGAGCGGGGAAAAAAACCTGTGAAGTTTTGCAGCAGAGCTCCGATAGATAAATCACCTTATTCTTCTGGGCTGGGAGAGATCGTTGTGTTTCATTACTATACTGTTATCATATATAAAACGCTGCGAGTGTGTCATCTCCAGCTGACATTTCATTCCTTCCTCTCCTGCCATATTTACGTCCTCACCTTTCCTATATGCCACATTTATAGCCTGTGATTTTTCCCCCGTCCACAACTGTAACTCTTCCTCATGCTGCAGATCTGCAGCGCTCACTGGGAAGTCTGCATCTTACCGGGCAGCTGTTCTTACTCCAGACATTCTTTTTCTCATTCTTATTTATCTATTTGGCCATAGAGCCAAACTCATCTCAGAGGTCTGTTTAGTACATAACTCACGTTTATTCAATAAATTTTTTAAATATATATTTTTTAATTTTACTACTTTTTTTTCCAAGGCTTTTGCAAACGCTGTATAATATTTACAAAGGGTGTGCTGGATGCAGATATGGGGTGCATTAGAAGTCCGAAGGGTGGGCAGGAAGTTGAAATGCGTACGGTACACATGTGCTCAGTCGCTACATAATCGCTCGAATTGCAAAGAGCCTCATTAGCAATCCATGCTGAATTAGACCCAGAGTCAGGATGCTACTTCACATCTAAAAGGTAAACAGGGCTAACGCTACAGCTGGACTCTCTGCGTGGTACTACAAGTCTCAGCCAGTCTGCTATTTTTAGTATCAGCTGCTGCAGCTGTTCTTCCATTTATTTAAATTAATAGCAAAACTGCGACTTGAAGTCCGGTGACGATAAGAATCGCAGCATCTTGGCCCTTATTCAGATCTGATCGCAGTACAAATTAGTTCTCAAAATGGGCAAAACCATGTACACTGCAGGTGGGGCAGATGTTACATGTGCAGAGAGAGTTAAATTTGGGTGGGATGTGTTGACACTGAAATCTAAATTGCAGTGTAAAAATAATGCAGCCAGTATTTACCCTGCACAGAAACAAAATAACTCACACAAATCTAAATCTCTTTGCACAAGTTACATCTGCCCCCCTGCAGTGCACATGGTTTTACCCATTTTGAGAACAAATTTGTACTGCGATCAGATCTGAATAAGGGCCCTTGTCCGATCACTGGGAAACCAGTAATGGAGCCTAATTTGGACAAGGTCCATATTAGGCCTTGTATTCAATGGTGTGGAACGCCTTTGGCGAGCATCATACTCACTGAGGGGTACGCACAGGAAGGGGAGGGGGGTTGCAGCATCTGGAGAACGTCCAGCGTTTTATGGCCATCCCCATGAAAAAGCTTGGCGTTCTCCTGGGAACACCGGTGTGCCATTGACCGCTCAGGGTGGGCGTCTGTTGTCACATGACTTCAGTGCCCACCCCCTTTTTGACGATCAGCGGTGGAAATAAAAGTCAGTTATTTCCGATGGGGAGAAAAATCATTAGATGGTCGGCGTAAACCTTGCATGCTAGCGAGGGGACCCTGGCGGTGCTGGCAGCGAGCGCCTGAGTATACGCCCAATATTTGTTTAATAGCGGAAATGCAAATATAGCCGTTGAATTCCAGAGTTCATCCAGTCGGCTCAGTACAGAATGTCATTTCTCAGCTCCTCCGCTGTAGCGAGCCCAAGACATTGTGATTAACGCATCTTCTGATGGCTGAATTCAATTATTAATAAAGTGAAATTTCCTCTCACACGTTCATACCGCAGACATTTGGAGAAAGAGCTAATTACTGTGTTTAGTATTCATTTACCCATGCAACTTTGAGTTCCGAAGCCGCCTTTGTTATGTTCGTCCGCGGCTGACAACAATGACTGCTCCTCTGGAGGCAATCAGCCGATATTGCGCTATAATTTAATATGAGCCATTAAATGGGTTTTTACTATATTTAGTAAACAACAAACAAAGCTTTTAAATTAGTCACTGAAATTGGGAAACATTACGTCTCAAATTATTTTGTGAAGAGAAATTAGTTTTTATTTTATTTTTTTCCTCACACGTTGGAATCGTTTGAGAGGACACATGTAATGGCCTAACAATGAGGTATTTTCGTTTAAAAATATATATATAATAACAGTTTAAATTTTTTATTCCTGTTCCATGTGAAGCAACAAAACAGAATTGGCGGAGGACAGCCGGCATCTGGGTGTGGTGCCAATAGTACTGAGGTGTAATTAGAACCAACTACAAATAGTGATGCTGAATCCATAATTAGTGGCTTGCTGTGGGCCTCTATAAAGACAGGAGGCCAAGCTTGACCTCAGGGCTCCTCAGCTCAAGTCTTCTCTGAACGCTAAGTTCAAGTGCACAACAGTAAGATTCTGTAGGCCGACCGAAAGAGGAATGACGGTACCAGGATAGGAAATTGCCTCTGGAAGCAAATAGGGGGATGAAGGATACCCACTTCTGGTACCATGGTAAAATCAAAGTCTGAAAGGAATGAAACCAGTTTACTGGGCAACAGTTAAGTTTCCCAATGCTAATGAACTGGGGTCAAAAACAAATTTCTCCAACGCTTTTGGAGCCACCAAATGCATGAAAGAGTGACAACTGATGTGAAAGGTTAGCGACTGGTAACATGTTCCCTTTAAAGGTGCTTCCCCTTCATATTGGTGGAAGGCATTCTGAGGAGCAGAAGATACTTTGGCCCAGAATCTCCTTTATCACACCTCTTTTTAGATAAGTACAAAGCTGTAGTCTTGTTTGTGTATTGTGCATGCTGATATTGAATAAAGTGGTCATAGAGCTATTTAGGATGCATTCAAGTTCCTTAAATCCAAGGGTTCCAGAAGCTTAGGTGTAGGTGAAGAAGCCCGTCATGGTGTTCTACTGTGTCTAGTGTGGCCAACTGCCCTGTGCTTGGCCAATCTCACCTCTTTATGACCCTGGTTATAAGAAGGGTTCATTTTGTATAATGGGCAACCCCCATTTAATGTGAACATGCCAGACCCTGGTCCATACCAGGTCGGAACCGGATTCAAGACCCTAGGTCCGACCAGGAATTGTGATGTGAAAGGAGTACTAGTGAGCCCAGGGTACTGAATACACCTCTTGTTCCCTGCTTAATAAATGCATAATGCAATGTGTTTCTAAATTATCCCAAAAAGTTCTCACAATATTTGGCGAGCCCAATCAAGGGGTGCAGTATACAGGAAATCTGCGGGTCCGTTGTTTACAGCAAGAACACAGACCGCTACATCCCCTGAGTTACAGCGGAGAGAAAACAATATATTTTCCTCACATGAAGAGAGAAGTGAGGACGGGGAGAAAGGTCGCTCTCTGCGTCTCTTAATCAAAACAAAGCCTCTGGTGCATTCGGAAAAGTATTAATGTGAATTCTTTCCTCTGGGCTCAGGGCTCACGTATTGCTTTGCCATAATGTACATTCTAAGACAATGCTGTATTTCATAGTTTTGTTTTGATGTACAGTGTGCAGAGATGCCAACGAGACAACACACTGCGCCCAAGGCACTGCTTGTGTCCTTCAAAGTGATATTTGTGTAATGGGGCCTATTCTGAGATGGGCTACAGTATACAGCTTTCTGCTCAGCGGATGTGAAGTAAATATGCAAAATCTGCAGGAGGTAGGGATGTAGCTAGTACTTTGTGGGCCCCATAGCAACATTTTGAAAGGGCCACTGCAGTTTATGCCCCCATAGTAGAGCCCTATTTAATTTTCTAATCCATAGTTGTGCCTGTTTCATGTTATGCCCCATAGTAGTGCCCTAGTTCATTTCATGTTCAGTAGTAGTGCCCTAGATCATGTTATACCCCATAGTAGTGCCCTAGTTACTGTTATACCTCATAGTAGTGCCCTAGTTCATTTCATATTCAGTAGTAGTGCCCTAGATCATGTTATACCCCATAGTAGTGCCCTAGTTACTGTTATACCCCATAGTAGTGCCCTAGTTCATTTCATATTCAGTAGTAGTGCCCTAGATCATGTTATACCCCATAGTAGTGCCCTAGTTAGTGTTATGTCCCAGAGTAGTGCCCTAGTTACTGGTATGTCCCATAGTAGTGCCATAGTTAGTGTTATGTCCCATAGTAGTGCCTTAGTTACTGGTATGTCCCATAGTAGTGCCCTAGTTAGTGTTATGTCCCATAGTATAGTAGTTCCCTAGTTACTGTTATGTCCCATAATATAGTAGTTCCCTAGTTACTGGTATGTCACATAGTAGTGCCCTAGTTAGTGTTATGCCCCATAGTAGTGCCCTAGTTACTGGTATGTCCCATAGTAGTGCCCTAGTTAGTGTTATGCCCCATAGTAGTGCCCTAGTTACTGGTATGTCCCATAGTAGTGCCCTAGTTAGTGTTATGCCCCATAGTAGTGCCCTAGTTACTGGAATGTCCCATAGTAGTGTCCTAGTTACTGTTATGTCCCATAGTAGTGCCCTAGTTCATTTCATGTTCAGTAGTAGTGCCCTAGATCATGTTATACCCCATAGTAGTGCCCTAGTTAGTGTTATGTCCCATAGTAGTGCCATAGTTAGTGTTATGTCCTATAATATAGTAGTTCCCTAGTTACTGTTATGTCCCATAATATAGTAGTTCCCTAGTTACTGGTATGTCCCATAGTAGTGCCCTAGTTAGTGTTATGCCCCATAGAAGTGCCCTAGTTAGTGTTATGCCCCATAGTAGTGCCCTAGTTAGTGTATGTCCCATAGTAGTGCCATAGTTAGTGTTATATCCCATAATATAGTAGTTCCCTAGTTACTGGTATGTCCCATAGTAGTGCCCTAGTTAGTGTTATGCCCCATAGTAGTGCCCTAGTTAGTGTTATGCCCCATAGTAGTGCCCTAGTTACTGTTATGTCCCATAATATAGTAGTTCCCTAGTTAGTGTTATGCCCCATAATAGAACCCTAGTTAATGTTATACCCCATAGTAGTGCCCTAGATCATGTTATGCCCCATAGTAGTGCCCTATATAATGTTACGCCCCATAGTAGTGCCATAGTTCAGGTTATGCCCCATAGTAGTGCCCTAGTTTATGTTATGCCCTCATAATAGAGCTCTAATTCATGTAATGCCCCATAGTAGTGCCCTACTTGATGTTATGCCCCATAATAGTGCCCTAGTAAGTGTTATGCCCCATAGTAGTGCTCTAGCTAATGTTATGCCCCATAGTAGTGCCCTAGTTAGTGTTATGCCCCATAGTAGTGCCCTAGTTAGTGTTATGCCCCATAGTAGTGCCCTAGTTCATGTTATGCCCCATAATAGTGCCCTAGTTAATGTTATGCCCAATAGTAGTGCCCTAGTTGTCATGGGCTGTGATGCTTCCTGTATACATGCTGCAGGGTACCTGTAATGCTTCCTGTATACATGCTGCAGGGTACCTGTAATACTTCCTGTATACATGCTGCAGGGTACCTGCAATGTTTCCTGTATACATGCTGCAGGGTACCTGTAATTCTTCCTGTATACATGCTGCAGGGTACCTGTAATTCTTCCTGTATACATGCAGCGGGGTACCTGTAATTCTTCCCGTATGCATGCAGTGGGGTACCTGTAATGCTTCCCGTATACATGCTGCAGGGTACCTGTAATGCTTCCTGTATACATGCTGCAGGGTACCTGTAATGCTTCCTGTATACATGCTGCAGCGTACCTGCAATGCTTCCTGTATACATGCTGCAGGGTACCTGCAATTCTTCCTGTATACATGCTGCAGGGTACCTGTAATTCTTCCCGTATACATGCAGTGGGGTACCTGTAATGCTTCCCGTATACATGCTGCAGGGTACCTGTAATGCTTCAGACCCACTCAGCTCCACTCGTTGCTCCAAGATGGGAAGACAGGGGATGGACGTAGGAGGCCCCTAGCGTTTCATGGGCATGCCCACAAAAATTGAGGGAGTGCCCATATAAATGCTACCCCTGTGAATGCAATACAGAGGGTCTTCTCCTCTCAGAGCAGCAGCTGCCAGCAAGTCAACCCATAGTCCCAGTGGCGAACGCAGGGGGCGTTTCTGAGTACCCAGAAACCGCCCAGGAGTCTAAGGGCCCTAGTCTGAAAGCTGAGGGTCCCCTCTTTTCATGGGTACAAGAATTTTAAAAATCGTCCCTTAGGAACCGGAGATATCTAACTTCAAAGCAGTGGTCCCCATCCAAGCCTGTTAATTGCTCTTCCCAGTCAGATATTTCAGGTTCTGTCTGACTTAGAGTTTTTCTGAGGGTATATTCCAAAATCTGGGACTCTCCCCCTTTGATGGACACTAGTAGCTTGTCTTTACTGTTCCCAGAACCAGAGATATCAGCCTTCCAGCAGCTGGTTACTGCTCCAGCTCCACACACCTGGTATGTAGTTTTATATACTCGTTGGCAGATTGGGTCACCTTATGCTGGGTACACACCAGGACGACAAGAGTCCGATCACATCAATCTAGATCCAATACCGACCGATTGGATGTAGATTGCGTGGTGATTGGGCCCTTTTCTGTCCTGTTGTGATCCGATTCCGATCGGATGCGCGGCCCCGCGGGTTAGTCGTACGTTAATCAGATCCTACCTGCAGCAGGTAGGATCTGGACATGACACCCGGGTGGCGATTGGAACGGTACCACTCACGGTGCACATCATGAGTGGGTGTTGCGCTCAACGTCATCGTGAGCAGGTCGGACGAGACACTGACGACCCACTCACGATGTGCATCATGAGCGGGTCGTCCTGGTGTGTACCCCGCATAAGTGTCTATCACCCTGCTTTGCTCCGCAACCCTCTCTGGAAAACCGCTTCTGAAAATCCTGCTTTTGCCCCTGAGTCCGGGCACAACCTATGGCTTAGCCAGTGTTAGTCGCAGGTTTATCGCACAAGAAAATGGGCTTTCCATGGGACATTAAATCTTGCCGCTATACGCCCCATAACCTGCTCCTTAATATATATTAACGTCTCTGTTGATAATTGCGGATTTTATTCTTTTATTTCCAGGAGAAGTCTAACATCCGGCCGCAGGTGGCTCTATAGCTGCTGCCCCGTCTTTGGCGCGCAGCTCCGCAACAGTTGCTCATCAATCTTCTCATAAAACCAATCAGATGTTATCTCTATATAGAAGGCGAGGACTCTGTTTATATCAGTGACAATCACATGGGGAGAACTAATAACGCTCATGGCTTTAGGAGATGTTTTACCCAGAGAGATGATTAACAAGACACTCAGAAGACCAAATACGAAGTAGACACCTTCATTTACCCATAGGCTTATGCTATGTGTCAGTTCATTGTTTGCTTCTGTTCTGCCCAAATTACCCTGACTGCGATCTTGTCTTATTCGGTTAATATCACAATTGTGCTAGAATTTATTGATGGCTATAACATTGATTAGGACGGCTTGTGCTAAAAATTTGCCAATAACGAGAGTCGTTTGAAGCAGTTAGCTGTCAGCCGGTAGATTTATGGCCGGAGCGGGCCAGGCGAGCCTCTGTAATTATCATTCAGGAGCAGGTTCCACACTTGTGCTCTCGCACTTCAGAAGTGGCAGCGGACAGGAGGAGAATTTAAAGTTGGGCCAGTGAGACAATTAAACAAGTTCGGAGCAGAGAGAAGTTGCAGGAAACTCTTTTACTTCCTGTTCTGACGTATTTGTACAATACAATGTTCACTGATTTACTGCCCGCAGGTCGAAGAACATTTACATGTATTCATGTATCTGCAGATCGAAGAGGTGACGGGATGTTTTACAGAGAACATACAGTAGCAACATAATCTGTTCTGGGTTTCTGAAGGTGCCTAGACTCAGTGGCATCAAAAGGGGGGTGTTGGCTGCACCCCGATATCACTCTTGAAGGCGGGGCACCAACAGCTTCTCCACAGTATGGCAGTGTGGCATTTCTCCTACAGCACCTAACTCCTGTCATATAGGCAGAGGTGGAGCTAAGTGACATGGTGCCTGGAGCAAGGGTGGGTATGTTATGGCACTAACCCCTCCCCCTTTAGCCATTTTTCTTTCCTATAGTAATGCCCCTTACACATTATGCAACACAACACATTATGCCATGCACTGTAATGCCCATTACACAATGGGCCTTATTCTAGTTCACTCTTAGAGGCAAATTCCTTCTTAGATGGACAAAACCATGTGCACTGCAGGGGGGCAGATGTAACATGTGAGAGTTAGATTTGGGTGAGTTATTTTGTTTCTGTGCAGGGTAAATACTGGCTGCTTTATTTTTACACTGTAATATAGATCTCACTTTGAAGAAAAACCCCACCCAAATCTAATTGTCTCTGCACAAGTTACATCTGCCCCACCTGAAGTGCAGCATGGTTTTGTCTAGCTAAGAAGGAATTTGCCTCTAAGAGTGAACTAGAATAAGGCCCAATATGCCGTAAGGCCCATTGCACATTATGCCACACACTGTAACTTCCATTACACTATGGGGGAAATGTACTAAGATGTGTATACTACTTCACATGTGATGTTGCTATTGGCAACCAATCAGGATCTACTTCTTATTTATTTAGCACCCTCTGGAAGATAGTAGACAGGATGTGATTGTTTGCCCATAGCAACATCACATGTGAAGTAGAATACACATCTTAGTAAATTCCCCCCTATATGCCATACAAACCATAATTCCCATTATGCCACACACCATAATGCCCATTACACATTATGCCACACAAACCGCAAAGCCCATTATGCCACACTGTAACACCCATTACACATTATGCCACGCAACATAATTCCTATTAGATATTATACCACACACACAGTTATGTTGTGGACACCAGTATATGGACCACACACATAATTGTCCTTTTTAAAAGGTGCCCCACAGTTGGCTTCTTATCTTTTTTTACTTACATTCTCATTGCCAGAGGTTACATTCTGCTTGCCGGGGATTTCTTGTTCATTTCCAGTGGTTACTTGCTCATTGCCAGCAGTATCATGCTCATTGCCAGGGGAGTTACATGCTCATTGCCAGTAGGAGTTACATGCTCATTGCCAGGGGGTGTTAAATGCTTATTGCCAGGGGAAATTACATTTGCATTGCCAGGGGGAGTTACATGCTCATTGCCAGGGGGAAGTAATATGCTCATTGCTAGGGGGAGTTACATGCTCATTGCTAGGGGGAGTTACATGCTCATTGTCAGAGGGGAGTTATATGGTTGTAGCCAGGGGGAGTTAAATGCTTGTTGCCAGGGGGGGGGGGTTGTATGCTCATTACCAGTGGGGGTTACATGCTCACTGCCAATGGGACATACATGCTCATTGCCAAAGGGACTTACAGGCTCGTTGCCAGGGGGGATTTACATGCTCATTGCTGGGAGGGGGATGTTACATGCTCATTGCCCTGGGGGTTCCATTCTAACATCGCTCCAGTGCTCCCAGATTTCGCAGTGTAACTCTTTACGGTGCTGTCATATGCTTAATGAATTTTCTCATCTCTATACAAGATACAACCTTAGCACGGAAGGCTCCTTTACATGTCATATCAAAACCATTACATAAAACTTCATGGCCTGAACTGTTCTCCTCATACAGATTACCTCAGAGTGATGAATAGATGGGAAATATAACCCGTGACCTCTCATTCTCTGCAGCTGAGATCACAAATCTGTTACAGCAGATATTAATGCTGAGTGAGGTGAGACTGAGCCAAGGGTAGAGAAACCGACCAATGGTCTGAGGGAGACGGGTTACGTCATGCTCTGGTATGAGGAGAACAGATGAAAAGCATATCATGGGGAACACACACTAGATTTCGTTTGAAATCCAATATCTGGTAGAGACGGGACATATAACAAACTTGGTTTTGCACGCATAAGCCGCAGATGAAGCACAATGGAACTTGGCGTAAGCAGAACTCGGGGCTACCGTATCATAGCGTGTCTTACGCAGATTCATACGCACAGATATATATATATACAAATGTCCAGGGGCTGTAAAATGTGCCACCCGCAGTAACTGCCTAGCAGACGCAGTGACTTCCCATAGGAAGCCCCCGCGATAATTACAGTCAAATGGGTTTGGTTCATTAGGTGGTCAGTTTGTAGGTTGACCCCAAAAAGGTTGACATACAGGAGGTTGACATGGAAAAAAGTAGACACAAGAAAAAGGTTGAGATATGTTTTTTTTTTAGGGTTTTGGGGTGTTATCTTATCAACATTATTAACATTATCTTGTTGCACATTGACCCCCCTTTACTGTACTGTGTCCCCTTGCATGGGGAATGCGGTACAACACGACAGCTGCACTCAGCGTACTTTACTCTTCCCAATCGTAGTCAGAGTTAATGGTAAAGTATCTCGTGTCTACCATACAGTATACTGTGTTGCTCATTGTCACATTGACTTTTTAACCAAGTTATACATTTGAACATGTTGACCCAATGCATTTCGGCCAATAGTGGTTAAATCTATTGACTGCCGACCTAATAACTGTTGACTGAAAGTCGGCAGTCCTAGGAGGAGATGTTTTCTCCATCTGGGACTGCCAGTCCAGACTGCCATTGCAGAGAGAGTGCTTCCCGTGGGAAGCCACAACCCTGATATTTCATCAGCCCTATATGGCTTCTAAGGCTGCAGCCAATGCAGTCTCTAGAAGGCAGCCTATACATAGTGTTTAGTACTTGGTAAGTGCCAAATTAAGCCTCGCCCAGAATTACACTCCACACAATTGGAATTAAGCCCTGCCTTCCAGTGACATCAGCCATCAATCAAAGGGCAGGGAGGAATTGCTGCTTATAGTCAACTAGTCCTGAGACCTGGGGCTAGTTGACACCACTATATGGGAAAATCTGACTGTAACCATCTCCCTTTGATATATTTCTGGTGCAGATCTGTACGTCCAGGCTTCACCCAGCACTGAACTCCTCATTATGATTAATAGAACCACATTTGAGCAACCAAAAGAAAGAGACAGTAGTTTAATATACGGTACAACACCCAAAATGAACTTCAATAAATTAAATTCTCTGCCACTTACATTATTAAACTAATAGACTAAACTGTGCGTCTTGTCAAAACAGCCTAAATGTTTCTGAGGCGGGATGTAGTTGTCTCATGACAGTATTATGTCAAAAACTTGATGGCGTAATTACAATTTTCCAATATACTTAAGTACTGCATTACACCGTGAAGCTCCTTTGCCGATAATTACTTTTTTTTTTTTCAAGATTTTTTCCTTTTCCGCGGGGAAGCAAATTGCTTTACGAGAAATTTCAACTTTCAAACCTTTTTTTTCTGTTTTACTAAAATGTTGATGGATTAAATCACAATACTCAAATTATAAATAAGAAAACACGATCCCAATCGGATACCGCTGGTCTTTAATCCAATGTGGCGCTGTCAAGTGTTTCACGGTATACTATTACACCATAATCTGGTGGTTCACAAACTATTTTGAACTACGGCGCCCTGGAGAAACTTTTTTTTTTACCTTGTCCCTACACTGATATAATGTTTTTATATAACATCCATAGGCCAGTAATGTGGTGACAGACAGTGGGCATGATTCAGCACTTCTACACATGGTTCATAGCACAAAAAATGTGGTTAAATTCGGATTTCTGAAAAACCGCACAATTCTTGTGAATAAGCCAGTGGTTCCCAAACTGAGTGCCTAGGCCCCCTATGGTGCCACCAGGCTCTTCCAGGGGTGCCTCGGTTTGGCGGTCCAGGACCAATTTCAAATATTTAGGATTAAAGTGATGGGCAAAACTAGTGCTAGTGGCTGCCAATCATAAAACATCATGTGGATGATCAGAAGCACAAATGTGCACCACCACCTAACGGAACTTAATAATGACAGGGACTTTATTACTGTGATATTGTATTCTAAATTGATCAATAAATTCCTTTATCCTAGGGGTGCTGTGAAATAATTTTGATGTGCTCGGGTGCTGTGATTCATGAAATTTTGTGAACCACTGGAATAAGCATTTAATACTGGGCCCGATTCAGACCTGCGTACAGCAGGTCCAAACTTGCACCCTTTGTCAATGTTTTGGTCTGCGCCTGCGTATTGTCGCCTATACACATGCGCTCGCAGCCTGAGTGAAAGGCAGGGGGTGTTGCTAGGTGGACCCCCAGCATTTCATGGGCGTGACCACAAAAACGGTGGGCGTGCCCATAGAATGCAGGTGTTTCCCTGCCTGCTCAGGGCAGGTGGATGACGTTGGCACTCGCCCCAATTTCCCATTGGCAGACGCAGCTGGCGAGTGGCTCCTGGGTCACGCAGCAGCTGGAAACGCTGGCACAGGTGAAGAAATCATTCAATGATAAATAACAATAGAATGTTCTCCTTGCACAGGGGCTCACGGCAGGGGGGGGGGGGAGTTCGATAACTTGGTCGCTAGGCTCCGAAAAACACGCAGACTGAATCGACCCTATTGTAGTTTTGAAAAAATAATTCTCAGGCAAATTCCTGTGTATCCGAGCACAGCGGGGGTCGCACTTTGCAAACACTTTGTCCTATAATCCCAGGAACGCTCTGGAACGCTAGGTTTTTAATTTTCGCTTTAGCTGATGCTACTTGATTATAGCGTAGGGGAAAAATGCTTATTGTCCTGCGTTCGCTGGATATAGAAATGTATGACTCAGCCTATGTGGGTGTAAAAAACAGAACATTTTGCACCGACCAAGAGAAGTACATTGAAAGTTACCATCAGCCACCAAAGCGCAGAGAGCCTTGGATGAATGGAGAGCTGGATCCGGCTGAGGGCCGTCTTACATGTGAAAGGGAAAAAGTCCTTTATTTGCTCAGGAACTGGAATGGGTGAAAACAAAGGCGAGTGACCAGTGGACGAGGCTGATTGTGTTTAATGAATGGATGAAATTCAATTCACTGTAGTTAAGGAGAATCATGATAAAATATCTCAAGAGGAAATGATGCCACATCAATAGAATTGTGTTTATTTTATCCTCTATTGCTTTTTGTTGGCTGTTCATTACCTTGTGGTTGACGTAATCTGTATCCTGTCTAGATGTCGGACGCATATTGTGTACCTCTAATTAGACAGGGGGACCTAGAGGGAGATTATCATACATTAAATCCCACCACCAATTAGTCCTCCCACATGGGGATAGATGCTATTCCACTAGAGAGATTTCTGCAAAAGGGCGGAAATGTTTGTAACTAGCTCTCCCTGATACTAAAGGACCCTGTTATGACCGATATTGGGTATTATACAGTAGCGCACGCAGGGGGGGTTTCTGAGTACCCAGAAAACCCCCCAGGAGTCTAAGGATCCTAGGCTGAAAGCTGAGGGTCCCCTCTTTCCATGGGTATAAGAATTTTAAAAATCGGCCCTTGGGAACCGGAGACATCTGACTTCAAAACAGTGGTCCCCATCCAAGCCTATTAATTGCTCTTCCCAGTCAGATATTTCAGGTTCTGTCTGACTTACAGTTTCTCTGAGGGTATATTCCAAAAGCTGGGACTCTACACCTTTGATGGATACTAGTAGCTTGTCTCTCCTGTTCCCAAAATCAGAGATATCAGCCTTCCAGCAGCTGGTTACTGCTCCAGCTCCACACTCCTGGTATGTAGTTTTATATACTCGTTGGCAGATTGCTCTGCCTCCTGAACTCTCATCCCCTAGTCCCCAATACAATTTTTTAGGTGGGATTCTCTAGTTTTTAATTCCATTAAAATCTAATAAATCTATTTCTGGGAACTGGAGATATCTGCAGTCAAGCAAGCTGTCTTCCCACCAGAAAATTATGAATTATAAGCCCACTCCACTATACATACATCCTCTACCACCCTGGAAGTTATGTATCAGGGCCCTTTCATTCAGCCCAATGCCCCCTTCTCCCACCCCATCTCCCACCATCTGTGCAGTAAAGGGGTAATTAGTGGAAATTACTGATCCAGGCCCTACATGCTGAGCGGTTGATATAATACCCCCTACCACTTGTGGGACATCAAAGCTTCCCCCACCCCTACCGCTGGAGGATCGGTAAGTGCCCCAATACATTGCTATGCCCAGGGGTCTACACTGCTGTTGATGCCCCTGTATGTATATATATATATGTATGTATATATATAAAAATAAAAAAAAATATTATTATTTATATACATTTGGTCTATATATAATACTTTAACTGACCCGACATATACTGGGTCACCTAAGTGTCCATCTCCGGGCTTTGCTCCGCCCCTCTGGAAACCCCCTTCTGAAAATCCTGCGTTTGCCACTGTTATACTCCACAGCAGCGTTTTTATAACCACTGTGTCATTCGAGAGTGTGTTCGATTTTGACTACATAGTCAAATTTGAATCGAAATCGAATGGACATTGAGCGGTTTTCAGCCTCGTTCGATGTCGATTCGATCCCGGTGCGCGCTCACGTTTAGTGTAAATCGAACAGTTAAAAAGACTGAGCAGGCAAGACTACATAGTACAGATCTGTACTATAGAGTCCAAATTTAATGTGTTTTGTTTGTCATTCGATTTGATCCTGATTCAATTCCAATCGAAACAGGATCCAGTTTTGATTGCAATCGAATCGGGATTGAATCAAAGGAAAAAGTGCACCTTGTGTACACAGCTTTACGTTTGCCCCAGTTACATCCAGTTAAACCAGTGATTCCCAAACTTTTTAGAATCAAGGCATCCTATAGTATTATAATTTTACTCAAGTAACTCCTAGGCCAAAAGTTTGGTATTGAGAAATTAAATAAATTATATATTAAATAAAATAAATTGTGTTTATGTATCATCTTTAGGTTTAATTATATAGTGAGGGACACATATTTTATGATTAGCAGCCAGTAGCACTGGTTTTGCCTATTACTTTGCCTGTAATTAAATTTGAATTGGTCCTGGTCCACCAAACGGAGGAACCCCTGCAAGGGTCTCAAGACACACCAGGGTGCCCTGGCACACAGTTTGGGAGCCACTGAGTTTAACTGTTCATCACTGGTCTATTCTTCCTCAAGTCCTCTCTCTGTATCCTGGGCATTTCAGACCACCCAACCCAATGGGTTTGCTTTTTTCCCTGTGGGGGCCAATGTGTTTTTCCTTTTGGGGATCTGATGGTGTGCCATGGCAGTTGTAAGATCTTGTTTGGTGTGCTGGGAGTTGAGAAAGGTCTAAAATCACTGGTCTACATTGTTGGCTGAGATCCTTTTATCTGGAAATCTTGTGTCAGAACTACCCAGTAAAGTTGGATTAGATACAGAGTTGCTACTGGATGAGTCTGGGGTTGCAGTGGTTTGCTCATGCGTGACCCATCAAAATCCAGTCACGCTTAGGGAACCTCGACTGACCAGCACAGTGGTAAGCATCGTCTTGCCGCTGTTGGCCAGAGACCCTACCCCAACGAGTGTGGTACAAAAAATGTACAGTGTGTAAATCGACAGTCAATCGATTGAAAGCAAATTGCCAATATGAGTTAGATTGATAGGTAAGGTTGACAAGTACCAAAGATCAACATGTCAAATGGTTGCAATCCAAAACCAAAATTTGTTTTTCCAATCCTAATGCCGATCCGCACAAAGATTCTGTCCGGGACTCTTTCCAGAACGGATCTCCTCAGGTGACCCAGACTGGGCTTTTGGTATGGTTCAGATCTACAAAATTCGGGTGGATTTCTGGAGAACTGAACTACAGTACAGTGCGGGTAAAGCTCTGGGTTGAACACCGGAAGCTACAGTATTCAATTCTTAGTCAATTTCTCTGCTCACAAACTCACAGGTTCTGCATTAAGGGGCTAACTGAGGCTTAATCGCATCGGACACAAATTTGCCAGAGTGAAATCCCGCCTTGCGAAACAATGTGGTCACTGTGCCAATGGATGTGTACGGGTGCTAATCTATTCTCAGTCATGCCAATATCTCCTTGGCGGCTACGATGAATAAGGCATATCCATCCTGGAGCCCATGTCACACACCCTCCCCTAAAACATTTGGGCGTGCCTGCATTTTCCTAAGCAGGCCCAGGGTTTTTTCTAATGACTGGTTACCACCCCCAGACGCCTACTTCCCTGTCAATCACCTTGCAATCGGCCAACGATCCAACGGGCCATATGTATGCACATTCTATTGATTCACAGCCATGCAATCAGGCCTGAATGACCCCGCAGGAATCTATGGGTTACCCCACACGTGGAGCCTCGGTGCATTTAACACCTATTATTCCTCACAACTAATTGAGTCTTCCCAGGCAGAGTGGAAATGGACTCCAAATCTAAAGGCTCCATGCATTAATTCTGGACCTTTACCAGCACAGGGGGGGGTGCGCATGCTACTGCCCAGGGGGGGGGTTGTGCTCGCTACTGCCTGGGGTGGGGGTGGGGGGTGGCGGGCTGGCTGAAGTCGGCTAGCGGGTGACGTCACCAACCAGCGACCAGCGGCTGAAGCCTGGTCATAAAGAAGGGCAGGATAGCCCAAAACAAATATGGCCGCCGCACCGCAGGGCTGATAGCACCGGAAATCTGGACCGCCCAACCGGGGAATGGCCCGGTTCCCCGGTGGTCCAATCCGCCCCTGTCTGTATATCACAAAATGAAGTACATCTATGAGGAAGACATCCTGGTTGTACTTAACCCTTCAAGTGCTAAGTGAATTTGTCAAAATAGGTGTGAAAATTGCCAAGCATTTTTATTCATCATAATGAGGAAATATATATTCTTTTATTAAACAACATTTTTTTATTTGAATTTATATAACACATGTGAGCGACGCTGGCATTTTAGTAAATATTTTGCACATCTCTCACAGAGGTCACTCAAAGGGTTAATGCAGGTGGTGGCTGTGGGGTATCTTATAAAACTAAACCACCACACTTTCACTCGAGGGGCTGGAAGGTGGGTATTTCTGGCAGCATGGGGTTGGGGGGTCAGTAGGTTGGAGTTTTTGTTGACAGGGGTTACATGCTCATTGTCATGGATTGCTGGCATGTTGTTAGGGGTTTGTTGCTCATTGCCAGGGATTACATGCTTGTTGCCAGTAGTTTTTTCTCAATACCAAGGGTTTCATACTTGTTGTCAGGGGTTACAGGCTCGTTGCCAGGAGTTTCTTGCTCATTACCAGGGGTTTTGTGCTTGTTGTCAGGGGTTACATGCTCATTGTCATGGATTGCTGGCATGTTGCCAGGGGTTTCTTGCTCATTGCCAGGGGTTACATGCTTGTTGTCAGGGGTTACATGCTCCTTGTCAGGGATTGCCTGCATGTTGCCAGTGGTTTTTTGCATGTTGACAGGGGTTTGTTGCTCATTGCCAGGGATTACATGCTTGTTGCCAGGAGTTTTTACTCAGTACCAAGGGTTTCATGCTTGTTGTCAGGGGTTACAGGCTCGTTTCCAGGAGTTTCTTGCTCATTACCAGGGGTTTCATGCTTGTTGCCAGGGGTTACATGCTCATTACCAGGGGTTACATGCTCCCTGCCAGTGATTACATGCTCATTACCAGGGATACAATCTCACTGCCAGGGGGTTACATGTTCATTACAGGGGGTTTCTTGTTCATTACCAGGGGTTAAATGCTTGTTGTCATCGGTTACATGCTGGTTGCCATGGGTTACATGATTACTGCATGGGGGTTACATGCTTATTGCTTAGTGATGCCAATATAGTATTTGCGGCTTTGCACCATGAGGACGAGGCCTTGACATAAATTGCTTTACTGGCAATGCCCCCCTGGACCTGCCCTTTCATGGAACAGGATGACCGGTAAGTCGGCAGGTATGTTCCACCGTAGGTAGGTGACAGGTACGCTAAGTGGTTGTTGCTTCCTACACATGATTATCCTGTGCTCCAATGTGGAGACATAACCATAAAAGGTTGTTAAACTGGTGACATGATATAAGGCCCCTTCCCTTCATCTTATTATTACAGCCGGCGTTTTATACAGAATATCCTTCATCTATGCAGCCGTCGCGGTTTATGGCGGTGAAGTGGATCCTTTCATTTGCAAATGGTTCCCGGCACCTGAATGTGCTTGTAAATAGATGATAATTAACAGGGACATCTCTATTGTGGTAATGAAAGTGACTGTCCCGGCGATTTATTCCGTGTCTCGGCGAGGAGACGAGGGCACCGGCCGTGGGCAGATATTTTATATTCCGTGACAAAGCCGCACAGTTCACAGAGTTTTAATAGTTTTTACAACTTAAACACTCAGGGACAGAGGAGCCGCAGCTCTGTCGTGAAAAGATCCAATTACCAGACCCTGCGTGCCGAACAGCAGCTGTGCCGGCGTCCCAGCCTGGATGGGGTTCATGTACCTTCGGCGAGTGCCAGCTGTACGCCACTGTGCCTCCATGTATCTGTGCAGTGCTACAGCACCTGTGGAACCTGACGGAGGGCCGTGGCGAGTGCAGAGGTCTGATCCGTGTTGGGAAGGGATCATAAGGTTGACATTGTTTACGTCAGTGGTTCTCAACCTCGGTCTTCAGGAACCCCCAACAGTTCACGTTTTCCAAATGAAAATGTCAGAATAGGTTTTTCACTTTTTTCGGTGGGGCCAATGTGGACACCTGAGCATGCGGAACCCCAATTAGTGTACTCCATACCCTTGAATCACTCCCTTTGCTCTCCATGCTTCGTGCCAGGTGCCACACTCCACAACACTGTGCTCAGCCCACGTTACCGGTCGCGATCCGTGTACAGGTGGATGGTGAAGTATGAAAAAGATCAACATAAAAAAAACAACAAAATGTTTTTATTTATTTTTTTAAATTGTGAAAAACTCACGTCCACCATTGCCATGTCAACATTTTGTCTGTGTCGACTTTTGGTCTATTTTGACCTTGGACATGTTGACCATTTGTTGTTGACAGATTGACTGCCGACCAGATGCGGGACAAGGGATCTACAGCAAAAAGATAGACAGGCATTAGATAGACACCATTAGTTAGACAAACAGAAAGGTCGACATGCAAATAGGTCGACACTGTCATTAGGTCGACAGTCAAAATGGTCGACATGGTTTTTTTCACTGTTTTTTACCCAAATGTCGACACAGTCGACATGGGCACAGTTTGAAGTGAAACACAGCCCCTCGCATCACTCGCTTCGCTCGCAATGCTTCGGGCACGGTGCCTCGCTGCGCTTGGCACACTATTTTAATCTGACTCCACGCCATATTGGATGGTAGTGCATGAAATACCGCCTGTCGGCACATATCGGCTCAAAAAACAGTGAAAAAAAACCATGTCGACCATTTTGACTGTCGACCTAGACACTGTCGACCTAATGGTAGTGTCTACTTTTTTGCATGTCGACCTATTTGCATGTCGACCTTTCTGTTTGTCTAACTAATGGTGTCTATGTAATGGCTGTCTATCTTTTTGCTGTAGACAAATAGTCCGGATACCCTGCCGACCTACCTCTTTCCCACTATATGCACCTTTGTGATCGTACATTTATTATCCCCAGTAAATTTTATAAAATGTGGACAGGTGGGGCGAAATGTAATAGGGTGCGATTTTGGCATATGTGCGTTTTTTTTTTCGGCAAAAAAGTCAGAATACGCACTTTTTCCGAAAATCGTAGTAAGGTGCGAATTGCTGCAAAATCTGCACATTTTGACCTGTTTACAAAATCGTACATTCAAAATCGCATCCAGATGTTTTCTCATAGAAAACATCAAAACCGCAAATGTAATAGGGAGAACATTTTCAATTTGCAGCCTTAAAATGACCAAAAATCGCAAAACAAATAGACCAGGTCCAGCCGGGTGAGTTTGCCAGAACCAAGCACAGATCAGTGAGATCTGTGTATGATTCTGTCCAAAAAAAGTGTTTTAAAGTTAAGTAAAAAAAAAAAAAATTATGTGGGGTCCCCCCTCTATGAGCGTAACCAGCCCTGGGCTCGTTAAGCCGGTTATGGTTTCCCAGATATGAAGGAGGGGGGTCCTCCATATTTAAGAAACAAGCATTGGGTTCTTGGACCGGTCCTGGTTCCCAAAATACATAAAGACAGACAAAAATACCAGTATTTTGAAACCAGGGCCAGTTCAAATAGCAACAACATTAGTGGATCAATATCCTTATATGCTAAAAATAAGTCATACCCTACTGTTTTATATATCAAATTTAAGTAATAGTAAAACAGTTCAAGTAGGCACTGACAATTAATTCAGTAATAAGCGCAATACTAATTTATCAATATATGTCAATAGTATAAAAGTACTACCCGATCCAGGCGTTCAGTTTGTGAGCAGGGAAGGAACAGTGAAGAGTTCCTGAAGAAGAAAGAAGACACCGACAATGGGATTACCGCGCACAGTGGCGTAAGTTTGTCACAGTTGCCCGGAGGCAAGATAAATATTGGTGTCCATTCCCCCCCACCACCTTATATAAATGTATGTTATGAATATTATGTTTAAAATAAAGATCATCTATGATCCTGCTATGAGTAGGAGTCAGCCGCAGAAGTGATATTGATGGCTTTCAATTAACTCACAGGGAAGGAGAGGTGGCCTCTTGGGAGCAGGAGCCCAGCAGCAGATGACACCATTGCCTCCCAGTGTTACGCCTGAATACGATTTCTGACAATTGATCATGTCAATATGGACCTTTGGCATGTCAGGTACTGTAAGAGTGTTCCTGTCAACATCCTGATCAGTTCTCTGGCACAAGGAGCCGATTGTTTCTCCATCGCTACCTTGGTGCAACTCCCAATGGTGACCCCTCCTTGCTTCCATGACCAAGTGATTAGTACTGCCTGGTATTTCCTCCCTTGGACTCCCCTTGGCGGCCAAAGCAGGTTGCAGCCATTCATGTGGGAGGATGCCCTACGAATTGATATGAAGGCCCACCAGCACATCTCCTGTCCGTGTTCTAACCACACCCCCTGGCACCAAGAGGCACCGACCTTTGATCTACAACATCCCAACTAACTATAGGGTTCTGACTCCCTTTAAATTAATGAATTCATAATTGTCATATAATTATTAATATTAGCATATTTATTATTAAAAAATATATATGTTTGCCTTGCTTTCAGATCAGGAAATTCCAAGGCAGTAGGGGGTTCCACTCAAACTGGCCTGAGAATTTGTCAGATTCAGCAGAAAGGGATGGGATCGTCTCTATTCTGTAATACGCTGTTGTTCCTCCATCACACGTTCCCTTCATCCTATTCTTCCTGCTCCACTTACAGTAGCTGCTCCATTGACTTCACTAAAGTTCCTGCTGATGGGTAATGTCTGAGATGCTGGAGAACCATTTGTGCCACACGCTCAGCATGATTTCACTGCTATTTTAAACAGATGGAAAAGAAGGACGCGGTAAAGGTCACTGTCCAGGGAACAAAAAGCTGAAACTGGGGTGGGGGGAGGGGGGGTTAACTTTATTTTTGTAATGAACTATATTTAAGACAATTTTCACAATATTATTAATAACTTTTCTACCACTGGGGCAGATGTATTAAGCCTTAACAAGAGATAAATGCGAGTGTGATTACAAAAGATAAACGTCCAGCCAATCAGCTCCTTACTGACTTTTTTCAAACACAGGCTGTAACATGGCAGTTAGCAGGTGATTGGCTGGGCGTTTATCTCTCATTGGGCGGGATATACTAAAGGGAAAATGCGGTAAAATGGGTGTTTTACCGAATTTTCCGATGTACCATTACCCGTCCGCCCCGTCTCCGCCAGGCAGGGTATCGCCACCTCTGGGTGGCGATACCCTATAGAAGCCTATAGGCTTCTTTTCACTGCCCCCGACACAAACCCGCTGCCTCGCCGACCCCCTCTCTCCCCCTCCCTCCGGCTTACCTTCCTGAAAGGTCCTCCTGGACCCCAGAAGGTAAACCCCTCCTCCCCCTAGTGAAGCAGCCGGACATCCTTCCGGCTGCAGGGGGGGGGGGGGGGGGGGAGGAGGCGCCAGAAACAGCCTGCTTAGCTGTCCCCGGCGTGAGGAGAGCAGGAGACGGCAGGAAGCAGGCGTCGCAGCGGGCGGGCGGCAAAGGGCGGCGATGTATTTTAATTCATCCCGCCCCTTATCACACTTGCATTTATCTCTTGTTAAAGCTTAATACATCTGCCCCAATGTTTGAAATGAAACATATATGTACTGGTGATGTCCATCCTATATCAGGGCTGCATTTAGCTGGCATTGCGTCGACCACTGAAGGTTGACAGCCCTTAAGTCGACACCTGTCGACACCTGTCGGCTCAAACCCCCCCCCCCCCCCCCCCCCAAAAAAAAAAAACGTATCTGTAGTACCCCACTCCAGGGTACCTCTGGTGTGCCCCCATGCCCCAAAGGACCTAAAAATTGGCAGCCAACGCTGCCTAAGAAGACCCCTGTCCACTGTCCAGGACAGGAAGGGTTAAACAGCCAAAGCAGGAGCTAGGACCCTGCTGTATCTGTCCCTACCTGCATTCCTGAGGGGGGAGCACTCTAGTGAGGAGCATCAGCAGAGTGTGACAGGAAGAGAGAGGTCAGAGGTGATCCCAGCAGCTTGGAAGGAAGAGAAAGGTCTGGCACGTGCAGGAGCTGAGAGACTGAGTGCAGACTAAAAGACTCATGCAGCAGAGAGACGGGACCCGCTGACAGTGACCTCTGGCACCTGGGCAGGAGAGAGTAATACAGCAGCCGGGAGAGACCAGAGAGGAGCCGCTCACAGCCGCAGCACATGGCAGTGATTGACAGCTGCACAGAGAGAGGAGACAGGGATCAAAGGAGCTGCTGCCCAGAGCAGGGAGAGACAGCTACCGCTGGGGAGTGATGTCCAGCCAGTGCTGGCCACACAGAGAATGCAAGAGGGAGGCCCTGCAGGGTGCCAGCTGTGAAGCCAGGGAGAATGCTGCCAGAGGAGGTTGCCAGCGCCGGAGGAGGAGCCAGGCCAGGAGCCGCACAGCGGGAGTCGCTTCCGGCCGGAGCCGGCAGCTGCTTTTAAGGTACCGGGGTGCCCTATGCCCCAACGATTGGTCTGCACCACGCCAGAGACTATCCCTTAAGTCGATCCCACAGATTGCTCCTTAGTACAGAGCATTATAAGCCTCAGTCTGCCCCACGCTATACTGTCACAGCAATCCCCAGTTACCCCCCATTACCAGTGAGGAGAGCCACTGGAGAGGCCCCTCCATACCCAGGCCACCTATCTAATAACACGGGTACTATCCCATGCTCCAGGGACTGAGCTGTTTGCTATTGAGCAGGACAGTGATAAATGTGGTTGTACCAGAACATCCTGTGGCTACTGACCCCTACAACCTGTTCGCTGTATTCCCTACAGGGAGCCACCCCAGGGAACGGGGGCTCGCCTGTTCCTCTGGAGAGAGAGAGGACTGTTCACCTTCGTCCGTTTTTTTTAATAAGTTAGTGTGCACACTAAGATAGGGCCTAACTCTTTATTCGTGAGGATCTTCCTTCGCGGGACCATTTCTGAGTCAATGACTTTTGCTTAAGGCAGAGACTGTAGTTCAGCATCCACAGGGTGTGAAGCGCCACCTGGCGGACATTTGGTGTTACCGTGTCACATGTACAGTACAGTGTTTTTAGTGACGTAATATTGCTTTCTCTGATATGGTTTTCTTTAAATGTATTTGTGATTATTGAGTGTCTAATGCCTTAAAGTAAATGTTTACATGCTGCACCTCTTTCTTATTGATTTCTGCATATGTGTACAAATGCATCGCAGTGACTAGCACAGGTGTTTCGTTAAATAAATATTTGTCACTGCTAATTGTAGAAGTGTTGCTTCCGGGGGTTCTCCTTGGGTTGTGCCATCCCCTGCCACAGGTTCTTCCGAGAAGAAGCCGTGAAGATCTGAAGTCGGCAAGTCCAGAGTCCAGGTACACCATCGCACCACACCCCTGCAGGGGCTCTGTCACATATCACCTTCAGATGACCCACACCAGAACCCCAAATAGATCAGGATGCCAACACCGGGATCCCGGCAGCTGGGATAGGTTAGTATTTGGGGATCATTAGGTTGTGCACAGGAATGGGAGTTAGGTTTTGGCGATGGGATTTGTGGGTTAGGAATTAGTGGGGGGTAAGGGTTGGGATTAGGCTGCTACAAGGGTGGCTTATGGTTAGGGGGCCCCCATTGAGCAACTTTAAGGGCCAGATGTTTCAAGTTTCAAAAAGTTATAAAGTGGAGAAATGAACAACCAACCAATCAGCTCCTAACTGCCATGCCACAGGCTGAGTTTGAAAATGCCAATTAGGGGTTGATTGGCTGACGGATTACCACTCTCCATTTGATCACTTTTTGATGCTTGACGCATTTGACCCTTAGGCTCAGAATGGTCCCTGCAACTACCACGCCGAGGCCCGCGAACCGGCACCTGTGGACGCTGTCTCTGGCGGTGGCACGGACCAGAGACGGAAGCTTCACTCCCCCCAAAGACCTGAAGACTTTTCTCTCCAGCGCCCGATTGTGAATCAGGCCCAATGTCGCCTGAAGGGGCTTAAATATTGTTTTACAATGATATATAGCCACGGAACAGTAATTAGTAATTAATGCGATTCGTTTCATTTTATCAATTAAGGGATCGGAATATAAAGCAAGAAGAGTTGAGCAAGCCCCTCTCATCTCAGCATAATATAAAAACAATAAAAACTAACTTCGTTCTAGCAAAAAAAAAAAAAACAGTTTGCTTATTTTTGGCTGACGGGATATTCCGCTAATAGTCACACACGTAATGGAGTCACGTTGGACCGCGATTCAGAAATATATAATGGGTGATCCCATTTGTATTGATGTATGGCCGCACCGGAGCGCCAGTAATCATTACATAAATGAGCCTCTGGCTTTGGCGTCAGGAAGCGTCTCAGAGCTCCGTGAAACATCCGCAGGTTCTTCTGTGTTTCTTTTAATTATCGGTTGTCAGCTCAGGACAGAGAGTCGTCCAAACAGCGTCTGTCAGGTTCCACTTTGTATATTGAATAATTCACCTCTCTCTCCCCTCAGCCGCCAGCAGATAAGGGATTTGTAATTTTAGCTTTACATAATCCCCCGATACCCGCGGGGAACTCAGCCGCGGAATTGGAACAGTTATTTTATTTAGTGAAGACATTGACTGAAATGTCACATTAATGGGGCTAAATAAGTCGCTGTCATTTTCTACAGACGACGGCGGAACAGAAATTGGGAACGCGGGCTTGTCTGGCGGTTGGCCGACTACAAGTCCCAGGCATGCCCTGCTGGCCCCTTGCTAGCATAGTAGTATACTAATCCTGATTCAGACCTGCTGGCTAGGCTGCGTATATTCAAAGCCTAGCGGATGTGTGCGCCTACGCACAGACGAGAATTCTCACCATCGAATGACTTCGCTTCTGTTCGCAGCAGAAAAGTAGTCCAGGACTTACTGTTCTGCAGCACGGATTTCTCCAAATTGGGGGTGGCACTGACATCATGTGATGTCATCTGCATGCCCCGAGCCGGCTGGGACACGGCTGCGTTCCCTGGGTCCCGTCCGGCACTTCTATCCCGCCCAGCATTTCTATGGGCGGCACGCCATTTTCTGTGGGAACGCCCATGAAATGCCAGGTATCCACCCCGGACCGTCCCCCCTGGCTGCCAATCACTATGCGAACACCCCGGCGAGTGATAATGTTGCCGAAGGCGCTCGCCGCGGGGGTCTGCACATTCGCATTACCGCATGCGCAGTCCCCCGTCATCGGAAACGGGGCAGAATTTGGACCTGAACATAGCAATTTTGAATCGGCCCCATTGGGGCTTGTTGTAAACAACAGCTAGAGGTAAATTCACCAAAGATTCTAGAGATTAAAAGAGTGGACATTGCCATAGCAACCAATCAGACTCTGTCTATGATTTTCTAGGAGACAACTTAGTCATTATTGACAGAATCTTATTGGTTGCTATGGGCAACAGCACTTTTTGTATTTTTAGAAGCTATAAATAAATATGCCCCCCCCCCCCCCCTGCCCCCTAGAGAAATAATGGTTGCTCATGGTTACTGCAAACCATCCTCATTTATAAAGTGTATCCACCTACAGAACGTTAGCAGTTCTCGGGCATTAGGGGGGATGAATAATTTATACGGCGAATGAGTTCCTGTTTCTGCAGCTCCGTCAGGTCGGGTGGAATTACATAATTCTATTTTAATGCTAGAACAATGTATAGCGGATCCCGTTCATTAATAAGTGCCAAATGCAGAAGATGAATGTATTCCGTGTTATTTTGGGCCCATAGGTTATACAGGAAATGTCCAGCGAGTAAGGAGGAACAGTAAGGACGAGATACAGTCTCTCTTCAGCCAGTTCTCAGCAGTGGTCTATACAGTATGTTATAGTGTTACATGTGTGCACAACACTGTGGGTGCGTGCTGGTGGGACCCAGGTGTCCAGTGATGGTACCCGGCACACACAGTACCTCCATCAGCTGCCCAATCCCAATGTCTAACATTGACGCATGTCTAACACCAGTATAGCTGTTATGGCCTTGGTAAACCACTTTGCAATACGATGACTGCTGTCAAACTTCTTCTTTCTGGCAAAGGAATGTCGGACAGTCAGTTGCTTAGTTAATGTAGTAGAAATGGTCTTCCGACTTCCCATCTGGGATTACAATCAACTCCCATCAGCAATAGCAGCAGGTGCAGTAGTATGCGTAGCACTCCAGGCATAGGTGTGCGCACATTGAGTGTTAGGGGTGCACAGGCACCCCCTAATGCTGTGTCCACCCCTATGAACCCTGCCGCTAGCAATAACAGCAATGCCCCTTTACCAAATACTTTTATTTTTTATAACTGTATTCAATTAAAAGAAGCGCCCATCAGTCAATTATGTTTTGCATTATTAATTGTACTAGACCATTGTCATATCACTACATACCTGCGTCATCCATATATGTTTGTGACTTTATTTGCATGTACTGTTACACAGAGTAATTAGAACTGAAATAGGCAGGAGATTATGGTGTGGTGGAGAGACGTTTTATATAGTAGCTAGTGCCAATAGATGGTAGAAACACCTGATTGGCGATGTTAGACACACCTAATAGGTGGTGATAGACACACCCCTTTGATGGTGCACCCCCTAATAAAATGTGCTGCGCACGCCTATGACTCCAGTATCCTCCTTTGGAATCCCAGGTGGGAGAGATGACATGGCCTGCAGGACTACTTCGGTTCCTGATTGAGGAGGAAATTGACGAGGTGGGAGTTGGTGGACTGCAGGAACTTGGATACAACAGAAGAAAGGGATTTCGGTGTCACTGGACTGTTACTCTCTAAAGTTGCTGAACTTGACAATTACATATAATGAATGAGCAGGTGTATAAGGGAGGATGCTCCTAGGGGGTTAGCATCCTTACCCCTAGTTATTACACTTTTGCATAGACTACATGTGGCGAGACAGTGGTTGTCCGAATTTGGGTAGACATAATTCCAGGCCGAAGAGTTTCAGTCTGAAGAGATGGTCTTCTGCCCAGGCATGACAATGGGCTTTTTTTATCCCATGACCAACAACTGTCTCCACCGGTGCCTGATTTAAACAAATCACCATCAGAATCCTTCTCGTCACCTTCCTCCTCAGTGCCAGATACACCAATATCCTCCTCATCCTGGTGCACTACTACAGTGACCTTCTCAATCTCAAGATCAGGAACTGGACTGGCGGTGCTCCTCCCAGCGCTTGCAGAGGGTGTGCAAATAGTGACAGGAGCCTCCACTTCCCGTCCACTGTTGGGAATATCAGGCCTAGACATCGCAACCAAGAGTTGGGAGGGCTTCCATCTGCATGAGAAGCTGAACCACCAGTGATGAGCATACGCCAATGCCTTAGCCTTTCCTTGCCACTTCGTGTCATATTGCCAATTTGACGTTTCTCATCAGATAGTTAAAAAAAGGCATTTTCAGTGTTAAAATGGCAACTCGCACCCTTCAGGGTTAATAGGATTGACCCCCAAGACAGCACCCAGCAGGTCTGTCCTCTACCCTGTCCGCCGATTGGCTGGATCTTATATAGGATGCGATGATATTTTGCATTGATCTGGAATCTGAATCTGGCAGAGACTCGGATCCCGCCTCAAAGCCGGACGTTCGGGAGGGTTCTTGGATCTCAGAGATCGAAACGCGCTCATCCCTAATATCTTACCCATGAAATCCTCATTGCGAGCAGGATCCCAGCGACACCTTGGCACATACTCCGTGTGATCGCAGCACGTAAGCAGTCTGCTGACATTGGCTGTGCTGCGCGGTCATGGACTATTGCATACAAACAGGGATTACTGTAGGTGCAATATGCGAGGTCCATGTACAGAGAGAACGTGTTTGGCGTCACAGATACATCCTGTATTACATTGTACACCGTCAGCGATTTACATTCAATTTTACTAAACAAAATGATTCTAGAATTTCCTTTATACTTATCTCCAATTGTCTATTAGTTCAATGATTTAATTTCAGATCACACAGGGACATTAATCTGCGGAAATTACAATAGAAACTGGAAGAATATTCTCAGACGTTATGTAGGCTTATTGCTTTATATTATTTTATTCCAATGAAAACCCGACACGTTCATGGCAACACAGATGGCATATAGAGGAGATTGGTCTTATGTTAGGTGATTCAATAGTAATCGGATGGGGCACGGGCACTTAAAAAAAAGGTAAACATACCCCAGGTTGACAATGGCAGGTCGACACACGCTTAAGCTTGACAAGAACATGGTTTTTCATGTTTTTTTTTTGTTTAGACCGACTTGGTTCATACTTTACCATCCAAGTGGGCATAGACGGAGAATATAGTAATGCTCCCATAGCATGGCGGGTGCAGCACGCTATGTGTGTGTGTGTGTGGGGGGGACGTGGCGCACTTTTACGGTGTCCATGTTGACATGGTGTCAACATAGACACCCCAAAAAAGTGAAAAATCGGTGTCGGCCATTGAGTGTCGACCATGTACATGTCGACCTTAAGCAGGTGTCGACCTTCTGCCACTGTTGACCTAGGGTATGTCGACCATTCTTACGTGTCGACCTAGTCACTGTCAAGCAATAATGGTTGATCTAGTAACTGTCGACGCATTATCCCAGAACTGTCAGGAATGTCGTTGGAATATTTGCCAGCAGCAGCTACCAGATGTTCCCTCTCTGTAGGTACCCGGGGGGATCCGGAGAAATAAGAGGTGGTCTATTTGTTCCCTGGAAATCACAACCTGTTCCAGATTATCCAGATGAGTGCAGGGCTGCAGAATGCATTCCCGGGCCCTAGGACACACAGGGGGTGTGGCCTAGTCATAAAGATATGGGCCCGACAACTTTAAAAAAATAAGCATAGACAATTCTGCTGACCTGCAGTTTTGGGAACATGTGCTTCAGGGTCAGATGCAGGGAGGGGGCATGATCAGTATGATATCTTACCCCCTGTTTAATCCAGAGGACACTGCTGCACTCAATGGCAGCAGGTTGCGGGGGTGCACGACGTTGAGCCCCTCTGAGAAGCATTTCACTGTCTAATGCAGCATACAGGTAATCACTGCAAAGTACAAACTCCTCACAGTGTTCCAGTGGTCCCTACTGTAGCCCACACCACGGCCTATTACCTGGGCAGCTGTTCCACCTTCAGGAGGATTTACTCCCTGCTCTGGAAACACTTATATCAGAAAGCCACAGGTGCTGCTAATCAGCCCAATCGTGATCACATCAGTTAGAAAACCTGGACTGGACCTAGTTTTCATTCTGCTGCTGCTGCATGATCTTAAACCTGGTCTGGATTATCCTCATCATCCTCATATGGATATAAGCTGTATCTGCCACAGCCTACGTCCATCTAATTCACACTGTCTGGACACATCTACTGTACGTCTGGTGAGCGGAGCAGCCAGACACAATACAGCCTGTGGAATAACTATACCAGAAGCTCCTCTACCTCCAGCCTACATCAGGCTACCGTCCAATAGGGGGACCCATTGCTGCCCATTACGCCACCTCCCACAGCCACCACAAGAGGTTTTTGGGACAGACCACTTTGAGATCAGGGCCTAATAAGAACGGAAACGGAGGCTTTGTGCCCAATTCAGACCAGCTCGCTGGGCGGCGAGTTTTCAGAGCCCAGTGAGCAGGTAAATGCCACCCTGCACCGCTCCACCCGAGTGAAATCTCGCCCATGTGCCCATGCATTTGCACATGAGGGGAAGACCATTCAGAATTACTTACATCTAATAGTTTTCCTCTCTGTTCACAACTCCGAGTAAGTCTAGACTTGGCGGTGAGAAGGCCGTGGGCAGAAGGAGGCGGCTAGCGTCATGGCCGGAGTGCGCCTGCCTTTTCTAAAGCACTCCCAGAAAACACAAGGTTACCACCCCCAAATGGCCTCAGGGTGTCAATCACCCTGCGTGCAGCCAGTGATGGCTAGTAGTGATGGGCAATACGGGTCACTAACGAGAGCTGGGATCCAGTGGATCAGTCAGTGAAAAGATCTTTTAGGCGGATCATCGGTTCACTTTGAAAGAAGGGGTAATTGATAATAACGAAGCATAATTTGTTTTACAATCATTTATTGCCATTTTTTTTTTACTTTTTTTTTTTTTTTAAACAGTGAGCTGAACAAATAAGAACATACATAACCGAGTAAAACACTGATCGATGGCTGGGTGCAGAATCGCCATCGATGGCAACCATCGATTGCATCTGCACCGATGGCCATCCCTAGCAGCAGCAGCCTTGTTAATCTTTCTTTTACTTGCAGTATCAGCACTGAACTCAGTCTCCGGAGTCAGTACAGCTCAGCTGCCAAATGCATTGTAATGAAAAACGAAACTGAAAGTAAAAGAACGACGGGTCACCTTTTTGGGATCGGCGGCTCCCTCAGTCTTTTATGGGATCCGTTCAAAAGACCCGCTTCGTTTGCGAATGACCGGGCGTATCACGCATTCGCACAGCGCACCATGCAGATGCGCGGTGGTCCGATAATCACTCCGGCTGTGAATTCCCAGCAGAGCTCACAGGTCTGAATAGGACCCACAGTGTAGGAAGTCCTAGCCCTGCATCTCCGATATTCCTCTGTGTTCCGTTACGGCTCCTGCTGTTCAAACCATCAGAATACTTCCATCAGGAATTCCTCATATTGAGCTGATGAATAACTGTCAGAGGTAATTGCAGGGAAGAGAGTGAATAAAAGTTCAGCAGATGCGTATTAGAGGTCCCAGCATTAGCGTAATGTGCGAGACATCTGTCAGAGGCTGTAAACTGGCGCTAACGACAGCTAGTACACGTGTACAAAGGTCTGGAGAGCCATTCCCTAACTTGATGATCTGCCATATGCTGCCTGGGTTCTGTGCGTGCGTAATACGGCTGTGGGAATATCGCTGTGATGGAATGTGAACATTAAATTATTACCATCAGGATGGGCCGGCTCCGGAATCTGAGGCCTGTGCTGCGGAAGCCGTACGGCATGTATTACAGGGACAGCGAGTCACATTCAGGCCGTAGTCACCTTGTCGGCCATTCGGAGGTGACGCCTTTTGACTTTCGTCTGCGGAGTTTGCTGCTAATATGCCCACCTCTGCCCCAACCACAGCATGCGGCAGGATGTAGTGAACATCATTGTTCCGGCAACACCGATTCATTTGTATAGAGTGTAAGCGTGCGAGCAGGGCCCTCCGTCCTCTGTGACTGTAACTACCCAGTTTGTTTTTGTACTTACAGGGCTGTTGCAGCTTACCGCCACCACCCACACCCCAATACTCATCCCTGCTGACCTGGAATAAAGTGCTTGGATCCCGATATCATCTTGGACTGAGAACTTGGCCACCAGCGCTGTGTCTCCAGTGGTTATTGCCAGATACCATTCTATCTGAATATTTATTCCATGACCCGGGAGATTTTAGCCAGCTGGTCTACCACTCGTCCATCCATGGTAACCTCTTTCCTTATTCATGGTCACAGGAGTCCCTAGTTTCTTCCTCCTTCAAACACGCTCTTGTCTCCCCAATTCTCAAAAAAACAAATCTGGACCCCAACTCTCCGTCCAACTACGGGCCCATCTCCCTCCTCCCTTTTGCCTCCAAGCTCCTAGAACGTCTGACCTATAATCATCTCCTAAGCCACCTTACTGCTAACTCCATTCTAGACCCCCTCCAATCCGGGTTCTGCCCTTTACATTCCACTGAAACTGCCCTGACCAAAGTCACTAACGATCTACTATCGGCTAAATCCAAAGGCCTCTTCTCTATCCTCATCCAGCTTGATCTGTCGGCTGCCTTTGACACTGTTGACCACCCTCTCCTGCTCAACACCCTCCGCTCCTTTGGCATCACTGGCACGGTCTTATCCTGGTTCACCTCATACCTGTCCGATCGCTCCTTCTCCGTCTCCACTCCGAGCTCCTCCTCTCCTACTACCCCGCAGCCAGTCGGTGTTCCCCAAGGGCTAGTCCTTGGCCCTCTCCTCTTCTCCCTCTACACAACCTCTCTGGGCACCCTCATCAGCTCCTATGGTTTCCATTACCACCTTTATGCTGATTATACCCTAATCTATCTCTCCTCCCCCGACCTATCCCCATCACTCCTGTCCAAGGTCTCCGAATGCCTCACGGCCATCTCAGCCTGGATGACCCAACGCTTCCTGAAACTAAACATGGCTAAAACTGAACTTCTAATCATCCCCCGAACATCCCCTCTACTCCCACTATCTCCATCAGCATTGGTGAAACCGAGATCACCTCCACTAACCAAACTCGCTGCCTTGGTGTCATCATTGACTCCTCCCTTTCTTTCACCCCCCACATTCGTGCTCTCTCACAGTCTTGCCGCTTTCACCTACGCAACATCTCATGCATCAGACCATTCCTCTCCACTGACACGACCAAAATCTCCTGCCTTGACTACTGCAACATCCTTCTCTCTGGGCTACCTCTCACCCGCCTCGCACCCCTCCAATCCATTCTTAACCCTGCTGCTAGGCTCATCTTCCTCTCCCGCCGCTCTACCTCCGCCTCCCCCCTCTGTCTATCTCTTCACTGGCTCCCCATTCCTTTCCGAGTTCTCTTTAAACTCCTAACCACCACCTACAAGGCTCTCTCCTCCTCCACCGCTGCTTACCTCTCTTCACTGATCTCTATCCACACTCCCTCCCGTCCTCTTCGCTCTGCCGCTGACAGCCGACTGACCTCTCAACTAATGACCTCCTCCCACTCCCGTGTCCAAGACTTCTCTCGCGCTGCCCCCCTGCACTGGAACAACCTCCCGCCACCCATCAGGCTTTCTGATTCCCTTACCTCCTTCAAGCGCTCCCTCAAAACCCACTTTTTTTCGACTAGCCCATCCCTCCTCCTAACCTCTTTTGCTCCTCCTATCCTGCCTCTGTTCCCATCCGTTCCTACTTATCCTATTGTTTTTCGTTCGTCCACCCACCTCCTTTTAGTATGTTAACTCTTATGAGTAAGGCCCTCATTCCTCACATACTCACCCTACCTTTTTACCTCATCTGTGCTCCTGTCCTGTTCTTCCCTTCCTCTACTTCATCTTCAGTCTCCTTGACAATTTCCACACCTACTTCAGAACTGATGTTGATTTTAGTTCTACCAGCTATACCCCAATTTATGCTATAATTAGTTTTTTTGTTTGCTATGTACGGCACTGCGGACACTTTGTGGTGCCTTATAAATAAACGTACTACTACTACTACTACTAGGAACAGACTCCACCATTTTATCCACTGAGTAATTCTAACGTGCATGTGCTCTTGTTAATCATGCTGATGTAGTGTACACATCCTTTTAGTGCTGTTTTAGTAAATTACATGTACAGATAATCCAATCAGATCTCTATTTTTATTTTCATTTGTTTTAGCGCTGCTTATCTGACCTTGTTAGTGGCATACCGCCGGCAGGGAGTTGTTACCATGTGTGTCAGACCCAGAATCTCTCTACATGACAGTAATGTGGAGGATCCAGACCAGGTTTTGCAGCAGTAGTAGAAGCCATGTGTGTAATCAGCAGCACCTGTGATCTCCTGATATAAGTGTTTCCAGGGCAGAGGGTAAATGCTCTTGATGGTGGATTAGCTGCCCAAGTGATAGGCCGGGGTGTGGGCTATAGTAGGGACCACTGGAGCATTTGGAAGAGTCTGTACTATGCTCTGATTACCTGTCTGCTGTTGCCTGTAGTGACGATTGCCTGAGAAATTAACCTGGTATGCTGTGACCTGCTTTACAAAATAAAGACCAAAGCCTTCATTTGAATCCAGTGTATGTGCTTCCTTGTCACAATTGTTTATCATTCTGGTACCTTCTCTGTGTTGTCTCTGAGCAAATCACCAGGACCTTCTCCCAAGGACAAAAATAAACTCGAGACGAATCCTGAATTCCTTGGGTCAGATAAAGTGCGCGGAGTAATGGTTCCAAGATAAGCCTATATAAAGCATTGCTAACCACGCTGTGCAGATTACAACCATTAGACACACTGCTGTATGTAGGACTACAAACCGCGGCTCCCCCCTCGCACCGCGGCACGCAGCAGGCTAAATGGAAGGTTTCTCCTCGTATTCCGCTTCCAAGAGGTTTACAGTATTCTCAGTCTCAGCATTTCAGTGTCTGTGAGGTTGGTAGGTCGGCAGCGATCTAGGTCGACAGTCAAAAGGTCGACCTCAAAAAGTTCAACCTACATTAGGTTAATGTTGACACAAGCACGTGAAAAAGGTCAACATGGGAAAAGGCCAACATGAATTTTTTTACTTTTTTGGTTGCTTATATGTCGATATAGGTCGACATGGACACCGTTGCACTCGCCATGCTTCAGACAAGGTGCCCCACTGCACTAAACACACTATATGTATCCTCCCTCTATGCCCACTGGGATGGTAGTATGAACAAGTCAGTTAAAAAAAAAAATGTAAAAAAATCACGTTGACCTTCTTCCACGTCGACCTTTTTCATGTCGTCATTTTGTTTGTGTCGACTGTTTGACCATGTCAACCTAATGTCAAACTTTTTCATGTGTCAACCTTTTGACTGTCGACCTAATTACCTCATCCCATTTGTGAAGGGGACCCGCGTATAGCCGCATTACCAGTATGTTGGGCACTGTGGCATAATATGAATGCGCCTGTCATTTGTATTATACAGGCGCCGGGACCAAGATTGCTTCTATGGGCTGTCATCAGAGGACAGGCGCCGGGGAGTGGGGACTGGGAGGAGAGCAGCAGCGGCAGGGGGAGGGGGGTGCCTGAATAGCGGTACCCCTGGCCCTCCCCCAATAAGGCACGAGCCGCCACTCAGGGTACTGCATTGGCTTTAATACATTTTAATAATATTGCATACATCATTTTGCCAATTATATTGGTACGGATCAGCATTGTAACAGGGTGCCAATGTTCCCAGTGCTACCCCCCCCCCTCCCCCCGGGCCATCATCCTTTGCCCTTGCCTTCCCTGTGTGCAACTGTCCTGTGACCATCTGCACTTAGCAACCTCCTGACTTACAGCTTCCTCCTTCTCATCCTTACAAGTGTATTCCCACAAACAGTCCCCAACATCTGCTATACCTGTACAGGTCTCAGCAGCAGCTTCTGTTCTGTCATGCAGCTCAAATGATCAACAGCAGTAGCTGATTGTACCACAACACCTATTACCTTATCTTACTTCCCAGCCTGCAGCCAGACAGCGAATGGCCATCAGTATGCTGATTGGTGCATAGCTGGAGCTATCCACCAATCAGAGGCCCTTATTCTGATCTGTGCGGAAATTCCCGCATTCTTACGGAGCGGTCCGCACGCCACGGTGTTTTTCCGCATGCGGCCATCGTCCGTAGAAACGCCCACGTGTCCTCCGCATTCGGACGGACTCACTCTTTAAGAACAGGGCGTGTTTACGGACGACATACAAACCATGCGTGTGCGGGAGAAACACTCCGATTCGGCACGGTATTACAGAGTATTACAGAGTATGCTCGGGAATACCGCATCCGACCGGGAGCCAAGCGGTGCTACCGCACGTAAGCGGAGTATTTACGCCAAACAACCCACTATGAAGTATCTTCTGCAAGACATCACATGACCCACTTATTCAATTACCTATCCTCATAAAAAACTGCTTATTTGGAATTGGAATCAATTAGATTCCAATATATCCTTACAAGCATGCCTAACACATGCATTGCACACATTAACCCTTACAGCAATGTAAGTGCAATGCTTTGTATTACACCCTGTGTAAAAGATTATAAACAATCTACACATATACTATTTAAAGTGCAAATAAAACCAACAACTGTGAACTTGCATAAAGAATTTTATTAACGACCCAATTAACATAAATATAAAAAAAGGAAATAAGAAATTAAAGGAGCAGGTCCTTCAGGTCCTGCAGGTGTGCTTGCGCCAGCTGCAGCTGGTGCTCCAGTCGCCGGAGGGCCCCATGCACACCCTCATCTGCCGGTGTGGTGTCATCTGTGGGCATGTCAAAGGGGCAACAATTAGTCATGTTATTCTTGCATACATTTCACATACTGCGACAGAAATTGCACAAATGCTAGGTGACATGTGTGTATATATATATATATATATATATATATCTATGTAGAGCATGGGTCCTCAAACTGCGGCCCTCCAGATGTTGGGAAACTACAAATCCCAGCATGCCTTGCCACAGTTTTGCTATAAGGAAGTGTTAAAACTGTGGCAAGGCATGGCGGGATTTGTAGTTTCACAACATCTGGAGGGCCGCACTTTGAGGACCCATGATGTAGAGAGATAGAGACACACATAGATAAATAGATATGACACATATATACATACATGCTAAGTTATTTACTACATACTGTATTTTGTGGCCTATACACTTTACTCTGCAGAAGACATAACAGTCATATTGTTTCTTCTCAGTCACAACCCACCCATGACTAACCAATGACAAGCAGGTCATGGGCTCCGTCAATAAGAACTTGTCACAATCTGCTCAGTCTATAAGTTCAGTGATGGTTCGTGGCATGGGAGTTATGCAAATGTAAGGAATGCACAGTACACATCCTCAAAATCATAATTCTGTCTAAACCAACCTACAATTCTGTGACGGGCAAAAAAAAAACTGAAGTACAGGGGGTGTTTAGGTAGAGGAGGCTCCTGGGACACTGGCAACTTCTGACTCCATTCCAAGGTAGGCCGGGCCATACTCCATTTATAGCATACATCCTAGAGTTTATAAATAACATTCACCAACAATATAGATTCCACTATTTGATGGGTCATAATCCACGCTTGCAGCAGGTGAATTTAAGCCACAAATGATCCACTCATCCCTTTACTCCAGGATCCAGTTTAACTACAACGGTTATGTGGCAGTCAAAATGGACCTCCAACCCATCCCACAAACCTGTGTAATTCAGAGGTGTCCTGGATGAAAGGTATGCCTTGGACACCCCATCTAACCCGTACCTGTATCTGTAGCTACCCACTTTGGGGTCTATATGATTAGTATGGGCCCAAAATTTGTAATCAACAGTGCTAAAAAACAAATACCAGTACAACTACTTCATGAATTATGCATTATGTCAACATACCGATCTGCGCCGACTCCGGTGCCTGGCACGCCTCCTCCCCCTCTGAATTGGAGGTGTCCGGGGCAACTGTGGCCTCCTCAGCCCCCTCCTCTGCCATCTCCTCGGGCACAACATCCTCCTCCTGCAACTCCTCCTCCACCTCCTCCTCCACCTCCTCCACCTCCTCCTCCTCCACCTCCTCCTCCACCTCCTCCTCCAACTCCTCCTCCACCACCACCACCACCTCCTCCTCCTCCTCCTCCTCCTCCGCCACCAACACCTCCTCCTCCGCCACAAACTCCTCCTCCACCTCCTCCTCCACCATTTGCTCCTGGCCAACTTCCTCCTCCTCCACCTCCTCCTCCACCATTTGCTCCTGGCCAACTTCCTCCTCCTCCACCCTTGCCGGCACCTCTTCCTCGGGGTGTTGGCCCTCGTCCTGGGCCAGGCCTGCCTCCGCCTGTTCACGGGCCTGTCGGGCTCGGGCTCGTGCTGTGTGGTAGAAAAAAACATCATGGTCAATGTTGGCTCATTGGGGCACATTTATTAATCCAAAACAAGACATACATGGAAGGGTGATAATGATGGCAAACGATGCAGGAAAGTAGCTCCTTACTGTTAATGGACTCCAAAGTGTGTCATTCAAATTATTATGTGATGGTTAGTAATTTGTTCCCACATTACAACCCAGGCATTTATCAATGTGTAACACATATTAGATCGGGCACATTGTATGCATCAGAATCCTCAATGCTATGGCATTACATATAAAAGCCTCATGACTGCATGTTAACCAGGAAGAAGCACACATAACAGTCTATGGACTTTTAAACCCATGGACACCCACTTATCATGAGACACATTTTATTGCTTATATATGCTATGTTGTAAGTGCGAAATTTCATAGCTAAAATACTCACATTCCGCAATTTCGCCCCTTAGTTGTGTCAGCAGCTGGGGCTGGCGCCTGCGGAGGTCGGACCACCGCCTCTCCAGCTGCCCGAGGGACCTACGCACCCGAGTGCGGGCGTAAATCCGGCGCCCTGCCGCAGCGTAAGCCCTCCGCTTATGGCGGTTGGTTATGAAGGGCCCCGCACGGCCCAGCCTTGTCTCCATGACGGAGACAAGAACTCGCAGCTCCTCATGCGTGAAGGGTTCTGCCCTCCGTGTCTCCGCCATGTTGACAATGGCATCTATCAACCAATCAGGTGGTGGCATTGGTTGATCACAGTTATTTGTGTTAATAACTTTATTGTTCATTTTTACATTAACAGCGTCTCTGCGCCAACCCAAATGGTGACAAATTCGCATGCCTTCAAAACCGTAGTGTTGATGTATGGCAATGAACAAATCTGATATATATAAAACACAGTGTGTATGCACTTAGCAAATCCAATGAGCCCGCGCTCCGCCAAGCAACGCGTGCTATAGCTTAGCAACGCATAGCTGTAGTTAGCATTACTTACTCTATGCATATATGTGTATGCGTACATTTATGTGTAAAAGACACATACACACACTTGCAGGTATCCGGAAACCAGCATTATACAGCAGCCCTGCCTGCCTGCCTGCCTGCCTGCCTGCCTGCCTGCCTGCCTGGCTGCCTGGCTGCATGCTCCTTGAAATGTTGAAACATGTGCATAAATTCCAACATCATATATATATATATATATATATATGCAAACAAATCATACATCAACACAGGAAATAATCCCCTACACATTATAGAATAAATCAATGTACTCACCAGTCATCAGGGATAGTATCAACTACAATAATGAAGATATAACAAACACATTAGATGCCTTGTCCAAGGTATAATAATTCCCACCTATATTGAACTTCCCCCAAAACCAAACACATATGCTAAATATCTCCTATTTCTTTGGCATTAGGGGGGCAGGCTGGCTAATGGTCGGTTTGTAACACTGACAACTAACACACTGGACTTATTTGAAGGGGTGATTGTGACTAAAATGGGTGTGTTATGTCAACTCAATAACATGTACCTGAAATATCTTTGCGCCACAGAGTCCCGCAGCTGGTATCCCCTCCGGCATTCAGGGGCGCGGGATGGGCGCATGGGCGGATCTTGCGGCTCAGATGGTACCTCCCACTCCTCAAAGGGTATCTCACGCCGCACAGCAATGTTATGCAAAAATACACACAGGCCCACGATCCTCGACACCATTTCAGGCGCATATTGCAAGTCACCACCAGTGCGGTGGAGCACTCTAAATCGACCTTTTAAAAGGCCAATTGAGCGCTCCACCACTTGCCTGGTGGCAACATGCGCCACATTGAATGCCTCCTGTGGGCCCGGTGCTGGGTAGCTGTACGGCGTAAGTAGCCAGGGCGTACATGGGTAACCGGAGTCACCCAGAACCCACGCATCACGGCCTTCCAGCTCTTGTAGTCTTTGCCATATCCCGGTTTGTCGGATGACATGCGAGTCATGGGCACTTCCGGGAAACTTCGAGTTGAAGGCGAGAATTTCCATGGATGGGCCACATACCACCATCACGTTCAGTGAGTGGAACAATTTGCGGTTCCTATATATCTTCTCACTTCGAGATGGAGGCACAAATGGTACATGGGTGCCATCCACAGCCCCTATCACATTAGGGAAGCCAGCAATTTGTTGGAAGGCGTGCTGGCTTCTGCCCAGGGTCTCGGGGGCAAATGTCATGGCCATGAAGTGCCCCTTGCGCCTGAACATGGCCGACGTCACACGCCTCAGGATTCGGCAGAAGGCCGGCTGAGATATTCCAGCAAGTACTGCCACTACTTGTTGGAACGATCCTGAGGCGCAGAAATGCAACACCGCCAGCAGCTGTGTGTGAGGCGGAATTGCTGTCGTGATCCCGTGTAGAGGTTCCAAATCGCTCTGAATTAGGTTGAGCAGATCCAGAATTACATTTGGGGGTAACCGGTACCTAGTAAGTACCTCATCATCGGGCATAGCAAACAGAGTCACCCGTGTGCGATAGATTCTAGCACGTCCTGGCCTCCTTGGGCGACGAGTGGGGAGAGCCGCAAGTGCCCTTAGCCTCCTCTCCATGTAGCGCAGAATAGCTTCTGCAACCTATAAAGAAATGAACATAAATACTGATGCACCTATGCACATAATGGCCATATCCCACTACAAACTGATTTGTAGCCTTCTATACGTACAATTGATGGCCGCCCCGTGTAATCACGCAGATCCATTTGACTCTCTAATGATGACACAATAATATGAACTCAATACACACCGTCCAAAACACACAGATAAAGGTGTCAGCATTTTTTGCCAACTTCATGTACTATGAGACATTTCATCTATTGCTGGGACATGTTGTCCTGCAATAGATGAACCCACACAGGTTTAAGACCTGTGAGTGAAATAGTGAACATGTGACATGTTGCAATAATGATACACACACTTTGCTGGCCCAACAATCTGTAGGCAGTGAGGCAATGGTGCATACCTTCATACACTTACATAGTGAATGGATATCATATCTACAAGGAGCATGGAAGAGCTTACCTTAGACCCTGACAAGTCGTGATCTGGAGACAACTGATTCTACCAGCAACTCACTATTTATAGGGCTCTCACATGTGTTGTCTATAACAGTAGAGATGAGTATTGGCTGACTTGTGGCGTGGATTCTCTAAGGGAATGGGCTACTTTTAGCTTGCAATCAAACGCCATCATACGCCAGTAGTCATGAATCAAATGTCATGTAATGCTAGCAAATAGCATGTGTATTGTGCAATAGTCCCAGGTGTATCCGAAGATTCTATGCAATGTTATAATTGGTGACCAGTATTTCATTTAGAACTTTCGCCAGGTTTTCCACAATGGAATTTCCGCCACCGTATGCGGCGCGAAAGAACAGCGACGTACGCTCACGCACGGAACGCAGCTGCCGCTGATGTCCGCCAAACAGGATACTCAAACAGTATAAAAAGGTGTATTACAGGGTGACAATGTTGTTGCTAACATGTCTGGCTCCCAACCAGAGTTAGACCCAGAGCTCCAGCAACTTTTTGCCCAGCTGGACTCCAGCACCACCTATGTGCCACTGCACATGCAGGCAGTGGGTAATGAGGAGGCTGCTGGCCCTTCTACAGCAGGCCAAGCTGCACATGACCATTCGACAGCAGAGCAACCAACACCTGGCCCTTCTGCAGCAGCCCAACCTGCAGCTGGCTCATCTGCACCATCAGCAGATTTGTTTGGAACACAACAGGGGACTTCACAAGGTAGTACCATGGCCAGCACTTCAAGTGCAGCGACTGGTGCCAGGGGGCGTGGCCAGGGACGTAGCAAGGGGCGAGCCAGTGCAACAGCGGAACCACCAAAAAAAAACAAGGCATATGAAGCACAGGAGCTGGCCATCCTGGTTCCCCGAGCACGTGATTGGATAGAGTGCCCATCCGAGAAGCTGACACACACACGCCGATGGAAGATTTGGGAACAGATAACGGCAGAGATTAATGCAGTTGCGCCACAAGTTCGTGAGACGGACCATGTGAAGAAGAGGCAAGTTGTTTTGTCATACATGTGCCCAGTAATAGCCAAGTAATGATTTAATGGATGCTTATATGCATTTTGCAAATGGCACATGAGGTTGTTACGATACACATACATTATTGCCATGTTATTTCCTTGAGAGTCAGAGTAGGGTGATTGTGAATGTGTATTGTAACGGTTGATATCATAGTTGCATGTAATATTATATATGGGACATTAATCACATGTTGTAAGATGTAGCACATAGCAATGGCTGCAACAGCTAACATTGGGAGTGACATGTATTAATATGTCAACTTACATTGCAGGTGGCAGGACTTCAAAACCAACCTGAAGAGGAAGATGACCAAGCGGTGGGACCACAGCCAGACATCTGGGGCCGGCCCCATGCCATCAGGGCTAGAGCTCACCCCCCTGGAGGAGATGGCGGAGAGCTGTATCTCAGTTGAGGAGATCAGGGGGGTGAGCACGATGGATAGCGAGGCCCCAGCTGAAGTGTTTGCGTCTTTTCTGGAAGGTAAATATTGGTCATGCCATAAACTTGTGCAAGTAATTATCGTAGAATGTCTCCTAATTGTGTTTATCTTTTCCCACAGACACCCCACCGCTTGGTGAGGACTCTGCTCAGGAGGTGGAGGAGTCCGTGCCACCTGGCCCCAGAGGTAGGCCTGTGCAGCAGCAGGCATCGGGCCAAGCCGATTTGGCCGCCTTGGCCCAGGTGCTTGTGGACATCAACCAGCAGGGAGATTTGGCATCAGAACGGATGCGTAGGACCGAGGAGATCCTGGCGAGCTTGGTCAGCACCCAGCAGTCCATCGCTGGGAGCATGCAGGCCATGGCTGAGTCACATCAGGCCATGGCTGCAAGTGCTCAGGTGCTGGCCGAGCAAGCCACCCGCCAAAATGATCTCCTCCTCCACCATAATGAGCTTATGGTGGAGCTGGTTACCAGCAACAGGGTCCTAATGTCATCCGTTTCTGGTGCATTACCAGCGGAAACACTCCCTGCTGGCAGGAGGGGTAGACCAGCCAACCCCTCCACATCATCTGCTCCACCTGCCCCAGCATCTGGGCGTCCCCGAAGAGCTGCTGCACAGGCCAAGGAGCCTACCAAGGCCAAACGTGGTCGGAAATGAACTTGTGGCCGCATTAATCTCTACCGTTATGTGTTCCCAAATCTTCCATTGTGCTGTGTGTGTCAGCTTCTTGTGTCCAATCACGTGCTGAGGGGAACCAGATGAGCCCTTGCTTCATATGTCCTTTGTGGTTCCCCTGTTGCCCTCTTGTGCCTGGCATTACTGTCAGCTGTACTTGAAGTGATGGCCATGGTACTATCTGGTGAAGTCCCCGGTTGTGTTCCAAATGAGTCTGCTGATGGTGCATATGAGCCAGCTGCAGGTTGGCCTGCTGCAGAAGGGCCAGGTGTAGGGTGCCCTGCTGTCGAATGGTCAGGTGCAGCTTGCCCTGCTGTCGAAGGGCCAGCAGCCTCCTCATTTCCCACTGGCTACATGTGCAGTGGCACATAGGAGGTGCTGGAGTCCATCTGTGTGCTATTATATTTTTGTTTTATTATTATTTATTTTGCTGCATTCCTGGCATGTTGTTTATAGTTGTGATGTTTAATTTTATGGTCATTGCATGACAGTGGCATTGACTGTGACATGAATATAAATAAATGTGTTTACTTTACCCAAAATGTGTGGTTTCATGAGTACATGTCGAATACACATGTGTATTGCTAGTATTAATATTCTGTCATGTCAATTGTTAGCAGTTTTTAAGTGTCTGAGAAGTACAGCATATGTGGCTGATGAGTAAGGTTTCCTTGAAGCAGCAATCGTTTCAATTAAAGCACTGACAAGCGTCCTATTAGTGAGTAATGAGTAAAGGAGTAGATTGTATTGGGTTCAGGTGTTAATGGTTGTAGTCATTAGGCGTACGTTCGCCTACCGCATGAACGAGTGGTGTCCGCAAAGCAATAGTACACTTGTGGACACCGCACATTTCAGCCCTTTTTGCTCGCGTGCATTCGGAGTGGTTTCCGAATGTACGCCCCCCAACATAAGTGTACTCCCCCGTGTCCGCCCATGTTTCCGCCCCGTTTTGCCCACTTTGAAACTACGCCCATGTGTCATTCCGCATGACGCCCATAATACGCCCCTATTTCCCGACTGATTGCGGTGACCAGTTTTGGACGGGCTTTGTCCGAACTGGTACCGAGTCAAGGCGTGGCACATGCGCGTTGCGTTCTCTACGCATGCGCAGACGCCGTAAAGACGCAATCCGTAAGAACGCGGTAAAGTCCGCATCAATCAGAATAAGGGCCTCTAGTTCTGACAGCCAGTCACTGTATGGAACTGTACAGACTGCTGATCTCACACGATGGCTATTTCCCCCATGCTCCAACACATATACAGGCGTGCTGCGACCAGTACTTAACCATTGCCCACAATGTATGAATGATGTAACCATTACTAGCAGGGTACTTTGTATCATATGCACAGAGCCATTATATAGATGCTATTTGTGCGGTTCGGTTTTGCTCTGTATTCTGCTGCGTTACTATGAGACTAAGCTCTGACTATATAACAATAACAGCCCTGATTATATGCAGCATCTTCTCCATGTATGTAACACACCGCTCATAATCGCCCCGCAGGGATTCCGTTAGTGGCACAAAGAGAAACAGAAACCGTCCTGTCGAACAACATTATTTCTCTCCAATTAGAGGTCATAATCTTCCCTTTGTCAACGGAAACATTTGTATGACTGTAATTAATACGCTCTTCACCGTGGGACGACTCTCATTAGCAGTAGTAATTATTTCCTCTAAAAGCTGATCCAGAACATCTACTGGAGGAAAAGGTCACCCTCTAATCTTAGATAAATCTCACTGTGCCCCGGGCGATGCCCGTTGTTACTAAGAGAGATCGGGCCTAATTGCTGAGGAGTTATCAGACATCTCTGTACTGTTCCGTCGCTGGGTATAACTGGTGGGTTGGGATCGTTTGGTCTACAGCAAGTTGGTCGACAAGCATTATGTCGACAACGTTAGGTCGACATGGTTCTAGGTCGACATGATTCTAGGTCGACATGGGTTTAGGTCTACAGGTCAATAAGTCGACAGGGTCTAGTTCGACAGTCAAAAGGTCGACATTGAGTTTTTCACTGTTTTTTTACCCGAATGTCGACACCGTTGACATTGACACAGTTTCCAATGCACGCTAGCTGCGCTTGGCACACTATTTTATTCTCCCCCCATGCCCTAGTGGAATTCAGTGAAAAACCCCATGGAGCGGTTGGGCACTGGATAGGTGTACTGGTAGCACTGGAGCGGATGGGCACTGGACAGGTGCATTGTCAGCACTGGGGCGGATGGGCACTGGGCAGGTGCATTGGTAGCACTGGAGCAGTTGGACACTGGACAGGTGCATTGTCAGCACTGCAGCGGATGGGCACTGGACAGGTGCATTGTCAGCACTGGAGCGGATGGGCACTGGACAGGTGCATTGGCAGCACTGGAGCGGTTGGGCACTGGGCAGGTGTATTGGCAGCTGTGGGCATTGCGGGGGATGCAGTTTAAATCCCGGCAGTCGGGATCCCGGCGTTCAGAATCCCGACGCCGGAATCCCGACCACCGAAATCCCGACAGTTTCTCTCTCCGTGGGTGTCCACGACACCCCTGGAGGGAGAATAAATTAGCGTGCCGAGCGTAGCGAGGCACCGGGCCCGCTGCGTGGCAAGTGCAGCGAGCCCGCAAAGGGGGCCGATCCACGTCCCCCCCTTGTCGGGATTTCGGCGGTCGGGATTCCGGCGTCGGGATTTTGAACACCGGGATCCCGATCGCCGGGATTTCATACTGAATCCCATTGCGGAACCCTGCAGTAAGGCCATTGGCAGTACATTTGTTGGTATATGTTTTCAGGGAGCCCTTTCTCTGCCTTTTACAGAGCCTCTCTCTCTGCTCAGGACCCGCTGACAGATCACCAGCTATTTTACTTTTACAGCGGGGAATATTTAAAGAGTTTAATTAAAAAACACAGTATTTCGTTCCTGTTTGGTGTAACAGATGCTGATTTCCAGGCTTTGAGATCATTGGCTTGTGACAGCTTTGCTAAATGACTATCAGTGATGCATCAGACAGTAGTCAAAGTTGACATTTCAAGTAATGAAGAAAGGAGGAAAAAAACAGTTCTAATGTGCGCTGGCGAAATAAGTTTCATTGTGGGAAACTTCGAGAAGTTCTGTTCCCTGTAACTGCAGAGAACAGATGAAGCTGATACATAGCTATACTTCCATGATTTCCAGGTAGTAATGCGACTGGAATGTGAATTTATTATTACACGGGATTGTAATGGAAGCTTTCCTTACAATCCCGTGTAATAATAAATTCACATTCCAGTCGCATTACTACCTGGAAATCCTTCAGCCAGATAAGGCGCCTAATGAATTATGTTGTTGGCCTATACCATTACTTAACTGTTATGCCTAGAAATAACTGACACAAACACCTTATCTAAAATAACGACACGGACACCAACTGCGTAAGTTTAAAAAGGTCATGATTATTTGGTATGACCCCTATTTGTCTAAGGGATGGCAAAGAAAGCACTTGAGACCAGCACCAGTCCCGGGTGTTGCCATGGTAGCGACCGGAGCGCCCCAATCAACACCCCTGCTTGTGGGGTACAGCCCGCGCTGTGACGGACATACCGCCCCCTTCTATTGCATGGCGCGGACCTTCCATGAAGTGTCCAACGCCCCCAGCCGGAGCATGGGGACTCGCCCGCCTTCTTGGCAAAGGGGGGGCAATACCGCACAGAGACCACCTGACACCCCACCTGACTGCTGGTCGAGAGTGCCTTCTCGCCACAGCCTGAGTTCCAAAGACCCCTCAGGGTCACCACGCGGAACCAGGCCCGGCCACCCGAAACAAATATGAAACCTACGCTAAAACTAACCTAAACTAGTGAAAATGTACTGCAAAAACACTGCCATACCGGAGTCCGAAAGATGGACCCCGTCCGGCCTGTACAAACTGGGGGACCCCTTAACGATTGCAGGGTGCCTAACTGCCGTGCCGCCCCGAGCCACAAACATGCCTGAACACCGCATGGGTCCACTTCCTTCTGGCCCTCTCAATGGCTACCATGTTCCGACAACCCCGCCAGTGAAAACGGGGGACTATGTCAGACCAAACAATTCTCAAGCTGAGCCAGATTGACGCCAGAAGCAACAAGTCTGACTCAATTTGTATGGTAAACGCAATGCCCGTCCGCTTGACCAGGTCATTGCCGCATAAGTGACTGACTATCACATCGGGGCGGCCCCACTTACGGGCTTTGGCAGATAAAAGATCCCATAGACCCTCCAACTGGAGGCCCCGGACACCGAACCACTGTACTTCACGTGCCCTTGCCAGAACAGGAGCCCTGGAGGCTAGTGGGTGCCTAGCAGCCCAAAAGATAAAAGAGTGTCCTATAAAACAAAACCCTGCCCAGAGTCAATTTGGAGGGGCAAGGGGCTGAAAAAAGAAGAAACCTAGTGGTTAACATCATTATACTGTAAATACAACGGAAATGCATGTACTACGGCCCAAGTGAAGGTGAAAAACTTAAAAAACCTCCTGTGAACTTGAGGGGACAGCCAATTAAATTAGTCCACAATAGAAGGAAAAAGTAGAAAATTCCCTTCACACCGTCGATTCCGGAACACTACCCGTTCCAGAACCGATTGTAAACAATCGTTTTTGGGCCAGCGCAACAGGCGCCGAAGTTACAACTTATCTAACTTATCTAAACTTATATAACTCTTATAAGCGGAAGACCACCACCTGCCAACCGCCTGAATGGCCAGCCGCTTTTGCGCAAGTAGTTGCCCCTCTGTGATAAGGGTGCGTCCCGGAATCCCGTTCCTGCAGACCTAACTCCACCAAACCGCCGAAACACAGCCGCAAACTGGAATCGGGTCAGTGGCAGCACATCAGCGTGTGCCAAGAACTGCAAGGCGGTCCCCGGTCTGCGGGATACATATTCCTTAGCCAGGGAAACTGGACATACAGCATTGTTAGCTTGCGCCTTCAGGCCAACACAGTTGCCCCTGTCAATCTGGTCGGTTTTAGACCTCTTAATCCTGCACATAACTTGTCCCTCTCGGAAGACTACGTCTTCCCCTAGAAGTCCAGTGCTGGAGCGCTTGCTGGCAGCTATTAGCCCGCTAATGTGAAAAGCGCCATAGAAGGCAAATGTAAAAGCTACCTTAAATAAGGCCTCCTCAAATGGGTTCTCGGCCACTTTAGCTAAACAAGCTACTAGGCTACTAGTTCCCCCAGCAAGCGCTCGTCCATAGGACCACACGAGTCTGGAGCCACCGGTAGTACCCCAGCCTGACCCCTTGAAGCCCTAGACAGTACAAAGACGTAGTGCGGTCGGGCTCACCACGCAAGCGCGAATGGAAGGCAATACCGGCCAAAGCCGCCGCCATAGCCGACTTGGACCTTGCCTTCCGGTGATCCCACACAAAAGCGAGTAACCGGTCCTCGAACCGACTCACCGCTGACTTCGGTGGAGCCCTGAAAGTTCAACCAGTCCTGCCAAGCAGCCCACGCAAGCTCTGTGTGTGGAAGGGGCCAAGGACATTAAAGGCAATTCTGTCATGCCGGTGCTATTATCCGCCACACAAAAGGGGGAAAACTGAGCCCCAAGGGGGAAGCCTCGAGGGCTAACTCATGAAACCTCGTGAAATAGAAATGGGAAAGGGCGTCTGCTACACTGTTATCCACCCCGGGGACATGTCTAGCCCGGAACTGTATATTGTGCCATAGGCAGCGTAACACCAAGTGCCCCAAAAGCCCTAGTCCCCACGGGGAAGCTGCCCCTTGATTGCTAATGGCGTAGACCACACCCGATGCGAAAACCACCATTCGGCTGAAACTATGATGGGGAAAAGTTCCAGCAGTAGCAGGTTGACCGTGAAACCACAATCGATCCACAACTGCTGCCCTGGTGCGGAGCACCACTTGCCCTGAAAATAGTCCCCGAAACCCATTGAGCCTGCCCCGTCCGTGAATAGCTGCAGCTCCACTCAAGAGGTGGAGTCGGAGGGCCATATAGAATCCCTATGAAACTATTCAAGAAATGTGGACCAAACCCTTAGGTCGTCCCGCTTCTCCCTGCACAACCGAAGTGTGTGATGGGGATCCCTAACCCCAGCTGTGGACCTCTCTAGCTTGCAGCAAAACACCCGCCCCATGGGACTGGTGCGACATGCAAAATTAAACTACCCCAGTAGCGACTGTAGTAGTCTGCACGCGTTCCCATATGAGTCCTAACAGCTTGCCACCTTATCTTCGGGGAGACAGCAACAACCAGCATCAGAATCTATTTCAATACCGAGGTAGGATAGCACCCGGTTAGGGCCTTCCATCTTGTCTGAGGCAATGGGGACTCCCAGGGAACCCATAATGCCAATGGCTGCTGCTAGCTGTGCATCTAGATCATCTAGATAGTGGGCCCCACCACGGCAACCCGTCGCGGCCTGTATGCACCCATGTAGGAAGGTGCTGAATCTCTCAAAGTAGGAGCAGGAGACCGAGCACCCCATTGGCAGGCATTAGTCACTAAACATGCCCCCGTCTGGTCAGAAACCTATAAACCTAAAGGAAGCTGAATGTAGAGGAAAGAGGCGAAAGGCGGACTCAATGTCCAGCTTTGCCATGAGTCCCCCCCTGCCGAAAACCCCGGACTATGTTAAGGACCTGATAGAACAACTGATACTAAAGCGCTGCAGCAGTCGTCGGGGATAGAGTCTGTGATGGAAACCCCGTGGGGGTAAGACAGGTGCTGAATGAGTCTATATTTACCAGGGGCTTCCTTGGGAACCACCCCCAGAGGGGAGAAACAAATCCCGATCAGCGGGTCAGCCTGGGAAGGCCCCGCCATACTGCCCAATTAGATTTGCGCCAGCACCTTTTGTCTCGCCACCCTTGAGGGGTGACCTGCCCCGCAGAAACTACATTTTGCCCCTCGGTCACACTTGCCGTCATGAAAGGCAAAGTGCTTCTTTTTGCTTCCGGATCTCACCCCGGGTTTTCCCCCTGTAAAGGGATTCTTTCCTGGAGGCTACACCGAAGGCAGGCCCCTACCTATGATCTCCAGCTAAATGTCAATGAGTTTGCACCCCTTAAGATGGGTTTGGACCCCTCGTAAGTATGACAACACTTACATCATCATCACGCCTTGCGCTGTCCTTGTCGTTATGAACAGCATGTTAACCGGGAACAGGTAACGTAGGACGTTCACGTGTTCATCGGGCCTGGTGCTGAGGTAACACGAGGCGAGTAACAGGAAACCCCCTTTCAGCCAATTGTTAAAACCCTGGAAAGCGAACTCACCATTGGCTGAGGATCATTTGGCCTTGTCAAAGTCCTTTTTTTGCGTATGTGGTTAGTGTGAAAAGGTCCACAAACTGGCCCTTCCTAATTATGTATTTTACCCCCTTAACCTCTGGGTTCATTCGGACCCCTCAACCTGCTTAGCTACAGCACGCGCCACCAAACTCGCAAACTCGTGTGGGCGCTAGGGGGACCCATATTCCCCGCTGCTAGCAGAAGAGTGTAAAGGGGATGCTGCACACACAGAAAATAAGTGTTCTCACCATCAATGGAGGAGCCTCCGTGCTCGTCAGCAGACATAGCCGGGATTTCTGTTTAGGCTGAAGGTAGAGGAGCCGGCATGCCGGATCCACGCTCTGCAAGGTCGGTACCCTCAGCCGCCGGGTGAGTCGGGGATGTCCCCCTGCTTGACATAGTCGCTTTGGGGAGTGCTCACAGCTGCCAGGATGTGGACTCTGTGGAGCATCTGTGGACTCCGCCCCCTGTTCGACTGCTGACGTCACCCGGGTAACTGCAGCTTCTGACATGGCAGGCACCGAAGTCCAGTGGTGATGGCTCAGCCGCAGAGGAAATACGATCTGCACCAACTGTGACCTTGAAAGAAAAACACAGGCATGAGACATCACAGTGCTAAAGACCCTGGGAAACAACATGGTGGGAGGTCGCCTCGACTGACCCACGGCCCTCAGGGGGGGGCGCATTGGGAAACTAGGGGAATGTGTTGAGACCCTAGCTGAAGGGAAACTAGCCCAGAAAAGCTTGAGAATGCGCCAGACTACCAAACGAGGGACTGCACCGGAGATGTGCCAGCCCACACAGGTACGTACAATGCACCCTGTAACCCCTTGTAAGGGGCGTATTTCTGATATGCAGCCTGCTGCAATGTAAAAGCCCGGAAACCAAACTACTGTAGGCCAGTATAAACAACTAGGTTCCCAGCGGTCAGAGGTGAGGTAAACAACCATGTATTCTGCAAACTGGTGACCCACCAGCAACAAAAACATCGCTGGTAAACTCGTGGTAAAGTTAAGAGGCATAAGGCCCTGTAAGCAAGGCTGCTCAGACTGGGGCCCAGCTATGCCAGTAGGCAGGGAGGCCACATGGAGTGAGCCCTGGAGGGCATGCTAGTTCCTGTAGTGCCACAAGGAAGATTTAGGGGTAACTCCTGATAGGCTGGCTCTCAACTCCGATATATTAAGTGCTGTTATCATGTAGCCTTACAGTTATGCTGCTTTCCCACTGCCTACACGGGTAATAACCCATTTTTTTTAAACGGGTCTTTAAACGGGTAAGAGCCATAAAGACCCTTTCCCACTGCAGCTTTTAAACGGTAAATTACCGTTTAAAAGCTGTTTTTGTCACATTCACACTTACCCGTTTAAAAACCCGTTTAAGCAGTGTAAAGATGGGGGGGGGGGTATTTAAAAAAAAATGGCGTGGGGCCCCCCCACTGCCGTAACCAGCACCAGGCTGAAAGAGCCGGGGCTGGTAATAAAAAATCAGGAAACCCGGCAAATATTGGTTCCCTGATTTTTTAAACCAGCCCCAGGCTCCAGGTCCGGGGCTGGTTCCCAAAATACAGGGGACAAAATGAGTAGGGGTCCCCCGTATTTTAAGAACCAGCCCCAGGCCAAACCAGCCAGCAGGGTAATGCCACAGCCGGGGGGCACTTATGATATAAGTTCCCGCGGCCAAAGCATCACCCTACTGACCAGTCAGCCTGGCCAGGGGCCCTGGGGGAGTGGGGACCCCCCCCAATGAAGGGGTCCCCCTCCAGAACTTACCTGACCAGGCTTAAGCCTGGTGCTGTCCCCGATGCCCCTGTGCGGTGGGCATCGGGCTGATTAAAGTGTAAAAAAATAGAATAAACTATTGTCTAATACTGGGGAACTATGAGTCCCAGCAAGCCTCCCCCTGCAAGCTGGGACTTGGAGAACCACAAGTCCCAGCCTGCGGGGCAGGGACTTGTAGTTCCACAGTAAAAGAAATAGTACAATAAACACACTGACACACGTGAAAAATAAAAGTTTAATACATCCACAGCCCACACATACTGATACTTACCTATCTTGAGCCCGTAGGTAGCCCTCGGTCCTGGTCCGGGGGTCCGTTGTCCTGGTCCGGGGGTCCAGGGGTCCGGTTTCCACGATCCGACGAAATCCATGGTGGAAGCTGTGGAAGAAACTATACTCACCTGTCCCAGGGCGACGTAGTCCAGGGAAGGGGTCTTTGCAAAATAACAAACCGACACGCGAACCAAGCGAACAGCTGAGAGCCGCACGGTGTTTGTGTACATCGTGCGGCTCCGCCTCCCGAATGCCGCTATTGCCCGCCTTGCGGCCTAGCGCCCAATCAGGACTACGTAGAATACGTCGCCCTGGGACAGGTGAGTATAGTCTAGAATGTCTAGTATGGTCTAGAAATGGACCCAGCCAAAGTAGTAGCAATCCAGTTATAGCCTCAACCTCATACTCTCCGAGGGGTCCAAAGGTTCCTCGGATTTGCGAACTACTACAGAAAATGTATTAAGGGATTTTCTACAATTGTTGCCCCCATCACTGCGCTCACTCGTAAAGGTGTCAAACCCTCCAACTGGAATCCTGAAGCTTCCAAAGCCTTTATCACTCTCAAAAAAAAATTCATCACAGCACCAGTGCTGGCCCAACCAGATGTCACGTTACCTTTTACATTGGAGGTTGACGCCTCTTCCATCGGTGTAGGAGCTGTGCTCTCTCAGGCAAAAAGTGACGGACAGTTACATCCTTGTGGGTTTTTCTCTAAAAGATTCTCATCGGCTGAGCAAAATTATGCCATAGGGGATCAGGAATTATTGGCCATCAAAATGGCACTAGAAGAGTGGCGTTATTTATTGGAGGGGGCAGTCCATGTCATTAATGTTGTCACTGATCATAAAAATTTGCTTTATTTGAAAAATACACAATGTCTTAATCCTCGGCAGGCCAGATGGGCATTATTCTTTGCCAGATTTAATTATAAGTTGTCTTTTTCTCCAGGAGTAAAGAACCGCAAAGCAGATGCACTTTCTAGGTCATGGGAAACGGAGGAGGAGTCCAGATCCTTTGAAGGGAGTCCAATTCTGGATCCAAGTGCCTTTGCTGCTACCACAGTGCAAGTATCGGTGCCTCCAGGTAAAATGTTTGTCAGACCTAATTCAAGGAGTCAAGTCTTGCGGTGGGCCCATGATTCAAAATTCTCCGGGCACCCAGGGGTTCAAAAGACTTATGAATTATTGTCCCGAAAATATTGGTGGCCTGCTCTAAAAAAGGATGTGCAAGAGTATATTGCATCCTGTCCTCATTGTGCCCAACATAAGTCATCTAATCTAGCGCCAATAGGTCCATTGAGACCACTCTCGATCCCACGGGGACCGTGGACTCATTTGTCGATGGACTTTATTACAGATCTGCCATCCTCAGATGGTTATAGTACCATATGGGTGGTTATCGATCGTTTCTCAAAAATGGCGCATTTCATACCTCTGAAGGGGTTACCTTCAGCTCCCAAACTTGCTGATTTGTTTATTAAAGAGATCTTCAGAGTCCATGGACTACCCGAAGAGATTGTGTCCGATCAAGGGGTTTAGTTTGTGGCTAAATTCTGGAGAGAAGTCCTCAGGATTTGACTTAACTTTAGCACAGCCTATCATCCACAATCTAATGGCCAAACAGAAAGAGTCAATCAGGATGTAGAAACATTCCTGCGTTTACATGTGTCCTCTTCTCAAGATGATTGGGTTGAGGTGTTGCCTTGGGCCGAGTTTGGCCACAATAATCAGTATCACTCGTCTGCATCTTCTACTCCCTTCTTTATTAACTATGGCTTCCATCCCAAGGTTCCTGATTTCCAGCGGCTCCCTGCAACATCTGTGCCAGCGGTAACTTTGACCCTCCAACAACTGCGTCATCATTGGAGAAAGGTCAGGAAATCCTTGGTCAGCGCCTCTCAAAGGTATAAAAAATTTGCCGACAGAAAAAGAAGAGCAGTACCAGATTTAAAAGTAGGTGATAAAGTATGGCTGTCCACACGGAATCTTCGCCTTCGGGTTCTTTCAATGAAGTTTGCACAGCGGTTCATCGGTCCTTTCCCAGTTCTGCAGATCATCAACCCGGTTGCCTACAAATTAAAATTACCGCATTATTTAAGGGTTCCCAACTCTTTTCATGTCTCTTTACTCCTAAAGTCTTTACCCACAGGGGCGTGGAATATGAAGTGGCTCGCATCCTAGACTCTCGTATAAGGTACAAGAGACTCCAGTACCTGATCGATTGGAAAGGCTATGGCCCGGAGGAGAGACCATGGACCAACGCCACAGAGGTACACGCACCCAATCTTGTAAAAAATTTCCACAGGAAATATCCAGCTAAGCCTAAGGAGTGTCCTGGGACCACTCGTAAAGGAAGGGGTGCTGTCACGACCACCATGGCTGCTACCCATGCCTCCCATACTATGGTTACCTCTGGGGTCCCTAATAGGGCAGTACATGCTCTGGTGCTTACCTCCGCTGGCAGTCCCCAGGTTGCTGGGCTGTGTACTGTCGCGCTGTCACCTGCTGGTGACAGTGATGACGTGCGCGCTGGTGACATGCAGGTACTGCTGGGCGTGGGGCCTGAGGCTCCATGATGCTCTGTGCCTATTTGGGCCTTGCTGGACACACAGCCTGGAGTGTGATGCACATGCTTCCTGCAGGCTAGGAACTGTTGCCGCCCCTAGGCGGCGGCCATCTGGTTTCTCCAATGGGACTGCACTGCCAATCAGCTCCAACCAATTGCAGTGCAGCCCTCCTGATAAATACTGTATGACTAGGTCTAGGAGTCAGTCAGTAAAATGATGTCCTTCCCTAGACATCTGACTCCCTCCTGCTGACAGCGCTGCTGCCTGCCAGGTATCTCCAAGAGGAATCCTTCTGCTTGCCTGCTGTACTCGACCATCCACCTGCAGGACCCTGCTGCCGCCTCTACGGTCTGGACAAGGTTAGCCCCCCCAAAGGAGATCACCCTTTTCCTCACCTGACGGTCACTTCACCTGCAACCCTCCTGGTCACAGCCTTTCAGGCCTGCTATTATTCCTTTCGGATTCCAATCGTCCAATCATCCAACCATCCAATCGTCCAATCATCCAACCATCCAATCATCCAACCGTCCAATCTTCCAATCATCCAATCGTCCAATCATCCAATCGTCCAAGCGTCCAATCATCCAATCATCCAATCGTTCAATCGTCCAATCATCCAATCTTTCATTCAATTCTTCAATATCTTCAATTCATCTCCTGTATTACAGTATCTTTATTAAAACTGGTTTTCTTTTATCCAATTGCATCACTCCCTTCTGTCGTCATTTATGCAAAAACCTTACATCAAGGCACCTAGCATCCGTTACACTCCAGCTGGTGCCACTGCGAGCGTGACACATACAGTACACACTGGCATACGCTTGGTACATACAGTACACACTGGCATATGCTGGGCACATACAGTACACATTGGCATATGCACAGCACACACTAACATACGCTGGGTACATACAGTACACACTGGCATACACTGGGTACATACAGTACATACTGGCATTCGCTGGGTACATACTGTATACTCTGGCATATGCTGGGTACATACAGTACACGCTGGCATACGTTGGGTACATACAGTACACACTGACATAAACATTGGGCACATACAGTACACACTGGCATACGCTGGTACATACAGTACACACTGACACGTTGGGCACATACAGTACACACTGACACATGTTGGGCACATACAGTACACGCTGGCATAAGCTCGGAATATACAGTACACACTGACATAAACATTGGGCACATACAATACACACTGGCATACGCTGGGTACATACAGTACACACTGACACGTTGGGCACATACAGTACACACTGACACATGTTGGGCACATACAGTACACGCTGGCATACGCTGGGTACATACAGTACACACTGACACACACTGGGAACATACAGTACACACTGGCATACGCTGGGTACATACAGTACACACTGACACGTTGGGCACATACAGTACACACTGACACATGTTGGGCACATACAGTACACGCTGGCATACGCTGGCACATACAGTACACACTGACACGTTGGGCACATACAGTACACACTGACACATGTTGGGCACATACAGTACACGCTGGCATAAGCTCGGAATATACAGTACACACTGACATAAACATTGGGCACATACAATACACACTGGCATACGCTGGTACATACAGTACACACTATCGTACACTGGGCACATACAGTACACACTGACACACACTGGGAACATACAGTACACACTGGCATACGCTGGGTACATACAGTACACACTGACACACACTGGGAACATACAGTACACACTGGCATACGCTGGGTACATACAGTACACACTGACACGTTGGGCACATACAGTACACACTGACACATGTTGGGCACATACAGTACACGCTGGCATACGCTGGCACATACAGTACACACTGACACGTTGGGCACATACAGTACACGCTGGCATAAGCTCGGAATATACAGTACACACTGACATAAACATTGGGCACATACAATACACACTGGCATACGCTGGTACATACAGTACACACTATCATACACTGGGCACATACAGTACACACTGACACACACTGGGAACATACAGTACACACTGGCATACGCTGGGTACATACAGTACACACTGACACACACTGGGAACATACAGTACACACTGGCATACGCTGGGTACATACAGTACACACTGACATATGCTGGGTACATACAGTACACACTGACACACACTGGGAACATACAGTACACACTGGCATACGCTGGGTACATACAGTACACACTGGCATACGCTGGGTACATACAGTACACACTATCATACACTGGGCACATACAGTACACACTGACATACGTTGGGCACATACAGTACACACTGGCATACACTGGGTCCTTACACCATAGGCACAAATACAGCACATTGGTAGACATTTTTCCTGCATTACACTTGTTCTATATGACAGCGTTTGTAGATTCTCCTGGGCATGACAGGTGGGTGAGTGTTAATCCGATAATGAAATTAGGATGAGACATCTCTGCGTGGCATTGTTAATTGAGGGGTTGAAGCAATTGGGGTGAAAATGAATTAGGATTGTAGTCATTAACTTAAAATGATTTGGGGGTTGTCAAAACTAATTAATTGGGGCTCAGCAATTAATTACTTTAGTGTTTAAAACACAATCAATGACAAGTTAGTAAGACAGACGCCTGAACCAGACAGTAGAGGCGTAAATAATGGTTAGGAAACAATTAGGATCAGCGCAAGTGTCTGATTGGTGCCCTGTCAGTCAGCTGATCACGGTAGCGTGTAACATATGTATGTATGTATGTATGTATGTATGTATACACAGGAATTAAATTAGCATGTTTAAATCTTTACACACTTACAATACTTATAAAATTAATTTCACATGCCAACAGCTTTCAGATTTTATTGTATATCGACAGTCTAGAAACACATCTTGGCGTAGGGGGAGGGGTTAGCGATGCCAGTGGGATGTCAGGATGTCAAGAACTCATTAAATAAACTGCATTTTTTCAGCCTGTGATTGATAAAAACACTGCAGAACATCTTATACTTAATTTTTCTCCCAGGAACCAAGATCAGGAAATTTTATTTATTTGTCCTTCATCTGATTTTACGAGCGTTCCGTCCTGTCTCTAATGCTGCGCAAATAAAGTCTCCTTCAAGGTCAGATCAAGGAGACGATAAGAACAAATCTCCATTGGGCTTCAGCTTCAGAGTAATTCACAACCTTGGGATTTTGTTATTCAATTGCTGCAGCAATAATGTAATGTCTTCGGTTCGTACGTCAGATCTATACGGCATTTGCAATCCTGGAAAGCAGCAATTCTTGTTACATGAACGGAATAAAAATGTTTTATTCCAGATCTCTGTTCATGTTTTGGAAAATGAAATAGGAAGGAAGTACAAAATTTTAGGAGGAGATTTATCAAATCTTGGTGTGAGATAAAGTGGACAGAGATAAAGGGCCTACTTCTGATTTGTATGTAAGGTAACATACAAATCTGATAGATTGAGGCAGGGACTGGGCCTCTGAATGGTCTTTGGCATTTGTGCACGCACATGCTGAAGTCAGGCACTTGAACGTGCCAGTAATGCACACGCACATGCTGAAGTCACGCACTTGCACACGCCAGGCATGCACACGCACATGCGTGCATTGCTAATCCTGTCATGCACGAGTGAGGAGCATAGCTGTGTGTTATGCCCCCATCTCTTCTGGACCCAATCAGCACACAGAGAGAGCCACTGGACATGCGTGGACAAATCGGATGGATAAATCGGCCCACCTGGCATTTGCCAGAAGAGCCAGGTGGCCAGTCCGGCCCTGGCTTGGGGTCTGCGCATGTAGCCTACTGTTAGCCACAACATGGTTGGTAGCAAACCTGCTGACTTTCTGTTTCTCCTCCGGGAGGAGACTTTTAGCGTGCTTCTGGGGGCAGGGCCAGAGCTTGACCTCATCATGCCCCGCCTCCATCATAACAACTGACGCTGTTTGCGGGTGTACATTGAGGGGGCAGGTTAAAGATGATGCAATTTGCATCCTTTCAGCCCTGCGCATCCGTGAATGCCGGTATTTAATTGGTAGGGTAGGAGGAGGCTGGGGGGAAATGTGGAAGTCCAGGGGCTTGTGGGAGGGGGACGTCATTTTCGGGTGCCTCCCAGCCTTTCTGGGAGGGTACGCAAGAATGTTGGTAGTCTGCAGCTTTGTTTCTCGCCATCAAATTTTCTTCTGTTCGCTCTAAAAAGTAACCCAGGACTTACCTTTCAGATGGATTGGGTGCATGCGCCTGCATTCCGATTCTAACATGTTTGTGGGCACTCCCATGGTACGCCGGGTGCCCACCCTGGAATGCCACCTGCCACTCAATCAGGTAGCGAGTGCCCCGGCGAATGAAAAATTGGCCAAAAGAGCTCGCTGCGGGGGACTGTACATGCGCAAACCATCAATATCGGGGACGGGGTAGAATTCAGACCTGTGCGAGCAGGCCTGAATCGGCCCCATAGTGACATGTGAGGTAGAAAAAAGACTTAAGCCCGTTAAGTAGAACCTACAGTATATACAGTATATACTGCACTGTAAATGACCCTGCTGAGGTTACTGCCTATCTGTTATACACCAGGATCCTCGTCTACCTAAATGGCTGACCTCGTTCATTCTAGTCATTGTGACAGTACATTGTGACTAATAGTTGTAACCATGGATACTCTTTTCTACAAAAAATCCGCTCAGTCTACAATCACACCCTTCTCTGGCAGAGTATATCATATCTTACTGTCCTTACTGTGGAGAATCCCTTCCTATGCTGGGTGAGATACTTCCTTTCCTATAACTGTAATGGGTGACCCCATGTCCAACGCACAGACCTCATGGTAAATAATTCAACTGATACTGTAAATTTGTGTACACACTATTTATGTATTATGTACTTAGATACCTCTTCCCCAAAGTAACCACACCTAACCTGGCTAGCCTTTCCTATTATCTCAATGTAACCATAGCTAACCTTTCCTCATAGCCCAGTGTAACCACACCTAACCTGGCTAGCCTTTCCTCATAGCCCAGTGTAACCACACCTAACCTGGCTAGCCTTTCCTCACAGCCCAATGTAACCATCCCTAACCTGGCTAGCCTTTCCTCATAGCCCAATGTAACCACACCTTACCTGGCTAGCCTTTCCTCATATCCCAATGTAACTATACCTAACCTGGCTAGCCTTTCCTCATAGCCCAGTGTAACCACACCTAACCTGGCTAGCCTTTCCTATTATCCCAATGTAACCATACCTAACCTGCTTAGCCTTTCCTCATAGCCCAATGTAACCATAGCTAACCTTTCCTCATAGCCCAGTGTAACCACACCTAACCTGGCTAGCCTTTCCTCATAGCCCAATGTAACCATACCTAACCTGGCTAGCCTTTCCTCATAGCCCAATGTAACCATAGCTAACCTTTCCTCATAGCCCAGTGTAACCACACCTAACCTGGCTAGCCTTTCCTCATAGCCCAATGTAACCATACCTAACCTGGCTAGCCTTTCCTCATAGCCCAGTGTAACCACACCTAACCTGGCTAGCCTTTCCTCACAGCCCAATGTAACCATCCCTAACCTGGCTAGCCTTTCCTCATAGCCCAATGTAACCACACCTTACCTGGCTAGCCTTTCCTCATATCCCAATGTAACTATACCTAACCTGGCTAGCCTTTCCTCATAGCCCAGTGTAACCACACCTAACCTGGCTAGCCTTTCCTATTATCCCAATGTAACCATACCTAACCTGCTTAGCCTTTCCTCATAGCCCAATGTAACCATAGCTAACCTTTCCTCATAGCCCAGTGTAACCACACCTAACCTGGCTAGCCTTTCCTCATAGCCCAATGTAACCATACCTAACCTGGCTAGCCTTTCCTCATAGCCCAATGTAACCATAGCTAACCTTTCCTCATAGCCCAGTGTAACCATCCCTAACCTGGCTAGCCTTTCCTCATTGCCCAATGTAACCATACCTAACCTAGCTAGCCTTTCCTCATAGCCCAATGTAACCATACCTAACCTGGCTAGCCTTTCCATATACAACTGACGCTGTTTGCGGGTGTACATCGAGGGGGCAGGTTAAAGATGATGCAATTTGCATCCTTTCAGCCCTGCACATCCGTGAATGCCGGTATTTAATTGGTAGGGTAGGAGGAGGCTGGGGGGAAATGTGGAAGTCCAGGGGCTTGTGGGAGGGGTAGTGTAACCACACCTAACCTGGCTAGCCTTTCCTCATAGCCCAATCTAACCACACCTATCCTGGCTAGCCTTTCCTCATATCCCAATGTAACCACACCTAACCTAGCTAACCTTTCCTCATAGCCCAGTGTAACCACACCTAACCTGGCTAGCCTTTCCTCATATCCCAATGTAACTATACCTAACCTGGCTAGCCTTTCCTCATAGCCCAATGTAACCATACCTAACCTGGCTAGCCTTTCCTCATATCCCAATGTAACTATACCTAACCTGGCTAGCCTTTCCTCATAGCCCAATGTAACCATACCTAACCTGGCTAGCCTTTCCTCATAGCCCAATGTAACTACACCTAACCTGGCTAGCCTTTCCTCATATCCCAATGTAACCACACCTAACCTGGCTAGCCTTTCCTCATAGCCCAATGTAACCATACCTAACCTGGCTAGCCTTTCTTTACAGCCCAATGTAACTACACCTAACCTGGCTAGCCTTTCCTCACATCCCAATGTAACCACACCTAACCTGGCTAGTCTTTCCTCATAGCCCAGTGTTACCACACCTAACCTGGCTAGCCTTTCCTCATAGCCTAATGTAACCACACCTAACCTGGCTAGCCTTTCCTCATAGCCCAATGTAACCACACCTAACCTGGCTAGCCTTTCCTCATATCCCAATGTAACCACACCTAACCTGGCTAGCCTTTCCTCATAGCCCAATGTAACCATCTCTAACCTGGCTAGCCTTTCCTCATAGCCCAATGTAACCACACCTAACCTGGCTAGCCTTTCCTCATAGCCTAAAGTAACCGTACCTAACCTGGCTAGCCTTTCCTCATACCCCAATGTAACCACCCCTAACATGGCTAGCCTTTCCTCATAGCCCAATGTAACCATACCTAACCTGGCTAGCCTTTCCATATAGCCCAATGAGACCATACCTATCCTGGCTAGCCTTTCCTCATAGCCCAATGTAACCATACCTAACCTGGCTAGCCTTTCCTCATACCCCAATGTAACCATACATAACCTGGATAGCCTTTCCTCATAGCCCAATGTAACCACACCTTACCTGGCTAGCCTTTCCTCATATCCCAATGTAACTATACCTAACCTGGCTAGCCTTTCCTCATAGCCCAGTGTAACCACACCTAACCTGGCTAGCCTTTCCTATTATCCCAATGTAACCATACCTAACCTGCCTAGCCTTTCCTCATAGCCCAATGTAACCATAGCTAACCTTTCCTCATAGCCCAGTGTAACCACACCTAACCTGGCTAGCCTTTCCTCATAGCCCAATGTAACCATACCTAACCTGGCTAGCCTTTCCTCATAGCCCAATGTAACCATACCTAACATGGCTAGCCTTTCCTCATATCCCAATGTAACCATCCCTAACCTGGCTAGCCTTTCCTCATAGCCCAAATGTAACCATACCTAACCTGGCTAGCCTTTCCTCATACCCCAATGTAACCATACCTAACCTGGCTAGACTTTCCTCATAGCCCAATGTAACCACACCTTTCCTGGCTAGCCTTTCCTCATATCCCAATGTAACTATACCTAACCTGGCTAGCCTTTCCTCATAGCCCAGTGTAACCACACCTAACCTGGCTAGCCTTTCCTATTATCCCAATGTAACCATACCTAACCTGCCTAGCCTTTCCTCATAGCCCAATGTAACCATAGCTAACCTTTCCTCATAGCCCAGTGTAACCACACCTAACATGGCTAGCCTTTCCTCATAGCCCAATGTAACCATACCTAACCTGGCTAGCCTTTCCTCATAGCCCAATGTAACCATACCTAACCTGGCTAGCCTTTCCTCATAGCCCAATGTAACCATACCTAACCTGGCTAGCCTTTCCTCATATCCCAATGTAACCATCCCTAACCTGGCTAGTCTTTCCTCATAGCCCAGTGTACCCATACCTAACCTGGCTAGCCTTTCCTCATAGCCCAATGTAACCATACCTAACCTAGCTAGCCTTTCCTCATAGCCCAATGTAACCATACCTAACCTGGCTAGCCTTTCCATATACAACTGACGCTGTTTGCGGGTGTACATCGAGGGGGCAGGTTAAAGATGATGCAATTTGCATCCTTTCAGCCCTGCACATCCGTGAATGCCGGTATTTAATTGGTTGGGTAGGAGGCTGGGGGGAAATGTGGAAGTCCAGGGGCTTGTGGGAGGGGTAGTGTAACCACACCTAACCTAGCTAGCCTTTCCTCATAGCCCAATCTAACCACACCTATCCTGGCTAGCCTTTCCTCATATCTCAATGTAACCACACCTAACCTAGCTAACCTTTCCTCATAGCCCAGTGTAACCACACCTAACCTGGCTAGCCTTTCCTCATATCCCAATGTAACTATACCTAACCTGGCTAGCCTTTCCTCATAGCCCAATGTAACCATACCTAACCTGGCTAGCCTTTCCTCATAGCCCAATGTAACTACACCTAACCTGGCTAGCCTTTCCTCATATCCCAATGTAACCACACCTAACCTGGCTAGCCTTTTACTCATAGCCCAATGTAACCATACCTAACCTGGCTAGCCTTTCCTCATAGCCCAATGTAACTACACCTAACCTGGCTAGCCTTTCCTCACATCCCAATGTAACCACACCTAACCTGGCTAGTCTTTCCTCATAGCCCAGTGTTACCACACCTAACATGGCTAGCCTTTCCTCATAGCCTAATGTAACCACACCTAACCTGGCTAGCCTTTCCTCATAGCCCAATGTAACCACACCTAACCTGGCTAGCCTTTCCTCATATCCCAATGTAACCACACCTAACCTGGCTAGCCTTTCCTCATAGCCCAATGTAACCATCTCTAACCTGGCTAGCCTTTCCTCATAGCCCAATGTAACCACACCTAACCTGGCTAGCCTTTCCTCATAGCCTAAAGTAACCATACCTAACCTGGCTAGCCTTTCCTCATACCCCAATGTAACCACCCCTAACATGGCTAGCCTTTCCTCATAGCCCAATGTAACCATACCTAACCTGGCTAGCCTTTCCATATATCCCAAAGTAACCACACCTATCCTGGCTAGCCTTTCCTCATAGCCCAATGTAACCATACCTAACCTGGCTAGCCTTTCCATATAGCCCAATGAGACCATACCTATCCTGGCTAGCCTTTCCTCATAGCCCAATGTAACCATACCTAACCTGGCTAGCCTTTCCTCATACCCCAATGTAACCATACGTAACCTGGCTAGTCTTTCCATATACCCCAATGTAACCACACCTAACCTGGCTAGCCTTTCCTCATACCCCAATGTAACCATCCCTAACCTGGCTAGCCTTTCCTCATACCCCAATTTAACCACACGTAACCTGGCTAGCCTATCCTCATACCCCAATATAACCATCCCTAACCTGGCTAGCCTTTCCTCATAGCCCAATGTAACCATCCCTAACCTGGCTAGCCTTTCCTCATAGTTTAATGTAATGATATGCCCAATGACAGCCTTAAGCCTATTGGCAAGTCCCTTGGTGAGGATCTTGTAGTCCACATTGAGGAGAGAGATGGGACGCAAATTTTTCAGGTCACATCTCTCCCCCTTCCGCTTATACAAGATTGTGATAATTCCTTCCCTCAGCGAAGAGGGCATTTTGCCCTCCAACACCATCGCCTCGTACATCTCAAGCAGGTCCAGGTCAATGAGGTCCCACATTGCAACTTAAAGCTCTGCTGGGAGACCATCACTGCCTGGGGTTCTGCCTTGCCTAAAGGATTTAGTGGCAGAGAGTACCTTCCCAATGCCAAGGAAGTATCCATGGCTGATTTATCTGCTGGAGCAATAGGGTTAGAGATATCTGACAGGAACTTATCCGACTCATCGTTGTCTGTAGTCTTAGGGGAGTAGTCGCTGTAGTAGTCGTGGTCGACTTTTATCACGCACTCAGTCCCCTGTCTGGTGATGCCAGTCTCATCTCGCAGCTCGGTCAGGGGCCTGTGGCCAGAGTGGAGTTTCCTGAAAAGAAAGAACACTTCTCCAGACTCTCCACCTTGGAACGGAAGACAATGCATCTGGAGACCTCCAGGTCATCCCACACATCCCAACCGTACTGTTTGAGGTCCACCAGGGACTGGAGCTCATGCTTTCAAAGGAAGATTTTGGTTATTCCGCACAGAGTGCTCCTTTTGTGTCGGTTACATACAATTTGCTATTATTTCTCATTTTTTTCCCTCTATTTCTTTTGGTTTCTTTTTTTGATCTTTAGCTTTTTTTGGGTGGTGCTACCCTTCACAGAGAATATATGTCAAGAAGAGAAGAAGAGTAGACAGGGATGTATAGGTGCACTCTGGAAATCTTATACTGTAACCTATCCATCTGATTCGTTTAATTTTTTTATCTTTATTGAAAAAACTCTCTGCATTAAAACGGATGTAGATAGTACTGTACATCCTTTTGAGAAAGTGTGAGAAGATTGAAAAAGGTGATTAAAAACTGTGATTTTGAATGCTTGGATATATGTCTCTATTTCTTTTTTTATGTTTCATCTTTTAGATGGCGCTCAGTAACCCCCAATGGTTTTCCTATCTTGGATATATTTAATCAGTGGAGGTATTGGATTGAAATGTTAACCAATTTCCTTATTCATGTGTGTGTCTTCGCCTCTTTATTCTCTTATTTTTTGATGCTTTGGAGAATTACTGGAGGTTTGTTTTCTCTTGTTCTTTTGATTTTGACTTGTTACTTTAAGTGACCTTTTGTTACATTCCTTTGATTTTCATTCCAGGCTTCTTGCCAATGTATTTGTTACTATGCCTTATTGTTTCTTTTATGCTACGAACATAGTTGCTATCCTTCAATGGTCCTCTATTTTGTATGTTTATTATATTTTCACAGCATTCTAGTGCACTCTACCCATTATTGAGTGATTTGTTTACACTTTCTAAAGTTAATATTGGAATGTTGTATTCATTTGATGTTCCACATACACTTTACACCCTTCTGATGAGTACTCTGATTTGGTCGATGTTAATTAATATGTTTCCCAGTTGACACATATGTTTATATACTGTACTTTTGTTATTTATTTCCAATCCTTTTAATATTTTTTATTATTTTCTATATAGATTTTTGTTGTGTTTTTTGTATTTTGTTGTTTTGTATTTTTTTTATGTCTAATTATTATCCCTGCCGCCAAATTGGTGACCAGTTGTTTGGTGGACACTGTTAGTCAGTTTATTACACTGACTGATGTATAGTGTGTTGCCTTGTGCAATTACAGGCGTCGGTCTGCAGCTGGGTCCACAGGGTCTGGAATAGTTCCCAATGCTCATTCTTATTAGGTGAAGCATACATGCAGAGCAGCCGAATAGGCTCACCTGCCCAGGAGTCATCTACGACTAGTAACCTGTTGCAGACAAACTCCTGAACAGAATCTAACGCAGTTCTGGGCAACACCGGCCCTCCAGATGTTGATGAACTACACATTCCAGCATGCCTTGCATCAGTTTTAGCATGGCCACATAGTAAAACTAATGCAAAGCATCCTGGGATGTGTAGTTCATTAACATCTGGAGGGCCGGTGTTGCCCAGCCCTGATCTAACGTGAAGAGTCTACCCCTAATCAGAATGGCTACCCCTGCAGAATTACACTCACCTACACCGGAGCAGTAAGACGGACCATGGGACCACTGCCTGTAGGACCTGGAGAAAGGGAGAGTGCATTCCTGCAACATGTACAAATCACATTTCTGAATGTAAAGAAAAGTAAAAACAGTCCTACACTTATCCTTAATACACCTCACATTAATGGTAAAATGATTTAAAGCTACTAAGCTTTAAAGCTGTTAAGATAGAAAGGTAGGGTTAGATTACAGTACCTCGGCCACTGGATCTCCCTATTGGGGTGTCTCGATGATGCAGAGCAGTTGGTCAATGTTGCGCAGGCTGTTAACCTCAGTTACCCCACTCTCCTCATAGACCTCTCGATAGGCCTCCATCTCCTCGTTGAGGTTGAGTGGTCCTGGACTGGCTTGATCAACTGCCACTTTCTTGGAAGTTTCTGGGTTGGCAGCTGGGCTGTCCAACTCCTTTCTCTTTCTTCTCGGTTGTACATTTCCTGCAGGGGCAAGAGGTGGGAACTCTTCTAAAGTTAAGTCACCTGGTGGAGCAGAAGATTGGTCTGAACACCTGTTCCAGGGGCTTTATTCATTTCCCAACATAAGTCACTCCTCTTCCTACTTCAGGAGACCGGTGGAAAACTGTATCCCTGAGGTAAGGCTTTACGGAGTATGACCTGTCTCCCTCAATTTCAGCTCCTCATATCCAACTGTCACTGACCCTACACTGCTCATATGGTGTCCTATGGAATGCTTGAGCAGCTGCCGAGGTTTCTGGGAATTGTGGTCTACCTGCATAATGTGGGTGGCATGATGCACATTGTCAGACATAATACTTCACATAAAGGGGTATGTGGTGGTGAAATGTGGAATTTCTATCTCCATCATACAGGTACCTAGACGAGGGTCCAGAGGCCTTGTATAATGACGAATGGTCATCTCCAATACTGGATAAATTATTTGTACATCATAGGGCCACTGGTAAGAGCAGGGCTGGCCAAACCTGTCCTCAAGATCTACCAACAGTTCATGTTTTTCAGGCAACCTGTGGATCTATAGTAGGAATGAATGCAGCAGGTTTGAAAATGTCATTTAGTAATGACTACAGCTGTGCACCAGCTAGGTGATATGGGTCATGTGACAGTTAGTAGTGACTACAGGTGTGCACCAGCTAGGTGATATGGGTCATGTGACAGTTAGTAATGACTACAGCTGTGCACCAGCTAGGTGATATGGGTCATGTGACAGTTAGTAATGACTACAGCTGTGCACCAGCTAGGTGATTTGGAAAACGTGGACTGTTGGTAGATCTTCAGGACTGGTTTGGCCAGCCCTGGGTAAGAGCCTTTGGTCCTGATGCCACAAGTTAGCATGGTCGTTCTGCAATGGAGCAATGGAGTGGCCTCCATTGCTCCTCTACATGTTGCTCCTCCCATACCCCACTGTCTTACCTCAATGAGGAGACCTTATTGGCTCGTTAGAGCCTCTTCAAACCTGAGACCTCAAGTATAGTCCTCTTACTCAAGTAACAGGTGGCCCTCACCCTGTACAGTCAGATAACTGTAGAATATTCCCAAACACATTTTCATCTCCTGACCACAAATTATGAACCTAACCTCAAACATAGTTAGCAAAATAGGATGTTCATGGAGGCACACCAGTTTAATTACTCATTTGTTTCTTTTATAAGAGTCCATGAAAGCTTTTTTGGTTGTTTGTAATGTTCATCATTTGGCAACCAAAAAGAAAAATGTTGCCTATCTGTGCTGTAGACTATTCCGTAATATCCTGTGCCATTATACACAATTGCAGAGGTGTCGACTGTTGCTTTGACACCACACTTGGGTCTACTGGACTGCATCTATATGGAAGGTGGCTCCAGAAGTTTCATATATCGGTAAGCAATGTGTCAATGAATTGTCATCCTGCACTTTATAGACAAGATCTCAGTCTACGAGTCACCAGGAATCGGTTGGAGGATCATCTTGACCCCAACGCAACAAAACGAATTACCTGCACCCAGGACATTACTTATGACAACGACAGTAAGAACTTGTTCCTGCTGCCAAACACTAGCAGACATATAAAATAACAGTCTTCGTGTAGAATCAGTTAACAGTATATTCTCTATCAATTCATCACTACTGTTCTGTCCCCCTATATACAGTGTGATACTTTACTGCCAAGGGGCTTTTTAAATCTGACCTGATTAAACTGGTCAAATAAATGAGCTCTCAGTGGTGGAAGCAATGTCCCAGGACCCATCACATTTTAGACAACCCCTTATTGTAAATTAATCATCTGAGGACCTTACCTGTCATTCGCTGATGTGCCGCACTCAGCCGGTAGTGATGACTTGTCATTGACCGGTTTCATTAAGGTTATGTCACCTGGCCAAGAGAGGCTGATTGACGTTAAACAGTCATCAACAAAGACAAGTGTATTACCGCCAATGTAAGTGGTAGATATATCATACTCAAGTGCCCTTAATAAACCTTGAATAGAAATGATCAATATCAGCTTGTTGTACGGTGGAGTTTATATGGGAAAATAAAGTTGGGGGTGATAAGTTTAACCACATAACATTCAACAAAGATAAACTACTATTAAATAATGAGCTTCCTGTAAATAAAGACAACACATTGCCACACTGATTGTAGATAGTGTTCTCCTGATCTATGCTGGTTTATGGTGATGGCCGGATCAGTCACCATATGCCGCTTGCCCGGTCTGCCGCCCTATGCTGGGCATCCCCAAGAAAACGCTGGGTGTTCCAATGGGTCCGCGGGTGGGACGTTAACCGCAAGGGGTTGGGTGGCTGTCAAATGATGCCCGTCTACACCCAGGCACACGCAAATAAAAGTCAGTTTTCACTGACCTCTAGTTGCGAAGGCAGCAGAAATCATTTGATTGGCCGGTCACCATCGAATGATTTCTCCTGCAGCGGAGACATGTGAGGGGATGTGTTTTCGTCAGAGGCGGATTGGCCCACTGGGTTAGAAGCGGCCGCAGCCCAGCCTGGTCACAAACGGTAGCATTGCCCAAAACAAATATGGCCGCCGCATATATGCATATATTAAATGCAAATATATACGACGGCCATATTTGTTTTGGGCTATGCTGCACTGTGTGAGCAGCTGCGGCCACTGGATGTCGACGGAACCGTGGCGCGGCAGTGGTGAGTAGTGGTGAGTAGTGTCCGCATCCCTGCAAACCCCCCCGGCTGTAGCTGCAGAAACCCCCCCCCCCACCCCCCGGCTGTAGCGACAGCAAACACCACCCCCGCCGCCCCCCCCCCCGGGCTGTAGCGTCCCCCCTTCCTGGGCAGGATTTCAATCCCAATCCGCCCCTGGTTTTCATTACACATCCCCCGGCATGTTACCGAGGGGAATCGGCGGCGTCTCGGGTGCTTGGTAAACTGCAATGTTTCCAGCTTACCGAGCCAACCTGAATTGGCCCGTAATGTGCCTTGAGGACCAAGGATCCCTGGTATGGATAACCTGTGCATAAGTTACAGTATGTCACTTTTAAACTTTGTTGTTTTGGGGGGAGTCCTCGCACCACTGCGATTCATCAAGTGCCTGATTAGGATACACCGACGTAAACTATTAATTGCCACAGTGTAGAATGAATTAGCATTTTGCTGGAAATATAATTGTATTTTGTGTCATTCGCTCCCCCCCGCCCCCCCCCCCCCCCCCCCCCCCTTCACCGCTTATCTGTCCTTGTTGTTAATCTATTCTCAGCTGAAATAACTGGGAGGAATGGGTGTTGTATTTTGCATGTAGATGAAAGCTTATTTCCCTTGCTCAAGGTCACACCAGCTACTATCCGGCATTTGTAATCACTTTCACATATTTCTGTTCAATTTGCGTTCTAATTATTTTGGAAATTTTGCATAAAGATGTCATCTGAGATCGCTGTTTACTTAGTCAGAGACTCGACTTTGTGCGCCCGGAAAGGTCTCAATAACTTTCAGTCATTTGCTGCACATTCAGAGTAGTGCGATTAATAAATGATAGATTCTTATTTAAATACCCCGTCTCCATCATACGGTCACCCGGACACGGGATGTCGCTTGTCGAGATTTTCCTGCAACTTGTTTCGTGTGTTGTAGCTTACACGCAATGCTGGAAATATGGGGCCTGATTCATGTTGGGTCACCCTAGTGAGCCCCTTAATGCTGCCCCGGCAAACCCCCGACCTCCCCCTGATTTCTCCTGCCTTCGGTAATAAAAGTCAGTCTGAATTTACTTTTATTACAGCCACTATCCGCCAAAAAGGGGGCGGCGCTGCGTTCCCGCTTGCGTCTCCTTATTCTTTTACTTAAAGTGAATTACTGTAATGAATACATTGAAAATGATGTGTATGTGTGGGTTATGAATGTGTGTGTGTTTGTGAGTGTGTGTTTGTGTGTGGCTTTTCAGCAGTTTGTCCGTTTGTATGTTACGAGTTAACACAAAAACTGCTGAACCAATTTTGAAAAAAATTTAAATTTTCCATTTGGTCGCAATGTTTCCTGGCTCATCTGTTCTGCAAATTGATCGCACGTTTGGCGGCATCACGGTTTCTGCTTGTTCACGGAAGCATACACATACATGCAATCTTTTGGATGGTGGGTGCAGGTGCGGTGCCTTCCTGGCTTTTTGCATCCTAATTTCACGACGCAGCTCAGTAGTAAATCGTTTGAAATGTCTTTAATTTTGAAGGTACCTAAAACACCAGACACTTGTTAGGCTTAGCCCTAGCAGGAGTAACCGTGCCACAATCACCGGACTCTCCTGTCTGTAATCAGGCACCAACAATTTTCTAAATGACACATATAAACTTCCTTTAAGCCAGAATTTCCGAGAAACTGTTCCTCTATCACACTGACATTGAGACGTGGCCTTATCTAGAACCTCGGAGAGTTCTGTGGGCCCCTTTGGGACTTTCCTACACATATTTCATGGCAGAACACTGAACAAAGTGTCTCATTTGTGATCACACTTGTAGCAAACGCACAACACTTAATTCCACTGTCAATAATGTGTTACAGTATGTTGTGTTCATAGCTAGATATGTTAGCTTATGTCCCATGGAACTATCTAGGAATGTCCTGAAGGGTTACCTTGTACACAACGTGTCAAGGTCCTTCTGCATCACACACTCCGAGGTCCGTCGTTCAGCCATTGTCATTGATCATATAACTCTGAGACTGGTCAGTGAATCTCCATTAAGAAGCTTATGTCAGAGAGGGTCTTATTGGATTTGTAAATGACAAATGCTGTCACCCGAGGGTCTACATAGAGATGCAGACCTCAATCTACTGGAGACTCTCAATTCTTCTTTGTGTTATATATAATATACGAGTAGATCTTATTTCCCCTCTGATCCGCGGCCCCATTTTCTCGCCTCATTTTTTATGTTGACAATCTTGTTATTGGTGTACTTTTACTCTACACAGTGCTGGAGATTCCGCTCTACGCTAATAGCATTTTTATATTCCTACTGTATATTGTTGTTTCTATATTGTCCAGTTGTTCAAACAGTATTCTTTTTTTTATACCTGATATATATATTTCAAATGAGCGGGTTCAGTTCCTAAAGAACGCACCCTCCCAAATTTACCTGATCCGAGGCAGGCTCGCGGACAGCTCGCTCTTTCCCACCATTTTGCAGATCAAGAACGAGGCCGAACATCATCATCCCGCTGTCTCACAAGAGCAGGACCCTATATAAGTCCCGGCAATTGGTGCTATTTTCTTTCTGGCTGTGATTTCAGAAAGCACGGATGTGCCAGCATCTTCCTCCCCACTGATTTCCTGATGGGAGGAGGACTGTGGTCAGAAACTCTTTGGGCGGTATACAATTGTTTATCCCCAGTTGTGGTGAGCTGAAATGCGTGAATGCATGGCTAAACCTCACCATGATGAGTGCGAAATGTGCAACAATAAAAAAAATAGATCAATTGAATATCGCCCCACGATCTCCCATCACTTTAGATGGGAGATCGGGCGAGATATAACAATTGAATACCATCCTATGTGTCTGCTTAATTGGACTGTTCCATGATTAAGGTTTGTGGGGGTTTCTACCAACTGTCAATAAGAAATGCAGCCAATCGGGTTGCAGACTACATGCGGGCCCCCTGTAGTGTCTAGTGCATACTTGCCTGCTCTTCCAGATCAGCTGGGAGGCTCTTGAAAATCGTCTGACCCACCCGGCCAAGTCTTCTGATTTCTTTGCACCCCTTTGTGTTTGTATTTTAATCATGTTTAGGATCTCATTATTGTATAGTATAGCAATCCGATTGTAACAATAATAAGTATAGAAGGATTAAGCAAATATAGAAGTTCTCCCAGTTTCTAGGTCCATTCTGTCAGGCACAGGTGCAACATGCAACATTTTAATCAATAAAATGCAATTATGAGTGCACAGGGTCGCTGAGAGGTATGCAGGGCCCCGGTGGCCCAACTGCGGGAGGCGTAGCCACCACCCATGTTTAGACCACACCCCCAAAATGTTTAGGAGTGGGTGAAAAACCACTGTAAATTCAAGGGGGTGGGTTATTGTCATCGCCGCCCCCCCTCCCCCATCAGCAGCAGCAACACACACCTACAGCATGTGCTGTGCTGATGCTCTTACACTGTCAGTAAGATCCTCATGCTGAGCCTGCTGTCAGCACAGCACATGCTGTAGGTATCTGCTACTGCCCTGGAGGGACGGAGGGGGAATGGGGGGGGGGGGTCAGACCAGGGCCCCTCCAGCAAGCCTGGGCCTGGGTAATTAGTAATGCCCCCCCCCCCCCCCCCCTGGCGGCCCTGTTTCTAAGTATTAAGTAAAGCTAACCTATCATTATTGTCATATTTTTAAAATATTAAATACAAACTTCTAAAAAAGAAATGTAACCTGGATCACACGGATCCATGTTTGTACCATAAACTTTAGATTATGGTGTAAAATTACATCACAATTCTTTTGTTTTTGCAGATATTGAATAATAAATTCAATAAACAACATTGCTAAAATTTGAGAAATGGAGAATACTGAAATTTGAGCCATCGTTTAATATCTGCAATGAAGAAGATGATCGGGATTCGGGAAGGTCTATAAAATCTACAATTTGCCATGGCTGACCGTTGACTGATCATTTTGACAATTAGAAAAGGTTACTGGCATCTCGTCTACCTGAATTCAAGCCATGTTGACCAAAGAATTGGGGCTATTTCAGAAGCAAATGTGGTTGACATGTCGTGAAAATTCAACTGGGTTTTTGTACCAATTCTTGGCAATGGATGAGATGTGGATTAACCAATTTGATCCAAAATCAAGGCCTTGGTTTTTTGATATAAGGATGGATGAAATTGTGTTCGTTGATCATTTGGATCATTTTTCCACTATAACTGGTGACTACTACTGATTCCAAAAGTTCACAAGGCAATGAAGAAAATGCAACATGGGGCGATGTTCTACCAAGACAACTCACTGTCTCACAATACTCATGTTGCAATGGCTGACATTGGCACTGAAGGGTTTGATATTCACGAGGCCTGGCCCCTGGTGACTTTGTAGAAAATGAAATACATTTGCATCTAATGACAATGTCATAACTGCAGGACTGGTTTGAGGACCAAATACTAGACATCAATGAGAGATGTGCAGTGAAGTAAATATATACTATTCCACGCTTACTCTGTGTACAGTACAATCCCGACACTTACTCTGTGTACAGTACAATCCCGACACTTACTCTGTGTACAGTACAATCCCGACACTTACTCTGTGTACAGTACAATCCCGACACTTACTGTGTGTACAGTACAATCCCGACACTTACTCTGTGTACAGTACAATCCCGACACTTACTCTGTGTACAGTACAATCCTGACACTTACTGTGTGTACAGTACAATCCCGACACTTACTGTGTGTACAGTACAATCCCGACACTTACTGTGTGTACAGTACAATCCCGACACTTACTGTGTGAACAGTACAATCCCGACACTTACTGTGTGTACAGTACAATCCCGACACTTACTGTGTGTACAGTACAATCCCGACACTTACTGTGTGTACAGTACAATCCCGACACTTACTGTGTGTACAGTACAATCCCGACACTTACTGTGTGTACAGTACAATCCCGACACTTACTGTGTGTACAGTACAAACCCGACACTTACTGTGTGAACAGTACAATCCCGACACTTACTGTGTGTACAGTACAATCCCGACACTTACTGTGTGTACAGTACAATCCCGACACTTACTGTGTGAACAGTACAATCCCGACACTTACTGTGTGTACAGTACAATCCCGACACTTACTGTGTGTACTGTACAATTCCGACACTTACTGTGTGTACAGTACAATCCCGACACTTACTGTGTGTACAGTACAATCCCGACACTTACTGTGTGTACAGTACAATCCCGACACTTACAGTGTGTACAGTGTCCGCACTTACTGTGTATACAATCTCCACTCTAACTGTGTGTACAATCTCCGCAATTACTGTGTGTACAATCCTCACACTTACTGTGTGTACAATTCCCGCACTTACTGTGTGTACAGTCTCCGCACTTACTGTGTGTACAGTCTCCGCACTTACTGTGTGTATAATCCCCCCACTTACTGTGTGTACAGTCCCAGCACTTACTGTGTGTACAGTCCCCGCACTTACTGTGTGTACAGTCCCCGCACTTACTGTGTGTACAGTCCTTGCACTTACTGGCCCTTATTCAGATCTGATCGCAGTACAATTTTTTGGGAAAATGGGCAAAACCATGTGCACTGCAGGTGGGGCAGATGTAACATGTGCAGATAGAGTTAAATTTGGGTGGGGTGTGTTGAAACTGAAATCTAAATTGCAGTGTAAAAAATAATGCAGCCAGTATTTACCCTGCACAGAAACAAAATAACTAACACAAATATAACTTTCTCTGCACATGTTACATCTGCCCCACCTGCAGTGCACATGGGCCTTTATTCTGATCTGTGCGGAAATTCCCGCATTCTTACGGAGCGGTCAGCACGCCACGGTGTTTTGCCGCATGCGGCCATCGTCCGTAGAAACGCCCACGTGTCCTCCGCATTCGGACGGACTCACTCTTTAAGAACAGGGCGTGTTTACGGACGACATACAAAGCATGCGTGTGCGGGAGAAACACCCAGATTCGGCACGGTATTACAGAGTATTACAGAGTATGCTCGGGAATACCGCATCCGAACGGGAGCCAAGCGGTGCTACCGCACGTAAGCGGAGTATTTACGCCAAACAACCTACTATGAAGTATCTTCTGCAATACATCACATGACCCACTTATTCAATTACCTATCCTCATAAAAAACTGCTTATTTGGACTTGGAATCAATTAGATTCCAATATATCCTTACAAGCATGCCTAACACATGCATTGCACACATTAACCCTTACAGCAATGTAAGTGCAATGGTTTGTATTACACCCTGTGTAAAAGATTATAACCAATCTACACATATACTATTTAAAGTGCAAATAAAACCAACAACTGTGAACTTGCATAAAGAATTTATTGAACCGGACAATTAACATAAATAAAAAAATATAAAATTATAAATTAAATAAGCAGGTCTTTGAGGTCCTGCAGGTCTGCTTGAGCGAGCCGCAGATGGTGCTCCACTCGCAGGAGGGCCCCACGCACCCCCTCATCTGCCGGTGTGGTGTCATCTGTGGGCATGTCAAAGGGGCAACAATTAGTCATGTTATTCTTGCATACATTTCACATACTGCGACATAAATTGCACAAATGCTAGGTGACATGTGTGTATATATATATATATATATCTATGTAGAGCATGGGTCCTCAAACTGCGGCCCTCCAGATGTTGTGAAACTACAAATCCCAGCATGCCTTGCCACAGTTTTGCTATAAGGAAGTGTTAAAACTGTGGCAAGGCATGGCGGGATTTGTAGTTTCACAACATCTGGAGGGCCGCAGTTTGAGGACCCATGATGTAGAGAGATAGAGACACACATAGATAAATAGATATGACACATACATATATACATACATGCTAACTTATTTACTACATACTGTATTTTTTGGCCTATACCCTTTACTCTGCAGAAGACATAACAGTCATATTGTTTCTTCTCAGTCACAACCCACCCATGACTAACCAATGACAAGCAGGTCATGGCCTCCGTCAATAAGAACTTGTCACAATCTGCTCAGTCTAAGTTCAGTGATGGTTCGTGGCATGGGAGTTATGCAAATGTCAGGAATGCACAGTACACATCCTCAAAATCATAATTCTGTCTAAACCAACCTACAATTCTGTGAGGGCAAAAAAAAAATCTGAAGTACAGGGGGTGTTTAGGTAGAGGAGGCTCCTGGGACACTGGCAACTTCTGACTCCATTCCAAGGTAGGCCGGGCCATACTCCATTTATAGCATACATCCTAGAGTTTATAAATAACATTCACCAACAATATAGATTCCACTATTTGATGGGTCATAATCAACGCTTGCAGCAGGTGAATTTAATCCACAAATGATCCACTCATCCCTTTACTCCAGGATCCTGTTTAACTACAACGGTTATGTGGCAGTCAAAATGGATCTCAAAACCAATCCCACAAACCGGTGTAATTCAGAGGTGTCCTGGATGAAAGGGATGCCTTGGACACCCCATCTAACCCGTACCTGTATCTGTAGCTACCCACTTTGGGGTCTATATGAATAGTATGGGACAAAAATTTTTTATCAACAGTGCTACATAACAAATACCAGTACAACTACTTCATGAATGATGCATTATGTTAACATACCGATCTGCTGATATTCCGGGGCCTGGCACGCCTCCTCCCCATCGTCATCCGACTCCTCCGGGGCAACCGTGGCCTCCTCAGACCCCTCCTCCGCCAGCTCCTCTGCACCAACAACCTCCTCCTCCAACTCCTCCTCCTCCTCCTCCTCCTCCTCCTCCTCCTCCTCCTCCTCCTCCTCCACCACCACCACCTCCTCCTCCACCTCCTCCTCCGCCACCAACACCTCCTCCTCCGCAACCAACTCCGCTTCCACATCCTCCTCCACCACCTCCTCACGCACCTCCTCCTCCTCCACCACCATCTCCTCCTCCTCCACTTCCTCCTCCTCCACCATTGCCGCCCCCTCCTCCTCCGGGTCTTGGGCCTCCTCCTGTGCCAGGGCTGCCTCCGCCTCTTCACGGGCCTGTTGTGCTTGGGCTCGTGCTGTGTGTTAGAAAAAAACATCATGGTCAATGTGGGGTCATTGGGGCACATGTATTAATCCATAACAAGACATACATGGAAGGGTGATAATGATGGCAAACGATGCAGGAAAGTAGCTCCTTACTGTTAATGGATTCCAAATAGTGACATTTAAATTAGTATGTGATTGGTAGTAATTTGTTCACACATTACAACCCAGGCATTTATCAATGTGTAACACATATTAGATCTGGCACATTGTATGCATCATAATCCTCAATGCTATGGCATTACATATAAAAGCCACATGACTGCATGTTAACCAGGAAGAAGCACACATAACAGTCTATGGACTTTTAAACCCATGGACACCCACTTATCATGAGACACATTTTATTGTTTATATATGCTATGTTGTAAGTGCGAAATTTCATAGCTAAAATACTCACAATCAGCAATTTCGCCCCTGAGTTGCTGAAGCAGCTGGGGCTGGCGCCTGCGGAGGTCCGACCACCGCCTCTCCAGCTGCCCGAGGGACCTCCGCACCCGAGTGCGGGCGTAAATTCGGCGCCCTGCCGCAGCATAGGCCCTCCGCTTATGCCGGTTCGTTATAAAGGGCCCTGCACGGCCCAGCCTTGTCTCCATGACGGAGACAAGAACCCTCAGCTCCGCATGTGTGAAGGGTTCTGCCCTTCGTGTCTCCGCCATGTTGACAATGGCATCTATCAACCAATCAGCTGGTGGCATTGGTTGATCACAGTTATTTGTGCTAATAACTTTATTGTTCATCTTTACATGAACAGCGTCTCTGCGCCAACACAAATGGTGACAAATTCGCTTGCCTTCCAAACAGTAGTGTTGATGTATGGCAATGAACAAATCTGATATATATAAAACACAGTGTGTATGCACTTAGCAAATCCAATGACGCCTCGCTCCGCCAAGCAACGCGTGCTATAGCTTAGCAACGCATAGCTGTACTTAGCATTATTTACTCTATGCATCTATGTGTATGCGTACATTTATGTGTAAAAGACACATACACACACTTGCAGGTATCCTGAGACCACCATTATACAACAGCCCTGCCTGCCTGCCTGCCTGCCTGCCTGCCTGCCTGGCTGCCTGCTCCTTGAAATGTAGAAACATGTGAATAAATTCTAATATCATATATAGATATATATATATATATATATATATATATATATATATATATGCAAACAAATCAGACATCAACACATGAAAAAATCCCAAACACATTACAGAATAAATCAATGTACTCACCAGTCATCAGGGATAGTATCAACTACAATAATGAAGATATAACAAACACATAAGATCCCTTGAACAAGGTATAATAATTCGCACCAATATTTAACTTCCCCCAAAACTAAGCACATATGATAAATATCTCCTATTTCTTTGCCATTAGGAGGGCAGGCTGGCTAATTTTCGTGTTGTAACACTGACAACTAACACACTGTACTTATTTGAAGGGGTGATTTGTACAATAATTGGTGTGTTCTGTGAACTCGATAACATGTACCTGAAGTATCTTTGCGCCACAGAGTCCCGCAGCTGGTATCCCCTCCGGCATTCAGGGGCGCGGGATGGGCGCATGGGCGGATCTTGCGGCTCAGATGGTACCTCCCACTCATCAAAGGGTATCTCACGCCGCACAGCAATGTTGTGGAAAAATATACACAGGCCCACGATCCTCGACACCATTTCAGGCGCATATTGTAAGTCACCACCAGTGCGGTGGAGCACTCTAAATCGACCTTTTAAAAGGCCAATTGAGCGCTCCACCACTTGCCTGGTGGCAACATGCGCCCGATTGAATGCCTCCTGTGGGCCCGGTGCTGGGTAGCTGTACGGCGTAAGTAGCCAGGGCGTACATGGGTAACCGGAGTCACCCAGAACCCACGCATCACGGCCTTCCAGCTCTTGTAGTCTTTGCCATATCCCGGTTTGTCGGATGACATGAGAGTCATGGGCACTTCCGGGAAACTTCGAGTTGAAGGCGACAATCTCCATGGATGGGCCACATACCACCATCACGTTCAGTGAGTGGAACAATTTGCGGTTCCTATATATCTTCTCACTTCGAGATGGAGGCACATCTCGAAGGCCGGCTGAGATATTCCAGCAAGTACTGCCACTACTTGTTGGAATGATCCTGAGGCGCAGAAATGCAACACCGCCAGCAGCTGTGTGTGAGGCGGAATTGCTGTCGTGATCCCGTGTAGAGGTTCCAAATCACTCTGAATTAGGGTGAGCAGATCCAGAATTACATGTGGGGGTAACCGGTACCTAGTAAGTACCTCATCATCGGGCATAGCAAACAGAGTCACCCGTGTGCGATAGATTCTAGCACGTCCTGGCCTCCTTGGGCGACGAGTGGGGAGAGCCGCAAGTGCCCTTAGCCTCCTCTCCATGTAGCGCAGAATAGCTTCTGCAACCTATAAAGAAATGAACATAAATACTGATGCACCTATGCACATAATGGCCATATCCCACTACAAATTGATTTGTAGCCTTCAATACGTACAATAGATGGCCGCCCCGTGTAATCCCGCAGATCCATTTGACTCTCTAATGATGACACAATAATATGAACTCAATACACACCGTCCAAAACACACATATAAAGGTGTCAGCATTTTTTGCCGACATCATGTACTATGAGACATTTCATCTATTGCTGGGACATGTTGTCCTGCAATAGATGAACCCACACATGTTTAAGACCTGTGAGTGAAATAGTGAACATGTGACATGTTGCAATAATGCTACACGCACTTTGCTGGCCCAACAATCTGTAGTCAGTGAGGCAATGGTGCATACATTCATACACTTACATTGTTAATGGATATCATATCTACAAGGAGCATGGAAGAGCTTACCTTAGACCCTGACAAGTCCAGATCTGGAGACAAATGATTCTAGCAGCAACTCACTATTTATAGGGCTCTCACATGTGTGGTCTATAACAGTAGAGATGAGTATTGCATGATTTGTGGCCTGGATTATCTAAGGGATTGGGCTACTTTTAGCTTGCACTAAAACGCCACAATACCACAGTAGTCATGAATCAAATGTCATGTCATGCTAGCAAATAGCATGTGTATTGTGCAATAGTCACAGGTTTATCAGAAGATTCTATGCAATGTTAGCATTGGTGACCAGTATTTCATGTAGAACTTTCGCCAGGTTTTACACAATGGAATTTCCGCCACCGTATGCGGCGCGAAAAAACAGCGACGTACGCACACGCACGGAACGCAGCTGCCGCTGATGTCCGCCAAACAGGATACACAAACAGTATATAAAGGTGTATTAGAAGGTGACAATGTTGTTGCTAACATGTCTGGATCACAACCAGAGGTGGACCCAGTGCTGCAGCAACTATTTGACCAGATGGACTCCAGCACCACCTATGTGCCACTGCACATGCGGCCAGTGGGTAATGAGGAGGCTGCTGGCCCTTCTACAGCAGGGAAACCTGCACCTGACCATTCTACAGCAGGGCAACCTACACCTGGCCCTTCTGCAGCAGGCCAACCTGCAGCTGGCTCATATGCACCATCAGCAGAATTGTTTGGAACACAACCGGGGACTTCACAAGGTAGTACCATGGCCAGCACTTCAAGTGCAGCGACACGTGACAGGGGGCGTGGCCAAGGACGTGGCAAGGGGAGAGCCAGGGCAACAGAGGAACCAACTACAAGAAATAAGGCATATGAAGCACAGGAGCTTGCCATCCTGGTTCCCCGAGCACGTGATTGGATTGAGTGTCCATCGGAGAAGCTGACACACACACGCAGATGGAAGATTTGGGAACAGATAACGGCAGAGATTAATGAAGTAGCGCCACAAGTTCGTGAGACGGACCATGTGAAGAAGAGGCAAGTTGTTTTGTGATACATGTGGCCAGTAATAGCCAAGTAATGATTGAATTGATGCTTAGATGCATTTAGCAAATGGGCCGTGAGGTTGTTACGATACACATACATTATTGCCATGTTATTTCGTTGAGAGTTAGAGTAGGGTGATTGTGAATGTGTATTGTAACGGTTGATATCATAGTTGCATGTAATATTATATATGGGACATTAATCACATGTTGTAATATGTAGCACAGAGCAATGGCTGCAACAGCTAACATTGGGAGTGACATGTATTAATATGTCAACTTACATTGCAGGTGGCAGGACTTCAAAACCAACCTGAAGAGGAAGATGACCAAGCGGTGGGAACACAGCCAGACATCTGGGGCCGGGCCCATGCCATCAGGGCTAGAGCTCACCCCCCTGGAGGTGATGGCCGAGAGCTGTATAGCAGTTAAGGAGATCAGGGGGGTGAGCACGATGGATAGCGAGGCCCCAGCTGAAGTGTTTGCGTCTTTTCTGGAAGGTAAATATTGGTCATGCCATAAACTTGTGCAAGTAATTATCGTAGAATGTCTCCTAATTGTGTTTATCTTTTCCCACAGACACCCCACCGCTTGGTGAGGACTCTGCTCAGGAGGTGGAGGAGTCCGTGCCACCTGGCCCCAGAGGTAGGCCTGTGCAGCAGCAGGCATCGGCCCAAGCCGATTTGGCCGCCTTGGCCCAGGTGCTTGGGGACATCAACCAGCAGGGAGACTTGGCATCAGAACGGGTGCGTAGGACCGAGGAGATCCTGGCGAGCTTGGTCAGCACCCAGCAGTCCATGGCTGCGAGCATGCAGGCCATGGCTGCAAGTGCTCAGGTGCTGGCCGAGCAAGCCACCCGCCAAAATGATCTCCTCCTCCACCATAATGAGCTTATGGTGGAGCTGATTACCAGCAACAGGGTCCTAATGTCATCCGTTTCTGGTGCATTACCACCGGAAACACTCCCTGCTGGCAGGAGGGGTAGACCAGCCAACCCCTCCACATCATCTGATCCACCTGCCCCAGCATCTGGCCGTCCCCGAAGAGCTGCTGCACAGGCCAAGGAGCCTACCAAGGCCAAACGTGGTCGGAAATGAACTTGTGGCTGCATTAATCTCCGCCGTTATGTGTTCCCAAATCTTCCATTGTGCTGTGTGTGTCAGCTTCTTGTGTCCAATCACGTGCTCAGGGTAACCAGATGAGCCCTTGCTTCATATGTCCTTAGTGGTTCCCCTGTTGCCCTCTTTTGCCTGCCATTACTGTCAGCTGTACTTGAAGTGATGGCCATGGTACTATCTTGTGAAGTCCCCGGTTGTGTTCCAAATGATTCTGCTGATGGTGCATATGAGCCAGCTGCAGGTTGGCCTGCTGCAGAAGGGCCAGGTGTAGGGTGCCCTGCTGTTGAATGGTCAGGTGCAGCTTGCCCTGCTGTAGAAGGGCCAGCAGCCTCCTCATTTCCCACTGGCTGCATGTGCAGTGGCACATAGGAGGTGCTGGAGTCCATCTGTGTGCAATTATATATGTTTTGTATTATTATTTATTTTGCAGCATTCCTGCCATGTTGTTTATTGTTTGTATGTATTATTTTATGGTCTTTGCATCACACTGGCATTGAGTGTGACATGAATATAAATAAATGTGTTTACTTTACCCAAAATGTGTGGTTTCATGAGTACATGTCGAATACACATGTGTATTGATAGTATTAATATTCTGTCATGTCCATTGTTAGCAGTTTGAAAGGTCTGACAAGTACAGCATATGTGGGGGACTAGTAAGGTTTCCTTGAAGCAGCAATGGTTTCAATTAAAGCACTGACAAGCGGCCTATTAGTGAGTAATGAGTAAAGGAGTAGATTCTATTGGGTTCAGGTGTTAATGGTTGTAGTCATTAGGCGTACGTTCGCCTACCGCATGAACGAGTGGTGTCCGCAAAGCAATAGTACACTTGTGGACACCGCACATTTCTGCCCTTTTTGATCGCGTGCATTCGGAGTGGTTTCTGAATGTACGCCCCCCAACATAAGTGTACTCCCCCGTGTCCGCCCATGTTTCCGCCCCGTTTTGCCCACTTTGAAACTACGCCCATGTGTCATTCCGCATGACGCCCATAATACGCCCCTATTTCCCGAATGATAGCGGTGAACAGTTCTGGACGGGATTTGGCCGAACTGGTACCGAGTCAATGCGTGGCACATGCGCGTGGCGTTCTCCACGCATGTGCAGACGCCGTAAAGACGCGATCCGAAAGTATGCGGTAAAGTCCGCGTCAATCAGAATAAGGGCCATGGTTTTGCCCATTTTCCAAACAAATTTGTACTGCGATCAGATCTGAATAAAGGCCACTGTGTGTACAATTTCCGCACTTACTGTGTGTACAATCTCCGCACTTACTGTGTGTACAATCTCCGCACTTACTGTGTGTACAGTCCTCGCACTTACTGTGTGTGTTTACAATCTCCGCACTTAAGGTGCCCATACACTGCCTGCAATGTCTCGCAGCAGTGTATGGACACCCGACAGCCTGTGAGCCGCCGGGACCTTCCCGGCGGCAGTCCCGATGGCCGGGACGCATGCGATCCGTTTTGCTGGAACGCATGCATCCCTGCTTCCCACCTGCATCGCCGCCTGGAGGGAGGTCCCAGAACGGGTGGTCGGACGGCCTGCCGGTCCGACCACCTGGTCGGGTCCGATGCGCACGGGACCACGCATCGGACCTGACGGCATGTCAGGGAGGGATGATTTGGTCTGATTTAACGGGCCGATTGGTCGCAATCGGCCGAAATCGGACCAAATCGCCTCAGTGTATGGGCACCTCTACTGTGTGTACAATCTAAAACGTCTCCCTGAATTGTATCAGATACTTTGTTGCGATTTGTTTCCTCGCAGCTGTTTTCTGCTGTGTATACCGAATGACACTTTGGCACATGGCGTCTTCCTGCGGGTGACACAGCTCATGTAACATTCATGGGGCGCGCGACACTCTGCTCCAGTGGGCTGCTAAAATTAATTTTATAATAATTGCTCCAAATGCTCCGGCATTCAGCACTTTTTTTCCTCGCTGCGTGATTGACTTCTTCGATGAGGAAATAATTTTGGCCTTTCATTTGGAAAAAAGTAATTAACTGCATGGGTATGCTTAGTTGAGAAAGTCATTACAATCTCTTACTGATGCAAATGAGGTTTTTGGGCAGAAGCTCTGAGCTGGATCAGTGTTCAGTCACATCGGCAGGTCCAGGGAAATGCGCGCCTGCAAATAAAATATGTTTACACTTAATTTACAGACTGTAATTGGCTGGTTTCATTGGTTGCAGAATAGAGGTTATTTCTCTGTGGCTGATAACGGGGCGTGTGAACATAGTCACATACACAGTTACATATGTGTGTTCTTGTTTATAATTTGTATTATCATGTATTGGCAGAAGCAGCATGTGCCTGTACAGCTTTCAGTGACACATCTGCATTCGCCACCTCCGTTACCTGCAGAACGCCCCATGAAAATTCTCAAACCCAGAGTTCAGTTACCTGTGTGCTGTGCCCCTCGGACGCATGCAAAATCAAGTCACCATCACGATTTTCCAAACGGTCATCATTTAGTTATTGGATCCAACAGCCAGCGATGTCGCAATTCACTTGAAATATGAATTGCCCAAAATAAAAAAGGTGTCCCTGTCCAGCAGGGCCGGTGTAAGGCTTCTTGGCACAGGAACAAAACTTTTACCTACCCCCACAACCACCAATAACTAGAGCAGGATTAAGGCTTTGGAGGTACTTCAGACATGAGGGCCCTAAGATCTAAAATTATTTATATAATATATATGCAGTATACACATCTTGCTCCCTCCTTCCCTGCCGCTCCCTGTCACCCTTGCACCTCTTGCTCCCTTCTTCCCTACTGCTCCCTCTCCCCCTGTCACCCCACACCTCTTGTTCCCTCCTTCCCTGCCACTCCCTGTCCCCCTGTCACCCTTGCACCTCTTGCTCCCTTCTTCCCTACTGCTCCCTGTCCCCCTGTCACCCCACACCTCTTGCTCCCTTCTTTTCTGCCGCTCCCTGTCCCCTTGTCATTCCACACCTGTCGCTTGCTCCTTCCCTGCCACTCCCTGTCCCCCACACCTCTTGCTCCCTCATTACCTGCCGCTCCCTACCCTAAACTTTTACCTACCCCCACAACCACCAATAACTAGAGCAGGATTATGGCTTTGGAGGTACTTCAGACATGAGGGCCCTAAGATCTAAAATGATCTATATAATATATATACAGTATACACATCTTGCTCCCTCCTTCCCTGCCGCTCCCTGTCACCCTTGCACCTCTTGCTCCCTTCTTCCCTACTGCTCCCTCTCCCCCTGTCACCCCACACCTCTTGTTCCCTCCTTCCCTGCCGCTCCCTGTCCCCCTGTCACCCCACACCTCTTGCTCCCTTCTTCTCTGCCACTCCCTGTCCCCTTGTCATTCCACACCTCTCGCTTGCTCCTTCCCTGCCGCTCCCTGTCCCCCACACCTCTTGCTCCCTCATTACCTGCCCCTCCCTACCAACCCCCCTGCACCTCTCACTCCTTCCTATTCTGCAGATCCCCACCCCCTTGTTACCCATCACCTCTTGATTCTGCCTTCCTTGACGCTTTCTGCCCCCGTCACCCCAGACCTCTTATTCCACACCTCTTGCTCCCTCCTTCCCTGCCACTCCCCATGAACCCCCGTGCACCTCTCACTTCCTCCTTCCCTGCAGCTCACCATCCCATCACCCCACATCTTTTCCCCTGTCCTTCCCTTGAGCTCCCGATCCCCATGTCACCCTGCGCCACTAGCTCTCTCCTTTTCTGCAACTCCCCATCCCTCTGTCACCCTACGCCCCTTCCTCTCAGTCTCTCCTTCCCTCAAACTCCCCATCCCCCTGTTTCCCCCACACCTCTCTATTGCAATATTATAAAATATACATAGAAAGTTCTCCCCAACTCCTAACCTCAAGGAAGTACAGGCCTTTGGGCAGGTGCGGGGGCAATGGGCCTGTGCATGTTGGGGGAGCAGGTGATGGGCGGGCTGCCGAGGCAGCAAAACAATGCCTGCCCTCTCCTCGGCTTCAACGGCAGCGCCCCCATCTCCTTCCCTGCAGCCTGCATGCCATTCACTCCCAGCGCAGGCTGCAGATTCACATGTTGAGGACAGCTGTCAAAGACACTGCTGGCTCTGCAGTGCTGGCGGCTGTGATGGCGGTCACTGGCAAGAGCAGTGCTGTGGATCCATAACAGAGATCCGATCCAAGGCTGATGGAGGGGGGCCCTTTCACAGAGGGGGGCCTGGGGGTACTGACCCCCAGAGCCCCCCTTTAATCCGACTCTTCCAATACCCACTTTCCAGCCCTGATAATAAAGCTGCCTGGCATCTGTGGACTGCATGCAGAAGCAGCCCCTATTTAGCCTGCATGAAAATATATACATGTATTTGCCCCCTTGCAGTGCAGCCTGGATAGTTCCCGATAGAGTGACCGGCTCTGTATTTGATTTGCTGCCAGCTCAGGATCAGATTATACTTTATTAGGATCACTTCATCTTTATTTGCCTTTGCAGTATTTCGTTCCCTTTATTTACTCGGAATAAAATGAATGCATTTGTGATGTGTTTCAATAACATTTTATTCTCCAGCCGAATGTAATATTGAAGAGAACGTCCTATCTTTAGAACATTATCAAACTTTTCTCATCTGAAAATTCTCTATTGAAAGCATTTTTGATCTATGGCTGGAATAAGTAATAGAAAAAAACGGTGCAGTCAAAATTGTCAGTTCCATTTGAAAATTACTATTAAACCCATTTCACTTTCGGAGGCTCAGCGCGGAGTACGAGATGCGGGGGAAGGGGGTAGTCTGCGGGTTGGAGCACAGAGGGGCTGATGGAGAGAATTGGTTTTATACTCACCGCTAACAGGCTTTTTACATTCCATACTGGAACAGAAATTATTTTTACCATCAGCACAAACACCCCCCACCCTCCCCTAGACTCTCTCTCTCCCCCACCCCTTTCCATTAGCCCGAAAAGTAGTTTCCACTCAGACAATTTTCTTTTTTGTTTTTCCGGCTGACCCACTGTGGTCGTCATAGAATGTTTTTTACTGTCTTGTAAGTCTATATTGAGAGTCTTGGGTTACTGCACAAAACGAACTAATGGACGCAGTAGCATAGAACTAAGTAAAGTTAAGAAGAGTTCAAAAAGGCTACATGAAAATAGTTGTACAGTAAATATATCTCACCAAAATAAAAGGTCTGAACCTAAAAATAAAAATCTCTCCAAACAGCCCAATAATAATATGTAAATAGATGAGGTTGAAAAGCCCACCCAAGCACAAACAGGATTCAGTAGAACCACTCCCCTGTAATCATCGCTCCCCCCCCCCCCCCCTGCAAGGTGACATGAGGGAGATTGCTGGACTAATGAGGAAGAGAGGGAGATTGCTGTCATGTCAGGGAGTCTCCTGCAGAATGCAGGAGGGGAGGCAACTATGATGTAACAGTGTAATGTGGGCTAGGTGACATGAGGGAGATTGTTAGACTAATGAGGGGGAGAGGGAGATTGCTGCTATGTCAGGGAGTCTCCTGCAGAATGCAGGAGGGGAAGTAACTATAATGTAACAGTGTAATGTGGGCTAGGTGACATGAGGAAGATTGCTAGACTAATGAGGGAGAGAGGTAGATTGCTGCTATATCAGGGAGTCTCCTGCAGAATGCAGGAGAGGAGGCAACTATGATGTAACAGTGTAATGTGGGCTAGGTGACATGAGGGAGATTGCTAGACTAATGAGGGGGAGAGGGAGATTGCTGCTATATCAGGGATTCTCCTGCAGAATGCAGGAGGAGAGGTAACTATGGTGTAACAGTGTAATGTGGGCTAGGTGACATGAGGAAGATTGCTAGACTAATGAGGGAGAGAAGTAGATTGCTGCTATATCAGGGAGTCTCCTGCAAAATGCAGGAGGGGAGGCAACTATGATGTAACAGTGTAATGTGGGCTAGGCGACATGAGGGAGATTGCTAGACTAATGAGGGGAAGAGGGAGATTGCTGCTATGTCAGGGAGTCTCCTGCAGAATGCAGGAGGGGAGGTTACTATGATGTAACAGTGTAATGGGGGCTAGGTGAAATGAGGGAGATTGTTAGACTAATGAGGGAGAGAGGGAGATTGCTGCTAACAATCTCCCTCATTTCAACAAGCCCACATTACACTGTTACAAGTGAACTTGTCGATAAATAAACCCGCTCCAGCCGGTGACAGATCCTCTTTGATTTAATAGAAGGTTCATAAACCTCACATCACATCACGTGTAAAGAATAAACCAAACATCCCATAGATTTTACCATACACTGTGAATCCCTCTGCGTAATAAGTGTAATGAGATTATCATAAAAACCACAGGCCTGACAGTATTTTCCTATCGTCAGAAGTGGGGCAGCAGCCAAACTTGTTAAACCAGACATCTATCTACTTGGAACTAGACAGTGATAACTTATTTTAGGGAATTTGTATCCGCACATTATGTACTGTACATTACGTTGTGTTTATGGGATCTGAAGTGAGTGCAGGGTGTGTAATATTGTACAGTATGCACCACAAATACCATAAACACCTACTTTGTATATATGATCTTCGAGTTTCACGATATATCACCAGTTTCTTGTGGTAATGCATGAGATCCGTCTGTGTTATAAAATGCCTTGGAATACAATTGTCAAAGTACAGTATTCATACTTCTTTCTCCCAGGAGATGGAAACAGTGGGGCCCTTATCTGTTTGGATACCAAGTGCAGCAAGATCGCAGGAAAAAAGGGGTGTGGCCTCAGGGGTTGTAGTCGTACGGCCCTTACCCCCACTATGGAGAACGTTGTCCCCGGAGAGTGCCATGGCTGCAGTATGGACAGAGGGACAATAGTTGGGTTCTGCAAGTAATGTTACAGTGCAGCACCCCCTTGGCGGGTGACACATGGGTGCGGCCTGCAGCCTCACAACCCCGTAGTGGCACCATTTGCTGGAAATGCTAGATATACTGGACACAATTGAGGTTATTTGTAGCTGGGTACAACTGTGTTGGTCAGTAATAGATATTGTGTCAGCAAACCATAACCCATACCTCACAACATTGTTGGCAGTGGAGGACGCGTGGCAGAGATGCATGGCCAAAAATAGGGGCGCCTCTGATGGGTATTGACAGCAATCAGAGAACTGCAACAGAAACGCAACAGAGAACAATAATTTAGCATACTAACCCAAACGCACTACTGTACTATTTACCAATCAGCACTTCCCTTCACCAGAACGTTCTCTTCCACCCTCCCACACCAAGGTGACTGTCAGACGCTCTCCCCCCCCCCCCCCAATAACCACCCCAAGTTGCTTCTGTGATGTTCCCAGATACAATCTGACAGGTGCTTTCAGGCAATGGCTGGTAAAGGATTGCGCTACTGCGATTCCGAGACAGGAAATGATGAACAATGGGAGACATTAGAAATTTACTGTCGAGTGGATGGGGTCTTTGTGTTGATGAGATGAAATCATTTGCAATGTGCACCAGGATGGTTAATGGACAGTTCTGTGCACGGAAAAGCCGCAGAGCTGGATCCAGGCCAAGAGCCTCATTAGACTTCTCTTTGCAGTCAATAAAATTAAACTCTGGGAGGACATTGCTCGAATTAACGGTTGTGGGAAGTGTTGTATTAAAGCGGCTGCAGCTGTTTGGAGCTTCCAAGACTGGAGAACTATTTACACATAGCCATCATTCTCTGCACTTTGGTCACCTGTTAGTATCTTTATTCATTTCTAGCTGGGAAAAAGCCAGAGAGGACAGATTGCCGCAATGATGTAGTCAGAGGATTCGACATCGGCGTCTGGTACTTGAGAAGTAACTGTCACAAAACTAGTTGTTCCGGGAAGTTTGTCTCAAACCTCTTGGTGCAAACATCATTCTCAAATCTTATTTCCTGACCAGCGGTGTAGCTAGGTGCCATGGTGCCCGGAGCAAGGGCATATTTCGCGCCCCCCCCCCCCCCCCCCCCCCCCCCCCCCACTCGGAGACTGACTGACATGTTGGTAAAATAGTGTTGTTTTAATTCAACATGGTTATAGCAGTCTCCAGGAGGAGTCACCATGCTGAATTAAAACAACACTATTTTTACCATGTACTTGATGTCATCACACACCCATTACATATTATACCGCATGCCATAATGCCCATTACACATTATGCCACGCACCATAATAGCTATTACACCACATGTCGTAATGCCCATTACACGCTATACCAAACACCATAATGCCCAATACACGCTATACCAAACCCCGTAATGCCCAAAACACGCTATACCAAACCCGGTAATGCCCAATACAATCTATACCAAACCCCGTAAAATGCCCAATACACGCTATACCAAACCCCGTAAAATGCCCAATACACATTATACCAAACCCCGTAATGCCCATTACACATTATACCAAAACCCGTAATGCCCATTACACATTATACCAAACCCTGTAATGCCCATTACAAATTATACCAAACCCCGTAATGCCCATTACACAGTATACCAAACCCCATAATGCCCATTACACAGTATACCAAACACCATAATGCCCATTACATGTTATACCAAACACTGTAATGCCCATTACACGCTATACCAAACACAGTAATGCCCATTACACCAAACACTGTAATGCCCATTATATAATAACACACAACGTACTGCCTATTACATATTATGCCACATAAGTGCCACTTACCTGCATGCTCGTTGCTAAGGGTTTCATGCTCGATGCCAGGGGTTTAATGCTTTGTCTGGGGTCTCTGTGACAGGCAGCCAGTGACACCTGTGTGGTGTCAGTGTCACTCAGCCTTCCCGGTGGACAACAGGCCAAATAGGAGGGCCCAGCTAGGGCAGCAGGGGCCATGGGGGCAATTTAGGGCTTCTCAGAGACAGCCACATAGTGGCTGCCACAGGACTCAAGAGGGTGGGCCCACAATCAATGGGCTGGAGCCTGGCCGGGCTTTTCTAGGGCAGCAGCAGAGGCCAGGGAGGAAAAAACTCCTCAAAGCCTACCAGTGCCACACGGTGGCTTTCAATAGTAAGGGAACATCGGGCAGTCACACTCACACTGACTGGCAGCCCCATCACCCGATTCTCCGGCAGCGGCGCAGCCCCAGCGTCCGTGTTGTCCTTCTGCGCATGCGCCGCGGCCAGCCTGTGCTTTACGCTGCTGCTGAGACACATCAGACTCGGCAGAGCGCTGTGTGCGTGCGCACCCTAGAGCTGTAAATCAGCCTGTGCTTTTAAGCACAGGCTGGCAGCGGCGCATGCGCAGAAGGACATCACGGACGCTGGGGCTGCACACAGCGCTGTGCCGCTGCCAGAGAATCGGGTGATGGGGCTGCGGGCTGACAGTCAGTGTGAGTGTGACTGCCCGATGTTCCCTATTAAACGCCACCCGTCGGAACATGCTGCCCGCCGTTAGTACTATTTAGTATAGTACATTTGTGGAGGGGGGGCGGGCTGGCGGCGCCAGTCGTCCAATTGGCGCCCGGAGCGTGAGCTCCGGTGGCTCCGCCCTCCCTACGCCTCTGTTCCTGACACAGATGTGAAAGTCATGTTTATACAAGGGGTGTGCACCGGGCACTTTTCGTGTTTTGGGTATTCTGGCCATGTTTCGGATCTGGAATTATTTCAAAGCACCACCATTTTCATGTTTTGTGTTTCGTGTTCTGGATCAGTCTAAAAAAAAAAGAACTAAAATCCAATAAAATCGCAGAATTTAGTTTTTTTCTTGCTCCTGTGCTATTAATAACCGCAATAGCATCCATTTCCACTCATTTACAGTCTATCCTGAACACCTCACACCTCACAATGTTGTTTTTTAGGACAAAAGGTTGCACCAAGGTAGCTGGATAGCTGACTATGTTAAGTGACACATGTGGGTGGGACAAACACGTGGCCAGTGGTGTAGCTAGGTACCACGGTACCCCCCCCAATTTGTAGTAGGCGGGGCTCTTGTGTGGCGAAAAGAGGACACGGCCTAACATTATACCAAACACCGTTAATGCCCATTGCACATTTTAGCGAATTTCATAATACCATACCCTCCAACTGTACCGAATTTGCCGGCACAGTACCGTTTTTTAACGGCCTGTACCGGCACATTACAACTGTACCGATTTTTTCCAGATTGCGGCGGTGATACACTCTGCCATAATTTCCCTCCTGGCTCCCTGGGCTCACCTCCGTTTTTGCAGCTCGGTGCGCCGGCTCTCCCCTCTCCCCCGTTCCCAAGAGTGCATTGCGGCCAGTCCCATGCGCCATGACGTGACGCGCCGGGACCGCGCACCCTGGTGCACCCTTGTGCGCGCGAAAGGCTGAGGGGGGGATCATCTTCGCATCGGAGCCTGCTGCCTGCCTGAACTTCAAAGCACATCCGTGCAGCAAGTAGGTGGCGGGGCTCAGGCTGCACTTTGAATAATAATTCGTGTGACATGTGCAGCTGCTGCAGCTCATGTCACATGGTGGCTTGGTGGGCTGCTGGCATAATAAATAAGTAAATTTAATATACTTATTTATTAAATAATTATATTAAATATACTTATTTAATATGCCAGCAGCCCACCAAGCCACCATGTGACATGAGCTGCATCAGGCGCTGGGCCGGGTGCCTGGGGGTGTGTGACCACGCCCACTTTACACAAGGACACACCCACTTTACCCATGGCCATGCCCCTTCCTATATTTGTACCGATTTATGGCCTTCAAATGTTGGAGGGTAAGTAATACCCATTACACATAAAGCCACATGCCGTAATGCCAATTACACATAAGGCCACACATGATGCCCATTACATACTATCAGTGGCGGCTCTAACCATTATAAAGGAGGGGGCTGCCGCAATGCGCCCCCCCTCCACACCTCCACTGCCATTGCCATTCCCAGCCACTGCCGCCGCCCCCGGAAGTCCGCGCAGGCGTGCACCCCTGTCCACTGCACGGGGCCAGCGTGTGCGCAGTACCTTCATTCATACATATTGCACTGGCCCAAGCCTATGAGGGCTTCCTTTGCAGCAGCCCCCCGGAGGCTTGATCGGGTTCCTGGGTTCCGGCACAAGCGCAGTATGGTCCGTGATACTGCACATGCACAGAACCCATTTTGGCGGCTGCCCCACATTTGCGCACAGAGAGGCATCCCGGAGGGAAGGAACACCTCCCAGTGGGACTGCCTTGAGTGACTGGCAGGTCAGACTTCCAATAGGAAGTCACTGTCAGTCACATTGAGGCCAGTGCAGTCTCACAGACTGCATCTGGCTTCACTTTAGGCAGAGACAGTATTGGATTTTACCTGGGGGGGGGCTGCTCCGAATGGACCCCTCGCGCTACCCCCCCCCTCACCTGTTGTGTCCAGGCAGCACAGCTCTGTGCTGCCTGGACCTGTGACCTCCTCCCTGTATTCTCTTCCAGGTGCAGGGAGGAGGAGGAGGGGCCGCCCGGCAGCAGCAGCCCCGGGTAATGGAGGGAGCCGCCGGGACCTGCAGCACATCGCCGGCAAGATCGCAAAGGACAGCTCTAAACGCAAGAGCTGTCCTTTGCCATAAATATCGCATATGTTAGAGCATATGCGATAATTAGGTCTGCGGTAGCCGGCGTTGTGCGGCGGTAAGGGGGCGCGGATGTTAGAGCATCCCCCCTATATAAGAAACAGTAATACCCACTACACATTTGACACATAAGTACCACTTACCTACATGCTCATTGCTAGGAACTTTATGCTCGATGCCAGGGGCTTCATGCTCAATGCCAAGGGGCTTCATACTCATTGCCAAGGGGGACTAAAATTGCTCTTGCCAAGGGGACTAAAATAGCTGTGCCCTGTCCTCCACAATTTTCAATTAAGTCTCCTGCTGGACTGCTAGCCAATAGGCGCTCGCAGTCCAGCAGCCACTTATGCTGCTTCTGATTGGCTGCTGGACCGCCACCTCCTATTGGCTAGGAGTCCAGCAGGAGACTTAATTGAAAATAGAAGTGGACAGGGCAGCTCAACTGGGCACAGCGGGGAGCGGGCGGGGCCCGTGGGAGCAGGGAAGCGGACGAGAAGGGATTGATGGTGTTTCAGTCTTTGGCAGGCAGTGGCAGAATGGTGAAAGTGTCCATCAATTTTGCAGGCCACCAGAAGCATATATACTGTATAGTGGCAGGTGCTCAGTTAGTAATACCATTCAGGTGCATGAAAAGGAGGGGTAATACTGAGTAAGAAATCCATGGTTCCCCCAGCTCACTGACTGGTATTAGTAACCAGTCTAGAACACTACATGATAATAGAATCCAGAGATATTGGTTACATAGATTTCCGCAAATATATGTGTAAACCCCCAAGCCTGCATGCCCCTGTCACTTTTAAGGTCGAAATACATTGGGTCGACACCTGGCAAAGGTCGACATGGGTAAGGTTGACATGATTGTACGTTCCACACAAGCACTAGGTCAACAATGGGAAGGTAAGAGTCAAAAGGACGACATGAGTTTTTCACATGTCTTTGGGGCGCTCCGGCACCCTGGCACTCACCCGTTCCAGGGGGGTTGGAGATCCGGCGATGGCCGCAGCTCCGGCCGGACTCCAGGAGGTCAGTGCGGCCGCCGCCACTAAGTGGGTGGGGGGGGGGGTGTTGGAGGGAGATTTGGGCTCCAGGGGCGGGGGCAGACTCTCTCACCTGCTCCCAGGTGCTTTCCTCGGCGCCGGCAGGACACTTCCTGTTCCTGCTGCTGCTCCTCCTGGCTCCTGCAGCTCCTTACCGCCCTCCAGTGGTCGGCGCCTTAGGCAAATGCCTAAAGCTGCCTAGTGGTGGCACCAGCCCTGACTACAGGCCCAATGTTGCCTGGTGTGAATGCATACAAAGTCATTGTAAACAGTTCAGCCTATTGAATGGGTAATTTTGAAAAGAAAAAATACATTTAATATAGAATTGCAGCATAAATGAACACCTGAAATCATGCATTTCGCATCAGTGTATACATACTTTGCAAATTGATGCTCTGAAACAATGATTTCAGCCTCAAAACACCTGTCAGAGATATTACAAATACATTATCTATGTTTAACTAAGCTCTCTAAGCTGCTGATGCAATGTTGTAGGATCTCAATATCAATCACTACATATAATGGGAACATTGATACTTCTAGATTCCAAACTGTCAAGATAATAATAATAATTGACTGTGGTGGCTTCGATGGGGTGGCGACTCGGTGCGGTCGAGACAACTCAGGTGTATCTGGACAGTTTTAAGTGGGGGCTGCACTGTGACATCACATGCAGCTACTGCAACCCAAAACATGGAGGGTTGGGATCATTTGGTCTACAGCAAGTTGGTTGACAATCATTAGGTCGACACCATTAGGTCGACATGGGGAAAGGTCGACATGGGTCTAGGTCAACATATGACAAGGTCAACTTGGGTCTAGGTCAACATGGGTTTAGGTCGACAGGACATTATTTCGACACAAGCATTAGGTTGACATGGTGTAGGTTGACGGACAAAAGGTCTACATTGGGTTTTCACTGTTTTTTTACCCAAATGTTGTCACTGTCAACATGGACTAAATTTCAAGCGACCATGACCCATGTCGACCTAGACCCATGTTGACCTAATGGTGTCGACTATGCCCAGCACTCGCAGCTGCCAGATGACCCAGGAGTCACTCGGCGGCTGCGCGTTTCAACGCGATTTCAGAGTGGGTTCTCTGGGGCCTGACTAGCGTTTCTATGGGCACCACCACCATTTTTGTGGGCACGCCCATGAAACAATGGGGGTCCACCACAGTATGTCCCCTACCTGTCAGTCTCCCAGTGTACAGCCAGCGAAGAGAAGTCTTTGCACGGTCCATACTGTGCGCATGCGCTGCCTATTGATGTTCGGATCGCAGCCCTCTAAACAGACATGAATTGGGCGCCTGGTGTCGCAGCAAAGCACAGGATCAGATGACCTGCCATTACTGACCGGGGGTATGTGTAAATGTGTGTCATTCTTGCCTACTGGTTTCAGGGAGATTATAGTATGCAGTAGAATTTTGCACAGCGCCCTATTAAGGGGTGTGTCATGCTCCACCCAAAGGGCGTGGCTAGTTCTATATATGTGCTTAAATGCTTGTTGTGAGATATTTCTAGATAACATTAGTAACTATTTACTTTGGGAACTGTTATTTATAATACCATCGCTGTCTGCAATATTGGATTATTTGTTTGCAAATATTATATGTCATATTTAGTTCCTTCTCTCTCAGCACAACATATGTGATGCCAAATGTGATGCCTATGTAATAAATTCCAAGTGCAAATCCCATCTGATTGTATATAGCTCTGATTTCTTCTTTTCCCCCATAAACATCTTCATAATGTGGGTTAGGTGAAATCAGGGAGATTTCGAGACTTTGCAGGGAGAGAGGGAGATTGCTCTTATTTCAGGGAGTCTCCTGCAGAATGCAGGAGGGTAGGCAACTATTATGTGTGTGTGTGTGTGGTGGTGGGGGGATCATGTTGGCCAGCTGGCAGCAATAATTGAAACTTTGAAACATCATCTTTGGTGCATCACCTAGAGTGGCAAAAGGAAAACTTGCTCTGTGTGCTATTCGCTATTATCCATTAAGCCGTGACAGATTAGTAGGACATCGTTATGACACTCTTTTGCATACACGAAAACAAAGTGATCTGCAAATAATCTGATTTTGAAATGTCCGGGATTTAATCACAGAACGCTATGAACGCGGCACCACAGAACAGAGCTGACAATTCATCTAGATTTGTCGCTGATGACAGCTCTGTAGATGAGTAATTAAGGAGAGTGATATGAATAAGCGAGTTGGAGAGATTGCTGGGGAATGGGCTGCGAGGTTCCGGAGCAATGTCCGAGCTCGGAGCGGGGACACAGAGTGACAGTAATGACAAGTGCGAAACCTAGAAGTAACAGGATCACAGGAGAGCAGAGAGAACGCTCTGTGTACAGAACCTGGACTCCAGCTATGTACTGTACCCAGCTCTGCGGGAGGAGGCGAAGGTGCGAGAACCGGAAGATTAATTGCTACAAGTCTATAGAAGTTATTCATTTGGAAAATAGGTTGTTTCATACTTCACAGAGATTCGCCCCTAACCTTCATTACTGAAATGTTCTACTATTTTCAGGCAACTTTCACGCTGTAATTTACCACCAAATCTTCAGGGGAACCGACGCTGAGCTGTGGATTGCGTCATTTTGTGTCAGAGCGGCAGATTGATCACAATCCAGATGCGGGTGGGATGTGATAAATTCTCCCCGGTCCACAATGCGATTTTTTATTGCATTGCCAGGATAAATCAACTATCACATACAAGGACAGAGTTTCCAAAATGTGGAGGCATGGCCTAGTGACCAGGGGGGGGGGGGGCCTGTGAACCGTATCACTCCCCCAAAGCCACACACTGTGTTTGCTGCTCTGGGAGCATGGCCAGTGCTCATTGAGCTGCTGGCCATGTACCCAGCCCCTCTGTCTCCAGGAATGTGCACAGCGTCTTTTCTATTCTTTGTGTCGATCCGTACGATAGGTTGACACATGAAAACGTCAACATGAATTTTGGGGGATTTTTTTCCCCTCTTTTTCATACTTTACCAGCCACGGGAACTCCAACTGGGAACGGTAAAGTGCGCGAGGCACCTGGCCTGGTATGGTGAAGGAATTGAGCCATGCGAGGGTGACAAGGTCGACTAATTGGGGGTCAACGTGCGCAGGTGTCAACATTGACACAAAAAAAATTGAAAACCCATGATGACTTTTTCATGCGTCAACCTTTTTCATGACCACCTTGTGCATGTTGACCAATTGGTGTTGACTTAGACATTGTCTAAGCTGCCTAAGGGCCCCCCAATACTTGAGGCCTTTAAGCAGGGGAGGGTTGGACTGTGGACACCTGCCTCCTGTGCATCTTGGGAGGCAGTAGAGAATGGCGCCTGGTTGGTTTGTGAATCACACACAATCAGAATGGCCATGCATCATTCTTCCTGCTTCCCAGCCTGCAGCCAGGCAGTGAGTGGCTGTCAGCATAATAATTGGTGGATGGCTGAAGTGATCCACCAATCAGTGTGCAGCATTCTCTTCCTGCTTCCCAGCCTGCAGCAAGACAGTGAGTGGCTGTCAGCATGCTGATTGGTGGATAGATAGAGCCAATCAGAGTGCTGGCAGCCATTCACTGTAAGGAAGCTAGTGGAGAGATGGTGCAGGACCACTGGAGGGGGGTGTTATGATTTGTTTTTATTGTTGTCATTTTTCCCCGTGAATGGGTGTGGCAGGGGCCCCAGTGTATTGCTTTGCCCAGGCCCCCAGGGCCTACAATGCTGATAAGACGGCCCTGTTGTCTGTGTGTCTGTGTGTATGTACGTGTGTGTCTGTGTGTCTGTGTGTATGTACGTGTGTGTCTGTGTGTGTGTGTATGTATGTATGTATGTGTGTGTGTCTGTGTGTGTGTGTGTGTATGTACGTGTGTGTCTGTGTGTGTCCACTGGGTACTCATTTTCTCCAACTCCCCCATCTCCTCCCCTTGCACCCATATATCCTGTATCAGCTCTCAGTCAGGCACGAGTGAGACAAATGACTTCTCTGGCCCCGGACCGATCACAGCTGTCATTACATCAATAAGATGTCAGGCGTGCCGCATGCGTGTCCATTATTACATTGTCCAGAGTGCATTACCTCCCTACAGTATAACCAGCTATTGATCCCACTCCTCAGCCTCAGTGCGTCCTGTAACCATTTATTAGTGAGACAGCGTAGAGCAGGACGGAGTCAGGAACAGATGTTACCTAGAATGTACATTGCGCTCTCAGTGATCTCGGTGCACTTGCTGGTTGGTTACCTGGATAGACACATAGGCCGTGGTGCAATAATGGTGCTGCCGGATCCCTTTTGGTCCATTAGGAAACATCCCTTTAATGCAGGGCACCGACACTGTACTTTCTTTGTAAGCAGAATAGATTACTACGGGCCTGTTACTTGCATTCCGTGCGATGTAATCCACCTCCCACAGTTATATAAATATAAAGGGGCGTGTTCATGAAAAATCTCTGCACCAATACTGAGATATTTATCATACATAGACGTTATCAAAGCCAGGGACAGATAGGGATGGTCATCAATAATCAATTATTCAATATCATCAATGGTTTATGGCTGATATCAAATACTTTTGATATCAGCCGTTGTTTTGCTTTTGATTTTGTTTTTTCAGAGTGCCGGGACACGGAACCTAGCTCCTCCCCCGACACCCATGAAGCCTTGCGCCTGTGTTTTGATTAGTCCACAGGCCAATCAGTCAAAAAAATGGATGACCATTGATAGGTAAAAAAATTGATGGTCATTCATTGCATAGTTTAACACTATCGATGGCCAGTTGCACTATTCAGTCTGTCCCTAGGGATGGGCATCGTTGCCATTGCCATTGATGGTTGCCATTGATGGCAATGGTAACGATGCCCATCCCTAGGGACAGACTGGAGCTGGTCCATAGCCCTGGCATAGTAGCAGTCAAGCTTGCTGAAAGTGGGTGTGGTCATGACTTATGGGGGTGTGGCCCTGCTGTACATGTTTGCTGCTGCTGAAGGGGTGGGGGATAATAACACTCCCCCCTCGCCTGTAGAGGGTTTTTTCACTTTCCCCGTAATAATTTTGGGGGCATGGCCTAATCGCGGGAGGTGACAACGCCGCCTGCAATTAGGCCACACCTTCACTCGGCGGCTATGTGGTGTGACCCTGCCCATCTCCGCTTCAGGGAGATGGGCAGGGTTAAGGGGGGGGGGGGGTTTGGGGAGGTGGTGGGGCCTGGCAATGGTGGGGGTGGAGGTAGCGGCGGGGAGCTCTGTCGGAAGGGGGCGGGCGAGTGTGCCCCCTTCTGACGGCTGGTGGGGGCTGGCGGCAGGTGGGGGCTGGCGGTGGAGTCACCAGCCCCTGCAATGAAGAGCCGTGCTCCATCTGTATCCCCCGTACAGCATTTCTGGTATTGCTATTCCCTTCACAATGGAGCTATGTCCACACATCTGGACTTTTATGGTTTTCAGGCATCTGAGAAAAAAGTCTCAGCAAAAATTTGAAATAAACAGAGATAAAAAATATCTAATAAAAAAATATCAATATTTAAAACTCTTTTACAAATTGAAAGTTCATGTCATCAAAAAATGAAACTTTTTTTTTCCCATGATTTTCTGAACCGGTGATTCTGATGTGATAACAGCACAAATTCTGCTGCACAACAAGTACCACCGCGGTAGGTGTTAAAGGCATTTGGAGCACGTGAGGAACATCTGTAAGACCAGTAACCTATTGATGTAGAGTGAGAAGAGCTAAAGTGATCAATTAGTAGAAAAAAAATAATTTTTGCTCTTGGATAAATCCCCATTTTTTGTTTAGCTGCATGTACAGTATCTAGCTTTTGGCAAACCCGACAATCCGTTTTTTTCATCTGAAATGCTTTAAATGGAATTTTACATCATGTTTGTGGCTTTATATTATGTATACTTTCTTTCTAATTTTGCAAGCTCTAAAAACTAACATTAATATACAGTTATAGTGATATGGTGAAAAACCTGCGAGGAACTTCTTATTAGTGTTGGGTTTCTACAGGCACCCTCTGCGGTGACAGGGGACCAAAGAACTAAGTAATGGGGATGTACGGAGATAGTGGGGAGCCAATTACTGCGAAAAAAGGTCAAGATGAAGCTCAACTGGGATCTCCTCCGATTTGGATGAATGCTAGTGTAATATTTTCCACTACATGTGACGGTCTGACGGAAGACACTGGCTCTCCCGATACTCAGAATACATCTTCGGGAAACCTTGCAGTGGTACAAGTACGCATGATGGCAATCTATGAGATTCTGACCATAAGGTCACTGAAGATCAGTGGTGCAAGGAGATGACATTTCTCTGTGGGACTGAAAAATGGACATGGTCACGCAACACAAGAGACGTGGCCTCAGATCACACGCAACACAAGGAATGTGGCGTCAGCATGACATACCGCCCGTTTCTAGTCACTTTGGGAGCATTTCTCTCTATTTCATTCCAAATCCAGGCTTTGTATATAGTGATTTTGCTGCAATGGGGAATCTCTGCAGATGTTGATCCTCCATGGACAGACATAGTTTTTGTCAGTATTTACTATTTATGTAGGAGATTAGATGGTCTGAAAGATTGCTGTTTGTGTGGGAAAAACACCAACGTCATTACACAACAGAGGTTCAGTTACACTTGTGATCCCTGTTTAACCTTCTGCCTCCATCCCCTTGTATCTTTCCAGGCTTCTTCTCCTTAAGTCTCTTCAGCTTCTTGTCTTTTCAACCTCCGGCACCTTGTGTCTCTCCAGCCTCCTTTCTTCACAGTCTCATGTATCCTGTGTCTCTCCAGCCTCCTGCCCCTTGTGTCTCTCCAGCCTCCTTTCTTCACAGTCTCATGCATCCTGTGTCTTTTCAACCTCCTGCCCCTTGTGTCTCTCCAGCCTCCTGCCCCTTGTGTCTCTCCAACCTCCTGCACCTTGTGTCTCTCCAGCCTCCTTTCTTCACAGTCTCATGCATCCTGTGTCTCTCCAGCCTCCTGCCCCTTGTGTCTCTCCAGCCTCCTGCCCCTGCAACTCTCCAGCCTCCTACAATGTATTCTCTCCAGCCTCTTATCTTTACAGCTTCCTGTATCCTGTGTCTCTCCAGACTCCTGTCACCTGTATCTCTCCAGCCGACTATCATGTGTACCTCTCCAGCCTCCTGTCTTTTTAGCCTCCTGCATTATGTGTATCTTCAGCCTCTTTCTCATTGTGCCTCTCCACAGCCTGCTTCCTAATCACTCCAGACTCCTGCTTTTCCAACCTTGTGCACCATCACTTCAGCCTCCTGCCTTTCCAACCTCCTGCCCCATCATGTCAGACTCTTGCCTTTCAAGCCTCCTGCCCCATCACTTCAGCCTCCTGCCTTTCCATCCTCCTTCCCCGTCACTCCAGCCTCCTGTCGTATGTGTCTCTTGTACCTCCTGTCCCTTGTTTCTCTCCAGCCTACTGACCCATCATTCCAGCTTCCTGCCCACTATCTTTCCAGCCTCTTCCCTCACTCTGTCTTTGCAGCCTCCTATCTTTCAAGCCATGAAATTGGGACAAATTCTATAAGGCAGTAGGCGATATGGCATGTACCAGCAATAGATACAGGAGAGGACAGAACTTACTCACTGTCAGTAAAAATGCAGTTACTAGCGGTCACTAAAATCACCATCCCTAATGACAAATAATTCACACAGAATACCGTAACAAGGATTTAAATGTTATTTATTGTTTTATCCCCTCATTAAGATCGATTAGGCCCCTTTTGTTGTCTTGGAACATTCTTGTACTGTCTGCAATGGATACATTTGGATACAGCACAATAATGTGGCAGTAAAATGCTAGCATTTAGCAATACTTTAGCAAAATTAAGATTCCAACCCAGGTGCTAATGATGACTCATTTATGCAAATGTACAAACATATAGTATCTGAGGCTTATCGCTCCAGGCAGAGATTTCTCCTTCAAGATCCAATTCTAATCTGGAAGAAAAACTTGGCATTTTGTAAATATCAGGTGGGTTTCCATAGTAACTGATTAGGTGTCGTTCTCTCTTGAATGCACCTCTGACAAGACTCCCACAAGTTCTTAACCCTTTTCTGTTTTCACATATATCTTATATACATGCTTACATCTTAACTACAATGAATCCATCACAGGTCTCAAGGTCCCTGTAGGTCCCAGAAACAGCAAAAATGACAATAATCTTCACACCCTACTGCGATTTATACAATGTTTGTTAATCAGGTGTGTAAAGGAAGAAGCCGAAGAGAAAATGGGCAGTCAGTGGGGAATGGGGGCAGAACTATTTTGAAGTATATAATTAAAATGAGAAAATATAATAGTAGAGTAAAAAGCTGTAAGACAAACAAAGAGTGTCAGATTTAGCGAGATTAAGCAATAGCAAATCATCTATATAGGTTTTTATTTTGCTAAATATTTACTACAGGAGAAGAGAAGGGACCACGGGTAAGTTACAAGGACACCATAAAAATTAGTTAGATAAAAATATATTTACAGAGGATCAAAACTGAAAGTGGATAAAATCAATAGGGCCAAATTGGATACATGCAATGGATACTAAAAAATCTTAAAGGTGTGCTGGTAACGCCATTAAAAAACATATTCAACGGTCACTAGCTAAAGGAGTAATTCCAGAGGACTGGAAAAGAGCAAATGTAATCCCACTGCACAAAAGTGGATGCAAGGAAGAGGCAATTAACTACTGACCACTGAGACTTCCATTAGAGTAGGAAAATAAGGGAAACAGTAAGAAAGAAGTAATACTGCCACTGTATCGGTCATTCGTACAGCCTTATCTAGAGTACTGTGTCCAGTTCAGTATAGGTTATAGGTGGATTGGAGTGCCAGCATGTGAAAAGCTTGCATGCCTCATTAGTGGCAATGGAAGCACAATCATGTGAGATGCTTGCACGTCCCTGTCCTGGTAAACAGTGCGCCAAGTCGGGCCACCTCGATGGGCCAGTGCTAACCATGTCCATGGCTCCATCTGTAGATCATTGGTATGAACATCTAGATACTCTGTACAGTTCTGTATATGTCACTGGTTTGGCCTCATCTAGAATACTGTGCCCGGTTCTGTATAGGTCATTGGTATAGCCTCATCTAGATATTGTGTACAGTTCTGTATAGGTACAAATATTTATATTTACTTATGCTAATCGACAATCGTGCCACAGGACTGCCGCTAGGTCTAAGAGTCTACCAAACTCTCAAAACGTTGACCAAAAAATAGTGTAAGTATAAGACACCAGCGCTGTCCTGATTCTAAAATCACCAGTACAGATATTGAGTGAAGTAATTTAATTATTCATCTGGCTCCCCTCACTACCAGACTGACCTAATGGAGGTGTCCTACATGCACATAAAGGTTTCTTTAAAGTCTGGATAATCGCTCATTATATGTGTATCAGGGGTTCCTTCCTGTACCAATGATGAATAATGAAAAACCAAGGTTCCTTATTCTCCTCTTTGATCATCAGACCCTTGAACAGATACTGACCTCAGCCACAGGCCCTATTTTCATATCAAGATACCTTCATCATTGGCACAGGAAGGAACAGCTAGTGTGGAATGAATCTGTGTGTACATGTGTGTGTGTGTGTGTGTGTGTGTGTGTGTGTGTGTGTGTGTGGATGCATTTACATAGAAACATAGAATTTGATGGCCTATAAGAACCTATTGACAAAGGAGAAATGTCAATAATATATTGTACCAATGTATAATACAGCATGCAAGCACTCGCTAGTGTACAGCACCACCCTCCCTTAGGGGAATGGAGTACTGGACAAACAGTGCTGATACCAGTGCTAGATCAATAAGAAGTAGAATCTGATGGGTCATCTTAGTAAATTTACCCCCCAATGTCTACTTTATCTATGTCCTATCCCCAATGGCTTTGTAAGTAGGCTCCTATATTCTCTCTCTCTCTCTCTCTCTCTCTCTCTCTCTCTCTGTCCATTGTGTGCAAAGATGTAAATCTTCTAAGCATGGCAATGAGGTGCAATAATGTCCAATGTTACTAGGGTTGTCTCATCCCTTGTGCCCAGGTAGAGGCGCACGGGTCACACTTACTGGTTGGGTAATAAAGCTGCATAAAGCGTATTTGGGATCAGCTCAGCAGTATATAAAACGCCTTACTACAGTACATGGCACATGCAGTACTCTGCAATTCCCAGAAGGAACCTTCCTACGGGCTGGTACTGACTCGTACTGACTGACTGGTTCCCATTGACAGATTTAGTGTGTAGATAGACAGTCAACAACAGGTCTCACCCAAAAGGTCATCATGCAATAGGTCAACTGGGCCAAAAGGTCATTAGAGATGGCCATCGATCATCGATGATTTAAAATCATTGATTGTTTATGACTGATGTAGAATAATTTTGCCATCGATACAGGACAACCAGATGGTTTCCCTCCATCGATGGCAAAGCATAACCAAATAGTTTTTTTTTTCCTTAACCAAGGGGCAGGGACATGGAGAATAGCTCCGCCCCGACACCCCCGGGAACAATCCGCTGCCAGGTTCTGATTGGCCCATGGGCCAGTCCTTCAAATAAAAGGGATAGCCATTGACAGTTAGAACCATACATCACATAGTATGCTACCATCAATGGTCATTTTCACTATCACCATTGACGGCAGCTATCGATGGCAAAAGCGTTGATGGCCATCTCTAGTTGACCCGCAATTGGTTGACAGGGTCAACAGAGTCAAATGGCCGACATAAAAAAGGTAGACACATGACACAAGGTTGACATGAGGGAGAATATAATTGTGTGCCTTGGTCCGTGTGTGAGAGTACATGTACAGTAATTGGAGATCCGTGTTGACATTGAGACCAAATAATTTGAAAAACTTATGTCGCCCTTTTCATGTGTCTACCTTTCTCATGTCAACTTTTTGATCGTGTCGTCCTTTCCTAAGTCAATCTTTTGACCAAGTTGTCTTTTTGACTCAACTTTATCGTTCTATTGCATGTCACCCTTTTGGGGTCAACCTGTTGACTGTCCATCTAGAGCAGGCATGAAAAATGTATGTCCCGCCAGCTGTTGTGAAACTACACATCCCAGCATGCCTTGCCACAGTTTTAGCATTCCCTAATAACAAAACTGTGGCATGATGGGACACAACAGCTGGAGGGCCAATGTTTGACCATACCTGATCTAGACGCAGTCTATCTAATAATCCAAACCCCTGACTGACATCCCCATAGTCAGAAGTATTTAGGGCCTTATTCTGGTTGGTGCGGCCGGGCCGTACTCGTACGTTCCGGGGTTTTTCATGATCTGCGCATGCGTACAATCGCCAATGCGCAGGCGCAAACACTCCACAACGCTTACGGACGGGTCTCTCCGTGCGAAAAAACCTGTACGCGAGAGTACGGGCATTGGGGGCGGCATAGGGGCGTGTTGAGGGGAGCGGCCGAAATAATGAGGGAAAATGGGTGTAAATATGGGCATACACGGGGGTGTGCACCAAAAATGAACGGTGCTACTACCGCACGATCGCCTAAAGCACCGTTCATTTCGGACACAAAACAGGCGGCCGCCAACTGCCACCTCAGACCACCCCTACAGATACCGCATGCCAGCGTGCGCCTGAGTTGGCTAATTTACGCTGATTACTACTCAAACACATACACCTGAATGTAATAAGCAATGCTGCAGTCTATTAAGTCAAAACCATGAATTCACTACCTGCAAGCCACACACAGCACTCAAACACATTGGAAGCTTATCTTTCTATACTTCTCTACATTTAAAGGTTTGTTTAATTTAAGGTAAGAATCTTTTTAAGACCTGCTTATATACGCTAAGGTAGCTATTTGCTAAACAGTTAGACACATTCACTACGTGCTTTCATAGACTTTACACAGTAGCACACTCAATCTACACAAGTCGACATGTGTCAACGTGTTCACTCTAATACAAACATAGGTTTTGTATTTATGATACAATAACATAAACCACATCTAACACCTACAAAGTATGTTTCAGCAATGTTTTAAGCCCATGCCCACTATTTTGCACACAATCTTTGTATAGTACCCAAAATACAGAACTGTCTTTATTAAGGTAGACAATTGAGTTAATAGAAAACAATAATTGAATAACAATTAGAATAATTAATTAATTGTCAGAATTGTAGTTGAAAGGCAAGATTTGCAGGTCCATATATGTGAAGGGTATGCCAGCGTGCACGGACGTACGCTCACTCTAACGAGCGGTGACATAAGCTGAGTTTTCTATTGAAAACAATAGGGACCCGTCCGTGCAAGCTGGCGTACGCTCAGATAGCCGCAAGAAGTCGGTGGGAAGACGGACGAGAGACGTCCGTAAACGGTGGCGTACGCTCTGTTGTACGCCAGTTGTCGGAGTGTAAGGGCTGGCCCGTCCGTGTACGTTGGCGTACGCTCAATTGTACGCCACTCCCCTTCTACGTTGTTTCTGGCCGTACGTATGCGGCTGATTTGTGGGTGGACTTAACCCCAACGGCCGCGTTAATAGCGAACGTACGCACGTTTGGCCGCTCCGATCAGAATAACCTCCTTAGAAGCAATCTTTTGTTCTGAAAAGAGAACATAAAATCCATAGTGCAATATGTCTCTATGCCAATATATGATTCCACAAGATAAGCTCACGTTTTGTATATTATTGAAACAGCGCTGCACCCCGGAGTCCTGATGTCGCCCAGGCTACATTGCTCCTCAGGTCCTTGTTTCTGTTACGAAAAATTCAGTCATCATCACTAGAGTGTTATTAAATAACCCTATGCCCCGACATGACATCACTGTGCCTGGAAACCTGAGCCGACGGTATTGTGTCAATGAAACAATTGAAAGAACAAGATACAGAAATTGTTGGACCGTTTTTCTTTCCGGCAACAGAAAGTCATGACATTCCCTTGCTGATATTACTCAATACAAAATCTAAAAGGCTTCATAATGTGAGGCCGATACGATGGCAATGGCTGGGTGTTGTTAAGAAGATTGGCTTCATTGAGAGGAGAGAATGGAGATCTGCGAGCTACTGAGGGCTGTTGAGGAACAGCACGGGATACACTTGACTATTCCTGCCATGATTATTGCAATCTGAGGAAATGGCTTGGAAGTAGCACATCCTGGAACGCTCACGCTTGTCAGTACAACTTAGCAATTGAAGAAGCAGAGAAGCCCAGCTGGACGGTGCGTAATCTCTACAGTAAGAGCTCCCAGCGCCCGGAATTACTAAATAAGCCAAACTTTCACATTGCGAAATGTACATTTATCCCAAGCATGGCTCCATTCACTGAGCACAGATACAAGAGCCGCGGACACAGAGGTGCTTCAAGAGCTATTGCACCGCCAGAGAGGAGGGGCTCGTGTGCAGGCTCTGATTGGGCACCCTACTCTCCAGTGGTGCAGTAGCAGGCATTGTGCCTGAGTCTACTATAAATGTGCAGGTTTTCAGGAACTTGGTGCCCGGGGACAGTGGCGGATTGGGGACTAAATGTGACCCTGGACAATTTCTGGAAGTGGCCTTGTGGTGCCAAATCAACAATGGGCATAAAAGTTGGCGGGATTACTACGTCACTATACCTAAATACATTGACAGGCAAGGCTAAAGCATCGGTGAATCCACAACAAATGCCATGGTTGGGGAGGAAGGGCATGCAATTTGACTAACTTTCCTTAGGAGTTTGACTATATGTATTCAAAAATTTAGGGCATGGGTAGGGGTGTTGCAACTTATTAGTACCAATTCAAATTATACCACACACTGCACAAGGTAGAGCCACCTAGACACATTGCGCCTTGGGAAACCAACTTTGTGTTGACAGGTTCCTGGTCAGTGGCTCACCCCTTGATCCACCCACAGCTCACCCATTGACTCACCCCAAGCCCTGCAGCTTGACCCGAATTATAATGTTTTTTTTTAACCTTTGCTTCAATTACATTCTTGCATTACATATTATGCCACACGCCATGGTGCCCATTACACATTATGCCATACCGTGATGGCCATTACACATTATGCCACACTGTGATGCCCATTACACATTATGCCACACACCATGGTGCCCATTACACATTATGCCACAGACCATAATGCCCATTACATATTATACCGCACACCAAATGGCTATTACATAATATGCCACATAAGTGACGCTTGCCTACATGCTCACTGGTAGGGCTTCCTTACTGAATGCCAGGGACTTCATGCTCGTTGCAAAGAAACAGGATGGTCCCATGAGAATTGGGACAGTTGGAAGGTATGCATATTGTGAATTTTGGTTGGGGTGGAAGCAGGCTAATACAGAAGTGGCCACTCCCCCACCCTTCCCCACCCCCAATTGTTTTTCTCATATTCAGCTCAGACCTCAGCTCCATTCATATAGCCACTTACCGCCCTAGCAGTGCTGATAATGCTGGGAGTGGCCTCAATCACGGCTTCGGAGGTGGAGCTCTCACAGAATCTCCTTTTCTCAACATCCCTTAGTGCCGCCGGCAATCCCAGCAGGCACCGCTGCTCCCACAGTTACTGGGGGAGATCTTGCAAGACCTTGCTTGACCCCAACTCCAAGGGCACCAGAAAGCACTCCCATTCCAGTTCAATCTATTATGCTGGCACTATGCCCCCCCCAAGAACCCAGAGCATCAGGCTTTAGCCTGATCAGCCTATTGGTTAATAAGGCCCTGGGTGGAAGAGGGGGGCCTTAAATTATATTTTGCACCCGTGCCCACAACCCACAAGCTCCACCACTTAGCAAATAGCACTGGCATTCTCAGCCACGTAGTGCCCCGTCCTGCCCCCCACACTTGACTAGCGAGTATAAGACTCTCCAACCCTGAGTTAAGTCCCTAATTCCAATTTCCTTCCCATAATTCTTAGGTGCAGTCCCCCTGTATATTGCGCATTTGTACATATGAATATTTTTTTGTCCCTTACAGAAGCATTAACGCCGGGAAGCCGTGACAATCTCCATCCTCTCCCCTGTGACCAGCGGCTGCAGAGAGAGATGATGTTATCTTACTCGCACAAACCATCTCTGTGTGCATCATACATATTTCAGTGATCCGGATCCAGCCGCAGGAGTTAAACACTGGTTAAGGTCATATCAATTAAACAGAATCATTTACCTCTAGTAGTGAATCATTAAAATGCAATAAGGCCTCTCAGCATCTAATGTGAAATATTTCATTAACACAATGACAAATGTATCGCTGCGCATTGCGTACTCTCCTGAGGACGGAATGATTGTTCCATAAAACTTGTATAATGTTACATTGTAGCTCTTAGATGTTTCAGATTTTAATGGGCCCATTCAGAACGGTTTGTTTATCTGCGATCTTGTTGCAAGCACATTTCTGTACATTTATTCATTTTTCCATGGGCACAGTCAGAGCACAACTTGCTGTAGATGGAAAGGGGGAGACATGGGGCTCCATGACAGTATCAGATGGAAAGGGGGAGACATGGGGCTCCACAGATATATCATACTGTCATGGGGAACCATGATCATATGATACATCTGCGATGCTTAGGAGCAAGTGACTAAAAGAAAGTAAAGTATAGTGACTGTGAGGGAGCTGCTTCAGGGGGTTCCAGAGGGGTATAATTGGAAACAACCAAAGGGAACCCCTGATGAAGTCAAGTGGATGCCAACTAGTACGAATGAAATGCGTTTGGTCTCTTACAGTTCCCTGGTTTATTGGCTGATGTTTTTGGTTTAGTGAGACTTTGTTTTTAACATGGCACTTGTCATTCTTATGTACTCATGTTATATAAGAGTGCTCTCTGACTGGTGTCACGAATTTCTTCTAGAAAACTGAATACAAGTATTTTTGACACCCATCTGTGAGCTGTAAAACACTTATCTAAAGCCTGTCTCAAATATCTGGTTACTATGGAGATATATCTGTCTATATGACAAGGTGTCACGTACAATTTCTGATGTCGTTATATACTACATCCAGTTTTTACAATTGAGGAGAACAAATCCTTTTGCATACAGTAAACACTATTGGATCCAGATCACCTATGAGGAAGTCCTAGCTGACGAAACGCGTAGGGTTATATCTGTGAACTGACTGTATTCACGTGTTGGATCAAATATCGGAACTACATGTGAAATGTCTATCTGAATGAAAAATCTATCCATCAATGATTTGAATAAATATATAAATATGGTGAAAACTTAGAGATATTTCTTCTTTTTATCTCTATTCCCTGGACCTCTATTAACAGCGAGGTTCTATAGAAGTCCTGCCACTCCAATAGCGCAGAATAAGGCCACACTTTTTCTTTGATATATATATATATATATATATATATATATATATATATGCTGAGTGCTAATTAAAACAACACCATTCTTACAAGGCTGGAGTGCTGCATCATTGTCATATATATATATATATATATATATATATATATATATATATATACACAGATGGAGCGTGAGTCATCTGTGCAGGGGCTGGCGATTCTATATATATATATATATATATATATAGATATATATATATATAGATATATCTATATATCTATATATATATATATTAGACATATTCCTCCTATTTACCTACGACTGATGTTTGTATAAACTTTTAAAGTATTTTAAGAATACCTTTTGATGTACAGACCCGATCGCGAGGTCTAATATCGCCATCCTCCTGATGAAGTCATTTTGACGAAACGCATTTGGTTTTAAATAAAGAAATTTCAAGTCTGAACGAATGCTACGTCTCATTTTAAAAAAGGACAAAAGTGTTGTATGCCTGATCAGATTATCAGGTTCTGTTTATCAATTATATATCTGTATTGATTGGCTAGGTGGTAATAACTTGAGAGAGAGAGAGATAAATTGGCCCTTTCAGCTCCACAACTTGTTCTGCAACATTATTCGGGGGATGCGAATCCTCATACACAGATTTTTTTTTTCTTTCTTCCATCGTTATAATCAGGAAGCCGGTGTACAATGTGACAGAGTGTTCTCTAGCCTGTACCTATCAGATATGCAGTTAGTCCTATGATATGTTGTCCCCTGGGAATACACACAATTGTTTCCCAGATTTTACAGCCTTTTTGGATAATAATTATTTTGTGTAACAAAGATAAAACTGGATTCAAATGTAAAATTATATACGAGATCCCTAACTCACTTATTGTACAACTGTAATATAATATTTTTATGGACGTGGCAATATAATTTGTTTTCCGCTTGTGTGTTTCGGCAGTTGGAAAGTGCAGCTGTACAGAGATAGTTTATCAAGGAGCTGTCAGATTGTGCTTAATTACCAGATACAAAATAACGAGATGCAAACATTCTACATAACATACTGAATCGTTTTTTTATTTTTTTATTTCAAAGTTGCTGATGCTCATGTTTAAAGGAACATGAATAAAGTATTGATGCGAATACAGAATGAGAGATATTTATGAAAGTCGGACACAGGAGGTGATTAATTGGGTGAGTATGAGTTTTGCTACATACGTAGAGGTGTCAATCTTCCAATATCAGTGTTAATCACTATTCTGTACTGTTGGAGGACCCTGTTCGTTGTACTATTTAACTTGATTATTTGTATGTGGAGCTGCCCTAAACTAAAATGTATTTAATTTTTAACAATAGAGTCTTTGAGTCTTTATTTCTGACTAGTAGAGAGTAATGCAGGGATACTTGTACCCTAAAACGATGCATTTCTGTAGTTTAAATTGACAGTAATGCCCTGGGTAGATTTTTTTTCAATAGAAACACACATGTTTTGATAAAACACCAGAGTGACTGTAGATTCACATCGCTATATTGGGCTGTTGGACCATAGGCGAATGAAGGGGAGGGGGGGGGGGGGTGTTGCAGTTCCCACAGAATTCCTTTTCCTTTTTACAAGTTTCTCAAATGATGACAACAATAAATGGTATATAATACCCAGTGGTATCAGCTTCTTCTACCAAGTTTGCTGTGTTTGTGTTTCTGAGTTCTTAGTCAGTGCACTGGACCAGAGAGCAGCTGCCAGGAAGTAGAGACAGGAGCATTACCCTGAGGTGGGAGAATGTGAGCTTAGAAAGTACTGTACTGGTTCTATTGGTTCTATTATATTTGTGCTTTTATTTATTATGGTATCTTTAACCTTTTCCTGACTACTTAAGTTATTTGTATTATGTAAATGTATGATTCAGCCTATACCAGGGGTGTCTAAACTTTTTGCTATGAGGGCCAGATTTGGTGAGGTGAAAATGTGTGGGGGCCGTCCATTCAGCTTGACATTCTTTGAATCATTAATCACATCAGTATGGTCCCCCACTCTTCCCCCATTCACTTTATGTCCCCCAGCATGCCCCCATTCACTGTATCCCCCAGCCTGCCCCTTCACTGTATATTCCTCTGTCTGCCCCCATTTGCTGTACAGTATGTCCCCCACTCTGCCCCCTTCACATTATATTCCCCTGCCTGACCATTCTTCTCTGTATGTCCCCCAGCCTGCCCCTCGTTCACTGTATGCCCCCCCTTCACTGTATGTTCCCCACCCATTCACTCTGTCCCGTAGCTTCCCCCCCCTTCTCTGAATGCCAGGGGTTGGACGCACACTTACCCGAAAGCAGACAAAAACATCTCACTGTGGCGGCCGGCAGCTCCTCACTGCTGCAGACAGTAAGGTAAAGGCGCGCTCGCCGGGACCCCACCTTTAGTGTCCTGTGCTGTGCATCCTGCATCTGATGCTCCGCCCGCTTCTGGCTGGAGGCTGCGGGCCACTTGAAATGATGGCACGGGCCGCAATCGACCCCCGGGCTGGACTTTGGGCATGCCTGGCCTATACTATAGACCATCTATAGTGTTAGATATTAATAATGTATTCCATACAGTATCCAGTGTATAAAATAGACCAATAGGTACAAATGTGCAAATCCCAACCATTGGGGCAGGGGCCAAATTCGGATCACAGCGAGTGAACCAGAATCGTCCTCATAGTCCCAATGTTATTTTACATGCAGTAGTGTATTTACAGATATACTGTATTTTGTGTATAACGGTGCTATGTCCAATTCTAAAAGTTCTAATAATTTATCTTTAACTGTAAATATCTCAGGTTCTTCTAAACAAACCATAACACCTTCATCGCCTTTCCAATTCTTTTGTATGTATAAAGGAAATCTATACGGATTTCTGGCCCTGAGCTGAGCTGAACGATGTCTGCAAGTGCAAAAAACTAAAGCACTCTGAGGAGTCAGTGTGAATTACTCCACGCTGCTGCTTCAATCACCCTTAGGTAACTATACACCGGTATACAGTGCATGCTTCCTAGTGTATGGCTAAAGTTACAGCTCTCAGTAGATAGATAGAGTGAGGTCAATTCTGCGTGAGAGACAGCATCCGCCTGAGTCCTTGTGATAGGGCAGCAGTAATGCCAGCACAGGGGTGAGTGACAGATAGCTGTCACTGCCCAACTGAGTGATGCATCCTCCGCTCACCTGTTTGCCCTTTGCAAAGATGCCTTCTATCAGGATTATTTATAGCTCCCATGTGGAGAGGTTTACCAATCCCCCCCCCCCCCCCCCAAAAAAAAAAAGTCATGCTGACAGCGATCTGCTGACACATAGCAAAAGAATTATATTGTTTACGGGAGGAAATAAAACAGAAAAACGGAAAGTGATTCACAGCTTCTCTAAACTTTTGTGGCATTACTAACTTCTCAAAGAGAAAAGGGATAATGATAAATCACTGTACATATACAAAGATCTATCTATCTATCTAGGGGCCTAATTCAGACCTGTTCCAATAGTGGGGGAGTCTGTGCATGGGAACGCAGGCGTGGTGTTCCTGCTCGGGGTGGGCTGACGTTACACATGATGTCCCAATTTCAGCACTCTCCCGACAGAAATAAAAGCCAGTTTAGACTGACTTCTATTACCAAAGGGGAGAGAAATCATCCAATGGTTGGGGGCATGGGGAGAGGGGGGTGGCATTTGTTAATTCGTGCAGAGAATATACGCTGCCTAATGAGTGGGTCTTAATAATCAGGCCCAATTTGCATGTCTCCCGTGTTTTGGTTTTGGCTCTAATTCATCATTTTATTTTTTTGGCAAAGTTTTTTGGTTCGGGTTCAGTTTTTGATCCTTGTAAAATCAATAAAAAAAATAAAGACACAAAATAATCATGTAATTTGGACCAGTTTACATGGAATCTGAAACCAGAGACTTTTGAATCCAAATTCCAAAATGGCAACAGACCTGAGTTTCCATTGGAATCCCATAGTGATTTTGAATATCTATCTATCTATCTATCTATCAAATTTATTATTTATTTATTAACAGTTTCTTATATAGTGCATACATATTCCGCAGCGCTTTACAGAGAATTAAGGGTTAATTTTTTGTTTGGAGCCATTTAGCCTACCAGTATATTTTTGGACTGTGGCAGGAAACCGGAGTACCCGGAGGAAACCCATGCAAGTACGGGGAGAATATACAAACTCCGCACAGTTAGAGCCATGGTGGGAATCAAACCCATGACCTCAGCACTGTGAGGCAGTAATGCTAACCATTACACCTAATGTCTGTCTATCTCCTGACAGAAGGCTTGTGACAAAATTCTAGTGTGGGTTCCCCATGTTTTGTCTAGTGTCCCATATGGCTAATCCTGTTCGTGACGCCAAACCTCCTTTTAGGAGTTAAAGGGGTCAATAATAGTTCAGTCCTAACATAACCTAACATACTGTAGGGGAAAATTTACTAAGCTAAAATCGTAAAAAAAAATAGGTGTATTCGTATACAAAAATACACCTATATTTTACGAATTCGTATTTTCAGGATTACTATCCCGAAAATACGTATATTCATATTCATGGCACATTCGTATTTGAAGTTACAAATACAAATGTATACGCCATCGAAAAATACAAATAGGAATCACCATTTAAAAGAATGGTGATTCCTAATTTACTAACCGACTGTTTTTTCAATACAGCGGGTAATTATCGGCAATTAGCAGGATTTGGCCGCTAATTGCCGGTAAAATACACCTGGAAAATAAACTTCATTTTAAAAATAACTTGATTGCTTCCCTGATTTTTTAAGACCAGGAACGGCTCTGTGAGCCTGTGGCTGGTTATAGCCGTGGGGGGACCCCACGCCGTTTTTTAAAATTATTTATTTATTTTTACATTTCTTTTACACAGCAGCCTGCACGGATCTGACTGATCTGTGCATGCTGCCAATACGAATTTGTATTTTAAAATCGGAAAAAATACGAATTTGTATTGGAAAATACTTATCAGTCAATCAGTCAAATACGACTGATTAGTAAATTTTCCGCCGGAATAGGATTTCGTAAATGCAATACGACGGCGATGCCAGTCACATGCATTCGTATTAGAATACAAATACGAATTTTCATATCATATTCTTAGTAAATTTCTCCCATAGTCTCTAATAGAGATGTAATCTATCTATCTATCTATCTATCTATCTATCTATCTATCTATCTATCTATCTATCTATCTACAGTATCTATCTATCTATCTATCTATCTATCTATCTATCTGTATTTCTTATGTCTATCTATCTCTCTATATATCTACAGTATCTAAATCACGTCTATCTATCCATCTCATAACTTTCGATCACAGCACACATATTTCTGCCGTCACTTAGAAATGCTCACAGACACAGTGGATGAATAATCGTCACTGTAGTTATTGGAAAATGCCACATACTGTAACCATCATAAATCTTCTGCAGCGGTGAGGTCACATATAGAAGGATGAGACCAGGAGGTGAGCATGTTGGGCGTGGGTCCTGTTACCTTGCCCGGAGCAGTAATAGATAGAAATATATAGAAATGTCTCATGTATGTGGCACAGGTAATGGATTAGATGCTTTCAGGGGTTACTATCAGAAAGTAATACAGAAACACGCATGGGTCAGGATCATAGAACATTAGGAAATGATCAGACGTGACACTGGGTTACAGATACATTGCCTCAGTGGTAATATATATATAGAAAAGTGTACTGTATACTGCAAGTTATAATACTGACAAGATAACGCCATAGAAGATTTTTATTCATGCCATCACGGTTATTTTTCTGGATGGCGGCAGGATATTTACTTGCCATTTATATATACTCCCTTAATCTGCCCTACCACCAAGACCAATGAACTACCCCATGCAGCCATTCTATATGGTATCTCTGTTAATTTTACATCCAGTCTGGAATCTTTGGGTGTATGGGGTGTGAGCCTGAGAACCAATCCACTCCTTGATACCTATATAAAGGGCCATAGTTAAGGTGGAATGGCTGGAGCCACGGTCCAGAGTGAAATTTGACCAGTTACCACCACAATCAGCATTTGTCAGTTGCCTGTTGTTATGCTGCAAACAATGCACCTGGGTGATCCTTCACTCACTCCTCAGCTCCATCTCCCATCTGTGTAGGCAAAGATATCATGATGACTTTTGCATAGGTTTCCATGGTGGTCTATATACAGTACTAAGCCTTGGAGAGTGATAAAGTGGAGAGAGATATAGTAGCAGCCAACTAGCTCATACAGATGTAGTGCCCCAGAGTTATCAAAAATGTGGATTGATACATAAATAGATTGACAGAATACATTTTAGGTTAGGGCTGAACCCTTATTGACCATGGAAGCTCCTGAGAAGAGGTTTGGCGTCACAAACAGGATTAGACATATGGGACATCAGACAAACTTTGGGGAATCCAGACTAGAACGTGCTCCACAACAACCCTTTTTCTTTGACACCGTATCCTTAAAAGGCATACAATCCCTCTACTACTGTAACAGGTATTTATTTATTCATTTAAAGTGGAAAGGGACCAGGACCCTCTAAGCTAGAAAAACACTTCATCCTCTAGAGTGGTCATGCTTGCCTGTGAGTTTATGTTGGAATTTGGCAATGAATTGGGAAGCTCTGTGGGCTGTATATGATCTGGAAACATGAACTCGGGAGCATTTGAATGTGATCAAATATCTGCTTCTGATGCGCTCAGTGTTCTTCTCAGTGGGAAATTCCTCAAGAAAATCGTATGATGAGGTATTCTGTTGCATGCACCTCAATGTCAATGATTTTGGATGTAAGTAAATCGAGGTTTGACTGAAAGTAACTTAGCCAACCTCTGCCCCTAAGGTTCTCATCACATCCTTTTGGGGGGATTTTGCCATTGCCTTATTAGGAAAGGTGTAATGCTACAGGTATAAGGGATTCAGCTATCCACCAGGAACCCATTGTCTGTGTTCCCTTTAGGGGCCCTCATCTTGAAAATAACTGCTTCCACATTGAGATGGGACCTGCCACCAAGCAGCCATTTGGCTGCTATACTGGTTGAAGACATTTCCTTAAAGGGATAGTCTTAATTCTTAAATTTGGGCTTTTGCTACTTTTTTATTGCTTGTCTATTTTTGAGTTGGTACCATCTGGGTCATCAAATTTTTTTTATATGACTTGTCTATAGAGTATATCACATGTGGTGCTCTAAATAGTTCGGAAGGAGGTGTAACTAAGATGGATGGCCAGACTCTTTCCATTGTCTCCTTTTCCAAGCTTGGTTCTTCCTCCAGTGTGACTGGTCCTTAAGAAGGATCCTGCTTAATTTCGGTTCATCCAGCATCTGATAAGTATGTATTATATGTAAATGAAGTTCCCCCTGAATTGTGTCACGAGCTATTTCAGTGTTTTGATTGTGCTTGAACCAGGAGAGGATTGATGTGGAGCCAGAGTTCCACCCATACACCCTGAATCATTCTGGTTTATTGGTCTACATTTGGCAGATGTTTTTTTACAAATATGTTTGCTTATGGGATGTTTGCTTTACCACACTCCTACACTGGTGCATGATGGCTGACAGCGGGGGAAGTTTTTGAGGCACACTGCAATGCTGATTACCTTTGCATTGGCCAAGCTAATTCTTCCTGTTGTCCTAATTTACTTTCTTGAATCACACTTTTTGTATTTTTTGGATGCCCTTGGCGATGTATGACTGCAAGATCTATAACAAGGCGTTCCTTCCTTGGTATCAAAAGTGCAGGATAGGAACTTGACAGGCAAATGCATTTGCGGAGAGGGGCGGGCACTTCCAGCCATCAGATATCAGTTTAATGTGATAGTATTATAAAAAGAGATAGGAACACAATACTAGCGCTATCAAAAAAAAAAAAAATCCCTTTGTAGCTAATAGGGTGGTCCCCTGCAGCATTTTTTACAAGGAATGCTTAATCCTCTAAGAATAACAAAAAAATTACAGACAACATATAAAAACTGCGCTAGGGACTACTTGTATATCTTTAGATTTATTATCTAAACAAATCACTGGCCAGTGAACATTACAATAGGAAAATATAAATGAAAAATTATATAATAACATAATTGATTAATATCCTGGTATGTCTGACCAGACACATATGAGGTCCTCCTCTAAGGTCCTGTTGGTTTTGGCAAAACCCCAGTCGGATGTACTGTATTTACTGCCCAATGCTTCTTAGCAGGCTGGGGGGAGCAAGTTGGAAGTGGCTCCTTTGTTTAGTATCCAGGTGCCTAAGGGAGCCTCCTTGTATTTCAGATAATATAGGTCAGATGGACCAATAGTTAAAAAATACAATCAGTGAAGACGCATTTCCCCGCCTCCTCTCTGGTAGTAGTAGTAGTAGTACGTTTATTTATAAGGCGCCACAAAGTGTCCGCAGCGCCGTACATAGCAAACAAAAAAGAACAAATTACAAGGTAACGTACAGGGTGTGTAGAAAGATACAGTATAAATAGGGGTATAGCTGGTAGAACTAAAATCAGCATCAGTTCAGAAGTAGGTGTCAAAATAGTCAAGGAGACCGAAGATGAAGTAGAGGAAGGGAAGAACAGGACAGTAGCACAGGTGAGGTAATGAGGTAGGGTGAGTACGTGAGGAAGGAGGGCCCTGCTCATAAGAGTTAACATACTGTACTAAAAATAGGTGGGTGGACGAACGAAATACAATAGGATAAGTAGGAACGGAGGGGAACGGAGGCAGGATAGGAGGATCAAAAGAGGTTAGGAGGAGGGATAGGCTAGTCGAAAAAAGTGGGTTTTGAGGGAGCGCTTGAAGGAGGTAAGGGAATCAGATAGCCTGATGGGTGGCGGGAGGTTGTTCCAGTGCAGGGGCGCAGCGCGAGAGAAATCTTGGACACGGGAGTGGGAGGAGGTGATAAGGTGAGAGGTCAGTCGGCGGTCAGCGATGGAGCGAAGAGGATGGGAGGGAGTGTGGATAGAGATCAGTGAAGAGAGGTAGGGAGCTGTGGAGGAGGAGAGAGCCTTGTAGGTGGTGGTGAGGAGTTTAAAGAGAACTCGGAAAGGAATGGGGAGCCAGTGAAGAGATAAACAGAGGGGGGAGGCGGAGGTAGAGCGGCGGGAGAGGAAGATGAGCCTAGCAGCAGCATTAAGAATAGATTGGAGAGGTGCGAGGCGGGTGAGAGGTAGCCCAGAGAGAAGGATGTTGCAGTAGTCAAGGCGGGAGATGACAAGAGAGTGAATGAGAATTTTGGTCGCGTCAGTGGAGAGGAATGGTCTGATGCGTGAGATGTTGCGTAGGTGAAAGCGGCAAGACTGTGAGAGAGCACGAATGTGGGGGGTGAAAGAGAGGGAGGAGTCAATGATGACACCGAGGCAGCGCGTTTGGTCGGTGGACGTGATCTCGGTTTCACCAATGCTGATGGAGATAGTGGGAGAAGAGGGGATGTTCGGGGGATGGAAGATTAGAAGTTCAGTTTTAGCCATGTTTAGTTTCAGGAAGCGTTGGGTCATCCAGGCTGAGATGGCCGTGAGGCATTCGGAGACCTTGGACAGAAGTGATGGGGATAAGTCGGGGGAGGAGAGATAGATTAGGGTATCATCAGCATAAAGGTGGTAATGAAAACCATAGGAGCTGATGAGGGTGCCCAGAGAGGTGGTGTAGAGGGAGAAGAGGAGAGGGCCAAGGACTGACCCTTGGGGAACACCGACTGGCTGGGGGGTAGTAGGAGAGGAGGAGCTCTTAGTGGAGACGGAGAAGGAGCGATCGGAGAGGTATGAGGTGAACCAGGAGAAGACCGTGCCAGTGATGCCAAAGGAGCGGAGGGTGTTGAGCAGGAGAGGGTGGTCAACAGTGTCAAAGGCAGCCGACAGATCAAGCTGGATGAGGATAGAGAAGAGGCCTTTGGATTTAGCCGATAGTAGATCGTTAGTGACTTTCGTCAGGGCAGTTTCAGTGGAATGTAAAGGGCGGAACCCGGATTGGAGGGGGTCTAGAATGGAGTTAGCAGTAAGGTGGCTTAGGAGACAATTATAGGTCAGACGTTCTAGGAGTTTGGAGGCAAAAGGGAGGAGGGAGATGGGCCTGTAGTTAGATGGAGAGTTGGGGTCCAGATTATTTTTTTTGAGAATTGGGGAGACAAGAGCGTGTTTGAAGGAGGAAGGGAAGATCCCAGAGGATAGGGAAAGATTAAAGAGGTGAGCCAGGTGAGAGCAGACTGATGGACTGAGACGACGGATAATATTGGAGGGGATAGGATCAAGCGGGCAGGTGGAGGGAGAAGCGGATTGAAGGATAGAGTGGACTTCAGCAGCAGTGGTGGGGTAAAATGAGGACAGGGGTTGGAAGGAGGGGAGTGGAGATGTAGGAGGGGAGGAGGGAGAGGGTGAGGTCATGGCAGCAGTGATGGCAGTCCTGAGAGAGGAGATTTTGGTTGAAAAGTAGGTAGCAAAATCAGCGGCTACGATGGAGGACGGAAGAGCTGGAGGAGGGGGGGAGAGCAAGGAGTTGAAGGTGGCGAAGAGCCTGCGGGGATTGGATGATTGGGAAAGGATGAGGGACTTAAAGTAGGATTCCTTGGCCAGAGCAAGGGCAGAGCTGAAGGAGGAAAGAATGAATTTGAAATGGAGATAATCCGCAAGGGAGCGTGATTTCTTCCAGAAGCGCTCAGCAGTGCGAGAGCACTTTTTAAGGAATCGGGTGATAGGTGAGTGCCACGGTTGGGGGTTGGAGCATCGAAGGGGGATAGAGGAGGGAGGGCAGGCAGAGTCCAATGCCGAAGATAGGGTGTCATTATAGAGGGAGGCAGCGAGGTTCGGGCAGGACATGAGGGCGATTGGGGCGAGAAGAGGACACAGCGTGTTTGAGAAGGCAGCAAGATCAAGTGTGTTGACGTTATGCCGTGAGACAATGCGCTTGGGAGGGGGGGTGGGAGAGGGGGAAGCAGTGAGGGAGAAGGAGATGAGGTGATGGTCAGAAAGAGGAAAAGCTGAGATAGTGTAGTCAGTAAGGGAACAAGAGCGAGAGAAGACGAGATCGAGGGAGTGTCCTTGGATGTGGGTGGGAGAGGTAGTCCACTGAGATAGGCCAAGAGAGGAGCAGAGAGAGAGGAGTTTGGAGGTGCCAGGATCAGCGGGGTTATCCAAGGGGATGTTAAAGTCACCAAGAATGACAGATGGCAGGTCAGAGGAGAGGAAGTGTGGAAGCCAGGCGGCGAAGTTGTCAAGAAATTGGGAGATAGGGCCAGGGGGGCGGTAGATTGCAGCGACACGGAGGTGGTAGGGGTAGTATAGACAGATAGAGTGAGACTCAAAGGAGGAGAAAAGGAGAGAGGGTTCAGGGTGAATGACACTGTGGGTGCATGAGGCTGAGAGGAGAAAACCCACACCGCCACCTTGGCGACCGTCAGGCCTGGGAGTGTGAGAGAAAGAGAGGCCACCGTGGGAGAGAGCAGCTGGAGAGACAGAATCAGAGGTGGAGAGCCAGGTCTCGGTGATAGCAAGGAGGTGGAATGCTCTAGAGATGAATAGGTCATGGATGGCAGGGAGTTTGTTGCAGATGGATCTGGCGTTCCATAGTGCACAGGAAAGAGGGGGGGTGGGTTGTGTATTTATGTGGATAAGGTTTTTGGGATTGCAGAAGCGAGGGGGGGTCATTGGGAGGGTGGGGGTGCGGGGGCGAGTGGTCAGGATAGGTATGGGATGGGAGGGGGGAGGAGCAGTTGGAGAAAGTGAAGTTGAGAGATTAACAGCCATGAGGAACCGAAGGTGAGAGGGTAGGTTAGTGAAAGCAGACAGAGGGATTTGGGAGGACAGACAGCGTCTGTAGTAAATTTGGTAGAAAACAGAGTGAGAGAGAAGGTAACAGGCAAGGAACTACTGTCAGAGAGGAGACCAGTGGGTAAAATCAGGTTGATTGAGTAATCCAATTAAGTATGAAACAACAACAAGTGAGAGGATGAAGGGAACAGAGAAGGTCAGAAGTGAGGCAAATGTGAGCAGGCGTGAAGAGGGAAACAGAGTGCAATAAATGTGTGGCAAAGATAAGAGAAAATAATAGTGAATGAGTAAAAATGACATACAATGTTGGAAAAATATAGTTACAATGAATTAAATGTCAAAATTGAGCAACAGGTTACAATAGGATAGAAAGAAGATTAATCTATTACAATAAAACAGAATATGAAAATTTAGACTGTGTTCAAACTCACCTTTTTCAGTATTCTAACTCACCTGCTTCAGTTTCCAACTCACTTAAGTAATCAAGCTTCACTTTAGTAATGCAAGCTTCCCTCTCAATGAGCCTCTGGTATCAGCGGCTTCCTCAGATAGATAATGTGATAGTAAATGCAGGCAGGAGATGCTATGTACTGTAGGAAGAAGGTGGTATGTAAGCAGGGGGTAATATTCAGGCAGGGGTGGTATGCAAGCAGGGGATGGTATGCAGGAAGGGGGCAGTATGCAGACAGGGGGTAATATGCAGGCAGGGGGTGATATGCAGACAGGGGGTGATATGCAGGCAGGGGGTTATATGCACCTATTCCCGCATTATCTTTGATACGGATTTCATATGTTAGCCTATGTGATTCTTACTGAATCAGGCGCCTTGTCCATTTTATAGTGCCACCACCAGATGAAAAAAAAGTGTCATTAAAATTAGACAAAACTTTAATCGTTAGCACAGTATATCATGACAGTTGTATAACTTATATAACATTTGTGGTGTAACACAAAAATACGCCATCAGTGAGTTTATTGAATGTGTTCCGCCAAAGGGCGGTATTCAATGTGAATACCGGGGAGGTGCAGCGAATCCTGTTTAGGATTCGCTGCACATTCGCCACGTTCCGGAGCCTCGCCGGCTCCGGTATTCAACGAGTCAGGGGCTCGCTGCCCCTGACCGGCGAATATGAGCTCCTGTGGCAAACGCAGCAGGGAGCCTGAGGACAGTGGCAGGCAGGGAGATGGAAGTCTCTCTGCCTGCCCCAGAGCGTATGTGGGGGGGAGGTGGGTTCCCCGGGTGCCAGGCAGCACAGGCTGCCCCCCGGGGGTGCCAGCAGGGGACCGGGTATATTCACTACACCTGATCGCGCATATGTAACGATCGGGTGCATTGAATATATGAATATCTAATGAGCGGCTCGGCTCCGGCGCCCCCTGCTGGCTGCTGTGTAAAAAAAATATATATATATTTTTTAAATTAAATAAATATATTCATGTGCTTACAGCACATGAATAAAAGTAGCATGCCCCTCCTCAGAATAAAATTCCTGATTTTTTGACACCAAATGTAAAAAACAAAACACTTTATTTTATTCCACTTCACCATAAAAAGATAGCGATTGCTACTCTGTGAATCATGGCGAAAAAAACCTTCAAATGTATTCGCCATCTGGTCATTGAATAGGGTGATTCACCGTTTTAGTCAAAAATTCACCAAACAGCACAAATTCGCCATAAAAACATGGCGAATCAGGCTCATTGAATACCGCCCAAAGAGTTTTATCTCCATTGAAAAAAAATTTCCTCTATGAAACAAAATGCACGAAATTAACAAGATTCCCTTTGTAAAATCGCAGACAGATATGAGACCCAATTTTAAAGCCAAGAGTCTGTCGCACACTAAAATTTTCTCTGACTTTCCGTCAGCCGAATGTTTGTCCTTCAGGGCTGCGCAGGTGAACCTGATAAATGGCGCCTGGGAGACAGCGAAAGCATCCACGGCTGTGTGTAATAATTTAGATGGAACATGGAGGTGTATGAATAAGGTGTGATGAAAGAATCGCGGGGCGACACTCCTGCAGGGACCGTGCAGTGTACTGATCTGAGGAGTGTGCACAGGGGCGGCCGGTTGGCAGGTCTTGATGGATGAAATTCAATGAAGCATCTCACTGAAGTATCGGCCCTTATTGCATTTTGTGTCTCTCCGCAGATATAGAAAGCTCATGATAAAAAAAGAAATAAAACTAATTTAATATATTTCTGTGGGAAGGGCACAGTGGCCATTTATACATTACCGCCCGACCATTAGAGGTAATACTGGAATATCTCTGGGAATCACCGCTTATAACCGTGATACCGGGATCCTTGAAATATATAAAGACTGACATTTTCCACTTTCCTCCTTGCTGTGTGCTGAGCTGCAGAGAGAGACAGCTGCAGCAGCAGCCTGTCCTCTCTCTTCCTGAGCGGGTGTCCCCACCAATGAACTACCCCGTGCAGCCATTCTATATGGTATCTCTGTTAATTTTACATCCAGTCTGGAAGCTTTGGGTGTATGGGGTGTGAGCCTGAGAACCAATCCACTCCTTGATACCTATATACAGGGCCATAGTTAAGGTGGAATGGCTGGAGCCACGGTCCAGAGTGAAATTTGACCAGTTACCACCACAATCAGCATTTGTCAGTTGCCTGTTGTTATGCTGCAAACAATGCACCTGGATGATCCTTCACTCACTCCCCAGCTCCATCTCCCATCTGTGTAGGCAAAGATAGCATGATGACTTTTGCATAGGTGTCCATGGTGGTCTATATACAGTACTAAGCCTTGGAGAGTGATAAAGTGGAGAGAGATATAGTAGCAGCCAACTAGCTCATACAGATGTAGTGCCCCAGAGTTATCAAAAATGTGGATTGATACATAAATAGATTGACAGAATACATTTTAGGTTACATTTTAGAATACATTTTAGGTTAGGCTGAACCCTTATTGACCATGGAAGCTCCTGAGAGGAGGTTTGGCGTCACGAACAGGATTAGCCATATGGGACATCAGACAACCTTTGGGGAATCCAGACTAGAACGTGCTCCACAACAACCCTTTTTCTTTGACACCGTATCCTTAAAAGGCATACAATCCCTCTACTACTGTAACAGGTATTTATTTATTCATTGAAAGTGGAAAGGGACTAGGACCCTCTAAGCTAGAAAAACAATTCATCCTCTAGAGTGATCATGCTTGCCTGTGAGTTTATGTTGGAATTTGGCAATGAATTGGAAAGCTCTGTGGGCTGTATATGATCTGGAAACATGAACTCGGGAGCATTTGAATGTGATCAAATATCTGCTTCTGATGCGTTCAGTGTTCTGCTCAGTGGGAAATTCCTCCAGAAAATCGTATGATGAGGTATTCTGTTGCAAGCACCTCAATGTCAATGATTTTGGATGTAAGTAAATCGAGGTTTGACTGAAAGTAACTTAGCCGACCTCTGCCCCTAAGGTTCTCATCACATCCTTTTGGGGGGATTTTGCCATTGCCTTATTATCACAGGTGTAATGCTACAGGTATAAGGGATTCAGCTATCCACCAGGAACCCATCGTCTGTGTTCCCTTTAGGGGCCCTCATCTTGAAAAGAACTGCTTCCACATTGAGATGGGACCTGCCACCAAGCAGCCATTTGGCTGCTATACTGGTTGAAGACATTTCCTTAAAGGGATAGTCTTAATTCTTAAATTTGGGCTTTTGCTACTTTTTTGCTGCTTGTCTATTTTTGAGTTGGTACCATCTGGGTCATCAAATTTTTTTTATATGACTTGTCTATACAGTATATCACATGTGGTGCTCTAAATAGTTCAGAAGGAGGTGTAACTAAGATGGATGGCCAGACTCTTTCCTTTGTCTCCTTTTCCAAGCTTGGTTCTTCCTCCAGTGTGATTGGTCCTTAAGAAGGATCCTGCTTAATTTCGTTTCAGCCAGCATCTGATGTGTACTGTATGTATTGTATGTAAATGAAGTTCCCCCTGAATTGTGTCAGGAGCTATTTCAGTGTTTTGAATGTGCTTGGACCAGGAGAGGATTGATGTGGTGCCAGAGTTCCACCACTACACCCTGAATCATTCTGGTTTATTGGTCTACATTTGGCAGATGTTTTTTTACAAAGATGTTTGCTTATGGGATGTTCTATCTCTTTTTCAAGCCCTTTACCACACTCCTACACTGGCGCATGATGGCTGACAGCCAGAGAAGTTTTTGAAGCACACTGCAAGGCTGATTACCTTTGCATTGGCCAAGCTAATTCTTCCTGTTGTCCTAATTTACTTTCTTGAATCACACTTTTTGTATTTTTTGGATGCCATTGGCGATGGATGACTGCAAGATCTGTAACAAGGTGTTCCTTCCTTGGTATCAAAATTGCAGGGTAGGAACTTGACAGTCAAATGCTTTTGCAGAGAGGGGCGGGCACTTCCAGCAATCACATATCAGTTTAATGTGATAGTATTGAAAAAAGAGAAAGGAACACAATACTAGCGCTATCAAAAAAAAATTCCCTTTGTAGCTAATTGGCTGGTCCCATGCAGCGTTTTTAACAAGGAATTCTTAATCCTCTAAGAATAACAAAAAAATTACGGACAACAAATAAAAACTGCGCTAGGGACTACTTGTATATCTTTAGATTTATTATCTATACGAATCACTGGCCAGTGAACATTACAATAGGAAAATATAAATGAAAAATTATATAATAACATAATTGATTAATAAATTAACAGTACATTAATATAACCACAAATTACATTAAATAATTATTATCATAAAAAAGCAAAAAAAATCACAGCTTGCAGCTAAGTTTAGCCATCAAAGTGCCTTGTATTAGGTGTTAATAATCCATAACTTTTTCCCAGCAGAAAGTATGCAGATTTGTATTGTTAGAAAAAGGTGAAAAAGGTTACAAAAATTATTTTTAAAAAGTGGTGATAACGTTACCAGTCCTGGTATGTCTGGCCAGACACATATGAGGTCCTCCTCTAAGGTCCTGTTGGTTTTGGCAAAACCCCAGTCGGATGTACTGTATTTACTGCCCAATGCTTCTTAGCAGGCTGGGAGGAGCAATTTGGAAGTGGCTCCTTTGTTTAGTATCCAGGTGCCTAAGGGAGCCTCCTTGTATTCCAGATAATATATATCAGATGGACCAATAGTACAAAAATTCAATCAGTGAAGACGCATTTCCCCGCCTCCTCTCTGGTATCAGCGGCTTCCTCAGATCGATAATGTGATAGGAAATGCAGGCAGGAGATGCTATGTACTGTAAGAAGAAGGTGGTATGTAATCAGGGGGTAATATTCAGGCAGGGGTGGTATGCAAGCAGGGGATAGTATGCAGGAAGGGGGCAGTATGCAGACAGGGGGTGGAATGCAGGCAGGGGGTGATATGCACCTATTCCCGCATTATCTTTTTTACGGATTTCATATGTTAGCCTATGTGATTCTTACTGAATCAGGCGCCTTGTCCATTTTATAGTGCCACCACCAGATGAAAAAAAAGTGTCATTAAAATTAGACAAAACTTTAATCGTTAGCACAGTATATTATGACAGTTGTATAACTTATATAACATTTGTGGTGTAACACAAAAATACGCCATCAGTGAGTTTATTGAATGTGTTCCGCCAAAGGGCGGTATTCAATGTGAATACCGGCGAGGTGCAGCGAATCCTGTTTAGGATTCGCTGCACATTCGCCACGTTCCGGAGCATTCAACGAGTCAGGGGCTCGCTGCCCCTGACCGGCCAATATGAGCTCCTGCGGCGAACGCCGCAGGGAGCCTGAGGACGGTGGCAGGCAGGGAGATGGAAGTCTCTCTGTCTGCCCCAGAGGGTATGTGGGGGGGAGGTGGGCTCCCTGGGTGCCAGGCAGCACAGGCTGCCCCCCGGGGGTGCCAGCAGGGGACCGGGTATATTCACTACACCCGATCGTGCATATGTAACGATCGGGTGCAGTGAATATATGAATATCTAATGAGCGGCTCGGCTCCGGCGCCCCCTGCTGGCTGCTGTGTAAAAAATATATATATATATATATTTTTGGTACTTATGTAGTATCTGGGCTGCCGATTTTTTGATTGTATGCCTTAAGTTAAGGCATACAATCAGATGCGATGCGATGCGATATCGCATCGCATCGCATCCGATATCGGATGCGATATCGGATGCGATGACCCGATTTTTCCATAGGAATCAATGTTAAAATGATTCCTATGGAAAAATGGGTCCTTTTCATACCCCTACTATCCAAGTGGGCATGGAGTTGGATATAAACCTGTGGCGAGCGTAGCGAGCCACCGAGCCCGAAGCGTGGCGAGCGAAGCGAGCCCCGCGAGGGGACGGTATTCGTCCCCTCGCGGGGCTCGCTTCGCTCGCCACGCTTCGGGCTCGGTGGCTCGCTACGCTCGCCACGGGTTTATATCCAACTCCATGCCCACTTGGATAGTAGGGGTATGAAAAGGACCCATTTTTCCCATTGAATTCCATGTTAAAATGGACTCAGTCCATTTTAACATTGATTCCTATGGAAAAATCGGGGCATCGCATCGCATCGCATCGCATCGAATCGCATGGTCGCATGCGATGCGATGCGATCTCCCGATCCGACCCGATTTAGAAATCGGCAGCCCAGATACTACATAAGTACCATATTTTTTAAATTAAAGACTTCGAAATGACGCGGCACTCCAGACCATACAATCGGTGCAAAACAAGACTTTATTCAAGCAACGTTTCAATACGTGGGTATTTTCTTCAGGCTTAACACACAAGTGACTAAAACCATATTTATAGCAAACAGGTGTATCCTGCGTCAGTGGGACCACCCACCAGCGCAGCAACGTACAGGTGAGATTCCACCCCCTCCTCCGCCTCAATGCGGCTGATTGGCTGGGGTCACACCTGAAAGTGTCATACAAGCAATTTGTGAAAAAAAATCCTATGCAAAAATTTTTTTATAAATATAAAATGCAATAAATGAAAAAGAATTACCAAATATACATTATTTAAAAATATCTAAGACAAATATAACTATCTACCATACCCTTCCTAACAATTATTAGAATATGAAGGAAAAAAAACATATAAATATGTGTAATCAATATAAACATATATCTTCTGAAGGTGTGCGGTGAGCACATGGTGATTTTAATATTGTCTGCATGCTCAGCAGACCAATGTGAGTATAAAGAAAAAAGAAGAATCAGAATATATAAAAAAATATAAAAAAATGATAACAAATGCATATATAAATCTATACATACAAAAAAAGGGGAAGTGCAACCAAATAAGAAACAAGAATAGGGAGATACTATTTATCAATATGACCAGCCGCCATCAAGTATAAGGTATACGAATTTCTTACAAAAAAAGGGAATTTTTTAGAAGTCCAAATGTCTTGATTAATTGTTTATAAAAGAACATTAATGCCTGAATATTCGTTAAGTCCCCGTGGGGCTACCGTACCCAATCTAGCTATCCAACGTGCCTCACACTTCAATAATGACAATCCCCTATTTCCACCTCGAAGTGAGGCCGGGATATGATCTATCATTCTATATCTTAAAGAAGACAAATTATGTTTTGCGTCAATAAAGTGACGGGGGACCGGCTGGTCACTCGACCCTTTATTTAACGCAATACGTATCGATGACCGATGTGCTGACATCCTTTCTTTAAAGGGTCTCTCGGTTTTACCGATATAAGAGAGCCCACACGGGCAAATAATTTGATACACAGTGTGTGTGGTGTTACATGTCAACAGGTGTCGAATAAGTATCGGTTTCCCAGTATGGGGATGATTGAATGAGGCTCCTGGAATCATAAAGCTGCATGTGGTGCAGGTGCACCGTATGCAGCCCATTCTATTAGATGACTTTTTTACACTTTTTGGTGAAGCATCAGATTTTACCAGAATATCTCTAATGTTTTTGGACCGTTTAAAACTGGGTAGCAGCGATGTTTCCTTAAGACCCAATTGAGAATCAGCCTGGATTAATGGCCAATGTTGGCGCACTATTTTTACCGTTTCAGGACTATGTTGAGTATATGTGGTCACCCATGGTAACCGCTTTTCGATATCAGGTCTTTCCTGTTTAGGATGTAGTAAGTCACTACGGTTGATCGCCAACACCCTCTCTTTGGTGGCTTGCAATTCTCCAGATGGATATCCCCGTTCTACAAACCGTCCAATCATCTCTTCCATTTGAATATTGGTCATTACAGGGTCAGATACTATCCTCCTAACTCTCAAAAGCTGAGAGTAAGGGAGGCTCCTAATGGTAGGTCTGGGATGACAACTATCGTATGCCAGCAGATTGTTTCTGTCTGTAGGCTTAGAATAAAGGCTAGTGGAAATTTTCCCTTCTTTAATGGTAATGCAAACGTCTAAAAAATGAATCACTTCTTTACTAAAAGAAAAAGTGAATTTTACAGGGCTGTCTCCCAGATTATGGGACTCAATTAATGATACCATGTCTTCTGGTGCTCCTCGCCAGAAGATTAATATATCATCGATATATCGATTATACTGAACGATTCTTCCAGAAACTGAGGGAATATCAAAAAATAGAGACTGTTCTAGCTCAAACATATAAATGTTGGCATATGAGGGGGCTACCGCCGCCCCCATAGCCACGCCCATCAGTTGCAGGAAGAATCGCTCACCATAAATAAAGAAATTTTTTGTAAGTATCATCGACATCAAGTCAATTATCAGTCCGATGTTAGGGCCCTGGTAAAGCATGTTATTGGTTAGAAACCGTCTCAGTGCCGATAATCCCATATCATGGGGAATAGATGTATACAATGCGGTGACATCTATCGAGAACATCGATACATCAGACATATCGCTTGGTAAATCCTGTAAATTTCTAAGAAGTGCGGTGGTATCAAGAAGGTATCGGGGGTGTCCTCGAATGCATGGTTGCAGTATACTATCGATAAAAATCGATGTAGGCTGCATCAGTGAATTCCTGGCCGCCACAATCGGCCTGCCAGGTGGATCCACTATCGCCTTATGGATTTTGGGAATGCAATAAAATTGAGGTATCAATGGGTATTCAGGAAGTAAGGCTTTTTTTAAAACCTCCGAAATGGCTCCTGAATCCACCGCACTTTGTAGAATATTCTGTAATTCGATTCTAAACATATTAGACGGATCACCTCTCAAGCAACGATAAGTAGATACATCATCCAGATGTTGCATCACCTGTACATGGTATTTATCAATATCCATGATCACCAGTGCCCCGCCCTTATCTGCAGGACGGAACACTAGTGATCTATCATTAGACAGAGACTTAAGTGCATTGCGTTCATTTTTACTCAAGTTAACGTGCACAGGAACATGTTCATCAACCATTTGACATACTTCAAAATTAGTCACAGTAGAAAAAGACTGTATAGACACATTCTGGGATTGGGGGTCAAAGTTCGATCTGGGCATAACTTTACGTAATTGTTTGGGAATGTCATTGGTATGTAACTGATCAGTACTCACAGTCTCGTCAGATTTATTACGAGGTTTGTTGAAATATTCCTTTAAGCGTAACTGGCGTGACAAGCGATGTTGCTCAAGTGTCCATTCAAGTTCATTGTGACAGGTAGAAGGAATAAAGGAAAGTCCCTTGGAGAGAACTTGTGTTTCAATAGGCGATAATGTGTGTGATGACAAATTCACAACTAGGTTCGCCTGCCCTTCGGTGCTTTGTTGCCCCTTCTGCCGCCGGTTCTGTCCTCCCCTCCTGGTGAAGCGTCTGAGCCTCCGAGTTGGGCCCGTGTTCTCACCGCTAAAGGGATCGGGACTTTGCGATTTCTGGCGGTCTTAGGATTATGTGTAACACTCTCACTGCTAGATGAGTTGAACTCCGTGGAGCTCTGTTGGTGTTCCATTTTATTGCGTCCTCGTCGGAAGAAGGGTTTTTGTTGAGCCCGGTCACGGTGAGGGCTAGTCCAATGATATACTGTTTGGAGTTCATAATCTTTCTCCACTTTGAACTTTTTCTCCTTCTTAAACTTTATCAGGTCACGTTTGTATATTTGTATCTGGGCACTGAGTTTGTCGTACCATAATGTAGATGGATCATTGAGCAGATTGGCTTTATGGACAGCTTCAAAAGCCACAATTTTTTCTTTACAGTCCTTGACCTCTTTTGATGAATGGTCAATGATTAACAACATCCAATCCAATGCACACTTATTCGCGATGGCCACCCATTTTCTGCAAAAATCGGCATCATACTTGCCAATAGTAGGTGCGTTTTTTACCCGCAAACCACGCGGTATCATCTTTGCACGGTGGTATTCACTTAGCGATAAAGCATGGTAAAAATAATCAGTCTCACGTTTTTTTAGTCTCACCAGATCACGGAAAGCGTCTTCCAGGGGCATAGCTTCTTCCAGCTCACATAGCTGGCTTTCTAGACGTATAGTCTCCGCCTCAGTATCAGTGTAGCTGAAGGTTTCACCTGTTGGATAGGTGATTCGGGAAAAACCCGTGGCAGCAGGTTGTGACATATTGCAGTATCTCACCAGTGCGGTGCAAGTGTAGTGCTGTGCTGTGCTGGAAACAGACGGCTTCTTTCTAGCAGCTGTGTAAGACGACAGGAACGTGAAACACCTGATTCAGTATACAGATGGGGGTGCCAACAGCAGGAGTCGAGCGGGGTCAGCGGTCTTCTCCAAATATAGACTTTGTTTATATGCCGGGCACACCTCCGAAAATAATCAACTTTGCAGGTGCCTTCGTCCAGGGGTAGATATAGACTTCGAAATGACGCGGCACTCCAGACCATACAATCGGTGCAAAACAAGACTTTATTCAAGCAACGTTTCAATACGTGGGTATTTTCTTCAGGCTTAACACACAAGTGACTAAAACCATATTTATAGCAAACAGGTGTATCCTGCGTCAGTGGGACCACCCACCAGCGCAGCAACGTACAGGTGAGATTCCACCCCCTCCTCCGCCTCAATGCGGCTGATTTTTTAAATTAAATATATATTCATGTGCTTACAGCACATGAATAAAAATAGCATGCCCCTCCTCAGAATAAAATTCCTGATTTTTTGACACCAAATGTAAAAAAACAAAACACTTTATTTTAAAAGTTCTCATTCCACTTCACCATAAAAAGATAGCGATTGCTACTCGGTGAATCATGGCGAAAAAAACCTTCAAATGTATTCGCCATCTGGTCATTGAATAGGGTGATTCACCGTTTTAGTCAAAAATTCACCAAACAGCACAAATTCGCCATAAAAACATGGCGAATCAGGCTCATTGAATACCGCCCAAAGAGTTTTATCTCCATTGAAAAAAAAAAAATTCCTCTATGAAACAAAATGCACGAAATTAACAAGATTCCCTTTGTAAAATCGCAGACAGATATGAGGCCCAATTTTAAAGCCAAGAGTCTGTCGCACACTAAAATTTCCTCTGACTTTCCATCAGCCGAAGGTTTGTCCTTCAGGGCTGCGCAGGTGCACCTGATAAATGGCGCCTGGGAGACAGCGAAAGCAGTCACGGCTGTGTGTAATAATTTAGAAGGAACATGGAGGTGTATGAATAAGGTGTGATGAAAGAATTGCGGGGCGACACTCCTGCAGGGACCGCGCAGTGTACTGATCTGAGGAGTGTGCACAGGGGCGGCCGGTTGGCAGGTCTTGATGGATGAAATTCAATGAAGCATCTCACTGAAGTATCGGCCCTTATTGCATTTTGTGTCTCTCCGCAGATAAAGAAAGCTCAGGATAAAAAATAAATAAAACTAATGTAATATATTTCTGTGGGAAGGGCACAGTGGCCATTTATACATTACCGCCCGACCATTAGAGGTAATACTGGAATATCTCTGGGAATCACCTCTTATAACCGTGATACCGGGAGCCTTGAAACATATAAAGACTGACATTTTCATTTCAGATTTCACAGCACTGTGACAAATTGTCATCAGTTACTTTAAGATGCATTTTTAATGTCACCAGTTGCAGTCATGAACTCTGCAGAGACTGAATAATTAAAGGGAATTTATTTGTTTTGTGCTTTCTAACTTTCCACTTTCCTCCTTGCTGTGTGCTGAGCTGCAGAGAGAGACAGCTGCAGCAGCAGCCTGTCCTCTCTCTTCCTGAGCGGGTGTCCCACCCACCACACGGTCGGCCTCTCACACCTCCTGCTATTTTTTTTTTTTAATACAGGGGCCTGGCCATGCCCTTCTTGTTGGCCACGCCCCCTTTTTTAACCAGGGCCTGGCAGCGCTGTCACGGCCCTGCTGACATTGGTGCTGATCACTTCCAACCTCTGTCACATATTACTGGAATTCTTACACCCACTCAGTTGGACTGTTTGATTTTCTGGGAATTGTGAATGGATCTGCGAATGCACCACAATTTTGTTTTTTTCTTTCTGGTCGGCAGATTTTTTTTATTAAAGTCCACAGGTTTTTCCTCTAAATAGCAATTAATGCCGAATTAGGCCCATAAAGCTCAACGGAATTTGCTGCGCTATGTAAGAAACTGTTAATAAATAAAATAATTACAGATTTAAAAAAGTTGATTATTATCAGACCAATAAGAGCAGATGCAAATATTGCAAATAATAACAGGATAAACTAGAGGTAATTAAAGGACAATTACTTATTAATGACTTATTAATGAATTATCGTACTTACCTTTTCTCTTAACTTAAAAAAAAAATCTATCAAATAATCAATAATTCAAATAATTCCACTGCACCTCCCCCTCCCTCCCCCCTCCCATCATCTATCCCCAACTACTGTCTATCACTCTCTACCTGTCATCCACTGCCTCTCCCTGTCTCCCTCAACCACACCCTGTCATCCACTGCTTCTCCCTTTCTCCCTCTATCACTCCCTGTTATCCTCTGCCTCTCCGTTACTCATTACACACTTCTCGTCACCCACTGCCTCTCTATCACATTCTGATAATTCCCTTCATCCTCTGCTAATCCACATCATCTCTTGCTGTCCCCTACTGCCACTCCCTGTCACCCTATGTCTCTCTAAGTCACCCTCCACCACTCCCTATTATCTTGTGCCTCTCCCTGTCACCCATTACATCTTCTCTATCCCCATTCTCCCTGTCACTTATTACCTGTCCTTCTGAATTTCCTGAATTTACCTTTTCCCTGTCACCCACTTCCTTTCCCTGTCACCCTGTGCCACTCCCTATCACCCCCTGCTTCCCCCCTTTCATCCTCTTTCTATCCCGCCCATCACCCTCACCCTCTCATTCACTTCTTCCTGTCACCCACTGCCTCTCCCTGTTACCCTCTACCTCTCACTGTCAATCACTACTTCTCCCTATTGCCCACAGTGTCTGCCTGTCAAACACTTTCCCTCTGTCATTCACTACTTAACCTGATCACCCCCAGACTATCCCTGTCACCCTCTGCCACTTAGGGAGGGGTGGAGGAGAGGGACCCAATATGTATTTTTTCACCAGTGACTAGTTTTGCCACTGGAGAGGACGATATGTAACAGTACATTATATGGGGCATATGAAACTAAACTATATTGCCATATTTTCTACAGCATTTGTGCCTTATTGTTGGTGCCATTACTAAGCATTCATAATTTACCACATTTGTACATTTTGTAAAACAAATGCTGATATGCAATGCTAATGGTGGCTATACATTCTCATTCTCTACTCTCCACCAAAGTTTACTGAGATAACTTAAAAAAAAAAAACTTTTAATGTGCAGTAAATTTACTATTACAATGAATCTGGCTGTAAAATTATCTAAATAGTTGCAGCCTTTTAAGAGAGGAGACGTAATGAGTATGCTAATGAAACAAATTGGAAATTGCCACCATATGGTACAGTTGTAAAAATGAGAGAAGATAGTTGTTTGCTTAACAGAAACATTTATTAATTCCTGCTTCTTACACTGTGCTAACATATGTGAAATTAGGTCAATTATTTATTTATTTACAGATTCTTATATAGCGCAGCAGATTCCGTTGCGCCTTACAATTGTCAATAAAAGAAGTTCATTGTAATCTCTGCCTCCTGTTAGCGTGATAATCCTATTTCCTTGTACCTGACCGGCCAGTTCCCCTTCATATTATTCATCAGATCAGTCCCAACATTCTGTAGGTTCAACCGCAGAACGCAAGGGAAGCAACGTTTTTTCTTCTCCTTTAAGACTCTAAGGGGAATATTCAATCTCCAGCAGCCATCTACAGTTGGGGGAGATGCCCGCCGGGCCCTATTCAATGCTGTCTTCCCCGACAGCATTGAACAGGGCATCTCGGCAGAACGAGCCCGACTTCAGAAGCAGTCAGGCGTGTTCTGTCAAGAACGGCCGGGAATTGACGAGCTCCCGGCCGCAGCTTGCCGATTCCCGGATGCTTCAGGCGGCAGGCGGGCCATTGAATCCCGCCTGCAAATTCTCGGTCGAGCAGACTGAGAACGGGACAGGGTCATGGCTGTTGGGCCAGCCCAACAGCCATGACCCAACATTGAATACCCCCCTTAGACAGGCATGCAGTGGCGTAACTATAGCACCGCTGCCCCCCGTGGTGGAGAGGAGGCGCTGAGAAGGTGTGGACGCCGGGGGGGGGTCAGCGGGGCTATTGTAACCTGCTGCTGTCTGCCCCTGCCGCCGGTGCTTCTGTCAGGTCCCGGCTCTCCCGGCTCCTACTAAAGAAAGTGACACTCGTAAAATGAATGCCCCCATAATGCAGACAGTTTTTGATGATGCTAGAGGAGGCGGTGGCCTCCTCTAGCAACTTTAAAAACGGTCTTCTGTATGGGATTGGCGGGCACCAGGTGCGTCACCTCCACAGCCCGCAGTGAGCCATTCGCACTGCATAGTAAACGGCTCAGAACCATGTAGGATCCTTCTTTTAAACCGATTTGAAATACCGATTTTCTAGAACCGGTAAATTCAATCTGGAGCTTTCAAAATGTTTTTAAAATGGTAATATACCGTGTTATAGCTGCAGTGTGAAAGGGGAATTAGACTAAACATTGCCAGTACATCTGCTATTTCCCGCCTGCTAGTTTCAGTCTGCAGAATTCAGCGTTCGGCTCCAGAGTTCATAGCTGCTGCGTCTCCCCAGTGCTAGCCAGTATGGCTGAGCACCAGCTCGAAACTTCTATACATTATTTCTAAGTTTCTACCAGTCCTGCTTACCTCCATTCAGGACAACTGCTATGAATTCCCATGCACTAGTCAGTATTGCTGCAATCTCCAGCCAGTCTTTTCTCCAGTGATAATCTTCCCGGCTAAATGCTACCCACAGATTCTTGTGCATTATATGCTAAAAGTTCCATTCAGTTCTGTTAGTCATTATTCACAGACATAGGTGTTAAACTGTTCTAGCCAAGAGATGACAGCACAGCTGTGTATGATGCTAGTGTCAGACTGTGCTAGCACCATTCAGTCTGTGTGAACCTGTGTTACTTCAGCATCAGTCAGTCCAGCTGGAACTACTCAGTCATTTGTGGAATCCGGTCTGTTCTGCTGGTATAATCACAGATGTCAGTTACACAGATACATCCCCAGTACTATCCTGCCTACAAAGTGCCCCTACTTGGGTCCAGGGTATCTCTGTGGTATCTTATCCTTGCTACTCACCAAACATCTGCAGAAAGCAGAGTTTCTTCTAGTACCAGAGCTCCAGAGCACTGCTGAGCAATGACCAAAGACTCCTATCCACATTCTGGTACCCTCAGCTTACTCCATAATGCTTCCTACACTACAAGCATCACTCCGTGAATCACTACTCGAAAACGAACCATGTTATAACGCTAGGCATTCTCTGCAGTTCCTGTGCTGATCATATTCTGCGTCTCTGAGAGGGCGGGGGTGTACTAATTACCGGGCCCTTTGGGCTGATGGATGGGCCTGGAGAGGCCCGAAATCAGCACAAACTCCTCATAGCACCATCAACAGTTCCAACCATGATCCAGCACCCCTCTCCCAGCACAGCACCCATTACCCAGCAGCACAGGTTACAGCAGAGCCATAACTAGACATTTTCAGATTCTATTCCAGACCCCAATATTTTAAAGAGACAAAAAGGCGTGCTGGTTTGCTGGGAAGGGGTCTGACCACATAATAGTACCAAATCAAATGACATCATAAAGTAATGAAAACGTATACACATTACAATACCATGATAGATTCCCTTATTCATGTTATGCCACAGTACTGTACCTTATTCACATTATTCAACATGCTAGTGTTCCTTATTCATGCTATGCCACACAGTACCTTTTTTTACCTTATGCACAGTCCATTGCTGCCCATTGTCAATTTGAGCTGGCTTTGTGCTTGGAATGCATGCCCATAGGCATTACAAATACCCTAGGCATTTGCCTAGTTTGCTATGCCCTGAGGCCGCTCTGGGTGACTGTGCCCCTTTTGAAAAAAAAAGAAGCACACAGTTTACCTGGGCCTAGCAGACCTTTTGAGAGCACTGATCATATTTAACATCTAGCTGGTGACCAGAGAATGTACAATGTGCCCTATCTGTTATCTGTTTGACTCAATGCTCAATAAACAAGTTCCATTTACAGTATAACTCTCCCGTATCTGCATACCAAAATACGTTACTGTGTTTGACTGGAAAACACTGTTGCATAACATTTGTATGCAGATACTGTACAGTCCCAATTACTCAGCAGAAGCTGCTTGTGCATACATTTCGCTTTGCATAACATTGCAAAAAAGATGGGGAGGATGCAAAAATAACATGTACAGTACATGATCTATTTTGAGAGAAGTTTGTTTTACATTTTTTAAGGTTAGAAATAATTTTTCAAATGTATATTTTTTTGTAAACGTGCTGTAATTGTGTCCGAATCGACAGAGTTATTTTGTGTGAGATGTTCTCATTGGCTCCCATTACACGGCCTGCAACTGTTATACTGTTATTATGACGCATTCCGGTTGGCCGTACATTATAACGTCAGTTGCATCCTGTTCCAAAAATACCTTGAGAAGTCGGATCCGATATACATTGACCGAATTAAGGACGCATGCCACTACATTGGCAAAGTTCTTGGAAAAAGTCGGTCCGAATCCCCCCCCGCCGCCATCATCTGCGCAATAAAACAGCCATTATTACAGATGCCAGAACTGATGTAAAACTTGTGTCTTCAGATTAACATTGGAAATTGTAACTTTCTTGTTACATTCCCGGAATCCAGGAACTAGATCACTATCACTTATTGCGCTGGGTGGCTACACAGGACCCATACTGTACTTAATGCTGAATATTAAGGTTTACGCAGAGGCCTAAGCGCACATAATCTGCTCCTGTTTCCCCTAGATAAACATACATTGTGACAGGAGCACAGGATTACAGACTGCATTATGTTCACTGTCGCCATGGTAACTGGGAGACCTGGTCTAACCGCAGATAGCGGCACAACAGTATACAGGCAAACAGAGCAGCCAGCTATGGACTATGACATGCAATTCACTTATCTCAAGGTCAAAACTTCTTAAGAGGCCATTCAGACGTAGTGGAGCAGATGTCACATAACCTAACGCGCGTCGAAGAGAGTCTGGGCTAATTTGTGTCATGTGAGCCTTTAAATATAGAGAGCAGCCTCTTACATCCCCTTCATTGTGGGTAATAATTGACTTCGGTATCTCTCACATTCATTTTACCCTTGGGAAGCTGTTATTACCTGGACTTAGAATTCTACTTTTGTCACAATGACCCTGGTGGAGATCGCCACCATCATCCTGCTAAAACACCGTGTACTTATCATATGAAAAGCAGCCAGTAGGGGGTGCTGCTTACTATCATTTACACACAAATCTATAGAGATTTGCTCTCCATCGATGGCTGACATGAATGGTGAAAAAGCGATAAACCAACATGGTTTCACCCATTGACCCACTGGCCTGTGGGTCAATCAGAGGTGGGGCTTTGTGTGTCACTTTGGGGGTGGAGCTAGGCTCTGTCATCAGGCACTAACTAGGAGGAGAAAATAACTTCAGGTGGTTCTGTACCATTGATGATGAAGAACCATTGGACCTCTACCATTAGTTGCGATCCCTACATAGCTTGGCTTACCACTGTTAGTAGCTGTACTGCTTATACCGTCTATAAAGGACATTATTGGTTTAAGACCCCTTTGCCAGCACCGGGGACCCAACAGAAGCCATTCCAGCTTTCATTTTTCAACTCAACATGTTGCAAACCACATTTTTCAACAACCTCCTGACATACAGAACTGGAGCTGCTGGGTGCAGAGCAGGATGAATGGTCTTATGATTTGTCTATTTGTATGTGGAGACCTGGAGCATCATCTCCATCCACCTCATTGTTAATCTGGTCCTGGCTGGACCTGATGAACCAAGAATCCTAAATTGCATCCTTCTGCTTCATCTCTAATGATAGGGGCTGTTACTAGGGGCGGGCAACCGGTGCCGCTGCACATTTTGGCAAAATTTGGGGGCATAGCCTACAACTCGCGTTATTTGGCGAGGCCGCGCCCCATTTTGCAGGGTCATGGCCCAGAGGCTCTGTGAGCTTCTAGCCATGCCCCTAGCCCCTCTGCGGGAATAAACGCTGTGCGCATGCGTTCAGTGACTGTTCAGCGCTGCTCAGTGAGTGACAGGAGGAACGAACAATTGCCCTCCTCCGCGGGACATGGAACGTCCCCAAAAATCTGGACATTCCCATAGAAAGCGAGGCCGTTGGGATGTATGATTGTAGACAGGTATAAGAGGTCACTTGTTTCTTCATCAGCTGGGTACGTTGATACTGGGTGGAAAATTACAAAGATGGGACTTTCTATTTCACATGGGATGTTGCTATGGGTAACCAATCAGAATCTCCGGTCTACTATTTTCTATAAATAATTATTTTTGATAAATAAATAAGAGCAGGTTCTGATTGGTTGCCCATGGCAACCTCACCCATTGTCTTTAATAAATTCCAATTCTGTGCCTCCTTTCCGGGCATTCTGAATTGGGGACATACAGTGTCTTACCCTAAGGAGTCTCATACTGCTTTCACATTGCAGAAATGGGTAATGACACGGTATTCTTAAATGGGACTTTAAAACGGGTCTGAGCCTTGAGACCTTTCACATTCAGGTGAAAACCGTTTTAAAAATAATTTAATACCATTCAAACATTCAACCCGTTTAACCCCCAAGGGACACGTTTCAAGCCATAGAAATAGAGCCATTCACACTGCCTAAAAAACGGCTTTAAAACGTGTAGGACTCTGCTTTTTAACCGTGTTGAAATACCGGTTAACTTTAACCGGTAAATCAACTCTGGCACTTTCACATTGCAGCCTTAAACGTTTTAAAATGGAAAAAAAAACGGCAATATACCGTTTTAAAAGTGTGATGTGAAAGGGGTATCAGGGAAAGGGTGTGTGTGACTATGAACTGGGATGTGGATTGAAAGGTCTACAGTAGGTCGACAACAAAAAGTCGACACAGAAAAGGGTCGACATGCAATAAGTCATCATAATCAAAAGGTTATCGCAAGCAAAAGGTGGGAGTTTTTCTCATTTTTGTGTCAATGATGACACCTGTCGACATGCACACCCAATGAGTGCGGTGCATATCCTCCCATGGCTAGCCTCGCTCGGGGCACTTACCCGTTCCCAGTTGTAGCCCGTGTGGATCGTACAGTGTGAAAAAAATCCTAAAAATTAAAAAAAAATGTGAAAAACTCCTATCGACCATTGTCGTGCCGACATGTTCATTTTGTCCGACATCTTGTGCATGTTGACCTTTTGCATGTCAACCTTTTGTCTGTGTCGACCTATTGCTTGTCTACCCACCTGTAAACCTTTCAACCACTTCTCGTGCCCCAACACCCCAGCTCAGTGCATAACAGGTAGATTTCCTACTTCCGCTAACGTAGTGAAATCGCATCGTGCATCGCACATCCCACCGCATGACGTTTTTTGGCGTGAGATGTGAGATGCGATCTCAGTAGTTAATATGGTAAAACACCACCACTCTCCACGTCACCCCCGAAGCGTGGCGAGCGCAGCGGAACGCGTCCTCTGACCTTTTCATACCCCCACTATCCACGTCGGCGTGGAGTTCGTTTTATATAGTGTGGCGAGCGGATGTGGAATACAGTAATCCTCGTACGCTCGCCACGCTTCGGGAATGGTGGCTTGCTGCGCTCGCCACACTATATAAAATCATCTCTACGCCGACTTGGATAGTGCGGGTATGAAAAGGTTGGAGGACGTGTTCCGTCGCCGCTCGCCACGCTTCGGGGTGCCGTGGAGAGTGGTGGTGTTTTAGGTGTTTTATCATATGAACTACTGAGATCACTTCTCACATCTCACATCTCAGGGTGCAGTGAATAAACTGAGATCGCATCGCAACATCGCATCGCAACATCGCATCGCAATTCACTACGCAGAATAGCCCACTAAGCAAATAGCTTAGTGGGCGCCCTGCTAGGAAACAAGTACCCAAAACAGGATTATATGAATCCGTTCCTGTGCCCTCCACGGCGGCGGAGATCGGCACTGCGGACCGTATTGTCAGCACGTGAGCTTAGAAATAGCATTAAGATGCAAATGTTATTGATTTTACCATTATTAGGGCACCCGTCTCCGCTGCTCTCCCTTCTGAAGTCCTCCTACAGTACATACACAATAGGAGAGCGTGAAATGAAATAAAACCCTTGTCAGCATCAGCACATTAAGAGCGGCTCACCTGAGTTTGCATGAATGACAATCGGCTTTGCTAATGAATTATGTTTTTTCCCTTGCCGATCTGGTTTTCTTCCCCATTCGCTTTTGGTTTTAATGAGATACCTGTCAGATTGCAGCTAGCTGCTCGCCTGCGCGTGACAGCTCCTAGATGTGAGAACGGCGTTCATTATAAGACAGAGGCGGGGAGAGGGTGTTATACCATATGCCCTGACTGTGAAGACAACGCCATGCACAGTGGCACACCTTTCACCTGTCCTGGACTTGCTAACCACTTCAGGTTTTAATTTACCTGAGAAACATCTGCTCCCCGTGACTTTTCCCCCCAGCCTGACTGTTAAGGTCGAGTGTCAAAAGTAGTTTGCAGCTCCTGCCTGTGTGCCAAAGCTGGAGGCTGGAGAAAATGGCATTTATAGAGCTGCCCAATGTTTCTAAACTCTTTACTACATATGCCTGACTGAGGCTCTCCAGCGGTTGTTGAACTACACATCCCAGCATGCCATTTCACAGTTTTTCTCATCCCCCCCTAATGGTTGCAGCTAAAACCACTTCTGTTTTCTGACTTTTCCCATCATGCACTGGGTCCATGTACAGTATACCTGGAGGGTGGAATATAATTTCTTGGCGAGCGAATGCAATCCATTTGAAATAAAAGAAAATAACCAAAGCCTACATAAATTACATATAAAATAAAAAACATGGTGAGGGCATCTAACAGCTTCCGCCCTCACATTACATCACATCCTGTCACAAAACAGAAGTGGATCTAGACACGACCATTCCCTAATAGTAAAACTGTGGCAGGGCATGCTGGGACATGTGGTTTCACAACAGCTGGATACAGTAGCTACAGGTTGGCCAGGCTTGTATTATCCCACAAGTTCTCAAACTCGGACATCACACGGTGCATGTTTTCCATGTCTTCTCACAGAACCACAAGTGAAATAATTAGATTCACCTGTGGATCTTTTAAAATGTCTCAATGAGTAATGAATGCACCTGTGCACCTGCCAGGTGACCTGGAAAACATGAGGCCCCACTTTTGAAAACTAGTTGCAGTGAGATTATTGTTGGTAATAAAATTTTGCAAAGTGCCTCATTTAGAGGCATGTCATGCTCCACCCAAAGGGCGTGTCTAGTTCCATATATAGAGAGATTGTGAAATGAGATTGTGAACATGGTACATAGAAGCATGGGTGTGTAATTTAAAATTACTTATATACAAATGTAGATGAGCCCCAAAGCAGTTAGTAAGAGATACTATACTTGGTAAAGTGCTGGGAAATGGTGCTGATGATTCAATGTAAATGTATCTGTCTCTCATTCCTTTTCCCCCCATAAATGTAACAGTGTAATGTAGGCTAGGTGAAATGAGGGAGACTGGTAGACTAATGAGGGAGAGAGGGAGATTTCTGTTATTTCAGGGAGTCTCCTGCAGAATGCAGGAGGGTAGGTAACTGTACCCAACTCCAGTACTGCAAATCACGCAATTTGCGGGTCTTCAATGAGAAGGCGGGGCTAAATGATGAAATTTGCATCTTTAGCCCTGCCCCTCCCTCTGAAAAGCCGCAAATCACAGGAAATTATCACTGCCGTGGGGGAGATGGTGGCTGGGGGGTATGGCGCCGCTATCTGGGTTGCCCAATTTTAGGGAGCCTCCGGGCCATTCCAGATGGGTAGGCAACCCTGTATAAGTCTATTTGTTACTTCTGACTAGTACACGTTATATTGATAACAAAAGGAATGTAAAGTATCTTACAAAACAAGCAATCTCTGGTTTAATCATTAGTGGTTACATCATCCCCCCCAACATTAAAGAGAGGAAAAGAGGGACACAGTTGGGAGGTATGGTTACATGGATTCTGTATACATTATTCAGTTACAAGTCAATAGTTATTGGCGAAGTTTGTTTTGTTTAATTCTGTTTCTTGGGGTGCACAGTCCTAGATTGACCTATAGATGGCGCTGCTTACTTGTGATAGATTTTACAGAGCCATTTCCAATACTGCAGTTGGAATTTACCCTTCTCCTACAAGGGATCCATCAGCACAATTTACTTCAAACCTGTGTGTAAGGTGCTGAAATGAAATCATTCAGCCAATCAACTCACACTTGTGGAACTTGCAAGGCTGATAACAGGACCCATCTCTTTGTAACGCTAATATCATCGATTATGTTGCTGCATAGGGAAAGTGGATATTTAACTAAAAGAAACATAGAAGTAAATTTACTAAGAAGATCATTTATTTATTTATCTATTTACAGTGTCTTAGATAGCGCATCAGATTCTGTTACAGTGTCTGGTACTTGTGTATTATCACAGCGCAGGGCATTGTACAACCACAAAATCGCGTTGCATCGCATGCCATGCCATATGATCGCATGCGATGCGATGAGACGCGATTATACCCGATTTTTTATTGTACACGCACCCAGACCCGATTTTACATTGTACACCCACCCTGATGGGTAAAGACAATGTTAAATGCCCCCCCATTGTTAACGCCACCCCACTATCAACGCCAACCAGAGAGCCCGCGAGGTGCGGCGGTAGGCGTCCTCCGACCTTTTCATATCCCACTATTCACGTCGGCGTGGAGTTGAAATTATATAGTGTGGCGAGCGCAGCGAGCCACCGAGCCCGGAGCGTGGCGAGCGCAGTGTGCCCTGCAAGGGGACGCGTAATACTTGTGAAGTAATGCGCGTCCCCTCGCAGGGCTCGCTGCGCTCGCCACACTATACACTATATAGCGCTCACCACACTATATAAAATTAACTCCACGCCGACGTGGATAGTGGGGGTATGAAAAGGTCAGAACTAACGACCTGTCGAACTAATGACCATTCGACCTAGAACCATGTCGACCTTTTCCCATGTCGACCTAGACCCATGATGACCTTTTCCCATGTCGACCATCATGCTGTAGACCAAATGATCCCAACCCATGCCATTAGCCCCTTGGCCTCAGTGAATAGGCGCAGAGCACATGCTCAGAGCAGCGGCAGGCAGGGGACTCCCAACTACCCCCCCCCCCCCCCCCACCACCACCACCACTACAGGACACTGCAGGCCTCGGATGGGATATGGGACAGTCCCCAAAAAACAGTACTGTCCAGCAGTCTCAATGCAGACCCCTTCAGGGACACAAGGAGGGGAAGTGGATTCTCTTTACCTAGGCTCCGCCTGGTCTCGTTCTCCCCCCCCCCCAGTTATAAACAGCGGGACTTTGGTCAGTGAGGGGAGACTGATTTCATGCTGCTGTGTGCTGACTGGGAAGAGGCTGCTGCAGTCACTCCTCTCTCACTGCCCAAAGTCCCGCTCTTTGTAATGGGGAGCAAAAACACTCCCCCCCCCCCCCCCAGAGTCCACTTTAAATGCCAATGGAGCTCAGCCCCCTGGGAGAAGTGTACCTCAAAACTTTTTCATCTGTACAATTGGGATCTGTGGGTGTGGTCTTAGGGACAAGGGGGAGTGGCCTAGCACCACACCACCCTTTCTGTCTCTTTTGGGAGTGCCTCCAAGCAGCTAGAGACCCCAAGTCTCTCCCTGCACTGAAGAGAAGCAGTGCACATATCTTCAGTGATCTCCGCCTCCCCCCTCACTCACTAACCCCACCCCCCACAGTAAACTCCCATTGGTTGGATCCAGGGCTTGTTTTCTGGTGTTCGGTGCCCAGTAAACTGTTAGGATTAGCCCCTGTTCTATAGGGATAGAACAGGGAACTATAACTAATAAGGTACCTGGAGCACTTTCCGGATGATCAGGATTAACAAATTATATAAACTAAATTGAATATGGGACACAGGACAGACAAGAGTAACTGACAATAACCAGGAGCATAGAGGTGAGGATGCAAATCACATGACTGGGGTATGGATGTATGAAATGGAATATGGGCATAAAGAAAACCAAGCTGTGATCAATATAAGAAAGGGTCACAGCACCATACTCTGACAGCCAACTGTATTGTTTCCCCTAGGAACCACCGGATACCTGCGGTGCTAATGCTTCACCTAAAACAGCCACATTTGAAGGGGCAAATTTTGTCTGCCCCAACTTCGGTGCCACCAGGACTTACGGAGGGACAAGGCACCAGTGGAATCTAAGGGAAGACAAGAGGAAAACTAATTAAATGAAACTTGAAGGCTACCTGAAAAACTAAGAGTGAAAAAAAGTGAGCAATAACAAAGCATACAAAAACCATAAGCGATCGCGTCGCACACACAAGCAGGTCCCAAGGTGACCTTGCCGATAATAAGCAAGCAACCATAAAATAAAAACACAGAAGCAAAATATACATAAGACCTATAGTAAATAATCAAAGGTTGCGATGTGCCGGAGGCCCACAGGATTCACGACACCTGGGGTAAGTGACAGGAGATGCAGCTTGCTGTATTGGATTTCAAATGCAGGTGTGGAAACTCCAAGCTGGGGAGTAAGGGTGTGAATGCAGGCTGAGGTATGCTGGAGGCAGGAGTCTGGACTGCAGACACACGGTTAGGAACTCAGGCAGGTAAACTGAACCAAAGAACTGCACAGTGAGAAGCACCTGCTGACACTCACTGGAGAACTAAACAGGAAGTATAACCAGCAGGGAGTATCTGGCCGGAATCCTTAATGAAGGGTAACCAGCAAATGATAAATTCAGAGCAGGTGTACTGCTGCACAGAAAACCCAGTCCAGGTTGCTTAGCAGCAGCTTCATAACAGAACCTGCAGCAGCACTACTAAAACAAACTATATATTTGTGCCCTAAATGCCGTATTCTCTAAAGGTGCGTACACGCTGTGAAATTTTGGCTAGGTACAATTTTGACTATGGGATTTCCCCAGAAGTCCTCAGAGCACAGAAACATACAATATTGACTATACTTACTTGAGATTTTGACTATATTTATTTGAGATTTGGACTATACTAGAATACTAGACTCTACAAAATATAATCGAAATTGGTTTTCCTGCGTAGTCTATTTTCTCTTGCAATGCCAATCCCACGGAGCGCACATCGGCATCGCAAGCTGTATACACAATTAACATATCTTTTTATGGCTTTACTTCGAAAAAAGGGGGCTATTCAGACTTGTTCTGTTGGTCTGAATTCGCTCCCCCTTGCCGATGCTGGGGGTTTGCGTGAATATGATGGCGAACAACCATCAAATGATATTTCCTCCACGTGGCCACACGGGAGCGGATGTATAAGCAGACACTTCTGCTCGCATGGTACTGAGGGGACTTTTTATACTTTACCATCCATGATTGGGTATGGTATGGGTACATGGCACAGAGTGCAGCAATGTGGCCTGCCCAACATGACCTCTGACCACGTCATGCTGTGCAGAGCCACATGGTGAGGCCAGAAGCAGCCAGACATTAGACATCCCAGGGCAAATCAAGGGTGCCGGACGACTCACCGACAGTCGGGATTCCGACAGTCATTACCCCGATGTCGGAATCCCGACTGCTCCCTCATGGGGGTCCACAACCCCCATAGAGGGAGAATAAAATATGTGGCGAGCACAGCACGCCCGCAAGGGGCTTCGTTGCAGTGAGGATTCCGATGTCGGGCTAATGACTGTCGGAATCCAGACTGTCGGCGTGTTATACCACACCCCAAACAGTCCACCATCGACAGATCCCTAATGGAAGCCCAAGCACTCTTCACCTGTCCTATCTCTCCCAATTCCGTGTATCAGGAACTGACCATTATGGCTACAAAGACAGATACTCGAAAGCGATTAGAAAGCAAAAGCTGCCGCAATAAATAGAAAATTCTAATGTCTAATGCCATTCGGCGTGGCGGCGTTAAGGTGCTTGCTAGGCTGCAAATATACCTGAATCAGGCCCCAGGAGTGATGTCATTGTCCAAAGCAACAACTGGAGTAACATTCTGCAGAAATGGGTGACATGCCCGTCACTGGAAGATTGCATCACTGGAATGTACCACCACAGCGTTGCTCACCCCTAGGAACCGTTGCTAGACTGACAGCGTGTACCGTATAGAGCTCCAAGCACTGCGCCCGTTAATGTATATCATAAGCACTGTGTCATACGCCGCTGATGCAGATCAAAATGGACTCGGGGTTAATACTTTTTTAATGTGGCTGACGCAGCCGCTGGAGCGCAGATAAGTGGAAAGCCACACATTTAATACATAATGATGCAGAATAACCGATGGCTTCATTCCACAGATAAATCTGACACTCATCCCATCGTCCTTATATATATATTACCCATCCAGAAGCACCTTATACAGAGGAAATCATCTCCGATCACAGGCAGTCACCCGGAGTGATGGGAGAAACGTATGCAGAGATTATTAGTCAGTGTAATGAAGGGGGAAAGGTGGAGATGAAACTGATGGTATCAATCTGGAGCCCGGAGAAAGCAGATATTCATTCATCACGCACAGAAATACAGTATCTGCAGTGATCTGCACCCATGATTTGGTGTCAGTCAGAGAAAACAGCAATTATACATCCAGAATTATATGCATGAATTAGCGCAACACGAGGAAGGACATTATATGAGGAGGAAATGGCTGCACCCGTGTTATGGAGACTACCATACAAAAAGCCACATTTTTCCAACAGTTCTACCTTTCAAGATGCTGACATACCCAGGATTCTAACCCATCGCTTACAGCATTGCAGTCAGACACTCTAGTTATCAGCTATCTGACCTTGCATCAAAAGCTAGAGAATTATAACTAGTTGAAGATTATTATTATTATTATAATTTTATTTATAAGGCGCCACAAGTGTTTCGCAGCGCCGTACAATGGAACAGTACAGGGAGACAAAACTTGGCATAACATTGAATAAATAACAAAAATAGAGTACAGGTAAAGAGCGCCACAGTTCAATACACATTACAGCTTAAATGTAAGTGGTGAGGACTCAATCAGTATACAACTAGAGGCTTGATGCCAATGATGGAGAGGAGTATGCGGACGAAGATGGTCACTGAGTGTTTGAGTATGGGAGAGCTGTGAGTGACATGTGAAGAGAAGAGGGCTTTAACAACAGGAGGGAAGAGGGCCCTGCTCGGAGGTGTGTACAATCTAGTAGGAAGGGGAGACAGACAGATTACAAGTGGTGCAAGCAAGTGGGTGGTGGCTAGATAGCAGGATGTAAACAGGCAGGGGGTCGGAGAACCAGCTGGTTTATGCAGTTGAAGGGTATGCTTTGATGAATAGGTGAGTTTTCGGTACTTGTTTCCTATCTGGGCGCCCATCGCGGGGATCGCGGGCATCGCGGCCAGTACATTAACGGTCGCGACGCGATGCCCGCGATCCCCGCGATTTCCCATAGGGTTCAATGTTAAATTGAGTGCTGGCCGCGATTTTACATTCAATGCTTCAATGGCCGCGATTTGGCCATAGGAATCAATGTTAAATGAGCCTTTTCATACTCCCACTATCCATGTCAGCATGGAGTTGAGAATAGAATAGTGTGGCGAGTGCAGCGAGCCACCGAGCCCGAAGCGTGACGAGCGCAGCGCGCCCCGCGAGGGGACGCGGATACCTGTGAAGCCCGCGTAGGGCTGCGTTTACCTGTGAAGGTATCCGCGTCCCCTCGCGGGGCTCGCTGCGCTCGCCACGCTTCCGGCTCGGTGGCTCGCTGCGCTCGCCACACTATTCTATTCTCAACTCCATGGTGACATGGATAGTGGGGGTATGAAAAGGCCCATTTAACATTGATTCCTATGGCCAAATCGCTGCCATTGAAGCATTGAATGTAAAATCGCGGGCAGCACTAAATTTAACATTGAACCCTATGGGAAATCGCGGGGATCGCGGGCATCGCGTCGCGGCCGTTAATGTACTGGCCGCGATGCCCGCGATCCCCGCGATTTCTTTACCCGCGACGCCCGCGATGGAGATCGTGGGCGCCCAGTTAGGAAACAAGTACCGAGTTTTCAGTGCCCGTTTGAAGCTTTGCAAGGTCGGGGAGAGTCTAATGGAGCGAGGGAGTGCGTTCCACTGAAGGGGTGCAGCACGGGCAAAGTCCTGTACTCTAGCATGGGAAGCAGTGATCAGGGTGGAGGAGAGACGACAGTCGTCGGTCGACCGTAGAGGGCGGGAGGGTGTATGAATGGAAGATGACCTTGTTCAGCACTTCATGAGAAACAAAACCAGATTTTAATTGCAATGCTGATTATTTTTTTACAAGTAGCTTCATGTCTTTATTCAGAATTGAGTAGTTCGAAGTGTAGGTTTTCTTTGTGAAATGCAACAAGTTATAAGTTGGAATCCTGGGTAGGTTATTGCAGTATATTAAAATGTGTGATTTAATAAAGAGTATTGTAACTGAATTGCAAAGAGCTCCAGGGTAAGTGCGCGAATGTGGTATAAAGCGGATTTGTGTCTAAATCCATTTTCTCTGCTGTAAAAGTAAAAAGTGTGTACAATAAACAGGTACAACACCACCTATAATGCAGCACCCTCTGGCGCCAGCACTGTGCCGGATTATCCATGTTTCCCGATTATCGGTGGTACAGCCTAAACCTCCAGCAGCCTAACTCTCTAAGGTCTATTCAATGCGGCTGTCGAGGGGGTTAAATGGCAGGGATCGCCGAAAACAAGCGATCCCTGCTGTTTAACCCCCGCGCCAGCCGCTTACCCTATTGTACGTTCCAGGGGAATCCTCGCTGTCACAGGACGGCGAGAATTCCCCCAAATAGTGAGGATTGCGGATAATGCATTTAGTCAAAACAGGCGTCTCGCTGTTTTGGCAGCCAAAAATGGAGCGAGGGGGAAACGGCTTATGACAGGGGGGTCAGGATTATACCAACTAAGGCAGCAGCTTCCAGAAAACCCACGCCAGGGCAGACAGGACACACCCATTGGGGGAATTATACAACCTCTCTCTCTCGACACCAATTGGAGGGAAAAATACCATCAGCGCCCGCCTTCAATTTTGAGATTAACATGGAGAAGAAAATTAAGTCCTCAGATTCCTTTCTGCTGCGAGCAGAGGAAAAGTAATTTGATGGAGAACGACCATGGGAGGATTTCTGCTCTGTGCAGACGCTTGCCAGCGGATATTTAAGCGTATACATCTCCTCACAGTCTAGCAAGCGGATTCAGGCGGCGGCGGGGGTTGTGCGTTTGGCCGGGCAGCGTTAACCTGCTCGCTAGTCTCCGAATAATAAATGCAGCCTAGTGAGCAGTTCTGAATTACCCTCTACGTTTGTGCGAGTCCGGAAGCTGCTCGTGGCTGCTAATGCTTTAAATGTGTTCCTTTCATTTTTCCAAGTTTCTTTCCTTTTAATTATGTTCTTGAATTTATTTTTTATTTTAAAGTACAGGTTGAGTATCCCCTATCCGTGCATCCCGTATCCGAATTATTCTCTATCCGAAAAACGTGTTTTTTTGGAACAATTTGAATTTTTTTCCCCCCTAACCCTTTTTTTTAGACTTACCAAGTCCCCCAGCATCCATGACAGGCCTTCAGCATCCTCTCCGGCGTCTCCAGCGGTCCCAGGAGAGCTTTGCCCGAGTGTGCGCGCGTGCCGGTGACATCACCGGCGCGCCTGGGAACTCGCGCAAAGCACTCCTGGGACCGCTGGAGATGGTGCTGAAGGTCTGCTGTGGACTCCGGGGGACAATGTGGACACCGAGGGACCACCGGGCACCACCAGGGGACAGGTAAGTATGCCTACAAAAATTTTTTTTAGGCATACTGAAAAACCGGAAAATTCCCTTATCCGGAATGCTCGTGGTCCCGAGCATTTCAGATAAGGGATACTCAACCTGTATTATTATATTTGTCCCATGATGCACTGTTCTGTCATGTGATCCATATTTTCACCCAGAATGCAGTTCTTCCCTAGTTTACACACTTCCTAGTTTCGCAGATCGAAAACTAATATAGGCGAAATAAAGGCGGGAAAGTGAAAAATGTACACCGTCTCATCGCGCGATTGGTCATATTTTGCGGGGGGGGGGGGGGGGGGGGGGCGTAACGCACCTTTTGAAGTTAGAATATGCGAAAAATTCACCTATGAAAAAGGATTTCGAATGCCGAATGAAACGTTAAGTTATAAATATCGAAAATGAAAAATCAATGGCGATGTCTGAATACCCCCCTATGTATTATATTTCCCGTTATGAATAGAAATTCTATGCACCGCGTTCTTAGAGAAACGTCTGCAATCCTATACAGACGACATTATGTTTTTTTTTTTTTTTTAAGTCATCTGCGTCGTCCCAGCCAGCAGGTAAACACATTTAAAGGTTTTCTCATTTTCTTTCAGGGTTACATAATTACAATACTCGGCATAATTAGACTTGAGATGTATTCTCCGCGCAGACGGATCCCATACGCACAATGTAAGCCTTTGTGCGGTAAAATACTGTGTTTATCTCCATGTGGTTTTATTTTTCAGATCCATAGCAACAGAAGCTTTTATTCAAACAAGGCAACCGCTGGAACATTACTAAGAGGTTCCAGAAATACACCCCCCACCCCAAATGATTTTTATTTAATATTTTACAGCTACAAAAAAAATGTAATTCAATTTTGGTTTATAAAAGGTCTTTCAGACGAGGCAGACTGAATAATCCCACTACATTACATAGACTTCTGGCAAAATACTGTATGTACTGTATATGTACTTAAGGCGCCTATTGAATTATGTTGTTGTTAACTCATACCATTACTTAACTCTTATGCCTAGAAATAAATGACACAAACACCTTATCTAAAAATATCGACACTGACACCAACTGCGTAAGGTTAAAAAGGTCATAGTTGTTTATTTAAGTGGTATGACCCCTATTTGTATAAGGGATGGCAAAGAAAGCGCTTGAGACCAGCACCATAAACGCGGGTGTTGCCATGGTAGCGACCTCAGCGCCCGCCAATGGCCACACCCCTTCTTGTGGGTACAGCCTGCGCTGTGACGGACATACCGCCCCCTTCTATTGCATGACGTGGACCTTCCATGAAGGCCAATGCCCCCAGCCGGAACTGGGGACTCGCCCGCCTTCTTGGCAATACCGCACAGAGACCACCTGACACCCCACCTGCTTGCTGGTCGAGAGCGCCCTCTCGCCACAGCCTGTGTTACAAAGACCCCGCAGGGCCACCACGCGTAACCAGGCCCCGCCATCCCAAACAAATAACAACTTACGCTAAACTAACCTAAACTAGAGAAAATATCCTCCAAAAACCTGCCATGCCTGAGTCAGGAAGATGTATGCCATCTGGCCTGTACAAACCCACAGAGTCCTTAACAATAGTAGGATGTCTAACCACCATGCCGCCCCGAGCCACAACATGCCTAGACACCGCATGGTTCAACTTCCTCATGACCCTCTCGATTGCTGACACATTCCGGCAACCCCGCCAGTTAATGCGGGGAATTATGTCGGACCACACAATCCTCACACCGGGCCAGAGGTCCGCCAGACGCACAAAGTCTGTCTTAATCTTGATGGTGAGCTCAATGCTCGTCCTCTTGACCAGGTTATTGCCACCTAAATGAATCACCAGAACATCGGGGCGGCCCCACTTACGGGCTTTGGCGGATAACAGCTCCCATAGACTGTCCCAAAGGAGACCCATGACTCCAAACCAGCTAACAGCGAGTGCCTTCTCCAGAACAGGAGCACTGGAGGCTAGTGGGTGCCTAGCAGCCCAAAAAATAAAAGAGTGCCCTACGAACCAAACCCTACCCAGAGCCATATCGGAAGGGGGAGGGGCTGCAAAAAGAGAAAACCTAGTGGTTAACATCATGATATACTTTAACACAACAAAATGCATACTACGGCCCAAGTGAAGGTGAAAAACTTAAAAAACCTTCTGTGAACTTTAGGGGACAGCCAATTGAATTAGTCCACAATGAAGGAAAAAGTAAAAAATTCCCTTCACACCGTCAATTCCGGAACGCTAGTCATTCCAGAACCGATTGTAAACAATCGTTTTTGAGCCGGCGCAACAGGCGCTTGAACTACAACTTATTTAACTTATCTATTCTTACATAACTCTTATAAGCGGAGGATTTCCACCTGCCAACTGCCTGAATGGCAGAAGGTGATAATCCTGCCGCTGCCGCGCAAGTAGCAGCCCCAATTCGAAACGAATGCGTTCCGAAATCCTGCTCCCGCAGACCCAATTCTACCAAACATTGCCGAAACACAGCCGCAAACTGGAATCGGGTCAGCGGTAGCCCATCAACGTGCGCCAAAAACTGCAAGGCGGCCTCTGGTCTGCGGGAGCTATATTCCTTAGCTAAGGAAACCGGACACACGGCCGCTTTAGCCTGTGCATTAAGGGTAACCCAGTGGCCCGTGCCCATCTGATCAATTTTGGACCGCTTAATCTCGCATAGCACTTGTCCTTCACAGAATACTACATCCTCCCCTAGGATGCCAGTGCGGGAGAGTTTGCTGGCTGCCACCAGCTCGCTGATGCGAAAAGCGCCATGAAACGCAAATGTAAATGCAACCTTAAACAGTGCAACTCCGTATTCGCTCTCAGCAACCTTAGCCAAACAACCCCCCAGGTCCCCCAGCATACTCATGTCTATGGGTTTGCGTGAATCCGGTGAAACCGGACGCACCCGTGTCCAACCCTTCATGGCTTTGGACAATACAAAAGACCTCGTGGGGTCGGGATCGCCGCGTAAGCGCGAATAGAAAGCGATGCCTGCCAACGCCGCTGCCATAGCCGACCTTGACCTGCCCCGCCTATGGTGACCCCAAACAAAAGCGAGTACCCGGTCCTCGACTGACGTACCGCTAGCCTCGGGGGAGCCCTGAAACTCCACCAAGTCCTGCCATGCGGCCCCATAAGTTCTACGAGTGGAAGGGGCCAAGGACAGAAGAGCCAGGTCTGTCATGCCGGCTCTATGACCTGCCACACAAAAGGGGAACAATTAAGCCCAAGTGGCGAAGCCTCGGGGGGCAACTCGCGAAACCTTGCGAACTTAAACCTCGAAAGGGCATCCGCTATGTTGTTATCCACCCTCGGGACATGCCTGGCCCTGAACTGTATGTTATGCCGTAAGCAGAGCAGAACTAAGTGCCGTAGCAGACGCAAAGCCTCGGGGGAATTATTATATTAATGGCATGCACCAACCCAAGGTTATCACACCAGAACACTATGTTCTGGTTAGCTAGCTGGGAGCACCTTTTTCAGCTCTGCAGAAACTATAATCGGGAAAAGCTCAAGAAGCAGCAGGTTGACCGTGAAACCACGATCAACCCACGACTGAGGCCACTTCGAGGCGCACCACTCCCCATGGAAGTACGCCCCGAAATCCGTGGATCCCGCCGCGTCAGTGAACAGCTGCAGTTCAACGTTGGAGGCGGGGTCAGAAGGCCAGATGAGCTCCCTATTGAACTGCTCGAGAAAAACTGACCAAACTAAAAGGTCGTCCCGCATCTCCCCACATAGTCTGACTGTGTGATGAGGGTGCCTAACACCCGCCGTGGACCTTTCTAGCTTACGGCAAAACACCCTACCCATCAGGATAATGCGACATGCAAAATTGAAAGAGCCCAGTAAAAGATTGTATGAGCTGCAACCTGACTCTCTTCTTTTCCCTGCATTCAGTAATGAGAGCCTGCAGCTTGCAAACCTTGTCCTCAGGGAGCCGGCAGCAAACTGCTGCAGTGTCTATCACAATGCCCAGATAAGACAGAACCGTGGCAGGGCCCTCCGTCTTATCTGCGGCAATGGGGACCCCTAAAAACGCCGGGACATTGATGGCGTATGCCAGGATGTTTGCACACGTGCCCTGCCCGCCTGGCCCCACAAAGAGAAAATCATCCAAATAATGCGCCACGCCACTACAGCCTGTGACGTCATGAATGTACCAGTGCAGAAAGGAACTGAATTTCTCAAAGTAGGAGAAGGATACCGAGCACCCCATGGGCAAACACTTGTCAATAAATATACCCCCGTCTCAATGGAAACCCATGAACCTGAAGGACTCTGGGTGTAGGGGGAGGAGCCTGAAAGCCAACTCTATGTCCGATTTAGCCACTAGGGCCCACTGCCAAAGCCCCGGACCATGCCTAGAACCTCATCGAACAATTGGTAGTGGACGCTACAATGTTGCTCGGGGATGGCGTCATTGATGGACGCCCCGTGGGGTTAAGAAAGGTGCTGAATCAGTCTATATTTGCCCAGGGTTTTCTTCGGGACCACCCCCAGAGGGGAGAAACAAATCCCAATCAGCGGGTCAGACTGGGAAAGGCCCCGCCATACTGCCCCATTAGATTCCCGCCAGCACCTTTTGTCTCGCCACCTCGGACTGCCAGTGCCGACCCCGCCCTGATCTGCATTGCTTGCGGCAGGTCTATAAAATTTTTGGGTGACCTGCCCCACATAAACTACATTTTGCCCCTCGGTCACACTTGCCGTCATGAAAGGCAAAGCACTTCTCTTTGCTGCCGGATCTTACCCCGGGTTTCCCCCTTGTAAAGGGCTTCTTGCCTGGAGGCTACACCGAAGGCAGGCCCCTACCTATGATCTCAGCTGAATGTCAACGTGTTTGCACCCTTTAAGATGGGTTTGGACCCCTCGTGAGTATGACAACACTTTACATTATCATCACGCCATGCGCTGTACTTGTCATTATGAACGTTACGTTAACTGGGAACAAGTCACGTAGTATGTTCACGAGTTCATCGGGCTTGGTGCTGAGGTAACACGAGGCTAGTAACAGGCAACCCCCTTTCAGCCAATTGCTAAAACCCTGGCAAGCGAACTCACCCTTGGCTGAGGACCGTCTGGCCTTGCAAAGTCATTTCCCGCATATGTGGTTAGTGTGAAAAGGTCTACAAAAAACTGGCCCCTCCTAATTATGTATTTTGACCTCCCTTAACCTGATGGGGCCTTCCCACTCTGGGTGCACTTGGACCCCCAACCTGCTTAGCTACAGCGCGCGCCACCAACCTCGCAAATTCGTGCGGGCGCTAGGGGGACCCAAATTCCCCGCTGCTAGCGGAAGAGTGTAAAGGGGATGCTGCACACACAGAAAATTCAGTGTTCTCACCACCGATGGAGGAGCCTCCGTGCTCGTCAGCAGACGTAGCCGGGATTTCTGATTCGGCTGAAGGTAAAGGAGCCGGCATGCAGGATCCACGTTCTGCGAGGTCGGCACCCTCAGCTGCCGGGTGAGTCAGGGATGTCCCCTTGCTTGACATGGCCACTGTGGGGAGTGCCCGCAGCTGCCGGAATGCTGCTGCTGCATGCAAGGTTTTTGTTTGGGTGGTTACTGCGCTGTATAATTTAAGCAGCTTTTTTATAATAGAATATTTGGGGAATGGTAAAAAGCGCTAAAAGGAAAAAACCTGAGAAAATGAAATGGTTAATTTTGAGTGGTACCTGAAAATGAAAAAGTGATTAGTATTAATGTTTACACCCTTTTGGGGAATATGTAAAAAGGGGATATGTAGATGGACTGTCGCTCTCCCTAACGCTGACCCTTACTTGCTTCCGGTGATAGTGCTCCGTGTGCCAGATGGTAGAACAGCCGGGGAGCCGCCTGATGTTGTTGCGGCTCTGTCCCGTCCGTTTGGCTGTGTGAGCGGCAGGGCGCACTGTCAGAGCCGTCACCTGATGTTGTTGCGGCTGGCTCAGTGCGCGTCCGTGCCTGCCGGAAGTTGGAGATCGTGGAACCGGAAGTTCGCCGAGGCCGCCGGGCAGGGTTTCAGGGTGAGCTTGGGGGCAGTGTGAGAGTCCTCCTTACGGGTCCAACGCGTTTCATGCGTCCTGCGCACTTTTTCAAGGATGGTTTCCTATCCAGCATTGTGGGTATATATAGGGAAAAACTTTATTAGCAAAAACGGAAGTTCAGTTCCGGAAATGGGATAAAAAGGTGGGAAACACATGTTCCTATCTTCATAATGGAAGTAAAATCTCATTCGATTCTCAAATGAAAAATAAAAATATTTGTGATCAAAAATGACAAGGTACCACTCATAAAAATGCTTTTAGCTCAATATCAATATTGAGTCCTAAAGGTTCTAAAGTTTTCATGCTGTAAATCCACTTGGTTTCAATTTTCTTAAGTTCTTTTACAAGATCGCCTCCACGCCAGTTTTTTGTTATTTTTTGTATTACTGTGCATTGAAGACCAGCGGGGTTCTTATTGTGTTTTTGTAAGAAATGATTAGAGACACTATGAGTTGTGAGTCCTTTGATTATATTATAGATGTGCTCTGCGAATCTGATCTTTGCCTTTCTTTTAGTTTGTCCAATGTACTGTTTTCCACAGCAGCACTCTAGTAAATATACTACTCCTTCCGAATTACAGGATAGATGTTCCTTGATCTTGTATTCTTTGCCTGTTTGATTTGATTTGAAGCATGTCACTGGTTTTGTTGTTGCTTTGATATTTTTGCATGCTTTACAGTTTAGACAGTTATAAAAGCCCTTTATTTTTGAAACTTCGGAGTCAGGTTCAGATTTTGTATAGCTGGTGACCAGGTGTTGTTTTATATTTTTAGCTCTTCTGTAGATGATTTTTGTTTTTTTGTGGTAACAATGGAAGTAATGTTTCATCTAATTGTAATATATGCCAGTGTTTGTGAATTATGTCCTCGACCACTTTGTGACTGCTGTTGAATTAAGTGAAGAAAGCAAAATTGTATGTTTCTTGATTTTTCTCTTTTCTGTTGTTATATGTGAGCAGGTCTTTTCGTTCTTTTTGTTTGACAATTTCTAATTGATTTTCCAGGAGAGCACTGTTATATCCTTTCATTATGAAGTTATTTTTCATTTTTTCGCTTTGAGTAAGGAACGCACTTTCGTCTGTACAATTTCTTTTTACCCTTCGAAATTGGCCTGCTGGGATGTTTGAAACCCATTTGTTGTGGTGGTTACTAGTTGATGGTAATATGTTGTTCCCACTGACTTCTTTTATATGGGTTCTTGTCTTCAAATGTTCGTTTTCAATGAAGATCTCCAGGTCAAGGTAAACTACTTGTTGTTTGTTGTAAATGGTGGTGAATTTTAGATTCAGTTGATTTGAATTGATGTAGACGAGGATGAATTGGTGTAGTTGTTCTTCAGATCCTCGCCATATGAAGAACACGTCATCTATGTAGCAATTCCAATTGACGAGATGTTGGGTATGTTCATTTGGGATCCAGATGTGGTCATCCTCCCATTTTGCTACAAACAGGTTTGCGTAGCTTGGGGCTAGGGGTGTCCCCATCGCTGTCTTTTTTCCGTTTTTCCCTATATATACCCACAATGCTGGATAGGAAACCATCCTTGAAAAAATGCGCAGGACGCACGAAACGCGTTGGGCCCGTAAGGAGGACTCTCACACTGCCCCCAAGCTCACCCTGAAACCCTGCCCGCGGCGAACTTCCGGTTCCACGATCTCCAACTTCCGGCAGTCACGGACACGCACTGAGCCAGCCGCAACAACATCAGGCGACGGCTCTGACAGTGCGCCCTGCCGCTCACACAGCCAAACGGACGGGACAGAGCCGCAACAACATCAGGCGGCTCCCCGGCTGTTCTACCATCTGGCACACGGAGCACTATCACCGGAAGCAAGTAAGGGTCAACGTTAGGGAGAGCGACAGTCCATTTACATATCCCCTTTTTACATATTCCCCAAAAGGGTGTAAACATTAATACTAATCACTTTTTCATTTTCAGGTACCACTCAAAATTAACCATTTCATTTTCTCAGATTTTTTCCTTTTAGCTGCATGCGAGGTGTCAAGCACACTTCTCCGTGATGATCTTCTGAATCTCCCATCTGACCCCAGTCCTGCCACCGGCTATGTGGAAACAGAAATGGAAGAACCCTCTGGGTGTAAATTTAACAAACACCCACCCCGTCCCTAGCCCCGTGCTGACCGCCAGAGGGATCTGGCGTGACCGGGACCTGCAGCAACAGTGGAGAAGGGTAAGCTGCTGAAACTTATGGAGGGCGGGGGGTAAGCCCCCTAGTGTACGCACGCGCCTGGGAGCGCGGCGGATGCCCACCATGCTGCAGGGAATGCCGGCCCGAGCTGGGAACCCGGGGACTGTGCAAAACGGGGAAAAATGGACCCCTGCCCGCTGGTACCCCCAATGCAGCTATGGAGCATTATACCCCAGGAAGCTGGAAGCTAGGAGGGTGGCGGAAACCATTGGGGTTGTGCCTGGTGAAATTAGGGAGGCTGCACCAATGCTTGACAAAATCCAGCCCCCCAGAAGGGGGAGGGAAAACCTTGTGGCCCTGACTGCATGGCAGGGGGCCGGGCCACTTGGGAGAGGCTCCCGTGTTCCTTTATAGCTGCAATAAACCTGGGAAAGCCGGGGGCCCCACACGCCGCGACCCGGAGATAGCCCCCGAAGCGGGGGACCCCGTTGCACCTGCGGTGGGCAGTATTAACCCTGTGCCGGCCTGTGTAGTGGCCCTGAGGGCCCAGATGGGGCATATGGCCCAAAACCGGGCCCCCCCTGCAACAACCCCGAAAGGAGTTACCCCCTGGTCTTACTGGGGTGCTAACCTTGAGGGACACCCCGGCCGTCCCAAACCAAGAAACCACCGCCCCCCGCTGCCCTCAGTGTGTGGGGGAGAGGAGAGGCAGCCGGCGATACCGCATGTGCAGCTGCACGCTGCGGCGGATCGCTTGGCACCCCCCCATTGAAGGGTGCGCCGCTGCTGTGCCCGGCCGTGCTACTCGCGGCTGGGATCAAAAGGGAAGCCGCCGCGCCCGTCATAAGGACGGCGCCCGGCACAGAAATGACACAATGCAGGAGCCATCAGGCCCCTGTGCTGGACGGGAGCGTGCGCCTCCTGCCCCCTCCCCATACAGTAACACTCACACTGTACCAAAGGAGGTGGAGGAGCAGACCTGCATGGAAGGGCAGACATGGTAGCCACAGAAAAAAACAAGCAGTAGCCCGAGGGAATAGGAAAACGGAACGCACAGGTAAGAGAGTGGGGGGAGGGGGGGTGGTTTAGTAGTGAAATTGCAGCAAAATAGAAAGAGGTGGAAAGAGATGGTGAAAAAAGAAAACTGAGAAAACCACTTAGCTCTGCTTGTCACTGCAGCCACAGCCTAGATCCAGACTCAAAGAGGCTCACTTCCTGTCTCTGATCACTGATATAACCCTCTCTGGCTGCCGCCCCCCTGCTACCTGATTGGCAGAACTAACTGCCACTCCACTACTATTTCCATAGGGCTTTACGCAGATGCTTCTGCTGTACATTGCTTGTGGACAACAAATTCACAGGCTCTTAAATTCCCTCCAGCCTATGCGGCCCTCGCTCTGTCTTATAATTATAAAGAAACTCTCATCACTATAAAAAGAAATAAACAATTAAAGACAACATTGAGATAAAAAAAACAGGGTAATTGTGTATTTTAGCGGCGCCCATCGCATCTCATACTAAAAGGTATGCGATGGTATGCGATGCGATGCGATATCGCGCGATGTTGTACACTGTCATACATATTTAAAATTGTATGACATTGTATATGGCATACAATGCCATACAATGCAATGTGATGCCATTAAACATTGTATAAGCACCCAAATGGGTGCTTACAATGTTAAATGCACCCCCACGCCCCCCCCCCTCACTATAAACGTGAACCCGAAGCATGGCGAGCGCAGCGAGCCCGCGAGGGGCTGCGGTACGCGTCCTACGACCTTTTCATACCCCCACTATCCACATCGGCGTGGAGATGAGAATAGAAAGTGTGGCGAGCGCAGTGAGCCACCTAGCCCGAAGCGTGGCGAGCGCAGCGAGCCCCGCGAGGGGACGCGGATACCTGTGAAGACCGCGAGGGGACGCGGATACCTGTGAAGGTATCCGCGTCCCCTTAGCGGGGCTCGGTGGCTCGCTGCGCTCACCACACTTTCTATTCTCAACTCCACCCCGACGTGGATAGTGGGGGTATGAAAAGGTCATAGGACGCGTACTACCGCCCCTTGCGGGCTCGCTGCGCTCGCCACGCTTCGGGTTCACGTGTATAGTGGGGGGTTGGCGTGGGGCTGCATTTAACATCGTAAGCACCCATTTGGGTGCTTAAAAGCACCCTTTAGGGTGCTTATACAATTTTTAATCGTATAGGGGGCCAAAATCGCATCGCATCGCATCGCATGCCATCTGGTACATGGCATGCGATGCTATGCGATTAAAACATCGCGCGACCAACATCGGATGAAACAAAAATGATCTGTTTGACGCTAATAATTGGTTTCTTCTTCTTCTTCTCTTTATAACATTAACAGTTACCTTTTTGGCTATTTTCACAGGAATTGGCACTTGCTCTACTAATTTGTTTTCCTGTTACCTCGGGCTGTAAGTAACGCAGAACTATGTTCTGGATTAGCTTAACCTGTTGCCAAATGCATCATCTTAACATGAAGCCTATTGTCCGAATATAGTTCACATTGTAACCCTAAAGTACACAGTTATCTGCGAACATATGGATATGAATGACAAGGCTGTGGAATAAAACCTGTATGTTATATAAATAACTAGTAATAAAAATATGCTAATATGCGGGCCAGGACTTGTCTCTCCTAGCCTGCCTCGGAGGGGATAATGAGGCAATACTTAGGGCGGGATGTTCTAACATCTGCAGCCCTATTTTGACCCCCTTCGCCGGCCGCCGCATTCTTAATGATTGCATATGCTCTAACTTATGCCATCATTAACGCAAGGGACAGCTCTTGCAATAAGAGCTGTTGTCGTTACAGGGCAGATCATGGCATTTGTGTTTGAGATTAATTCTACCTTCTATACAGTCTGAGGGACTCATGGTCATCTGTACATACTGTAGACATACTTTTTGCAAAATACTGTGTTTTCGGTCTCTTTGTACTGCATACTTTATGTTACATACAATACTCATGTAAGCAGATTGGTAGCCTCTTTCCGTTGCGACACCTTGCGCTAAGACAGGGGAAGACCGGTGTATTTAACAGAATTATATTATTTTTTATTTCCTTATATTGTACTTGGAAAGTGTGACCATTGCATTTATAAATAACACTGTCCAGACCAAGGTGATGATTCTGACGGTAATAACATCGCACCTGCAGGGTTGTGTTGCACCCCCTTCCCTGCCGACGCCCATTTACAGAGGATGTGGGTGATGGGATTGGTGCCACACGGTACCACGCCCCCATACAGTCCACCTCTGCACCCGTCATGTCTTCAATGCACAGTGATGGATTTCCCACTAGGTATATGTCTAGGAGCGCCACTTGCTGTGGGAAGCGCATGCACAGATCCAACACGTATGCCGTTTTCCTAAAATGTATACACTTGTTATTACCCGCCATGTAATCAGATCTAACCCAGGCAGGACTATTATATCTTATGTATCGGGAACTACGTTACAGCACTCTGGGCCTGATTCAGATCTGATTTATAGGCTGCGTAGATTCACAGCCTAACGAGCAGGTAAACGACGCCCTGTCATCCCGCTGCTCACCATCCAATGATTTCTTCTGCCTTGGCTAAGAAAAGTCAGCCTGGACTGACCTTTTCAGCGCCCGCTATCCGCCAACTTTGGGCGGGGCTGACAGCATGTGACATCAGCCGCCTGTACCAAGCGGGTATAGACTAGCCTGCATCTGCATGGGTAACCCCAGTGTTTTTATTAGGGGGTTACCGCCCAATTTTCGTGTTTTGGCTCTGGATCTGTTCCACAACACCACCCTTCCGTGTTTCGTGTTTTGGATATGGATTTAAAAAAAACAACAAAAAAAAACAACATAAAAATGCTAAATTTGGGGGTGTTTTGCTCCTACGCTTTTATTAACCTCAAAAACATTTATTTCCACTAATCTCCAGTTTGTTCTGAACACCTCACAATGTTGTTTTTAGGTCAAAAGGTTGCACCGAGGTAGCTGAATAACTATGCTAACTGACACAAGTGTTCGGCACAAACACGTGGCCCATCTAGGAGTGGCACTGCAGCGGCAGACAGGATGGCAGTTTGAAAAACTAGGCCCCAAAGAGCACATAATGCCAAAAAATAAGAAGTGCAAGATGGAATTGTCCTTGGGCCCTCCCACCCACTCTTTTTTTGCATAAATAGGACATGCACACTTTAAAAACCAATCACTTAACCGACAGGGTCTGCCACACGACTGTGGCTGAAATGATTGGTTTGTTTGGGCCCCCACAAATAAAAGAGGCAATTCATCTATGGCAGTATCACTGGACTTTAATGGCGGTATCACTGAACTGGAATTATACAGCTGTATCACTAGACTGGACTTTAACCTGGCGCAGAAGCTTCTGTGGCCAAGATGTAGGCACCCTGAAATGTCCCACACTACATCTGCCTCAGCACACACATTAAGGTATCTTTGATGGACGTGCTTTTATGAGCCCTTAAATCCTTTTTCCCACGACAAAACAGCCGTCAGTTCTGCGTCCAGGAGGTCTCATTGTCTGAAATCCTATTTCATTGGAATGGTCCATCTGTGAGCTGCTGGAAATGACAGTAAAACAATGGTCTCACACTTTGCTTTTGTCCCTGTATCCTTAGCGCGGTTATAGAGACACCTACCTTAATCAGGTAAATTTGTCAGAATGGCTTCTCATTAACCCTTATGGAAATGTCATCATTTCACATTCCAGACAGTGCTTATCTGTCAGCTTTCATCTGTATCCAACAAAGAGGTAAATTGCTATTTCACAGCCTGAACTCTTTTCTTGTGACCATAAAACCGCAGGGCCGCCAAAGAAGCCTTAATCTACGCGCCAGCAAGGCGAGTCTTTATTGCCGACAACTAGCACTGTCTAAATGAAGAAATAGATTTCTGTTCGGAGCTCTGGGATTGTGTGCGCCCCTCTGTTTGGATAAAGGTATTTCGGCGACTGTGTAAAAATTAGATTTTATAGACGAGATAAACGAGGGTTTGGATTGCTGTACCCATCACATGGCACTTAGAGAATAACTATTATGCATCTTGCAGGCTTAACCCTCCAGCTACGCTGTACAGGATGGGAAGCGGAATCTTTCTCCCATATACTGACTGCACGCTAAGATATGATTTAATACGGATAGCTTTTTCCCAATAGTCCACTTTTTAGGAACCACTATAAATCCAAGACATATTATAAAGCAATACACTGTACAGTGGAGGACTTAGCTCATTTGCACACATCACGCTAGGGGAATCGGTACTGATTTCACGGTTTTCGTTAAACTACATTTGAACTTTCCATATGCAGCTATTTTGTGCTATGTGACACCCTGCAGCCTTCTTTAGGGGTTACATTGTCTAAACAAATGTTTGTTTATATCAGGGATTTGGGCCGGCCCCAGTGGCGTAAGTTCGTCCCAGTTGCCCGGAGGCAAGATTTGTATTGCCCCCCCATACACACACAAAACCTTATGTAAAGTTATACTGTATGTATGTTATGAAATATAACAGGCATATATACAGTATGTATACGGTATATCTATATCTGGAGAGAGAGCACATATTTCAGAACTCCAGAAGTAATATCAATGGCCTTCAATTAATGGATTTAAAATTGCTGGGGAGGAGAGGTGCCCCCTTGAGAGCAGGAGCCCGGTGGCAGATGTCTCCATTGCCTCCCAGAGTTCTGCCTCTGGCCGGCCCCGTGTTTTAGTTGTGGCTCATACAGAACCTCAAGTTTTGGTTTTAGTCTGATATGTTTCGGTTTTTGGATCCTGATTTATTAAGAAATTATTTAAAAACAAAAGCTAAAATCATGTCATTTGGACCTGTTTTTGTTCCCTTTTTCTTAACATCATTAGCATTCATTTCCAGTTATTTCTAAATTCAGGCGTTGAATTTGTACAAATAATGTCTAGTACAGGTGACTCCGTTATTTACCGCAGTGTTTAAAAAAAAGTGTGATGTTGCCTTTTGCTTAAAAAATAATGTTCTAGCTTAAGAAAGGTCACATGAAATCTAAACATTTCACAATGTGAGAGTAATAGATAGAGATGTCAACCTTTAAAACAGATATATCAGTGCCCCCCAAAAAGTAGTAGTATGCTAGGACAGAAGAACGAATGATGTGGTCACAAATCCCTGAGGAGAGTCTAGCACTATCCATGTTACTACTGTATGTGGGAATCAGACATTGCTGTCATTGTAATCATAGGAGAAGACTCGTTCCACCATTCCTGCGTGGGAATGTGGGAATGACCAGTATAAATAAAGAGAGTGACATAATTGAAGTTGAGGATGCTATTGCGGAAGTGCAACAAGATGAGGTGATACTTTGTGTACTATCTGATGCTAATGAGAATAAGAATGTGGATGAGAGGAGGCTGTTTGTGTAAGTCACTCATCATAAACAAAGCCACTGTCATGCCCATGATTAAGACCAAAAAAGCCACCTCTTGGGTGTGGAATTTATTGGGGGGGGCTTTTTTTTGCTAGTAAAACATTTTTAAGCTTTGAGCTGGTCACAATTGAATAGAAATTACTGGAAATTTAGGTTATTGAAGTTAGTAATACTGTAGGAACCCCCCCCCCCCCCGCGCACACACACACACACACACACACACACACACACACACACACACACACACACACACACACACACACACACACACACACACACACACACACACACACACACACCCCCCCCCCCTAAATTACACGATATTAAATGTTTTTATATATATTACAGGTTGAGTATCCCTTATCCGAAATGCTCGGGACCACGAGCATTCCGGATAAGGGAAAATTCCGGTTTTTGGAATATTTTTTTTTTGCCATACTTAACTGCCCCTGGTGGGTCCCCGATGGTCCCTCGGTGTCCATGGAGTCCTCCGGCGTCCACGGCAGGCCACCAGCACCGTCTCTGGCGTCCCCACCGGTCCCAGGAGTGGGACCCCAGTTCCCAGCAAGTTCCCAGGCGCGCCGGTGACGACACCGGCGCGCGCGCTCACTCACGCAAAGCACTCCTGGGACCGCTGGAGACGCCGGAGAGGATGCTGAAGGCCTGCCGTGGACGCCGGAGGACTTGGTAAGTATTAAAAGAGCGTGGGGGGGGGGGGAATTGAATTATTCCAAAAAACCACGGTTTTTGGAATAATTCGGATACGGGATGCCCGGATACGGGATACCCGACCTGTATTTTAAAAACAGATCCAAAACTAAAACAGGTGGTTTCGCAAAACCAAAGCTAAGATATATCCAGATCCAAAACCAAAACTCGGGGTTCAGGGGAAATCTCTAATTTATACAATAGAGGGGAACAACCTTTCAGCTATATAATCTACCAACAATGCTTTATACAGATGGAGGCGCAATCGATCAAGCCTCCGGCTCACTACAGCTTTGCGTCTCGGCGTGCCGATCGCAGAGACGGGGATGCGTGATCATCTCACCTGCATGAGCGTCCCATTTATCGGTGAGTGGTGCGCCGAGACGGAAATCTAAGTCGTGCTGGTGGTGGGTTGAATGAGTGCGGCTCCAGCTGTATTCGCCTTTCCGTGGGTTGCCGTTCTGCACTCTTATTTGCAAGTCTTCATTCTGTAGGAATTATAGGGTGACCTGATTTAATGCAAGGTAATAGTTAGACTTCTCGCTCACCACTTCCTGTCCACAGGAACACGATTCGAACTCGACTATGCATCCATTTCAGTGTAAGCGTACGCTTAATGGACAGTAGGCAGGGGGGGAGGAGCCTGCCTCCAAGGGCGGGGGCTGCCTCCGACTGGGCCTGGAGGGGAGGAGTCAGCCTCTGTCGGGGGGGCACAAACCTTGATCCGGCCCTGATAGGATGCAATGTGATACACATTTTACAGTACTTGCACTGTGGGTGAATGACATCTGTCGATCACTTGGAGTTAATGGTGGGTTTATGTTATTTGGGAAAGGACGCTGTGACCCTACACACGTTAGAGATGTATCTGGTAAACACTGCACAATAATAGTAAATATAAATATTGGTACTACAATTAATTAGCGCATAGACACTGCAGTCACGGACTTGCTCCTGACTCCTCTCTCCAGGTACCAGATCCTAAGAAGATATTCCTCTGTTGACGGTGCGCCTTTGTTTCCATGCTGCAGACGTAGCGCCCAATGTCAGGCAGGGGATTTGCATTTCTACATTTGATGGTTGGCCTTTTGTTCTGGTTTCCTTGAAGCACTACACTGTCTTGTATAATTTATTTCTCTTATAGTTACAGCTGGGGCTGTATACAAATGGCACCGTTGTCTTCAAACATTATTATAATATTTTCTTTAGCTCACACAAAACCTAAAACTAAGGGAAAAAACAGAGATCAATAAACCCAATTTCAAAGCCTGATATCCCGAAGAAGCGGAAGCGATGAGGAAGAATGAGATAATTGCTGAACTTAAATGAGCGTTTTCAGCAGACAGACAGCTTTAGAAAAACAAAGTGCAACAGATAATTCCGGGCTGGTGTCTCTTGTTGTTCTCAGTGCCCACAACAACGGGGGACTCCTGTAAGAAAACCTTTGCCAGCACTAATCAGCACAGCGGATAACCCCGATTTTGTTTTTAAATGTGACAAATCATTATCAAGATTGTATTGAATTTACAGCAATACAATATTTACAGGACCACTAAGGCCAAAAGTGCCATTCTTCGATAGGAAGCAAGAAGATAAAATACCTTTCAGAGAAAGGGCAGGATGCACTAAAGCAAAAATGCAAAAAAAACAAAAAACCTTATCTGGGTTTTTACTGCATTTTGGCATAAACTAAACCCCGATTGCTGGGCTACCGCCATAGATGAATCTAGGTGGTGGTCCGGGGGGTGCACCGGACCACCCATTAGACCGCTGCACACAATTTAAACTTTACATTTTAGTGTACAGTCCCCATTAGTATACATTTTCTTCTGAAGCCTCTCAGGGCTTCAGCGTTCCCAGTAGTGCACTGCGCGGGTGTTTTCGTACAGAAAAGTATACAAATCGCTTATTTAATGTGTTGCGTTTTCGCAAATCGCACTTTTAAGGTGTCTAATAATCGCACTTTTTTCAGACCAGGTTCTGTTGGGCGATTTGGGCCAGAACTCACTTTGGTCAAGTGCACAAATGGTTAATTTCAACACAGGTGCACTCAATTTCACTCAGAAACAGCCCTACATATACCCCAACATCATTAAGGACACCTGTGAGGGTTTGGGACATGGAGATGTTGCAGAGTGGTTTGGAGTTGCTGATTTGTGATGTGGCCCATTTGGCGCAGGAGGGAGGAAGCTGAACACCAGATCCAGGTAGCCCCCCGACTACTGCGTACCCCACGTATGTATCGTGCTCGGCTGTACCTGGACTCCCTCTCAGGTCAACAGGTTGTGGGGATGTTTAGGCTGAACCGCAATAACCTGTTGGACTTACATGAGCAGGTGAGAGATGATTTGGACCCTTTCGGGGGAGGGTACTATGCAGTGTCTGGGCTGCAGAAATTAATGTGTACCCTCTACTATTTGGCCACAGGCTCCACTCAGTCTGTGACCTCATGGTCCTTGGGGGTATCACAGCCCACTTTCTCTAAGCATTTTACTCAAGTGTTACTTGCTTTAAAGAAGTTGTGGCGGACATAGATCAGATTCCCACGTTCTGAGTTGGAGTGGCAGGACCACAAGGTGGCTTTCTATAGACTCTCAGCATTCCCTCACATGCTGGGAGCTATAGACTGCACACACATTGGGATTAGGGCACCGCACGTGCGGGGATACGTCTATGTTAATCGGCGTGGGTGGCACTCTTTGAACGTTCAGGTGGTATGTGATGCTCATCTCAAAATCCTAAGTGCTGTAGCAGGCTTCCCTGGGAACTGCCATGACGCCTATATTCTGAGGCACTCAGCCCTCTGCAACCGATTCAACTAACAACAAATGCCAGAGGGCTGGCTACTTGGTGAGTACATTTTTACATATTACCCTCTCTGTCCTTTTTTCTACCTGCTCAAATGTGTGTGTTTCCAGTTTCACAAGCATATTGCTCTTGTCCCAGTGTCTCCTGTTTGCACAATTATTATTATTATTATAATTTTATTTATAAGGCGCCACAAGTGTTTCGCAGCGCCGTACAAAGGAACAATACAGGGAGACAAAAACTTGGCATAACATTGAATAAATAACAAAAATACAGTACAAATAAAGAGCACCACAGTTCAATACACATTACAGCTTAAATGTAAGTAGTGAGGACCCAATCAACATACAACTAGAGGCTTGAGGCCAATGATGGAGATGAGTATGAAGATGGTCACTGAGTGTTGGAGTAAAGGAGAGCTGTGAGTGAAATGTGAAGAGAAGTGGGCTTTGACAACAGGAGGGAAGAGGGCCCTACTCGGAGGAGCTTACAATCTAGTAGGAAGGGGAGACAGACAGATTACAAGAGGTGCAAGCGAGGGGGTGGTGGTTAGATAGCAGGATGTAAACAGGAAACAGGCAAGGGGTCGGAGAACCAGCTGGTTTATGCAGTGGAAGGGTACGATTTGATGAATAGGTGAGTTTTCAGTGCCCGTTTGAAGCTTTGCAAGGTCGGGGAGAGTCTAATGGAGCGAGGGAGTGCGTTCCACTGAAGGGGTGCAGCACGGGCAAAGTCCTGTACTCTAGCATGGGAAGCAGTGATCAGGGTGGAGGAGAGACGACAGTCGTCAGCTGACCGTAGAGGTCAGCTTACCATATAAGGCAATAACTTCCTATCTGTGTTTTAGGTGACTCAGGATATGGGTGTGTTTCCTGGCTCATGACACCTTTGCGCTCCCCAGAGGGCCCTGCACAGCACCGGTATAATGAATCCCATATTGCAACCCGCAATGTGGTGGAGCGTACATTTGGCGTATTGAAAAGTAGATTCCGGTGTTTGGACCGGTCATCGGGTACGCTGCTTTACCACACTGCAAAAGTAGTGATGATCGTCCAGGCTTGCTGCATGTTGCACAACATAGCCCTGTCCCAACCTGCCTATGTGGAGGAGGAACATGCAGCAGTAATGCAGGAAGCCCAACCTACCACACCTCGGTTAGTGAGGGGTACGCAGAGGGGGAATCTGGTGCGTACACAAATCATCAGGCGTTACTTTTCTGGTAAGCACATGTGCCCTGTATTCCAACATGTACCTTTGCTGTAAGTGTACTCATAAACAAATTATTTAGCAATACCATCTGTTTCCACCCACATTTAGCCTAATACACAGTGCCCAACAGATGCAGCTGGTGGTGCTGACCTATCCCTTGCTGTAATCAACCTTGTAAGTACATTTGTAACATGTATGAATTCATTTTGCTCTAAAACATGGCTCACCTGGTGTTGTGGAACTACACGTGCCAGCATGCCCTGACACACTATAACCATTACAGTCCAAACAATGAGTGCCAGAGCTTGCTGGAATATGTAGTTCCACAACCTTTGATGGGCTAGAAGTTACCCAACACTACTTTTCAGCAATCCCATTGTCATATACCATTCAATTTGTTTCTCCTTGAAATTGACCAAGGAGTTAGCTACTTGTGCAGCAGAAGCTGCTGTATGGGGTTTGTTTGTGGGTAAGGGTGGGTTGGGAGACTCCCCACTTGGGGGAAGGTCACTCTGATGACGTCTGTATTTCCTCCTCAGCCGCAAAGGTCTCCACGGGTTCTAGAATGATGTCCATTTCGTCCAACATCATCATAGAGGAATCTGTTGGTTGTGTTCCTAGTTGTACAGTACCTGTGGATACAGATGAAGAGGTAAGTACTGATGCATATATAGGCCAGTCTCTCTTCAGTACTGTGCATGCCAGGCAGGACCTCAGGGGGTATGATTCTTTTGATCTTGACCTCATAGGACGTGTAGCAGACAGTGGTGGGGCTTCCTCCGCCAGTCTTGGTGGCCTCCTCCAACTCCATGGCCATTTTACTTTTCAGCTGCCTTTTGATGTCGTTGAACCTCTTCTTGACATTTCTGACCAGGCGCTTGTGCTGACTGACAGCGTTCACCGCCTGGGTGATGTCCTTCCACATAGCCCTTTTGTGCTGTGCAGTGGTCTTGTGGTGACTTTTCCCCAGTAACCGGTCAAACACGGGTATGATAGCACGGACAAGCGCAGCATTTTCCTCGTGTGAGAATCTGACCTTTCGGCCACTTTTTGTGCGGCCAGCTTCTACCTCCTCCTCCTCATTTTCTCCTCCAGCCATGCACCTCTCCTCCTCCATGCCAGTGTCTTCCTCCTCCTCACCTCCATCTTCCTCCACCTCTGACATGTGGCCCTCCTGCAGCTGCTCTGGGGTATGGAATAGGTCCTGGGTATAGGATGGGGATGCCAGCGGATCCTCCACCTCCTGCTGGGGCTGGTCCGCCAGGGCCTGGTCTGGGGCTGGCCTTGCTGTGGCCATGCTGCCTGCCACACTGCTGCCACTCCCTGTAATGAAGGACGACCTCAGCAGTCCTCTTTTGCCTCTCCCACTTGAGGCCTGACACGCAGAGACGTATATTCATTAAAAACAGCAGGGCTAGACTCGCTATGAGATCGAGGTCTGACACGCAATGGACTGAACACCAATGAGAGCCGCACTCGAAAACGAGGCGCGACCCGCAACGATGGGCGCATGCGCGTCAATTAGATAGCGGAAGTAATCGCTATAAAATGGCGTTAACGGAGCTACCTATTATCTACCTCCTGAGGAAGCCGCTGATGGAGCTAAAGGCGGAGAAACGCGTAGAGGATTGGGATTGAAGCTGTACCTGACATCATTACCGGACCAGTCTCAGATAGGACCACCATCAATCGACAATCGGTGGTCGGAGAGGTCCGTTCAGGAGACTACAAACAAATTCCCTGCTGCCTATCCGGATGATCACTTGAGTATACCCCATTGAAAGTGCACTTTCATGAACTGTTCTAAGGATTATCTTGCAAAAGTTACCGGTACTAACAGAGGGAAAAATTCCTATAACTTTATGCTAATACTAACCCTCTAGAAACTGCAATTAACCATATGCTGCTACTAATTACCCCCATTAACACCTGCAAGGGGTTCATCTGAGGGAAGCTTGCTTTCAAGTATATGTTTGTTATTCTTGTTTGTCCCAATGTTGGCCACATTGAATATATTTTTAATATTATTGTTATGAAATTGTTTTAATAAATTTACAATATATTAAGCACAGCGCTGTACCACTCTGTTTTTTTGCCTCTCCCACTTGGCTGGCTGCTGCCACTGCTCCCTCTGCCACTTCTCCCTCTGCCACTGCTCCCTCTGCCACTGCTCCCTCTGCCACTCCTCACTCTGCCACCAACACCTCTTCCTCTGCTCACACTGCCACTGCTCCTCTCCATGCTCCTTACTTCCTATCAAAGAGTGAAATGGCGCCAGTGCCCCTTTATATAGGGGGTGTGATGCATAATGGAGGGGACAGAGGTGGGCCAATAGGTTAGGGGGTTCTTAGTCATGCGGAGACAGTCTTGTAAATTGCACTCCGGTTGGTTCAAAACTCGCACATGACCGGCAAAAGAAATCTCACTTTTTTGTGTCATAAATTCGCACCACTTCGCCGCAAATCGCACTACAGTACATCAGACTTTTCAGCCTCCAAATCGCATACCATTACATATGCGAATTATTACCAAAAAATGCAAATTTAAAAAGTGCAAAGAGCGGCGATGTGGTGCGAGTTAAAAAAATGCGCATTTATCTCATCCCATAGAATGTCACCCAATGACTTTTTTGCATGCAGGGTAAAGAATCAAAATCAGAATCAGAAACCGACAGAAATATAATCATTGCTGAGTTTGTCTGTTTTTTTACTGTGACTGCTGCAAATGTTTTGCAAAACTTAAGACGTGGATCCAAGCAGACACCTCATTTATCTCTGCTATAAGGAAACATTGCTGTCTGTTACTGTATATATACTCAGGGCCTCCATCGGGGGGGGGGGGGGGGGGGGGGTGGTCTGGGGGTATTGTTTTGTTTAATTAAAAAGCGGTTGTTTAGGTGTGTGTGTGTGTTTGTGCAATAGTATTGTAGGGTGTTTTTGAGACAGCGGCTCCCCACTGGCGGAGGTCACGACACAGGAAAACAGGAGGCTGGGTAGTGATAGGGGTGTGTGGGCATAAGGGGGAATAAAGAGGAGGGTGGGGGACACTGTGCAGCTTCTGCCAGTGGGTGAGGGTCCAGCGTGGCAGCACAGGAGTACAGGACGTTGGCCCTGAGTCAGTTTCTCCTCCTACTGGGTGGGAGTTAGGGTGCATGAGAGCAGGAGGCTGGGCTATGAGGCATGATAGGGGTATGTGGGCAGCACAGCGTCAGCGACTCCCCAGTGGTGGAAGTTAAGGTTCAGGAGAGCAGGAAGCTGGGTAGTGATAGGGGTGTGTCGGCATAAGGGGGACTAAAGAGGAGGGTGGCGGACACTGTGCAGCTTCTGCCAGTGGGTGAGGGTCCAGCGTGGCAGCACATGAGTACAGGACGGTGACCCTGAGTCAGTGTCTCTTCCTACTGGGTGGGAGTTAGGGTGCATGAGAGCAGGAGGCTGGGTGGTAAAGCATGATAGGGGAATGTGGGCAAAACAGGGTGAGTGGGTCCCCACTGGTGGAAGTTATGGGGCAGGAGAACAGGAGGCAGGGCAGTGATAGAGGTGTGTGGGCATGAGGGGTAGTAAAGGTTTTTGGCTGTTGCAGAGTAGGGATGGGCATTGGTGCAGACGCCATCGATGGTTGGCATTTATGGTGATTTTGCACCCTGCCATCGATAGTAGTAACATATTACTTGGATAACCATCGATTGTTGTAGCTATCAATGGTCATCCATTATATCTGACTGAATAGGCCGTGGGTCAATCAGAACCCGGTGGCGAGACTTCCGGGTGTGGGGGGTCATGAATCACGGGAGGGGGGTTGTGGGGGGCCGCAAATTGCGGGAGGGGGAGTGCCATGAATCGCGGGAGGGGGCTGGGCGTGAATCGTGGGAGGGGGTCTGCAAATTGTGGGAGGAGGCGCGGGAGGGCGGTGTGAATCGCGGGGGGGTTGTGAATCACGGGAGGGGGGCGCGGGAGGTGCCGTGGGGTCCGTGAATTGCGGGAGGGGGCGGGGGTCCGCAAATAGCGCGCGGGGGGGGCGCGAATTGCAGGGTGGGGCTACAATCGCATGAGGGGGGCGCGAATCGCGGGAGGGGGGGTCGCGGGGAGCCGCAAATCGCAGGAGGGGGGGTGATGTGAATCGCGGGAGGGGGCTGAGGTTCGCAAATCACGGGAGGGGGCGCGGCGATTCGTGGGAGGGGGCGTGCCAAATTGCTTCAGTGGGGATGTGGGGGTACCGGGAATCGCAGGGGGGGGGGGGCGCAAATCGTGGCAGGGGGATCGTGGGGGGCCGCAAATTGCGGGAGGGGCGCGCGGGGGTGCCGCGAATCGCAGGAGGTCGCGGGGGCCCGTGAATCGCGGGAGGGGCGCGAATCGCGGGAGGTCGCGGGAGCCCGTGAATCGCGGGAGGGGCGCGGGGGGGGCCCTGAAATCGTGGGAGGGGGTGGTAGCGGGGGTCTGGTGGGGGGGTGCTGGCAGAGAGGGGGGGGGGTTGCGGGAGTAATGGTGGATGGTGGCTGTGGATAAAGGGGCTGGGGTGAGTAGAACAGTGGTCTTTTCCTTAGGGGGGGCGGGTTTGTGTACAACGCTGGGTGGGAACGTTATACAAAAGGAGGGGGTGTGGATCCGCACAGACTCTAAACATGAATTTCATATATTTGCCGAAAAACATCTAAATGACCAATATGTTGGACTACCTTGTTATATTGTTGTAGTCTTGGATTGGTGGTGCGCCCAACACATCCAGTATTTGTAACTGAGTAAAAGGGGGTTTGTTCGCGAGAAGCAAACTGAAAGACAAATGTGCCTTTTTGGGCGCACTCTTTATTCTATAAATGTATATGGTTATATGGTCAGGGCGGACTGAGGAAGCCGACAGGCGAAGCGCGTTCCTGCCACTGCCAGCCATACACGCTCCAGCCACTGCCTGCTAACACGCATCGCCAGGGACAGCAGAGGAGACACTGAGAGCCACCGCATCCAGAACCGTTGTCCCCAGCTGGGGAACACACACGCGGCTCCTGTGAGGTATACCCCCGCCGCAGCTCAGCTGAGCGTGCGTGCGGCTGACACTGCTAGGTCCCACACAGCAGGAGCTAACAGCTCCCACACAGCTACACACGCTGCAGCCCCTTCTGACTAACAGCAGTTAGCTCTTAATGTATATACTAAGTATTATATGTGTGGATACAGCCATCATTATTATGCATGTTATATTCATTGTTTGACTGCTAGGTAGTGCAACACAGTGCACCAACTGTTAACAGGCTTCTGACACATTAGCTAATTTACACAGTGTATCAGAATGGTGTCACAACAGGTACCAGTAGTCAATACATACATTATTGGTTACTGTATCCATTTTAGAAAAAAATTAAGGGCTGCACTGCATATTATAGCTGTGATTCTATATTAAGGCGATTAATCCCATTCATGCTCACTGACAGAATAAATGCAAATATGCCAGAGACTAATTATCCAGTAACTAGGTACCAGTATGCAATCCATATAGCCTAATGGTGACTAACTAATCAGGCTCGGTAGCCATTGTTTAAAAAAAGAAACAAAAAGGGTGACCACAAGTGACTAACGAGGACAGATTTTTGTTGGCGCTGACTACACACAGTGCAATCTGGGTGCAATTGGACACCCACTGGGAGAATCAAGAGATGTGAGATTTCTTTAAACAAACTAGACAAACGCCAATTTTACTCAATACTAGAAAGTAATACAGTATAAATTAAATCCTGTAACTTAATCTTGTGGGCAGAACTGTGACTCTTTTCTCTTTTTCCATCTGCTCTAAATTACTTACTCATTGTCGGTATTGAGTCGGGCTAGAATCCAGCAGTACCAACAAGGGTCCAGTCTACTAACCAGAGAGGAGACTCCTGCTGAATAACTGGTTAGGTAACATAGGTAGGTGATTGAACAGCAGATACACAGGAGCCACCGGTCGTAGGAGTAATTTACATGTGGGTCTACTCTGTCCAAGATTTCTCATTCATTTGGGACACTACCATTTCTTTGCAGAGCATGATAGTCAATATCTGATATTGGATCATATTTAATGAGCAGGGGAGATTTCCTGGGCCGATTTTTCTGAGCCGTACGCTGATATCTTGCTGAGGCAAGTGAAATAGTTCTTAAAAGTCTTTAAATACCAAGTGTGAATTGACATAAATTATAGTGTCACACATCAAAATACTAAGTGTGAATTGACATAAATTAAATTGTCACACAGCAAGACTAATTATTAGTCAATTGTCACACATTAAGACTAATTATTAGTCAAGTATTTCTTTATATGTATGTCTATGTCCAGTCTGTGTGTTGTGTGTTTTTTTTTATTGACAGTCAAATGAAAATTTATTAAATGACTGGCTAATAACTGATGTATGCTCCGTATATTTTATATCAAGAAGTCCATTAAAAGTTATGTTTTAAAGAATTAATCATACCATATAAATTTATAGAATAAAGAGTGCGCCCAAAAAGGCACATTTGTCTTTCTGTTTGCTTCTCGCGAACAAACCCCCTTTTACTTGGGAACGTTATACACATAGAACACTGGTCTTTTCCCTAGGGGGGGCGGGTTTGTGTATCCCGCTGGGCGGGAACGTTATATACACAGGGGATGAGTGACAGATATGGCTAAATATATAAGATATATATATATATATATATATATATATATATATATTGTAAGACAGTGGCAGGGAAAGTCATAGACGGCAGGTACTTTTCCCCTAGAATCCTGTCTTATGGCATATAGACTGCAGGCTATTTCAATCTGTGTGGTAAGCTCCGGCTTACAAAGGGTGTTCTGTCCTGGGCTGGTAATCAGGAGAACACCTGATTCTTTAAAAAGGAGTCAGCCCTCTCCTTAGTGCTCTCTCTCTCTCCCTGGGTGTTGGAGGCAGTAAGCTGCTGCTAGAGAGAGACAAGGCTGTAAGTACTGCATTACTTGGTCTATATCTGCTGTGTGTGTCCAGTGTCACATAGTGTGGCCCTGGTATAGAGAGGGACGTTTATTCTGTTTAGTTAGAGCTCAGACGAGCAGGTTTTTGTTTTCTGTTTTGCCTGAAGTGTAAAGGCTGTTGTTAGTTTCTTGCTCTGAGTGCTGCAATAAAACTCAGGCAAGCCCTGTTTTGGACCCAAGCCGTGATGTCACTGTCTAAGTCTGTGCCAAATCCTCACCTGTGCCTACCCGTTTGATGCTAAAACCCCACATATGGTGGAGAATGCGAGCAAGCATCTCACTTAAAGAGACATACATCGAACTATAGGACTTTTGCTACAGCAAGCTGGAAGTTGTTGCTAAAGGCAACCAGCCACAAGTGAGTGTCTGGAGTGCACTGATACTTGCATGTCCTGGCTAAAGGCTGCTGTAACACTGCAACAGGAGACTGTTAAAATGGAGGACCTTTTAAAACACTTGGTGCAGGCAAATGAGCTGCAGCGGCAGGCAAACGCATGTCAGCAAAAGGTGCATGAGGAGGCCATGCGTGCCCAGGCTGAAACCAATGTTTTGCTGCTTGAATCCAACAGACTAGCCTTAAAGGAACAGCAGCAAATTAATCTGCAATTTCAAGAGCAAATACAGAATGTGGCTAAGAGTGTGGCGCAGAGTGTGCAAACACCCCAACCCTTGCTTCCAACCACACGGGCTGCAGTACAGAAATCTCTGCAAAAGATGACTCTCACGGATGATGTAGAGGCCTTTCTTGCGGTGTTTGAACGTGTAGCAGAGCGTGAACAGTTACCCGTGGATCAATGGGCAGGTGTGGTAGCACCTTTTCTAACTGGAGAACCACAAAAGGCGTATTTTGATCTGAGTGAGCAGGATGCTAACGACTACGCGAAACTCAAGGGAGAGATCCTTGCTCGCTTAGGCGTAAACATGAGTGTGCGTGCCCGGAAGGTGCATAACTGGACTTTTTCTGAACAGTTACCTGCGCGGTCCCAAATGTATGACCTGGTCCACCTGGTAAGGAAATGGCTACAGCCAGAGGAGTCTACACCAGCGCAGATCGTGGAGAGAGTCGTGCTGGACAAGTATCGTTGTTCCTTACCTCCAAAGGTTCAGCGCTGGGTCGGTCAGGGCGACCCTAATGATGCCGAGGGGCTTGTCAACTTGGTTGAGAGGTACAGAGCTACTGAAAATCTACTCCAAGAAGTGCCTCCTGGACATTCCACCCTCAAGAACAGCAAAGCGGCCGGATCATCTGGTAAGACTGTTCCGTTTACTAGAGGGGTAAATAATGTTGTAAAGGGAGGTGGCCTAGATGGGGAACAAACAGTGGAGAGGCGTTCCCAAGGGACAGTAGGGTCCAAACCTGGGTCGCAAAAAGACTGGGGCCGCATACAGTGTTGGCGTTGTCATGGACCTGGGCATATTGCTGCCAATTGCCCCCTTACTTCTGAGCCAATAAAGTGTGATACAACCTGGCGAAGCTCTTTATATGCACGTTCTGTTTTCTCTGCTGAGACTGTGTCAGAAACTGGACAGCAAATATGTCATGTAAAGGTGGATGGTTATCCCGGGAGGGCTCTACTGGACTCTGGGAGTTTAGTTACACTCATCCATGCCAGCTTGGTAGACCCTCGGACACTCACAGGACGTTACATAGGGGTCTTGTGCATACATGGGGACACCAAGGAGTATCCCACAGCTTTAGTCCAGCTAAAGAGTACTTGTGGAACTGTGTCCCATGAAGTGGGCGTGGTAGAGACCCTGATGCATAGTGTGATCCTGGGAAGAGACTTCCCATTGTTCTGGGACTTGTGGAAAAAGAATGTACACTGCACTAGAAATGATGTTAATAATGAGAATGTGTGCCCTGTGATTAGTCCTGAGCCTTTTGATCAGGATACTGAGGTTCAAACGGTAGGGGTGACCACTATTGAATCTGACCGTTTTCCCCTAGCTGTTCTTGCAGGTGAAGCTGAGGAGCAGGAAGAAGCATGTGACATGCCTGAGCTAGAGATGTCACGTGATAATTTTGGGACTGCTCAACTTAGAGATCCCACCTTATTAAGAGCTAGGGAAAATCCTAAAGTCATAAATGGTGAGCCCCAATACCCCAATGCTGACAAAGAGTTAGTACAAAGGAATTATGATGTGTTCTCAGAACTTCCAGGGCGCACCACAGCCATAAAACATGACATTGTCACCGAACCTGGAGTTCGGGTACGCTTAAAACCCTATAGAGTACCAGAAGCGCGTAGACAGGCCATATCTGGGGAGGTCCAGAAAATGTTAGACCTGGGGTATGTTATCGGGAGAGGTATAATAAAGCCACAAATAAATAAAGTGGAGGCTATCCAAGACTGGCCTCGTCCTTCAACAAAAAAACAAGTCAGGGCTTTTTTGGGAATTCTGGGGTATTACCGTAGGTTCATTCCCCAGTTTGCAACCATGGCAGCGCCCCTAACCGATCTTACCAAAGGAGGTAGGGCAGTTATGGTCAGCTGGAACCCAGAGGCTGAAAGGGCATTCCAAGAATTAAAAGTGGCCCTTTGTAATCAACCAGTCCTGATCACTCCAGATTTTAAAAAAGAGTTTGTCGTACAGACTGATGCTTCTGATGTGGGACTAGGTGCTGTCCTCTCCCAAGAAGTTGGTGGAGAGGAACACCCGGTAACATATTTGAGCAGGAGGCTCACACCTACGGAGAGAAACTACAGTATAGTCGAGCGGGAGTGCTTAGCAATCAAGTGGGCCCTTGAATCCCTAAAGTACTATCTCTTAGGACGCTCCTTTAGATTAATCACTGACCACTCCCCACTTACATGGATGTACCAAGCCAAAGAGAGAAATGCAAGGGTCATGAGATGGTTTCTCAATTTGCAAAGTTTCAAATTTACAGTGGAACACAGAGCAGGAAGGCTTCAGGGTAATGCCGATGCCCTATCCCGAACATACTGCCAGTTGGCAGACAGTGTCCGACCCCACAGGTTCGAACAGAGGGGGAGGGTATGTAAGACAGTGGCAGGGAAAGTCATAGACGGCAGGTACTTTTCCCCTAGAATCCTGTCTTATGGCATATAGACTGCAGGCTATTTCAATCTGTGTGGTAAGCTCCGGCTTACAAAGGGTGTTCTGTCCTGGGCTGGTAATCAGGAGAACACCTGATTCTTTAAAAAGGAGTCAGCCCTCTCCTTAGTGCTCTCTCTCTCTCCCTGGGTGTTGGAGGCAGTAAGCTGCTGCTAGAGAGAGACAAGGCTGTAAGTACTGCATTACTTGGTCTATATCTGCTGTGTGTGTCCAGTGTCACATAGTGTGGCCCTGGTATAGAGAGGGACGTTTATTCTGTTTAGTTAGAGCTCAGACGAGCAGGTTTTTGTTTTCTGTTTTGCCTGAAGTGTAAAGGCTGTTGTTAGTTTCTTGCTCTGAGTGCTGCAATAAAACTCAGGCAAGCCCTGTTTTGGACCCAAGCCGTGATGTCACTGTCTAAGTCTGTGCCAAATCCTCACCTGTGCCTACCCGTTTGATGCTAAAACCCCACAATATATATATATATATATATATAGTGGTGGGAGGCGGCCACTGGCTGTTTTACACATGGTGTCACTATTTAAGGCCAGTTATGAATGTCATACTCTGTATCCTGAAGATAGTGCATTAAATAAAGCACTGAAACGTTGATATACAGACACTGTATTGTCTATTACTTTCCTGAGAAAGCTGAGCGCCGCGCCGACCACAAAGATTTACCTGCTTTCCTGAAGCTGTGAGGGCACCTGTGATTCAAAGACATTGAAACGTTGCCTTTAACCTGCATCATGTCTTGTTGATCTGCGGGGAGTGCCGCACCTCCAAAACCTGCGTATATATATATATATATATATATATATATATATATATATATATATAACTGATATTAACAGTCAGTTTTACGGTCTTGAAACTCTACACAACACCATTGTTTTCTCCCTCGTCTCCAGGTGTTGTACTTAGATAACTTGGATTATCGTATTAAACCCTCCGGTGATGAAGGCACATGCCGAGCGGCTGAGTGACGCATCCTTCAATCCCGTTATCTGGACAGTGCAAGGCCCTAAAATATTACATTCCTGGGAACAACGTGCAAAACGAAACGAGATCTCTCCGTCTTCTCAGCCATGGATCCCAGCTCGGAAAATAGATTAATTTACTCTCTGTAGTTAAATGTAGGGTACTAAAATATGCATTTTAGATGTATGCCAGGCAGAAGATGGGAGTCGCAGGAGCTTACACTCTACCCGTTCTTGCCTCATCCTGGACCCTGTTGATCTAAATTCTAAATTTGGGTTGCAAGACAGAAATGTTGTCATTGTCGGCAATATCACTCTGTAGATAATGACAGCGGCTCGAGATCTTTCTAATGAATGAAAAGACTTGGGCGCCAAAAGCTTTTAGCTTTTATGGAGAGTATTTTATTGTGGACAATTTAACAGTGTCGCATTGTTCCGCTCTAAAAGGATCCAGTTACAGGGTACGGAGAGCGCGGTTTTCCAGAGACAAATGGCCTTTATACCGTACCCAGACCTATAATCTCTCGTCTTTGTCTCCATTTAATTACGTACGGCAGAAACAACAAAACCTTCAGCGCGAATCGCACTTCTTGGTCTTTGTTCATGTTGGTAAACATTGTACTTTAGGTTTCCATCAGACAGGCTTTTATTCTACAGGAGATGTGTGGTCAATAAGCACAAATTGTCCCTACCCAACACTTAAAGGTAAAGAAAGACGTATGACTGTAATGATGCATTTGCTTTTTATACTCTTTAAAAGGTGTTATTTGTCTTGAAACCATTTTTTTGCCAAGTGTGTGACCGCGATCTCCCATAAGACAGCGTGGGTTGTACTCAACTCAGAGGGAGATGTATCAAACTTTTGATTGGCTGCTATGAGCAATCACTCCACTTTATTTGTCTCAAAGATTTGGTGCACCTCCCACTAGGGTGAAGACTCTTAATTAGCGCCAAATCTTTGCAGGGAATGCGCACAATTGGGCTATGGACTTTTCTTTGGGGTAACACTGGGGGCGTCTTGAGAGAGGAGGAGGCCGGTGTGCAGCCATCCCTGTCCGGCCCCTGCTTCTCTGCCGGGAGCAGTAGGGTCTGAGCACTAGAGCGCCCTGAACTTCCAGAAAATGATGTTGGGCAATTTTTCTTGGATCTTGGCATCACTCCTGGACTACGGAGGGTAAGTATTGGAAAAATGGATGCAGCGTGCGTGGTGTGGCCTCACCATTATAGATACGCCACTGGGTAACGCACCGTATTTCCCCTTGGACACTGTATAGTGGCTGATGCAGCATGGACTACAAATGAAAAGAAAAAAAAAGCATCCAGCAACAGGCCAAGGGGTCAGGGCAGGTAGCACACGCAAAGGGGTCAGTGTAGGTGGCACAGGCAAAGGGGTCAGGGTAGGTAGCACAGGCAAAGGAATCAGGGTAGGTAGCACAGGCAAAGGTGACAGGGTAGGTAGCACAGGCAAAGGGTTCAGGGCAGGTAGCACAGGTCAAGGTGTCAGGGCAGGTAGAACAGGTCAGGGCAGCTAGCACAGGTCAAGGGGTCAGGGCAGGTAGCACAGGTCAAGGGGTCAGGGCAGGTAGCACAGGTCAAGGCATCAGGGCAGATAGCACAGGTCAAAGGGTCAGGGCAGGTAGCACAGGTCAAGGGGTCAGGGCAGGTAGCACAGGTCAAGGGGTCAGGGCAGGTAGCACAGGCCAAGGGGTCAGGGCAGGTAGCACAGGCAAAGGGGTCAGGGCAGGTAACACAGGTCAAGGTGTCAGGGCAGGTAGAACCGGTCAGGGCAGATAGCACAGGTCAAGGGGTCAGGGCAGGTAGCACAGGTCAAGGTGTCAGGGCAGGTAGAACAGGTCAGGGCAGGTAGCACAGGTCAAGGGGTCAGGGCAGGTAGCACAGGTCAAGGGGTCAGGGCAGGTAGCACAGGTCAAGGCATCAGGGCAGATAGCACAGGTCAAAGGGTCAGGGCAGGTAGCACAGGTCAAGGGGTCAGGGCAGGTAGCACAGGCCAAGGGGTCAGGACAGGTAGCACAGGCAAAGGGGTCAGGGCAGGTAGCACAGGTCAAGGTGTCAGGGCAAGTAGAACAGGTCAGGGCAGATAGCACAGGTCAAGGGGTCAGGGCAGGTAGCACAGGTCAAGTCGTCAGGGCAGATAGCACAGGTCAAAGGGTCAGGGCAGGTAGCACAGGTCAAGGGGTCAGGGCAGGTAGCACAGGTCAATGGGTCAGGGCAGGTAGCACAGATCTGGTCAGGGCAGGTAGCACAGGTCAAGGGGTCAGGGCAGGTAGCACAGATCTGGTCAGGGCAGGTAGCACAGGTCAAGGGGTCAGGGCATGTAGCACAGATCAAGGGGCCAGGGCAGGTAGCACAGGACAAGTGGTCAGGGCAGTTAGCACAGGTCAAGGCGTCAGGGCAGAAAGCACAGGTCAAAGGGTCAGGGCAGGTAGCACAGGTCAAGGGGTCAGGGCAGGTAGCACAGGTCAAGGGGTCAGGGCAGGTAGCACAGGTCAGGGCAGGTAGCACAGGTCAAGGGGTCAGGGCAGGTAGCACAGGTCAAGAGGCCAGGGCAGGTAGCACAGGTCAAGGGGCCAGGGCAGGCAGCACAGGTCAAGGTGTCAGGGCAGTAGCACAGGTCAAGGGGCCAGGGCAGGTAGCACAGGTCAAGGAGCCAGGGCAGGTAGCACAGGACAAGTGGTCAGGGCAGTTAGCACAGGTCAAGGTGTCAGGGCAAGAAGCACAGGACAAGTGGTCAGGGCAGGGAGCACAGGTCAAGGGACCAGGGCAGGTAGCACAGATTAAGTGGTCAGGGCAGGTAGCATAAGTCAAAGGGTCAGGGCAGGTAGCACCGGACAAGGTGTCAAGGCAGTAGCACATGTCAAGGTGTTAGGGCAGGTAGCACAGGTCAAGGGGCCAGGGCAGCTAGCACAGGTCAAGGAGCCAGGGCAGGTAGCACAGGACAAGTGGTCAGGGCTGTTAGCACAGGTCAAGGTGTCAGGGCAAGAAGCACAGGACAAGTGGTCAGGGCAGGGAGCACAGGTCAAGGGGCCAGGGCAGGTAGCACAGATTAAGTGGTCAGGGCAGGTAGCACAGGTCAAGGGGTCAGGGCAGGTAGCATAGGTCAAAGGGTCAGGGCAGGTAGCACAGGACAAGGTGTCAGGGCAGGTAGCACAGGACAAGTGGTCAGGGCAGGTAGCACAGCTAGGGGAGACAAGAACAAGGTATATTGTAGCTGACAATGACTACAGTACATCACTGATTTACTGTACATTGCATGATCCAGGTCACACGGGAGCTGTCCCACAGTGCAGGTGCTGATACTACAGAACAAGGCTCCATAGGAACTCTCTCTGGCTGTTCCCCTTGTCTTCTGCATTGCAGTGTTTGCAGTTGTATTCTTCCTAATTGTCTTGCCAGTTAGATCCGTATCACCTGCAGTGCTTCTCCAAATATCTGTTACCACCTACAGTACTTTCTGTCACTATTCCCAAAGTGCTGCAGGTGGGAATTACAGAATAATAATATTGCACTGACATTGACAAAAAGTATTAGAAATTGACAGAAATACAAAGAGTATTATTATATATTTTATTTTTAAAAATGTTTTCACCACAAGTGAACAATGGATAAAGGAAGTAATTTAATAGAAACATAATTAATAGTCAATAATGTTGGCACCAACTATCATTTATATTGTGCACAAGTGTTTAAAATTGAGTAGAGCAACCTGAGACATCCTATGGAAGGGCCTTATTCAGGCGTGAATCCAGATTATAGGTACTCTGCCCTGTTCTGCGCATACGCAAATGAGGCCTGCAACACAGGATGCACACAGGATGCATTCGGGCATCTGACTGTCAGTGATTGACAAGAGGCAGTGGTTCCCAAACTTTTTGAAATCACAGCTCACCTGAGTATCAAAAATTTATTCACAGCACCCCTAGGACAAAAGTTTCTCATTGATAAAATCAGAAAAAAGTATTACATTAAGTAAATTGTGTTTATACTGTGTGTCATCCTTAGGGTCAGTTATGAGGCTCACAGCTCACAGATACATTAGTAGCTAATCCTAGAAGCTATACTGTACATACCCTTGGGCAAGCTGAGTCTGATGTACAAGGGCACAGGAACACAATGTACAGCATGATCGCAGCACCGGATTACATGGGAAATTACACTTTACATATTGCAAAAGTACCTTCAAATAATTGAAAGCAAAAAGGTTTTATTCTTCAGTATCAACCCCCAAATACAATTCTTACAAATCATTTTTCAATTCATTGTAGACTACAAACCAAACAGAGAAGTGAGATTCACAGCAGTACAAATGCCCAGAGAAATACAACGGAGAATAAGGACCCAGCCTAGTTCTTGGGATTCTGGAAAGCTATGGGTTACGGTCATTAGACCCTATTTAGGTCGACACCTGAATTAGGTGGACATGACTAAGATCGAAAGGGTTGGAAGGTTGACACAAGCATTAGGTTGACAATAAGAAAGGTCAACAGTGAAATGGTCGACATGAGATTTTCACTTTTTTTTGAGCCGACATGTGCCGACAGGCATTTTTTCATACCCTGCCATCCTCTAGGGCGTGGGAGGAGAATAGAATAGTCTGCCGAGCGCAGCGAGCCATGCAGGGGGACACTGTATACTTTGATGGTGTCCATGTCGACTATGTCAACATTCTGGACAAAAAGCTTGAAATACTCATGTCACCCTATTGACTGTCGACCTTGCCATTGTCAACCTAATGCTTTTGTCGACCTTCCAACCCTGTCGACCAATTTCAGGTGTTGACCTAAGCCCTATCGACCTTTAGTGGTCGACACAATGCATGTCAAATCAATAATAACCAGGGTGAACGCTTATTAATATGTCACACACTTTTAGAAATAAATTTGGGATTTCTACAGTACTTTAATGTCCAATAACACAAATGTAAGAAGCGATAACTCTCAGTTTCCCGCTATTCTAACGTGTATAAATCTACGACATAATCAGCAATAACAATGGTTTCATGGACGCACTGAGATCAGCGCCAACAGACTAATAGAGAAAGGAGAGAACGTTGATGTCTTTACTGTCTGTGGATTCAATATACTGTAGTTCTAATGTTTCACTAATTCATTAACAAAGTGTAATAGTCGCTACAATTAATGGGCTTGTGCTGAAACTGTCTATTAGGATATTGTGCTTGAAATAAATGAACAATCTCTGTAAATTACTTTATTGCTTATAATTTCTATATCAGACATACCAAGAGCTCTGCAGAGAACTGGCCGGGATGGGAGTGTGGCTCGAAAGGAACATTTATAAAAGGAAATCACAACTAATAACACCAAGGGGCACACAGTACTGTATGTAACAGGTGGTGCGAAATACCGGACAATCGTTTTTTAAAAGCGGCCATCACTTACAAGGCAGGAGGTGGCTGCGTGGCCCTATTCAATGCTGACTTCCCCGACAGCATTGCACAGCGGATCTCGTCAGAACGAGCCCGATTTCACAATCAGTTGGGCTCATTCTGCCGAGAACGGCTGGGAATTGACGAGCTCCCGGCCCGCAGCTCGCCGATTCCCGCCCCCAGCTCGCGGCCACGCCCCCTTCTCAAATCGCAGCAGGTGGGACATTGAATTCCACCTGCAAATTCTTGGTCGAGCAGACCGAGAACGGGACAGGGTAACGGCCGTCGGGCCAGCCCAACAGCCATGACCCAACATTGAATACTCCCCTAAGTCTCTAGCGCCTCTGAGCCTGAGATGTCTTGTGCCCAAAAATCAGTTGATGGAGAGCCTGTTACAATGGGGTTTGGACTTATTTGCTCAGCTGCGAATACATTTAGAGATCTACTCATCCATACGCACATTAATTCGCAAGGTGGGATTTCACTATAGTGAGGCAGCAGTTTAACTGAACGCTGGCCATGCGAACTCACGTCCATGCAATCAGGTCTGAATTGCCCTCTCTGCCCGTTCTTCAGCATATACTACCCCAGCGGTGAATACTAAATACTTGGGAGATAATTCACCTTTCAGCAGGACAATGATCCCAAGCGCAAGGCCGAAACCAACAGGAGACTGTGTTGCAATGGGAAGTTTCAATCAATATAAACTGATGTAAATCAGTGGTTCCCAACCCTGGTCCTCAAGTACCCCCAACAGTGCATGTTTTCCATGTCTCCACACAGAATCACAGGTGACATAATTAGCTCCAACTGTGGATCTTTTAAAATGTGCCTGAATAATGAGTGCACCTGCTGGTGACCTGGAAAACGTGCACTGTTGGGAGTACTTGAGGACCAGGGTTGGGAGCCACTGATCTAAATCATTGTCGCATGTAATGGGATGAGGCACAGATTTACCATCAGAAAGATTTTTATATTGATTTTTAAACATTAGTAAATGTGTGATTTTGCACCTGAAATTTAGATTTAGAGAATTTAGAGAAGTGGGAGGACCCAGGGCACAACTGAGCAAGAAGACGCGTACATTCAAGTCTCTAGTTTGAGAAGTAGACGCCTAAAAACGCCAGTGAAGAAGCGACTCCAGGGGGTGTGGTATAGCTCACAATGTCTAGTCAGACAGTCAACAGATAGACACCAAAAGTTAGACATTTTTAATAAGGAAGACTATCGCTCCATTTTGCAACACCATACCATACCCTGCGGTCAGCGCTTGATTGGAGCCAATTTCCTCCTTCAACAGGACAATCAAGCAAGCACTATTTAGGGAAGAAGCAGGCAGCTGGTATTCTGTCTGTAATGGAGTGGCCAGTGCAGTCCCCAGATCTCAACCCCATTGAGCTGTTGTGGGAGCAGCTTGACCGTACGCAAGACATGCCCATCAAGGCAATCCAACTTATGGGAGGAGCTTCAAGAAGCGTGGGATGAAACTTCTTCAGATTACAGCTAGATGCCAAAGGTCTGCAATGCTGTAATTGCTGCAAAAGGAGAATTCTGTGACGAAAGCAAAGTCTAAAGGACAAAATTATTATTTCAAATAAAAATCATTATTTCTAACCTTCCAATGTCCTGACTACATGTTCTATTCATTTTGCGGCTCATTTGATAAATAAAAGTCAGTTTTCATGTAAACACGATATTGTCTGGGTGACCCCCACACCTTTGAACGGAAGAGTACATGTCTATCCATGGTCTCCAGCACTTCTGTGCCAATACTACTTTGTTTGTAAGATTTTATTTGTCTTATGTTTTCGGATATCCCAAAAATAAATTGTCATCTGTTTAAGTCAGTATTCAAGTTGTGCCCACTCAAAGCGCCAGAGTTTAATATGTTTTTACCGCAGGGGCAAAAACCTAGGACCTTATTTTGGTCCACACGCACCACTGGGAATTTTGCAGTGTTGTGTGTGGATAAAATGCCGCCCGCCGCTCGCACAGCCACCCACCCCCCTTGCTCGCTGAGTTCCCCACACGGCTGCAAAGGGATGTTTTGCATCCCTTCGCAGCTTTGGGTGCGGGAGCCAAATCATTTCATGGTCGCCGACGAATGATTTTGAAGGTACACGTGAAACTAAAATGCTCTCTGGTGTCTTAGCTTTGCGTGTTCCCTGTACGGGAAGAGGGCGGGCAGCTCACATCCGGTGATGTCAGCTGCCCGCCCCCAGCAGCCACGTCACGTCGTCACGTTGCCTGGCTGCCACCCCACGCCCCCCTCCCACACTGGGGGGTGCGAACAGGACTGCTAACTAGTAGTTTGCCGTGCCCGTTTGCACCCAGTGTATGTACATGCACAGAAGAAATACATCACTCAAGTGGATCAGAAAAAAGCCCCTAGTACACACTCGCCAATCCAGACATTACAGCAAAAAGTTGTTCAACCCAGTACAGATCCTTGTGGTCCTTAATTCAGACCTGAGAATCATTATCACAAAAACATAACATGACATGTAGAGATTTTTACTTCCAGTATGTGTCGTGTTGACTTAACCTTTTGGGTACCAGTTCATTTAGGGGACCACACTTAACAAACAGTGTTGCCCTTGAGATGAGGTCCTCTCACCAGTACGTCACATATATATATAATAAGCGGCACCTCTTGATTAGAAAGCACTTGTGTCCCAGCCAGCGACAGGCGGTAAAGCATTTATCTGTACGCTGCGCGTTCCGCCCTGGGGGCACAACACGTTTCAGGTGACCCCTATTAACATTGTTACAATATCCCCTTATATACATGACATTTGTATCATGTCTGCGGCGTGCACTTGAGTCAATCATGCGTCACGGTGGGAACGCCATATGGTGCTGGGAAGATAAGCGATGGGCTGTCTAGAACTCCCCTGGGTATGATATTCTATTATCTGCAGATACACAGAAACAAAACCGACATCGTTAATGTGCAGTGAAATCAGCTGATTCGCCTCCAGACATTATAATGTGTCATTTCTTCAGTCCTGAATGCGGAGAACCAGTGTCAAGTAATAGGTCACTGACATCACTGTGGGACCAAATGCATTGTATCTCCAGGCCTTGTAACACAGCACCGGATCTGACTCCTCCGCAGTCATACTGTCGCTGAGGGTAAGGCGGGCAGCTGGATTCCACTGTGTAAAGGGGGGAGGTAAATTCAATTTTACTTCTCAAAGTCAAAGGAATCCAGGATTTTCTTGAAAGGATCTCCATTAAATGAATAAACTAAATATGGCCCTTATTCTGATCGGTGCGGCCCGATCAGAATATGCGGCCGCAACCGTGCAGGCGAATCCCCGCCTTCCATACGGATCGCCACCTGCCGTCCGTATGCGGATATGTGGCGATCCGCATGAAATTGGACGGGGATACGCCTCCTCCGTCTTGGGAGCAGCCCCTGCATTCGATGGTCGCCGAACATCGAATGCAGGGCCGCACGCTCCACCAGGTCCCGCAACACAAGACCACACGGACACTTGTCCGTGTGAAATCATGTATGGGGGCGGGCAGCTGACATCCGGCGATGTCAGATGCCCGCCCCGTACCCACGCATCACGGCCTCATTACCATGCATACGCCCCGCGTTTGCATGGGAACGCCCATGAAACGCGGGGCGTATGCATAGGGTAATGAGGCTAAGTAGCCCCTCACGCCCCTCTACGCCCCCTGTGCGGCGTATAAAGAATCCGTGCGGCGAAATCGCCTGCACATGCGCAGAGTGACCTCTGCACATGCGCAGACGATCAACATCGGCGGTCCGTCCGCATGCGGGAATTTCCGCACCGATCAGAATAAGGGCCTATGTCCGAAGGTTCTGGGGAATTGAAACTGAGGTTTTATATTATTTCCTTACTGTCATTTACCTCTCTGTTATTACAGCAGTTAAAATACATGTGCACAGGAGAGAGCCAGGCTAACTCACTCGTCGTAGTGGTGTACTGTAGCTGTGGTTCCTTCCTGCAGGTGGCATCACTCCAAGCACTGACATACAGGAGAGGCTGGGCTCACTTGTTGCAGAACTGTATATATGGTTCCGTCCTGCAGGTGGCGCTCACTCCAAGCACTGACATACAGGAGATGCCAGGCTCACTCACTCGTCATAGTGCTGTAGCTTTGGTTCCTTCCTGCAGGTGGCGTTCACTCCAAACACTGACATACAGGAGAGGCCAGGCTCACTCACTTGTTGCAGAAGTGTAGCTCTGGTTCCTTCCTGTAGGTGGCGCTCACTCCAAGCATTGACATACAGGAGATGCCAGGCTCACTCACTTGTCGCAGAGGTGTAGCTCTGGTTCCTTCCTGTAGGTGGCTCTCACTCCAAGCACTGACATACAGGAGAGGCTGGGCTCACTCACTTGTTGCAGAGGTGTAGCGCTGGTTTCATCCTGCAGGTGGCGCTCACTCCAAGCATTGACATACAGGAGATGCCAGGCTCACTCACTTGTCACAGAGGTGTAGCTCTGGTTCCTTCCTGCAGGTGGCAATCACTCCAATCACTGACATACAGGAGAGTCCAGGCTCAGTAACTTGTCACAGAGTTGTAGCGCTGGTTTCTTCCTGTAGGTGGTGCTCACTCCAAGCACTGAAATACAGGAGAGGTCAGTAACTTATCACAGAGGTGTAGCTCTGGTTTCTTCCTGCAGGTGGCAATAACTCCAAGCATTGACATACAGGAGAGTCCAGGCTCAGTAACTTGTGGCAGAGCTGTAGCGCTGGTTTCTTCCTGTAGGTGTGCGATCACTCCAAGCATTGACATACAGGAGAGGCTGGGCTCACTCACTTGTTGCAGAGGTGTAGCTCTGTTTTTTTCCTGTAGGTGGCTCTCACTCCAAGCACTAACATACAGGAGAGGCCAGGCTCACTCACTTGTCACAGAGGTGTAGCTCTGGTTCCTTTCTGTAGGTGGCGATCACTCCAAGCACTGACATACAGGAGAGTCTGGGCTCACTCACTTGTTGCAGAGGTGTAGCTTTGGTTCCTTCCTGCAGGTGGCGCTCACTCCAAGCATTGACATACAGGAGATGCCATGCTCACTCACTTGTCACAGAGGTGTAGCTCTGGTTTCTTCCTGTAGGTGGTGCTCACTTCAAGCATTGAAATACAGGAGAGGTCAGTAACTTGTCACAGAGGTGTAACTCTGGTTTCTTCCAGTAGGTTGCACTCACTCCAAGCACTGAAATTCAGTAGAGGCTAGGCTCAGTAACTTGTCACAGAGGTGTAGCTGGTTTCTTCCTGCAGGTGGCGCTCACTCCAAGCACTGACATTCAGTAGAGGCTAGGCTCAGTAACTTGTCACAGAGGTGTAGCGCTGGTTTCTTCCTGTAGGCGGCGCTCACTCTAAGCACTGACATACAGGAGAGTCCAGGCTCAGTAACTTGTCACAGAGCTGTAGCGCTGGTTTCTTCCTGTAGGTGGTGCTCACTTCAAGCATTGAAATACAGGAGAGGTCAGTAACTTGTCACAGAGGTGTAACTCTGGTTTCTTCCAGTAGGTTGCACTCACTCCAAGCACTGAAATTCAGTAGAGGCTAGGCTCAGTAACTTGTCACAGAGGTGTAGCTGGTTTCTTCCTGCAGGTGGCGCTCACTCCAAGCACTGACATTCAGGAGAGGCTAGGCTCAGTAACTTGTCACAGAGGTGTAGCTGGTTTCTTCCTGCAGGTGGCGCTCACTCCAAGCACTGACATTCAGGAGAGGCTAGGCTCAGTAACTTGTCACAGAGGTGTAGCTGGTTTCTTCCTGCAGGTGGCGCTCACTCCAAGCACTGACATTCAGTAGAGGCTAGGCTCAGTAACTTGTCACAGAGGTGTAGCGCTGGTTTCTTCCTGTAGGCGGCGCTCACTCTAAGCACTGACATACAGGAGAGGCCAGGCTCAGTAACTTGTCACAGAGCTGTAGCGCTGGTTTCTTCCTGTAGGTGGCACTCATTCTAAGCACTGACATACAGGAGAGGCCAGGCTCAGTAACTTGTCGCAGAGGTGTAGCGCTGGTTTCTTCCTGTAGGTGGTGCTCACTTCAAGCATTGAAATACAGGAGAGGTCAGTAACTTGTGACAGAGGTGTAACTCTGGTTTCTTCCAGTAGGTGGCGCTCACTCCAAGCACTGACATTCAGTAGAGGCTAGGCTCAGTAACTTGTCACAGAGGTGTAGCGCTGGTTTCTTCCTGTAGGCGGCGCTCACTCTAAGCACTGACATACAGGAGAGGCCAGGCTCAGTAACTTGTCGCAGAGGTGTAGCGCTGGTTTCTTCCTGTAGGCGGCGCTCACTCTAAGCACTGACATACAGGAGAGGCCAGGCTCAGTAACTTGTCACAGAGCTGTAGCGCTGGTTTCTTCCTGTAGGTGGCACTCATTCTAAGCACTGACATACAGGAGAGTCCAGGCTGAGTAACTTGTCACAGAGCTGTAGCGCTGGTTTCTTCCTGTAGGTGGTGCTCACTCTAAGCACTGACATACAGTAGAGGCTAGGCTCAGTAACTTGTCACAGAGGTTTAGCTGGTTTCTTCCTGCAGGTGGCGCTCACTCCAAGCACTGACATTCAGTAGAGGCTAGGCTCAGTAACTTGTCACAGAGGTGTAGCGCTGGTTTCTTCCTGTAGGTGGCGCTCACTCTAAGCACTGACATACAGGAGAGGCCAGGCTCAGTAACTTGTCGCAGAGGTGTAGCGCTGGTTTCTTCCTGTAGGTGGCGCTCACTCTAAGCACTGACATACAGGAGAGGCCAGGCTCAGTAACTTGTCACAGAGCTGTAGCGCTGGTTTCTTCCTGTAGGTGGCACTCATTCTAAGCACTGACATACAGGAGAGTCCAGGCTGAGTAACTTGTCACAGAGCTGTAGCGCTGGTTTCTTCCTGTAGGTGGTGCTCACTCTAAGCACTGACATACAGGAGAGGCCAGACTCAGTAACTTGTCATAGAGGTTTAGCTGGTTTCTTCCTGCAGGTGGCGCTCACTCCAAGCACTGACATTCAGTAGAGGCTAGGCTCAGTAACTTGTCACAGAGGTGTAGCGCTGGTTTCTTCCTGTAGGTGGCGCTCACTCTAAGCACTGACATACAGGAGAGGCCAGGCTCAGTAACTTGTCGCAGAGGTGTAGCGCTGGTTTCTTCCTGTAGGTGGCGCTCACTCCAAGCACTGACATACAGGAGAGGCCAGGCTCAGTAACTTGTAACAGAGGTGTAGTGCTGGTTTCTTCCTGTAGATGGCGCTCACTCCAAGCACTGACATACAGGAGAGGCCAGGCTCAGTAACTTGTCACAGAGGTGTAGTGCTGGTTTCTTCCTGTAGGTGGCGCTCACTCCAAGCACTGACATACAGGAGAGGCCAGGCTCAGTAACTTGTCGCAGAGGTGTAGCGCTGGTTTCTTCCTGTAGGTGGCGCTCACTCCAAGCACTGACATACAGGAGAGGCCAGGCTCAGTAACTTGTAACAGAGGTGTAGTGCTGGTTTCTTCCTGTAGATGGCGCTCACTCCAAGCACTGATATGCAGTAGAGGCCAGGCTCTCAGTAACTTGTCACAGAGATGTAGTGCTGGTTTCTTCCTGTAGGTGGCGATCACTCCAAGCATTGACACACAGGGCGGTATTCAATGAGCCTGATTCGCCAGGTTTTTATGGCGAATTTGTGCTGTTTGGCGAATTTCTGTCAAAAACGGTGAATCACCCTATTCAATGACCACATGGCGAATACATTTGAAGGTTTTTTTCGCCATGATTCACCGAGTAGCAATCGCTATCTTTTTATGGTGAAGTGGAATGTGAACTTTTAAAATAAAGTGTTTTGTTTTTTACATTTGGTGTAAAAAAATCAGGAATTTTATTCTGAGGAGGGGCATGCTATTTTTATTCATGTGCTGTAAGCACATGAATATATATTTAATTTTAAAAATAATATTTTTTTTTTTATTTTTTTTTTACACAGCATCCAGCAGGTGGCGCCAGAGCGGAGCCGCTCATTACATATTCATATATTCACTGCACGATCATTACGATCCTGTGTAGTGAATATACGCTCGCCTGCTGGCACCCCCGGGGGGGCAGCCTGTGCTGCCTGGCACCCGGGGAGCACACCTAACCCCCCACAAAGGTCTGGGCTAGGCAGAGAGACTACCATCTCTCTGCCTGGCACCGTCCTGAGGCTCCCTGCGGCAATCGCCGCAGGAGCTCATATTCGCCAGTCAGGGGCTCGCTGCCCCTGACTCGTTGAATACCGGAGCCTGCCGGCTCCGGAACGTGGCGAATGTGCAGCGAATCCAAAAAAGGATTCGCTGCACCTCGCAGGTATTCACATTGAATACCGCCCACAGTATACACAAAGCCGAAACAGAAAAATGGGGCACTCCGGGGTTAACCACACATTAATATGGTATCGAATGAAAGGATACCATATCAGTGTGTAGGTCAGAGATCAATAGGTCAATACTTTATGGTCAACACCCACTGGGTTGACAGTGACAAAAGGTTGAAGCAAGCAAAATATGTCCTGAAATCGCCCTGTGTGTAGGCCATAGTAGTCCGTCACTTTTGATAATAATGAATATAAATAATTTAAATGAGATTTTTAAAGTAGGTTTAACTTACAATAACAATGATGTAACCCGTCATAACCCAGTAATGTGTATAAAGCTATAATGAGGGGCTCATGGAGGTGCTGAGATTAGCGTAGATAAAAGCAAAGTGATCATTTTGGTGGCTTCAATATAGTTCTAATGTTTCATCTATTCCTGTACGAAGCACAATGATTAAACCTGTGCTGGAATTGTCTATTAAGATATTGTGTTAGAAATAAATGAATGTTATTTATGACACTTATTATTGCTCTGTCTGAGCCACTTGCAGAAACAAATGACTAATTATAAAGTAATGTGTTGTTTACCTATTAAATACAGTCCCAGAATGTCGGGGGGGGGGGGGGGGGGGGATTTCTGTTATTCTCGCACAGGTTTAACCAAAGAAATGCTGCCTGGAGAATGTAAGTCATAGACCGAGGTGCTGGTTCCTGGGGAAGCGGATGGACCATACCATCCGGGTAATGCAGCAGGAGGGGGCTGGGTTATACCATCCGTCTAATGCAGCAGCAAGAGGCTGGGTCATACCATCCGGCTAATGCAGCAGGAGACGGCTCTGCCATACCATCCGGTTAATGCAGCAGCAAGAGGCTGGGTCATACCATCCGGCTAATGCAGCAGAAGGAAGCTGGGTCATACCATCCGGCTAATGCAGCAGGAGGCAGCTGGTGTATAGTGAAGCCTCCTGCTGCAATTGCTGGACATCCAAGGATCACTGGACGGGTCCGTTGGTCACTGATTAATCTTCAGGTAACTCATGATGAGCCTCTCACCTCTGAAAATGGGGCCAGTAAACAGACACTGAGAGACAGTGGCCTTGCGGAGATGACATGCCGCCATTTTTGTGGAGCCGACCTGGTCACTCCCCCTTCCCTGCCCACAAACATTCTCAGCCTATCAGGGAGAAGCGTGTGTGATGATTTAACCCATTCTGCACATGTACAGACCAGTTCCTGTGAGAACTCATCATTACCCACAATATCCAGCATGGAGGGAAATCTATTAAAGATTATAAAAGTGAAAAAAGTTGAGGTTTCCCATAGAAACCATTCAGATTTTGTCAATTTCCAGGATGCAATAGAGAAATAAGACAGGATCTGATTGGTTGCTATGGGCAACAACACCTCTTTAGTAAATGTATCCCTAGTAGTCGGAATCCATCCAGACTGGTGCCTGGGAGCTGGTGCTGGCTGGTTCTTATCAGTCCATATCGGAACAAGGACAACACATTTCTCTTACGTTATTATACTTGGGGACACGGTCATAAGACCGACATGCACTGAGTCGACATGGCTTAGGTTGACACATGAAATAGGTCGACATGGCTAAGGTTGACAGAGTCAGAGGGTCGACGCACAGTTTAGGTCGACAATGGCTAGTTCGACAGTCAAAAGGTCAACATGAGTTTTTCAGGTTTTTTTGAGCCGACATTTGCCGACACTGAGCATACTTCCCAACATGACCCATTCCAGGAGGGACAGAATCCTCTGCTCCTGGACTTCCTTGGTAATGTATGATTGCCAGCACCTGTGGTGACACCTTTCTTATCAGTTACCTAGCTCCCCACAGGTGCTGGCAATCATACATTATCCATACCTCCCAGCATGCCCCTCTCCAGGAGGACACAATGCTCTGTTCCTGGGCTTCCCTGGTAATGTAGGATTGCCAGCACCTGTGGTGACACCTTTCTTATCAGTTACCCAGCTCCCCACAGGTGCTGGCAATCATACATTATCCATACCTCCCAGCATGCCCCTCTCCAGGAGGACACAATGCTCTGTTCCTGGGCTTCCCTGGTAATGTATGATTGCCAGGACCTGTGGTGACACCTTTCTTATCAGTTACCTAGCTCCCCACAGGTGCTGGCAATCATACATTATCCATACCTCCAAGCATGCCCCTCTCCAGGAGGACACAATGCTCTGTTCCTGGGCTTCCCTGGTAATGTAGGATTGCCAGCACCTGTGTTGACACCTTTCTCATCAGTTACCTAGCTCCCCACAGGTGCTGGCAATCCTACATTATCCATACCTCCCAGCATGCCCCTTTCCAGGAGGACACAATGCTCTGCTCCTGGACTTCCCAGGTAATGTATGATTGCCAGCACCTGTGGTGACACCTTTCTTATCAGTTACCTAGCTCCCCACAGGTGCTGGCAATCATACATTATTCATACCTCCCAGCATGCCCCTCTCCAGGAGGACACAATGCTCTGTTCCTGGGCTTCCCTGGTAATGTAGGATTGCCAGCACCTGTGGTGACACCTTTCTTATCAGTTACCCAGCTCCCCACAGGTGCTGGCAATCATACATTATCCATACCTCCCAGCATGCCCCTCTCCAGGAGGACACAATGCTCTGTTCCTGGGCTTCCCTGGTAATGTATGATTGCCAGGACCTGTGGTGACACCTTTCTTATCAGTTACCTAGCTCCCCACAGGTGTTGGCAATCATACATTATCCATACCTCCAAGCATGCCCCTCTCCAGGAGGACACAGTGCTCTGTTCCTGGACTTCCCTGGTAATGTAGGATTGCCAGCACCTGTGGTGACACCTTTCTTATCAGTTACCTAGCTCCCCACAGGTGCTGGCAATCATACATTATCCATACCTCCCAGCATGCCCCTCTCCAGGAGGACACAATGCTCTGTTCCTGGGCTTCCCTGGTAATGTAGGATTGCCAGCACCTGTGTTGACACCTTTCTCATCAGTTACCTAGCTCCCCACAGGTGCTGGCAATCCTACATTATCCATACCTCCCAGCATGCCCCTTTCCAGGAGGACACAATGCTCTGTTCCTGGGCTTCCCTGGTAATGTATGATTGACCAGCACCTGTGGTGACACCTTTCTCATCAGTTACCTAGCTCCCCACAGGTGCTGGCAATCATACATTATCCATACCTCCCAGCATGCCCCTCTCCAGGAGGACACAATGCTCTGCTCCTGGGCTTCCCTGGTAATGTAGGATTGCCATCACCTGTGGTGACACCTTTCTTATCAGTTACCTAGCTCCCCACAGGTGCTGGCAATCATACATTATCCATACCTCCCAGCATGCCCCTCTCCAGGAGGACACAATGCTCTGTTCCTGGACTTCCCTGGTAATGTATGATTGCCAGCACCTGTGGTGACACCTTTCTTATCAGTTATCCAGCTCCCCACAGGTGCTGGCAATCCTACATTATCCATACCTCCCAGCATGCCCCTCTCCAGGAGGGACACAATGCTCTGCTCCTGGGCTTCACTGGTAATGTATGATTGCCAGCACCTGTGGTGACACCTTTCTTATCAGTTACCTAGCTCCCCACAGGTGCTGGCAATCCTACATTATCCATACCTCCCAGCATGCCCCTCTCCAGGAGGGACACAATGCTCTGCTCCTGGGCTTCACTGGTAATGTATGATTGCCAGCACCTGTGGTGACACCTTTCTTATCAGTTACCTAGCTCCTCACAGGTGCTGGCAATCCTACATTATCCATACTTCCCAGCATGCCCCTCTCCAGGAGGACACAATGCTCTGCTCCTGGGCTTCCCTGGTAATGTATGATTGCCAGCACCTGTGGTGACACCTTTCTTATCAGTTACCTAGCTCCCCACAGGTGCTGGCAATCCTACATTATCCATACCTCCCAGCATGCCCCTCTCCAGGAGGACACAATGCTCTGCTCCTGGGCTTCACTGGTAATGTATGATTGCCAGCACCTGTGGTGACACCTTTCTTATCAGTTACCTAGCTCCCCACAGGTGCTGGCAATCCTACATTATCCATACCTCCCAGCATGCCCCTCTCCAGGAGGACACAATGCTCTGTTCCTGGGCTTCCCTGGTAATGTATGATTGCCAGCACCTGTGGTGACACCTTTCTTATCAGTTACCTAGCTCCCCACAGGTGCTGGCAATCATACATTATTCATACCTCCCAGCATGCCCCTCTCCAGGAGGACACAATGCTCTGTTCCTGGACTTCCCTGGTAATGTATGATTGCCATCACCTGTGGTGACACCTTTTTTTATCAGTTACCTAGCTCCCCACAGGTGCTGGCAATCATACATTATCCATACCTCCCAGCATGCCCCTCTCCAGGAGGACACAGTGCTCTGTTCCTGGACTTCCCTGGTAATGTAGGATTGCCAGCACCTGTGGTGACACCTTTCTTATCAGTTACCTAGCTCCTCACAGGTGCTGGCAATCATACATTATCCATACCTCCCAGCATGCCTCTCTCCAGGAGGACACAATGCTCTGTTCCTGGGCTTCCCTGGTAATGTATGATTGCCAGCACCTGTGGTGACACCTTTCTTATCAGTTACCTAGCTCCCCACAGGTGCTGGCAATCATACATTATCCATACCTCCCAGCATGCCCCTCTCCAGGAGGACACAATGCTCTGTTCCTGGGCTTCCCTGGTAATGTATGATTGCCAGCACCTGTTTTAAATAGGTTCATTGATAAGAAAGGTTTTTTAACACATGTAATGGTGACCTTAAATTTAGAAGAAAGTCCAGGAATAAAACACTCTGTCCCTCCTGGAGAGGGTCATGTTGGAAGGTACGTCTAAAGCAGGGGTGGCCAAACCTGTCCTCAAGATCTACCAATGGTGCATGTTTTCCAGGCAACCTGTGGCTCTATAGAAGGAATGAATGCAGCAGGTTTGAAAATGTGACAGTTAGTAATGACTGCACCTGTGCACCAGCTAGGTGATCTGGGAAATGTGACCGTTAGTAATGACTACAGCTGTGCACCAGCTCGGTGATTGGGAAATGTGACAGTTAGTAATGACTACAGTTGTGCACCAGCTCGGTGATCTGGGTAATGTGACAGTTAGTAATGACTGCACCTGTGCACCAGCTAGGTGATCTGGGAAATGTGACCGTTAGTAATGACTACAGCTGTGCACCAGCTCGGTGATTGGGAAATGTGACAGTTAGTAATGACTACAGTTGTGCACCAGCTCGGTGATCTGGGAAATGTGACTGTTAGTAATGACTACAGTTGTGCACCAGCTCGGTGATCTGGGAAATGTGACTGTTAGTAATGACTACAGTTGTGCACCAGCTAGGTAACCTGGAAAACGTGGACCGGTGGTAGATCTCGAGGACCGGTTTGGCCACCCCTTGTCTAAAGTGTCTCTAGAGCTTCCCCACAATCTCTCCAGATGTCACCTGGTGCTGCTGATCAGGGCCACCACTAGGGGGTGCTGTGGGTACAGCTGTCCCCGGCCTCTGGAAGGGGACAGCTGACGGTACATGAGCTGACGGTACATGGCTGACGGTACATGAGCTCTGATTGGCTCACCAGCTGGTGCTGCATTTAAATTGGCCGTTGGCATCCTGAGTTGAAGAAGCTGCAGCTCAGCAGAAAAGGAGATGGGGGAGCAGGAGCTGGGTTACGGAAAGTCAAGTAAGGAGTGCTGCAGATAGATGGGCAGGTGGTTAGGGTGATTATTCTGTTTTGGATCTCCACTTAAGGCTGTTCCTGCATCTCCTACATGATTCCTGGGTTGAAGGGCTTCCAGACTGGTGGGATTCTAGTCAAGTATCCAGATTGTCTATGGTCCAGGGTTGTCAAATAACCTTTGACCCTCTAGCCTCATTCACTATCACCCCATGAGCACGGCAATATTGCATCCTCCTAAAGTCACTCATCCCCAGGTCAGCAAAGCCCAAGGGTCCCGATACTGATCACACACGTTCTCATTCCATGACAGTTGGCTCTGACCTAATGGATCTGGTAGGGCAGTGATTTTCAACCTTTTTACCTTGCGGCACACTAAATAGGACTTTAAAATTGCCAAGGCACACCATGAGATCCCCACGGGGCAAAACACATTGGCCATCACAGGAAAAAACAAACCTATTGGCCCCCACATTAAAAACAATCACACTGATCCCCACAGGTAACAAAAATAAAATACATTGGCCCTTTACATGAACAGAAGAGACCAGTAAATAACATTTGAACTGGTGGTGGCTGTAAATGGGTTTGGGCATCTCTAGATCTGGGGGCACACTTGAGAACAGCTCAAGGCACACTGGTTGAAAATCACTGTGGTAGAGGATCATACGTTAATAGCAGACATTGTCCAAAATCTAACTGAACGTATGGAAAAACAAGAAAATAATCAAGTCATGGGTTATCTGTTTGCAAGGGAGAACTACAGTACCAGCTATATACTGGTTATCTCAATCTGGTCCAAGTGTCACCGGTCCTTCTACACCCCAAGCTCTCTGGTCCCAGCCAAGCCCAATTCTCACTAGTCTCAGTCCAGTTTGACTGTTACTGGTTCTAGTCCAGCCCAGGCTTTCTCCGTCTTGGCGTTTCAATCCAGTAACTCACCAAACTTCTAATGGTTTTGATTTTGACATCTAATAATCGCTGAACGTTATCAACATTTTTGAATAGACCTTCTCACCAGTGTTGTCCAATTTCTGCCAGAATGAATGAGAGAAAGAGGCTCGCTTTGTAACCATGCTTCAGGCCGGGTGCTTCGCTCTGCTACCAGTGTGGTTGGCATACTTTATTGTTTCCCATTGTAATCAACATGGGTAAGACAGTATGAAAAGTGAAAAAAAAGTAAAACATTTTAAAAGTCCCACGTTGACCTTTTCATACGTCGACCGATACTGCATTGACGTTTTGCTTGTGCCGGCATTTTGTCTATGTTGATCTGAGGCCCGTCGACCCAACGTCAGGATCCTTTTTGTACTAGTTTCTTGTATGATACAATTGTTAAAGTATGCATCGGAAATGCCACCGGTATGACCTGGAAAATTAAGCGGAGACTTTTCTAAACAATACAGCTGATTGGTAATCATTGCTCGGAGCGGATATTTAGGTGAGCACTTTGTATCTTCTCCGTGTGGGATGACCTTCAGCTCCGACATGTGGAATCTCTATATTCCGGGTATAAATTGTGTTTACACTACAGAGAAGATGTACGAGGGACTTATCCAGCGTTTCTCCTATCTGACACACAGTAATGACCCACACAATGACATTTTACAGCTGGATAATTATTTCTTATCACTTTTAAAACACCTGCAATAGTACAGAAAGGAAATCCGGATATTAACGAGAGTCGCATGCTGCCCCCGCGCCATCGAATTTCTGTCTGCTTTTTTCTTTCCCAATTTCAGAGTTTGCTCTCCGAGTCAGAACTTAATTCCCCGCGCTTGTCATACATTTGCTAACGCTTTGTCATTTATGAATGCTAATGCTCAGAACCGACGCAGACAACGAGCAAATATTTATAACTGAAAGACAACGTGTCGTGGTTTAAGATTCTGTCCTATCTACTTGTTCCAGACAGCGAACCTGTGTTTTAGTCATCGTCAACCTTTGGCGTAACTATAAATTGGGCGCCCCCCCGCCCGCCTGAAATTTTGGCCGCCCCCCCCAAACCCGCTGTGTACCCCTCTGCTCGCCACCGCCAGGACCCACAGATCTACTTTTCTGCGGTCCCAACCCTCCTCCTGGCAAGCTTCTGATAATGAAAATGACCCTCACAAAATGGCTGCCCCTAACAGCAGACAGTTTTGAGGATGCTAGAGGAGGCGGCCTCTGGCATCAAAAGGTCAACCACTATTGCTCAATAGGCAGAAGGTTGACACGTGATAAAGGTCGACATGCATTAGGTTGACATGGTGAAAAGGTTGACATAAGCAAAAGGCCAAAATTAAAAAGGGGCAACATGAGTTTTTCACATGTTTGTGTCTATGTCAACCTAGGTCGACATGGACACCGTGTAAGTGTACCGCGTCCCCACGCACGGCTCGATGTGGTTGGCACACTATTATATTCCCTCTCTATGCCCACTGGGATGGTAAAGTATAAACAAGTCGATTTCAAAAACATCATGAGCATACTCAACGCCACCCCCACGATCAACGCCAACCCAAAGAGTGGCGAGCGCAGCGAGCCCGCGACGGTACGCGTCCTCCGACCTTTTCATACCCCCACTATCCACGTCGGCGTGGAGTTGATTTTAGATAGTGTGGCGAGCGGAGGCGGTAGACAAGCCCGAAGCGTGGCGAGTGAAGCCTTTACTTTACATGTAAAGTAATCCGTGTGCGCTCGCCACACTATCTAAAATCAACTCCACGCCGACGTGGATAGTGGGGGTATGAAAACGTCAGAGGATGCGTACTGCCGCCCCTCGCATGCTCGCTGCGCTCGCCACGCTTCAGGTTGGCGTTCATCGTGGGGGTGTCGTTGAGTATGAGGGGCCATTTAACATTGTAAGGATGGTTGTACAATAAAAAATCGTATACCATTGCATCGCATGCATCGTATGCGGCTATATGGCATGTGATTCTATGTGGTCGCATAAGATGCCATAAGATGAAAATATTGGGCGCCGTGCTAGGAAACAAGTACCCTTTTCTCTATCACAAATCCAGTGGTTTTATGGCAATGGCTGACGTAGTCCTTTGCTTGGACTGTACCACTTGCAAGCTCGAGGGGGAAGTGCATAACTTACACAGGTACAGCGGGTTTAGACAAAGCAGCTTCACAGCACAATGTCTCTGGCAATAAGTGTTGCTCAAATGTTTCACGTACGGATGACTGTAGACAAAAGCATCGTGACATGAGTCAGGATGTCAAAAATTTTAATTTTGCATCAACAACCACCTGGAAATGAATAGAATGGGCATACTGCCTATTGATGATTATTCTGCCCTGTGCGTAGGTGGTCTCCTCCACAATATGTGTGTAGTCTATAACCAACTGGAAGGAACCAGTGTTAATAAAGCAGTGCACCCACCAGCTTGTACGATCCTAGTACAGACCTTGTCATGTTTGAATGAAGATTAGCTCTAACAGGTTTATAAGTGGTTATGGGTGGTCGAATCTGTAAGACAGCACCATCAGGCAAAGGACTGTGTCAAGCTCCTCATAAAAACCTAGGCATGCATAGATTTGGTGGTAGATCATGGAGCTGCTGGTGCTCCTCAGCTTTTGCCTTCTGGTTCCTCCTGCTCAGCTGGTGGAGTGCAGCGTAGCTCAGGTAGGTGGTCAGTATAGCTTAACTTCAAAACTCCTAATTATCAACAGGTTGCACATGTGGTGTCCCTTTTATATAGACATCTTCGCAGAGCCTTGACCAATAGAATGTGTCTGCAGACACCAAGTCATGGAATCCATCACATTCTGGAGCTTGGTACATATGTGAAAAGTGTCCAAAGTCCCCACAACCTAACATTTCAGAACTTGTATGACGATTTTGGGGCAGTTCCTCTTAAAGATTTGCCAATAGTCCTAGTTTCAGGAGAACAAGATTAGGTTTTTGCAAGTGGTGCCCATGTTCACGCCAAAGAGGCCAGCACCTTTTTTATTTCCCAAGTGGCACAATGTATTTTGGTCTGGAACTGCCCACTATCGCCTAAAGTTCTGCCCAGCTCTTTCTTAGCAACTCTTCTGTGATGTCATCATGCCACATGCGCAGGGGAAAGGAGGCAGCGGGTTTGGCAGAGGTACATTTGTCCCCTGGTTTGGCACCGGCGAGTGGTTTGCATGGATCATGGTGTAGTTTGGGTGGAATTCATTGAACTAAGGGGCCGATTCAGACCAGCTCATTGGCCCGTCTCCGATGTTGGGGGACTGAGCATGCTCCTAGGCGGTAATGTACAGTCCCCTGCAGATCCTTTTTTCTTTTCATTCGTCAGGGCCCTCGCTGCCTGGTTGACAGGCAGGAAGTGTTCCGGGGTGGGCACCCACAATAACAGTGGGCACACCCATAGAAACGCTGGGAGGACCCGAGAGAACTCAGGCCTGCCCCTGCCTGCTCATCAGGGTGGATGATGACACATGACGTCAGCGCCCGCCCCCAATTGGGTGCAGTATAAATGTCCTGCGAATGGAGGAAAAGTCATTCGATGGTGAGCAACCATCGAATTATTTTTCTTCTGTGTGGGCACATGCAAGCAGATGTGTAAGCGTGCACAAATGTGTAGCAGGTGGATTCGGATGTTGGGCGGGGCGTGCATTTGCCAGGGTGGCAAAGTGGCGGGGTGGTGTTAACCTAGTCGCTAGGCTCCGAATATACACAGCCTATCGATTAGTTCTGAATCAGGCCCTAAATGTAGAAATTGCCCTTAGCAACCAATGATACCTGCACAGTCTCAGTCCTATTTCCTGCAGGGCAACATAAGCTCCAGCCTACTCATACTCAAGGCTCACTGGTCTGTAGTTACTTGCTTCTTCTTTGCTTCCGCTTTTGTGCAGTGGAACTACATTTGCTCTTCTCCAGTCCTTCCAGTCCTCATACTCAAGGCTCACTGGCCTGCTTTCTTCCTGTGTAGTTCAGTCCCCGTGTTTCCAACAGGTACAGGAAGCACTGGGTATGTACCGTTCCTGTGTGGACGGATTCCTCCTGCTTCACACACAGTGGTGTAACAATAGCCCCGCAGCCCCCGCAGCGGGGGGGAGGCACTGAGTAAAGTGTGGGCGCAGGGGGTCTGCGGGGCTATTGTTTCACTGCTGCCTGCTGCCTGCTTGCCCCCGCCGCCACCACCTCTGTAGCCGGGACACTCACATCTACTTGTCTGCGGTCCCGGCGCTTCTCCTCCAGGCTGGCTCGGTTCCTGTCCTGCTGCTATTAAAATCTCCCTCCCAAGATGTCCGCCGCCTTATAGCAGACTTTTTTTGGATGCTAGAGGAGCCTCCTCTAGCATCCCAAAAAACGGTCTGCTGCGGTAGCGGCAAGCGGCAACGGGGTAAGAAAAGAGGGGGGTAACTTTTCTTGAGAGGGGGGGGGGGGGGCGCGACAAAATTCCCAGCGGGGGGTGCAATTTATGAAGTTACGCCACTGTTCACACAGAATCCATCTGTCAGTAATGTGGTTTACCTTCATACCGCTACATTATATATGTATATTAATGCTTGTATACAGCAGGCAGTTTATGCTGGCATTAGTTCCCCAGTATCTAGACGACCATGTAGCATACCTCGGCTGTACGGAGTTGGCGTATAATAGCCAGTAAACCCGCTCACCGGGTGCTTCCAGCCACTTGGGCCACAGTATGAGGCTGATTGAAAGACAGAATGAAAAACACATAAATTCTTATCAGGCTGAAAGAACAGAAATGAAGTTATCTTTTTATAGCTAAGAAATGACAGGTGTGAAACATGTTTTTACTGCTGTCAGTTTTATGACCTTTAGAAATATTATTCAGGATTTCTCAGAAAAACATCTTTTGCATTTCTCCGAACCACCCACATAAGAAGCAGACTGTAGGGATTCCCAGCACATATGGAGCATGATTGTCACACAAGTTTGTTTTACATGTTGCACTTGAAGTGAAATCAAGTTCTGCTACTTTGTGCTTGTAATGACAAGTTATTATGGAGATTGCGCAGCACAAATACCCTCCAGTAACTCAGTTCTGGAAAGGACACTCTGGGTCTCTTCCACATAGTCCTGCGATGATGCCACAATGAGCATTTATTGACAGTCCGGCACTGGTTGTGGGAGGTGACAAGGGAGTGGCAACTGAAATTCTGGGGGGGGGGGTCACAGCTTGCAACTGTTACGTGGGTTCCGCCATCTTAATAAAGGTGGCTGAATTGTGCAACCATAGGGTTACCCAGAAGGTCAGTGTTGACTGATGAGGGTCTGATGGTTGCTCCTATGTATGTGCCAGTTCAGAAACAGGAATCTCAATGCAAATATTATCAGCTGCCACATTTGCATCTTTTTGCAACGCTGCTATATATATATTTATAGCCGAAGTAGCGTTACCGTAAATATCTGGCCATTTTGTTCATATGCATTACTAGATGAAGACGGGTTGGGATCATTTGATCTACAGCAAGTTGGTCTACAAGCATTGGGTCGACATGGGTCTAGGTCGACACGGGTCTAGGTTGACAGGACATTAGGTCGACACACGCATTGGGTCGACATGGGTCTAGGTCGACATGGGTCTAGGTTGACAGGACATTAGGTCAATCAAACAAGCATTAGGTCGACATGGTCTAGGTTGACAGTAAAAATGTCGACATGGGGTTTTTCACTTTTTTCACAGTTGACATTGACACAGTTTCAAGTGCACCGCATCCCCTCACATCGCTTGCTGTACTCACTATGCGTCGGGCACAGTACCTCGGTACGCTTGGCACACTATTTTATTCTCCCACCACGCCCTAGTGGATGGTAGGTCATGAAATATCGCCTGTTGGCACGTGTTGGCTCAAAAAACTGTGAAAAACCCCATGTCAACCTTTTGACTGTCGACCTAGACCATGTCGACCTAATGCTTGTGTCTATCTAATGACCTGCCGACCTAAAGCCATGTCGACATAGACCCATGTCGACCTTGACCCATGTCGAGCTATCCCCATGTCGACCTAATGGTGTCGACCCAATGCTTGTCGACCATCACGCTGTAGACCGAATGACCGTATCTCATGTCTATGTATCATGCATTGCTTATCACAGCCTTATGGGCCTTGAGTCCTACCAGTGACACTGTATGACATTCTAACCGGCTCAGCCACAAACTTTCCACCTTCACCTGTGCGGATCATCCCTTTGAACGCCAACGTTGCGAGATATGCAAAATATCCGCTTAAAATGCCAGGGTCATAGTCAAGGAATATAATTCACTTTAGTTATTGCCAGCAAATGATCTGAAGTCAATTGATGGAAATTTAGTTAAATATTACACCCCCCCCCCCCCCCCCAAAAAAAAATAAAGTTGCACATCTCAGCACAGCACAGCAACGTTTGCACTCGAAGGGTTTTAAGGCTAATGTGAAAAAGACAAATATACAGAAAAAATATTTTACTAAACTGACAGAAAACAAAGGGTACTTGTGTAGTTTCACTGCGCCAGCATGGCGCCGTGCTACTTCCGGGTTCTACGCTCGCCACAAACTATGTTAAAAAAAGTAACTTAACTCCATGCCAACATGGATAGTTCATACCTCCACTATCCATGTTGGCATGGAGTTGATTTTAAATAGCGTGGCGAGCGTAGCGTGCCACCGAGCCCGCAGCGTGGGCGAGCGAAGCGAGCCCCGCAAGGGGACTCAGACCATACTGGCGCCATGAAACTACACAAGTACCAACAAACTACAGTAAGTGTTGCACCATGCAGGAGTTGCAACTAAGAGGTATAATTCAGTTAAATATACATTTGTTAGATAATAATACATTAGTTAAGAAACAGATACAAAGTTCGGCCTGCTTAATGATCCTGCCAGAGAGAATTACGGAGAAGTGTAAAACCACAACACAGGATGGCAGTGTAATATACTTGTTCTTTATAGCCCTGGGTCCAACAGTTTCTGTACCTGCACCAACAACTGACTTACATACTGTATATGTTCAGCACTAATTAACTTTGAACTATTATTGGAAATTGACATCTATTCAATTGTAAAGTTGTAATTAGAGTGTGTGAAAGTACTGGGGAGTGGTAGGGGAGATTGAAATAATCTTTTGGTGAAAAAAGGTTTAAAGTGGATAAGAGGGAAATTAAGATTAATTAAGAGCATGGGTAGTTAGAGATGTTGGGGGACTGGGTTAAATTTCAGAATCCTAAAGCTCTATGAAGGGAGTCCTAGAAATGTAAAGTAAGTGAAGTTATTGATAAGCTTAATAAAGACTGGTTTTATTGTTATCATGTGGTGTAGTGTGGGACTGTAACACAATATATTTGTATATGATAATAGCAGTGATTTCAATCGAAGTTAACTGGGCTCACAAATGCTGACCATTTTTCAGCCACCACTAGGGGGACATAATTAGATGTTTGTAGGCCTCATAGCAAATGTTTATAAGGGCCCAGTGCAGTGGCAAACGCAGGGCCGGATTAACAATGGGGCTGATGGAGCTACAGCTCCAGGCCCACTCTCTAAGTAGGCCCATTTTGTAGCTGAGGGCTAGAGCTTTCCAATGAGCCCGGCCCCGCATTGCTAGCCCTCCGGGAACCGGAGATACTGCTAGGTAAACCTGGAACGTTTTCCCCTCTTAGCATAACATGGGACCCGCTAATTCTGACCCCCACCCGGTTCCAACGGCTGCCAGTTCCCCCTCTGGCATTACAGAAGCTCGAGGTTGATCTCAATCCCAAATCGCTGGGTCTTCAATCTGATACCAGGCTGGTCCATATGGGTTCATTGGTTCTAGAGATATTGCGGGTAAACTGATTTCATTTCATTTTTTCATTTCTGAAATGTCATTTCATGGCTGTTCATGTTGTTTGAGGACAGATTTTTTTGGAACCAAATGGCACAGTTTCACGGGACCAAAATCATTCGAAGCCCACATGTAAAAGGCTCAGTTGGTTCTGAGGATATAGATGGTTGTTTTAGGAGGGGGGTTCTCTCCCCATCACACCAGAAAATGCAAGGACTAGGCTGGTATAAAAGGGGCCAGCCCGGGAATGGCCCTGCATGATCGTGGGACCATATTCCCAGGTAAATCCCTGAATTTTTACTCAATCTGTGTGCCATTGTGTGAATTTTGGCTCAGTCGGTGTGAATTTTGGCTCATTCCATATGGCATTATGGGGGAAATTTACTAAAGGAAATTTTTAAAAAAAATAGGTGTATTTGTATCCAGAAATACACTTATTTTTTACATTTACTATCCCGAAAATATGGCAATTCGTAGTCGTATTGATGTGCTATAGTATTGTGGGGGTTTCCAGAGGGGCGGAGCAAAGCACGAAGATGGACACTTAGGTGACTTAGTATATGCCGGGTAAGTTAAAGTATTATAGAAAGACCAAAATGTATATATATATATATATATATATATATATATATATATATATACACATACACACACACACACATGTATATATACATACATATATATATACTTACAGGGGCGTCAACAGCAGTGTAGACCCCTGGGCATAGCAATGTATTGGGGCCCCTATCAATCCTCCAGCGGTAGGGATGGGGGAAGCTTTGATGTCACGCGGGTGGTAGGGGGTATTATATCAACCGCTCAGCATTTAGGGCCTGGATCAGTAATTTCCACTAATTACCCCTTTACTGCACAGATAGTGGGAGATGAGGTGGGAGAAGGGGGCATTGGGCTGAATGAAGGGGCCCTGATACATAACTTCCAGGGTGGTAGAGGATGTTTAATATGCAGAGGAGGGGTGTATAGTGGAGTGGGCTTATTATTCATAATTTTCTGGTGGGAGGACAGCTTGCTTGACTGCAGATATCTCCAGTTTCCAGAAATTGATTTCTTAGATTTTAATGGAAATAAAAACTAGAGAATCCCACCTACCAAATGGTATTGGGGACTAGGGGATCAGAGTTCAGGAGGCAGAGCAATCTGCCAACTAGAATATAAAACTACATACCAGGTGTGTGGAGCTGGAGCAGTAACCATCTGCTGGAAGGCTGATAACTCCGGTTCTGGAAATAGTAGAGACAAGCTACTAGTGTCCATCAAAGGGGTAGAGTCCCAGCTTTTGGAATATATCCTCAGAAAAACTCTAAGCCAGACAGAACCTGAAATATCTGACTGGGAAGTGCAATTAACAGGCTTGGATGGGGACCACTGCTTTGAAGTCAGATATCTCCGGTTCCCAAGGGCCGATTTTTTAAATTCTTGTACCCATGGAAAGAGGGGAACCTCAGCTTTCAGCCTAGGGTCTTTAGACTCCTGGGGGGGGTTTCTGGGTACTCAGAAACCCCCCCTGCGTGCGCTACTGCAGTGACATACAGTAACAATGTCACCGCAGCCAACATGAGGAGGGTCGTTGCAGTGGGGTCACAGGGTGTAGTGCGCAGAATCCATGCAGTATCCAGTCTGGCCGTCCATATGGAATCTACTGAAAATGGTCCTTCCAAAAATGGCAACTACCTTGGAGGAGACAGATGGTAGAGGTCTTACTTGACCCCTTGCGACTGTAACGGGAGCACAATATGTACTGCATTACTAAGAAGTGCCAGATCCAGGAACGCTTGTGCACCTGCAAGCAAAAAAAACCCTGGCACCAAGCATGTAACCCCTTGTAACGAGCATGTAACCCACTGGCAATGAGCATGTCATCCCTGGCAATGAGATTGAAACCCCTGGCAATGTGCATGTAGGCAAAAAAAATGATATTTAATGTTAGAAGATGGGACCCTCTCAGCATAGGCCCCCATAGTGGCTACATTTATATAGTTACTCTCTTGAATAAGCCCCTAAGGACCAGATACAGATGGAGCGAGCTCCATCTTTGCAGGGGCTGGCGATAGAATCGCCGTGCCCCTTTGCAAATAGAGCCTGCCGCCGGTCCCTGCCGCCTCCCCCGCTGGTCCCCCTCGCTTCACCGACCCCCCCCCCCCCCCGAACTGGGCAGCGTCTCCCTGAAGCGGAGACGGGCAGGGAGATGCTGCCCAGCCGCCGTGATACTGGGACGCATGTGCGTGTGAGACGCACGCGCGTCTCACTCTCTATCGCCGGCGCTCGCCAGTGCAAGGGATCTGGCGAGCGCCGGCCAAGGATGATGCCCGCTCCATCTGTATATCCAGCATGAAAAGGTTATAAAATGGAGAGTGATGAACACCAGCCAATCAGCTCCTACCTGCCATATTACAGGCTAGGTTTGAAAAATGACAGGTAGGAGCCGATTGGCTGGTTGTTTATTACCATACATTTACCACTTTTTGAAGCTTGATACATCTTGCCCTGAGTCCTTTTTTTATGTTTGCATTGTTCTCATGTATTCAAGAAGAAATTGAATCAGAGGGACAGGACAAGCGATGTAGACAGGGCCGGTTTAAGGTCTGGACAACAAAATTGTGGCCCCCCAGTCAGGGACAGGGGCAGGTGGTACCTGGACAGTGTGGGGTCCAGGCAACGGGGACCCGGCCAGCACCGCAGCGGGGTCCGTGCAGCACTAGGGTGTCACAGATGGGCAGTCAGCGGTGGATGGGAACTAGTAGCGGTATTGGTGGGTCAGGAAACAGCTGCTGAACGTGCAACTATATTTTGAAAAGATTGGCCAGCCGTTTATTGGCTCTCAACCAGTAAACATCTGGCCAGTCTTTTCAAAATATGGTTTTACATTCAGCAGCCACTTCCTGCCCCGCCAATACAGCTACTAGTTCCCATTCCCCGCAGGGACCCCACCGCTGACTTCCCATCCACCGCAGGGACCCCGCCAATAACTGCCCAGCCACCGCAGGGACCCCCGTGCTGCCCAACCCCGCTGCCTGCCACGCACCTGCCACCGCCACAGCAGTGCCGGTGTGGGGGCCCCTTATGTGTGGGAGCCCTGGGGCAATCACCCCTGTCACCCCGTTGTTATTCCAGCCCTGGATGTAGAGAACCTTAGGACCTGATGTTGTACTTATGCAGGCGTTTCTGTGCCCATTGAGCGCTTCTGAGATGCAGACACTGTACAGTAATATGCTGACAATGGTGTAAAACGCAGTCTGTCAGCAAATTCAGGATCAGGGAGCCAGTTACAGTCAATTTCATTGTCAAAGTCTTTTTAAATATATAAAAGTCTTTTTACATATGTATAAAAGCTTGGAAATAAACCCACTGTTCAGTGATCACAGTCGTCTTTACAGCAGGTTATAAATTATTCATATGACCTGCGTTTATATTCTGTCTGTCAGAGTCCATGTCAGCCACAGCAGATGCAGCCATTTTGTGTAGTGAGCAACGCTGACTATTGCAGTATGCTCTGATCCAGGGACAGCTCGCAGGAGCCATTTCCCTCAGTGGTTTTAGATTGCATTGAAAGATTGGGAGCAAGTAGCAGAATATTCCCTCATAATTCCATTTTCGCACCTAAGACTCATCACTAGAAACCACTGCCACCTGCAATGTCAACACAGTGGGGACTATCAGCATCCCAGGTATAGATCACATCAGCTCCTAACGTCTGTAGCACCCCTCAGTGTACAGGTCAGGCATAACCACACCTCCATGTGATGCCACCATCAAGTCCCCCCAGGATTTTATACACTATTGGTTCTGGAGATATGTTTGTACAGGCTTTAGAATGGAGATGAGTTGTTGTACACTCCCGGGGCCGGCGCCACCACTAGGCAGCTTTAGGCATTTGCCTGGGACGCCGGCCACTTGAGGGCAGCACTTGGGAGCAGCCACCCCCCCCCCCCCCCCAGAGCAGCCAAGAGGGGGGGGGGGGGGGGGTGGGTACTAATTATCCGGGCCCGGGCTTGCTGGGGGGGCCAGGAAGGGGCCCTGGTATGACCCCCCTTCCCCCTCTACCCCCCCTGGGCAACAGCACAGCTCTACAGCATGCGTCTCACTGACAGTGTGATAGCTCATGCTGAGCCTGCAGTCAGCACAGTACATGCTGGAGGTGTGTGCTGCTGCTGAGTTTAGAGGGTTTTTTTCACCCCCCTCCCCCTTGTAACATTTTGGGGGGCGTGGCATAAGCGCAGGAGGTGGCCACACCTCCTGCCCTTAGGCCATGCCCCAACATTTTACCGGGGCCTGGCATACCTCTCGGCTGCCCTGACACACACACCCCCCCCCCCCCCCCCCAGTGGAGCCTGGTGAGCGGCACCCCCGTGGACCTGGAGGTCAGCGGCGGGTGAGCGGGGGGGGGGGGCTGCCGGGCGCCAGTAAGTTGTGATCTTTGCAGCTCACTGAGCCAACCTGAATTGGGCTCTAAATATTCACACCTTGAGGAGCCCAAAAGGTCATTTGAAATATAGCCCTTTGTAAAAAAAAAAAAACTTTTTGAAAAGTTTGTGGTCCAGTACCCGCGTCATTCATCGGGCATACAGTACTGTCACCTCTGTGACACAACAGATTGTACAGTACTGCCATTTTTTTTAGTCAACTCAACTTTGCGCATCTTGCCCATAACCTGCGCGGTACCAACACTGCACAATCTGCATAATAAAGTTCTATACACGGCAGTATGATCATCTGTACAGTGTCGCCCATTGAGACTTTCTTTAAAGTTGACCTTTGTTTCCCGGTATTAATTTTTGTCTTTTGATTAGAGGCTCTTGTAATCAGGGTGGGATAGTTTATCAATGCCAGCACGGCTCGCACAGCTCCTGGCTGGCAGTAATTGTCTCCGAGACGGTGATTAATGGGATGCTAAAACAGTGTAATGTTCCTGAGCATTATCTCTCTCTTCCCCGTCAGCCCCATAAGCCGTCCTTTATGTCGGTAATCCCAGGAGAGTGTTTACACTGAAATAATTGCAGCAAAATGAGAGCGTTCGGGGAATTTCAGAATGAGGATAATTGAAGTCACATACATTTCATCTGCTGGTTGATACAAATATTCTGCCATATAATATGTCTGGGTTCTTTATTATAGGTTAGTGGTTATTGGAGCAGATTTTTTCATGATAATGTTTCTAAATATCACTTTATTCTACCTAAGGCGGAAGCACAAACATGCAATTACTGTGTTGTCTAACCATTTTTGGCGTGAAAGAGAGAAAATCATGATATTGAAAATACTGTTAACGTTGTCTGAAATGTGCAATTCTGCCAGATATCAAGGTAACGGCCTCAAATATCAGCAATGAGTTTATTTTTCTTAATTTACTGCGAATTTTAGGAACAGCCTTGTACAGCTTCTATAATCCGACTCCACCTCAGATGGTGTACACAGGAGCCTAGAAAAGTGGGCAGTACGAATGGTGTAATGGTTAGTACACCTCCCAACTTGTAGGGAGACGAAGGAGGGACACAGGGATGTGCTCTGGAGGCGTGGCCTACTTAAATGGGGCGGGGCCCATACTCACGGCTCCCTAAGAGGCTGCGCCCCCATTTTGATGATGAGCCATACCCCCAGCCCAGCAGCCAACAGAAGGGCTCCCAACAGCCCCCCTCGCCGCGGGACACTGCCGGCCACGGGAGGGTTGCGGGAATTTCCCCGTAAACCGGGACATTCCCGCGGTAATCGGGACTGTTGGGAGGAATGGGTTAGCATTACTGCCTCACAGCACTGAGGTCATGGGTTCCATTCCCACCATGGCCCTAACTGTGCGGAGTTTGTATATTCTCCCCGTACTTGCGTGGGTTTCCTCCGGGTACTCCGGTTTCCTCCCACAATCCAAAATATACTGGTAGGTTAATTGGCTCCTAACAAAATTAACCCTAGAATGTCTGTGTGTGCGTGTGTACATGTGGTAGGGAATATAGATTGGAAGCTCCACTGGGACAGGTACTGATGTGAATGTTCATATATTCTCTGTACAGCGCTGCGGAATATGTGTGCGCTATATAAGAAACTGGCAATAAATAAATAAGTGGCCCAAGGCAACCAATCAGCATTAAGGTAACATCTCTAATTTGCATAATATAAAATTTTACAGAGCAGCTGACTGGTTGCCATGGGCCACTTACCCTCCCTTATCACTGCTACATACATCTATCCCTGAATCTTACCTGCCTACGCCTAGACCAGGCATGTCCAAACTATGGCCCTCCAGCTGTTGTGAAATACACATCCCAGCATGCCTTGCCATAGTTTTAGCCAGTGGTGGATAAGGCAGGGGCCATAGGCGCGGTAACCCTGGGGCCCCCATACATCAGGGGGCCCCCACACTCACGGCACCACTGCCATATGATAGCAAAACTGTGGCAGGGCATGATGGGACTTGTAGTTTCATAACAGCTGGAGGGCCATAGTTTGGACATGCCTGGCCTAGTACATCTTTGTTACAGCTGCGACATACAGCCCTTCTTCCCAAGCCCATTAGTGGAGTGTGCGTGATGTCAGTAGCTGACCAGATTTACCTGTATCCAGCGATATTGAGCAGCTTCCGATGGGATTTGGGCATATTCTCTAGGGTGCGATCTGATGTGCAGCCATACGCAGCCATACGCCCAGCGACCACATTCATTCACAAAGCGGGATTTCACTGGAGCGGGGCACAGGCTATACTGATTGCTGGCTTGCGAATTCACACCTGCACGACCAGAGCTGAATCAGGCCCTATATTCTATACAGAGAAACAGCAAGAAGAGCGTCGTTATGGGGACGTCACTTGTACACAGCCGCACCCAAGTATTGTGGCCCAAGGGGGCATTACGATTATATTTTACAGATCGTTTGCTTCAGTCTGATTTCAATGTTCGGTTGTTTATGTTCTATTAGCGCTGAAAGAAAAACACAACACAAAAACGGCGTCCTGTTAATAATATGAAAGTACATTCAAAAATAAATAAGCAAATCCAACCCGATTAGAACAATTAATTGTATTCCATGTGTTTGCTGTTTGCACAGAACGTCGGTATTAATAACTTGGAACTTTCAGAACAAAGCTTTTGACAAAACACAGCGATGTAAACAGATTTAGCCTCTAATCCGCTACTTTGCAATACCCTAAAGAAGTGACAGTACATACGGATAATAGCTGCCAGTATTTGCCTTTCTAGGCAGCGACGCACCAAACAAATGTGTAAATATTTAAGTGTCTACTGAATAATGAACGTGCGGCGGGATCCAGTCACTGGCATTATTCCTGCTTGGAGGACGCTGAGTCTGATTCTGAAGTGGACGCATATTGGGTAAGTGCTGCGTCTTCAGGTCGCAAAGGATCTGGGAAAGGAGGATGCAAATCCTGCTAGGGATGGACGTCGTTGCCATTGCCATCGATGGTTGCCATCGATGGCAATAGTGCAACTGGCCATCGATAGTGTCATACTATGCAATGGATGGCCATGTTGCTACCTATTGATGGTCAGCCATTTTCTTTGACTGATGGGGAAAAACAAAAATAAAACTACTTGTTTATGCTTGACATCGATGGAGGGAAACCATGTGGTTCTATTCTACATCGGCCATAAACCATCAATGATTTTGCCAACCCAAAATTCAGCAGGAGCTGTTTTTTGGTACTTGTGTATTATCTGGGCGCCCATCGCATACCACTAATTAAGGCATGCGAAGGGACCCGATGGGACCCGATTTCAGGGTTTTTAAAACCTGACTGTACAATTCTTATATCGCGTCGCATCGCATGCCATTATGATGGGATGTGATGCGATGAGACGCGATCATAGCCGATTTGGGCTTATTCCTTTGTTAAATGCCCCACAGACCCGATTTTTAATTGTACACCCACCCTGATGGGTCATTACTATGTTAAATGGCCCCCAATTGTTAACGCCACCCCACTATCTACGCCAACCCGAAGCGTGGCGAGTGCAGCAAGCCCGCAAGGGGCGGCGGTACGCGTCTTCACACCTTTTCATACCCCCACTATCCACGTCGACGTGGAGTTGATTTTAGATAGTGTGGCGAGTGCAGCCCGCGTGGTGACCCCAAAGCGTGGCGAGGGGACGCGGAATACATGTGAAGTAATCCGCGTCCCCTCGCGGGGCTCACTGCGCTCGCCACGCTTTGGGCTCGGTGGCTCGCTGCGCTCGCCACACTATCTAAAGTCAACTCCACGCCGACATGGATAGTGGAGGTATGAAAAGGTCGTAGGACGCGTACCGCCACCCCTCGCGGGCTTGCTGCACTCGCCACGCTTCGGGTTGATGTTGATAGTGGGGTGGCGTTAACAATGGGGGGCCATTTAACATACTTATTACCCATCAGGGTGGGTGTACAATTAAAAATCGGGTCTGGGGGGCATTTAACATAGAAATCAGGCATCAGGGTGCCTGTACAATTAAAAATCGGGTCGCATCGCATGCTATCATATCGCATGCGATGCGATGGGACCCGATTTTTGATTGTACGATGGGACCCGATAGAAATCTTGGGCGCCCAGATAATACACAAGTACCGTTTTTTTTTTTTTTAATAAGACACCCACTGCCAGCTTCTCAGATCTTCTGCATGCGTCCGAAACTCAGCATCAGGCAAATATCGGAAACATTGTTGGACCATTTTGTTGCTCGGGATTCCAAACTCAACGTCAAGTGCCTGTGTTTCGGACGCCACTCACAATCCCTGCCCCCATATAGTAACATAGTAATTAAGGCTGAAAAAAGACGCTAGTCCATCGAGTCCAACCTATCTCACCTGTAACTACTGACCTAAGTAAGTCATATCTATAGGATTCCCTTAGTGGCCAACAATGCATCCAGTTTTGATGTAAATTCATTAACAGTAGTTGCTGTAAACACCCCACTGGCAATGAGTTCTAGAATGTTACTGCTCTAATGGTGAAGAATCCTCTTTTTAATTCAGTACGGAATTTCTTTTCCTTGAGCCTCAGTACATGCCCGCGTGTCCTAGTATAGGCCTGTTAGTGACCAATCATCTCCCAGTTCCATATGATTCCCAATCCTGTATGTGAACATACTAATCATATCACCCCTCAACCTCAGTTTCTCCAGTGAAAACATATTCAGCCTGGTTAGCCTATCTTTGTATTCTAGTGATTTAAGACCTTTTACTAGCTTAGTCGCCCTTCTTTGTACCTGTTTCAATTCATTTATGTCCTTTTTAAGGTGCGGTGCCCAGAACTGAACACAATATTCCAAGTGTGGTCTCACCAATGCCTTGTAAAGAGGAAATATCACATTGGCATCCCTTGAATCCATACCCCTTTTAATGCATGCCAGTCTCCGGTTTGCTTTTGCTTCTGCACTTAAGCAGTGTGCACTATTACCCAATTTTTCATCTATGATGACCCCCAAGTCCTTCTCTACAGCAGAATTCCCTATAATAACTCCATTTAGCCTATAGGTAGCATGTTAATTTTTATTCCCATAATGAATTACTTTACATTTTTCAACATTTTACACCTTTCTGCCCACCTTTCCAGTTTATTTAAGTCACTTTGTAGTGTTTCTAATTTCCTTACTCAACTTTTTGTCGTCTGCAAATATTGCAATTTTACTCACTTCCAATATAATTAATGAATATATAAAACAAGGTGGGTCCCAATATTTAACCTTGCGGAACTCCACTTTGGACCTTACCCCACCTGGAATGTATGCCATTTACCGCCACTCTCTGTCCCCGATTGTGCAACCAGTTTTTAATCCAATTAAATTTTTTATCTCCTAACCCTAAATTACCCAGTTTCATTAATAACCTTTTATGAGGCACCGTGTCAAATGGTTTAGCAAAATCAAGCAGTATTAGATCAACAGATTTCCCTAAGTCCAGCCCCCTACTGACTTCCTCATAGAAGCTAATTAAATGAGTCTGACATGATCTATTATTGACGAACCCATGCTGAGCCTTACTGATCACTTTCTCCTGTTCTAAGACATTTTGGATACTATCTCTTATTATTCCTTCTAATATTTTGCCCACAATGGATGTAGGGCTGACCCGTCTATAATTTTCAGGGTTAGTTTTGCTACCTTTCTTCCATCTTGGTACTACGTTAGCTATGCGCCAATCCCTAGGTAGCATCCCAGAGTTTATTGATTACTCGAATATCAGATATAATGGTAGTGCTATGACAAAACTCAATTCTTTTAGTATCCTAGGGTGTATTTCATCCAGGCCAGGAGATTTGTTACTATTTAGGTTCTGTAATCTATTTTTGACTATTTCCTCACTCAAAAATACAGTTTGGGAGCATTTAATCTGTGGGAGATCTTCTGAAGATTCTTCCCTTATAAATACTGACGCAAAAAATGAATTGAATAATTCCGCTTTCTCTTGCAGTCTGGTTGCAGTCCTTTAACGAAAACCACATCTTAACCACACCATACCAGCTATTGCAAAAGCATTGCTGACCATTTGTAGTGTGGGTCAGGGGCATGTCCAGGAAGTGACATAGCAATAGCCCTACTGCTAGACTACTGCTGGACCTGCTGATACAGTACTTGTCTGCAGGTCTGTTGCCGTTAAAATGTCCCTGCTAAAATGGGTGACGCCTTAGAGGTGGCAGTTCTTAGGGATGATAAAGGAGGCAGCGGCCATTTTGGGAGAGACATGCATGGTGACAACAAGCAGACTGGACCACAGACATTCGGCACAGAGGGCATGAGGGTAACCTCTAACAAGGCACAGGTACGGGGAGGGGGGGCACAGCTGAACATGCATATCAATTTTGGCTATACAGCCAAAATCCTTGCATTTTCAACGAGTCCCAGTGATGTCACCGAACGATATCGCTTACCAATATTGATTGGTGTAGATGCGCAATTCGTCACCCGTGGCAAGCAGCATTTTCAGTTATTTAAAAAAAAAATCTGTATACAAATAATTAATTATGATAGGAAATGATCATTTAAAAAACCAGCTCCATTCCAATAGTAATTCTGTCTGGAGCAGTCTGCGTAAGTCATTGCTAATACAGACAAACCTGTTGACATTAGACACTTTTACAAGCTACTCTATAAGTTAATGTGCATTTTAGGTGTAATGGTCTGTCCGGCGTAATCACCTAATAATGCGTTTTGCGCCAGTGCTAATGGCTGTACTTGATGTCTAGAGACGATAAGGGGACAGTTTTGTAAAGCAGTAAATCTGTGACAGCTCAGTAATTTGTGAGCTAAGGGGACATTCGTTCTCGAATGACAAGTCCGCTAAACCATATTTATCGCACATGAACATCCCGGCCTGCAGACACAGGTGCATATAGGAAGGATGGGATGAAGCGGAGATTTGAGGATGGCCACCTCTCCTGCGTCAAGAGGAATTAGGGAGAAATGTTATCTCCAGCCCAGAGATTGATGTCTGGCTCAGTAGAAAACGTCCGGAAGATGAATGTTCTGCATTCTGATTTGTATTGGACGTGGGATGTGATTGTGGAAAGAAAATAACTGGATGTAGCAGAATTTGTAAGAGACGTGAATCTATTTGCCAGGGACCCAGTGCTGGAAATATTATAACAATGTTGCATCTTTATATTTAAACATAATGGGGCCTACACACGGAGCGATCTGGGTCGACCAAATTAAGGTAAAACATAAACTAAAGGTTAACATGTCTAAGATCTATAGCAGGGGTGGCCAAACCGGTCCTCGAGATCTACCAACGGTCCACGTTTCCCAGGTTACCTAGCTGCTGCACAGGTGTAGTCAGGTGCACAGGTGTAGTCATTACTAACTGTCACATTTTCAAACCTGCTGCATTCATTTCTACTATAGATCCACAGGTGGCATGAAAAACATGAACTGTTGGTAGATCTTGAGGACAGGTTTGGCCACCCCTGGTCTACAGGGTCATAAGGTGAACACATGCATTCAGTCAACATCGGGAAAGTCGACAGTGAGAAGGTCGACATGGGGGTTTCACGTTTTTCTTGTCCCAAATGTCGACATAGTTGACATGAACACCTGCACTGCCGCCCCTCACTTGGCGCACCATGCTTTGGGCACACTATTCTCCCTCCATGCCCTAGTGGATGGTAGGGCATGAAATACCACCTGCCGGCACTTTGACTCCATGTAGACCTTTTGACTGTCGACCTTAGGCATGTCGACCTTTAGCGGTTGACCCACTGAAGGTCAGTTCAAAGCGATCTGACTAAATTTCTTATAAAATGACCCACAATCCTTCCATGTGTAGAGGCCGTAGCAGTAGCGATGCACAGCTCTAAGCGTCACTATCGCCCGCCTGGATGTATACAGCATGCAGTATAAATCTAGTCTGATCACCGGTGCTCCCACCAGGGCAGAACACTGGCACTGCCAGATCGCTTAGAATACATCGATGGTGGATCGCTGTGTGCTGAGCAATCTGGCTGAATGATCTGAGCGATCTAGCATCGCTCATATCGCTGGCACACATCGCTCATATCGCTGGCACACATCGCTCATATCGTTGGCACACATCGCTCATATCGCTGGCACACATCGCTCATATCGCTGGCACACATCGCTCATATCGCTGGCACACATCGCTCATATAGCTGGCACACATCGCTCAGTGTAGACTTAAATACGGAAATAAATATGTACAATTATCAGCGCTTCTTCTCTAACTGCCACTTGGATTCTTGCTGCCTTTTAGAGGGTTTAGGAATATTTCACAATATACAGAGTACGTCCTCCTGGCACGGAATCTAATGGGCCCCATACATCAGCAATCACAATTTATGGATTTCCAGATACAGGGATTTTTTGGCCAGATAAATGGATTTTACAATCTATCTGACTTTGCCCACACATTACAGATTTATCTTAGTGATCGGCAGATTTTTCCATCTAAAGATTGCATCTTCATATCTGGAAATTGCCCCAATCGATTGTCATTTCAGCTGTTCATAATGTAAATAGATGAAGAAGATGAATTGGGAATGCCCACACATATAAAAAAGATCTGCAGATAATACCAGATTATTAAACATGTTTAAAAACCTGATTAAGCAATCGATTGGCGATTTTGATTGGGATTGCCAAAAGGGGGAGCCCACACATCTAAAATTAATTGTGACAATCATCTCCATATCTGAAAATTGTCACAATTAATTGCTGATGTATGGGGCCCATAAGAGATCTATGGGGTTATTCAGACCTGATCACATGGATTGGAATTCACAGGATGGGCAATCACGGCTTATAATATACATGCATGAGGCCTTCCTGTGATAAAATCCTGCTACTATTGCTGGCCATATGCAAGTTGATTGACAGGTAGACAATGTTTGTGGGTGGTAGCTGGACGTTCTCTGGGAGTGTCAGGGAAAACACAGGCATGTGTGTGAGGGGAAGTCATGTTACGTCAGCTCCGCCCCCTATCAGCCTGATTCTATTGCAGCCGCTGAGTAAGTCCTGGGCTACACACAGACTGCACACACTGGGGAATCATTATATGGTGAGGGGCATGGCCAGGTGTGTGAGGGGAAGTCATGTGACGTCAGCTCCGCCCCCAATCAGCCTTATTCTATCACAGCTGCTGAGTAAGTCCTGGGCTACGCACAGACTGCACACACTGGGGAATCATTAAATGGTGAGGGGCGTGCCCAGGTGTGTAAGGGGAAGTCATGTGACGTCAGCTCTGCCCCCAATCAGCCTGATTCTATCTCAGCTGCTGAGTAAGTCCTGGGCTACACTTATATGGTGAGGGGCGTGGCCAGGTGTGTGAGTGAAGTCATGTGACGTCAGCTCCGCCCCCAATCAGCCTTATTCTATCACAGCCGCTGAGTAAGTCCTGGGCTACGCACACACTGCACACACTGGGGAATCATTACATGGTGAGGGGTGTGGCCAGGTGTGTGAGGGGAAGTCATGTGACGTCAGCTCCGCCCCCAATCAGCCTGATTCTATCACAGCTGCTGAGTAAGTCCTGGGCTACACACAGACTGCACACACTGGGGAATCATTATATGGTGAGCGGCTGTTATCTGGGAGTGTCAGGTAATAAGTAGGCGTGGCCAGGTGTATGAGGGGAAGTCATGTGACTTCAGCTCCGCCCCAATAAGTCTGATTCTGCGCATTACAATTGTAGACACTGATAAAACAAACTGGGTAACAACACACAGACTTGGAGGAAGGAGGGCCCTGCTGCAAGCTTACAATGTACTGTATAGGGACATGGGAGGGAAACACAAGGACAGGCACCAGTAAGAGCATTGCAGTCCCACCAAGTTACAAGTCCAGAAGGGAAGCTATATAATACATAAGTGCCTTAGAGGGTTATGCATGTGGAACTTAAATATGATAGAATTGAAAGTTGAAAGGGAACACTTGAAAGTTTGGAGGCTAGTGGAGAGTCTTATTGTGCGTGGAAGGGCATTCCATAGGATGGGAGCAGCCCGATGATAGTCCTGTAATAGTGAATGGGAGCTAGTGATCCGTGCAGAAGAGAGACGCAGATCTTGTGCAGAGCGGAGTGGTCGAGATGGGAGATATTTTGTGATAAGTAGAGAGATATAAGCTGGTGCAGTATGGGTAATAGCTTTATATGTGAGTAGAAGTGTTTTATATTGAATACGGTAATATACAGGCAACCAATGGAGGGACTGGCAGAGCGGATCAGCAGACGATGAGCGTCTTGCTACGAAGATCAGCCTAGCAGCAGCATTTAGAATGGATTGTAGTGGTGAGAGTCTGTTCTTGGGAAGACCAGTTAGGAGACTATTGCAATAATCAATGCGGGATATAATGAGTGCATGGATAAGAGATTTGGTAGTGTCTTGTGTGAGATAGGGTCGTATTTTGGGTATATTTTTTAGATGCATGTAACATGATTTGGAAACCAATTGAATGTAGGGAACAAAGGACAGTTCAGAGTCAAGGATGACCCCTAAGCAACGAGCTTGTGGGGCAGGGTAGATTGTCGAGTTGTCAACAGCGATGGAGATGTCAGGATGGTAACTGTTCTTAGTTGACGGGAATATAAGTAATTCCGTTTAGGAAATATTGAATTTGAGTTGGCGAGAAGACACCCAGGATGAGATGGCAGAGAGGCATTCGGTGACAATTCTGGGGTTGATAGATAGATTTGAGTATCATTTGCATACAAGTGATACTGAAATCCGAAAGAGCTGATGAGTTTGCCAAGAGAGGAAGTATAGATTGAGAAAAGCAGAGGACCTAAGACTGAGCCTTGCGGAACTCCGACTGACAGGTAGTGAAGAGGAGGTAGAGTCAGAGAAGCGAACACTGAAAGAGCGATCAGATAGGTAAGATGAGAACCAGGAAAGGGCTGTATCATTAAGACCTAGAGAGTGTAGTGTTTGTAAGAGAAGAGTGTGATCCACAGTGTCAAACGCTGCAGAAAGATGTAGACAAAGTCCTGTCAGCGAGTTTTCCGCAGTGGCATTTTGGTGAGTCTTTTTCCAACTATCCCTAATACTTACCTCTTATCGTAGTGCCTAGATTTAACCTCCTCCCCTTCCAGTCTAACCGAACCTCTGACTCCCAGTTCTCCACACAGCTTAAGGTTGAACCTCACATTGGCCCTTACCTCTAACCATTGTGGTCCCTCTTTACTATTGTTAACATATCGATAGTCTAGGGATGTCAACATGGTGCCTGACAAAACATTTTCTTACCTGAGCCTTAATTTTGGTTGCACCCTCCAAAGGTGTCAGTAAAAATTGGGGAAATTAAGCCCTGTTATATTATATAATTAAATGGATTGCAGCATTTACTAAATGGTAGAACAGTGTGTGTGGCAATATGCACCTAATTAAATCTCTACTTATGATCGTTCAATTTGTGTTTTTGTCCCATTGCATTAGTTCCTGTTTTATTATCAATGAATGTTTATTTTCATGCATGAAATGACTGATACGACTTGATCTTTAACTGAATAGAATCTACATAACAATGATGAACATAAATCATCATTTCGCAATGTAAGTCTGAGTTACAGTGAACATAGCACAACACCTTCATCTCTATCACTGTAATCACACCAAGGCAATCACAATGTAATTACTCATTAGCATACACAGGGAAAAAAATAATAAATTCATTAGGTAAATGTAAGAAATTTCAAGGACATTGTTTGACCTGCGATTACATAGCTGAGAGCTTAAAATAACATTGTACTGGATGAAGCACAGGAAAATGTTCTGGATTGAAGTGTGAATATCGTTCTTTTTAACTAATATTACTTTCAAAATTGATTCCGAAATTGTAAAAAAAAATGTTATTGCCGCCATGATGATTTCTACAAGGTGACATCAGATTTTTCCCTCGGGGGTGGCAGGAATTCCAATCTGGCCAATTGGATCATTTCTAAAGGTTTAAAAGGTTTCTTCCCCGGATTCCCAGACACCAGAACAATGTTATCCACAGTCAATCTGTGCGCTAGTGTTCTAACCACCTTTTTCCTGCAATTACACAGTTTAGGTAATTCTCCGGATCCAAGTGATTGCTCTGTTCTTCAGTTCTCCAGTCAACCGGTCCAGTCCGCCTGGAAATTCTGCGGTTCTGAGTATTCTTCAGTTCTTCAGTTCTCCAGTCATCTGGTCCAGTCCGCCTGGAAATTCTCCGGTTCTGAGTATACATCAGTTCTTCAGTTCTCCAGTCATCTGGTCAAGTCCGCCTGGAAATTCTCCAGTTCTGAGTATACATCAGTTCTTCAGTTCTCCAGTCATCTGGTCCAGTCCGTCTGCTAATTGTCCGGTTCTGAGTATACATCAGTTCTTCAGTTCTCCAGTCATCAGGTCCAGTCCATCTGGAAATTCTCCGGTTCTGAGTATACATCCGTTCTTCAGTACTCCTGTCATCAGGTCCAGTCCGTCTGGTAATTCTCTGGTTCTGAGTATACATCAGTTCTTCAGTTCTCCAGTCATCTGGTCCAGTCCGTCTGCTAATTGTCCGGTTCTGAGTATACATCAGTTCTTCAGTTCTCCAGTCATCAGGTCCAGTCCGTCTGGTAATTCTCCGGTTCTGAGTATACATCAGTTCTTCAGTTCTCCAGTCATCAGGTCCAGTCCATCTGGGAATTCTCCCCCTCCGCCGCTGCCAGCTTTATACACAGAGCCGCAGGTACCCGCGCGGCAAGGACAGCACTGCAGGCTCCTGTCAGACGCCAGCATGGACCCCCTGCCCGGTCCCCAGACGGCGCAACAGGTACCCCACCCCCCGGCACCGGGGCGCCCCACCTTGACTCGCCTGGGGCGCTCCTGTGCCTTGCACCGGCCCTGGGTACTGGTCCAGAATTCCTGCATATTGTTATTATATAGAATAAGATCTTAGATATAGGACCGAGGCAGGGGGTTGTGGTCTGCATGTCAGGTGCCTCAGAAGTCTATACCTCCCTATGGGAGTTCCTGGCAAACCCCCCCCCCCCCCCCCCCCGCATGCTAGATTCTGCACCCCTTTTCTGGATCAGGTCAACCTCTATTGCTATTAAACCACACCTAGGAACACACGGCACCAGTGTCGGACTAGGACAAAAGGGCCCACCAGGGGATAGTATGGGTGGGTACAGCGCATGACATCATGGTATGACGTGAAGTCATGACGTGATGTCTGCCCACCAGCCTGAAATCCTGCAGACGCCGCTGGGTTAATCATCTTCTACTAACTGCCTGGTGGCATAAACACTTATTGAATGTTTGCAACAGGTCCCGTTCCCTTAAAAAAGTGGACAGGGTCAAAAATCCCTGGGGCCTACTAGTGAATACCCCAGCCTGCTATTCTCCAGTTCTATGCATCTCAATAACAACAGCACCTATGTGTGTACACTCTGGGGGTGATTCAGGTAGGTTTGCAAAAACAGCCTGTATTTACTCAGCACAGAAACAAAGTAACTCACCCAAATGTAACTCTCTCTGCACCTGTTACATCTGCCCCACCTACAGTGCAGCATGGTTTTGTCCATTAAAAAAGGAGTTTGCTTTTGCAAACCAACCTGAAACCCTCCCTCTGTGTAATGCATGCAACATAGGAGTTTTTAGGTATCTTCAAGTGTGCACAAAATACTCAGTACAGCGGTGTGTGTGCACTGCGCTGTACTGAGTAATGCCCTTTAAAAAATAAAATCATCTTTCAGTTGTAGAGATGGCAAATTTAATATGCTACAAATGAAAGGGTTTATAATTATTGGAACATCGGTAAGAGGTACAGCTATGATAGCAATACCACGCTGATTTCTCCTGTACCCCATGCTGGGCCTAAGCACCGATAATTACTAAGTGCTCACCTCTTCTAAATGTATTCCGATAAATCTCACCCATTTAAAAAACCGACTTCTTCTCCCAAATGCCTCTCATTGTAGTCCTGCTTCTGCTTTTGTTCTGCTATTTACTTTTGGATAATAGCAACATATTAATTTTCAACGCATCATCCACCTAAGAAGCTTTAGTTAATTCCTGAGATAATATATCTCCCAATATAATGGAAACAAATGGAAGGAACAGAAAGTTTCTACACTTCCGCAGAGTTGGCGGATTAGCATCCAATTACTGCGTAACCTCAGGGAAAACCGGGGAAAATTAGAGTAATGAGTTTAAACAATAAGACAATTACAAATTGGAAACTTCTTCTGTATTTTTTTTTTAAATATATATATATATATATATATATATATATATATATATATATATATATATATATATATACACCATAAGGGGGACCTAATGGGTCCCTGCTGTTTTCTAAAAGAAAAATATTCAATGGTATTAAAGACATTTCTAATGCACTTTAAATACACTTTAACAAGTACATTGTGTTGAACACTTAGGGGGTATTCAATCCCCACCGCTATTTCCGACAGGGTAAATAGCAGCGAGCGCCTATTAAATGCTGTTGTTCCCAATAGCATAAAAGATGTGGCCTGCTAGAACGGACCTGACTTTTTAAAAGCAGTCAGGCCCGTTTTGCCAAAAACGACCATGGATTGTCAATCACGGGCTATCTCGAAAATCCACGTAGTTTGCGCAGGCACTCCCCCTTTTCACCGATCGGCAGGCAGGACATTGAATCCCGCGTGCTGATAAACTGGTGAGTGGGCCAAAAAACAAGCCAGGGTCCCAACTGTCAGTATGTACCGACAGTCGGGTCCCGGGATTGAATGCCCCTTTAACCTAGAAATTATGGTAAAAGTAGTAATTCTGATAAAAAGTTGGGGCCTCTAGGGAATGTGCAAGAAGGGTCAGTTCCCAAATGTATATGGATGTAATGCACTTCCCATGGCGCTACATCTTAGAGTCATGATAAAAATTATACTTAAAAAGTTCTTATCTGTATCTGCTGCCTACTCTATTCAGAATCACTGTGCGGCAGAGTCTGGCGATCTTGGTTCCCAGTACATGAACAGCAAGAAGTGCACCCCCACTCACTTCTACAGGGAGCTATGCTGAACATATCATCGTATCTTTAAATAATCTCCAGCGAATAGGTGCGTACCCCACTCACGTCTACAAATGATAACTGAAGTTTTCAGAGGCATCTTTTTCAGACCGGTACTCACGTCGTCAGATGTATAATGACACACAACAAGGTATCTTTCTCCTTGTGTCAAAGATGGAGCAGACGTCTCAAAAAATGGACAATTTTTTTCTATAAGTAACATGATAACCATAAAAAAAAGAATACAATATTAAAAATGGAACAGGAAAGGTCCTACACTCTGAATGTTAGTGCCAGGAGAAAAAACAGCCAGACAATCCAGATAGCTGACTACATCACAAATAAGGACCCACCTTATGTTCCTCTCCAGTAAGAAGTCTCTACAGGACCAACAATGTTTCGAAACTCTAGTGTTTCTTCCTCAGGGCTGTAGAAGGGGTTGGGAAAACAAACAAGACAAAATGCACCTGCAGTATGGTTTTGCCAGTTGAAAAAAATCTTGTTTTTGCAATTATCTCTGAATCAGACCCCATGTTCATTTTCTCCTAACACCAATGTGGTTCCAGATTCCAGGGATAACTGTGTCTAGATAGACCGCCCATATTTAGACACCAAAAGGTCTATATGCAGAAGGTTGTCATCGTCAACAATGACAAAAGGTCGAAGTGCTCTACGTCGACACAGAATAAAAAATAGACACAAGCAAAATGTCAACACAGATATTGTCAACACATGAAAAGGATTGATATGAGTTTTTGACTTTGTGTACACCGGCTGGGCTCACTTGGCTTTTTATATTGGGCCAGGTGCCATGGCAGACTCTACCGTTCTCAATCAGAGTCCATGTGGATGTATCGTCAATGGCCTTCTCTATTTAGGACTAGGGATGGCCATCGACCATCGATGATTTGAAATCATTGATGGTTCATGGCCGATGTCGAATACTTTTGCCATCAATGGGGGAAGAACCAGATGGTTGGGTGCCAGACGGCTCCCCGACAGTCGGGATTCCGACAGTCATTACTTCGAGGTCAGAATCCCGACTGCTCCCTCGTGGGGGTCCATGACCCCCATAGAAGGAGAATAAAATAGGTGGCCTCCGCGCCCGCAAGGGGCTTCATTGCGCTCCCCCCGCTGTGCAGTCGGGATTCCGACGTCGGAGTAATGTGTTATACCACACCCAGATGGTTTCCCTACATCGATGGCAAAGGAAAACCGATGTTTCTTTTTTTCCCCCAAGGTGCCAGGACATGGAGCATAGCCCCGCCCCCAAAATGCAGAAGTCCCGCCCCCAAGTTATGTAACCATCGATGGCCATCCCTATTCTCAGTGGCAAACGCATGATTTTCAGAAGGGGGTTTCCAGAGGGGCGGAGCAAAGCACGGAGATGGACACTTAGGTGACCCAGTATATGCCAGGTCAGTTAACGTATTATAGATAGACCAAATGTATATAAATAATAATAATAATTATATATATATATATATATACACATACATACATACATACATACATACAGGGGCGTCAACAGCAGTGTAGACCCCTGGGCATATTAATGTATTGGGGCCCCTACCGATCCTCCAGCGGTAGGGGTGTGAGAAGCTTTGATGTCCCACGGGTGTTAGGGGGTATTATATCAACCGCTCAGCATGTAGAATTGAAAAAGCCGCCCTGAGCGCGGCGAAACGCGTTTTTGCAGATCCTTGTTTATCCAAGCTGAGGACCGTGAGTTGCTGCTGACATCTGAAAACATCATCGGTCTCATGCCACGGTACTACCAGCGCAGGAACTGGTGGGTCATTTGCACAGACCCAGCCGCACGGTCACCTTGCCCTGTGAGCACACCGAGAGCTCTCACCACCAGAACGGACACGCTGGGATCCATCTCATCCAGCACACTCTTGGTCCGCTGAGGGGTGATAGAGCTTGGAGGCAGACAGACGCTGCATAGCGGCGGCAGACTCCAGACGCACTAAGTGGCTGATCCGCTGGTCAAACATCGCCAGCAACGGACTGATACCATCTCAAGTCAGTGAGTACTGCATCTGTGCCTGCTCTCAACCCCCCCCCCCCCCTCCCCACCCCCTGTTCTTGCCCTGGACTCTACTCACCACACGGAGTGCCACAAGTTGCTTGCAACATAGGGGCTCACAAGTGTAATCATTACACCTTCAACCATACTCATTGTGAGCTATAATCAAACTTTTTTGCCAACTGCTGGGACACTTTTGGTTACACCTGGGAGTGACAGCAAGCCAGTACAACATCTGTGCATATTATGTTGCATACCTCGTGACCACAGTGGTAACTAAGGCCTTTATACACAAGCGCTTAGTGTTGTGACAATTATGTGTATTTACATTAATGTGTTTTTAAAATACTTGCATGCAATTTATTGTTTTATTGTGAATTGTTATTAATGTGATATTAAATTGTTATTTTGTGTGTGCAAACGGCGCCTAGTGGTTCTTTTCCTTGTTTGCTCAGCATGTAGGGCCTGGATCAGTAATTTCCACTAATTACCCCTTTACTGCACAGATGGTGGGAGATGGGATGGGAGAAGGGGGCATTGGGCTTAATGAAGGGGCCCTGATCAGAGCCGAATTTCCCATTAGGCACGTGAAGCACGTGGCTAGGGGCGGCACATGTTTGGGGGCGGCACTTGGATGCCTGTGATGGTACTGTCAGCCCAAAGTGTACCAATAACTGAAAAATATCCACTGTACTGTACCGTGTTCCATCTTAAATAGAGTGTAAATGATAGGACATGCAGATACTGCCCCTGTAAACTGTCCTACTTAGTAATATGTATACATAATAAAAGAATGTCACAGTTAGTGGCTTTTTGTAATAAATCCATTTTATTGGCTATTATCAAATGAGGGCTTATAAATAATCAATAAAAATAATATAATTAGACAGGGGGTGGCGTTATTGTTGTGCCTAGCGGCGCCGTCATTCCTAAATCCTCCCCTGGCCCTGATACATAACTTCCAGGGTGGTAGAGGATGTATAATACGCAGAGGAGGAGTGTATAGTGGAGTGGTCCTGGGGACTAGGGGATCAGAGTTCAGGAGGCAGAGCAATCAGCCAACGAGTATATAAAACTACATACCAGGTGTGTGGAGCAGTAACCAGCTGCTGGAAGGCTGATATCTCTGGTTCTGGGAACAGTAGATACAAGCTTCTAGTGTCCATCAAAGTGGGAGAGTCCGGGCTTTTGGAATAAACCCTCAGAAAAACTCTACATCAGACAGAACCTGAAGCCTGAAGCGTGGCGAGCCCCGCGAGGGGACGCGCATAACTTCACAGGTATACGCGTCCCCTCGGGCGGCTCGCTGCGCTCGCCACGCTTCGGGCTCGGTGGCTTGCTGCGCTCGCCACACTATATAAAATCAACTCCACACCCACTGGCGTAACTAACGCTCAGCAGCCCCCGCCATGGCGGGGGGGCGCAGACACCAAGGGGGCGCAGGGTCACGGGTGACGCCGGAGACAAGATTCCTGAGTGAGGTGCAGCTGCTGCGGCAACCTTCTCTCCGCCTCTGGCTGTCTGTGTGAGGACGCAATGACAGGGTTAATTGAGCGTCCTCACACAGACAGCCACAGAGCTCCCCCTTCCACCTTGCACGCTCCGTTATCTCTTCTGGGCTCCCTGTAGCCAGCAGCGCTGGGGCTTCAGAGGCTGTGTGAGTGCTGACAGGCAGTGCTCGAAGTTCAAGTGACCTCACACACTTTCACCTTTCCCGGTCATGAACGGGAAGTGAACTGCAGGACGGCATATGTGTGGCTATGTGTGCTCAGAGCATGACAGCTGAGCACACAGCCTGCACAACAAGCCATGTGTTGCACTTGCCCTGTATATTTAATGACATGGCCACCAGGGTAGGAGGGGGATGCACTCTGGTGCACTTAGGAAGAGCAAGATGCAGACACCTTCTTCCCAGCACCAGAAAAAGATCTCTGCTGTGACCCGGATCATCTCTGCACTATTGCCTGATCGCAAGCACCTTCACAAATCTGCTTCGATGTGCAGCAGCACTAAGATGTAAGTCCCAGTGTGTTTTAATTTTTCTTAATTATAATTAAATTATAATTTTATTTACTATTTATTTTTTACCATAACCCACCCTCTTGACTCCTGCACCCACACGAATTAAGTGTTCAAAATTGTGCTATGGGGCCCATACAGTTTAAGTAATGCCTCTGGTGACACAGCCACACAGCTGCTAAGGGTCGTTTCATATAGGACTGGCCCCTCACAGATTTTGTGTTGTGCCCCCTTTGCCCATTAATTTTAAAAGTTGTTGTATAAATGGGTGCCTCACCCTTAATAGAAGGCTCTCATAATAATTTATTTTTAAATAATTAAGTGGCACTCCAGCTGTGATGCTCTGCCACAGTCCTCTGTGAAGGAGCAGAACCCTTGTTCTGTCCACATCTGCGTAAGAGTATTAGAGGGAAGGAGGGAGGGAGAGGTGCAGGGTTAATAGAGGGAAGGGGTGTATTAGAGGTACAAGGGTGATAGAGGGAAGGAGGTATGGAGAGGTGCCTGATTAATACAATTTTTTTTTTTTGGGGGGGGGGGGGGGGGGGCGCCAGAATTATTTTTGGCAAGTTACGCCACTGTCCACACCGACGTGGATAGTGGGGGGTATGAAAAGGTCGTAGGATGCGTACCGCCGCCCCTCGCGGGCTCGCTGCGCTTCGGGTTCACGTTTATAGTGGGGGGGTGGCGTGGGGGTGCATTTAACATTGTAAGCACCCATTAGGGTGCTTATACAATTCTACATCGTATATGGGGCAAAATCGCATTGCATGCCATCGGGTGTATGGCATGCGATGCGATCAAAAATCGGGCGACTAGTTATCGATGGCGCAGTGCTAGTACACAAGTACCCTTTTTTTTTCTTCAAAGTGCCGGGACACGGAGCATAGCTCCGCCCCCCCAACACCCACAAAGACCCACCCGCATTTTGATTGGCCCACAGGCCAATCAATCAAACACAATGGATGACCATCGATATGTAAAAATATTAGTGGTCAGCCATTGCATAGTTTACCACTATCAATAAGGTATGGGTAATCATATGATGTTTCATCGGTAACATCGGATTTATGGTTCCAATGTTCGATGTTTAACCCTGCAATGTTGAGGATCCAATGTTTCATCTACATCGCTAGATTCCCCCCCCCCCCTATGTTTTTCTCAATCTTCCAATGTTTTTTTCTTTTCAATGTGTGCTGCTTTCAATGCTTTGCAGCCAGCTCACTCTCTCCTTGATTTATATTCATTAAAAACTTAAGAGACGGATAAAAAAAAAAAAAACATGAACAAACATGACAGTATCACTGCTGGCTGGGCTTTCATATGTGTGTGTGGCTGTGTGCAGCTGCTGTGACTGGTAGCTGACAGTGAAAGACAGTCTGGCCAGCCATTCAGCAGTAGCACACAGGACAGACCCATTCCTGCCTCACTGCAACTGGTGCTGTTAGTGAGTCACTGTCGCACAGGTCTGGTTTGCATATCAGTGCTGATATACAGACCACACTGTGCTAGAAGCACTACAGCAGACAGCGACACTCCAGGCAGGGAAGAGGAACTGCATGGGTTTTCAAAGATAGCGGGTGCTAGAATGAACAGTATAATACGATAGTCACTAGTAGTGACATTGTGGTGAACTCCCTTCATATTTATTTATTTATTAATATTTCTTATATAGCGCAGCATATTCACTTGCGCTTTACAATAGGAGACAGTGATACAACAAACTGGGTATTTACAGTCAGTCAAAGGTATGAGGGCCCTGCTCGCAAGCTTACAATCTATCAATTGATTTATTATTATGCAGCAAGCATATCACAGCACCTTACAAAGGGCCTGATTCAGTTGTGGATGCAGACATTTGCACTGTTTATTTCTGTGCAGTGATTTATTAGTAACAGCGGCTGCAGATACTGAGTGACAGGTACAGTAGTTTCTATTTGAGGGAGGGGATGGGGGCTGGTTTGTCAAATGCAGACGTGTTTCAAACATTAATTTGCAGTTGCACTGGCTCCAGCGTCTTTGTTCTGATGGTTATTCTAAGCAACAATCGGGTTGCTCAGATGTTTGATGTTGGCAATGTTGCATCTTTTATACTTAAGTGGTGGATTTGAGAGTGCAACTGCATCCACCTCTGAATTAGGCCCAAAGTTTTTCCATATTAAAACAATCGTTATAAATGTATTTAAATTAAAGTATTTTTTTTTTTTATGAATTAGCAATAGCTTGATATTACAAATGCCAGCATAGTCATGTTTTTTTTATAGTAGTAGTAGTACGTTTATTTATAAGGCGCCGCAAAGTGTCCGCAGCGCTGTACATAGCAAACAAAAAACAAATGACAAGGTAATGTACAGGGTGTGTTGATAAAATACAGTATGAATAGGGGTATAGCTGGTAGAACTAAAATCAGCATCAGTTCTGAAGTAGGTATCAAAATTGTCGAGGAGACTGAAGATGAAGTAGAGGAAGGGAAGAACAGGACAGGAGCACAGGTGAGGTAAAGAGGTAGGGTGAGTACGTGAGGAAGGAGGACCCTACTCATAAGAGTTAACATACTAAAAATAGGTGGGTGGACGAACGAAATACAATAGGATAAGTAGGAACGGAGGGGAACGGAGGCAGGATAGGAGGAGCGAAAGAGGTTAGGAGGAGGAGGGATAGGCTAGTTGAAAAAAGTGGGTTTTGAGGGAGCGCTTGAAGGAGGTAAGAGAATCAGAAAGCCTGATGGGTGGCGGGAGGTTGTTCCAGTGCAGGGGGGCAGCGCGAGAGAAGTCTTGGACACGGGAGTGGGAGGAGGTGATTAGGTGAGAGGTCAGTCGGCGGTCAGCGATGGAGCGAAGAGGACGGGAGGGAGTGTGGATAGAGATCAGTGAAGAGAGGTAAGGAGCGGTGGAGGAGGAGAGAGCCTTGTAGGTGGTGGTGAGGAGTTTAAAGAGAACTCGGAAAGGAATGGGGAGCCAGTGAAGAGCCAGTGGAGCCAGTGGGGAGCCAGTGTTACTGGTTCTCCGTCAGAGAGTATCATAGAGAACCCACTAAGATTCTGGAAACTGATGGAACCAACATACCCAGATCTTGCCAATTTAGCTAGACGATATAAAATAGCTAGACGATATAAAATAGCTAGACGATATTTAACAACTGTGGCCACTTCAGTACCTTCAGGACGCCTGTTCTCTAAAGCTGGTGAAATTAAAAGTAAAACCAGGAATAGGCTAGATGGGATACTACTGTCAAAATTACTATTTCTGCACAATGTGGATAAGAAAATTTGGGGGCCAGTTTGAAAGTATGCTGGACTGGAGTCTCCCCTTCCCCAATTTCTGTTATTCTCCTCCCAGTTTTTATTTTGTTTTATCCACCTGTATTGTGAGGCCCATAATTAATGTACCTCAATAGTAGATTCCAATTTGCTACAAAGAGGTTTTTTTCAATGTACTATGTGATTGTTCTATGTAGTATGTTCTATGTTGAACTGTGTGTACAGTTTTTTTGCTATTTTCTATGATCAACATAAGTTATTAGCCTGTTGCTACAGTTAAAAATCTAGGTAAAATAGCAGATTGTGAGTTGTTGCAATAAAGGTTTGATAGTTAACGCTTCATGTTTTTTTCCTTCCGTAACAAATTTGATTTGCCACAAAACATGAATCATATATCCATTGTGTGTGTATAACTGTAAGCCTCCAACAAGATAAACTTAATAGAGGGATTATTTATCATTTCAGAAGCTTATTAGTGTATTATATGCTTTGGTTTATTTAAAAAAATATCGAAACATCAGGGTCACAGTACCAATGTTTAGGTCTAAATGATGTTTTGCAACCAATGTTGAAAAACATAATTTGACCGATGTTTTCTTTCGATGTCCCATCCCTACTATCAATTGTAATGGCAACAATGGCCATCACCTAAATGCACTGCCACTCGCCCAGAAGGTGGAATTGAACCACTCTGTCGCTAGACAGCTACAGGTTTGAAGCCTGCACCCCAGACCACTGAGGATCATCTGGGCAAAGAGACATTAGGAAATAACTGTATATATATAGGCTGTGTTTGTAATGTAGTTTAAATTATGGAGATAGTTTTTTATTTATTTGTTTTTTTCCTGTGTAAACCTAAGGTAATAATTGCATAGTACACATACATATTGTTTCCTGCTTTGACAATGATCGGAGTCCACGTGGATGTAATTGTATGAAAAAATCATAAAAGCTCATATCGTCATTTTCATGCATGGACTATTTCAGTGTTGACCTTTTACTTTTGTCGACCTTCAAAGTCAACTTAGTACATGTTGACTGTCCCCATCCCCACGGGCCATTCAGTCAAATATAATGGATAACCATTCATAGCTAAAACTAATAATGGTTATCCATCACATAGTTTATGACTATCGATGGCTGGTTGCAGAATCACCATCGATGGTGACTTCATTGATGGCCACGCCTACCAGAAGGTGGAATTAAGCCACTCTGACGCTAGAGTGCCCTATTCTGTCCATCTCTCTCTCTTTGTTGCCCCATCCATCCATCCCTCTCTGTGCCCCCTCCTGTCCATCCCTCTCTCCCTGTGTCACCTCCCGTCCATCCCTATCTCTGTGCCCATCCCTCTCTCTTTGTTGCCCCATCTGTCAATCCCTTTCTCTGTACCCCCTTCTGTCCGTCCCTCTCTCTTTGTGCCCCCATTCGTCCATCCCTCTCTGTGCCAACTCCTGTCCATCCCTCTCTATTTATGCCCCCTCCTGTCAGTCCCTCTCTCTCTGTCACCTCCCGTCCATCCCTATCTCTTTGCCCCATTGTGCCCATCCCTCTCTCCGTGCCCCCTCTTGTCCATCCCTTTCTCTGTGCCCCCCTCCTGTCCATCCCTCTCTCTTTGTGTTACCTCCTGTCCGTCCCTATCTCTTTGCCCCATTGTGCCCACCCCTCTCTCTGTGCCCCCACTTGTCCATCCCTCTCTCTGTGCCCCCTCCCATCCATTCCTCTCTCATAGCCCCCTCCCATCCGTCTCTCTCCCTTTGTCGCCTCCTGTCTGTCTGTCCGTTTTAGTCCTCTCCATCTGTTTATGTCCTCTCCTGTCCGCTCTTCTCTCTCTCTCTCACTCCTGTATTTCTCCCGATTTATCCCTCATTTCCTCCTTTTCTACGAAAGCCCCGTTCTCTCTATCTCGCTCCTCACTCTCCTACTAAGGGACATTTCAGTGGCTTGGGGTTGGGGGGGGGGGGCTTTTCAAGATTTTGCTATGGGCCCCCCAAAGTTCTAGTTGTGCCCCTGATAGCCCCTGTTAGTCGGGATCCCCCCCTGTCGGGCAGTCATCTGGCACCTGAAATTGGTTCCATAACGTCTTTGTCTCTGATGAGCTTGTGGATAGTTTTTGGCTTCCACAAGTCGGGTTTCAGTCCCTCCAGTTGGTGTTCCCTCACAAACTTGGACACGTCCAGGTAGAACCATGGAATATTCCAGTTGTAAGGGATGGAGCTGCCCCACTTGTCCCATTTAAGGGTCCTCCACAGAGATAGGAGGAAGAAGTGGGACATGGAGTTCCCTGGAGTTCCCTGCAGAGCCTTGACAAGTGCCAATGAGAGTTCTGCTGATACCGTTACACACAAAGAAGGCTCTCAGCATCATTGGAATGTCTGGATGTCTTTGCTGCCTTTGAGGGGATCTTTGTACATAACAATCTGCTTCCATTTTGGAGCCCCAGATGAAGTGGAAAATGGCCCGTAGGAGCAAGTGTGAGGAAGGCGGAGTTCATATTATCTGGGGAAACGCGTTGAGCTTATATGTTGATCTACTGGGACCCTGCATACCTACCTGTGATCCACCACATGTCTCCTGAATCCATAGAGCACCACAAGGAACTGGTAAAGTGATTGATTATCCATATGGGATACCTAGCCCAATCCCGAAACACACCAGATGTCAAAGTAGATGTTCCAGTACCCATCAGTGGATCACCATAGGAATGGTAATACTGTATACCATGGGTCCTCAAACTGTGGCCCTCCAGATGTTGTAAAACTACAAATCCCAGCATGCCTTGCCACAGTTTTAACACTCCTTTATAGCAAAACTGTGGCAAGGCATGCTGGGATTTGTAGTTTCACAACATCTGGAGGGCTGCAGTTTGAGGACCCATGATGTATAATATCATCTCATACCTAGTTTGGAGAAATCTGTGACTTCTTAATTGAATTGTATTGAATTTCCCTCACACTACTTGCATCCCCTCCCCTGTTTTGGCATCAATCTGGAGAACCAGGTGTTTTTCCACCATCGATGTCAAGCTTAAATGAATAGTTTATTTTTTTTCCCCCACAGGCCAATCGGTCAAAAAGTGGATGACCATCAATAGGTTAAAACATTGATGGCCATGTATTGCATAGTTTAACACTATCGATGTCCAGTTGCACTATTGCCATCGATAGTATGGCCATTGACCATCGATAATTTGAAATCATCAATGGTTGATAGTCGATATCAAATACTTTTGGCATCAATGTGGGAAAACCAGATTGTTTCCCTTCATCAATCGTTTTGCTATTTTTTTTTTTTTTCAAAGTCCCATGACCCCCAGCACCCACGTAGCCATGCCCCCACATTATGATTGGCCCACGGACCAGTCAGTCAAACAAAATGGATGACCATCGATAGGTAAAACTATTGATGGTCATCCTAAGTTCACATAGTTAATACTATTGATGACTGGTTGCAGTTTCACCATCGATTGTGACTGCAGTGATGGCCATCCCTAATCAATATCAAAATCCCTATCCAGAAGTAGGGATGGCCATCAATGGTTTATGGGCAATGTCGAATAGAATTGCCATCGATGGGGGAGAACCAGATGGTTTCCCACCATCAATGTCAAGCTTAAACAAATAGTTTAGTTTCTGCTTTTCCTCCAAGGAGCTGGGACACAGAGATTAGCTCCGCCCCCAACACCCACAAAGCCCCACCCCCATATTTTGATTGGCCCACAGGCCAATCAATCAAAGAAAATGGATGTCGATTGATATGTATAAACATCGATGGTCATCCACTAAATAGAAATATAATATCGTTTGTCAGTTGTACTTTTGTCATCGATGACAACCATTGATGGCAAAGGCAACTGTGGTCATCCTTACAATCGATGGTGACCAACGATGGTGAAGGCAACGACGGCCATCCCTATCAGTATACGGTCATTAGGTCTACACCAACTAGGTCGACAAGAATTGAGTCGACATGACTAGGTCGACAGGCAGCAGGTTTAGGTCAACATGGGTCAAGGCCAACATGTGTCTAGGTCGACATAGGTCTAGGTCGATAGGTCATTAGGTTGACACAAGCATTAGGTCAACATGGGTTAGGTCGACAGTCAATAGGTCAACATGGGGTTTTTCACTGTTTTTTGAGCCGACATGTGCCGACAGGCGGTATTTCATGCCCTACCATCCACTAGGGCGTGGTGGGAGAATAAAATAGTGTGCCGAGCGTAGCAAGGCACTGTGCCCGAAGCATTGCAAGCATAGCTCCGCCCCCGGCACCCATTAAGCCTAGTGCTTTGATTGGCCAATCAGTCAAACAAAATGGATGACCATCGATAGGTAAAAATATTGATGGCCATCCATTGCATAGTTTAGCACCATCGATGGCCACTTGGAAAATTAGCACCAACGATGGCCATCCCTACTATCCAGGAGAAAAAAAAATGTATGTTTGACATTATGGGATGGCCATCGATGGTGTAGAAATCATCGATGGTTTATTGCCGATGTCAAGTAGTTTTGACAACGATGGGGAAGAACATGGTTTCCCACCATTGATGTCAGGCTTAACTGAATAGTTTTGTTTTTATGTTTTCATTAAGGAGCTTTGCCCCCAACACACGTCAAGCCCTGCCCCCATTTTTTGGTTGGCTTCAAAGCAAATGGATGACCATCGATATGTAAAAGTATCGATGGTCGAGCAATGCACACTTATACACCATCGATGGCCTGTTGCACTTTTGCCATCGATGGCAACCATAGGCAATGATGGCCATCCCTAGTTGGTAAAAGACACTTCGTTGAGTCATGCACTCGCCCAGAAGGTGGAATTGAACCACTCTGTCGCTAGACAGCTACAGGTTTGAAGCCTGCACCCCAGACCACTGAGGATCATCTGGGCAAAGAAACATTGGGAAATAACTGTATATATAGGCTGTATTTTTAATGTAGTTTAAATTATGGAGATAGTTTTTTATTTATTTGTTTTTTCCTGTGTAAACCTGAGGTAATAATTGCATAGTACACATACATATTGTTTCCTGCTTTGACAATGAAGTTATAAATTCCTATATTTAGCAAAGGGTAAGAGACTCCTCATTTGCATTCTGCACTATTGCATTCTGGGCCATGGCACACTCTACCTTTCCCAATCGGAGTCCACGTGGATGTAATTGTATGAAAAAATCATAAAAGCTCATATCGTAATTTTCATGCGTGGACCATTTCAGTGTTGACCTTTTACTTTTGTCGACCTTCAAAGTCAACTTAGTACATGTTGACTGTCCCCATCCCCACGGGCCATTCAGTCAAATAAAATGGTATAACCATTCATAGCTAAAACTAATGATGGTTATCCATCACATAGTTTATGACTATCGATGGCTGGTTGCAGAATCGCCATCGATGGTGACTGCACTGATGGCCACGCCTACCAGAAGGTGGAATAAAGCCACTCTGACGCTAGAGTGCCCTCCTCTGTCCATCTCTCTCTCTTTGTTGCCCCATCCGTCCATCCCTCTCTGTGCCCCCTCCTGTCCATCCCTCTCTCCCTGTGTCACCTCCCGTCCGTCCCTATCTCTGTGACCATCCCGCTGTCTTTGTTGCCCCATCTGTCCATCCCTTTCTCTGTACCCCCTTCTGTCCATCCCTCTCTCTTTGTGCCCCCATTCGTTCATCCCTCTCTGTGCCACCTCCTGTCCATCCCTCTCTCTTTATGCCCCCTCCTGTCCGTCCCTCTCTCTCTGTCACCTCCCGTCCATCCCTATCTCTTTGCCCCATTGTGCCCATCCTTCTCTCCGTGCCCCCTCTTGTCCATCCCTTTCTCTGTGCCCCCCTCCTGTCCATCCCTCTCTCTTTGTGTTACCTCCTGTCCGTCCCTATCTCTTTGCCCCATTGTGCCCATCCCTCTCTCTGTGCCCCCACTTGTCCATCCCTCTCTCTTTGTGTTACCTCCTGTCCGTCCCTATCTCTTTGCCTCATTGTGCCCATCCCTCTCTCTGTGCCCCCACTTGTCCATCCCTCTCTCTGTGCCCCCTCCCATCCATTCCTCTCTCATAGCCCCCTCCCATCCGTCTCTCTCCCTTTGTCGCCTCCTGTCTGTCTGTCCGTTTTAGTCCTCTCCATCTGTTTATGTCCTCTCCTGTCTGCTCTTCTCTCTCTCTCTCTCACTCCTGTATTTCTCCCGATTTATCCCTCATTTCCTCCTTTTCTACGAAAGCCCTTTACTCTCTATCTCGCTCCTCACTCTCCTACTAAGGGACATTTCAGTGGCTTGGGGTTGGGGGGGGGGGGCTTTTCAAGATTTTGCTATGGGCCCCCCAAAGTTCTAGTTGCGCCCCTGATAGCCCCTGTTAGTCGGGATCCCCCCCTGTCGGGCAGTCATCTGGCACCTGAAATTGGTTCCATAACGTCTTTGTCTCTGATGAGCTTGTGGATAGTTTTTGGCTTCCACAAGTCGGGTTTCAGTCCCTCCAGTTGGTGTTCCCTCACAAACTTGGACACGTCCAGGTAGAACCATGGAATATTACCAGTTGTAAGGGATGGAGCTGCCCAGAGGCATAACTAATATTGTGGCGCCCCCCCACCAAAAAATTACCTAACCCCTCCGCATGCCGCCGCCGGCCCCGCATTCAGTCCGGCACCGCAGATAGCCTCCGGGCTCCGTCTTCTGCAGTAATGAAAATGACACGACAAAATGGCTGCCCCCGTACAGCAGACAGTTTTTTTAGGGATGTTAGAGGAGGCGGCGGCCTCCTCTAGCATCCTTAAAAACTGTCTGCTATTACAACGATGGGGAAGAACATGGTTTCCCACCATTGATGTCAGGCTTAACTGAATAGTTTTGTTTTTATTTTTTCATTAAGGAGCTTCGCCCCCAACACACGTGAAGCCCTGCCCCCATTTTTTGATTGGCTTCAAAGCAAATGGATGACCATCGATATGTAAAAGTATCGATGGTCAAGCAATGCACACTTATACACCATCGATGGCCTGTTGCACTTTTGCCATCGATGACAACCATAGGCAATGATGGCCATCCCTAGTTGGTAAAAGACACTTCTTCGAGTCATGCACTCGCCCAGAAGGTGGAATTGAACCACTCTGTCGCTAGACAGCTACAGGTTTGAAGCCTGCACCCCAGACCACTGAGGATCATCTGGGCAAAGAAACACTAGGAAATCTCTGTATATATAGGCTGTATTTGTAATGTAGTTTAAATTATGGAGATAGTTTTCTATTTATTTGTTTTTTTCCTGTGTAAACCTGAGGTAATAATTGCATAGTACACATACATATTGTTTCCTGCTTTGACAATGAAGTTATAAATTCCTATATTTCATTAAGACACTCCTCATTTGCATTCTGCACTATTGCATTCTGGGCCATGGCACACTCTACCTTTCCCAATCGGAGTCCACGTGGATGTAAATGTATGAAAAAATCATAAAAGCTCATATCGTCATTTTCATGCGTGGAGCATTTCAGTGTTGACCTTTTACTTTTGTCGACCTTCAAAGTCAACTTAGTACATGTTGACTGTCCCCATCCCCACGGGCCATTCAGTCAAATATAATGGATAACCATTCATAGCTAAAACTAATGATGGTTATCCATCACATAGTTTATGACTATCGATGGCTGGTTGCAGAATCGCCATCGATGGTGACTGCACTGATGGCCACGCCTACCAGAAGGTGGAATTAAGCCACTCTGACGCTAGAGTGCCCTATTCTGTCCATCTCTCTCTTTGTTGCCCCATCCGTCCATCCCTCTCTGTACCCCCTCCTGTCCATCCCTCTCTCCCTGTGTCACCTCCCGTCCATCCCTATCTCTGTGCCCATCCCTCTCTCTTTGTTGCCCCATCTGTCCATCCCTTTCTCTGTACCCCCTTCTGTCCATCCCTCTCTCTTTGTGCCCCCATTCGTCCATCCCTCTCTGTGCCACCTTCTGTCCATCCCTCTCTCTTTATGCCCCCTCCTGTCCGTCCCTCTCTCTCTCTGTCACCTCCCATCCATCCCTATCTCTTTGCCCCATTGTGCCCATCCCTCTCTCTGTGCCCCCTCTTGTCCATCCCTTTCTCTGTGCCCCCCTCCTGTCCATCCCTCTCTCTTTGTGTTACCTCCTGTCCGTCCCTATCTCTTTGCCCCATTGTGCCCATCCCTCTCTCTGTGCCCCCATTTGTCCATCCCTCTCTCTGTGCCCCCTCCCATTCATTCCTCTCTCATAGCCCCCTCCCATCCGTCTCTCTCCCTTTGTCGCCTCCTGTCTGTCTGTCCGTTTTAGTCCTCTCCATCTGTTTATGTCCTCTCCTGTCCACTCTTCTCTCTCTCTCTTACTCCTGTATTTCTCCCGATTTATCCCTCATTTCCTCCTTTTCTACGAAAGCCCCGTTCTCTCTATCTCGCTCCTCACTCTCCTACTAAGGGACATTTAAGTGGCTTGGGGTTGGGGGGGGGGCTTTTCAAGATTTTGCTATGGGGCCCCCAAAGTTCTAGTTGCGCCCCTGATAGCCCCTGTTAGTCGGGACCCCCCTGTCGGGCAGTCATCTGGCACCTGAAATCGGTTCCATAACGTCTTTGTCTCTGATGAGCTTGTGGATAGTTTTTGGCTTCCACAAGTCGGGTTTCAGTCCCTCCAGTTGGTGTTCCCTCACAAACTTGGACACGTCCAGGTAGAACCATGGAATATTACCAGTTGTAAGGGATGGAGCTGCCCAGAGGCGTAACTAATATTGTGGCGCTCCCCCGCCAAAAAAATTACCTTACCCCTCCGCATGCCGCCGCCGCCGCCGGCCCCGCATTCAGTCCGGCACCGCAGATAGCCTCCGGGCTCCGTCTCCTGCAGTAATGAAAAATGACACGACAAAATGGCTGCCCCCGTACAGCAGACAGTTTTTTTAGGGATGTTAGAGGAGGCGGCGGCCTCCTCTAGCATCCTTAAAAACTGTCTGCTATTACAACGATGGGGAAGAACATGGTTTCCCACCATTGATGTCAGGCTTAACTGAATAGTTTTGTTTTTATTTTTTCATTAAGGAGCTTCGCCCCCAACACACGTGAAGCCCTGCCCCCACTTTTTGATTGGCTTCAAAGCAAATGGATGACCATCGATATGTAAAAGTATCGATGGTCAAGCAATGCACACTTATACACCATCGATGGCCTGTTGCACTTTTGCCATCGATGGCAACCATAGGCAATAATGGCCATCCCTAGTTGGTAAAAGACATAACGTTGAGTCATGCACTCGCCCAGAAGGTGGAATTGAACCACTCTGTCGCTAGACAGCTACAGGTTTGAAGCCTGCACCCCAGACCACTGAGGATCATCTGGGCAAAGAAACATTAGAAATCTCTGTATATATAGGCTGTATTTGTAATGTAGTTTAAATTATGGAGATAGTTTTTTATTTATTTGTTTTTTTCCTGTGTAAACCTGAGGTAATAATTGCATAGTACACATACATATTGTTTCCTGCTGTGGCAATGAAGTTATAAATTCCTATATTTAGCAAAGGGTAAGAGACTCCTCATTTGCATTCTGCACTATTGCATTCTGGGCCATGGCACACTCTACCTTTCCCAATCGGAGTCCACGTGGATGTAAATGTATGAAAAAATCATAAAAGCTCATATCGTCATTTTCATGCGTGAAGCATTTCAGTGTTGACCTTTTACTTTTGTCGACCGTCAAAGTCAACTTAGTACATGTTGACTGTCCCCATCCCCACGGGCCATTCAGTCAAATATAATGGATAACCATTCATAGCTAAAACTAATGATGGTTATCCATCACATAGTTTATGACTATCGAAGGCTGGTTGCAGAATCGCCATCGATGGTGACTGCACTGATGGCCACGCCTACCAGTAGGTGGAATTAAGCCACTCTGACGCTAGAGTGCCCTCTTCTGTCCATCTCTCTCTCTCTCTTTGTTGCCCCATCCGTCCATCCCTCTCTGTACCCCCTTCTGTCCATCCCTCTCTCCCTGTGTCACCTCCCGTCCATCCCTATCTCTGTGCCCATCCCTCTCTCTTTGTTGCCCCATCTGTCCATCCCTTTCTCTGTACCCCCTTCTGTCCATCCCTCTCTCTTTGTGCCCCCATTCGTCCATCCCTCTCTGTGCCACCTCCTGTCCATCCCTCTCTCTTTATGCCCCCTCCTGTCCGTCCCTCTCTCTCTGTCACCTCCCGTCCATCCCTATCTCTTTGCCCCATTGTGCCCATCCTTCTCTCCGTGCCCCCTCTTGTCCATCCCTTTCTCTGTACCCCCCACCTGTCCATCCCTCTCTCTTTGTGTAACCTCCTGTCCGTCCCTATCTCTTTGCCCCATTGTGCCCATCCCTCTCTCTGTGCCCCCACTTGTCCATCCCTCTCCCTGTGCCCCCTCCCATCCATTCCTCTCTCATAGCCCCCTCCCATCCGTCTCTCTCCCCTTGTCGCCTCCTGTCTGTCCGTTTTAGTCCTCTCCATCTGTTTATGTCCTCTCCTGTCTGCTCTTCTCTCTCTCTCTCACTCCTGTATTTCTCCCGATTTATCCCTCATTTCCTCCTTTTCTACGAAAGCCCCGTTCTCTCTATCTCGCTCCTCACTCTCCTACTAAGGGACATTTCAGTGGCTTGGGGTTGGGTGGGGGGGGGGGGCTTTTCAAGATTTTGCTATGGGGCCCCCAAAGTTCTAGTTGCGCCCCTGATAGCCCCTGTTAGTCGGGATCCCCCCCTGTTGGGCAGTCATCTGGCACCTGAAATCGGTTCCATAACGTCTTTGTCTCTGATGAGCTTGTGGATAGTTTTTGGCTTCCACAAGTCGGGTTTCAGTCCCTCCAGTTGGTGTTCCCTCACAAACTTGGACACGTCTAGGTAGAACCATGGAATATTACCAGTTGTAAGGGATGGAGCTGCCCAGAGGCGTAACTAATATTGTGGCGCCACCCCGCCAAAAAAATTACCTTACCCCTCCGCATGCCGCTGCCGCCGGCCCCGCATTCAGTCCGGCACCGCAGATAGCCTCCGGGCTCCGTCTCCTGCAGTAATAAAAAATGACACGACAAAATGGCTGCCCCCGTACAGCAGACAGTTTTTTTAGGGATGTTAGAGGAGGCGACGGCCTCCTCTAGCATCCTTAAAAACTGTCTGCTATTACAACGATGGGGAAGAACATGGTTTCCCACCATTGATGTCAGGCTTAACTGAATAGTTTTGTTTTTATTTTTTCATTCAGGAGCTTCGCCCCCAACACACGTGAAGCCCTGCCCCCATTTTTTGATTGGCTTCAAAGCAAATGGATGACCATCGATATGTAAAAGTATCGATGGTCAAGCAATGCACACTTATACACCATCGATGGCAATGATGGCCATCCCTAGTTGGTAAAAGACACTTCTTCGAGTCATGCACTCGCCCAGAAGGTGGACTTGAACCACTCTGTCGCTAGACAGCTACAGGTTTGAAGCCTGCACCCCAGACCACTGAGGATCATCTGGGCAAAGAAACATTAGGAAATCTCTGTATATATAGGCTGTATTTGTAATGTAGTTTAAATTATGGAGATAGTTTTTTATTTATTTGTTTTTTTCCTGTGTAAACCTGAGGTAATAATTGCATAGTACACAAACATATTGTTTCCTGCTTTGACAATGAAGTTATAAATTCCTATATTTAGCAAAGGGAGCAGTAAGAGACTCCTCATTTGCATTCTGCACTATTGCATTCTGGGCCATGGCACACTCTACCTTTCCCAATCGGAGTCCACGTGGATGTAAATGTATGAAAAAATCATAAAAGCTCATATCGTCATTTTCATGCGTGGAGCATTTCAGTGTTGACCTTTTACTTTTGTCGACCTTCAAAGTCAACTTAGTACATGTTGACTGTCCCCATCCCCACGGGCCATTCAGTCAAATATAATGGATAACCATTCATAGCTAAAACTAATGATGGTTATCCATCACATAGTTTATGACTATCGATGGCTGGTTGCAGAATCGCCATCGATGGTGACTGCACTGATGGCCACGCCTACCAGAAGGTGGAATTAAGCCACTCTGACGCTAGAGTGCCCTCTTCTGTCCATCTCTCTCTCTTTGTTGCCCCATCCGTCCATCCCTCTCTGTGCCCCCTCCTGTCCATCCCTCTCTCCCTGTGTCACCTCCCGTCCGTCCCTATCTCTGTGCCCATCCCTCTCTCTTTGTTGCCCCATCTGTCCATCCCTTTCTCTGTACCCCCTTCTGTCCATCCCTCTCTCTTTGTGCCTCCATTCGTCCATCCCTCTCTGTGCCACCTCCTGTCCATCCCTCTCTCTTTATGCCCCCTCCTGTCCGTCCCTCTCTCTCTGTCACCTCCCGTCCATCCCTATCTCTTTGCCCCATTGTGCCCATCCTTCTCTCCGTGCCCCCTCTTGTCCATCCCTTTCTCTGTGCCCCCCTCCTGTCCATCCCTCTCTCTTTGTGTTACCTCCTGTCCGTCCCTATCTCTTTCCCCCATTGTGCCCATCCCTCTCTCTGTGCCCCCACTTGTCCATCCCTCTCTCTGTGCCCCCTCCCATCCATTCCTCTTTCAAAGCCCCCTCCCATCCGTCTCTCTCCCTTTGTCGCCTCCTGTCTGTCTGTCCGTTTTAGTCCTCTCCATCTGTTTATGTCCTCTCCTGTCCGCTCTTCTCTCTCTCTCTCACTCCTGTATTTCTCCCGATTTATCCCTCATTTCCTCCTTTTCTACGAAAGCCCCGTTCTCTCTATCTCGCTCCTCACTCTCCTACTAAGGGACATTTCAGTGGCTTGGGGTTGGGGGGGGGGGGCTTTTCAAGATTTTGCTATGGGGCCCCCAAAGTTCTAGTAGCGCCCCTGATAGCCCCTGTTAGTCGGGATCCCCCCCTGTTGGGCAGTCATCTGGCACCTGAAATCGGTTCCATAACGTCTTTGTCTCTGATGAGCTTGTGGATAGTTTTTGGCTTCCACAAGTCGGGTTTCAGTCCCTCCAGTTGGTGTTCCCTCACAAACTTGGACACGTCCAGGTAGAACCATGGAATATTACCAGTTGTAAGGGATGGAGCTGCCGAGAGGCGTAACTAATATTGTGGCGCCCCCCCGCCAAAAAATTACCTTACCCCTCCGCATGCCGCCGCCGCTGGCCCCGCATTCAGTCCGGCACCGCAGATAGCCTCCGGGCTCCGTCTCCTGCAGTAATGAAAAATGACACGACAAAATGGCTGCCCCCGTACAGCAGACAGTTTTTTTAGGGATGTTAGAGGAGGCGGCGGCCTCCTCTAGCATCCTTAAAAACTGTCTGCTATTAGGGGGCAGCCATTTTGTCGTGTCATTTTTCATTACTGCAGGAGACGGAGCCCGGAGGCTATCTGCGGTGCCGGACTGAATGCGGTGGCGGCGGCATGCGGAGGGGTAAGGGGGGGGTCTGACCAGAGTGCCCAGGCACCGGGGGCGCCCCGCTGGCGCTTGCTCCCCCAAGCAGCCTCGGTGGCTGCCTTACGGTAGCTACGCCTCTGGAGCTGCCCCACTTGTCCCATTTAAGGGTCCTCCACAGAGATAGGAGGAAGAAGCGGGACACGGAGTTCCCTGGAGTTCCCTGCAGAGCCTTGACAAGTGCCAATGAGAGTTCTGCTGATACCGTTACACACAAAGAAGGCTCTTAGCATCGTTGGAATGTCTGGATGTCTTTGCTGCCTTTGAGGGGATCTTTGTACATAACAATCCGCTTCCATTTTGGAGCCCCAGAGGAAGTGGAAAATGGCCCGTAGGAGCAAGTGTGAGGAAGGCGGAGTTCATATTATCTGGGGAAACGCGTTGAGCTTATATGTTGATCTACTGGGACCCTGCATACCTACCTGTGATCCACCACATGTCTCCTGAATCCATAGAGCACCACAAGGAACTGGTAAAGTGATATGGGATACCTAGGCCAATCCCGAAACACACCAGATGTCAAAGTAGATGTTCCAGTACCCATCAGTGGATCACCATAGGAATGGTAATACTGTATACCATGGGTCCTCAAACTGTGGCCCTCCAGATGTTGTAAAACTACAAATCCCAGCATGCCTTGCCACAGTTTTAACACTCCTTTATAGCAAAACTGTGGCAAGGCATGCTGGGATTTGTAGTTTCACAACATCTGGAGGGCTGCAGTTTGAGGACCCATGCTGTATACTATCATCTCATACCTAGTTTGGAGAAATCCGTGACTTCTTAATTGAATTGTATTGAATTTCCCTCACACTACTTGCATCCCCTCCCCTGTTTTGGCATCAATCTGGAGAACCAGATGGTTTTCCACCATCGATGTCAAGCTTAAATAAATAGTTTATTTCCCCCCCCCCCCCCACAGGCCAATCAGTCAAAAAGTGGATGACCATCAATAGGTTAAAACATTGATGGCCATGTATTGCATAGTTTAACACTATCGATGTCCAGTTGCACTATTGCCATCGATAGGATGGCCATTGACCATCGATAATTTGAAATCATCAATGGTTGATAGTCGATATCAAATACTTTTGGCATCAATGTGGGAAAACCAGATTGTTTCCATTCATCAATCGATTTGCTGTTTTTTTTTTCAAAGTCCCATGACCCCCAGCACCCACGTAGCCACGCAGCCACATTATGATTGGCCCACGGACCAGTCAGTCAAACAAAATGGATGACCATCGATAGGTAAAACTATTGATGGTCATCCTAAGTTCACATAGTTAATACTATTGATGACTGGTTGCAGTATCACCATCGATTGTGACTGCAGTGATGGCCATCCCTAATCAATATCAAAATCCCTATCCAGAAGTAGGGATGGCCATCTATTGTGGGCAATGTCGAATAGAATTGCTATCGATGGGGGAGAACCAGATGGTTTCCCACCATCAATGTCAAGCATAAACAAATAGTTTAGTTTCTGCTTTTCCTCCAAGGAGCTGGGACACAGATTAGCTCCGCTTCCAACACCCACAAAGCCCCACCCCCATATTTTGATTGGCCCACAGGCCAATCAATCAAAGAAAATGGATGTCCATTGATATGTATAAACATCAATGGTCATCCACTAAGTAGAAATATAATATCGTTGGTCAGTTGTACTTTTGTCATTGATGACAACCATTGATGGCAAAGGCAACTGTGGTCATCCTTACAATCGATGGTAACTATCGATGGTGAAGGCAACGACGGCCATCCCTATCAGTATACGGTCATTAGGTCTACACCAACTAGGTCGACAAGAATTGAGTCGACACCACTAGGTCGACAGGCAGCAGGTTTAGGTCAACATGGGTCAAGGCCAACATGTGTCTAGGTCGACATAGGTCTAGGTCGATAGGTCATTAGGTTGACACAAGCATTAGGTCAACATGGGTTAGGTCGACAGTCAATAGGTCAACATGGGGTCTTTCAATGTTTTTTGAGCCGACATGTGCCGACAGGCGGTATTTCATGCCCTACCATCCACTAGGGCATGGTGGGAGAATAAAATAGTGTGCTGAGCGTAGCAAGGCACTGTGCCCGAAGCATTGCAAGCATAGCTCCGCCCCCGGCACCCATTAAGCCTAGTGCTATGATTGGCCAATCAGTCAAACAAAATGGATGACCATCGATAGGTAAAAATATTGATGGCCATCCATTGCATAGTTTAGCACCATCGATGGCCACTTGCAAAATTAGCACCAACGATGGCAACCATCGATGGCAATAGCAACGATGGCCATCCCTACTATCCAGGAGAAAAAAAAATGTATTTGTGACATTATGGGATGGCCATCGATGGTTTAGAAATCATCGATGGTTTATGGCCGATGTCAAATAGTTTTGACATCGATGGGGAAGAACATGGTTTCCCACCATTGATGTCAGGCTTAACTGAATATTTTTGTTTTTATTTTTTTTCATTAAGGAGCTCCGCCCCCAACACACGTGAAGCCCTGCCCCCATTTTTTGATTGTCCCAGACCAATCTTTCAAAGCAAATGGATGACCATCGATATGTAAAAGTATCAATGGTCAAGCAATGCATACTACACCATCGATGGCCTGGTGCACTTTTGCCATCGATGGCAACCATTGCCATCCCTAGTTGGTAAAATACACTTCTTTGAGTCATGCACTCGCCCAGAGGGTGGAATTGAACCACTCTGTCGTTAGACAGCTACAGGTTTGAAGCCTGCACCCCAGACCACTGAGGATCATCTGGGCAAATAAACATTAGGAAATATCTGTATATATAGGCTGTATTTTTAATGTAGTTTAAATTATGGAGATAGTTTTTTATTTATTTGTTTTTTCCTGTGTAAACCTGCAGTGATAATTGCATAGTACACATACATATTGTTTCCTGCTTTGGCAATGAAGTTATAAATTCTTATATTTAGCCAAGGGAGCAGTAAGAGACTGTTTCCTCATTTGCATTTTGCACTATTGCATTCTGGGCACGAAGTGCAGAGTCAGAGGAAGTTAATGTCCTTTCCAACTGATTTGTGTTCTGTTTCCATAGAAACACTATTGTGTAAAAGCAACAATGAAATTACTTATTACCTCTCTTATCTATACGACCCATGACCCCACATGATCACATACCATTCTTATAGAGCAAACACTTAATAATCGTTTCTTTCATGCAGTATTTCCTTCTGTAATTGTTCGGTGCAGAATGTGGAGCAGAGATTTCATTCGCAGAAACTATGGGTGACATTTAATAGGATCCAATATTTCGGCACTTTCCGAAATCGCACCATATCGCACTTTTAAAATTACAATTTTTTGGCCGGAATATGACTATTTAATGAGATGGGAATTTGCGGCAAAAAAGTCAGATTTTCAGTCATAAAAATGTGTGAATTTCCGTACATGTACGATTTTGTGTAAAAAAAATGGCGTGGGGTCCCCCCTCCTGAGCACAACCAGCCCCAGGCTCAAAGAAACACTCCTGGTTTCATAAAATCACAGGGCAAAATAAATAGGGGTCCCTTGGATTTTCTAAAACAAGCATCAGGCTCAAGGGCCAATCCTGGTTCCCAAAATACTAATGTGTAGAAGTGGGGCAGTGTGTATTATTGGGGACAGGTTTTATAACAGTGTGTATAAGTGGGGGGTAATGTGTGTAAGTGAGGGCAGTTTGTGTAAGTAAGTGTGTATTACATGGGGCAGTGTGTATAAGAGTGCGAGCAGTGTTTATGGGGGGGCAATGTGTAAAGTTAGGGGACTGGTAAGTGAGTGGTAATGTTAATAGGGGGGCATAGGGATGACCATCGTTGCAATTGCCATCTATGGTTTCCATCTATGCCAATTCTGCAACTGGCCATCGATAGTGTTAAACTATGCAATGGCTGACCATAGATATATTTACATATCAATGGTCATCCATTGTGTTTGATTGATTGGCCTGTGGGGCTTCGCGGGTGTCGGCTGCGGAGCTATGCTCCGTGTCCCGGTACTTTGAAAAAAAAGGAAAACTTTGGTTCTCCCCCATCGATGGCAAAAGTATTCAACATCGGCCATGAACCATCGATGATTTAGAATCATCGATGGTCGATGGCCATCCCTAGGGAGGCAGTTTGTATAATGGGGGGCAGGTGTATAACTTGGGACAGTGTGTATAAGTGGGATGTAAAGTTTATAAGTGTGAGGGGGGTCAGTGTGCGTTATGGGGGGCAATGTGTATAACTGGAAGGCAGGGTGTATAATGTGGGGAAAAGAGTGTAAGTGAGGGGTAATGTAGATAAGTGGGGACAGTGGCCCTTATTTTGGTTCACTCGTAAAAGGAAAATTCCTTCTCAAATGAACAAAACCATGTGCACTGCAGGGGGGGGGGGAGGCAGATGTAACGTGCAGAGAGAATTAGGTGGGGTTTTAATTCAAAGTGAGATCTATATTGCAGTGTAAAAATAAAGCAGACAGTATTTACCCTGCACAGAAACAAAATAACTCACCCAAATCTAATTCTATCTGCACAAGTTACATCTGCCCCACCTGCAGTGCACATGGGTTTGTCCATTTGTGAAGGTATTTGCCTTTGCTAGTGAACCAGGATAAGGGCCAGTGTGTATTTAGAGGGCAAGGTGTATAAATGTGGTGCAATGTGTGTAATTGTGGATAAATGGGGATACTGTGTATAATTGGGCGGGGGGGTTGCAGTTTATGTAAGTGGTGGGTAATGCGTACGATTGGAGAGAATGCTGTATTAAGTGGGTCAGTGTGGCTGACCCACAGGTCATATCCACATTCTGCAGGGAGAAATAATATAAATCTACTTCTTACATATGGTTACTGCATTAAACACCTTTCAGATTAAACAGAAATAAAGATTGTACAATGTGATTGGGTAAATGCTCTAGAAAACATGAAAAATAAAGACACTTAGACATTTGTTTTTTAGTATTATTTTTGTTGTATTTTGTTTTTTTCATACATAATAACACACAGAATTTATTTAAGTAAATAATACGTTTTTTTTATACAGTATGTGTTTATTGTCTACTAGGTGATTCATCGCACCCTACGGGCGCTCTTCACACCGGCGTAAGGGGCTACGCCCCTTAATTTGTGAACATTTGTATTGTGAGAAATATGGTTAGAATTGTATGAAAGATGCCCTGTGCAGCTTCTGGCAGTGGGTGAGGGTCCAGCGTGGCAGCACAGGAGTACAGGACGGTGGCCCTGAGTCAGTGTCTCCTCCTACTGGGTGGGAGTTAGGGTGCATGAGAGCAGGAGGCTGGGATATGAGGCATGATAGGGGTATGTGGGCAACACAGCGTCAGCGATTACCCAGTGGTGGAAGTTACGGTTCAGGAGAGCAGGAAGCTGGGTAGTGATAGGGGTGTGTGGGCATACGGGGGGACTAAAGAGGGTGGTGGACACTGTGCAGCTTCTGCCAGTGGGTGAGGGTCCAGCGTGGCAGCACAGAAATACAGGAGTCAGTGTCTCCTCTGACTGGGTGGGAGTTAGGGTGCATGAGAGCAGGAGGCTGGGCGGTAAAGCATGATAGGGGAATGTGGGCAACACAGGGTGAGCGGGTCTCCACTGGCGGAAGTTACGGGGCAGGAGAACAGGAGGCAGGGCAGTGTCCTCCCACATTGATGGCAAAAGTATTCAACATCGGCCATAAACCATCGATTATTTGAAAATCATTGATGGTCGATGGGCATCCCTAGAACTGGAGGAGGGTGGGGGACAGTATGCAGCTCCCGGTAGTGGGTGAGCGTCTCCTCCCACTGGGAGGGAGTGAGCGTGCATGAGAGCAGGAGGCTGTATAATAGTGGTATGTGGGCAAGACATTGATAAAAGTTGTGGCGCTGGTGCAGAGGGCAGTGGGGAAACCTGCAGTGCGGCATCCAGGGCCGGTTTCCCACCTAGGGGCGGTACCTGCTTGTGGTGGTACAGGATCCCCCATTGTCACGTGGGTACGTGAAATGCGGGAGCGGGGGCCGCGGTGGTCCGCTGGGGGGTGGAATTGCCGGAAGGGGGTCTGGGGGGTCTGCAAATTGCGGGAGGGGGGGTGGTGTGTGGGGATCCGCGGTTAGCGGGAGGGGGCGGGGGTCCGCAAATCGTGGGCAGGGGCGCGGGGGGGCTTGAATCGTGGGAAGGGGGGTCCGCAAATTGCGGGAGGGGGGTTGTCGGGGTTAGTGAATTGCGGGAGGGGGGGTTGCGGAGGTCCGTGAATTGCGGGAGGGGCGCGTGGGGTGCCGTGAGTCAAGGGGGGGTGGTGCGGGGGTCCGTGAATCACGGGAGGGGTCATGAATCGCAGGAGGGGGGGTCGTGGGGGGCTGCGAATCGCAGGAGGGGGGGTGTGGGGGGGTTGCCGTGAATTGCATGAGGGGGGCGTGAATCAAGGGAGGGTGGGTGCAGGGGGGTGGTGCGGGGGTCCGTGAATCGCGGGAGGGGGCATGAATCGCGGGAGGGGGGGTCGTGGGGGGTTCCGAATCGCAGGAAGGGGGGTATGGGTTGTGCCGTGAATTGCGTGAGGGGGGCATGAATCGCGGGAGGGGGGGTCCCCGAATGTGTGAATTACGGGGCGGTTGCAAATCGTGAGAGGTGCCGAGGGGGCCCGCAAATCGCGGGAGGGAGGCGCTACGGGGGGTTTCGTGAATCGCGGGAGGGGGGGTCGTGGGGGGTGCCGTGAATTGCGGGAGGGGGGCATGAACAGGGGTTAAAGTGGGCCGGAATGCACCGGAACTGAGTTCCGGCAGTTCAAATTGAAGCCGGAACTCAGTTCCGCCTCCTTCGCCCACCCAGCCTGCTGCTGCTGCCGCCCTGCCGAGAATCCATATGGATCTCTCAATGCGCGGGGACGGGACACGCCGATGTGGGTGCTAGTGCTACTGCTGCGGCTGCCGTGACTGTGTCTATGTGCACCGCTTGGCGCTCACAGTCACAGCCGCCTGTCACAATAGAGACTCTATTGAGTGACAGGCGGCTGTGACTATGAGCGCCGAGCGGTACACAGCGCCGGGCGGGGACTGACCTGACTGCCTCCCCCTCCTGCTGTTCGGATTGGCCACCAAGGGGGGACAGAGGAGGGACCTGCGCTTATGCGCAGGCTGTCACGGCTGCAAGCTCGAGCGTAGTGGACGCTGTGTAGCCTCGGTTCCAGCGCTTACCACACGCTGCCTCCGCTACTAGTAGCCCCCGCCAGGAGACATCATACATGTTGGACAAGTTGTTCAACTATATTACCCCCCCAACAAGTAAGTCTGTGCTTTTGGCTTCTGTGGGGAGGTGGGTGGGGGACGCGGAGGGATTGAGTTAGGGAGGGGGGGGGGGTGGCGTTGGCGGGCCTTTTCTCTGGCCTCGGCGCCATTTTCCATTTTACTGCGCAGTGCGCACTCAGTCTGCTTCTCCTCCACCTCCTGCTCCAGCCTCAGGCTCTGTGACCATTACCATTTTGTTGGTGAGTTAGTGTACAGTACACTAACTCACCAACAAAATGGTAATGGTCACAGAGCCTGAGGCTGTGTACACTGTGTACTACTGACTGCACAGCTGTTATCTCAATGATGTGGGGCCTGGGGGAGCAGCAGTATGTCCAGATCAGTGCAGGCCAAAGCAGCGGAGAGAGCAGGAAAAAGATCAAGGTGAGGGGCCCTGTGCTGGCCATGACATCATTGGTTTTATAATTCTGTCACTTTAACACATGTGCCAATGTTGTATATGATGTCCTTATTCTGCAAATGATGTCATGTTGGGGTGTGATGCAGGGTATGTGATATGCGGCATGATGTAGGGAACGGAACCTTGCAGCATGGTGTGGGGTTGTGCAGTGTGATTTAGGGGATGGAGATGTATTGCGTGATGCATGGGGTTGGAGATGTGTGGCGTGATGTACTGTAGGTGACAGGGACATGCAGTGTTATGTAGGCGGTGAGATGTAGAGTACATAGACTTGCAGTGTGATGTAGGGTACAGGGATGTGCAGCGTGATGTAGGGTACAGGAATGTGCAGCATGATGTAGGGAATGGGGATGGGCAGCGTGATGTGGGAGACTCGGACGTGCAGTGTTATGTAGGCGGTGTAATGTAGATGTGCAGTATGTAATGGCTATTACGGTGTGCATAATCCCCATGTTCCACAAAGCCATGCCCTAAATTTTTCAGCGCGCCTACGGCGCGCATTGTTATGGTTCTTACTTTTTTGGGGCTTGTTTGCCACTTTTCACCATAATTTCAATTAGAGGTGGCATTATGTGCCCCACATGATTCTATTCATGGGTGTGTGTATGATAGACCAGAAATGTAAAGCTTGTAGGGTGGCGCTAACACCCTAGCACCCATCCTGGCTGTGACATATATTGTTGGGGGGGCGCGAATGGCAGCAAAGGTGAGTTCCACCACCTCCCCTGGACCACTTTAAGCACTGGGCATGAATCGCGGGAGGTGGGGTCCCCGAATGTGTGAATTAGGGGGCGGTTGCAAATCGCGAGAAGTGCCGAGGGGGCCCGCAAATCGCGGGAGGGGGGCGCTACGGGGGGTTCCGTGAATCGCGGGAGGGGGCGGCGCGAATTGCGGGAGGGGGGTCGCAAATCACAGTAGGGGGGGGGGTGCCGTGAATCGCGGGAGGGGGGGTCGCGGGGGGCCCTTTTAATGCCGGGAGGGGGGGTCGCAGGGGTCCGGCGAATCGCGGGAGGGGAGGATGCAGGGGTCCTGCGAATCGCGGGAGAGGGCTCGCGGGAGGGAGGGGTCGCTGGGGTCCCGCGATTTGCGGGAGGGTCGCGGGGGTCCCGCGTTTCGCGGGAGGGGGTGGTCGCGGAGGTCCAGCGAATCGCGGGAGGGGGTGGTCGGGTCTGGGACGGATATTAGACAGCACTTACATCGACAGCCATTACATCGACACCATTAGTTCGACAGCTCAATAGGTCGACCTGGTTTTAGGCCGACATACCATTAGGTCGACATGTCATTATGTCGACAGCTCATTAGGTCGACAGCTCATTAGGTCGACAGCTCATTAGGTCGACATGTTTTTAGGTCGACACTGCCATTAGGTCGACAGAGTCTATGTCGACAGTCAAAAGGTCGACATGGGTTTTTTCACTGTTTTTTTGGCCGAAATGTCGACACAGTCGACATGGACACAATTTGAAGTGTATCCCAGCAGCCGCTCGCTATGCTTCGGGCACGGTGCCTCGCTGCGCTCGGCACACTATTTTATTCTCCCACCACACCCTAGTGGATAGTAGGGCATGAAATACCGCCTGTCGGCACATGTCGGCTCAATAAACAGTGAAAAAACCCATGTCGACCTTTTGGCTGTCAACATAGACACTGTCGACCTAATGGCAGTGTCGACCTAAAAACATGTCGACCTAATGAGCTGTCGAGCTAATGAGCTGTCGACCTAATGAGCTGTCGACATAATGACATGTCGACCTAATGGTATGTCGACCTAAAACCATGTCGACCTATTGAGCTGTCGAACTAATGGTGTCGATGTAAGTGCTGTCTAACAATAGTCCGGATACCGGGGTGGTCGCGGGGGTCCCGCGAATCGCGGGAGGGGGGTCGCGGGGGGCCCGCGAATCGCGGGAGGGGGGGTTCGCGGGGGTCCTGGCAGAGGGTAGGGATGTGCAGGAGTAATGGTGGATGGTGGCTGTGGAGTAATGGTGGATGGTGGGCGTGTACTGTAGCCCTGGCTGGGCGGGGGGAGGTGATGTCAAGGGGGTGGAACGTCATACACATGAAAGTGAAACTGTTCTACACAGGAACGTTCTCCACAGGGGTTGAGTGACAGATCTGGCTACTTAGTTACCATGGAAATAACAATTACATTCCCAGGATTGGATAATGAGGGGCATAACAAAAGAAGACTAATATTTGGTTAATGGAGAATGAAGATCATTCCGCTTTATTTACTTTCCTTTGTACTATGCCGGATGCGCACTCTGTGTAATTAGTATATTTAAGCATCGATTTGTCACAAAAATAAATCGTGTGGAACACAACAAATACTTGTCTGGTGGCCTAAAAATAAACCTGGTTTTGTTTGTGTGTAACAGTTTTAGATGCAGGTGGCGTGATAGGACCCAGCTGTGATTGGCCAATGGCTGCGCACAGACAGAGAACATCAGCACATGTTAATGTACAGTCACAGTATTGCTGTCTGTCTGCTCCACACATAGGGGGTTATTCTGATTCACTCGGAAATTCACAATCACTCTCTAATGGACAAAACCATGTGCACTGCAGGTGGGGCTGATGTAACATGTGTAGAGAGAGTTGAACTGGCCATACATCTACAGATTGATTGTCAGATCTGTCTGGTTGGAACAAAAACATGGTTATGGATGAGAGCAAATGACAGTTGACCATTTGCTTTGAAATGCTGGAAAACTGCCAAACTGTCATTCAGATACTACCAAGTGTTTGATCCAACCGGCCCAATCTGACAATCGATCTGTAGATGTATGGCCACCTTTAGATTTGGGTGGGGTTTGTACTTCAAACTGAGATCTATATTGTAGTGTAAAAATAAAGCAGCCAGTATTTACCCTGCACAGAAACAATAAAACACCCAGCTCTAATTCTCTCTGCACATGTTACATCAGCCCCACCTGCAGTGCACATGGTTTTGTCCATAAGAGAGTGATTGTGCCTTTCCGAGTGAATCAGAATAAGCCCCATAATCTCCTGCAAAGTAACAGATTATGGTAGTGGATACGTGGAATCGCCTCCCATCAGAGGTGGTACAGTAGAACAATTTAAACATGCTTGGGATAGGCATATTGATATCCTTACAAAGAAATAAGGATTAAAAAGGGTTGAGTTTACCTGAAGGGTAAAAAAAGGGGCAGACTAGATAGGCCAAGTGGTTCTTATCTGCCGTCAAATTCTATGTTTCTATTTATGAGAGCACTTAAAGTAACAGAGGGAAATACAGTAAGTGATTTGGCAAAATCACTGTAGTAATAGAGCGTCCTGTTACTAAGGTGTAGGAGATAAAGGGGGGGATTTACTATTACCGTGTTCTCACTGCCAGTGAGAAATGCACGGCTTTTCGGACTGCAGGGACGGACCCCCATTCTCACTGCAAGGCAAATTCCCGGGTGAAGGTTTTTCTGCAGTGTGAACAGGTCAACCCGTGCCTGCATACCTGGATATGAAACACGGGTAAAAAGAAGGGTATTACCCGTGTATGAGATCCAGTTATGCGACCCGTTCACACTGCAGAAAAACCCGCGTTAAAAGGTAAATTCCCAGGTCGACATGGTAGACCCGGGAATTTGCCTGCAGTGAGAACGGGGTATTAGATGTGAGTTCTATTTAACATGGAATGTTGCTAACGGCAACCAATCAGATTATATCTATTATCTTCTAGAAGGTGCTAAATTAAGAAGGAGTAGCACCTTCTAGAAGATCATAGATACTATCTGATTGGTTGCCCACAGCAACATTCCATGTGAAATAAATGTTCCCCAACGGGTGGTATTTACTAAGCCCTGGAGATCAATAAAGCGGACGGGACAGGATGGGACAGGGAGGGGAGGATGGTAATGGGAGTCCATCTTGTGCTCTGACTGGGAACAGTAAATTTGGAGTCCACGTACTCAGGTGTAGACAGTGACATATTGACCCTTTTCTATGGTTACCGGGGGAGGGGGGGGGCAGTTGGGAAACCCACCTGCTATTGCCCCTATTTTGTGTTAAACTTTATAAGTTTGGAGGTATGCATTTAAACCCCCACCCCCATCCCCCCAAACAGAATATTCCTGTCTACTGCACTGTTTGGGCAATACTACTAAGGAAGCGGGGGATGGGTAACTATGCAATGGGCAGTAAAACTGGCAGGTAGTCATCCTACAATGGGCAGTGATGCCAGCGCGTGCTCATGTGCACAGCCATGCCGAAGAGCTGACATAATTTTTTATCAGCGTTCTGTACTTCTGTTTCATTATATAGACGTTTCCATTATTTTGGTTGCTTCTTGTAAAGTGCCCGCTCCTCGGACTTGTGCCTGAAACAAATCATTTAGAATTAATAATAATGACAACGTCTAATAAAACATCATGTCACCAAAACACTCACATACGTGAAATGAGCGCCGCGGGTGTGTGGCGTCACATCTACATTCGTTCTATGTGGTCTCCTTCCACCGATCTCCTGGGCTGCAAACAATAAGCTGATAGGGAAAAAGAAGCCTAAAATAACTTGGGGACAGTGTCAGACTGAAGTAATGATGGTTGTTTAAACAAAGCGCAGCCCGGGCGGCTGATCATGTGGGGCTGAGTGCTGGGCTGCTGGCGATTACGGATTCACATCCCTGAGCAATGGCCTGCATTAAGCCCAGAGACGTTTTTATTATTGAATCATTTATAAAGTGGACAACATCAGTGTTGCGGATAATAGAGATTATCAATTTTGCCTTTGGCCTTCTCTGACTTTACCTATTACTTAGATGCCGGAGTCCAGGACTGCATTGTAATCGCCGCCGTTCCTGTCCTGCAGCCGGTGCCTGACGTGGTGTCACCAGATGAACCGACCCTGTATTGTTGGTACTTGGAGCTGGTTACCCACAATGCAGCAGCCTGTCGTGGCGTCCGCCATACCTGCGGCAGAGCTTCCTGCCTATCTAGAATATGCGTCCTGGGCATAGTGCAGCTTGCTGCAATTTGTGTCCTGTTGATAGTTGTTTGCACGCTGTAGGGGTGGTCATAGGAAAACGATGACTGGCAATCATCAATGTGTTTAGTGAGCAGGACCACTATGACCGCGCACTACTGCATTATGGTAGAATATGTGAATATGACCCAGCAATAGCATTCTGGGGCCGATTCAGACCTTTGTTCACGTCCGAATTTGTCCCCTGCTCCCATGGTGGGGGTCTCGGCATGCGCAAAGTCCCTCATGCGCATGTGCAAATCGCCGGAGCAAACGCCCTTTGGCGAGTTTTTCACTTACCGGGGGATTTGCAAATTGAGTAACAGGCAGGAGGAGGACACTGTGGTCCGCCCAGCGTTTCATGGGTGCGCCCACAAAAACATTGGGCACACACAACCACTCGCATCGTAGTACAGGGATCCTTGAAAAAGTACATAAAATGCTATTATTATTATTATTATTACCTCTACGCATGCGTGACGCCTTAAACTGCAGTTACAGATGTGGCCAAGTACACCGTGGTTTACAACGCGCTTTTGAGGGCTCTGAGTCGCGAGTTGTAGATTGTGTTATGTACCACACCATGTAATACATAGTTTAACCACTGGGTGACTAATGTTGCACGTTAAGACTACAGTGCCGAATACAGCGATATTGGAGTTGACATTGAGAGTATGAGAAACTGGCCAATCAACGTTCTTCCCTTTATAAAAGAAAAAAAATCTACAGTACTGTACAGTATCTTCTACAAAACGCAGTCACGCAACTTCACACCACAGATTTTGTCCTTACTTTAGGGACAGAGTGCTTGTATTTTATTCACAGCAGCAGTTACGTACGGTTATTTATGTTATTGATACAGATTGCTATTGTATGAACATGGAAGCCATGCTAACCTTTGCTAGTGCTGGATGACTACTTAAAACATTATTTGAGGACCTACAGTATCATACGGAGCATGTCATACAGTACGTAATGTACTTTACGGGGCATTTATAACGCAATCTATAACGGGACTATTGCGCAAGGAGCAGGCGCGATTCGTGCGCGATTTGCATAGCGCACGTTATGCCACGATGTATGAGGCCATATCTGTACATTCAGGAAAAAAATGACCGCAGTCTAAATTCTAGTGGGGACGTGTAGCATTGGGGCACAATCTGTTCGAAAGAGGAGTGTCTGCACCGTTAGTGGGACGGATCGCAGCGGCTGCATTTGATATCATGCAGCCACTGCGATACATGATGTATTGGGCAAAGAAAGCCCTGTGAGGGGATGTGGTACACTGATTAGGGGGTCCATGCGCTACATGGTAAAAATTGACACCATAATAACGTAAAACACCCATGAAGACCTTTTCATGTACAGACCTTCTTCTTGTGTCTACCTTTTTTCGGTGTCATACTTTTTGGTTCGACCTAGACTCTATCAACCTTAAAGCTGTTGACCCTTTGATACATAACCAGCAAAAAAATTATATGAAAAAGTGAATGAATTCAAATGACGCTTCCAGGCCGCAGGTAACTCCGCTGTAATGTCATAGTTCTGGGATTCGTGTATTGTATTGGTCCCGAGCAGTGAGGGTCTGTTCCCCATCAGACTGCGGAGAACGTCGATCACTGTGAAGTGTGTGCCGAGGTTTAAGCTCCAACGTCTTTCTCAGGCTCCGGCTTATCCTGACAAATTAGCAGACGCAATCAATTTTACATCTAATGGAATTCGTGCTCTCTTATAATTATTTTCTGATTAATAAAGATTTGTATCTGCGAGTTCAGAGCGTGGCTGTCGGCATCAACCGCGGCGATTGGGATGTAAATTTATTCATTGGCGCCTGAAAGAGACGCTTGTTTTTCTGAAGTAACTAATTGTGGGTGCTGCCGTCGTTATTTCCTGTCTGCTTATGTGCGAGCCGTATCCTACTGTATGTACGTAATACAGAGGGAGATAGACCGCTGCTCAAGGTCAAGGTGGAAGTAGTACAGGGCCTTATTCAGAACATACGGTACCTCCCAGCTGTCGTTTGTTAGGTTGATACATATTACGTCGACATGCACTAAAGGTCGACATGGCTTAGGAAAACACATGACATAGCTAAGGTCGACAGGGATGTAAGTTCGACAATAACTAGGTCGACAGTCAAAAGGTCAACATGAGGGTTTTTTTGAGCTGACATATGCCGACATAGCATCCACTAGGACGTGGAGGGAGAAGCGAGAGGGTGCGGTACACTTTGACGGTGTCCATGTCGACATTCAGGACAGAAATTACATGAAAAACTCATTTTGACCTAGCCATTGTCGACCTAATGCTTGTGTCGACCGTCCAACCCTGTCGACCTTAGTCATGTCAACCTATTTCATGTGTCGAGTCATGTCGACCTCCTGTGGTCGACCCAATGCATTTCGACCTTATATGGGTTGATACAATGCTCCATACCCTCCAATTTTTGCCAGACCCCCCCCCCCCATCTGGGTCTGGCAGTGTCATGGTGAGGGGAAGGCAGTTGTTAATCCCCCCTGCTATTTGTAGCTAGACGCTGTGCGCTATTAACTGAAGAGAGGGACAAGGGGCAACGCGGGCATAGGCCACACCCCTTGGTGGGAGACCACGCCCCTAAAAGTGTCCCTCCTCCACTGCCACCAATGTTGGGAGAATGTTGCAGAAAGGCAAGCAAATGTCAAATGCTGCAGGTAGGGTAGATGTAACATGCAGAGAGATTACATTTGGGTGAAGTGTGTCCACACTGAAGTCTATATTGCAGTGCACAAATAAACTCTCTGCACCTGTTACATCTGCCTTTCCTGCAGTGCAGCATGGTTTTGTACCACCTACAAAAATTGCAGCCTTGCCAGCAGCAGGTCTAAATCAGACCCATTGGGTGACATCACAACAGTGAGTGTGTCAGTGCACTTTTGTATCACACTTGCCAGGAGGATCCTGAAAATCACGTGCCCCTTCTAGGCCGCAGCTACAGAAATATTAACCTCAATAACATTCATCTCCACTCATTTCCAGTCTATTCTGCACACCTCACAATGTTGTTTTTAGGCCAGAAGGTTGCCCCAAGGTAGCTGGGTGACAATGCTAAGCGACCCAATGGGCGGCACAAACACTGGACACGTGATGGGGGATATTTAGTAAATGTCCCCCGATGTCTGAAACACTTAGCTGTGATGAAGATGGCGCCGATCACTGGGACTTATACTGTATATGAAAAACAAAACTCGCGATCATCCGTAGAATGATGATGTTTGGCCTTGTTCTGGATCCAGAAAATGTCACAGAGGATTAAACCCTCATCGAGCCGGCCTTGGATCAGGTGAGCTCGGTTCTCCGGGAGCCGGACCCCCTTATCTCTGGTACTCATCAATACAACGTGTGTCTACAAGGAACAAAGATATTGTTGCATATTGTGTATGTGCCTAGGACAAACCAATGGAGATGCCATCTCTCCTTTAAGGTACCATCTATACATAACGTATCTGTGTCCACGCTAACATCTCTGGGTACATTTCCTGGAACGTATTTGTAAAGAATCCTTTTGAGGCCTTTTGCTGCCATGGGACTTTTATCTGGATGCCCAAACACCCACTGATTGGTCTCATTTCGTCGCCGTACAATATTTACAACAAGCAAAATCTGCAATGAAATTGTAAGAAATAATTGGATATTAATAAATAACATAAATAATGAGCTACAATGTGCACACCCACCCTGGCCACACCCCTCTGCATCCATAGAGCTGGTATATTGTATGTGCGTTAGTTTCACAGATAGCCCTGCGCATTGCGCCATTTTCACATATAACCTTTGCACATTTAAAAAAAAAAATTGGGTGCATTCAAATGAATTGAAACTTCCTACAGAAAATCATTTAATAAACCACCCAGCGTCTAGCTTTTGTTATCTGTACTTTACTTAGTACTTAGTTTTGCAGTACCAACAACTCAGCTTCCCCCACAGTGACGGAAACAGGAGGCGTGGCTTGTGCACTGATTGTGGTTAATCTGGTGGGTTTCCAGGTACTAAGACCACTCCCCCCCCTCTGTGTGTGCCACTGGGACCATGCCTAGTTGAGACTCTTGGGGTGCCATAGTCACACCCCTGTCCCAATTTGAATTCTCCCAACAATGGCAAGGTACAGCATGCCGATTTGACACTAATTAGGAACTAATTGCCTTGGCATAATCTTCTTGATCTGATAATCCAGACATTATCAGCTTGTCTGTAAATTGTGTCTAAGAGGCTGATACAGTAAATACAGCATTGTGACATATATCAACAGCTGTCAGCGACACAACAGTATACATTTTACCTGAGTTACTTGAGCTGAAAGATTGAGAATCTGGCTATGGAGTTTGATGTACGGCTGTTCCCGGCTCCCCCATCCCTCCCACCCCCAGACAGGTATTCCTGCATTATTCATATGCAAAATTTAAATCTACGAGTCATTACGGTATCCACAGCAACAGATTTTAGAAGGAACTTGATTATGGCGTTGGATGTGTAACATATTTCTAACTGGAACACTTGTAACATAAAAAATCAATTCTAATCCTATAAATAATAGGCAGGCTGTCAGGTAGGACAATAGCGCGGTAACCGGCGTAGAGTTGGCAAAAGACACATTTAAATTCCTCGTGTGATGCAGATATTTATGACAACAGCTTCTGTCGAACTGAGACACAATATCAGCATTTAGGAAAACATGGCCTGCTTCAGATATATTTACAGCGTTCATCAAATGTAATAATATATGGGACGGCGCAGAAATTACACCAGGGGATTTATCCGCCGCCGAATACTTAATGCTGGACTTGCTACGAGCAAAAAACATACGGCCTGATTCAGAACTGCGCTTGGGCTGCTAAATTCGCAGCAGCAGAGATTAACGAAGGACCGGGCGTTTGCCTGGATCATACTGCGCATGCTCGATCCCTCCATGCAAAGAAAGCCAGTGTGGGATTTTTTTTCTGTAGACCCTATGCTGCTTGATTGACAGGAGGCCGGCGTTTGGAGAAGGAACCTGGCCATTTTGACGGAGTGTCTGGGAAAACGCAGACAGGTGGGTCTCAGGCATTTAATGGGAGGACCTCTTATGTCAGCTCCGCCCTTAAACTGCCCAAACTCTGTTCTATTGTAGCACGGAATAAGTTTGTGGCTTCTCCGCCGCTGCGCACGAGGGGGGTAGAATCCATTTGATGGTGAGTGGATGAAATGATTTGCTGTTCTCCATATGCTTGTGATGACATTTGCAGCCATGCACAGGGGTGGGTTTTTACTCTGGTAGGGCAGACGGCTCGACTCCGAAGGTTCGCCACCCAGCGATCAAGCCTGAATTACCCCCATTGTATCAGTGGCTTTGCACAGTCACTTGGAAAGTCTAAGAAGGAACTTGCACAAGGCAAGTGAGGCAGCGCTTATTTCAATGAATAACCCAAAATGGTGTAAAAAGGTATAAATTTTACTGTTTAAAATAGCATATAAATACAATACACATTTATAGGTAATAAACAATGAATAACATAACTCAATAAAAATGGAAGGTGGGGAAGTAAAAGTAAATTGGAATTAATAATGACAATAATAAAAAACAGGGTATCCCGCCTCAGTGGACACGCATGTAGTGGGAAAATATATTTTTGATCACTGAATTGTGGAGGGCAGGTAAGTGCACTTTACCGGCTTAAAGTTGTGGATCCTTTTTGAAGAAGGAAGGGGTAGCTGGAAAGTCCTCACGATTTTTGCAGCCGTGGAATGTGCCGCTGGAGGAGTCAAAAAGTCGCAGGAAGAATCAGTCCTCTAGTTGAGGTGTGAGACAGATGGTGTATGTCTCAAACACCGGAGGGAAGTTGTTACAGCAATTTGACCTGTGATTACCAGCAATCAATTGGGATATGGCTTCCGTGTCCAAGTTGGAGACCTCGCTAGGTATAGATGTTGTTGACCAGCGGTATCATGGAACACGGTGTCCGCCTTTAAGTGGGATCCAATACTGGGGTGTAATTGAGCGTCCACAAATGGGTGAGAGTCCACAAAAGTGTCCTGGGGCGATGTCCTGAGGCAGGGATGAACAGGGGTATCACCTAACGCGTTTCACTGCGTCCTGCAGCTTTATCAAAGGTGTGGGGAACTGTGTACCTGGTTCAGGTATATATACCTTCTCTAATAACAAATCTAGAGCACCTGTGCGGTGCATCACAACTTTATTAAACACTCAAAATAAACAAAAATTACAATCGAAGAATAGGTAGGCAGACATATAATATAGCAGTGTCATGAGACACTTAAAAAACACTTCAGAATTATATGTATATAAACTTTTTATTATTATATTTGATCCCGATCACGTGATTTGCGGAGATCACGTGATCGGGATACTGTCACTTAAGAAACGGGGATATGTATCCTTTAGAACCCTAATCAGAGGGATCAGTAAACTAATAAAGATCGCAATTAATAGCTCCAACATAGAGAGACATTCATAGAACATATTAGATGTTTCGCATGTTTATATAAACAATACGCTATATGGAACGCATATTGCGTTCCAAATCTGAATCTGATGGCGTTCAATCACTTCCGCCTCCGCCCCGGAAGCGAAAGGGATGCTTTGAGGAATAGACGGCGTAGGGGGCGCGGTGTACAGCAGCGTCATCTCCCGTGTGTACTCGTCGATCCAGCGTCGTTACATGACGCATGAAGGGGGGGCGTATGTTTGTTGGGAGTTCATTGGAGGTTTTTCCGCCCATCTGTGGAGCGCATATGCGTTCCAAACAGAGGGCACGTGACTAGATTAACCAATTAGTAGTCAGCAGGAATTTACGATAACCAAATGAATATCCCGTTACATAATTGACATTGAAGACATATATATGATTCATATTAGATATCCGGGAAACACTCATTGGGCTCTAAACGGATCAAGGTAAAAATTATATATATAAAAACAATTACTTATACCAGGCAGTGGGATATATATTATCAAAGAAGAGGGAAGGTTAAGTAAAAAGACTAATCATAATAAGACCTATTTATATTTATATTAATCATAGCAGGCAACAAGCATAGATTTTTATCTATGTTAGACATCTTTTTATATAGGCAAAATTCCTAGGGATACAGTAATTATTAATATTAATATTTCCTTTCATGTCTAATTTACATCAAAAGAAAAAAGAATATAATAGAAAAGAGAGAAACTAAGAGAAGAACAAGAAAATATGTAAATATATATTCTATTTATGGGGCTAATGGATAAACATAAATTTAAAGAACTATATTGAGTTCCATTGCCTCATTCAATCCTCTGGGAAAGAGTGAGTCCATTTTGAATGTCCAAAAAATCTCCTGTTTACACTTGGAAAGTCTATTGCGTTCTGTAAGCGGCTTTTGCTGTAACCTGTTCTTCTTGCTAAAAACCATCACAAGTGTAGCGGACACAGCGCAGCCACTAGCCAGGGATCCCCCAACGCCACTGCCATGCTGGTTTCATGGAAGACTTTAGCTAATTAGCGCAGTAAAAAGTAGAGAGTACTGAGAACGTTACTTTGAACACCAACACGTCGCATGTAAAGAAACTTGCGTTGTGATTCGTGAGTAGCTGAAATCCTGCATGTATGGCATGTCACAGCATTTTGAAATTGGCACCTGCCTCAAGGAGCTTGCGGACAGGTAACCCGGCAATCAGAAGACACTGCAAGGGGGGCTTGCTTATTTTATCAGTCCTGGGCCCCCAAAATGCCCTACCTGTTGACTTATAATGTACGGTAACCGCCTTATTAGACTATAAGCCCTTACTACCCCCATATTATTCACCCTGCGGTGTATTATATTGTGTGGTGGTTATGTGCTATCAGCCACTTTAACCCCCGAGCGGCTCCATACAACAGATCCGTTCAGTAGAATTTACAGTCAGGAAGTCAGATGTGCGCAGCAAAATAATTCCCCCAATGGTCTCAGCCTCACATGAACTCTCATTGCTGATAAATTCACAAAACTTTTTTATGAATGTTCCCAGTCTCGCTGTCATATGGCCTTTTAAATGTGGAGGCCGCAACCAGCAACACCCTCCGTCCCTAAATCAAGTTCTCTAATTCTCCATCTATTCAGAGGAAATCAATGGCGGACGTTAAGTAATTCTATTCAACGCAGGTAAAGAATCCCTGGATATTCTCAATGACCCATTACAGGAAGATACGTCAACAATGGCAGATATGATCAAGCTTTTTGTTTAATTTATTGGATATTTATTGACTACTTCGGCTATAAATAACGTATTACTTTACAGCATCTGAAATCCCAGTTCGCTGATAAGAAGAGATAAAGCTGCGGGATTTATAGTGTGCTTGAGTTTAATATATTCATGAAAGTTTCTTGGATCTGAAAGATATTCATCGTCATGTCAAGGAACATATTGCATATGAATGATATTTACATAGAGGTGGACTTCATCCTTTTAATATAGATGAAATGCAATATAAACAATTCCAGGCAGGGACCGATCCGTCTTTCTATGGGGAAATGGATAAATTGTTCTTAAATGGTTCCAGTAAACTTGCCGGAAATGAATGTAAAAAAAAAATACACTCAAAGAAGCTGCACGCGATGTTGTGCCACCAAATAACTCTCCCGTCAGTTGTAATTAAACAATTCCATTCATTTGTTACTTTATCTGTCAATGGTCATCATAGAGCGGAACAGAGGTACAAAATGCACATCTAGTGTTCCGTCGAATTCTACATGCCGTCAATGAACTTTGCTAACATGAATCTGCCCCACTACATCACAGTTACCCCTATTTAGATGCAAGTTAAGATGGTGGCGGAGCTAATGCTGGGTGGGCCCTGGTGCATAAATATAGCTTGGGCCCCTCCTCCACACCATCCCAACTTCATAATATGCAACACGGCAGTGGGTGACAGAGAGAGGCAGAGGATGACAGGGAGAGAGACAGGGAGGCAGAGTGTGACAGGGAGATTCAGGGTTAAGCATAGGGTGATAGGGAGAGGCAGAGGGTGACAGGGAGAAGAAGAGGGGGGCAGAGGGTGACAGGGAGAGGCAGTCAGAGGGTGACAGGGAGAGGCAGAGGGTGACAGGGAGAGGAAGATGGGGACAGGGAGAGGCAGGGGGTGACAGGGAGAGGCAGAGGGTGACAGGGAGAGGCAGTCAGAGGGTGACAGGGAGAGGCAGAGGGTGGCAGAGGGAGGCATAGTGTGACAGGGAGATTCAGGGTTAAGCAGAGTGTGACAGGGAGAGGAAGAGGGTGACAGGGAGAGGAAAAGGGAAGCAGAGGGTGACAGGGAGAGGCAGTCAGAGGGTGACAGGGAGAGGCAGAGGGTGACAGGGAGAGGAAGATGGGGACAGGGAGAGGCAGGGGGTGACAGGGAGAGGCAGAGGGTGACAGGGAGAGGCAGTCAGAGGGTGACAGGGAGAGGCAGAGGGTGACAGGGAAAGGCAGAGGGTGACAGGGGGAGGAGGGGGAGGCAAAGTGTGACAGGGAGAGGCAGAGTTAGGCAGAGTGTAATAGGGAGAGGCACATGGTGATAGGAAGAGGCAGGGGGAGGCAGGGCGAGGAAGAGGGAGGCAGGGAGAGGAAGAGGGAGGCAGAGGGTGACAGGTAGAGGCAGAGGGAGGCAGATGATGACAGGGAGAGGCAGAGTTAGGCAGAGTGTGACAGGGAGAGGCAGTGGGTGACAGGAAGGGGCAGGGGGAGGCAGAGCATGACAGGGAAAGGCAGAGGGAGGCAGAGGATGACAGGGAGAAGCAGAGGGAGGCAGAGGATGACAGGGAGAGGCAGAGGGAGACAGAGTGTGAACGGTCGGTTCAGGGTTAGGCAGAGTGTGACAGGGAGAGGCAGGGGGAGGCAGAGTGTGACAAGGATACACAGTGGATGACAGGAAAGGGTAACAGGGACAGCAGTGAGCCCATTAGTTCTCAGGGCCTCTCGGTGCACTGTACCTGCTGCACCAATGGTAGTTCTGCCTCTGCTTTCAACATTTGGTAGAGGGGAGGTGAGACTTTGTGCACGTCATGGCTGCTATTGGTCATAATCGTAGGGGCGCATGCCATGCCTCATTTCTAGGTCACAGGGTGCATGACCAACACATTTCCAGTTGCTGGGCTGTCTCCAGCCCCTCTCTACTGTATTTAGATTTTGTATGCATGCACGCGACATCTATTCACCACTGCGTCTTGCGGGGGGGACAGAGAGAAGGTACCGAGACCAAAATTGTGATTTGTTTAGAGGTATAGGCTATGGCAGGACCACAACTAGGGCGGTGTGCCCGGTCACTGTGCCGACATAATCAGAAATTGCTGAAATATGTATTTGTAGGGGGCACACTGCAATGTTTTTACACACAATCTGTCTGTCACTACACTGTGACCTAAGGTTGCCATCAGAGAGGGATTGCCGGCACAGAGAGCCCACCGCTCTTTGGATGACACACAGTAAAATAGGCACCGCTGTCAGTCATTCTGTCTCCCCCACCTCTGGTCACAGCCGCTACAGTGAGGAGCAAGGAAGAGGAGCAAGGCAGCAAGCACACTCTGTGCAGAAGACAACCAAAAACATGAGTCAGCTGTTTGTTTAATAATCTGAAACATCAGCTGGAAGGAGATGGGAACAGGGAGGTGTGAAGCCGCGGAAGGGAGTGGGACATGGAGTGTTGAGAAGATGCTTGAGAAACACTGGGAGGTATATGGGACACAGGGGAAAATGAGAGGCTGCTGAATGATACAGGGGGAGGTGAGAGGCTACTTGACAGACAAGGATAGGCAACTGGGGAGACCAAGGTGGAGGTGCGAGACTCATGGTTGCTGACTTTGGGACTGCCTGGAGAGGGCAGCCAGCTCCAGGAGATAGGGGAAGGGGCCGATGGATGTGCCGCAAAATGAGGCAAAGCCGGGGACGGGGCTACCTGAAGAAACATGTGAGGAGGCGTGGTCATCCTGAATGCATCATGGTGGCCACGTCCCCCGCTGATCAATGCTGGTATCACAGGCAATGCACTGCCTTGGGTGGGGTCACTAGGACGCGGTTCCATTGAGAAGAATTTTTCCACCTTTCCAGGGGAGTGGGTTGATCCCGATTTTCAGGAGCTTCCCAGCCAGCACGGGATGGTAGGCAACCATGGGGAGGCTGCTGGTTGGACATATGTGGAGGTGAGAGGTGGTTGTAGTAGTGTTTTATCAGAATCAGGCTCCACAATTTTAGTTGACAGCACTCGGGACACAGTGGGGGTTCTGAGAGATGATTAATTAATGGGGGGGGGGGGGGGGCTGTGAGAGGTAGATATTTGGACCTTGTTAGATGTTTCCTTATTTTTACTGGTTGCAAAGTATGAGCACAGTATGAGGTAACAGTGTAAGCAAAGACAGCACAGTTGTAACAGAGACAGTACAGTTATCACATAGAGGACACGGGATACATATGAGTGCACAGTTCCTAGGCAGCCATTGCGGCGCCATCTTTCATCTTACTGTAGGAAGAGCCGTGGGTAGCATGGGTGGTGGTGGTGGTGGCGGCGGGGGGAAGGGGAAAAGAGAGAGTCACTGAGGCCTGGGGCTGGAGTTGGTGGGGGTGGCGGAGAGAGAGTCAGTGGGGCCTGGGCAGAGTCAGTGAGGCCTGGGGCTGGAGTTGGGCCCTCTCTGGGATGAGATCCATGCCACAATGTCTCCTGGGAGCACCGCTGGTGCCCTCCCATAGCTTCCCCTCACCTCTACCACGATAGTCGCCGGGAGCATGGACGCCTGGATGCTGGGGTCGTGGGATAGACGCCTGCAGACCTCTGTGTGGGGCCTCCGCTATGCCGGACCACCGCTGCCTGGGGGGATCCCGGCCCTCTCTCCTCTTCACTCCTGGCGGCCTTCTTAGCTCGTGATCCCGCAGTGGGGCTGGGGGCCGGGGGATGGAAGCTCCATGGATGGTTCTGGAGCTCCTAGTGTGGTTTCCTCTCCAACCCCAGCAGGGGGGGGGGGGGGGGGGGGCGCCCACCCGCAGGCCGATGGTCCTTACCGTCCCACTGCTGCTCCAGCGGTTTGCGGCACTCACCACCGCTCGCTGCCGGGGGTGAGCAGCGCTGCCTCTTCCCTCTCCTCACTGCCGCTGCCACGCTGCCTGCTGCACGCCGCCCGCTGCTCCGGAGGCCGGGGATGGTAGAGTTCCGTGGATGGAGGACCGGAGCTCCACGTACATGCGACCATCCCCGGCCCCACCGTAAGTGTAATGCTATAATGGTATGGTAAACAGCACATCCAATAAATATAGGTAATGCCAACAAGTTGCAGAATTTATATAGTTTGGCGAGCACAGCGAGCCACCGTGCCCGAAGCGTGGCAAGCGCAGCGAGCCCCGCGAGGGGACGCGGTCTCATAAGAAAAATGGGAGCCCAGATATTACATAAGTACCGCAGATAGTCTTGTGTTCACAATAAAAATAGCATGTAATATACCCGAGAACATACGTATGTGCTTAGGGATGAATTTACACAAGGTCAAATTGCATTTGGAATTTATTGCATAAATACAATCATGAATTCTGTGCTGGGTGAGAAGAAAATAAATCTGACAGTAAATATACAGTATAGTTGCAAACAAGAAACCACATATTGCAGACAGCAGTGTTACTATCCATACTGTACTTGTATAAACTCCAAATATATTGTTACTAATGTTCTATAGAAATATCTCATAAATGACCCTGCAAACTGTAATGAGAAAGACTTACAGTAAATGTAGAACAATCAGTTCAAATTCTCCTTCGTCACATTAGTCTTGTAAGGTTTGACATGTATATTTAAAAAAAATAACTTGCATGTTATTAATATTATTTATTATTATTATTATTATTATTATTATTATTATTATTATTATTATTATTATTATCATTATATTATGATTCATGTTACAGGTAATAAAGTCTAGCTGACAAAGTAACCAACAAACTTTACAGCATTTTATTGCCATTTGCATGATTTTGCACAACCACCTTGGTGCTCTGAGAGAGGAATTGTACAGATTGTCAGCCCTGTATGAATCGTCCAGGAAAAATGTCCAACTTCCTGCAGTACCGCAGAGACACTGGTGGTGGCAGCAAAGTGTTACAAACGCACATTAACACTTTCTGGTACGCAGCCGTTACATTTTAAATGTAATATTCCGTTTTATACAGACCTCGGTGATCCTTTAATAACGTACTTCTGAAGTGTGTGTGAAATTTAGGAAAGTGTGGGAGATAAAGTTTAACATTTTACATTTAACTTTGGCATCATTGTAAAAGAGATGAGTGGCCACTTTCAGTTATAGCTGCATTGTGCCAAGATGATAATACACTGTAATATCTCTCAGGATGGAATCTACATCTATTAAGTGCGATAGGCGAGAGCATATTTGTACAATTGTGATAATACAGCAGATAGCACTTTGCGTTTTCTGCCGCTCTTGCCTTCAGGGGACCCACGTCTCTCACATTTTATTTACCGTCTAGAAGAATTAAAGTGGATTTACAGTATTTGGGGAACCATGTCCCTGATAAATATTGATTAAAACAAAAAATAAATAAATAACCAAATGCATAAATTAATTAGTTTCAGTCATCAGTGTAACGATCTATGCTTTGGGTGATTTTTCTGCTAGTAAATGTTAATACACAAGGCCACAACAACACTGCGGATACACACATGTCTACCGCAGCTGCATCACAAGGGGGTGTGGGACACTTCTGGGTGTCTCCCTTCCAGAGAGTGACACCAAAATGCCGACTCCTCCGAAGTGACAGGAGCTGTGTGCTGCAGTGTGACATTAACTGGCAGCACACGGCTCCTGTCACTGAGAAGGAGCCGGTAGAGCTGGATGAGTGCCTGTGGGCAGCCTGCATGTTCCCATAGTGGGGTGATGGGGGCTTCCCTGTGAAGCCACACCCCTTTAGTGATGTAAGTGGTTATCCCATGCGGTCACACCCACTTTATGTAAAGCCTCGGGCTGCACCAGTTGGCAACGACTCTGGTGCCGCCTCTGCTTTACTCAGGGCCGGCGCCACCACTAGGCAGGACTAGGCATTTGCCTAGGACGCCGGCCGCTGGAGGGCGGTACTGAGCCGCTGAGGTACCATAAAGAGGTACCCGAAAGCAGGGATCGGGGAGCAGGTAAGTCTGTGTGATCCATCCTCCCTCTCCCCTCTCCTATCCCGCCCGTGGCATGGTCCCTGCTCCCCCCGCGCCGCTCGCTCCCCGCTGGGGGGATTTCAGCGTGGCACCACCTATGCTCCGGGAGGGGTAGTATCGCCCGCCGCAGTATCGCCCGCCACACCCCCTCCCCCCCGTGCCGCAGTATCGTCTGCACCCGTGCCCCCCCCCCCTGGCGGACGGGCGGACAGGCGGCGCAGTGTTTTTTGCCTGGGGCGGGCGGGGGGCTTGCACCTGCCCTGGCTTTACTCTTGTCACAAAATATATTTTAACTCACCAGTTCCCTTCCACACAGCTCAAACAAAATGTACATGTGTTATTTCTATACTCATGCAGCAGGCCGCAAACCACAGGCCAAAAGTGCTGGAAACATCACTGCGTGACTCGATCATAATCACTTTCTATATGTTGCACTTCACCTTATGTATTTATTAACAGTTTCTTATATAGCGCAGCATATTCTGTTGTGCTTTACAAAGGAGAGTGATATAACAAACTGGGAATTTACAGACAGTCAAAGGTATGAGGGCCCTGCTGGCAAGCTTACAATCTATAAGGAAATAGGCATTGATACACAAGGATGGATATTATTTATTGCATAAAGTCCACCAGAATGCAAAGGTTCCTGGTGTGCTGTAAGATACGGTGACCTAGCAGTTTGGCCAGGGGTCAGGAGGATGGAAAATGTGAAGAAAAGAGTGGATATGTGTGGACTGTATAGTGGGGATGTGATTAGATAGGATTGGTACATACAGTAAAGGTTAATTGGCTGGTTCTGGAATTTGATAAGCTGCCTGAAGAGGTGAGTTTGCAGGGAACGCTTATAGGTTTGGAGACTGGAGGAGAGTCTTATTGTGCTTGGGAGGGCATTCCACAGAGTGGGTGCAGCCCGAAGAAAGTCCTGCAGTCGGGAATGGGAGCGAGTAATGAGTGTGGATGAGAGACACAGATCTTGGGAGGAGCGTAGAGGTCGGGTTGGATGATATTTTGAGATAAAAGAAGATATGTATGTTGGTGTAGTTTAGTATAAGGCTTTGTGTGTAAGTAAAAGTATTTTGTATTGAATACGGAAGAATGCAGGTAACCAATGAAGTGTCTGATCTCCATCTAGTGCCTAACCGTAACTGTCCCCTCCTGTAGCCCTAACTCTCCATTTAGTGCCTAACCATAACTGTCTGCTCCTATAGCACAACCCTAACTCTCCATCTAGTGTCTACCTGTAACCTTCCCCTCCTAGCATAACCCTAACACTCCATCTAGTGCCTAACCCTAACTGTCCCCTCATAGCATAACCATAACTCTCCATCTAGTACCTAACCCTGGCCACCCCCTCCCGTAGCCTAACCCTAACATTCCATCTAGTGCCTAACACTAAAATGTTGGAGAAACATGAAAAACCAGGTGCCAACCATTTTCATGTCGACCTTTTGAACCTGTTCATCTAAAGCATGATTGGCCATTCTTCCATTGACCTTTTGCACCTACTGATCTTAAGTACATGTCAACCTTATTCATGTCAACCATATTGTGTTGACCTTTTGACTGTTGACATATAGATTGCTGATTTTTCATCCATATTCCATGTACTGTAAAACAGACAATGTGACAAAACAGAAGGACAGGATAATTAAACTGTGCAAACCCAAGCATCACAATTATTACTCCACCAGGAACAGTATTAGGATTATGAGGTCCTCCACCACGTATAGTATGAAGGTTCTGAAGTTCTCCATCAAGTATAGTATGAAGGTTCTGAGGTCCTTCACCAGGTACAGTATGCAGGCTCTGAGGTCTTCCACCAAGTATCATAGGAAAGGTTCTGAGGTCCTCCACCAGGTACAGTATGAAGTTTCTGAGGTCCTCCACCAAGTATAGTATGAAGGTTCTGAGGTCTTCCATCAGGTACAGTATGAAAGTTCTGAGGTCTTCCACCAGGTCCAGTATGAAGGTTCTGAGGTCTTCCACCTGGTACAGTATGAAGGTTCTGAGGTCCTCCAACAATTATAGTATGAAGGTTCTGAGGTCCTCCACCATGTACAGTATGAAGGTTCTGATGTCTTCCACCAGGTCCAGTATGAAGGTTTTGAGGTCTTCCACCTGGTACAGTATGAAGGTTCTGAGGTCCTCCACCAAGTATAGTATTTTGGTTCTGAGGTGCTCCACCAAGTATAGTATTATGGTTCTGAGGTCCTCCACCATGCATAGTATGAAGGTTCTGAGGTCCTCCACCAGATACACTATGAAGGTTATGAGGTCCTCCACCAGCTACACTATGAAGGTTCTGCGGTCTTCCACCAACATCTTTCAAGCTTAAAGATCTATATATACTGTATATATATATATATATATATATATATATATATATATCTGTTTATATATAAAAAATGCAGTTTTTTTCACTGTGTACATTTCCTCTATATATGTTGAATTTTCCCTTGCATCAGAATCACTTATTATTCAACTTTAGGAGGGATTTCCTGGCCAATAATGGCACTATTGCCTTAAAGGGACCTCCCTCATCAGAGGCACCTGGCTGTGCCCCCAGAGGCAATGCTTTCGCCCACCACTCTATGCCCCCCTCTATCTCTACTCTCTCACCCCTATATCTCTTTCTGATCTCCCTTCCCCTCTCTCTGATGCTGTCTTCCTCTTTGTGGCGCTGTCTCCCTCCCTCCCTCCCTCTCTCTCTCTCTCGTTCTGGAGTTGTCTGCCTCCCTCACATTCTGACGCTGTTTCCGTGATGCTGTCTCCCTCGCTCTCTCACTGTTTTTTTTTATGCTGTCTCACTCCCTCTCTCTTTCTTTTTCTCGCTCTGTTTACCACTAACACTCTATTTGTCCCACTCACTCTCTCTCTTGCTACCCTAAGGGGCATTGTAGTGACAATGTGGGTGGGGGCTTTTAAGATTTTGCTATAGGGCCCACAAAGTTCTAGTTATGCGGTACCTCCCGGTATGGAGGGTTTAGTGACAGTATTTGCACATGCTGATGTGTACAGATATCTCTGAATCCTCTCTTCACCACAGTCAGTAAGATCCTCAGGGGCAGATTTATTAAGCTCGGTGAAGTGATTAAGTGTCTGGTTTTTATCACCGGCCAGTCAGCTCCTAACTGTGAAGTTACAGGCTTGGTTTGAAAAATGACAGGCAGGAGCTGATTGGCCGGTGATAAAAACCAGACACTTTATCACTTCACCGAGCTTAATAAATCTGCTCACAGTGCCAGGAGCCAGACAAGTACCTGGCACAATTATAACCGTAGTTCGGGCAGGAAGTAACGCAGTCATTGTGACTCGGGAACCTGGGTATTATAGGTGCCTTTGGGGGTGATTCTTGTCCTGCGAATTTGCACCTTGGACCGATGTTTACGCTCTGCACATATACGCATGTTCATGATGCCTTTGGCGACTTCCATAGTAACTGTGGCGTTCACATGGGGGGGGGTGGCGGCGGGATGGACATAGCCAGGGGGTGTTCTCATGTGCATTTCCTGGGTGTACTCACAAAATTTGGTGGGAGTCCCCATGCGAATGCCGGCGGGCACCTGTTCTCGGACTCGGATGCCGCAAGTCTAGGTCAGTAAAAATCGTTTGATGGTCAGTACACTACCCCGCAAATAGATGTATATGTAAAACATCCATTTGCAAAGTGGCGGGGGGATGTGCGGACTGCGGGCATTTGCTGATTAGCGAGTCAACCATAATCACCACCTTTATTTTGTCATATGGACCCAATCTCTGAATTAAGCTGTATATTCAGTTCTCTTTATATGTTTGTGATGTGTCACCTACTATGACAGCATAAAAGCAGACAGTACATCTATGTTTGCTTTTCTGTGGTTCTATAAAGTATTCATGTCCCAACGTGAACACTGAGATTGTCGCTTAGCGTTCCCAGTTCCGCTGTCACAGTTCTATTTGCAGAAGGCATCTGTGTCGCCTCTCCCGCCACGTTGGTGTATATGGCTGACTTTGTGATTTTTTGGATGTTACTTTGTTCATTTTCATAAATTCACGGTCTGTGCCCAAGAAAAGCACCCGTCTCTGCCTCACTGAGTCGGCAGCTTTCCATCCTGTAGGAAATCATGAATACACAATAATGCAAAAAGATGATTCGCTACGAGACGCACCAACTGGGAATGGAGAAGAATCTGAGCGCAGAGAGGGTCTCTGCACAACGTGGGGCTGATGTGCACAACGTGGGGCTGATGGGTTTGGTGTGGAGGTATACCTAGCACAGTGATTCCCAACCCTGGTCCTCAAGGGTTGGGACACTGACACACCTGGATTGGTCTATTTATACCCCTATTCCGCCAAAATGCTATGTCCTTCCCGGGTTCAGACCCCATACTCCATTCACACTGCCGGCTGGACCCAGCATATTGGAGGGTTGACCACTTTCCCGCTTGGAGATGATATACTGTAATTTTCATCCAGCACTTTGTACACTTTAGTGCAACCTTTACACCACAAGCTACCTGGGTTTGACCCTGGTAGCTACCCGGGTATGATTCCCCGGGGACTGGACCCGAAATACTGTAATCTTTCTAGGACCCTTTTCCACCAAGCTCCCGCACAAAATAGCACATACAAATAAATACTATATAATATAACTATATGATATCAGTGCACAACAGACCCCGCTATGCGGAATAAGCGGGTGGGGGTCATAGTGACGACAGCGTCTACGTGAAAAGTCAGGACTATTAATGATCGACAGACACAAGGTTGACATGATATAGGTCGATGCTGACAAAAGCTCAACACAAGCAATAGGTAGACTTGAAAATGGTCGACACTTGAAAAAGTCAACATGACATTTTCACAGTTTTGTGTCAAAGTTGACATCTGTCAACATGGATCCCCACGAATAACAACATGTACCCTTCGTTCGACATGCTTCAGAGACACTTTACTGTTCCCAATCATAGTCCACGTGGAAAGTAAAGCATAAAACGTCCAAAGAAAAACTCATGTCAACCTTTTCATGTGTCAACAATTGACATGTCGACCCATTGCTTGTGCTGATTGATTGTCAATGTCAATCTAGTGAATGTCAACCTTTATTTCCGACACTGACTGTCAATCTATCATGCGGATTATGGAACAAACAGGAGGGAGGGACTTGCTCGTGAGAGTTTACAATACAGAGAATATAGGCGGATACAGAGTTTAAGGGACCAATTTTTCGATGATGTTATATAAAGTATGTAGGGATGCCAATCCCTAATTGAATAAAAACACTCACGACCCCCCCCCACCCCCAACCAACTGTCACACACACTTACATGGTCGGTAGGGGCAGGCAGTGTGGTGATGCGGCCTGTGCATGACCTCTGACATCACATCACACTGCGCATAGCCTCACACCGGGTCGGGGACAGCCCGTCAGCATCTAAGCAAGTGCTCAGATGCTGTCCGGCATTGGACTGCACATTTGCATGTGTAATCCCGGGATTGGCCACCCCAATAGTACAGTACCCCTTTTCCACTTGCAGTCCGGGGTCATACCCGGGAATGTGTTCCCGGATGCTTCCCGGGACACTACCCGGGAATGTACCCTTTCACACTGCAGTCAGACCTGGGATTGACCTGGGACAGCCCCATTCACACTGATCCCGGGAAATCCTGGGTGACTGCCTGACACCCCCCCTCCGGCACAGCCCCAGGCTCCTCAGCGGCACAGGTCGCTGCAGGGAGCTTCGTTTTTTACGGTCCGGTGTTCCGGAATTTGCTCCGGTGCCAGTTTTTCCTGGGCTGCCCACAGCCACACGAGCCGCTATCAGCAGCAGAGGACGTATAGCCGTGGCTGCAGCTCGCCATGAGCTGTCTCTCCCCCCTGAGGGTGTGCGCTCCGTGCCGCTCGGACAACGGGCGCCGCCTGGGTCTCTGGCTGGCCAATGTGCAGAGCTGGTGCACGGAGGAGCAGCTATCAGCAGCAGCAGCGGATTCTGGGGTAGCGTAAAAGTCCCACGGGACCATTCACACTGACCGTATCCCGTGTTGTTTCCGGGTCCTACCCAGGTAAGGACCTGGGTAGAGATCCCGGATTGCTGAACACGGGATATTCCTCAAAGACCCTTTCACACTGCACTAAATCCCGGGTTGATGCGCGTTCATGTGCAAAAACCCGGGATATTTTTGCAAGTGGAAAAGGGGTATATGTCTTTGGTGAGATATTTAAGTATAAACCTTCTACTACCTGATCTACGCTATTTATAGAGATTTAGCCCAATACTTTTCAAAAGTGGATTTGTTTTTCCATAACCAGCATTTACTATTTCCCCCATCCAGAGTATATATCGTATCAGCAGCAGGACATACTGGAGACAGGTGGGAACAGAAGGATGGCACCGAAGCAGGATGATCAATCGCCCCGTAATTCCCTTGATGTTCCTGGAACCGGTGTAAAAATGCGAGCGGGCAAATGAACTGTGAGACAGTAAATGAACTGTGGGCTACTGAAGGAGCAATGAAAAGCAATTATTCCATCAATCAAAAATAACTGCAAGCTTCATTAATGTTAACTATCTGGAAGCAGAAATTATCATAAATTATCCCACACATGCAAAACAAATATACTGTAGTAGTTTTCCAAAAACCAGACAGCATAGAGAGACCAACATCGCGGGGACAGTGTTTAAGGTGCGGTAGAAAGAGTCCCACACACTACTGGGACCATCTGATACTTGTAACACCGGCAACTGTTACAAAAATTGCTTTCACCTCTAGCAACCAAATAGATTTGCATTTCAAATTGTATAAGCAGGGGCTTATAACTGTACCTCCTGGTCCATGTCAAAATATAGTGCATCTGGAAAGTATTCCCTTTTCCCACATTTTTTTTATGTCACAGCCTTATTCCCAAATGGAATAAATTCATTTTTTTTGTCCTTCAAAATTCTACACACGATACCCCATAATGACAACGTGAGAAAAGTTTTAGGGAGTATTTCAGCAAATTTATTAAAAATAAAAAAAACTAAGAAATCACACAAGTACATAAGTATTCACAGCCTTTGCTCAATACTTTGTTGATGGTCCTTTGGCAGCAATTACAGCCTCAAGTCTTTTTGAATATGATGCCACAAGCTTGGCACACGTATCTTTGGCCAGTTTCACCCATTCCTCTTTGGTCCACAGCTATTGGTAGATCATTCCAGAAATGTTCAATCGGATACAAGTCTGGGGTCTGGCTGGGCCACTCATGGACATCCACAGAGCTGTCCTGAAGTCACTGCTGTGATGTCTTGGCTGTGTGATGAACCGGTCAGGAGCTGAAAGATGAACAAGTCAGGAGCTCCCTGGAGCAGGTTTTCATCCAGGATGTCTCTTTACATTGCTGCATTCATCTTCCCTCTATCCTGACTAGTCTCCCAGTTCCTGATGCTGAAAAACATCCCACAGTATGACGCGGCCACCACCATCCGGTCACTGTGGGGATGGTATTGGCCTGGTGATGAGCGGTGCCTGGTTTCCTCCAAACATGACGCCTGGCATTCACGTCAGAGAGTTCAATCTTTGTCTCATCAGACCAGAGAATTTGGTTCTCATGGTCTGAGAGTCCTTCAGGTGCATCTTGGCAATCTCCAGGCGGGCTGCCATGTGCTTTTACTAAGGAGTGGCTTCCATCTGGTGGATACGGTGACCATGTCGACTTTGAAATTCCAGACAAAAAAATGAAAAACTCATGTCAACAATTTGACTGTTGTCCTTCCCATTGTCGATCTAATATGTGTGTTGACCTTATGACCCTGTCGCCCTTTAACGGTCAACCTAATGTATGTCAACCTTCATAGTGTCAACCTAGTGACCATATACCATCCTCAGATACTGGAATCTAAGCTGAGTCATAATGTTTGGGCAAATAGGTCTCTTAATGACGAGCACACAAGGTCACTCAATGACACAAGGTCGCTCAATGACAAGCACACAAGGTCTCTCAATGACAAGCACACAAGGTCACTCAATGACAAGCACACAAGGTCTCTCAATGACAAGCACACAAGGTCACTCAATGACAAGCACACAAGGTCACTCAATGACGAGCACACAAGGTCATTTAATGACGAGCACACAAGGTCACTCAATGACGAGCACACAAGGTCTCTCAATGACAAGCACACAAGGTCTCTCAATGACAAGCACACAAGGTCACTCAATGACTAGCACACAAGGTCACTCAATGACGAGCACACAAGGTCACTCAATGACGAGCACACAAGGCCACTCAATGACAAGCACACAAGGTCACTCAATGACGAGCACACAAGGTCACTCAATGACGAGCACACAAGGCCACTCAATGACAAGCACACAAGGTCACTCAATGACGAGCACACAAGATCACTCAATGACAAGCACACAAGGTCTCTCAATGACAAGCACACAAGGTCTCTCAATGACAAGAACACAAGGTCACTCAATGACTAGCACACAAGGTCACTCAATGACTAGCACACAAGGTCACTCAATGACGAGCACACAAGGTCACTCAATGACGAGCACACAAGGCCACTCAATGACAAGCACACAAGGTCACTCAATGACGAGCACACAAGATCACTCAATGACAAGCACACAAGGTCTCTCAATGACAAGCACACAAGGTCTCTCAATGACAAGCACACAAGGTCACTCAATGACTAGCACACAAGGTCACTCAATGACGAGCACACAAGGTCACTCAATGACGAGCACACAAGGCCACTCAATGACAAGCACACAAGGTCACTCAATGACGAGCACACAAGGTCACTCAATGACGAGCACACAAGGTCACTCAATAACGAGCACACAAGGCCACTCAATGACGAGCACACAAGGCCACTCAATGACGAGCACACAAGGTCACTCAATGACGAGCACACAAAGTCACTCAATGACGAGCACACAAGGCCACTCAATGACAAGCACACAAGGCCACTCAATGACGAGCACACAAGGCCACTCAATGACAAGCACACAAGGTCACTCAATGACTAGCACACAAGGTCATTCAATGACGAGCAAACAAGGTCACTCAATGACAAGCACACAAGGTCACTCAATGACTAGCACACAAGGTCACTCAATGACGAGCACACAAGGTCACTCAATGACAAGCACACAAGGTCACTCAATGACGAGCACACAAGGCCACTCAATGACGAGCACACAAGATCACTCAATGACGAGCACACAAGGTCACTCAATGACAAGCACACAAGGCCACTCAATGACGAGCACACAAGGTCACTCAATAACGAGCACACAAGGCCACTCAATAACGAGCACACAAGGCCACTCAATGAAAAGCACACAAGGTCACTCAATGACAAGCACACAAGGTCACTCAATGACTAGCACACAAGGTCATTCAATGACGAGCAAACAAGGTCACTCAATGACAAGCACACAAGGTCACTCAATGACTAGCACACAAGGTCACTCAATGACAAGCACACAAGGTCACTCAATGACGAGCACACAAGGCCACTCAATGACAAGCACACAAGGTCACTCAATGACGAGCACACAAGGCCACTCAATGATGAGCACACAAGGTCACTCAATAACGAGCACACAAGGCCACTCAATGACGAGCACACAAGGCCACTCAATGACGAGCACACAAGGTCACTCAATGACGAGCACACAAAGTCACTCAATGACGAGCACACAAGGCCACTCAATGACAAGCAAACAAGGTCACTCAAAGACGAGCACACAAAGTCACTCAATGACGAGCACACAAGGTCACTCAATGACAAGCACACAAGGTCACTCAATGACAAGCACACAAGGTCACTCAATGACAAGCACACAAGGTCACTCAATGACTAGCACACAAGGTCATTCAATGACGAGCAAACAAGGTCACTCAATGACAAGCACACAAGGTCACTCAATGACTAGCACACAAGGTCACTCAATGACGAGCACACAAGGTCACTCAATGACAAGCACACAAGGTCACTCAATGACGAGCACACAAGGCCACTCAATGACGAGCACACAAGATCACTTAATGACGAGCACACAAGGTCACTCAATGACAAGCACACAAGGCCACTCAATGACGAGCACACAAGGTCACTCAATAACGAGCACACAAGGCCACTCAATAACGAGCACACAAGGCCACTCAATGAAAAGCACACAAGGTCACTCAATGACAAGCACACAAGGTCACTCAATGACTAGCACACAAGGTCATTCAATGACGAGCAAACAAGGTCACTCAATGACAAGCACACAAGGTCACTCAATGACTAGCACACAAGGTCACTCAATGACAAGCACACAAGGTCACTCAATGACGAGCACACAAGGCCACTCAATGACAAGCACACAAGGTCACTCAATGACGAGCACACAAGGCCACTCAATGATGAGCACACAAGGTCACTCAATAACGAGCACACAAGGCCACTCAATGACGAGCACACAAGGCCACTCAATGTCGAGCACACAAGGTCACTCAATGACGAGCACACAAAGTCACTCAATGACGAGCACACAAGGCCACTCAATGACAAGCAAACAAGGTCACTCAAAGACGAGCACACAAAGTCACTCAATGACGAGCACACAAGGTCACTCAATGACAAGCACACAAGGTCACTCAATGACAAGCACACAAGGTCACTCAATGACAAGCACACAAGGTCACTCAATGACTAGCACACAAGGTCACTCAATGACGAGCACACAAGGTCACTCAATGACAAGCACACAAGGTCACTCAATGACGAGCACACAAGGCCACTCAATGACGAGCACACAAGGCCACTCAATGACGAGCACACAAGATCACTCAATGACAAGCACACAAGGTCACTCAATGACAAGCACACAAGGTCACTCAATGACAAGCACACAAGGTCACTCAATGACAAGCACACAAGGTCACTCAATGACTAGCACACAAGGTCATTCAATGACGAGCACACAAGGTCACTCAATGACAAGCACACAAGGTCACTCAATGACAAGCACACAAGGTCAATCGATAACAAGCACACAAGGTCAGTCAATGACGAGCACACAAGGCCACTCAATGACGAGCACACAAGGTCACTCAATGACAAGCACACAAGGTCACTCAATGACAAGCACACAAGGCCACTCAATGACTAGCACACAAGGTCATTCAATGACAAACACACAAGGTCACTCAATGACAAGCACACAAGGTCATTCAATGACAAGCACACAAGGTCACTCAATGACAAGCACACAAGGTCACTCAATGACAAGCACACAAGGTCACTCAATGATAAGCACACAAGGTCACTCAATGACAAGCACACAATGCCACTCAATGATGAGCACACAAGGTCACTCAATGACGAGCACACAAGGTCACTCAATGACGAGCACACAAGGTCACTCAATGACGAGCACACAAGGTCACTCAATGACGAGCACACAAGGTCACTCAATGACAAGCACACAGAATGATCTTCATGGAGTCTCTACTTCCTCTGCCTCAGTAATTATTTCTCACACATACAGTAGGTAGGTAAAATTTGGCCACACAGGGGTACAGCTTCAGCAAGAAATGCAGAGAATAGCCTTCATTAACCCCTTCAGTGGTGGTGGGGGGGGGGGGGGTTTAGAGCGCTCCCCACTGGGTGAGTTTTTAATGGGGAGCGCTCCCTTAAAAACCCCAACCACTGCCTCCCCGGGTCCGGGCAGTGCCGCTGAACTGTCAATCAGCCGCTGCTCGGACCTGTGCCCCGTCCCTGTTCCTGGAAGCCGGCTTGTTATAAGCCTGTGCCGGAGACTTGTATAGAAAAGCCAGATGGGGAGGAGGAGGGGCGGCAGAGGGGAGGGAGCCCTAAACAGTGGCAATCCCGAGAATTTTCCGGGCTTGCCAGACTGGGCACTGAGGCACAGCCTGGAAAATTCTCGGGATTGCCACTGAAGGGATTAAATGTATTCTAAAATATTTCCAAGGTTTAGTTACACAAATATAGAAACATGTAAAAGCAGTTTATATAACGTTAGGTTCAAGAAAATAACAAATGGAAATAAAAGATGGTTAACTGTAATAGGGTACGATTATGTAGACATGTGCATTTTGGTCAAAAACAGCCGATTTAGCACAATTTCAGAAAAACAGGATGTGAATTGCACTTTTTGCAGCGAAATTCGCACATTCTGACCAACTGTATCAATTTTAGTAAAACGTCAATTCGCATCCAGATATTTCCCCATTATAAAGTATAGAATTCGCAAATTTAATGGTATGCGATTTTTGGGAAACATTACTAAAAATCGGCAAACAAATAGACCAGGTTCTGTCAGACAAATTTGACAGAACCATGCAGATAAGTTCAGTGTTTAAGGTAAACCAGCACCAGTGTTTAAGGCTGTAACCAGCACCAGGCTGAAGGAGCCAGGGCCGGTAATTAAAAATCAGGGAACCCGACAAATTGGGGTTCCCCGATTTTTAACAACCAGCCCCAGGCTCCAGGTCCGGGGTTGGTTCCCAAAATACGGGGGACAAAATGACTAGGGGTCTCCCGTATTTTAAGAACCAGCCCCAGGCCAAACCAGCCAGCAGGTTAATGCCACAGCCGGGGGGAGACTTTTTATACAAGTCCCCCCGGCCAAAGCATTAACCCTACCGACCAGTCAGCCCTGGTCCTGATGTCCTGCAGTCCTGTGTCATCGTTTTTCTTCATGTCGACGTCGCTGTCGGCGATGGCGTCCGGAGTCCGGAGTCCGACGAAATCCATGGAGGAAGCTGTGGAAGGAAACCATACTCACCTGCCCCGGGGCGACGTAGTCCAGGTAAGGGTCTTTGCAAAAAAACAAACCGAGAACGCGAAACCAGCCGGACAGCAGAGAGCCGCACGGTGTTTGTATACATCGTGCGGCTCTGCCGCCCGAATGCCACTATTGGCCGCCTTGCGGCCTAGCGGCCAATCAGGAGCCGCTAGGCCGCAAGGTGGCCAATAGCGGCATTCGGGAGGCGGAGCCGCACGATGTACACAAACACCGTGCGGCTCAGCTGTCCGGCTGGTTTCGAGTTCTCGGTTTGTTTTTTTGCAAAGACCCTTACCTGGACTACGTCGCGCTGGGACAGGTGAGTATGGTTTCCTTCCACAGCTTCCTCCATGGATTTCTTCGGACTCCGGACACCATCGCCTACAGCGACGTCGACATGAAGAAGAACGCCGACACAGGACTGCAGGACATCAGGACCAGGGCTACCTACGGAAAGAAGAGAGGTAAGTATTAGTATGTGTGGGCTTTGTATGTATTAAAGTTTTATTTTAAGTGTGTGTCAGTGTGTTTTATTTTACTATTTTTAATACTGTGGCACTACAAGACCCAGCGGGCCCTTTAATGCCCCGCAGGCTGGGACTTTTGGTTCTCCAAGTCCCAGCTTGCGGGGGAGGCTTGCTGGGACTCATAGTGCCCCAGTATTAGACAATAGATTATTCTATTTTTTACACAAAGATCAGCTCGATGCCCACCGCCCAGGGGCATCGAGGACAGCACCAGGCTTCAGCCTGGTCAGGTAAGTCCTGGAGGGGGGGGGTCCCCACTCCCCCAGGGCCCCTGGCCAGGCTGACTGGTCGGTAGGGTTAATGCTTTGGCCGGGGGGGACTTGTATAAAAAGTCTCCCCCCGGCTGTGGCATTACCCTGCTGGCTGGTTTGACTTGGGGCTGGTTCTTAAAATACGGGGGACCCCTAGTCATTTTGTCTACCGTATTTTGGGAACCAGCCCCGGACCTGGAGCCTGGTGCTGGTTGTTAAAAATCGGGGAACCCCTATTTGTCGGGTTCCCTGATTTTTAATTACCGGCCCCGACTTCTTCAGCCTGGTGCTGGTTACAGCTGTGGGGGGGACCCCACGCTGTTTTTTTTCACATTAGCGGCCGTATACATGGCCAGCTAATACGAATTCCTACGACATCGGTGGGTTACAAAGCAGTCGTATATGACTGCTTTGTAACTGATCCTCCGGAACACGACTTTGCATACGACTGAAACAGTCGTATGCAGTCGTAGGGGAAATACCAATACGAAAAACTAGGTTTTTCATATTGGTAAATTTCCCCCTACATGTCACCCCAAATTATTTTATTAGTCCGCACTTTCTCCAACAGTAGGCGCTTTACAGACATGAAAACAATGCACTCAATAAATAGGATTTGGGTAGTACAGCAATACGTAGGTCACATAGACATAAGGGAAAACCTTGAGAAACCTTGAGAAAACCTGTGTATCTAATAGATTACGTAATTCAACCGTCGTCCATGGTGATACCTTTGACCTAACAGCGGCACCGTCTATGGAGACTGGTTGAATGGCGTCGTCTTTTAATGACACCAGGCTGGCCGCACACGACAGCAGCTCTCCACGTGACAGTAATGTGGAGGATCCAGACCAGGTTTTGGAGCAGTAGCAGAAGCCAGGTGTGTAATCGGCATCTCCGACGAAGTGGATTACGAAACGCGTTAGGGCGGCGAGCTCCGTGTCTGTTGGGATCCCCCTGCCGCATCTGACCCTGTCCAGCCTGACGGTGCACCGCTTCCCTCGCAGAGTGTTCGGTGAGGTTCCGTGTCGTGCTGCAGATGCCCCGGATGGTGGTAGGAGGCTTGCCTGGCTTGTTATAATAACATCATGTGGTAACCAGCCCACTGCTGCTTTTAAAACAGTACGAGTACTGATTGGCTGTACCGTGGATATTTTATATATCTATTAAATCATATTGGTTTTACACTATGGAGCGCTCCTCCTGTGTTTCTTTTTGTACAGATTGTCGTTTGTTCCTGTGAGTCCCAGGAATTACTATCAAAAAGGGTGTCCATATCCTTTTTCTTTTGACTGGTGTTTGCTGACCACCTAATTAGCGCTGATTGGATCCACCTATATCCCACCTTTCTGCATATATATATATATATATATATATATATATATATATGTATATGTATATATATATATATATATATACATACATACATACAGAGAGAGAGAGAAAGAGAGAGAGAAACACATACAGTATATATTTAAGATCCTCAGCCACAGAAGCGATATCTTCGGCTTTAAACAAACGGATTTAAACTCTCAGGGGAGGTGTGGTGCCCCATTGGTAGCAGGAGCCCGGTGGGAGATGACTCCATTGTCTCTCAGAGTTCTGCCTTCTGTATTGACAGAACAAAGGATCTGTACCTTGATAAAGGGTCCTGAACACACCCGGGCTGTTACCATTTCTTGGATTGCATTGAAATAGTTTCTTGCGTCGCCTGCACCACACGCCGTGAGCCGATAACAGCTACTTTGGATTCTAAAGTAATAGTCACAGACTTAATAAACCTGTCTCGGCGACTAATGAATTATTTAAAGACTGCATAAGGAAAATGTAACCTATGCATTGCAAGCAGGGAAATCTATTTAAGTCATCATTCTGCGGCCTTTATCAATCTTGCCAGCTCTTAATTCATATATTGGTATTTTGTTTGTCCGAAGCGAATGAATTCAGAATAAAAAGAATTGTCATTTAATTTAGCCGGATCCTTTACTCTGGATACATTTTTATTGATCAAAGCTTTCTACAACTGTATTAGGCTACCAAGAGCTTTAAACTGAATTTATTCTGCAATAAAAATCTATAAACCCTTGGAGACATTTATAAGCGCTCATGAATACAGACGTTAGTTGGCGGTGGCCTTGCCAGCCGCGGGTCAGTCCAGCCATTGTTACACGCGCCGCTTGTTACTTCCTGCCAAACAATGTTACTTCATGCGGTTTTAGCTGCAAGCCCACCGCTGTTACACTTTCATTATTGTTTTAAAGTTACTGTTTTTGGAAACGGATCAGATTACCGGGAAAAAGGAGATGATTGGCACTGGGAGGAAACCATTATATCATGATGTTATTGGGAGTTTTGTATCTGCAACATCAACAATGAGTCACATGGCATTAGGGTGGTACTATAATCAAAGGGAAACTCCAATGTCTAATATCTATACACAGCGCCGCACGCACAATGGGTCTGATGACCACTAGCCAATGAACGGTTTCCGGACTCATGATAGGTTCACTCTAGGTCGATAGTCAAAAGGTCTTCATGGTTAAAAGGTCAAAATTTGAGCCGACATGTGCCGAAAGGCGGAATTTCATGCCCTACCATCCACTATGGCGTGGAGGGAGAATATAATAGTGTGCCCACAGCATGGTGAGCGTAACCAGCCACGCAAGGGGACGCGGTGCACTTAGACAGTGTCCATACTGACCTATGTTGACACCAAAAAAAACCCTGAAAAACTCATGTTAGACTTTTTCATGTCAACCATTTTACCCTGTCTACCTCTTGACTGTTGACCTTTTGACTCTGTCGACCTTTTGACCATTTTGACCTTTTGACCCTGTCAACAATTTGGCTGTTGACCTATAGTGGTCGACTTGATGACTGTGGACCTAGACATTGTAGATAAAATACCATAAGCCCAATAACCATGCCGGGACGTCCAGACGCACAGGGTTGTGATTATGCAATTATGACATCATTCCTTTATCAGCAATATGCCACTATTTAATCACCATGAAATACATTATTACGTATCAGGAGGGTACTGCCCTGTGGGCCTAATTCAGGCTGGCTCAATAAGCACCGAAACTCACTGCTTACCAATGCTGAAACGCCAACGCTGGATGCTGAAACGCCCCCCCCCTCCCACGCCGAATCCCCTTGAGGGTATGGGTGGAGATGTGCGCCACTGCAAAACCTTCGCCACGCTTCGGGGTGGCGTGGATAGTGGGGGGGTTAGTGAAACCTCATTGTATGTCATACAAGTGTATAGCTAATGGCATAGCATTGCACCCTAGAAAATCTCATGCAATTTTTCGGGAGGTGCAATGCAATGCAATCCCCTAGGGCCAACAGAGCAGTGAATCAATTACATAAAAAAATTGCATTGCATCGAATGGCACTATAATGGCTGAGCCAAGCCGCTGTCAAACTTTCCCTGCGGGAAACACTAAGTTGTTAACATTGCTGTTCTGTTAAACCGCCTGCTGGGGTACGTGACCTTGTCCTTTAATATGCCTAGATTTTAAAAGGAACAAAAACATATCATCTTTTACCTGCACTATGGAGCACTCCTGTTCATTTCACTTCTAGACCATTTGTTACCTGTGGAATTCAGGTTTTGTTGGAGCTGCCGGGCCAAAACGAACCCAGAGTGCTTAACAAGAACTACACCCTATTTTTGGGTTAAGGACATTTACACTGGTGGATATTATTCAAGGTTTCTTTGCGCAATTCATTTTTTTTAATATTTATATATATAAGTGGAAGAAGTGGCACTCGGAGCCAAATAAAGTGGTAAAGGTGTGTTATTATCCTGATGAAGAGGTCCCTGTACCCTGAAACGTCGATATGAATCTCTAAGGATTAAAGAGTCCACACATTTACCACTTTATTTGACTCCGAGTGCCACTTCTTCCACTTATATATTTGAGAGGACGGCAATATACTCTCTACAAGTGGGCACTGGAGAACAGTATCCCTTAGTCCAACGGACTGACGCTAAGACCTGAGTGCCGGGTCCACCTATCTGGTATATATATATACACACAAGAACGGGTTAGGTGCCTGCATAGTGCAAGGGTCATATATATATATATATATATATATATATATATATATATGAAAGAAGATGCAGCACTCCAGCGTACACAAAAATGATTTCTTATTAGTGAATAAATGCAGCTATTTATTCACTAATAAGAAATCATTTTTGTCTACGCTGGAGTGCTGCATCTTCTTTCATATATATATATATATATATATATATATATATTTATATATATGCAGTCAGGGTGTCCTTGACTGCACGTCCCGCGCTGCCCGACCCGCTGCCTGCCTCCCACCCGCAACACCTGCAGCAGTGCCGATGGGGGGGGGGGGGGAATGGGGTGATTTGAGGGGACCCTGGGATGACCGCCCCTGTCACCCTGTGCTTAATATGGCTTTAGCTCTGCGGCTCTATCCCTGGAGCTCTACTAACTCTGTCAATAGAGAACAGGATGCTCCCACCTGGTACCACTCTGCCCCTGCTGCAGCAAGCAATGGCGCACCCACTTCTGCTGAGCCGTGAGATGGGATGCACTGGCTAATGCTTATTCTAAATGTTCCCGAGTCTGACCCATTGGCCATTCTTACACAGCATATCCAGAGCCTGTTATTATTTAGGAGGGGGAAGGTGCCAAACTCCAACTTGCCTCTGGGTGATTGGGATGAACTTAAGTCTCTGTTACATCTGCCCCACCTGCAAAGCACATGGTTTTGTCCATTAAAGAAGGAGTTTGATTTTGCAAACCAACCTGAATCGGCCCCTGAGTGTAGCATTTGTGTGCAGCAGATTGGTTTATCCATCCTGTATTAAATGAAGTTAATCAACATATAAATGTCTTGGAGATATAGGGGAGATGTTCTAAGCCTAAAGTGGACAGAGATAAAGTGCCAACCAATCAGCTGTCTGTTTTCAAACAACCTATTACATGAGTTAGGAGCTGATTCACTGATACTTTATCTCTCTGTACTTTACTTCTATCCAATCATTAAAACAGCACTAGACTTGAGGAGTGACCAGTAAGAGTTAACACTCGCCGTGCCGTTAGCAGCCTAGCGAGCAGGTCTGAATCAGCCCCTTACACTGGATGTTATGTGACTGCAGAGTACATTGTAAGATTGGCTAAGTAACTGGGACAGTGTCAGGATTACTGCTCATTCTCTCCCTGAATTATCTGCAGTCGGTTTTATAAACCTCCCATCAGGGCCGTATCTGAGGACAGCTTGAGTCAGCAGAAGGATTTTATAGGAGAGTACTTTTCCGTTGATCGAGCATCCTGGCCACGTACTGTATCTGGTATTGCTCCTTCAGGGTCCTGCGTATAAGAACAACGCTATCTGTGTGTAGGCAGCACGTTACAGGGTTAACCAATAGTTACACCCAGCATATATTACAGTATAAGAAGCCACTGGCCACCCGCTTACAGAACTCACTTATAAGACATACACAGGCGATGAGTGTTATTGTCCAGCACGGCGCAGTTACCGGCCAGGCCCCGGTTCCTGCAGCATAATGCGCCCTGCAGCACGGTTTTCTTGGTGCAGCGACGGAATATTTTAGCGCAGAATGAACGGAGGGATCTCGGGAGAGTAGTAAGTTTAATGTCGTTCGTGGCGTTTGTGACTTTAATGTCTGCCAATTCCATGTTAAGCACTTTCCCAAAGCCCCATTAGAGGAAGTCCAGATGTTCCGGAGATTCTAAAATTAAAAAGAGGGATAACTCTCGTCTTAGCAATAACTTACGCCAGGAGCAGGAAGCGGTCGGGGGCATATGCTGCCTGTAATGGACATGGGGCTAATTAGCAGCGAGCGACAGAGGCGTATATGTCACGCAAGTCATTTCACAAGCATAATTTGACTGTAAAAAGGCAATTTTTCTACGCCGGGTTCGTGTCGCGAATACCAGTGTCTGCTCGCGCCATCGTGTATGTAGTAGGCCGCTCTATAATGAGCACGCACAGGATCAGGGCTGGATGTGCTTTATAGGCCAACAGAGAACCTTAATGTACATCAGTACCGCTCATTCGTAACGGAGACAGGCAGCTACGTCTGCATTACCCTGTTTGTCTCCTCACACCTGGGACACGGAGCGGTCGCACCTCCTTCGCTGGAGCCATTGGACGTAGAGACTATACTAAGGGAAGATGTATTAAGCCTTGGAGAGAGAGTAAGGGGGTTATTCTGGTTCATTCGCTCAGATGCAAATTTGCATCCTTGCCAGCTCCCCCGCTCCTCAGTACGCTCCCAGCTTCCCACTGTGTCGGGTGACGTGTTGTACCCCACTGCTATTTTCAATTCACGTCTCCTGCTGGACAGCTAGCCAATAGGCGCTTGCGGTCCCGCAGCCAATCAGAAGCAGCATTGGTGGCTGTTGGACTGCGAGCGCTTATTGGCTAGCGGTCCAGCAGGAGACTTGAATTGTAAATAGCGGCGGGGAGCCGGGAGCAGGCTGCTGCACAAATCAGTCCCCCTTGGCAATGAGCAATTGTAGTTCCCCTTGGCAAAGAGCAATTTTAGTCCCCCTTGGCAACGAGCAATTTTAGTCCCGCTTGGCATCAAGAAATCTCAGTCTCCCTTGGCAATGAGCAATGTCAACACCCTTGGCAACAAGCAATTTCAGTCCCACTTGGCATCGAGCATGAAGCCCCTTGACATCTAGCATGAATACACTGGCATTGAGCATGAAGTTCCTAGCAATGAGCATGTAGGTAAGTGGCACTTATGTGTACAATGTGTAAAAGGCATCACAGTGTTATATAGTATGTAATGGGCATCATGTGTGGCCTTATGTGTAATTGGCATTACGGCATGGTGGCTTTATGTGTAATGGGTATTGTGTAAACGCCCATTACCTGGGCGAGGTGCAGGGAGAGGGTGCTGCTGCCTCTTTACCAGGGCGAGGTGCAGGGAGAAGGTGCTGCCACCCCATTACCTGTTCGAGGTGCATGGAGAGGGTGCTGCCACCCCATTACATGGGCGAGGTGCAGGGAGAGGGTGCTGACGCCCCATTACGTGGGCGAGGTGCAGGGAGAGGGTGCTGACGCCCCATTACGTGGACGAGGTGCAGGGAGAGGGTGCTGCCACCCCATTACCTGTTCGAGGTGCATGGAGAGGGTGCTGCCACCCCATTACGTGGGCGAGGTGCAGGGAGAGGGTGCTGCCGCCCCATTACCTGGGCGAGGTGCAGGGAGAGGGTGCTGCCGCCCCATTACCTGGGCGAGGTGCAGGCAGAGGGTGCTGCCGCCCCCATACCTGGGCGAGGTGCAGGGAGAGGGTGCCGCCGTCCCATTACCTGGGCGAGGTGCAGGGAGAGGCTGCTGCTGCCCCATTACCTGGGCGAGGTGCAGGGAGAGGGTACCGCCGCCCCCATACCTGGGCGAGGTGCCGGGAGAGGGTACTGCTGCCTCTTTACCAGGGCGAGGTGCAGGGAAAAGGTGCTGCCACCCCATTACGTGGGTGAGGTGCAGGGAGAGGGTGCTGCCACCCCATTACCTGAGCGAGGTGCAGGTAGAGGGTGCTGCCGCCCCATTACCTGGGCGAGGTGCAGGGAGAAGGTGCCGCCGCCCCATTACCTGGGCGAGGTGCAGGGAGAGGGTGCCGCCGCCCCATATCCTGAGTGAGGTGCAGGGAGAGGGTGCCGCCGCCCTCATACCTGGGCGAGGTGCAGGGAGAGGGTGCCGCCGCCCCATTACCTGGTCGAGGTGCAGGGAGAGGCTGCTGCTGCCCCATTACCTGGTCGAGGTGCAGGGAGAGGGTGTTGTCACCCCCATACCTGGGCGAGGTGCAGGGAGAGGGTGCTGCCGCCCCATTACCTGGGCGAGGTGCAGGGAGAGGGTGCTGCCGCCCCATTACCTGGGCGAGGTGCAGGGAGAGGGTGCTGCCGCCCCATATCCTGAGCGAGGTGCATGGAGAGGGTGCTGCTGCCCCATTACCTGGGCGAGGTGCAGGGAGAGGCTGCTGCTGCCCCATTACCTGGGCGAGGTGCAGGGAGAGGGTGCTGCTGCCCCATTACCTGGGCGAGATGCAGACAGAGGGTGCTGTCACCCCATTACCTGGGCGAGGTGCAGGGAGAGGGTACCGCCGCCCCCATACCTGGGCGAGGTGCAGGGAGAGGGTGCTGCTGCCTCTTTACCAGGGCGAGGTGCAGGGAAAAGGTGCTGCCACCCCATTACATGGTTGAGGTGCAGGGAGAGGGTGCTGCCACCCCATTACCTGAGCGAGGTGCAGGTAGAGGGTGCTGCCGCCCCATTACCTGGGCGAGGTGCAGGGAGAAGGTGCCGCCGCCCCATTACCTGGGCGAGGTGCAGGGAGAGGGTGCCGCCGCCCCATATCCTGAGTGAGGTGCAGGGAGAGGGTGCCGCCGCCCCCATACCTGGGCGAGGTGCAGGGAGAGGGTGCCGCCGCCCCATTACCTGGTCGAGGTGCAGGGAGAGGGTGCTGTCACCCCCATACCTGGGCGAGGTGCAGGGAGAGGGTGCTGCCGCCCCATTACCTGGGCGAGGTGCAGGGAGAGGGTGCTGCCGCCCCATTACCTGGGCGAGGTGCAGGGAGAGGGTGCTGCCGCCCCATATCCTGAGCGAGGTGCATGGAGAGAGTGCTGCTGCCCCATTACCTGGGCGAGGTGCAGGGAGAGGGTGCTGCTGCCCCATTACCTGGGCGAGGTGCAGGGAGAGGGTGCTGCTGCCTCTTTACCAGGGCGAGGTGCAGGGAGAGGGTGCTGCCGCCCCCATACCTGGGCGAGGTGCAGCGGGGGGGGTGCCGCCGTCCCATTACCTGGGCGAGGTGCAGGGAGAGGCTGCTGCTGCCCCATTACCTGGGCGAGGTGCAGGGAGAGGGTGCTGCCACCCCATATCCTGAGCGAGATGCATGGAGAGGGTGCTGCTGCCCCATTACCAGGGCGAGGTGCAGGGAGAAGGTGCTGCCACCCCATATCCTGAGCGAGATGCATGGAGAGGGTGCTGCTGCCCCATTACCTGGGCGAGGTGCAGGGAGAAGGTGCTGCCACCCCATTACCTGGGCGAGGTGCAGGGAGAGGGTGCTGCCGCCCCATATCCTGAGCGAGGTGCATGGAGAGGGTGCTGCTGCCCCATTACCTGGGCGAGGTGCAGGGAGAAGGTGCTGCCGCCCCATTACCTGGGCGAGGTGCAGGGAGAGGGTGCCACCGCCCCATATCCTGAGCGAGGTGCAGGGAGAGGGTGCCGCCGCCCCATTACCTGGGCGAGGTGCAGGGAGAGGGTGCCGCCGCCACATATCCTGAGCGAGGTGCATGGAGAGGGTGCTGCTGCCCCATTACCTGGGCGAGGTGCAGGTAGAATGTGCCGCCGCCCTATTACCTGGGCGAGGTGCAGGGAGAGGGTGCCGCCGCCCCATTACCTGGGCGAGGTGCAGGAAGAGGCTGCTGCTGCCCCATTACCTGGTTGAGGTGCAGGGAGAGGGTGCTGCCACCCCCATACCTGGGCGAGGTGCAGGGAGAGGGTGCTGCCGCCCCATTACCTGGGCGAGGTGCAGGGAGAGGGTGCTGTCACCCCATTACCTGGGCGAGGTGCAGGGAGAGGGTGCCGCCGCCCCATTATATGGGCGAGGTGCATGGAGAGGGTGCTGACGCCCCATTACCTGGGTGAGGTGTAGGGAGAGTGTACTGATGCCCCATTACCTGGGCGAGGTGCAGGGAAAAGGTGCTGCAGCCTCATTACCTGGGCGAGGTACAGGGAGAGGGTGCTGTCACCCCATTACCTGGGTGAGGTGTAGGGAGAGGGTACTGACGCCCCATTACCTGGGCGAGGTGCAGGGAGAGGGTGCCGCCGCCCCATTACCTGGGCGAGGTGCAGGGAGAGGGTGCTGTCACCCCATTACCTGGGTGAGGTGTAGGGAGAGGGTGCTGCCGCCCCATTACCTGGGCGAGGTGTAGGGAGAGGGTGCTGTCACCCCATTACCTGGGTGAGGTGTAGGGAGAGGGTACTGACGCCCCATTACCTGGGCGAGGTGCAGGGAAAAGGTGCTGCAGCCCCATTACCTGGGCGAGGTGCAGGGAGAGGGTGCTGCAGCCCCACTACCTGGGCGAGGTGCAGGGAGAGGGTGCTGCAGCCCCACTACCTGGGCGAGGTGCAGGGAGAGGGTGCTGCAGCGCCATTACCTGGGTGAGGTGCAGGGAGAGGATGCTAACACCCCATTACCTGGGCGAGGTGCAGGGAAAAGGCGCTGTCACCCCATTAACTGGGTGAGGTGCAGGGAGAGGGTGCTGACGCCCCATTACCTGGTCGAGGTGCAGGGAGATGGTGTTGTCACCCCATTAACTGGGTGAGGGGCAGGGAGAGGTTGCTGCAGCCCTACTACCTGGGCGAGGTGCAGGGAGAGGGTGCTGCAGCCCCCATTACCTGGGTGAGGTGCAGGGAGAGGGTGCTGATGCCCCATTACCTGGGCGAGGTGCATGGAGAGGGTGCTGACGCCCCATTACCTGGGCGAGGTGCAGGGAGAGGGTACTGATGCCCCATTACCTGGGCGAGGTGCAGGGAAAAGGTGCTGCAGCCCCATTACCTGGGTGAGGTGCAGGGAGAGGGTGCTGCAGCCCCATTACCTGGGCGAGGTGCAGGGAGAGGGTGCTGACGCCCCATTACCTGGGCGAGTTGCAGGGAGAGGGTGCTGTCACCCCATTACCTGGGCGAGGTGCAGGGAGAGGGTGCTGCTGCCCCATTACCTGGGCGAGGTGCAGGGAGAGGATGCTGTCACCCCATTACCTGGGCGAGTTGCAGGGAGAGGGTGCTGTCACCCCATTACCTAGGCGAGGTGCAGGGAGAGGGTGCTGCTGCCCCATTACCTGGGCGAGGTGCAGGGAGAGGGTGCTGACGCCCCATTACCTGGGCGAGGTGCAGGGAGAGGGTGCTGTCACCCCATTACCTAGGTGAGGTGTAGGGAGAGGGTGCTGATGCCCCATTACCTGGGCGAGGTGCAGGGAGAGGATGCTGTCACCCCATTACCTGGGTGAGGTGTAGGGAGAGGGTGCTGATGCCCCATTACCTGGGTGAGGTGCAGGGAGAGGGTGCTGCCACCCCATTACCTGGGCGAGGTGCAGGGAGAGGGTGCCGCCGCCCCATTACCTGGGTGAGGTGTAGGTAGAGGGTGCTGCCACCCCATTACCTGGGCGAGGTGCAGGGAGAGGGTGCTGCAGCCCCATTACCTGGGCGAGGTGCAGGGAGAGGGTGCTGCCACCACATTACCTGGGTGAAGTGCAGGGAGAGGGTGATGCCGCCCCATTACCTGGGCACGGTGCAGACAGAGGGTACTGCTGCCCCATTACCTGGGCGACATGTAAACAGAGGTTGCCGCCGCCTCATTTCCTGGGCGAGATGCAGACAGAGGGTGCCGCCGCCTCATTTCCTGGGCGAGATGCAGACAGAGGGTGCCGCCGCCCCATTACCTAGGCGAGGTGCAGGTAGAGGGTGCTGCCGCCCCATTACCTGGGCGAGGTGCAGGGAGAGGGTGCTGTCTCCTCATTACCTGGGTGAAGTGCAGGGAGAGGGTGCTGTCTCCTTATTACCTGGGTGAAGTGCAGGGAGAGGGTGCTGTCTCCTCATTACCTGGGCGAGGTGCAGGGAGAGGGTGCTGTCTCCTCATTACCTGGGTGAAGTGCAGGGAGAGGGTGCTGTCTCCTCATTACCTGGGCGAGGTGCAGGGAGAGGGTGCTGACGCCCCATTACCTGGGCGAGGTGCAGGGAGAGGGTGCTGTCACCCCATTCCCTGTGTGAGGTGTAGGTAGAGGGTGCTGCCACCCCATTACCTGGGCGAGGTGCAGGGAGAGGGTGCTGTCTCCTCATTACCTGGGTGAAGTGCAGGGAGAGGGTGCTGTCTCCTCATTACCTGGGCGAGGTGCAGGGAGAGGGTGCTGACGCCCCATTACCTGGGCGAGGTGCAGGGAGAGGGTGCTGTCACCCCATTACCTGGGTGAGGTGTAGGGAGAGGGTGCTGATGCCCCATTACCTCGGTGAGGTGCAGGGAGAGGGTGCTGCCACCCCATTACCTGGACGAGGTGCAGGGAGAGGGTGCCGCCGCCCCATTCCCTGTGTGAGGTGTAGGTAGAGGGTGCTGCCACCCCATTACCTGGGCGAGGTGCAGGGAGAGGGTGCTGTCTCCTCATTACCTGGGTGAAGTGCAGGGAGAGGATGCCGCTGCCCCATTACCTGGGTGAGGTGTAGGTAGAGGGTGATGCCGCCCCATTACCTGGGCACGGTGCAGACAGAGGGTACTGCTGCCCCATTACCTGGGCGAGATGTAAACAGAGGTTGCCACCGCCTCATTTCCTGGGCGAGATGCAGACAGAGGGTGCCGCCGCCTCATTTCCTGGGCGAGATGCAGACAGGGGGTGCCGCCGCCTCATTTCCTGGGCGAGATGCAGACAGAGGTTGCTGCTGCCTCATTTCCTGGGCGAGATGCAGACAGGGGGTGCCGCCGCCTCATTTCCTGGGCGAGATGCAGACAGAGGGTGCTGCCGCCTCATTACCTGGGCGAGGTGCAGGGAGAGGGTGCTGCCGCCCCATTAACTGGGCGAGGTGCAGGGAGAGGGTGCTGTCTCCTCATTACCTGGGTGAAGTGCAGGGAGAGGGTGCTGTCTCCTCATTACCTGGGCGAGGTGCAGGGAGAGGGTGCTGCTGCCCCATTACCTGGGCGAGGTGCAGGGAGAGGGTGCTGTCACCCCATTACCTGGGTGAGGTGTAGGGAGAGGGTGCTGATGCCCCAGTACCTGGGCGAGGTGCAGGGAGAGGGTGCTGCCACCCCATTACCTGGGCGAGGTGCAGGGAGAGGGTGCTGCCGCCCCATTACCTGGGCGAGGTGCAGGGAGAGGGTGCTGCCACCCCATTACCTGGGCGAGGTGCAGGGAGAGGGTGCTGTCTCCTCATTACCTGGGTGAAGTGCAGGGAGAGGGTGCTGTCTCCTCATTACCTGGGCGAGGTGCAGGGAGAGGGTGCTGACGCCCCATTACCTGGGCGAGGTGCAGGGAGAGGGTGCTGTCACCCCATTACCTGGGTGAGGTGTAGGGAGAGGGTGCTGATGCCCCATTACCTCGGTGAGGTGCAGGGAGAGGGTGCTGCCACCCCATTACCTGGACGAGGTGCAGGGAGAGGGTGCCGCCGCCCCATTCCCTGTGTGAGGTGTAGGTAGAGGGTGCTGCCACCCCATTACCTGGGCGAGGTGCAGGGAGAGGGTGCTGTCTCCTCATTACCTGGGTGAAGTGCAGGGAGAGGATGCCGCTGCCCCATTACCTGGGTGAGGTGTAGGTAGAGGGTGATGCCGCCCCATTACCTGGGCACGGTGCAGACAGAGGGTACTGCTGCCCCATTACCTGGGCGAGATGTAAACAGAGGTTGCCACCGCCTCATTTCCTGGGCGAGATGCAGACAGAGGGTGCCGCCGCCTCATTTCCTGGGCGAGATGCAGACAGGGGGTGCCGCCGCCTCATTTCCTGGGCGAGATGCAGACAGAGGTTGCTGCTGCCTCATTTCCTGGGCGAGATGCAGACAGGGGGTGCCGCCGCCTCATTTCCTGGGCGAGATGCAGACAGAGGGTGCTGCCGCCTCATTACCTGGGCGAGGTGCAGGGAGAGGGTGCTGCCGCCCCATTAACTGGGCGAGGTGCAGGGAGAGGGTGCTGTCTCCTCATTACCTGGGTGAAGTGCAGGGAGAGGGTGCTGTCTCCTCATTACCTGGGCGAGGTGCAGGGAGAGGGTGCTGCTGCCCCATTACCTGGGCGAGGTGCAGGGAGAGGGTGCTGTCACCCCATTACCTGGGTGAGGTGTAGGGAGAGGGTGCTGATGCCCCAGTACCTGGGCGAGGTGCAGGGAGAGGGTGCTGCCACCCCATTACCTGGGCGAGGTGCAGGGAGAGGGTGCTGCAGCCCCATTACCTGGGTGAGGTGTAGGTAGAGGGTGCTGTCACCCCATTACCTGGGCGAGGTGCAGGGAGAGGGTGCTGACGCCTCACTGTGTGGTATGAAGACAGTTTAGCAGAGAAGTGAGAATAAAGCAGCTAGTGAGTAACATATTTCTCCCACATTCAGCAGCTGACACAACCTACAAGTGACAGGTAATTAGGTAATTACATGAGTCAGCAATAATATTCCCAGCTACATCAGATAACATGCAAGTGACACTACTGACCTGAATATAAATGACACCTCCTCATTTAGCCTGTTAATTGGATTAAGTGAGTAATAGGATTACTCTGCTAATCCCCTACTGTATTGTTCTATGTATTGTATTGCTGCTGAGAACAATAGGATAGCCATCCTGAGCCACGACCTAAGGAACCAAGTTGAGAGGAGCTCTAACTGTACGCTTGTTATGTTACCTGATGAGGCGACTATATTAGTCACACACCTGAGGTCAATTGCAAGGAGAACCATGGTACTGCAGCTATACGCCAACAGTCCATCCAGCGCACATCTGCGGTCATTCACAAAGCGGACCATGGTACTGCAGGAAGGCCAATGGGGTTGTCAATGTGGAGTTGCTGTCAGTGTCGGCAGAGTTGGGTTTGTCAGTGGTGTCCTCAGAGCAGGGGTTGTCGGCTGTGTCGGCAAAGTGGGGGTGCCGGCTCTGTCCTCAGTGCAGGGGTGCCTGCTGTGTTGGCATTGTGTGTGTGTGTGTGTGGGGGGGGGGTCCTCATAGCAGGGATCTGGCTATGTCGGGAGTGCAGTGGTGCCAGTGATATAATCAGTGTGGACATGCCAGCTGTGTCGTGAGTAAGGAGGTGCCATTGGGGTCCTAAGAGTGGGGATTGCCGATGCAAGAGGTGCCAATGGGGGAAAGCTGAGAGGTTCAGGCAGTACGGGAGCATAGGCGAATCTAGAATTATGGTAATGGGTGGTCCCAGATCCAGATATAGAAGTAGGGGTACCTTGGCGCGCCGAATCCGCGCTGCAAAAAAGGGGTGTGGCCTCATGGGAACGAGGTACAGTATCACAAAAAGGGGTGTGGTATTACACTTTAGACCAGGCATTCCCAACTACGGTCCTCAAGGCAGGGCCGGATTATAATGGAGGCACAAGGGGTCAGTGCCCCTGGGCCCCCCTCTAGCTAGGGGCCACCTGTGGTTGGCATGTATTTTTAGCTAAAGGTTTTGTGCATGGCAGTGGAGTAGTGCTGCAGCTTCACCTATCTGTCAATGTGACAATGATTAATGGTGCTGAGCATCGGGAGCCAAGGCACACTGATTGCATCAGTGTGCTGTGCATTACTGGGAGTTGACTAAGAGTCATGACACTTTGCACCAGAGGGCAGAGGCTGAGAGGTTTGTACTGAGCTCTGATTGGTGGAGCTCAATACATGCTTCTCAGGCCCATGGAGAACAGCAGCAGCAGCTTAGTCATGGGAGGGTTTTTAATCAGAGGCAGCACTAGGACTGTGAGGTCTCCTACAGAGTAAGGTGCAGAGGGACAAACGCAGGCTTTTCATGTGGTAAGTATGTATGTGTGTGTGTGTGTGTGTGTGTGTGTGTGTGTGTATGTATGTATGTATGTATGTATGTATGTATGTATGTATATATATATATATATATATATATATATATATATATATATATATATATATATATATATACACTGTATATCCCCTGCAGTTACCCATTGACCAAGTTTATTCTGCCTTTACTCTGTGTTTTGACAGTGTAATATTCTCCCATGCAGCTTGCGGCCAGTAATGACAAGTGCAAGGGGGCCCCCCTGTCTAAAGTACCCCGGGCCCCCCGAAGGCTTAATCTGGCACTGCTTCAAGGCACACCAACAGTACAGGTTTTAGTGATATCCAGGCTTGAGCACAGGTGCCTTAATTAGTACCTGAGTGATTCTGTTTAATCCATCTGTGCTGAAGCCTGGATATCACTAAAACCTGCACTGTTAGTGTGCCTTGAGGACCGTGGTTGGGAATGCCTGCTTTAGACCATACACAGTAATGTCCATTACACATTTTAGCAAACTCCGTAATACCCATTACACATAAAGCCACACACCGTAATGCCAATTACACATAAGGCCACACACCATAGTACCCATTACACATGATGCCGCGCACCATAGTACACATTACACATAATGCTGCACACCATAGTACCCATTACACATGATGCCGCGCACCAAAGTACCCATTACACATGATGCCGCACACCATAGTACCCATTACACATGATGCCGCGCACCATAGTACCCATTACACATGATGCCGCGCACCATAGTACCCATTACACATGATGCCGCGCACCAAAGTACCCATTACACATGATGCCGCACACCATAGTACCCATTACACATGATGCCGCACACCATAGTACTCATTACACATGATGCCGCGCACCATAGTACACATTACACATGATGCCGTGCACCATAGTACCCATTACACATGATGCAGCGCACCATAGTACCCATTACACATGATGCCGCGCACCATAGTACCCATTACACATGATGCCGCACACCATAGTACCCATTACACATGATGCCGCACACCATAGTACCCATTACACATGATGCCGCACACCATAGTACCCATTACACATGATGCCGCACACCATAGTACCCATTACACATGATGCCGCGCACCATAGTACCCATTACACATGATGCAGCACACCATAGTACCCATTACACATGATGCCGCACACCATAGTACCCATTACACATGATGTCGCACACCATAGTACCCATTACACATGATGCCGCGCACCATAGTACCCATTACACATGATGCAGCACACCATAGTACCCATTACACATGATGCAGCACACCATAGTACCCATTACACATGATGCCGCACACCATAGTACCCATTACACATGATGCCGCACACCATAGTACCCATTACACATGATGCAGCAAATCATAATACCCATTACACATGATGCGGCACACCATAGTACACATTACACATGATGCCGCGCACCATAGTACCCATTACACATGATGCCGCACACCATAGTACCCATTACACATGATGCCGCACACCATAGTACCCATTACACATGATGCAGCAAATCATAATACCCATTACACATGATGCCGCACACCATAGTACCCATTACACATGATGCTGCACACCATAGTACCCATTACACATGATGCCGCACACCATAGTACCCATTACACATGATGCAGCACACCATAGTACCCATTACACATGATGCCGCACACCATAGTACCCATTACACATGATGCAGTGCACCATAGTACCCATTACACATGATGCCGCACACCATAGTACCCATTACACATGATGCCGCATACCATAGTACCCATTACACATGATGCAGCACACCATAGTACCCATTACACATGATGCCGCACACCATAGTACCCATTACACATGATGCCGCGCACCATAGTACCCATTACACATGATGCCGCGCACCATAGTACCCATTACACATGATGCCGCACACCATAGTACCCATTACACATGATGCCGCACACCATAGTACCCATTACACATGATGCCGCACACCATAGTACCTATTACACATGATGCCGCACACCATAGTACCCATTACACATGATGCCGCACACCATAGTACCTATTACACATGATGCCGTGCACCATAGTACCCATTACACATGATGCCGCACACCATAGTACCCATTTCACATGATGCCGCGCACCATAGTACCCATTACACATGATGTCGCACACCATAGTACCCATTACACATGATGCCGCGCACCATAGTACCCATTACACATGATGGCGCGCACCATAGTACACATTACACATGATGCCTGCGCACCACAGTACCCATTACACATGATGCCACACACCATAGTACCCATTACACATGATGCCGCGCACCATAGTACCCATTACACATGATGCCGCACACCATAGTACACATTACACATGATGCCGCGCACCATAGTACCCACTACACATGATGCCGCACACCATAGTACCCACTACACATGATGCCGCACACCATAGTACCCACTACACATGATGCCGCGCACCATAGTACACATTACACATGATGCCGCGCACCATAGTACACATTACACATGATGCCGCACACCATAGTACCCATTACACATGATGCTGCGCACCATAGTACCCATTACACATGATGGTGCGCACCATAGTACACATTACACATGATGCCGCACACCATAGTACCCATTACACATGATGCAGCGCACCATAGTACACATTACACATGATGCCCCGCACCATAGTACACATTACACATGATGCCGCACACCATGGTACACATTACACATGATGCCGCACACCATAGTACCCATTACACATGATGCCGCGCACCATAGTACCCATTACACATGATGCCACACACCATAGTAAACATTACACTTGCTGCACACTGAATTGCCCCTTACACATGATACCGCACACCATAGTACCCATTACACATGATGCCGCGCACCATAGTACCCATTACACATGATGCTGCACACGTAATGCCCCTTACACATGATGCTGCACACGTAATGCCCCTTACACATGATGCTGCACACGTAATGCCCCTTACACATGATGCTGCACACGTAATGCCCCTTACACATGATGCCACACATTATGCGTAATGCCCCACATACCACCACTAGTAGCGTCCCTTAAGCAATGCCCCCAAAAGTGCCACTTACTGTAAATTTTTATATGAGCCTTCGCTGCTGCTGCAGGGAGAGATGGAGAGCGGTGCAGCTGCTTCTATGGGGAGAGGAGCAGAGCGCAGCGCAGAGCACGCTCCCACTCCCCTCCTGGTGTCCCCTCTATCCGAGTGGACTTTTGAAATATTCTGCGCTCTGTTGTTGTGCATGCCATGAATGATGGTCCATGACGTCAGGAGAGCACGCCGGGCGCCGGCACCACATGGTTAAAGGGGGGGGGGGGCTGCTACTCCTGCAGGAGAGGTGAAAGCGGGAAATAGAATTGGAGCGGAAGCTACAGGGGTAGCGATGCCTGGCTTGGACAGCGGCGGCACAGCTCTGAGGGTGCTGCCTGTCAGAAATAGCTGCCCGGCGATGCAGCTTCCGTTCCACTTAACAGCGAACCAGGCAGAATCAGTTCGCGGACCGCATCCGGCCCGCGGTCTGTACATTGCCCACCCAAATTAGAGTTAGACCATACAGCCGGGCATAGAGTGCTGTGGGCTGCCCGGCTGTCATTTCTTTACATTTTATGCAGACGGCGGTCTAATGGGTGGTCTAGTGCATGGGAGGTGTATAGAGGCCCATTTCCAGTGTTCTAATAAAACACTGTGGGGTAGATGTATGAAGCAGTGATAAGTGAGGAGAAGTGATAAAATGTCTGGTACTTTATCACCGGCCAATCAGCTCCTGGCTGTTAAGTTACAGGCTGGGTTTAAAAAGTGACAGTTAGAAGCTGATTGGCCGATGATAAAGTACCAGGCACTTTATCACTTACCTCCCTTATCACTGCTTCATACATCTACCCCCAAGTTTGTTAATCGCGTTACAAGACTAATGTACCGTGGGCGATCCTCATCCCTGCCGCTGTCCACCCCGCATGCGCAGTCCCAAAAAAATCTGGATGGGGCCGAACTCGCAGGAATGCCAGTCAATCAGAATGACCACCTAGATGCGATGCACGGTGAGCATGGGCGGCAGTACACTACTTTAATTAGAGCCTTTCCCCATAACACCAATGCCAGCAGCAGTAAAGGTGATCACATGACCGCACTCAGTATTCCGCTACGCTACTTGTTTCCTAGCACGGCGCCCACTAAGCAAATAGCTTAGTTGACTATTCAGCATAGGAAAATCGCATCGCGTACCGTGTATAGTGCTGTGCGATGCGTGCGATGCAATGTCCATATTAAGTGCACAGGAGTGCTTATACAATGACATATCGCATAGGATCGCATGGCACCAAATGTTATGCGATCCAATGCGATATTTCATTGTACAAGCACCCATGCCATGAGATGTGATGGGTGCTTACTATGACATGTGATGTGATTACATGTGATGGGTGCTTTCAATTGTAAGCACCCATCAATTGTAAGCACCTCTGGGTCCTCTACAATTGTAAGCACCTCTGGCATTGTTTGGTGTCACCCCTTGTATCCACGCCACCCCGAAGCGTGGCGAGCGGCGGTGGAACGCGTCATCCGACCTTTTCATACCCCCACTATCCGTGGGCGTGGAGTTCAATTTATATAGTATGGCGAGTGCAGCGAGCCACCGAGCACAAAGCGTGGCGAGCACAGCGAGCCCCACGAGGGGATGCGGAATACATGTAAAGTAATCCTCGTCCGCTCGCCACGCTAGGGCTCGGTGGCTCGTTGCACTCTCCAAACTATATATAGTCAACTCCACACCGACGTGGATAGTGGGGGTATGAAATGGTTGGACGATGCGTTCCGCCGCCGCTCGCCACGCTTCGGGGTGGCGTGGATAGTGCTAGTGTTTTAGGAACACATTCACACCTGCACATTCATAAGCTGACACTGTAATGACGACATGTGTTAACTAATAACTAATTTACTTAACAAATTTGATTAATGTAGCATAAATAATTTAAGAACATTCATTAGTGAAAATCGCATTGTATCGCATCGCATGCTAGTACTATGCGTTATGCGATGCGATTTGACTACGTTTGCGTACGTAGCAAATCTGGGCGCCGTGCTAGGAAACAAGTACCTCCACTACTTATCATAATGCAAAGAAGAAGGGAGCTGCTGGAAGATGTGACACTTTTATGTCACACGTTTTTTTTTTTTCTTTCTTTCTTTCTTAAGGTTAATTTAAAATGTTATTGCTGACTCACATCTTTTATCTGCCAGTTGACGCTTGGTTGAGTTTTCTTCGCAGCGTTGGCGGAATGTGGGTGTCTTGTGTCATCGTCTTGTTATGTTACAACCACTTTTGTCTTCTACTACAATTCATTTCCACACACTGAAGTAACGGAACCCACTCGGGAGCTGGCACTGTGTAAATGTGCGTCACTGTGATCAATAAACAAGAGTAGCTTAGCGTTTGGGTCCAACTACTTATATGTCTCCATCGGACTACACACGTACAAATCAAAGTATATTTGTATACTGCAGTGTCGACATCAGAAGATCAACATGGTTCAAACTGTCAACATGCACCAGATCAACATAAAAAAATTAAAACTATTTGTATCAACCATTTTTACTCGCTTACAAAGCCGTCATCCACTCTTCTCCCATTTACATCTATGACCTTATATCCCTTTACACTCCCACTCATCCCCTTCGCTCGGCTAACACCCGTCGGCTCTCCTAACGACTTATTACCTCCTCCCACTCCTACCTCCAAGATTATTCCCGTGCTGCTCCCTTACTCTGGAATTCTCTACCTCTCCCCGTCAGACTCCACTTCTACACAGAACTTCAAACGGGCTCTTAAGACCCACTTCTTCACCAATCCCAGCAAACTGTCCTCCTAACCTTCTGTTTAGGGTGGTCAATCCCGGGATCGGATTTGGCCCCCAAAAGGCCGTGACTGCAATCCCGGGATTGGAGTTTCAGACGCTGCCCGGCTTCTCCCGGCACCCGGCAGAGCATACTGCGCAGCGTGACCTCTCAGCGTGACGAGATAAGAGGTCACGCTGCGCAGGCAGGTCACTTCACGCCTGGCAGTATGAAGAAGCCGCGCCGCTCGCCCGCCCACCCAACTAGCCAGCCAGCAGCAGCATTAACCACCTGTCCCTCAACCCAGCTCATGGCTCCTGAAGCTGACCGCCCATCCACCCACCCATCTGGCAACCCATCCATCCACCCACCCGGCAACCCAGCTGCACCTGCATGTAAGTAAATGCGGGGCAGCCAGGGCGTTTTTCTATTAGGAAAGCCAATCCCGGGATCCCGGGAATCCCGGGATTGAGCATTTTTCAATCCCGGGATTGAAAAAATGCCCCACGATTGGCTTCCCTACTTCTGTTCCTTTCCCTCTCTACCCCTCCAGTGTCACCCCTGTCTGTCTGCCCCCAATCTTTAGAATGTAAGCTCTCGAGCAGGGTCCTCTTAACTCATGTGATTATCCTTTCTTACTTCAGCAGTCTTTGACTGCACCAAAGCTCACTGTTTGCTGCCATCTGGATACTTATGTTGCAGCAATCGGCTGATGTTCCTATAATCATTTACCCTGTATTTGTCCAGGAAAACCGATGGATGATTAAGGCGGAGGTTACATAAACCGCTGAAGGTTCTTATGCCGCAGTTGTTTAACAGTTTGTGTAAGGTTGTGTTAAGTGTGCTGTGCTGGCAGCCAATGGGTGCAGGGGGAGGAGTAGTTTAGGCTAGGAGGGTCTTGTGATATAGGAAGTTCTGCCTCTATGAGGAAATTCCCCTCCCTCCTGTCCCTATTTTCAGTCTCTACTTCTTCTCTTGGGTGGCGGTAAAGAATGGTCATTTGTGTAGGTGAAATAGTGCGTAAATAGTGGGTGGTGCTCTCCCGACATCGATTGTCAAGAGCCATACATCTTTTGCACGGAAGATGGCTGCCACCACCGACCCCGGTGGTGGCTGGGAGAGTTGATCACCAGCGGTTTATGAATGCTATGGTGATCTTACCCACCCCCCCACCCCCCTTTCTTTCCTCTGACAATTCTTTGGTGCCGCCACCATTTTGTGGTCAGTTGTCAAAAATAGATTTGACATTCATTATTTGAAACGCCAGCACTTGTGTCCGTGTCGTTATTTTAGTTAGATAAGGGGACCACGAGCATTTTGGATAAGGGATTTTTCAGTTTTTTGGATATTATTTTTCATACTTACCTGGTCCGTTAGTGGTTCTCCGGTATACACAGCGGCCTTCAGGATCTGCCTTCAGCAGTCCCAGGGGTGCATTGCCATGGGCCCGGAGATGCCGCAGAAGAGGATCCTGAAGCCTGCTGTGGATGCCGGGGCACGTGCTAAGTATTAAAAGAGGGGTGGGGGGGCGACAACCCCCCCCCCCCCAAAAAAAAAAAAATATTATGAAAAACCAAGATTTTTGGAATATTTCGGTTTTGGGATATTCAGATACAGGATACTCAACCTGTATTATAGTGTGCAGTGGTGTAAAAAGAAATTTCCTCCCCCCATACTTTCCATACCCCCCATCTACATGCTTGTTGCCAGGGGTTACATGCTCGTAGCCAGGGGTTTCTTGCTCCTTGCCAGGGGTTATATGCTCATTGCCAGGGGTATAGTGGTCACAGCGCACCAACGCAATCCAGCAGTTCTGGACAGCGCTGTATGCACTTCGTTTCCCTGACAGACCTTAGAGGTCCATTTTTGGAGGGGTGTTTTAAGCAGATTACATACGGACGACCAGACCACATGGGACCTGTGGAGACCCTGCACTGGCTTGGATGCCGTTGTTATGCAAATGATAGCGATAGGACTTACCCCCAATGTGCACTATGATATCTATATGGCAATGTACATAGCATTGAGTCTACTGAGTCTGCCCAGGTCTCCACAAACATGGTGCACACGTCATTTCCCAGGTGATTTCTGTTGCTCCTGTAGCATCACTGCGGGGAGAAGGTAGTATAATTATATGGGCGCAGAATGTCCGATGTAAACCCCCCTAGTCCCAGGGGCACCATGCCCACCCACACCGCCCACCACGCACCCATTATAGATATACCAATGAGTCTCGGGTATAGAGAAAATGTGCTGACTTTTATACCACATTAATGCTTCTTGTACTTTTCCATTGTAACCGTTTAATATTAACCCCAAGTTGTAATTATCTCTAGAAACTCCTGCGCTTGTACATTATCTGTATCCGCGGCGCCTTTCTGGGAATCGGAGTACAACAGAATTTACTTTCTGCTCCACCAGAGTCTATGATTACAAAATTTCCAGCTGCTCAAGAAATCCACTAGTACAATCGACAAAATTACAGTCTATAACCGCGCCGCGGGTAGCGCGCAACGTTAAATTAGCTTTTGTCATCGTTTAAATCAACTTTGCTAAATCTGTCAGTTATTTTTTTTTTCAATTAGAGCCTTTTCAGTTCTGCTTTATGTGGAGCAGATTATTAACACGGGGTTGGCGGAGAGGGATCGAGGTGCGGAGGGCGGACGGGTTATGGGTAGGCTTTATGTAACTGTTCCTGCAGGAAGGGGTCTACAGAGACATCCTTCCTCGGGGGGCAGAGTAACTGCATGTAACCTCATAGCAACTATCATATACTGTATAACATATAGGCCCTTATTCTGGTTGGTGCGGTAATATCCGCGCGCGTTCGTGCCGCCGATGTTTTGTGTCTGCGCATGTGCAGAGGCGTCTCTGCGCATGTGCGAGCCAGATGCACGGCCACATTCCGCATGAAATGTGTACACTACGAACAGGGGGTGGAAAGGTTTGAAGGGCTGTTTGGGCTCATTACCATATGTTTACACCCCGCGTTTCATGGGCGTTCCCATGCAAACGCTGGGCGTACGTATGGTAATGCGGCCGTGACGCACGTGTAGGGGGCGGACATATGACATTGCCGGATGTAAGCTGCCCGCCCAGTTCCCTGCTTTTGCACGGAGAAATGCCTGTGTGGTCTGAGGTTGCGGGAGCTGCCTGGCCACTCGGCCCTGCATTCGATGGTCTGAGACCATCGAATGATGGGGGAGGTTCCCTGAGATGGAGGAGGTGTATTCATGAGAAATACACGTGCGGTCCATTCGGACAGCTTCTTACCGCGTACGGACGGAGTTGGCGATCCGTATGGAAGGCGGGGTTTAGGACGCACGGTGCTGGCCGCATATTCGGATCCGGCCGCACCGATCAGAATAAGGGCCATAATCACTTCTCTGATAACCTGATGGTAGCTGAGCCTAATACTGTGCATGACTGTCATCATAGTCCCCTGTGCTGCAAACGGGAAACCTGTTATAACCAGATCTCTGTATGGGCCGCTGCAATTTATGATAGTTTTGTGAGCTTTAAGATATTATTATATCCCATCTGTTTTTCCTAAACTTTTTTATCCATCCTTTGCGATCTTAATGTTCTGGGGTGGGATGTTCTAACATCCGCAGCCCTCTAACGCCCCCCCTTGCCGGGTACTGCATCTCTTATATATTTGGCTACATCTGTCACTCAAAGTGTGTCTGGAGCTATAACGCTGGGTGGAGCCTCTGACTCACATGACTGACTCACATGACAGAGAACCAGCCCAGTGAGCCCACAGACAGTGCCAGACACCCTCTGCCTCCCCATGTTACACAGCAAAGACACAGCTACTCACCAGACACACCAGGTGAGCGCCCCACACCTCCATACCTCCCAACATGACCCTCTCCAGGAGGGACAGAATGCTATGTTTGTGGACTTCCATCTTAATTTATGATTGTCATCACCTGTCATTTTAAACAGGGTAATTGATAAGAAAGGTTTTTAAGCACAGGTGATGGTAATCCATAAATTAAGAAGAAAGTCCAGAAACAGAGCAATGTGTCCCTCCTGGAGAGGGTAATGTTGGGAGGTATGCACCTCCCTCCCCCCCCCATTCACGGCATCCCCACGATTAAATGGCACATGCAAAACACTGACATGGCTATGGTCGACAATGAAAAAGGTTGACAAGATTTATTTTTCACTTTTTCAATGTTTTCATATTCATTCTCATGTGTCGACATGGACACCAATGAAGTGCCACACTTATGTCAACATTTACATGTGTTGACCTTTCTGTGTTGATTTTTTCTTGTGGTGATTCGCGGCACCCCCCACGACCCCCCTCCCGCGATTTGCAGCACACCCCCCGCAATTCGCTGCACCGCCGGTGACTCCCGCGATTTGCGGCCCCACCCCGTGACACCCCCACCCCCTCCTGAGATTCGCGGCACCCCGCGACCCCCCCTCCCGTTATTCGCGCCAACCCCCCGGCCCCCCCTCGCGAGGTTCATGGTGCCCCCCACGACCCCCCCAACCGCGATTCCCCACCCCTGACCCCCCCTCCTGTCATTACGGCAACCCCCCGCCCCCGCGACCCACCCTCCCGCGATTCACTGCAACCCCCCGCGCCCCCCCTCCCACGATTCGCGGCACCCACACCCCCCCCCTGCGACCCCCCCTCCCGCAATTCACGGCATCCACCCACGACCCCTCCTCCCGTGATTCGCAGACACCCCTCACCTCCTCCCTCCCCCCCCACCCCCGCGCGCGATTCACGGCAACCCCAGGATTAAATGGCACATGCACGGCTATGGTCGACAATGAAAAAGGTTGACATGAGTTTTTGAAGATTTATTTTTCTTTTTTTGAATGTTTTCATATTCATTCTCATGTGTCGACATGGACACCGATGAAGTGCCACACTTAAGTCAACATTTACATGTGTTGAACTTTCTGTGTTGATTTTTTCGTGTAGCAATTTTTTTCCAGTGACAACTATGAACTATGTGCACGTCAACCTACACATCATCAACCAATTCTTTGTATAATATATAATATTGTGTTTTATATTTCGCAAGTTTTTAAACGATGAATTAAAAGTTAAATATTATTGTATCATTTTTCATTTTTTGTAACAGGTGCACCACACCAGGGACAACCTTTTTCTCTTGTTTCCTCTGAAACATTGTGTCCATATAATATATAACACCTGTTCTGTTTTACTGTAGGTGTTTTAAGTCAGATCTTTTACTGCTACTATTACTGTTTATGTTAATGCATTCTGAATGACAGCAACATCCTACCATCCTTCTACAAGAATATATAATCAACTAGGTGATTCATCGCGCCCCGTGCCCCCCCCCTCCCGCAATTCACGGACCCCCCCTCGTGCAATTCACGCCCCCTCCCACGCTTTGCGGACCCCCGCCCTCTCCCGCGATTTGCCGACACCTGCGCCCCCTCCCTCCCTTGATTCACGGCACCCCAGGCACCCCTCCCGCAATTCACGGCACCCCTAAGCCCCTCTTTAGTCCCCCATATACTCACACACCCCTTTCACTACCCAACTTCCTGCTCTCCTGAACCGTAACTTCCACCACTGGGGAGTCGCTGACGCTGTTTTGCCCACATGCCCCTATCATGCCTCATAGCCCAGCCTCCTGCTCTCATGCACCCGAACTCCCACCCAGTAGGAGGAGACACTGACTAAGGGCCACCATCCTGTACTGCCACGCTGGACCCTCACCCACTGGCAGAAGCTGCACAGTATCTCCCACCCTCCTCTTTAGTCCCCCTTATGCCCACACACCCCTATCACTACCCAGCCTCCTGTTTTCCTGTGTCGTGACCTCTGCCAGTGGGGAGCCGCTGACTCAGAAAAACCCTACTATACTATTGCACACACACACACCTAAACAACATGCACACACAGCCCCCCCCCCCCACACACACACACACACAAATGTCACTGTACCATCCACACTATCAATGTACATCTTACTCTGTAACCGCTTTTTACACACCTCCTTCCACATCATATGCTCTCTATGTAACACATTTCACCTATAACTCATATGTCTCATATACAAATGTTCACAAATTAAGGGGGCGCAGCCCCTTACGCCGGTGTGAAGAGCGCCCGTAGGGCGCGATGAATCACCTAGTTGTTAATAATCGCATATGCTCTAACATATGCAATTATTAACACAAGGGACGGCTCTTGCGATAAGAGCTGTCCCTGGCGATGAGACTTGAGAGTCCATCTGCGCATGCGCAGAGCATGCTGGGAGGGATCCGTGACAGATCCCTGGCGATTCCCTCTGCATCGCTGACACTGCGGAGGGGGGTTAGAGAATACAGAAATGCGGTAAAAACTGTTGAAGTCTAGGTACACACACGCCATTTTGTGATAGTATGGCCGCCATTTTGGTTCGCAGAGTTGCGCAAATAAAGTTTCCATACCCGAGTATGTGTGACAATGTGGACCAGAAGAGTAGACATACTATCACACATAAATTCATAATAACACACTTACACGAAATGAAATATAGTTAAAAGGTTTAGAACGCCACACATAGCTTAGTTAGCCCTGCACACACCTGTCTATATCGTGTTTAGTACCGTTCCGCTCAGTTCATTATGCGAAGTATTCCGGTCATTGCGAATATGTCGCAATGTACATTGCCCGATAGTTATGGACATAATCCATAATCCAGAGACAGTTTCTGTTGTAAGTAGTTAACAAAGGAAACTAGCTCAAACCGGTTCTTATCCTTGCTGACGCCGAAACCACCAAACAAAGGACTCTTAAAGTTCACTCCCCTGCACCTGGTCAGACCAGGTACAGCGTCTAACCTCCAATCACAGTGGACCGGACATATGATCTCTGACCAATGAGAATGGCCTTTGACCTCCCCCTTCTGACCCTATAAGATAGGCGACCCGGAGCAGGCTCGGTCTCTTCGGCACATCTACTTTCCCTGGACCTTCCTACCGGACTATAGTTCATTCCTGAACGATAGTGAGCTCTGACCGGACTGCGCTTCGCTTACTAGATGACCACGGTAAACGGTTGCATTTTCATGGTATTTATTCTTATAAGTATTGTTGGCTGATTGTGTCTTGTAACTGTATTCTTTCCCCTTAGTAGAGTCTGTTTAGTATTCATTGTTAGTATATTGTATTACCTGTTATACCTGTTTATTCTTATTTCTGTAACCCCCTTTTTGTCCGTTAGGGACTTAAATACAAACCTTTTTATGGAGTTCTAATCTCCTTATTCCTATTCAGTGGTCGTGTCTGTTTATTCGCATAGTAGCGATAAGGTACATTGCGGACTCTGTCCTTTAAGGTATATTCGCAGATTAGAGACAAAGTACTGCGAAAGGATCTCGTATTAAGGTATTGGTTCTTGGTGCAAAATACACAATAAAAGGTACGCTACGCTGCGCTACGTTTTGTTCGCACGTAGTTAGGTATGAAGGGTAAGCAGGTTACGGACACATTACGTAACCTGCGCTTTTTCACTCATTGTCTCCCTGGTCATATTTAATCAGTATTAACAATTGAGGGCTCGTCCGTCCGCTCCACAGTCCAGAACTCAGTACCAGGCGTGCGTATCGACCTATACCAGCAAAAGGGTGGAAGTATTTAAGTATTTATTTGTTTCCATTGCTGGATAGGCCGAGTCCACGGCGGTGCGGGGTTCGGGAAGTGCTAGCGCTGAACCCGGAGTACAATAAGTGAAAGCCACGTGTTTTAAAGCATACCATACCTAAGTGTTTAGTAAACTGTACTTCTGCCTGCCACAAGTAGTTTAACGGGGTATAGTGTCTTGGGCTGCTTGTTTATTATAGTATATGTACCACGTGCGATAAGGTTCGCACACGTGGAATCTGTGTTTATTATAGTACATAGAGGATCCCCTCTGTGCAAAACTATAATTGTTTATTGTTAGTTACCGCAAAAACAGGGACCCCGCCACGTGGCGACAAGTCCTGGGCCTTTTGCAGTAACGTAAAGCGTCTATTGTGTATTACGCAAGGTGCGCGCGAACGTGCCCACATCGGGAAAGTTTCGCATCTTTGTACGTGGTTTACGGATTAAGTACGGGATTTATTTCGCATCTTGATACGTAACTCTCGGACAGAGTTAAGGGATTTATTCCACATTTAGGCGCAATTACTGCGTATAGCGAAACCCGAGCGCAACCTTGCAAATACACTATAGAACACGTGGGTGGCCGATTCATCGGCGGCCTGTGAACAACGCACGTACACACGTGGCTGTTCATTGGTACTGCACACGCAGCACACATAGGAACTAAAAGGTGAACAGTATTAAACCACTAGCTTTATTTAAACAGTATAGTAATATACTGCGAATAAAGCGGTGATTAATAAAAGAAAATAAGTTTTTTTCTTTTTGTTCATTTTTTTTTTCATAAACAAGCAACTCAAGCATTATTTTAATAGATTCCTATAGCTTATTATAAGGGATTTATACCTGCATAAGAATCTAGTGAAAAGCTACCGGCCTGGGAAAATTTTCTGTACAGAAATATTTCAAAAATAAGCATAAGACCAAGGTGTAACTAGCGCCCAGTGTGAAAAATAACTGAGGCGGACGGGTGTGAGACGGACACGACCCAAGCGCAGTGTAGTCCAGTGTAGGACAGGTCCAGTTAGGACAGGGTGTACGTGCCGACGTACACATAGGAACTGCCCCTTCAGTGGAATTATATCCGCTAGGAGGGTACAAGAAGATATATCGGAACGCACTTGTTTCCGATTAGCTACTTTAGAAATCCGATTTTTGGGGGTATAGGAAAGCAAGTTTGTTATACCCTGGAAAAATTGTGCCGCATCAAGCAAGTTGGCTAGAAGTTCGCTGCTAGTTGAAAGACTTGGTGATTGAGTACGTTACCTCGCATTGTGGGCTCTTCGCTTGATTGCGTTGTAGTGTCGCTGTGTGGAGAAGTGAGTGGTTGGGGAGCTCTCAGATAAGTAATAACCCACCGATTATCTATTAAGCTGTGAACGTTTATTCCTGTAACTATGGGTAATAACGGGTCACGCTGTGATAACGTGCAGGATAGGGAGGAAGCAAGCCGGCCAAGAGGATCGGCTGCTTTTATTATGTGCAGGAAGCACGGTGAACTCGCAGTTGTTTACCAAAATAAATGGAGAAAAATGACACAAGGCAGCAAGTTAGAATTTCCCAGTGTTGGTAGCTTCGATCCAGAAATCTTATCGGCAGTAAAAGATGAAATATGCCTACTCTCCAGTCGTAAGGAGAGAGTGAAGCATATAAATATTCTTAAATTGTGGCAGAAGGAAGGACAGGAACAATAGGGAACCAGAAGTCTGGCAGTATCTGATGCAATCAGCCACAATAAAAATGCAAATGCAACCGCTGCCACACTAGAATCAGCTTCCCCACCCCCATATGTGCCGAAGGGGTTAATGTCTCATAAGAAAGACCTAAGTAATAATGTACCTGTTACTAACTTGTACCCTGTTTTATCCCCTTATAAGGAAACCCGAGAGGAGAACGAGCAGCTGTTGGCACTGGCCGTCTCCCATGCACTTAACATGCTTGAGGGAAAAGCTCAACCCGCTGCTGGGGCTCCAGCACAGGAGGAGGAGGCAGCTGGTGCCAACAGCATAGAACTGGACTCAGGTAAGGAAGCACTACACAGCACAGACACAGACGACTCCCAAGCAGGTCCCAGTAATGCAGAGGTGGTACAAACATACCCTGTACGCACACTGGAAGTTCCCTATGGTAAGGCAGACAGAGAGGGTGTGATACCTACCAGAAAGATGACCATGCTAAACCCATGGACACGGTTAGAGCTGCGGTCCATCATTACAGATTTCCCTGATCCTAGGAAAAATCTGGCTCTGTGCCGGAAATTTGTAAGGGATCTGGGAAACTCTGATGAGCCCACCAACAAGGATTGGAGAATCCTGTTGAGGGCCTGTCTCCCCACTCACATTGACATCCCGAAATTCATTCAGGATAGTGGATTGAAAGTGGACAAAGACATAAATGATGAGATCAACCAGGAAAATATACGCCTGATTAACTTACAGTTGGGAGTGTATTTTCCTGCAGCAGTGGAATATAGCAAGATATTCACTATCAAACAACAAGATGGTGAAGTAGCTAGCGAATATTTCAACCGGGGTTTGATGGCGGTATCAAAGTACACTGGTGTCTCCGAGCCTAAGGACGACCCCCACCTGAGGGAGCTGATTGTCTCTGTGCTGGTGGAAGGGCTTAGCGAAAACCTGAGAACCAGAGTCCAAACTTCTTTCCCAAATTAGCGTGGAATGACAGTGGATGCCCTACGGGAATCTGCTGTGGACCACGACCGCAACATTAAAAAGCGCAAGGAACTGCAAACTGAGAAACTGATGATGGTTAGCATCCAAGCCCTTACTAATGCCCCAAACAAAGCTGCATACCAACGAAACACCAGGGACACAGGTAGAAAACCAATTATCTGTTACAAATGCAATGGAGAAGGTCACATGGCAGCTCAGTGTAGGTTAGGAAACCACAGGAGCTATCAGACACATAAGCGAGAATGGGAATCTCACAAAGGTGAGACACGGAGATACCCAGCCCCTAGACAATGGGAGGAGACAGACAGGTCACGCAACATGCCTCCTCCCCATCTGATGGCTGACACTGTACTAAGGGCAACCCAGGTCAGACCATAGGAAACAGGTCATACCTGTATCCTACAGCCAGTTAGACTAACACAACACCTTGGAGAGGAACCCCAGGTGAAGGTTGATATAGCTGGAGTAAGGCAAACCTTTTTGGTTGATACAGGGGCGGCCAGATCTGTTCTCAACACTCCTCTTCACTTGGGTTTCACTAATCAATCAGTAGCAGCAATTGGGGTAACAGGAAAAATACAACATTACCCACTGACGAAACCAGCAGAGGTTACAATCGGGCCTTTGCATACCAAACATTCTTTCCTGTTGGCTGCAGCGGCCCCGACTAACCTCCTGGGTAGAGATTTACTATGCAAAATGGGATGTGTCATCTATTGCACCCCCGATGGGGTATTTCTGGACACTCCTAGAAATCTTACACAAGAAGTGCAAGATATGCTGGATAGTCCTCAGAGGCTAATGTTGTGTTCCACTGTTGTAGAATCAAATCCATCTAGGGTAGCTGAAATTACAGCACAAATACCGAGTTCCCTTTGGACTAAAGATGGACAGGATGCTGGGCTGATGGCAAACGTAGCTCCAGTAGAAATCCGCTTAAAAGAAGGCAGGATAGCCCCAAAAATACTGCAATACCCTTTAAAACCTGAAGTTGAGCTAGGAATATTTCCAGTGATCCAACGATTGCTCCAACAGGAAATCCTAGTTAGAACTTCCAGCACGGCCAATAGTCCCATCTTTCCTGTGAAAAAGAGCGGGGGGAGGGGCTACAGACTAGTGCAGGATTTGAGAGGGGTAAACAAAGTAGTTGAGAGCCAATTCCCCGTAGTGCCAAACCCAGCTGTCATCCTAATGCAAATCCCACCCCACTGTACTCATTTCACAGTCATTGATTTGTGTTCAGCGTTCTTCTCCGTCCCTTTGCATCCTGACAGCCAGTATCTGTTCGCCTTTACTTACAGAGGAGTACAGTATGCCTGGACACGACTCCCCCAGGGGTTCATAGACAGCCCCAGCATCTTCTCCCAGGCCTTGCATGATTGTTTGCAATCCTTTCAACCCATGAGTGGTTCGATACTGATACAATATGTGGATGACTTATTGTTGTGTTCTGAATCACTGGAGTCATCAGTGGATGACACTAGACAGCTACTGATGCATCTCTCAGAGACAGGACATAAAGTATCAAAGGATAAGCTGCAATTATGCCAGACCAGGGTTAAATATCTGGGCCACTGTCTTACCCAAGGGCTGAGACACCTCACCGACGACAGAATCCAAGCGATTCAGAACATGGTACTGCCACAGACCCAACATCAGATCCGTACGTTCCTAGGCATGTGTGGATACTGTCGCAATTGGATCCCAGGATTCTCTATTCTGGCATTACCACTGCAAGAGATGGTTTCCTCAACTAAGCCTGATCGGGTCTCTCATACTGAGGAATCTGAGCTGGCTTTCGAGGAACTAAAGGTGAGCCTAACCAAGGCCCCAGCACTGGGAATGCCAGATTATGGGAAACCCTTTGAACTGTACGGAACTGAATCAGGTGGGTGTGCGGCAGGAGTGCTTGTACAAAAACATGGTGATGCCAACCGACCAATAGCGTACTACAGTGGCCAGCTTGACACAGTAGCACGCTCACTCCCAACTTGCTTACGAAGTGTGGCTGCAATAGCACAACTAGTAAGTAAGAGTGAGGACGTAGTGCTGGGACACGATTTAACTGTTCATGCTCCCCATGCTGTCTCTGCTCTCCTAAATTCTGCCCAAACACGTCATGTGTCCTCAGCACGGTTCACTAAGTGGGAACTGGCGCTGATGGCCCCAGTAAATATTACCATCAAAAGATGCAACACACTAAACCCAGCCACATTCCTTCCTCATGTGCCCTCCAAGGCACAAAGGGTGGAGGGTGATGGGAATGTTGCTGAATATGGTAAAGCAGAGTTTGGTGAGAGTGAGGACAAACATGATTGCATGACCTACCTGAATCAGACCTTCACAGCACGTCCTGACATAAGCGACAGCCCATTAAGTGAGGTAGACATAACCTTATTCACAGATGGTAGCTGTCATAGACAGACGGAGACGGGAGAGCTTTGCACAGGCTACGCGGTAGTAGATGGAGAAGGTAATGTGGAAGCTGAACCCTTAGGACCACCTCACTCAGCGCAGGTAGCGGAACTGGTGGCACTGACCAGAGCATGTGAACTGGCCAAAGGTAATCAGTGAACATATATACCGACTCCAGATATGCTTTCGGAGTAGTCCATGATTTTGGAGCCCTATGGCGCCTCCGAAATTTCATGACGGCGGCTGGCACACCAGTGGCGCATGCGACGTACATTAGGAGACTTCTGGGAGCTATCCAGCTTCCAGACAGAGTGGCTGTTATCAAGTGCAAAGCTCACACATCAGAGAAAGACCCGGTGTCACTTGGTAACAGCCGCGCTGATGAGGCAGCGAAAAGGGCCGCATGCCCTGTAAATATTTTTACCCATCCCACCAACCTTTGTACACTGAACATAGTATCCACATCCAAACTGATAGACATGCAGAATTTGTGTTCCCCACAGGAAAGAGCAGTATGGAAGTCGAAGGGATGTGGCCAAGAGTCCACCGGACTTTGGAGAGATGGACACGGGAAACCAGTGGCCCCCAGAGCATACCTTCCTAGTCTAGCCGAGGCGGCCCATGGGCTGACACATCTTGGGAAGGAAGGTATGTGCAAGCTGGTAAAGGCCTACTGGTGTGCACCAGGGTTCGCTTCTCAAGCAGGTAGAGTGGCAATGTCATGCCTCACCTGTTTGAGGAAGAACGTTGGAAAAGCCATCCCAACAGAGCCATCCCACATCCCTCCTACAGAAGGCCCTTTCCAGGTAATACAAATCGACTTCATACAGCTACCACCCTGTAGAAATTTGAAATATGTATTGGTTTGTGTTGACATGTTTTCCAGCTGGGTGGAGGCTTTCCCCGCTGCCTCCAACACTGCTACCTTTACAGCAAAGAAAATATGTCAGGAGTTTGTCTGTAGATATGGTATCCCAAAGGTCATTGAGAGTGACAGAGGCACTCATTTCACAGGAGAGGTCTTCCAAATCATGTGTAAACTCCTGGGGATTAATAGTAAACTTCATACTCCATATCGTCCCCAGGCGAGCGCCAAAGTTGAGAGAATGAATGGTACTATTAAGAACAAATTGGGTAAAGTTATGGCTGAAACAGGGTTGTTATGGCCAGAGGCACTGCCTATTGTGTTGTATAGCATTAGGACCACTCCCAGGACTCCGCTCAACCTGTCCCCCTTCGAGATACTGTTTGGTCGGCAGCCACACATCATGATAGACCCACAGGATGATCTAAAATGTAATAATGAGCTAACTGTACAGTATATCCTAAAGCTAAACAAACAGCTAAGGGAGCAACAAAAGCAGCTGAATTTTCTGAACCCTGATATGCCTACCGAGAATTGTCATAATCTTAAACCAGGAGACTTTGTTATGATCCGAAATTTTTTACGCTCAGGTTGTTTGATAGACCGTTGGGAAGGACCGTACCAAGTTTTGTTGACCAGCACTACATCGATTAAAGTCGCAGAGAGAGAGACTTGGATACATTCGTCCCACTGCAAGAAAGCCAGTAACCCAGAATCCCAGTGTGCAGAGAGCGAGAGAGAAGAAGTGTCGCTAGAAGCATTGTTTCGGGAACACTGAGAAGCAGCCAAGGTCGAGCAACCTGAGCGAACAAAGGTCTAAGAGCAGAGCAAAATAAAAGTCCCCTGGTAGAGATGATGGAAGGACTCCAAGCAAAAGGTTCACAGTTATGCATATATGTCTTTGTTTTCTTTCTGTGTTCTTTCTTTCATCCAAAAATACTTGGTGGCTGCCACATTCTAGAGCGATCGGAGCGGAGTCCTGACAGTGTAATAATGGACCCAGATATGGGTGAGGTAGAATCCCTAAACCAGCTTGACACTTTGCCCATGACGGGAGAAGGTAAAAGGTATGAGGAAAACGTAGTTCAAGGGCTATGTGATGATTTATTGTCTGGTGAGTACTGTGTCTGTAGATATTGTCAACCTAAAATGGAAGAAGGATGCATCCAGCGATGTCAGTCGACCAGTAAGGCAACTACCGGCCAACATCCTTTGAGTGATTACCACTCATTAGTGGGTAAGGTTTTAAACCAAACAGAGTGCTGGGTGTGTTCACAAGTATTACATAAAAGGAGTAGTGTAGGCCTAGTCCCATACCCGCTTAATATTTCAGAGATAAGCGTATTAAATAAGGGGAGGCCATTGGATAAGAGATACCTGTATACCAGGTCCCCTAGTCTTAGATTACACCCATACCAAGTGGATAAATCCCTGGTATGTATGAACTTCTCAAGTTCCAGAACAATTGGTACTTGGGAAGTGACATGGCAAAACCAGACAATAACTTACTCCCAGCGTCCAGATGGAGAGCCCATAGATAAAGAATTATTGTTAAAAATCCGAACCAGTGGAAGACACTATAAATATGTCTACACGGTGAAGAAAAGTAAAATGATGGCCGGCAGAGTATCAGCCGGCTACTGTAATATGATCCTCCAGCCAGAAACATGTGAGGAACGAGTCAGGGAGCAGGGGACGGGGATGTTCTTATGGATAATGTGTGACAAGATAATGAAATACTCTGTCCCTTATTTTCTCCCTGACCATGTTTATTATATTTGTGGTAGAAGGGCGTACAAATGGCTCTCCATGAACTACGTTGGTATTTGTTATCTAGGCAGAGTGTTACCGGAAGTGATGACCCTCACACACGATGAGATGATGAACATACACAGAGGTATTTCTCCTCCTTACACTCATACCCATTATGACCAAATCCATAAAAGGGATTTAACAATAAGAAAAGAACCCCTAGCTTCTGAAATGATACACGAGTCGTTCGGTATCCAATTCCTCATTGCATTAGATATCACCCATACCGCCAGAGGAGTTATCAATTTTAAGTATACACAAGCATTAGCGAGCTTGGTAGATAACATCACTGAGATTTATGATGACACTTTTAGATACACTGGGAAGGAGTTGCAAGCGTATAAAAGAGAACTAGTCCAACATCGGATGGTATTGAACTATCTGACAGCCATGACAGGAGGATATTGTGTCACCCTCTCTACACAGTTTGGGGTGAAATGTTGTACATATATCACCAACAATACTGAAGACCCAGAAGAAATCATCGATCACCGGATGGATGAGATTCTTCAGCTTAAATGGGAATTTAGAAGGGAACATAATATCAGCCTGGCAGAAATAGGTAACAAAGTTAGCGAATGGACCTCCTGGTTGAATCCAATGCACTGGTTCTCTGGTTTAGGAGAATGGGCGCAGGGGATCATAGCTAGCATAGGAAAACTCCTTCTCTGCATCGGTGGTGCCATCATAGTCTTTGTGCTATTGTTCAAATGTTTAAAGGTGGTGACCCGGGGAAAGGCAAAACGTACCGAAATCATGAGTGTAAGAACGAGAGATACAGAGGAAGACCAGGGTTTGGTATATGACCCTAAAATCGAAACCACCTCCCTTTAAAGAAACCATATTTGTGAACGTGTATATGTTGTAACCACCCCTGTTTTTATTTTTATCCCAAAATTGTACATTATCCTTCGTGACCCTGAGTAGATTGTTCGATAAATGCGGCCCATCGTTTGTCCATGATCCTGGATCGGCCGAGAGCAGATGGTTTACTCCCCTTATATGTGTATTTCATGTATCCCAATTTCTCTGTTAGGATTATGAATTTCTGTTTTGTCGTGTGAAATGTTTTGTATTGTAACAGTTTTATATTTACTGTTAAAGGGTGGACTGTTGAAGTCTAGGTACACACACGCCATTTTGTGATAGTATGGCCGCCATTTTGGTTCGCAGAGTTGCGCAAATAAAGTTTCCATACCCGAGTATGTGTGACAATGTGGACCAGAAGAGTAGACATACTATCACACATAAATTCATAATAACACACTTACACGAAATGAAATATAGTTAAAAGGTTTAGAACGCCACACATAGCTTAGTTAGCCCTGCACACACCTGTCTATATCGTGTTTAGTACCGTTCCGCTCAGTTCATTATGCGAAGTATTCCGGTCATTGCGAATATGTCGCAATGTACATTGCCCGATAGTTATGGACATAATCCATAATCCAGAGACAGTTTCTGTTGTAAGTAGTTAACAAAGGAAACTAGCTCAAACCGGTTCTTATCCTTGCTGACGCCGAAACCACCAAACAAAGGACTCTTAAAGTTCACTCCCCTGCACCTGGTCAGACCAGGTACAGCGTCTAACCTCCAATCACAGTGGACCGGACATATGATCTCTGACCAATGAGAATGGCCTTTGACCTCCCCCTTCTGACCCTATAAGATAGGTGACCCGGAGCAGGCTCGGTCTCTTCGGCACATCTACTTTCCCTGGACCTTCCTACCGGACTATAGTTCATTCCTGAACGATAGTGAGCTCTGACCGGACTGCGCTTCGCTTACTAGATGACCACGGTAAACGGTTGCATTTTCATGGTATTTATTCTTATAAGTATTGTTGGCTGATTGTGTCTTGTAACTGTATTCTTTCCCCTTAGTAGAGTCTGTTTAGTATTCATTGTTAGTATATTGTATTACCTGTTATACCTCTTTATTCTTATTTCTGTAACCCCCTTTTTGTCCGTTAGGGACTTAAATACAAACCTTTTTATGGAGTTCTAATCTCCTTATTCCTATTCAGTGGTCGTGTCTGTTTATTCGCATAGTAGCGATAAGGTACATTGCGGACTCTGTCCTTTAAGGTATATTCGCAGATTAGAGACAAAGTACTGCGAAAGGATCTCGTACTAAGGTATTGGTTCTTGGTGCAAAATACACAATAAAAGGTACGCTACGCTGCGCTACGTTTTGTTCGCACGTAGTTAGGTATAAAGGGTAAGCAGGTTACGGACACATTACGTAACCTGCGCTTTTTCACTCATTGTCTCCCTGGTCATATTTAATCAGTATTAACAAAACCCAGATAACAGGGTTTTTACATCCCGCCCCTGATGTTATAACATTAAAGGTGCCCATACACGTTACAATTATAATATCGCATCTCATTGCATCTCGGTTTTGCGATGAGATGCGATATTGTATACAATATTGTATACAATAATTGTAACGTGTATGGGCATCTTTAGACAACATTGGCCAATTATAGTAAGGTGAGTTTTTTTCTGACGTGAAATTTTTAGGCTAAAATCACGGATTTTCGGAAAATCGTACATGTAATCTGTGCATGGTTCTGTAAAAAAAAAGTGTGTTAAAGTAAAAAATAAAATAAAAAAATGGCGTGGGGTCCCCTCCCAGCATAACCAGCCCCAGGCTCATTGAGCCGGTCCTGGTTCCCTAAATATGGGTCAAAAATCATGGAGATCCCATGTATTTAAGAAACCAGCACCAGGCTCTTGGACCGATCTTGGTTCCAAAAAGACTGGTAGGTCCTTTGTATTTTGGAACCAGCGCTGGGCTCCAACAGCAAGCGGTGTCATGCCGCAGCTGGGGGACACTTTATGCAAGACACACACACATACAGTACACACACACAAAAACACATACAGTACACACACAAACACACACATACTCACCCTACCACGATCCCATGACGGAACAGCTCCACTCCAGACCTCCATCAATGGTCAGCCCTGATTGCTCTAACCATTTCCATGGAGATGTCTATCAGTCCTGAGCTGAGCCCTGATTGGTTGTAGGCATCTCCATGGAAATGCTTAGAACTAATCATGGCTGAGCAGTGTCACCTGACATTTTGCAGATGTTAGCATGCTAGATGTCGACATTTTAACAATGTTGACACCATAGAAGTGGCCATTGTACTGTTGACATGCCCATTTGCTGCATGAATCCTAACAGTTTACCGGGGGCTCGGAGCCAGGGGGCTATTCTTAGCGTGCGAGCGCTTCAATATATAGCAGATTCGATTGCATGCGTGGGGTGACCCGTCCTGGGAGCCTCCCCATGCTGCCGAGGAGAGTCCTTGCTCAACTACAACTCAAGCTGAATCAGGCCCCTTGTTCCATTATTGAACCTGAGAGAAATGCGGACGACAGTAACTAGATCCCATATCGTGAATGATGCCATCCATTCTGGGGTGTCATACATTGCTGTTCTCGTCCATTACTGCAGGCTGACATGCCCCGTGCTGTTAATGCCCTTTCCCTACAGCCAGCACATTCCCAGCTACAGCGTTAGATCAGATGATTTCATTGTGACTGTTCTACTCTGATGCAGAAAATAAGTTGTATTCCAGAAACACAATGTAGCTGCTGTGGGCACTGTGGGAACATCTGAGTCACTTGTTCCTGTGAGATAGACCAGTGCCGTGGTCTGACCTCACCGTCGCCCCCATTCCTACAGCATCTTCCCAGTAACTCTCCCGTCTGCTTACCTTTAAGTCACCTGAAGTAACGACTCCCAAATCCCTCAACTAATTAGGACATGACATTCTGCTGCCAATAACTACAGTATGCCGCTGAATGTTTAAGACCCAAGAGAGATCATTTGTACTTTTATAACATTAACGTGTAATGAATGGACTCACGATAAGCCATCTCATTTACCTAATGGATATTGCTTGCCAATTAGTAGACCGGTGAATAGAATGTTCTCCCAGACGCCAGGATCCAAATTTCCCGAGGGCCTAAGTCGGGGTGAGTGAGGTTGTCAAGGGGAGATTCCCACCATCTCCCACTATCTTCCTGCCTGTACACTTCCCAGCATGTGATAAAGATCTGAGCGGGCGATGGCGCCGCTTGGGATATGTGGATACTGCCACCCAAGGCCTCTCCTATCTATTGCATCATAAACCGTGTACTTTTGCCCCGCTGTTTGCTGTTAGGGCTCTGGGGGTATCCCCACCAACCCCTGACTCTGTTGTCTCAGACTGGGGTTGACGGACGCGTGCAGAGCTAGTCTTCAACTTCAACCGCACCGGCTGTAAGGGCCAATTTGGTCCGCCTAGACTCCGTTGCAGTCAGGTCTTATATTTTGACAACACGTCCGTCAAGGCCGGAACATAGCAAGGGGACAAGCTAACTAAAACCCCACAAGAGACGGGGAAATCCCAGAAGCCCCAGGGGAGTAACAATACTCGAGAGATGACACACAAATGAAATTGGACACACTGGTGATTAGGATGGGATAACACACAGTGTGGGCGCAACAATGCACAGTGATGAAATAAATATAAATCTGCCCCTAACGACCCCACACTGAGGTAAACAACCACCAGGGCTGCACCACCAAACAGTGTGGGACCACTAGCACAATAACGGGGGTAAAACAACTGCTACAGGGCAAAAGACTGCAGGGAGAACTCTGACTTATCTGGGAGAGATGGTGAACCACAGATAAAGACAGGATGCAGCAGCACTGACGATCAGGAATCACAGAGATCTCTAACAGGAGAATCCATTGACCACGACAGACTCTGGAGATCAGGCACAGCTAGGACCAGGAGACCAACAGCTTCCACCAACAGGCGAGCTGGAACAAGGCAGGAACCAGGAGCTATGACTGACAAGCATGCACACATCACAGGACTATGAGCTCAGACTATGAGACTATGGGCCAGATTCTTTAAGCTTCAAAAGTGATAAAATGGAGAGTGATAAACAGCCAGCCAATCAGCTCATGGCTGACATTTTTCAAACAGACATGGCAGGTAGTAGCTGATTGGCTGTCTGTTTATCACACTCTATTTTATCACGTTTGAAGCTTAGAGAATCTGGCCCTATAACTGGCAGGGCTAAGCAGGTGAGGCTGCCTTAAGAAGCGCTCAGGAGATACACACCCTGGCCCCCTCCTTAGAGATGGTGACGTCTAGGCTGCTCTTCCTATTTACCATGGACTGGCTAGAGACGTCCCTTCATAAGGAATCCATGACCACAACCCTATTCCAATGCTGGGATAAATATATCCAAATCCTACCATCTAGGACCAAATCGGCAATCCAATTATGCTTCCAGTCCACCTCATGGTATAACCTTCAACTCCTCCAGAATAAGACCCCTGTCACCATTTAGACGCCATATCTCCTGAGACCCCCTCTCCTTGTGCACTTTTACTCCATATTCTGTTCCCACTCTTTTCTCTCTTTCCCATGTATCCTCTGCTGGATGGCTGGATCGGTCCATGGATGGGTGGATGGCCTGGTGCTAAAGGCGGGCTGTTATTTGTTTAGTTAGTTATTTGGATATCTCGATGTTGATATCTATCAGGTACTATCGAATTAGTATTGTTACTATTTTTGTGGCTTCCATTTTTATCTGAATGCTAAGGCTTTACTAATTATTCTTGGCAATCATTGCTCAATTTATTGTTTTACCATTACTGAAATTGCCATGTTATGTTAACTATTTTTGGAAAATTTTGAAAATTGTGAATTGATCCTCATAAAATACTGTTCTATATCTAATTCTGATGTTTGTAACAATGTTGATACATGAGGCTCAATAAAACATATTTAAAAAAAAAAAAAAGAAGCGCTCAGGTGATTAGGGCAGCTGTGCACCATTCAGGCCAGCAGGCTGATGAAAACACACTTGTGCATACTTAATACACAAATTACTAGGCTGAAATAGCACAGGCTGACCACTGGAGGCCACCAGAGAGTCAATTCCCAAAACAGGCAGAAATAACCCATGACAGGCAAGACAGATAGGAGTCATAACTGATGACTCCTAACATTTGCTATGCTTGTACCTCCACGTGGTGCAAGATGTGTGTCACATGGATGTACCCATATATGCCTTGGGTCCATGGTGTATCTCTGACAGTGTAACCTTCATAGTGCTCCCAACATGGCTGCCTCACCTGGTACGCTTGTGGATGGGATCCCTACTCCTGGTGTCAGGATGCTGCAAGTACCCTATCATGTGTCACGTCTTCCAGGTGTAGCCTTTTGCACCCATGGCAATCCTATGCAGTGCAACAAAGATGGCTGCCTTGTCTGGTACCTTGTTAGGGTGGAATAGACAACCCATGGAAGTTATTATACAAAATGTCTGCACCAATCCTGCACTGTGCTTACCGTGCGCTCTAGGTTTGCTTTTTACTTCTGTATTACGCAATCTTCTGTCTAATTTTCTTTGTTTTTGATACAAGTAAAGTGCCTCAAAAAATTAGAGATTGGTGCGGACCCGCCATGTTTTGGGTTGGTTATCTGCCAATATTATCTTCATCACAATTGGGACTCTTCTTCCTATGATGCGCCCATAAAATATTGCTGGTTATAGACTATTGCGCGAGTGTTTTGCTTTACACCAAACAATTTCCACATCACCATGCCCCCTCCCAATGGTCCAGACACGCTTGCATTGTCTGGACAACAATGACAAAATGGTCAATCGCTGCCCACCAATACTCGGTCGCTGCCCCGTTGATACTCATTGTGCCGTGAACTGTGGTCGCATTTTTAAAGACATTTGCAGATCTGACGGGCTGGTTGAATTAGTCCATCGGTTCGGTTAAAAAAAATTTGATAATCATTGATAAAAAGTCTTGTCTCTTGTGCAAGCAAAAACCCCAAATTCATATTTAAATTCTCAATTCTGAACCACGCAAAGATTCAAAGTGGCATTTGGTTCAGAACAGAGCTCCTCGGGGGATCCGGACCGAGTTTTAGTTCTGGATCCACAAGATTTGCTCATCTCTAACCAAGATATTTGTTAAGTGACACAAAAGAAGAGTCAAATCTTCTGCGGTACCTCTTCCGAATGGTTGCATTTATGAATGGCCCCCGTAGGCTGTTTAGACCCTCGCTCAGTACAGTACATTGGGCCTAATTCAAGTTAATTCAGAACGGGGTGAATTCGGTCCCGTTCCGACGTTTGGGTGTCTGCACATGCACAAGCGCGTAGTTGCCCATGTGCAGACCAAGGCAGTGAAAGGTCTCTGCAAGTTACACAGTCGCCGGGCCGTTCATTGCGGAGGGGAGGGAGGGTCTGGCGACGGGAATGGAGCACGTCCATGGGAACGCCGGTGTTTGCAGCTTACCATGCACACCTGAAACGAGCCCATTGTCCCTATAAAAAGCCCGGCACAGCCCGTGTGCCCATATATCCCCTCATGCTTCTTACACAGCCCCAGTCCATGTGTACGTGTGATACGTGATCGCAGCAGTAATAATGTACAGATTTATGCCCAGATTCCACCCCCGCTATCCCTAATCACTCCAGAAAAGGTAATCATTTGTAGCAATAAGCCATGAATACGTCACATCGATGGCTTCAGTGTCACAGAAATAAATATCTCTGCAAAAGTTAATGAGATCATTCGCATTACAAGCAGCAAAACGTAGGGTGACCCAGCCCGTAAAACACGCCGACGCCGGCTCGGTTATCTAGAGTGCAACCAATAACTTGAAAGGTTGTTGATGACACTTCAAAGGAGAAGCAAAATTTATGTCCGGCAGGGACCTTGTAGAAATATCACATTTCTCAGAGGCATAAACTATGCTGGGGACAGTAATTGAGCAGTGTAGGAAAAGTCACGGGCTCTTCATCATGGGAAGACCTCTTACCTGGAGACTTATTATTTCCACTGTATAGATCACCGCATAGGAGTCGCCGTGATACGAAACCTTCATATTATTCTGTGTAATACTGTTACCCCCAGGTTTTACTGCTCCCACAATGGGGCCGATTCAGAACTGCTCATTAAGGTCTATATTTTCGCATGTGCAGAACCCCTTTGGTGAGATTTTCACCTCCTGCGGTGTTCGCATAGTGATTGACGGCCAGGCGGCTTTCCGGGGTGGACAGTCGGGTTATTATAGGTGCACCCAGAAAACACTGGCAGGTCCCAGGGAGCGCAGTTGTTCTCCGGCCGGCTTGGAGCAGGTGGATGACGTCACATGACGTCAGCTCCCGCCCTCAATTCAGACAACAGGACGCAGCAGAAAAGTAACTCCTGGGCTACTTTTCTGCTGTGAACAGAGGAGAAGTCATTTGATGGTGGAGTGGCGTAACAATAGCTCCACAGACCCTGCGGTGGCTTGGAGGCCCTAGGTAAGTTTGGGTGTAGCGGGGTCTGCGTAAGCTATTGCTGGGGGTTAATGCGGGGGCCACCGCTGCCGAATATGTCGCTGATGGCCGGGCGCCCTCCCCCTGCTCCTTCCGGGCACCTTCCCCCTGCTCCTTCTCCTCCCCCTCTTTCTCCTTTCTTCCCCTCCTCACCGCTGCCGCCCAGTCCACGGCTGCCTGCCGGGAACAGCAGAGCCTCCTGTTAGAATGTCATTTTTAAAATGGCCGCCCCCTCAAAGCAGACATTTATTTATAAATTGATTTGAGTTGTTTTTGTATGATTTGGATTAATCACAATAAGGTTCTTTGTTTCTATTACAGGTTGTTTCTATTACCTCAGCGCAGCAAGGCAGTCATGTTACCGCGCCACCATAATTATCTGTTATTTTACTAAAATAATTCACATTATTTTAGTATCACTGGAATGTATTAATGTACTTTTTGGAGCAGATTCGTGAAAAACTGCTCCAAACCATTCAATGTGCATTATTGAAGTAAGATCTGACCGAAATAACAAAAAAAAGTAAAATACTGTAAAAGATTGCAGTAAGCCCTGTACTATCAAAGCCAACTTCAGCTGATGTATTTCCCAGCCAGTGTGATCAGCTATGTGTGTGTGCGATGGACCCGGACAGTGGGTCTATTTCTGAAAGAAAGAGAGAGTAGTGATATAGGACACAGTGGAGCGATGTTTTTCATCTGCAGTCACATAATTGAAGCTAATTAGTCCCCAAGGCTTGGAGGAGATCTTCTCTTCCCCACCACCAGCCGGAAGTCTGAGTTCTCTACAGAGGTCTCTTGGTTGTTTGCCACTTATGCTGCTGTATGGGGAAGGAGGCACTCACTGCTAGGGCACTGGTGCCCTGGACCCTTCAAATTATTAATGGTGTCCTAATGGGTCCTTTTGCTGCATCTAGACTATAGGCGTAGCAAGCAGTACAGATATTTTCTCTTACAGTACATTGTAGACTTGATGCATAAGCACGGGCATACACATTGTGGAAATGTCATTCCCCTCTAAGCTGTGTACAGTATGCTCCAAACCTGAGTTTTACCATGCAATGTGTATATATCATAGATGCAAGCACATGCATGCACCCGATCTTCCACAAGATGGCTACCGGGATGCGTATGCATCTTGGCAAGGCTGTAAGAGGACACATCTATGCCTCAGGCCACCACCACTGCACTTGAAACTACCGTTCCCGCGTGGATTGCAAAGTTTGAAAACGTTTTTAAAAAAATTCAAAAATCATCAAAAAATTTCATGTCGACCTTTACATGAGTCGACCATTACCACATCGACCTTAGCTTGTGTTGACCTATTATCCATTTTGAATTAATGCATGTCGACCAATGGTGCTCAATCTATTGATTGTTGACCTAGTGCATTTTGACCCAAAGTCCGGCCAAGTGCATGTTGACCCACCGTCCGTATCCTGAATGTACAAGTTCCGCACATGACCTTGAATTACAAAACAGCTAAAACTCTAGTTAAACCCAGAAGGATTGGGAGATATTTATCTTTTAATATTAGTTTGAAGACCATCTTAAAGAAAGTGACTAGCGTTTATTGGAATCTATCCATACATCCGATGACAGTATTTTGTGGAATTTTTGTACTAATGTCCCCTCGTTAAGTACTTTTATCACCTTGAACAGTTATTGAAAGAAAAACAAATCATAGAAGAATGTTGGTAAATGAAATGAGTAGACGGCGGCCATACCTGGCAAGGATAAACAGGACCATACGACGAGAAGCTGGATGCCGGTGGAAGATACATAAATTAATTGAATCTAAAGTAAATGAGTCATTCTGCAAACGTGATTCTCCCTCATTCCAAGGTAAACAAGGGAACTCGCAGCAGAACCTGCCAGACGTGACAACTGGGGAGCGAACGGTGGCCAACGCTCACTCTGTTTGCTGAGAATTATATACTAGGAAATCTGAAAAAAGTCATTTATACAGCTCCAATTATAAACCCATCTTTAAAGTGACAGCGACTGCAACATAACAAGTAGGGGCTGATTCTCAGTTTGGACGCAACTGCTGATGTCAGGCGCGGTTGAACAATGTTTTCCTTCAGTCGCAGTTGCGGTTGAGATGCGTTGAGATGCGCTCAGTCTTGAAAATGTTTTGTGTCCAACAATCGGGCTTCCAGTGTGACTTTACACAACATTGAACTTATGCATTGTCATGGGGTACACTATTATAGGTGGAGGGAACCACTGCAGGGAAGAGCAGATGCTTTGTTACAAATGTACCAAGACACTGAAACACTGCACCTACACTTTGGGTGAGATGTAATAGGGTGCGATTTTGTAGGTGTCTAAAAAAAATCGCACCATATCGCACATTATATTTGCAATTTTTGGGCCGAAATTTGCAAATAGAATAGGGTATGGCCCAGGGTCTCTGCAAATTTCATGCGGTCGGGACACCCGCATGGAATTTGCTGTAAGCAGCCCTCCAAAAATGGCTGCCACCTTGGAGGAGACTGATGCTCAAGTTTCTACTAGACCTCTGGTGTTCAGGGAAACGCTCATGCACATGCAAGCAAGAAACCCCTGGAAACGATCATGTAGCCCCTGGCAACGAGAATGTAATCCCTGGCAACGAGCATGTAACCCCAGGCAATGAGCAAAAAACCCCTGAAAATTATCATGTAGCCTCTGGCAACGAGAATGTAATCCCTGGTAATGAGCATGTAACCCCAGGCAATGAGCAAGAAACCCCTGGCAATGAGCATGTAACCCATACTTGCTAAATAGCCCCGGAAAGGCCAGTTGGCTGCCAAGAATTGGGTATCCCCCCTGGCCGCACCCAATAATGTGGGCTAGTACCCCGCATCCTCGTCAGATTCATGCATCCACCTCTGCAGCTGAGGCATATACCAGCAATCAGAGCTTCGTGGAGGGGACATGGCTAAAACTACACAGAGCACCCCATTTTGCGTCATTTTAGCCCTACCATCTCTCTTTGCAAACCTGCGAATCCCAGCTATTGGCAGAAGTGGAGGCAGGGCTTGATGACATCAGAGTCCATCCCCGCCCCCCAAAGTGTGCAATGATCTCCCTCTTCTGGCTTCTCCCAGAGAAGGGAGACGGAGGAGGGATACTGATAAGCGCGCTGGAAATTTTGGAGGCGTGACCTAATGAAAGGGGGCATGGCCTATACTCACTGCTCTCCATGAGGCCACATCCCCATTTTTATGCTATGGGGGCATGACTCAGAGGCTCTGTGAGCCTCTAGCCATGCCATCAGCCCCCTAACTGCGGGAATAGACGCTGTACGTATGCGATATTCAGCAGATAACAGGAGGACTTCCAACAACTGATTTCAGATGTCCGCCCCTCGCACCCGCATCCCTGGGCTATTACCATGGGAATGCCCCCGGCAGCCGCCCCGCGCCCTCAGCCCGCATTGCTAGGTGCAAGCGGGATGGCGAACATGTTGTTTGCGGTGGCCACTCGCTCCCTGCTTCTGCACATGTGCAAACGCAAAACATCGGTCCCCCTTCGAACATTCGGGCGACGGAATCAAATACAATAACCCCCAATATACAAAATCCTGATGGTTCCTCACATGATGCGATAACACAAGCCTCTGTTTTAGCCTCACATTATTCGCAGCCTCTGTCTCTCTGTCGCCTTCCATTCTCCCGGCTTCTATATCATTATTGCAGACACTTTATGCAATAACAATAATGTGATTTGCGTATTATCGGCTGCTGTTCCGGCTGTAACACTTTAACAAAGAACATTTCACTGAAGAACGTGCAATCTGTAAAGGTCAGGAAGTCTCATTGCCCGGCAGAAGCTGGCATGCTGCATGTGAAGAGGGGCAATTTGAGGAGGATAATCTAGTTCCATTGTTATGACAGGCCAATTCGCCCTGCACCCACGTCCATTACGTCTAACCTGCGCGGAAATGCCTAACAATTACACAAAAGTACATATCTTCTTCCTCTTACGTGTTGTTCAAACCCTTCAACGTCTGTAAAACATCAATGAACGGATAACCTAATATTAACTTTACATTCATTATATTTATTAAGCTGATTTAGTCTAGAAAAGCTAAAAGAAAACGTGACTTTTGAGAACAGCGGGTCAGGATAAAGTTGTTGCAAAGTTATTATCGCTCTTTAACCTTAAGGTCAGAAGTTCTACTTTTTTTTTAAACCGTTTGTTAACCAGAGCTTTATTCAGCATTGGACACAAACACAATTGCAATTTGTACCTGGAGTATGTAACTGCAGCTGATTCGCCTTCATGTACTTTGGTTAGAATATGACTGGAGTTGTGGCTTCCTCATGAGTCTACAATCTTGTTACAATGGGCCTTATTCTAGTTCACTCTTTCTGACAAAAATTTTCTTAGATGGACAAAACCCTGTGCACTGCAGGTGGGCAGATGTAACTTGTGCAGAGAGAATTAGATTTGGGTGGGGTTTTACTTCAACGTGACATCTATATTGCAGTGTAAAAATGAAATTTACAGTATTTACACTGCAAAAGAAACAAAATAACTCACTCAAATCTAATTCTCTCTGCACATTTTACATCTGCCCCCCTGCAGTGCATATGGTTTTGTCCATCTAAGAAGGATTTTGTCAGAAAGAGTGAACTAGAATAAGGCCCATTATCCTTACCGCTTGCGCCAGTTTGTATCTGCAGAGGCAAGTTGACTAGTGCACCTCTTTGTAGAGCTGCAGAGCAGGCAGTGCAATGTGCAGGCACATCCCAAAGAGAAAGGAGATGGAAGTGGCAGGATTGAAGATGAAGAATCGTCCACCTATGAAGAGGGAGAAGATCCCCGAAGCCATTGGTTAGCGGCTGACATTGCAGAAGAGCTTACTCATGCCAGATCAGGCCAGATGTACTATGTGATAAAATGGAGAGTGATAAACCACCAGCCAATCAACCCGTCATTTTTAAAACAGTCTGTAACATGACAGTTGGGAGCTGGTTGGCTGGTGGTTTATCACTCTCCAAGTTTTCACTATTCAAGCTTAGTACATCTGGCCACACAAGTGAAGAGCTGGCATTAAGACGAGAGAAGAGGTGATTAGGGGATGGGGGTGGGGGAGTTTTTCACGTTTTTTGGTGTCCATGTCAACCTACGTATACTGCTGTTCTCGCCATGTTGTGCTTGGCCACTAATATATTCTCATTCTATTCACACTTGGATAACAAAGTATGAAAAACCACCTTTAAAAAAATTCATGTTGACCTTATTCATGTCAATCATGCCCATGTCGACCTTAAGGTGTGTCCGCACTATGCAGTTTTGCTTGCCATTTGGGATCGAATCGGGATCAAATCGAATTGCAAGCAAAACGCATTCGATTTGGACTATGTAGTACAGACCTGTACTATATAGACCTGCCTCCACAGTCTGTTTTACTGTTCAAAGTCCACTAAAAGGGAGTGCGCATTGGGGGTCGAATCAGTATCGAATGAGGCTGAAAACCATTTGATGTCCATTTGATTTTGACTATACAGTCCCGCTGATGCCGCTGCTTGATGTTTACAGCGCCGCCCGGCCGATGACGTCACTCGGTTACTGGTGGGGTGAGGTTCGGCTGCTGCCTGGTGTGCTTCTCTGATGGGGGATCCAGCCACCAACGTGTTCTGTGTATACTGTATAATACACTTTCTCAAGGTTGACTGGACATTTCCCGGATTGCTCTTTTTATAGATCAAAAACTTTATTTAAACTGGTATTAAAACAGGAAAAGGTCATCGGTCTCTGGTGGGAACCGCATGGTAAAATGTTCTCTTTAGGAAAATAAATGGTTTGGCTTAAGAAACTATATGGTACATATGTACAAAATGTGTTAAGTTTATTACTATATACAGTATATATATATATATATACGCAACATCTCACGCATCAGACCATTCCTCTCCACTGACGCAACCAAAATTCTCATTCACTCTCTTGTCATCTCCCGCCTTGACTACTGCAACATCCTTCTCTCTGGGCTACCTCTCGCCCGCCTCGCACCTCTCCAAACCAATCTTAACGCTGCTGCTAGGCTCATCTTCCTCTCCCGCCGCTCTACCTCCGCCTCCCCCCTCTGTCTATCTCTTCACTGGCTCCCCATTCCTTTCCGAGTTCTCTTTAAACTCCTCACCACCACCTACAAGGCTCTCTCCTCCACCACCGCTCCTTACCTCTCTTCACTGATCTCTATCCACACTCCCTCCCGTCCTCTTCGCTCCATCGCTGACCGCCGACTGACCTCTCACCTAATCACCTCCTCCCACTCCCGTGTCCAAGACTTCTCTCGTGCTGATGCCACCCATCAGGCTTTCTGATTCCCTTACCTCCTTCAAGCTCTCCCTCAAAACCCACTTTTTTCGACTAGCCTATCCCTCCTCCTAACCTCTTTTGATCCTCCTATCCTGCCTCCATTCCCATCCGTTCCTACTTATCCTATTGTATTTCGTTCGTCCACCCACCTATTTTTAGTATGTTAACTCTTATGAGTAGGGTCCTCCTGCCTCACGTACTCACCCTACCTCTTTACCTCACCTGTGCTCCTGTCCTGTTCTTCCCTTCCTTTACTTCATCTTCAGTCTCCTCGACAATTTTGACACCTACTTCTGAACTGATGCTGATTTTAGTTCTACCAGCTATACCCCTATTTATACTGTATTTTATCAAAACACCCTGTACGTTACCTTGTCATTTGTTTTTTGTTTGCTATGTACGGCGCTGCGGACACTTTGCGGCGCCTTATAAATAAAAGTACTACTACTACTATATATATATATATATATATTAGAGATGTGCGGCGGCCACTTTTTCGGGTTTTGGTTTTGGATCTGGATCTCCCTTCGTGTTTTGGATCTGGATTGGTTTTGGCAAAACCACCCTCGTGGGTTTTGGTTTTGGTTTTGGATCTGGATTTTTATGAAAAAATGCTAAAAATGGCTAAAATAACAGAATTTGGGCCTGTTTTTGCCCCTAAAGCATTATTAACCTCAATAACATTAGTTTCCACTCATTTCTAGTCAATTTTGATCACTTCACAGCTTACAAAATTGTTTTAATTTACTGTAGTTGGGCCAAAAGGGTATACCGAGGTAGCTGGATGACTAAGCTAAGCGACAGCAGTCGGCATCACATACATGTGGACCTTCCAACCTGGCACATCTTGGAAGCAGAGCGGCACTACAGGGGCAGACAGGGTGGCAGTTTAATAAACTATCCCAAAAAAAAGAGAAATGCTCCAAACAGCAAATACAAAGAGGTATCGGCCTTGTCATGAATGGTGGTAGCAGCTTCAGCACTTCTATCAGGTTGCTGATCTCCCACTATTTCCTCCTCCATCATCCTCCAAAAATGTGTTTTTATTTTATTTATTACTTTTATTTCTTTTTCTTACTTTACAATGGACACAGCCTGTCACACTGGACACAGCCCCTTGGACACTGGACACTGCCCCTGGACACAGCCCCTGGACACTGCCCCTGGACACTGGACACAGCCTGTCACCCTAAACACAGCCCCTGGACAATGGACACAGCCTCTGGACACAGCTCCTGTACACTGGACACAGCCGTCACACTGGACACAGCCCCTGGACAATGGACACAGCCGTCACACTGGACACAGCCTCTGGACACCGCCCCTGGACACAGCTCCTGTACACTGGACACTGGATATATGTCACGCTGGACACAGGATATATGCCGGCACACATTACATGTCACACTGGACACAGGATATATGTTGTGACTTGTGACACTGGACACAGGATATATTGTCGTCACACTGGACACTGGATAGATGTCGTCACACTGGACACAGGATATATGTCGTCACACTGGACACAGGATATGTCGTCACACAGAACAGGACACAGGATATATGTCGTGAGTGACTCGTGACACTGGACAATGGATAAGATATAGGCCGTCACACTGGACACAGCCTCTTGTATTAATGCTGCCCCTGTACACAGTGTACTACTCAGCAGCACAGCAGCCCCTGCTTGTGAGCACTGCAGCACTGAGTTAGTTAGTTAAATCACAAAAAACACAGGGTTCAGGGCTAAATAAATCACAACACAGGGCTTAGGGCTAAATAAATCACAACAGGGCACGGGCCACAGGACAGCCCCTGGACAGTGGACACTGCAGCCCCTGCGTGTGAGCACTGCAGCACCTAGTTAGTTAAATCACACTTCAGGGCTCAGGCCTGACTCTCAAGTCTACAACACAGGGCAGTGAGGGCACAGGGCAGGTCACGGAGCACAGCACAGGGCAGTGAGGGCACAGGGCAGGTCACGGAGCACAGCACAGCACAGGGCAGTGAGGGCACAGGGCAGGTCACGGAGCACAGCACAGGGCAGTGAGGGCACAGGGCAGGTCACGGAGCACAGCACAGGGCAGTGAGGGCACAGGGCAGGTCACGGAGCACAGCACAGGGCAGTGAGGGCACAGGGCAGGTCACGGAGCACAGCACAGGGCAGTGAGGGCACAGGGCAGGTCACGGAGCACAGCACAGGGCAGTGAGGGCACAGGGCAGGTCACGGAGCACAGCACAGCACGGAGCACATGGCACGGAGCACAGCACAGGGCAGTGAGGGCACAGGGCAGGTCACGGAGCACAGCACAGCACGGAGCACATGGCACAGAGCACAGCACGGAGCACACGGAGCTTCCCAACCACCCTCTTCCCTCTCCAAGATTGGAGTGAAGATGGCGGGGCGCGCGTGCGTCTTTTATAAGATCCCGCTCCTGCGAGAATCCAACAGCGCGATGATGACGTTCGGCCTCGTTATTGGTCCGGAATTCAGGCGGGAACTCCCGAGCCGGCTCGGATCTGGCCCGGATCCCCGATATTCGGATCTGTCGGATCTTGGGGATCCGGACCCGCTCATCTCTAATATATATATATATATATATATATAAGAAGAAAGAGGGGTTGTGGCCCCGTCCTGCGCTTGTAAGTGAGCAGCACTACTCTAAAGACCCCGCCGCTAGTGGGAGTCTAATGTGAAGAATAGGAAAGGAAGATATAGAGGTGCGCTCAAGGGGTGGTTTCACCAGTCCACAATTTGTAAAAATACAGAAAATTTATTTTTTACAATAAAACAATTTAAAATGTACAAGTCTTGAAATCGTTTTATAATCAATTTCGTGGTTCAGTGCAAGACTTCAATCACAGGTGTAGCATGATCATATGAAAGACCCTACGCGTTTCGTCCCCTAGGGACTTCTTCAGGGGTAGTACACCAAGATCGATATGCTTTTTTAAACCTTGATTACATGTGAAAATGTAAGAGTACACTCTTGAGTGAGTGCTTTAGGTGGTGATATAGTCACCGTTGTAGGTCTACCAGTCCTGTGCTGGTCCACTCAATGGATGGCAGCGATTTCAATAAATCAGAGCACAATATAACGCCCCTTCAGCTGATGTCCTTTTCTAAGTTCCCGTCAGTTCTAGATAAAAATATTCGTCTGAGTCTACCTTCCGGAAACACAGTCAGCGTGGAGAGGGATAATTCACCCCTGATCTGTGCGGCCTGATATACCCATGGCTATACGACGTCACTTCCGGTGTGTCCAGCTATAGAAATCAGCTGGTAACAGGCTAATTAGGAAGGGTAGCCTGAATGAAGTGTAGCGCTGAGGGGGGGAAACTTAAATCCTAACTCCTAACTATATATATATATCACGCATTTGGCCGGCACTCCTTGGCCACTCCACTTAACTTGCCCGGTGCCTTCCATAAGATCCCCGTCAATGCAACGGGTACACAGTATATATCCAATGATGGCGGCACTCTCAGATGAAATAACAACACAACGAGCCTGTCTGTGTGTCCAACGTTTCACTGTTCTTGATAAAAGTGCACTGTATAAAGTTGCACTGAAACGTTGGACACACAGACAGGCTCGTTGTGTTGTTATTTCGTCTGAGAGTGCCGCCATCATTGGATATATATATATATATAGGGGGAAATTGACTAAGATGTGTATTCTACATCACATGTGATGTTGCTATGGGCAACCAATCAGGATCTACTTCTCATTTATTTAGCACCCTTTAGAAGATACAGTAGTAGACAGGATCTGATTGGTTGCCCATAGCGACATCACATGTAAAGTAGAAAACACATCTTAGTAAATTTCCCCCATAAAGCCAATGACAACAGGCGCTTCATAGTGCTTGTACCCGTTAAAAGATGAATTTAATTTGGCACAATACAAACAAAGGGTAGGTCCCTTACCACAGAAGGCGGCATGAGCTACCGCAATAAAAAAGGCATAGAGAAGGTGATAGATCACCTAAATGTAGTAAATGCTACTCTAATGACATCCACACTACACCTACAACTCAGTCACTCAAAAGAGTGGAAACATGTAAAAAAACTGTTTTTCTTTTGGCAGAAAATAAAGTTTGGCTTGTTGCACATTTTTATTTTATTTAAGCAATCCTAAGGAAGTCCAGAAAAGGTAAGTATAATTAAAATATATTTTATTGAAAATCAGTGGAAACGGAATAATAACTGAGACTGGAACGGGACCGGTGGAGTTCCTGGAATCAGCTGTAACCGAAGGGTAATGAGGACTGGATCCGGGGGACTGGAATTGGCTGGAACCGGGGGGGTACAGGAAACTGAGAATACTGGGATGCAGCACTAAGTCTCTGGTGTGGTACATTGATGGAATATCGGAAATGGAGAGAACACTGCAGGTAAGTATATGAGCAGTGATGGTTTGAGGCAGGAAATAATCTGATGATTGACCAATGGTGATTGACGACTACTGGGAGACTTGATATAGACCACTGAGAAAAGTTAGAAAACTTATTGGAGACTCAAGTGGTCAGCTGGAACCAATAGAGTATCAAAGGTAATATGATGCTAAGTCGATGGTGGGCTGGAACCCACATGGAGGAGCTGAGAAGCTAGTAGGAGTCGCAGGAGATAGTCTGGAACCAATAGAGTATCAATGGTGATTCATGTAGAAACTTGAGAACGAACAGGGAGTGGTTTGGAAGCTAGGGAGAGTCTTTGGAAATCGGCTGGAACCATTGGTACCTCATTGGAGAGTCAATTGTGTCTGATGACTCACTGGGAATGAGTTTGAATGCTTGGAAGCAAGTGTAGTAGTAGGTAGTCACCAATGGTGGTCGATGATGGTGGAAGCAGGAGAACTTGGAATCAGCTGGAATTGAAGAGAGTAATACCAGTTAACACTGGTGGGATCCAGACTGTGCAGCAGGATGGTCATTAGCTCAGAGTCTGTGAACAGAAGGATTTCCACAGGAACAGATACACAGGTTGCAGCTGGGCTGTAGACTTCATTGAACTGTCAGATTGGTAGTGTTTTCCCAGCGTACTGTACTTATAGTGTCTCTGGATAGCGGATAGGCTGTAGTGGAATAATGTCATGATTGGAGTTGTAGGATTGGCCGCAGAGTGTCATGTGACAGAGACAAAGATGCCCACACCCATGTCTGTGTCCTGGAGGGAAACCTGTCTTGGTAATAGCAGGCCTGGGGTCTGTAAGTAAGGCAGAGTATCCTGACGTTGTGGAGTACTGAGACTGGGGGTCGCTGGCCGCGGAGAGGAGTGCAGGACTGCAGCACAATGGAGGAGGCTGGATGAATGATGTGTGTATACAGCACAGTTGTCCATTGGGAGCAGTCTGCAGAAAAAGCCTGGAGGAGCTCTTAATGGTAGTAAAGTGCTTCTAAAGGTCGGAATCATGACAGTACTGAAATAAGTGTTCCATTATACTGCCTGAAGCAACCCAAGCAAAGCAATTCAACTTTATCCACCAGCGGCATAACTAGAACTCTTTGGGGCCCATAGAAATATTTAGGGATAGGGGGTGCAAAGGGGGGCATACACTGGGGGGGTAGCTGGGTACAGAGCTCTCCAGACACTTTCCAATCTGTGTTTTGAACTGCAGGATGTCAATGAGGGGCAGATTTATTAAGCTCAGTGAAGTGATAAAGTTTCTGGATTTTATCACCGGCCAATCAGCTCCTAGCTGTGAAGTTACAGGCTTGATTTGAAAAATGACAGGCAGGAGCTGATTGGCCAGTGATAAAAACCAGACACTTTGTCACTTCATCGAGCTTAATAAATCTACCCCTCAAGTGAGGCTGGTGATCCCAGGCACAGAGCGAAGGGGCGGCCGGAAGCAGGGGAATCCAGGTGAGACTAAACAGCTGCAATTCACTATGGCGCTACCCGGCTGTGAGCACGGAGGAGTCATCCCTGTTTGGGAGCGGGAGCCAGGCCTAGCACTGCTTCCCCTCATGGTGCGGCTGCTGGAGGATGGAGGATGGAGATATCAGGGACTTATGGGACAGGACGTTCCTATTACACAATTTATCTGCTTCATCTTCCCTTCCAGTTCTGCACCATATGATCACATTTACTGTACTGTAATAACGGTAAATGCTTTGCAAAAGCCCAAACATCTCACTTTACTGTACTTCTGAGAATCTTCCCAATAAGCCGCCCTGAGGGATCGTCCCTTGTACAAAGCGATGCAAATAATTTTCCTTAATCAGGGAACCATCGTGCATTTACTGAGCGTGTCTGCTTTACCTCTTTAACATTTTTTATTTTATTATTTTTCATTTTAACCTTGCAAACATAAAACTGAAGTAAGTCGAACACAGACGCCCATAACCTAGCAGATGGAAAAACGAGAAATGTCGCCTTCTTTCCAAGACTGCAATATCAGCAATAACAGCGCAATAATCAAGCTCTAAGTAATAAACATCCATAAATGCAAATGACCCAGGACACAGATTTGAAACTTCATGTTCAGAACTTTTCATTATGTCAAAACAAAAAGAAACTGATCTTAAATGAGCTTATTAAACAAAGAGATATGTACGGAAGCTGCTGCCGGTTATGGTTTTCAGATGTTGGGTCCCAGGAGACAGAAATTAGTCTGTGTTATGGCATTATGGCGTCAACAGGCACCACCGGTATCATCTGTCACTGATCGATCTACGCTGGGTCATAAAGACACGGATACGGCGGAACGGCTGTTGGAACATCTCCACAGCCCTTCTGTGCAACATTTTTATGCCTCAAGTAGCGTTAAGTAGTTTCTGAACTGCAAAAGAGAAATATTAAAAAAGATAAATAATGTTGAGTATGTGCCGAATTAGTGGCAGGTCTTTAACAAGAGATTCACAGCGGCATTTACTGAAGACAACAATAAAAAAACAAAAGCAGCACTAATGAGTAAAATTTGGTTGAACAAGTAATTGAGATTCCATTTTTTTTAATGAAATCATAAATATATGAATAATTACATACACATAGAATAAATAATCAGGTCTCACACTTGTAGGAACGATGGATGTAGATGGCCAGTGATGGATTAGGGCAAGTGTGACGACCCCAGGCTCATAATGTGCATTACTTTTGCCTCATGTATTTTCCGCCTTGAGAAAGGCAGCGTTTAGAGCTTTGCACGGGTCCTGGGGCCACACACGATTCTGCGATCACACAGAAAGCACGCAATAGCAAGGTCCAACGGAACCTTTATTACATAGAGACTAAATAAACATGTAAACCGTAACCACACTATGTACATATATATACAGGTAGCATTAACATTAAACACAGTTATGAATAGACCAATATGACTAGAACCACACAAAGCAAGAACCCCTGCCCCAATACCGGGAATATCCACCTCAGGGAATACTTGCGTCTGCTGGATGTTGGTTGCTGGGAGGGCGATGATGGTGTCCTGCTGATCTTGGCCTGCGCCAATCACCACTCCTGGGAGTAGGGCACCCTGGAAAAGTCACCCAGCTCCTGCTGGCACACTTAAGCCAGGCACCTGTGATGCTCTGGTGGGGGCAGTATGCTTGGCTGTGTCCCCATCTACCAGCACCAGGCGGACAGGCTTGGTTCCTGGCAGCCGCCTCTCTCTGCAGTCTCTCAAACTCAACAACAACCCCCACCCCTGGTGCGTGCCCTCTTCAAAACTTCCATCCTCCCAGAATGCTCCGCTCCCCTGGTGACCTCACGGAGTGTCCTGATTGGAGGGATTTCAATCCTGCTCTTTAGAAGGTGTCTCAGAGCTATGTGGAGACCCCCTGTGGTTTTGGAGACATGTAGTCTGCAATGACTGCCCTTAGAACAAAGGCCAGGTAATTATGCTGATAAGGAAAATGTCCACTTTGGGATTGTATAATGAGCCATGTTAACCCCTTGTAGTCATTTGTGATGTCACAGCCCCCTCAGCTGATTGCTGCTTCCTGTGCAGGGGGAGAGGGGGGGTCAGTCCTGGCTTTCCCATGTATCACTCACACACTGGATGGCAGGAAATTGCACACATGCAATAACCAGTACATTACGGAGACAGACATCTATCAGGCTCAGGGGTATATGCCCTGATAGGCACAACACTTATAAGAACAAGGGACTACTCCCCGAAACAACTGGTATCTAATAAAGTCACATTTTATTACTATAGAACACACAGTCCTGTGGATAGCTCCATTAGTGTGAGAGGCACGGCTCCCAGGAGGTTGCAGTCTATGAATTCAGCTAAGAGGGTGTCTGTGTCTCTGGGCTGTATTTAGGAATTTTGGGGTGTCTACCCCCTCATAATCCAGGTGCGGGGGTGCCCAAATGATGGTTCATGACACACCTCCCCCTTCCTAAATCCGGTCAGAGGGGCTAGCTCCGCGATCGGAGCCAGTCAGGATGACCGGGCCCAGAGATCGCATGCGGGCATGATCCCGCTCATCCTGTCGGGACAACCCACAACCCTTTGGGCGTTCCTTCTTCCTCTTGGGTTTGGCGAATCGTCCCAGGGGCTGCGGGTCAGGTATAACCACTACCCCTGTGGCCTGGGCCGACATCACCCCTTTCCCGCCTGGGTCACCCCAAGGTGTGCATATGTTACCCTTGGGGAGGACCGGCTCCTGGTCCGGGTGAGTGGGGTCTGAGGTCAGCAGTTTACCATTTGTAACACACCTTCCCGCATCCCCGTGACCGGGTTTTCCCCTGTCATGTGGAAAGCTTTCCTCCTCGCCTTCCCTTTTGGTTGTTCCTCCTCCCTCCGCCTCTGGCGCAACTGGGAGGGGCTTGATCTGCACACTCGGACCAGCATCATAGAACCTGGCCGCTCTCCACAACAGTGCTGATGTTGGCTGCAGAGGAGCGGCGAGTACCGACAATGTTCCTCCCTCCAACGCCTTCACATCCACCCCACTTGGGTCGGAAACCTCCCCCAGCCCCGGAAACTGCTGGGCCTCCACTGGGCAACCTACCATCCCTGTCTGTTCATCCACCTCGCAGGGCTTCCGCACACTCTGCCCCCACCTGCCCCTAGCAATAGGCAGTGGCCCAGGGAATTCTCCTCCACCCCATGGCTGCAGAAGAGCAGGGGGTATCCGCAATCCTTCTCCTGCTCTTCCCTCAAAAGCTTCCCCCTTTGGGTCGAACACCTCCCCCAGTTCTAGATGGTCCTCTGGACCCTTACGTGATGCTTGAAGGTCCTTGCTGGTGGGATCCTTCTCCCCCACCTCCCAGGGCCTGAGCACACCCAGCCCCCACCTGCCCTCAGCAGCAGGCAGCGGTCCTGAGGATTCTCCTTCACACAATGGCTGCAGAGAAGCAGGGGGTATCCGCAAGTCTCCCCCTGATTTACCCACAATCCCCCCCCTTGGGTCGAACACCTCCCCCAGCCCTTTGAACAATAACTGCTGGGCCTCCTCTGGGCAAACTTCCATCTTCCCCAGGGTGCACTGCTTCCCCAGCCTGGCTATGAGAGGGACTGGTGGGGTGGCATTGTACGGCAGCACTGCTGGCATCTCCCACACAGCCCCAGGTGCAAACTCACATTCTCTTGCTCGTGCCATGCTGGGTGGTGAGGTGTCTTCCTCTGAGGCGCAGGGGGGTGATGAGCTATGCCTCTGACCATCCCCTCCATGTTTGCTTGCTTGGCTGCCTGTTTGCTGCAGCGGCTCCCCGGGCACATAATTACAGTCAGTCACTCTTGCAGGGGACTCCCAGAAGCGCTGCACCCAAGCCTCGGCTCCCTGCTCTGGCACCCCGGTCACGTACCTGCCTTTTGTCTTCAGATCCTCCTGGCTCTGATGGCTAAGTGGGAACAGTCCTGGATAATCCTCCTGGGGGGGGTGGAGCGGCGGAGCACACACCAGACACATTTTCTTCCATCTCCCCCTGCTGAATATGCTGGGGATCCTGTGGCAAGATGCCCTCATTCGCTGGGCCACTGGTGGTCATGTAGGGGAGAAGTACTGCCCCCTCGGCTGGGGCACAATCATTGCAGACCCCCTGGCCGCTAGTTTCAAAGTCTCCATCTCCCACATCTGCAAAAGGGAAGATGTACTGCCATTCTTCCTGGGGTGCCATTTTTGGGTGCACCCCCATCCTTTGGCTAGCTGCTTGGAGCAGTGGCTGACCACTGCTTTGTACCTCCTGTGGCGAGGACTCAGCCATCACAGTCCCAGCCTCCGAGATCTGCTCTGCTCTGGGGCTAGTCTCTGGGGCAGCCCCTGCACTGTATACTGACACTGCTCCATCTATCACGGGCTCCGTGTGCACCAGTCCATCATCACCATGTGGGGCCACAGTGCCCAGCTCCGCCACACTACTTGGCACAATGCAGGGGGAATAAATATCCCCTTCCCAATGTCCATCTGCAACAGACACAGTCCATGATGATAGGGCTCCTTTAGAGTCCCGGGTCCCTGGTGCGATATCACAGGGGCACTCCACAGCTAGTTCCTCATTTCCCAACTCGCTGAATGGGAACAGTTCTGTGATTTCTCCCGGTGTCAGAGGGGAATTTAGTTCAGTGTCTCTGTGCGGATGCACAAGCTGCAGCAGCCGACGTTCCTCTGCCTCTACCCTCTGACACTGGTCCAGCCACTCTGGAGAATTCAGCTGCCCCTGTGCTAGGGCGACCCTCTCTGCATTCTCATAGCAATGCAGGAGACACTGCAACTGCTCCTGGACACTTCTCAGTTCCCCTGGACACAGGACCCAGTTTCTATACGCGCTGAACGCATGTAGCGGGTCCTCTTGCTGCTCGTACACCCATCGAATAAGAGTGCAGTGTGAGCGGCCTTCGGGGGGTGTGCTGCATCGTAGCCTCCATTCTGCAATTAGGTCCTCCAGACTCATTCTTGCTAATGGAGCTCCAGATTCTGCAGGCCACAGATCCTCCGCCTCCCCCCCTGGGATCTCGGTAGTGGACCCCTCGGTCATCCACCCCGGTGGCACCATCAACTCCTCCTCCCTTTGCGTTCTCTTCGCGGGCTCCTTCCCAGGAGCCGCTTTACCCGGTGCTGGCACGCTGGCCTCAGCGATCCGGCTTCTGTGCATTAGCTGATGCGTGGCGTTACTTACTTCTGTGACAAAAGCCTTCCACGCCACCGTATGCAGCAGGTTCCCTGCAGCAGCCTCAAATACATACTGCTTAAATTCATCGGTCAGGTAAGCTGCTTTCTCCTCTGTAGTAGCACCTGTCCATACATTAATCCACCGATATGCTGCTTCCCAATCATCCCAGAGGGGCTGCATCCTTTCGGCTGGACTGCTCAGGTCCCACTCCTCGGCCAGACGCCTCCATGACGATTCCTCATCTATGAGCCTCACTGCTCTGGGCGACTGTGGGCACCTCTTGCCTCTCTTTAGACGTTTCTGTCCTTTTCCTGGCCCCATTCTCCAAACGTGCTGCACTAGTAGGGCTTGGCCAGCATCACTTGCTGAACCCCCTCACTTCAGCTTCCGTTTCTGGGCCACGCACACTCCACCGTTCCCACGCTTGCAGGGAAAGTCCCCTGGACAAGCAGGCACTTAAGCGGAATTCTTCCCTCGCTTAATGCCCTCGCACAGGAACCTTTTTCTTCCTCCCCGGTGTTCCAGCTAGGTTTATAAGAGCTCTGCTCTGTGTGGTTCTATACTACTGGGTTACGGACTATTGCGTCTTTAGAGCTTGGCCGCATACCGATACGGACCCCTGGCTCTGCCCGGACGTCGGGCCTGTGTGATCCCCACTGCTTGCCACCAATTGTGACGACCCCAGGCTCATAATGTGCATTACTTTTGCCTCATGTATTTTCCGCCTTGAGAAAGGCAGCGTTTAGAGCTTTGCACGGGTCCTGGGGCCACACACGATTCTGCGATCACACAGAAAGCACGCAATAGCAAGGTCCAACGGAACCTTTATTACATAGAGACTAAATAAACATGTAAACCGTAACCACACTATGTACATATATATACAGGTAGCATTAACATTAAACACAGTTATGAATAGACCAATATGACTAGAACCACACAAAGCAAGAACCCCTGCCCCAATACCGGGAATATCCACCTCAGGGAATACTTGCGTCTGCTGGATGTTGGTTGCTGGGAGGGCGATGATGGTGTCCTGCTGATCTTGGCCTGCGCCAATCACCACTCCTGGGAGTAGGGCACCCTGGAAAAGTCACCCAGCTCCTGCTGGCACACTTAAGCCAGGCACCTGTGATGCTCTGGTGGGGGCAGTATGCTTGGCTGTGTCCCCATCTACCAGCACCAGGCAGACAGGCTTGGTTCCTGGCAGCCGCCTCTCTCTGCAGTCTCTCAAACTCAACAACAACCCCCACCCCTGGTGTGTGCCCTCTTCAAAACTTCCATCCTCCCAGAATGCTCCGCTCCCCTGGTGACCTCACGGAGTGTCCTGATTGGAGGGATTTCAATCCTGCTCTTTAGAAGGTGTCTCAGAGCTATGTGGAGACCCCCTGTGGTTTTGGAGACATGTAGTCTGCAATGACTGCCCTTAGAACAAAGGCCAGGTAATTATGCTGATAAGGAAAATGTCCACTTTGGGATTGTATAATGAGCCATGTTAACCCCTTGTAGTCATTTGTGATGTCACAGCCCCCTCAGCTGATTGCTGCTTCCTGTGCAGGGGGAGAGGGGGGGTCAGTCCTGGCTTTCCCATGTATCACTCACACACTGGATGGCAGGAAATTGCACACATGCAATAACCAGTACATTACGGAGACAGACATCTATCAGGCTCAGGGGTATATGCCCTGATAGGCACAACACTTATAAGAACAAGGGACTACTCCCCGAAACAACTGGTATCTAATAAAGTCACATTTTATTACTATAGAACACACAGTCCTGTGGATAGCTCCATTAGTGTGAGAGGCACGGCTCCCAGGAGGTTGCAGTCTATGAATTCAGCTAAGAGGGTGTCTGTGTCTCTGGGCTGTATTTAGGAATTTTGGGGTGTCTACCCCCTCATGATCCAGGTGCGGGGGTGCCCAAATGATGGTTCATGACAGCAAGGGAGGAGGGGGGGGGGGGTGAATTAATGGTGATTCAATGTTGGATTGGTAGAAACTTGAGAACCCACAGGGAGTAGCTTGGAAGCTAGGGAGAGTCTCTGGCGTTCAACTGGAACCGATGGTGAGTCGATGGGGACCGATGGTATCTGTTGGTTTACCAGAAATGAGCTAGAATGTTTGGAAGCAAGTACAAGAGTCGGTAGCCACCGATGGTAGTTGATGATGGATGGTATCAAGAGTACTTGGAATCAGCTGGAACTGAAGAGGTTAATACCAGAGAACACTGGTGGGCGCCAGACTGTGCAGCAGGATGTCATACCCTCCAACATCTGAAGGGCAGAAATCGGTAAAAATTCAGAAGAGGGCGTGGCCATGGGTTAAGGGGGCGTGGCCCTGTCCCCTTTCTTAAACTTACAATGGGGGGTTGAAGAACCCCAAAAAACAGTACAAAGACAATTTGGCCGGTAAAGGGCACAAAATACAGTACTGTACCAGCCAAAAAGATGCAGTTGGAGAGTATGGGATGGTAAATAGCTCATAGAGTCTATGGGGGAATTTTACTAAGGTGGGAAATCTATTTCACTTGGGATGTTGCTATAGGCAACCAATCAGTTACAATCTATTATCTTATAAAAGATGCTACATCCCTCGTTTGTGCAAGTGTGAGACTTGATTATTTATTGTATGTGCATGTAATTATTCCTATATTTATGGTTTAAGTAAAAAATGTTTTTTTATATTACTCATTTGCTCCACCAATTTTTTATTAGCGCTGCTTTTGTTTTTTTCCTGTATTTGTTTGTGGGGACTGACACCGGTGCCTGACTCCGGTGCCAGAGAGGAGCCGTTTCTCAAGAAAGCAGCTGCTTTCTTGAGAAACAGCTCCTCTCTGGCACCGGAGACCAACTTTGGTTGACTTGTTCTTTTTGTCATGCATTTATTGAGGACGTCTACAGAGATTGACGGGCGAGTGGACCTAGTCTGCCTTTTGTAAAAGTAATCTTCAAAAAGGTCAACATGAGTTTTTCACACTTTTCTTGCTGTCAATGTTGATACCTGAAAACACGGACCCTTGGTGTACTGTGTCCCCTCGAATGGAACGCTTCACTTGCCATGCTTCAAGCCAGTTCGATCAATCAGCTATTCAGTGCTCGATTCACTTTACCGTTCCCATTCGGAATCCACGTGGGAGGGAAAGTAAAGTAAAAAAAAAAAGTTAAAAAAATTTAAGAAATCCCCAAAAACTCATGTCAACTTTCCACGAGTCGTTAGCCACGTCAGCGTTTTGCTTGGACTTCTTGACAATGTTGACCATATGCTGTCGATCTATTGACTTTTGACCTTAACATTGTTGGCCTTCACAAAGATAATCACGATTGCACCAAACCACATTGGGGGTGGGATTCTCTAAACTAAAAATGCGGTAAAATCCCCGCTATCTGGGTTTTTACCTCATTGTGGGATGCTCTAAAGATCCCCCGCCGGGTTACCGCGACGGTGGGCATCGCCAGCAAAAGCTGGTGATACCCCATAAAAGCCTATGGGCTTCTACCGCGACCCACCGCCGCCCCAAACGGACCCCCAATGCCTCGCACAGACCCCCACATATGTTTGTGTGTATTATTATTTTTTTTCAATTAATTTATTTTTCGTTTTACAATACAAACAACAAATACGGCTTTCATCTTGGACAAATTAAAATGATATGGTTGGTTATTCCTTGATTACCTTGGGGGCATGTGGTGGGCTCCGACATCCCAGTGCTTCTATTTACTTATCCAATAATTATTTACCTACATCGACGTCTATTATGTCTCTATCCTTATCTATCCCCTCTGATTCATGCGGCTTTTCTTTCATGGTTCATTCATCTGTTTTTACTCTTAAATTATTTTCAGAATATACTGTGATAACAATAATGAAAAAAAAAATGAATTCATTCAAATCTCAATATTCCACACCTCTGTGTGTGTGTATTATTTAACTATTTGTTATGTTGTATAACTACAAGACCCAGCGGGCCCTTTAATGCCGCCCATGCTGGGACTTGTGGTTATTGAAGTCCCTGCATGCGGTGCAGGCAAGCATGTTGTTATGTTTTTCCACAACATAACACAATAGTTCAACTCTTAATATTACACTAAGCCCATCATCCCAGTGCTGTTAATACAGAAAATCAACGAATCAATAAATCTATGCTTTTATCATAATCTGTTTTCCTGACTGCTGCTATTATTGCTGCAGATGACTTTAGCTTGTTGCACAATGTACTATTCACTGCGTTTGAGGCTTTCCCTTTGCGCTGAACAGTAATAATATGTCAGAAACGGCGGCCATTTTGTTGAATCATGACTTGCATAATAACATTATAAAATGGCTGATCATTCAGAACAGTGCTGTAAAAGTGATTTCTCATAGAGAATTGTTTTTGGTTTGAGAAGCTTAAGAATGTGATGTTAACAGTATAATGGAGCAAGGACAGAAAGCTAGTCTCCACAAACTTATCAATAATATGGGAACAGGGCCACACATGCGTAGACCCCAAGGCCACAGAATCTATGCCCAGTTACAATGAAGTTGGGTACCAAAAAGAATTGAGTAGACACTACTGTGTGTACTCGTGGGAGTGCTTGGTTAGAGTTGTTGCCTCAATTAGAGAGCAGCTGCTTGAATGGGGAGGGTCAGTCCCCATGCAATAAGAAACAAAAAAACAACACAAAAAGCAGAGCTGACAATGAAGGATGAGTGAATCAGATTTAAAAAAATTATAAAACAATTTATTAAAATACAACAATATTTAAAAATTTCATGTGTAGCAGCATAACATTATGCAAAATAATCTTGCATTAGTGCAAAATATGTAAATGCACATGAGGTTTGCATATAAGAATAATATAAGTTGACCAGATCTCACGTGTATTTGAATGACCCCATCCGGGCTGACAAAGCTGACGTTTGGACAGCAAAACGCGTTGGCCATCAACACCAGATCTTGGACAAACTGCCTGGAGGTTTACCTGCTCAATCATCTGACCACCATTTTTTTCCCAACGACTTTGGAAGTCCACGGCTCAATCCAACTATCCACCTGAATATTTGGCCACGAGGTTGAAGGTAGGCTTACACAACACCAGCCACTCCCTCGGTGAGCCCACAGGAATACAAATCGCCGTTTACATTGGACTCCTACTCAAAAATTTGGGACTACTTCATAGAGTGGACAGTGCGGGTTCTTCATCCTCCACCCCGGATGGGGTCATTCAAATACACGTGAGATCTGGTCAACTTATATTATTCTTATATGCAAACCTCATGTGCATTTACATATTTTGCACTAATGCAAGATTATTTTGCATAATGTTATGCTGCTACACATGAAATTTTAAAATATTGTTGTATTTTAATAAATTGTTTTATAATTTTTTGAAATCTGATTCACTCATCCTTCATTGTCAGCGCTGCTTTTTGTGTTGTTTTTTTGTTTACAATGAAGTTGGGTGTTGGGTTAATTATGACATCATGATTGAAAGCAGAGCTTTCCAATAAGACTCAATGCTTATGAGTAATTAATTAATTAATGTGATTAAGGTTTAAATATCAGAGTTAGAGAAGGAGGAGGGAGGCAGTTGAGGAAGAACAAGCATGCACGGGGGCTGGAGGTAACTATGAAGGAGGTTTAATCATGGCTGATCACTGTCCTTGAAAGGTGTCCATTTTGATTTGATTTAGAATTACTGTTTAAGTATTAGATAATCAATTTTATGTTTCTTGTGTTAGTCTGCATTTGCAAATACCTGTAATGAAGCTATTCTTTAAGTAAAGCATTGTCATACATTTTATAACAAGGTTGTGTGGGTGTGCAATCATTTCAGCGTTGCCGTTATATTTAAAGGTAATAAAGTAAATATATACAAGTTTGGGTTATCAATCAAATCTTTGCGTTATCAGTGCTAGGGTGGCCAATCCCGGGATCGGCGGGATCCCGGGATTTGGCCTAAAAAACGCCGGGATTTGAATCCCGGGATTGGATCTTCCAATCCCGGGATTTCGGGATTATATGCGCATGCGCATATCTAATGCCGGGCAGCGTCTGAGCGAGTGCTCAGACGCTACCCAGGAGTTCCTGATCCCCAAACTGCAGTCTGGAGCTGGTATGGGCAGTCTGACCTGCGCAGCGTGACCTCTGACCATCACGCTGCGCAGGTCGGACTGCCCATACCCGCTCCAGAATGATCTCTGACCTGGACCAGACCTGGCAGCGTCGGCCGCCCGCCCTCCGGGCGGCTCTGCTGCTGCTGCTACCGCCGCTGACGCCTCCTGTTCCTGCCCTGTCTGCCCTGCTCCCGGCCGCGGGTGTGAGTAAATGAATGTGCGGGGCTGTAGCGGGGGAGGGGGGGGACTGGGCTTCTTTGTATCATTTTTTTTTGCCTAAACTGATTAGAGATGCCAATCCCGGGATCCCGGGAATCCCGGGATTGAGCATTTTTCAATCCCGATTCCCGGGATTGAAAAAATGCCCCGGGATTGGCATCCCTAATCAGTGCCCACCGCCCTGGGGCACCAGGGACAGCCCCTGGTTTAAGCTTGGGCATGATTAAATCTGGAGGAGGGGACCTTATTGGGGGGTCCCCAGTCCCCCAGGGTCCCTGCCTGCGCTGAACATTCAGTGGGATTACTGCTTTGGCCCGGGGGGGACTAGTATAAATAGTTTCATCTGGCTGTGGCACTACACTGCTGGCTGTTTGGGTCTGGTGCTGGTTCTCAAAATACAAGGGTCCCCTCATACTTGCCCTCCGGGAGAGGGCAGCCAGCCCTGTTAGACAGGGGGCGGGGACATCCCCGGGAGTAAAAAAAGAGATAATTTGGGGGCGGAGCCACAGATGGGCTGTCCTGTTGGGAGTTGTGCCTAGAGTGATCACGTCATTTTAGCCACGCACCCCGCTGTGCAGTGTTGGTGTAATGTAACATACACTGATATGCGGTGTAATGTGAGTAAAATACACTTCTGTGTGGTGTAATGTGAATAACAGACACTACTGTGTGGTGTAATGTAACATACACTGATATGTGGTGTAATGTGAGTAAAAGACACTACTGTGTGGTGTAATGTAAATAATTTAGAGCGGAGGGATGTCTCAGGGAATAAGTTACTAGGTGGCAGGGCAACTTTAAAAGCAATTAATTCCAAATACAGTTCTCGGGTACCACGACTTTGTCATTTACTTGACTTGTTTTTAATCTAAATAGAAAAAAAAATGGAAACCAATCATCATAATCTCCATAATTATTTGCAGGTCATTGTGAAAAAACCTTATGTATTAATCATTAAGATTTGAATAAGATGTATTTCATGTAACGAGCGTTCCTGGCCACATTATTCTGTCTTTGATAAATTGCTTCCAGATTGAAATGTCAGATAAAACTGGATTGGATCCCAATTATTGTAGATATCTCAGACTGAGAAATTAGAGAGTGTAATATGAAGAATTGGTGTTATAATAGTCCTTGAGGCTCGTTCACATTAACTATCGGAGTATTATAACACAATTCATTTACATTTGCAGTTTATTATGTAAATATTTTCTGCCATTGTTTTATAGAACGTTACATAATACATGGTTTGCATGTGGGTTTACACAGGGCCTGCGCCACCACTTGGCAGCTCTAGGCATTTGCCTAGGGCGCCGGCACCTGGAGGGCGGCAGTTCGCCCCTCACCTGACCCCCATGTGCATATAGCTGGCAGGGGTGTCCGTGCCGCGGGGGTACCTGCGGCGCTGTCCTGTGTATAAAGCTGCTGCTGTCGTCGTCGGCGGGGTCCCTGGAGTGAATAGAGAATAATTAGCGCTATGCGGCGGCGCGGGAAGAGCTTCTGGGTTTAAACACACTTGCCGCACGCTGATTGGCTGAGATTCAATACCAATAAAAGTCTACTATTTTCTAGAGGGTGCTAAATAAATAAGAAGTATATTCTGATTGGTTGCCAATAGCAACATCACATGTGAAGTAAAATACACATCTTAGTAAATTTCCCCCATTATCTTTTAGCAGGTGCTATGTAAATAAGTAGATTCTGATGTTGCCCAGAGCAACATCTCATGTGAAATAGAACTCCCATCTCTGTAAAAGTTTTCATGAATTCTTTTTAAACTGGCCCATTCTTACAGATGGGTAAACGGTCATCTATATAGTGCCGGTGCACCGAGATGACTCATCTCCATGCATGATCACCGGGAGAGGGACGCACGAGCATTGGCACCATTGCCACCGTAAATGGGGCACGTGAGCGTCTCACATGTACACACACCTCATTCACGCAGAGTCACGTTGAATGGTGCACCGGGAGCTGCTCACATGAGAGCCACTCCATCTGTACTTCACAATCCATGTCGGTATAGAGGGAGAATATAATGCCCCTTTCAGACCGCACTTTTTACCCGTTATTTTGCCTTTTTTTTACCGTTTTAAAATAGTAATTTGTGCAGTCTGAAAGGTGCAGAGTGAATTTACCGGTTCTATTGAACTGGTTTTTCTAAACGGTAATAAAGCAGGGTCCGACCCGTTTCAGACCCGTTTTTTTTTTTCATCCACTGTTTTCTATGGGTTAAAACGGGTTCAGTGTTGTGAAGGAACAAAAACTGCACTGAAATACCGTTTAAGGACAAAAACTGCTCTGAAATATCGTTTAACGACAAAAACTGCTCTGAAATACCGTTTAACGACAAAAACTGCACTGAAATATCATTTAATGACAAAAACTGCACTGAAATACCATTTATGCTGCTTTCAGACCGCATAACTGGCTTTGACCCTGTATTTGGAAACGTTTCCAAAAACGGGTCTGCCAGATAAAACCCCTTTCACACCGCAGCACTTAAACGGTATATTACCGTTTAAGTGCCGATTTTTTGACACTGGCAGACCCGTTTTTGGAAACTTTCCAAATACAGGGTCAAAGCCAGTGCAGCCTTCAGCCCTCCCCTCCGTGCAGCTCCTCCCCCCCCTCGCGTGTCGACCGAGAGCATGTCGACGCCCCCCGCGCATGTCGACGCCCCCCGCGCGTGTCGACGCCCCCCCCCACCCCACCCCGCGTGTCGGCGCCCCCCCCCCCGTGTCGACTTACCCCGTGCCGGTACCTCCGTTGTGGACTGCAGCTCAGTATGCTCGGAAAGCACTTATGAAAAAAGTGTCTTCCAGAAAATGGCTGCCCCATAGGAAACCTTGTTTAAAAAAACTGTCTTCCGTATAGGGGGCAGCCATTTTCTGAAAGACACTTTTTTCATAAGTGCTTTCCGAGCATACTGAGCTGCAGTGCCGGGAACCACAACGGAGATACCGGCACGGGGTAAGTCGACACGGGGGGGCGCCGACACGCGCGGGGGGGTCGACACGCGGGGGGCGTCGACACGCGCGGGGGGGCGTCGACACGCGCGCGGGGGGTGTCGACACGCGCGGGGGGGGCTCCAGTGCTGTGAATACTTAATGAGCGCTCATTAAGTATTCACTGTGCTGAATTTAGGACCCAGCTCATTGGCTGGGTCCTAAATACCGTTTCTGAGCCGATTTTTGCGCTAAAATACCGGTTCAGAAACGGGTAGGACCCTGCATTTTAACCGGTTAGAAAAAACGGCATTTTCTAACCGGTTAAGTGGGACTGGACCTTTCAGACCACACACATTACCGTTTTAAAACGGTAAAAAAACGGCAATTTACCGTTTTAAAAGTGCGGTCTGAAAGGGGCATTAATGACAAAAACTGCTCTGAAATACCGTTTAACGACAAAAACTGCTCTGAAATACCGCTTAAGGATAAAAACTGCACTGAAATACCATTTAAGGACAAAAACTGCTCTGAAATACCGTTTAAGGACAAAAACAGCACTGAAATACCGTTTAAGGACAAAAACTGCTCTGAAATACCGTTTAAGGACAAAAACTGCACTGAAATACCGTTTAACGACAAAAACTGCTCTGAAATACCGTTTAAGGACAAAAACTGCTCTGAAATACCGTTTAAGGACAAAAACTGCTCTGAAATATCGTTTAAGGACAAAAACTGCACTGAAATACCGTTCAAGAACAAAAACTGCACTGAAATACCGTTTAAGGATAAAAACAGCACTGAAATACCGTTTGAGGACAAAAACTGCTCTGAAATACCGCTTAAGGATAAAAACTGCACTGAAATACCATTTAAGGACAAAAACTGCTCTGAAATACCGTTTAAGGACAAAAACAGCACTGAAATACCGTTTAAGGACAAAAACTGCTCTGAAATACCGTTTAAGGACAAAAACTGCACTGAAATACCGTTTAACGACAAAAACTGCTCTGAAATACCGTTTAACGACAAAAACTGCTCTGAAATACCGTTTAAGGACAAAAACTGCTCTGAAATATCGTTTAAGGACAAAAACTGCACTGAAATACTGTTCAAGAACAAAAACTGCACTGAAATACCGTTTAAGGATAAAAACAGCACTGAAATACCGTTTGAGGACAAAAACTGCTCTGAAATACCGTTTAAGGACAAAAACTGCACTGAAATACCGTTTAAGGACAAAAACTGCTCTGAAATACCGTTTAAGGACAAAAACTGCACTGAAATATCGTTTAAGGACAAAAACTGCACTGAAATACCGTTTAAAGACAAAAACTGCACTGAAATACCGTTTAAGGACAAAAACAGCACTGAAATACCGTTTAAGGACAAAAACTGCTCTGAAATATCGTTTAAGGACAAAAACTGCACTGAAATACCGTTCAAGGACAAAAACTGCACTGAAATACCGTTTAAGGACAAAAACTGCTCTGAAATACCGTTTAAGGACAAAAACTGCTCTGAAATACCGTTTAAGGACAAAAACAGCACTGAAATACCGTTTAAGGACAAAAACTGCACTGAAATACCGTTTAAGGACAAAAACTGCTCTGAAATACCGTTTAAGGACAAAAACTGCACTGAAATACCGTTTAACGACAAAAACTGCTCTGAAATACCGTTTAAGGACAAAAACTGCTCTGAAATATCGTTTAAGGACAAAAACTGCACTGAAATACCGTTCAAGGACAAAAACTGCACTGAAATACCGTTTAAGGACAAAAACTGCACTGAAATACCGTTTAACGACAAAAACTGCTCTGAAATACCGTTTAAGGACAAAAACTGCTCTGAAATACCGTTTAAGGACAAAAACTGCTCTGAAATATCGTTTAAGGACAAAAACTGCACTGAAATACCGTTCAAGAACAAAAACTGCACTGAAATACCGTTTAAGGACAAAAACTGCACTGAAATACCGTTTAAGGACAAAAACTGCTCTGAAATACCGTTTAAGGACAAAAACTGCACTGAAATATCGTTTAAGGACAAAAACTGCACTGAAATACCGTTTAAAGACAAAAACTGCACTGAAATACCGTTTAAGGACAAAAACAGCACTGAAATACCGTTTAAGGACAAAAACTGCTCTGAAATATTGTTTAAGGACAAAAACTGCACTGAAATACCGTTCAAGGACAAAAACTGCACTGAAATACCGTTTAAGGACAAAAACTGCTCTGAAATACCGTTTAAGGACAAAAACTGCTCTGAAATACCGTTTAAGGACAAAAACAGCACTGAAATACCGTTTAAGGACAAAAACTGCACTGAAATACCGTTTAAGGACAAAAACTGCTCTGAAATACCGTTTAAGGACAAAAACTGCACTGAAATACCGTTTAAGGACAAAAACTGCTCTGAAATACCGTTTAAGGACAAAAACTGCTCTGAAATATCGTTTAAGGACAAAAACTGCACTGAAATACCGTTCAAGGACAAAAACTGCACTGAAATACCGTTTAAGGACAAAAACTGCTCTGAAATACCGTTTAACGACAAAAACTGCTCTGAAATACCGTTTAAGGACAAAAACTGCACTAAAATACCGTTTAAAGACAAAAACTGCACTGAAATACCGTTTAAGGACAAAAACTGCTCTGAAATACCGTTTAAAGACATGCAGTGTGAAAGGGGTTTTAGCTGGCAGACCCGTTTTTAGAAACATTTTAAAATACCGGGGCAAAGCCAGTTTTGCGGTCTGAAAGCATCATAATAGTGTGCCGAGCGTATTGAGGCACCGAGCCCAAACGAAGGCCCACGCAGTTGTTGACATTGACACCCAAAATATTTGAAAAACTCATGTGGACCTTTGGAAAAACTTGTGTCTACCTTTTCCATGTCCACCTTTGACTGATGACATTTTGACCATGTTGACCTTTTTGACTCTGACGACCTATTCCACGTTGACCTTTTAACTGTCTAGCAGATAGCTAGAAACTAATTCTTATGTTTTTAACCCCTTTATACCCACTTAGGATTGAAATGTCATAGTTTCCAGCCCACCCAACAAGCCACATGATTCAGGTCAGCCAGCAGGCGCACAAAGGGAGAGTTCATCAACTGTCACATTTTCCAGAGCACAGTGGCGTACCATACATGAACACACGTGCACACGTTCATACAGTACAAATGTGGCACCTCCTAAGTTATGGGCCCCATACATCAGCAATCACAATTTATGGATTTCCAGATCCAGGGATTTTTTGGCCAGATAAATGGATTTTACAATCTATCTGACTTTGCCCACACATTACAGATTTATTTCCGTGATCGGCAGATTTTTCCATCTAAAGATTGCATCTTCATATCTGGAAATTGCCCAATCGATTGTCATTTCAGCTGTTCATAATGTAAATAGATGAAGAAGACGAATTGGGAATGCCCACACATATAAAAAAGATCCGCAGATAATACCAGATTATTAAGCATGTTTAACCCCTTCCCGACATTTGACGTACATTTACGTCATGGCCGGGATGTACTTCCCGACACATGGCATAAATGTACGTCATGACTTTAAACTGTCACTGCGTCTCGAGACGCAGTGACAGAGGGACGATGTCTGCTGTCCCTGACAGCAGACATGTCCCTGCATGCCCAGGGGGGGCTGCGATGTCGCCCCCCCGTCGGCGATCGCTGTGATTGGCTGTTCAGTGTGAACAGCCATTCACAGCGTTTTCCTGTGTTACCAGCGAATCAGACGCTCGGTAACACAGGTGTCAATCACCGCCGGGTGTCAGGGGGCATGAGGGGGTCATCGGTGACGATGACACCTCACCCCACCTGCCCCCAAGGCTGTGATTGGTCCGTGGGACCCACGGACCAATCACAGCCAAGGCGCGACATTTAAACTAACGGTGACTGCGCTGCAGACGCCATTCCGGTCTGGAATAGCGTGCAGAGCGGTCACCGTGCCTATCTGCCGTGATACTGACCTGATCCTTGCTAATACTTACCTGATCCTTGCAAATACCTTACCTGATTACCTGATCACTGCTTGTAGCGTGCTGGACGCTTCCTGGATCTGACTTCTTGGGGCTTCCTGCTGCTGCTGCAGTGTGATAGAGAGATAGAGAGATAGAGAGAGAGATAGAGAGAGATAGAGAGATAGTGACAGAGAGAGCTATATTTTGTGTCTGCTACCCCCCCTTTTTGGGGGTGCAGGGTTTTTTTATATATAAATAACTGTCAGTGCTGCTGCTGCAGTGTCATAGAGTGATAGATAGTGATAGATAGTGATAGATAGTGAGAGATAGAGAGATTTGTGTCTGCTACCCCCCCTTTTTGGGGGTGCAGGTTTTTTTTTTATATATATATAACTGTCAGTGCTGCTGCTGCAGTGTCATAGAGTGATAGATAGTGATAGATAGTGAGAGATAGAGAGATAGAGAGAGATAGTGACAGAGAGTGATAGAGAGTGTATATTTTGTGTCTGCTACCCCCCCTTTTTGGGGGTGCAGGTTTTTTTTTATACATATAACTGTCAGTGCTGCTGCTGCAGTGTCCTAGAGTGATAGATAGTGATAGATAGTGATAGATAGTGATAGATAGTGAGAGATAGAGAGAGATAGAGAGAGATAGAGAGAGATAGTGACAGAGAGTGATAGAGAGTGTATATTTTGTGTCTGCTACCCCCCCTTTTGTGCTGATCAGTATATCTGTGCTGATCAGCAACTTTTTGGGGGCGCAGGTTTTTTTTTTTATATATATACCTGTCAGTTGCTGCCAGTTGCACTGTCAGTTGCACCAAAGGTTGTGCACCTGCTGCCCCTCACTGGTAATCAGTGTTGCATCACTGATCACCTTTTTTTTTTTTGAGGCTGCTGTGGGTCTTTTTTTAATTTTTTTTTTACACACACTGTGATTTTGTGGGTGTCCTGTGGCCACTGTGCGCTGATCAGTGACGTACATCACTGATCAGCTTTTTCGGCACAGGGTTGATCTATTTTTTTTTTTTGATCAAATTCCTGTTGCCTTTGAGCGCTGTTCAGTGACGGACGTTACTGACCAACATCTGTGCTCAATTTTTGGCGCAGGACCTTTTTTTTTTTTTTTTTAACCCCTTCAATTTTTTTTTATTTAATTGGGTTCAAATTCCTGTATAAAGTTTTTTTTTTTTCTGCACTACATACACACTACACACTACATACCCCCCGGGTTGAAATAAAGTTTGTACCCCCCCCTACACTATACACGTGTTGAAACATTTCACTACCAGTAACACAAAAATAAAAATGGCATCCCAAATGTCATCCCAAATGTCATCCCAGTCATCCAGAAGAATGTATTCAGCGGAGGAGGCATATGCCATGCTTGCCTCTGATTCTGACACAGCCAGTGAGGCAAGCGGGGAATTTGAAGGATTCATCTTAAGCTCCTCTTCCTCCTCTAGTGATGATGAGGGACCCCCTCAAAGATGCCCCCGTAGAGCAGCTGAGACCCCCCCCCCAATAATTGATCTCGTATGGACCCCACCACCAGACAATTTTGAGCCCCAGGTTCCTGAGTTTTTGGCCATGCCAGGAATCCAATTTGATTCCACAGGTCTCAGAGAAATTGACTTTTTCAAATTATTTTTCTCTGATGATTTTATAAATTTAATTGTGGACCAAACTAATTTATATGCCCAGCAGTTTATTGCTCAAAACCCCACGTCATCATTTGCTAGGTGGACCCCTGTAGATGCAGTAGAGATGATGACGTTTTGGGGTCTGGTGTTTCATATGGGCATAGTAAAAAAGCCAGAAATTAGGCAATATTGGAGTACAGATGTTCTGTACAGCACCCCATTTTACCGTATGGCCATGCCCCGGGCTCGATTTGAGACGATCCTTAAATTTTTGCATTACAACGATAATGCACAGTGCCCACCCAGAGATGATCCCACCTTTGACCGGCTATTCAAAGTCAGGCCGGTCATTGATCATTTCAGTGCCAAATTTGAAGAGATGTACATCCCAGATAAATTCATTTGCATAGACGAGTCCCTTATACATTTTAAAGGAAGGGTTAAATTCCGCCAGTACCTTCCCAGTAAGAGGGCAAGGTATGGCATAAAAATGTATAAGCTGTGTGAAAGCACCTCAGGGTACACCCACAGGTTTAGGGTATATGAAGGGAAGGATTCAAGAATTGAACCGCCAGAATGCCCCCCCTCCTTCGTAGGTGTTAGTGGAAAAATTGTCTGGGATTTAGTGCACCCCTTCCTGGATAAAGGTTATCACCTCTATGTGGATAACTTTTACACCAGCATCCCCCTGTTTAAGGCCCTTGGTTCAAGAGGTACAGCAGCTTGCGGTACTGTGCGCAAGAACCAAAGAGGCCTCCCAAAAACGCACATTGCCCAAGTAATGAGAAGGGGTGAAAGCAGGGGAATATGCACCGAAAATATGTTGTTGGTCAAATATAAGGACAAGAGGGATGTCCTTATACTGACAACAATTCACGGAGACAGTACCACCTCCGTCCCTGTACGAGGTACCAGTACCCACACCTCCAAACCTAATTGTATCCTGGATTACAATAGGTACATGGGCGGAGTGGATCTTTCAGATCAGGTACTGAAGCCGTACAGTGCCCTGCGGAAAACAAAAATCTGGTACAAGAAGCTGGCCGTGTATATCATCCAGATGGCACTGTATAACGCTTACGTGCTATTCCGTTCTACCGGCCAGAGGGGGACATTTATGCACTTTCAAGAGGAAGTCATAAAGGGCCTAGTATTTGGGAACCAGCAGGCAGATGGCCCCAGTACTTCTAGTACTGGCCCCTGTATTGTACCAGGGCAGCATTTTCCTGATGAAATCCCCTCCACTGAAAAAAAGGGCAGGACACAAAAAAGGTGCAAAGTTTGCTATAAAAAGGGAATAAGAAAGCAAACTATTTTCCAGTGTGACACTTGCCCCGACAAACCCGGCCTATGTATAAAGGAGTGTTTTAAAATATACCACACATCTATGGATTTTTAGGTTCATCATTTCACCGTGCTTCGGGGGTCTTGCTAATGCCACATAGCACCCACCATTCATTCCACCAGAATCTGAGCCGCAAAATCCAAAAATCACTCCTTCCCTTCTGAGTCCTGCCATGCACCCAACTGGTATTTTTTGGTCACATGTGAGGCATTGCCGTACTCTGGAGAAATTGGGGCACAGATTTTGGGGTGCATTTTCTCCTTCATACCTTCTGAAAATGAAAAATTTTGAGCCAGAACTGCATTTTTGTGTAAAAAAATGTAATTTTTCATTTTCACTCACCAGTTGTATCAAAATTGGTGAAACCCCTGGGGGTTTGAAATGTACACTATACCCCTAGATGAATTCCCTGAGGGGTGTAGTTTGCAAAATGGGGTCACTTGTGGGGGGGTTCCACTGTATTGGTGCTTTGGGGGTCTTGCTAATGCGACATAGCACCCACCAACATTCCACCAGAATTTGTGCTGCAAAATCCAAATATCACTCCTTCCCTTCTGAGTCCTGACACTTTTTGGTCACACATGAGGCATTGCCGTACTCGGGAGAAATTGGGGCACAGATTTTGGGGTGCTTTTTCTCCTTCATACCTTCTGAAAATGAAAAATTTTGAGCCAGAACTGCATTTTTGTGTAAAAAAATGTAATTTTTCATTTTCACTGCCCAGTTGTATCAAAATTGGTGAAACCCCTGGGGGTTTGAAATGTACACTATACCCCTAGATGAATTCCCTGAGGGGTGTAGTTTGCAAAATGGGGTCACTTGTGGGGGGGTTCCACTGTATTGGTGCTTTGGGGGTCTTGCTAATGCGACATAGCACCCACCAACATTCCACCACCAAAAATCACTCCTTCCCTTCTGAGTCCTGCCATGCACCCAAATGGTATTTTTTGGTTACATATGAGGCATTGCCATACTCGGGAGCAATTGGGGCACAGATTTTGGGGTGCTTTTTCTCCTTCATACCTTCTGAAAATGAAAAATTTTGAGCCAGAACTGCATTTTTGTGTAAAAAAATGTAATTTTTCATTTTCACTGCCCAGTTGTATCAAAATTGGTGAAACCCCTGGGGGTTTGAAATGTACACTATACCCCTAGATGAATTCCCTGAGGGGTGTAGTTTGCAAAATGGGGTCACTTGTGGGGGGGTTCCACTGTATTGGTGCTTGGGGGGTCTTGCTAATGCAACATAGCACCCACCAACATTCCACCAGAATCTGAGCTGCAAAATCCAAAAATCACTCCTTCCTTTCTGAGTCCTGCCATGCACCCAAATGGTATTTTTTGGTCACATGTGAGGCATTGCCGTACTCGGGAGAAATTGGGGCACAGATTTTGGGGTGCTTTGTCTCCTTCATTCCTTGTGAAAATGAAAAATTTTGAGCCAGAACTGCATTTTTGTGTAAAAAATGTAATTTTTCATTTTCACTGCCCAGTTGTATCAAAATTGGTGAAACCCCTGGGGGTTTGAAATGTACACTATACCGCTAGATGAATTCCCTGAGGGGTGTAGTTTGCAAAATGGGGTCACTTGTGGGGGGGTTCCACTGTATTGGTGCTTGGGGGGTCTTGCTAATGCGACATAGCACCCACCAAAATTCCACCAGAATCTGAGCTGCAAAATCCAAAAATCACTCCTTCCCTTCTGAGTCCTGCCATGCGCCCAAATGGTATTTTTTGGTCACATGTGAGGCATTGCCGTACTCGGGAGAAATTGGGGCACAGATTTTGGGGTGCTTTTTCCTCCTTCATACCTTCTGAAAATGAAAAATTTTGAGCCAGAACTGCATTTTTGTGTAAAAAAATGTAATTTTTCATTTTCACTGCCCAGGTGTATCAAAATTGGTGAAACCCCTGGGGGTTTGAAATGTACACTATACCCCTAGATGAATTCCCTGAGGGGTGTAGTTTGCAAAATGGGGTCACTTGTGGGGGGGTTCCACTGTATTGGTGCTTTGGGGGTCTTGCTAATGCGACATAGCACCCACCAACATTCCACCACCAAAAATCACTCCTTCCCTTCTGAGTCCTGCCATGCACCCAACTGGTATTTTTTGGTCACATATGAGGCATTGCCATACTCGGGAGAAATTGGGGCACAGATTTTGGGGTGCTTTGTCTCCTTCATTCCTTGTGAAAATGAAAAATTTTGAGCCAGAACTGCATTTTTGTGTAAAAAAATGTAATTTTTCATTTTCACTGCCCAGTTGTATCAAAATTGGTGAAACCCCTGGGGGTTTGAAATGTACACTATACCCCTAGATGAATTCCCTGAGGGGTGTAGTTTGCAAAATGGGGTCACTTGTGGGGGGGTTCCACTGTATTGGTGCTTTGGGGGTCTTGTTAATGCGACATAGCACCCACCAACATTCCACCACCAAAAATCACTCCTTGCCTTCTGAGTCCTGCCATGCACCCAACTGGTATTTTTTGGTCACATATGAGGCATTGCCATACTCGGGAGAAATTGGGGCACAGATTTTGGGGTGCTTTTTCTCCTTCATACCTTCTGAAAATGAAAAATTTTGAGCCAGAACTGCATTTTTGTGTAAAAAAATGTAATTTTTCATTTTCACTGCCCAGTTGTATCAAAATTGGTGAAACCCCTGGGGGTTTGAAATGTACACTATACCCCTAGATGAATTCCCTGAGGGGTGTAGTTTGCAAAATGGGGTCACTTGTGGGGGGGTTCCACTGTATTGGTGCTTGGGGGGTCTTGCTAATGCAACATAGCACCCACCAACATTCCACCAGAATCTGAGCTGCAAAATCCAAAAATCACTCCTTCCTTTCTGAGTCCTGCCATGCACCCAAATGGTATTTTTTGGTCACATGTGAGGCATTGCCGTACTCGGGAGAAATTGGGGCACAGATTTTGGGGTGCTTTGTCTCCTTCATTTCTTGTGAAAATGAAAAATTTTGAGCCAGAACTGCATTTTTGTGTAAAAAATGTAATTTTGCATTTGCACAGCCCAGTTGTATCAAAATTGGTGAAACCCCTGGGGGTTTGAAATGTACACTATACCCCTAGATGAATTCCCTGAGGGGTGTAGTTTGCAAAATGGGGTCACTTGTGGGGGGGTTCCACTGTATTGGTGCTTGGGGGGTCTTGCTAATGCAACATAGCACCCACCAACATTCCACCAGAATCTGAGCTGCAAAATCCAAAAATCACTCCTTCCCTTCTGAGTCCTGCCATGCGCCCAAATGGTATTTTTTGGTCACATGTGAGGCATTGCCGTACTCGGGAGAAATTGGGGCACAGATTTTGGGGTGCTTTGTCTCCTTCATTCCTTGTGAAAATGAAAAATTTTGAGCCAGAACTGCATTTTTGTGTAAAAAAATGTAATTTTTCATTTTCACTGCCTAGTTGTATCAAAATTGGTGAAACCCCTGGGGGTTTGAAATGTACACTATACCCCTAGATGAATTCCCTGAGGGGTGTAGTTTGCAAAATGGGGTCACTTGTGGGGGGGTTCCACTGTATTGGTGCTTTGGGGGTCTTGCTAATGCGACATAGCACCCACCAACATTCCACCACCAAAAATCACTCCTTCCCTTCTGAGTCCTGCCATGCACCCAACTGGTATTTTTTGGTCACATATGAGGCATTGCCATACTCGGGAGAAATTGGGGCACAGATTTTGGGGTGCTTTGTCTCCTTCATTCCTTGTGAAAATGAAAAATTTTGAGCCAGAACTGCATTTTTGTGTAAAAAAATGTAATTTTTCATTTTCACTGCCCAGTTGTATCAAAATTGGTGAAACCCCTGGGGGTTTGAAATGTACACTATACCCCTAGATGAATTCCCTGAGGGGTGTAGTTTGCAAAATGGGGTCACTTGTGGGGGGGTTCCACTGTATTGGTGCTTGGGGGGTCTTGCTAATGCAACATAGCACCCACCAACATTCCACCAGAATCTGAGCTGCAAAATCCAAAAATCACTCCTTCCTTTCTGAGTCCTGCCATGCACCCAAATGGTATTTTTTGGTCACATGTGAGGCATTGCCGTACTCGGGAGAAATTGGGGCACAGATTTTGGGGTGCTTTGTCTCCTTCATTCCTTGTGAAAATGAAAAATTTTGAGCCAGAACTGCATTTTTGTGTAAAAAATGTAATTTTGCATTTGCACAGCCCAGTTGTATCAAAATTGGTGAAACCCCTGGGGGTTTGAAATGTACACTATACCCCTAGATAATTTCCCTGAGGGGTGTAGTTTGCAAAATGGGGTCACTTGTGGGGGGGTTCCACTGTATTGGTGCTTGGGGGGTCTTGCTAATGCGACATAGCACCCACCAAAATTCCACCAGAATCTGAGCTGCAAAATCCAAAAATCACTCCTTCCCTTCTGAGTCCTGCCATGCGCCCAAATGGTATTTTTTGGTCACATGTGAGGCATTGCCGTACTCGGGAGAAATTGGGGCACAGATTTTGGGGTGCTTTTTCTCCTTCATACCTTCTGAAAATGAAAAATTTTGAGCCAGAACTGCATTTTTGTGTAAAAAAATGTAATTTTTCATTTTCACTGCCCAGTTGTATCAAAATTGGTGAAACCCCTGGGGGTTTGAAATGTACACTATACCCCTAGATGAATTCCCTGAGGGGTGTAGTTTGCAAAATGGGGTCACTTGTGGGGGGGTTCCACTGTATTGGTGCTTTGGGGGTCTTGCTAATGCGACATAGCACCCACCAACATTCCACCACCAAAAATCACTCCTTCCCTTCTGAGTCCTGCCATGCACCCAACTGGTATTTTTTGGTCACATATGAGGCATTGCCATACTCGGGAGAAATTGGGGCACAGATTTTGGGGTGCTTTGTCCCCTTCATTCCTTGTGAAAATGAAAAATTTTGAGCCAGAACTGCATTTTTGTGTAAAAAAATGTAATTTTTCATTTTCACTGCACAGTTGTATCAAAATTGGTGAAACCCCTGGGGGTTTTAAATGTACACTATACCCCTAGATGAATTCCCTGAGGGGTGTAGTTTGCAAAATGGGGTCACTTGTGGGGGGGTTCCACTGTATTGGTGCTTGGGGGGTCTTGCTAATGCAACATAGCACCCACCAACATTCCACCAGAATCTGAGCTGCAAAATCCAAAAATCACTCCTTCCTTTCTGAGTCCTGCCATGCACCCAAATGGTATTTTTTTGTCACATGTGAGGCATTGCCGTACTCGGGAGAAATTGGGGCACAGATTTTGGGGTGCTTTTTCTCCTTCATACCTTCTGAAAATGAAAAATTTTGAGCCAGAACTGCATTTTTGTGTAAAAAATTTAATTTTTCATTTTCACTGCCCAGTTGTACCACAATTGGTGAAACCCCTGGGGGTTTGAAATGTACACTATACCCCTAGATGAATTCCCTGAGGGGTGTAGTTTGCAAAATGGGGTCACTTGTGGGGGGGTTCCTAAATTTTAGCATCTTATGGTGCCTAGAAACCTACATGGTGCCTAAAAAATAATCTCATAAAAAGGAGGCTCCAAAATCAAGTAGGTGCTCCTTCTATTATGAAGCCTGTGGTTTGGTCAACGTGCACACTAGGGCCACATATAGGATATTTATGAAAACAAAAGAATTGGGGGAATCAATTTTTAGTCACATTTCTCTAGTAAAATGTACTGTGTTCCTTAGAAAAATGTATTAAAATTGCAAATCTGCAAAAAAAAATGAAATTTTGAAATTTCACCTACACTTTGTTTTAATTCCTGTTAAACACCTAAAGGGTTAACAAACTTCCAAAATGCTGTTTTGAATACTGTGAGGGGTGCAGTTTTTGAAATGGTATCATTTATGGGGGTGTCTCACATACAAGTCCCTCAAAGTCACATCAGAACTGAACTGGTCCCTAAAAAAATCAGTGTTTGAAATTTTCTTGAAAATTTGAGAATTTGCTATTCATATTGTAAGCCTCCTAGTGTCCAAAAAAATTAAAAGGAAGTTGAAATAATGATGGAAACATAAAGTAGACATATGGTCTATGTTAGTTATTAACTATTTTGAGTGGTATGATTATTTGTCTCACAAGCAGAAAATTTAACATTTTGCAAATTGCAAAATTTTCCATTTTTTCACGACATTTTGGTATTTTTCACAAAAAAACACAGACTGTATCGACCCAAATTTACCACTAATTTGAAGTACAATGTGTCACGAAAAAACAATCTCAAAATCACTGGGATAAGTAAAAGCAAAAAAAAGTTATCCCCACTTAAGTGAGACATGTCAGATTTGAAAAAAAGGGCTCTGTCAGGAACGCAAAAACTGGCTCTGTCAGGAAGGGGTTAAAAATCTGATTAAGCAATCGATTGGCGATCCCTATTAATGTTTGATTGGGATTGCCAAAAGGGGGAGCCCACACATCTAAAATTAATTGTGGCAATCATCTCCAGATCTCAGGATTGTCACAATTAATTGCTGATGTATGGGGCCCATAACCTACCCATCTCTATATTATTTGTTAATTTATTTATTGTAATAACATCTAAATGTATAGTGTACTATGTATTATATGCATAGTGAATATTTATTTATCTGTGTGTGTGTGTGTGTGTGTGTGTGTGTGTGGAGGGGGGCTATAATTAATAACTGCCTGTTCATAAACGAGACCGAGTGAGTGACAGCACTTCCACGCTGTCACTTTTACCAATGCTCACCTCTGGAACTGCCAACGTCATTATTAACGTCATTATTCAGGATCCAGCCATGCTTCCAGCCTTTGAGCCCCTCAAAACATTGGGGCCCCACACAAGTTCAGGGCCCGGTATGGGCCTGTATGTGTTTTGAATCAAGGCTTCTATTCAAAATGAATTGAAAAGATTGCTGCATTTATTAAACTGTGCTGTGACGTATTTATAATTTTAAAAACACTTACAAGCTGTTAATTAATCTTTTCAAAGAGTTTAAATGTTTAAATGACTAATAGCTAAAAGTAGCTTCAAAACAATCATTTCCCAGTCTTTACAGAAAGCCAGTGACGAGTGTGACGAGTGCCAGTGACAATAAACTGGATTATGTGTTTCCTAGAGAGTTCTGTAATCTCTAGAATAACAAGCAGAAGAACTCAGGTCTAATTTACATAACTGATTTAGAGTTTGACGCATTTTGCACCTTCGGTGACGTTGTGCAGATTATCAGGCATATACAGTAAATCAATGTTATTTTTACTACACTTTTGTGAAAATGTTTGTTCTACATTATTTTAGAATCACATCAATGTACTAATTTTCAATTTGCAAAATTCTCCTCCAAGCCCTTAAATTTTAATTTTGGTTGTAATTGGATGGCATTTCCCATACTTGTTACGGGAAATGTGTTCTGCCCAAATATACTAAAACTAAATTGTAAAAAAAAAAAAAAATAGCAGAGGGATCCCTGTGATAATAACACCATCTACAGATGGTGTTATGCAGGCTACCTTCTTATTCTACTGCACGTTCTCTGTTCGGAGAAGCTGAGATAGCTCAGAGCTGACACCTGTAATCAGCCTGATGAGTTTAAATAGAGGAATGGTTGATCACTGAAGAAAAAAAAAAAAAAAAAAAAAATAAAACTTACCTGCAGGCTGATGTAATCTCTTATTGCCTCAAGGAATAGTAAATATGCACCTGCAGTAAGTAGAACATTGTTCTGCTTTGTTAAACCTGATTTATGGCTTAAATGATTAAAGAGAGTGAAGCGGAGGATGACTGCCTGTGGGCATCACTAGGACTGTTCTCTGTAAGTCAATAGCCTTGTATTTATTTTTCTTTGTTTAACATGTGATTTTCAATGGAAGTGGGGGAAGCAGGTAGGTGGGCAGTAATTATTCCCTCTCTATGTATGGGCCACATACTCCAGCCTCCGTTATGGTGGCCCTTACATCACACTGTGTTTTTACAAGGGATTTAGAAGCCAAAAGAAGATGCAACAAGGGAGTTATTGTTAATGATGAGTGAGCGTGGGGGGGGGGGGGGTAGGGGGCGCAGAAACCTATTATGCTCCATGTAAAACATGTTTGGTATGCTCCCTGTATTGTATGGTGGTCGCTAAAATGTTTTGTGCACGTATGGTGATCGCTTAAATGATCATTGTATTGTATGGCAGTCATTATGAGGCTCACTGTAATGCGTGGTAATAACTAAGATGTTTTGGCAGTACAGATGGTATAATGGTTAGCATTAATTCACAGCACTGGGGGCATGATTTTAATTCCAAAGCCCTTAACTGTATGGTTTGTCAGATAGTTTAACCTTCCATGTTATGTACAGTATATTGTATAGCAGGTACTTTATAAAAGTAAGTTGGATTCTCTCCATACTGTGTGGCAGTCGGTAAGATTTTCTCTCTATTGTATGGTAGTCACTAGTATGCTCTCTGTATTGTATGATAATTAGGTTACTGAGATTACAGTTTTTAGAGTATTCTTTCACCCTCCTCTAAACATTTTGGGGACGTGGCCTGAATGTGTGGGAGGTGCCCCCACCCCCCCACACTTAGGCCACACCCCCAAAGTTTTACCGGGCCCGGCATTACTCCCGGCTGCCATGTGTGCGGGTATAACGCTTCTTACTTCGCCTCTTTACCGAGGACAGGCAGAAAGCAGGACAGGGAGTGGCAGCAGTGGAATGCCCAGCGTTGTATGGGCGCCCTCATAAAAACACTGGGCTTCCCCCCGCAGACACAGAAGTGGCGATGCCTGCTTGGGGCGGGCGGCAGAGGTCACATGACATCAGCGCGATCTGCGTGCATCATAAAAGTCAGCGAACGGCAGAAAAATAATTTGATGGTGAGCGACCATCAAATGTATTCACAGCCGTGCGACCGCAGGCGAGAGGATTCGCACGGAGGGCGAGGGGGCGAGGGACAAGCGTTCAGCAGGGCGGCAGGCAGAATTACCCCGTTTGCTGTGAGTATACACAGGCTAGCAAACATGTCTGAATTAGGCCCCAGGAGGGGATTAACCATTTTAATATATATATTATTTTACATTTGTACAGTAGCTGTGCGAATGGTTTATGTTCTCGCTGAGGTTTCTAATATGAATGTAATAAATTCTGTAACTGTAACACAATGTGCAATAAAATACTTTTTGTTTCATAAGTTCTATATTATTTTTCATATTAGAAAACCTCTCCGTCTATGGCTCTATACGAGTATTTGGATGTGACCGTTACGTTGCTGGATTCCCCAAATATGTGGGCGACACTCCTCCTGCGCTACGGAAAGTAAATCCGCCGCGTCCGGCCACGAAAGGGTCCCCGCTGGTCCATGATCTGTGTCTAGAAAGTAAATGTTAAGACGCCCACACAAGTTTATTTATTGCACCGAATTTCCACCCAGGATTTTGTTTTAGGGATCACTTGGCAACAAAACATTGTTATACAGAAACTCTGCGGGCAGTGCCAACTCCCTCTGTGATAATAATTATAATTACCCCGTCCGCTTTATATAGAACGCTTATATAAAGATCATTGTTTTCTATTATTAGTAGGATTTAGTAGAATTTGCCCAGAATCACATATTGAACTGATTCATATTTTTTAATTTACATTTATATTACAGGTGTCGTCTTACTGAACCGCAGGAGAATCTGAAACGCCAGCACACCTAACGCTGGGTACACACTGCGCGATATATCGTTAATGGTATGCCCGATATTGATTTCATAAACATGTATAGTGCATATCATCTAGTGGGTTTGCTTAATATCCTATGATGCATGTTCTTTTTTAATCGGTGGGAGTTCGCAAGTTGATTGACAGGAAGCTGACATTTGGGGGTGGTAACCATCCGTTTTATGGGTGTGTCAGGAAAAACGCAAACCTGCCCAGGTGTTTTAAGGGAGGTCATGTGACATCAGCTCCGACTCAGTTCAGCCTGGTTCTACCGCAGCTGCCGAGTGAGTCCTGGGTACTAACAGACTGCACACACTGGCTCACTGTTTTTTTGTGGGCATTCTCAGGAAACGCTTGGTGCCCCCAGCTACCTCCCATTGCCCTGGCCAGTGTGGAAGTCACTGAAGGCTTTCGCGCCGTGGCTTGCACATGCGCATATCCGAGTATGCCCAAACATCCACCATCGGGACTGGAAGAGAATTTGGACATGAGCAATCAGGTTTGAATCGTCCCAAAAGTATTGAGATTCTGAACATCATTTTACAGGCTGTGATAGAAAAAAAGCCCGAGGCTGATCAATAATTGAAATTGGCAGTGATTTGCCCCTACATTGACACAGCAAAATCCCAATACCAAGTGTAGAGCGTAAAACGGTTTTAATATTTGGTGACAATAGCTTTAATAAAACAGATAATAATTCTGCGAAATGACTGAATAAAACCATATTGAAGTCTTCTGCTACAGTATTACATCGTCATGGGCCATTGGACAACAATATTATCTTTTTACCTAGTAGGCAACATTCTGATTACTTGTTACCTGGGACACAGATTAAATACTTCACTAAAGTATTTTAATAGTTCTAAGTGACAATCGTATCCATTCCAGCTAAATACAGAACGCTGGGAGATAAATCCATGAGTCCGAGGCGCTTCCGAGGATAATCCGTCTATTGCTGTAATGCACTAAAATTCACAACAAATCATTGCAGTTAATGAAGTGAAGAGTTTGTCTCTTAGATGTAACCACGGTGGGATTTTATTGTCACTGCGCTGAAAGAGTCAGAAGCTTCTCATCGATCATTATACAACAGTATTAAATAGGTTTTCATTAACGAGTGATACAGTATATAAAACAAAGTATGTGTAATGTATATGATTACATTTTACGCACATGGAATGAAGTGCTTGCATTGTTGTGAGAATACAGTATATATGGGGCGGATAATAAATTGTGAGCAAAGTTAAAAAGTAACTGTGTACTATGGTGGACGATTTTTGGGATACTGTACATGCAGTGGTGTAACTTGAATTTTTTTGCAACAACCCCCCCCCCCCCCATACATTAATTATATATAATTAAAAATTACCTACATGCTCATTGACAGGGGTTTCTTACTCATTGTATAGTACAAATAGTAAAAAGAAAAGGTAGCAGAGACCTTTTGGGTGCACACTGGAAATTATTGTGTGGTCTGTTGGACTGATTATAATGTAGCAAAATTGAACAGTTACATTTTATACTGGGGGAAGTGATTCCCCCAGTCAAAAACATAAAAGAACAATGGTAGGTAACAGCGATACACACATGTATTAAAATATTGACATATTTAATAAATTAATACAGTAAAAAAAAATGTAATATAAACATTAAAAATTGATTAGAGGACTAATGATTTGAACAATATCATGTATAATACATATGTTATATTCACCCACTGGTTCCACATTAAATGCTGTGGATGGAGTTCACTTGCAGGAGTCCCTTTTTATAATGAATGATGATGGTTGTGTGATTGGGTTTCTTACGCATTGCCAGGGGTAACCTGCTCGTGGACAGGGGGTTTCTTACTCATTGCCAGGGGTAACCTGCTCGTACTTGCTGCCATGGGTTTCTTGCATTGACAGGGGGTTTTGTACTCATTGGCAGGGGCTTCTTGTTTTTTGCCAGGGGGTTCTTGCTCATTGCCAGGGGCTAATTGCTTGTTGCCATGGGTTTCTTACTCATTGGCAGGGCTTCTTGCTTATTGCCAGGGAGTTACACGTTCATTACCAGGGGCTACTTGCTTATTGCCAGGGGGTTACATACTCATTACCTAGGGGTTACATGCTTGTTGCCATATCATTTTTTTGTCAATGTTGACCTTTGGTGTTGACCTATTGACTGTTGTGTAATATGAGGACCAGGCAGTGTCCTCTTTGGAAGTGCAACAAAGCTAGATACTCTAATCTTTTCGTACACTACAAATATACAGTAAGGCTACATCATAAATGGCGGCACCTTCATCTGAATACAGTTACTGTATGGAAGTTATCACCTCTATATCATGTTTCCCATTTCAGATTTTTACATCACGACATAAATCTGAATTAATTCAGGAACTCCACAAAATAACACAACATAACATGTTATGTCAAATCTAAAAATCTGCAGCAATTTTTCTTAATTAATTAGAACGTGTGGGCGGTGATGATAATAATGGATCGGATAGTTGCAATTTTTCTTCTCTTGTTTTCTGTAAGGCTGACATCAGCCCCCACCACGGTACAGAGCGGCTGCAGAGAGTTTAGCTTCTGGCACGCATGAGGCCTAATTCACACCTCATCACACGGCTGCTCATTTTCGGAGCCCTGCAATCAGGTGTACGCCGCCCAGTCAGAACCTGCAAATATCTTCTACGGGGTAGGGGTATGTGGTTGTTGGGCAGTGTCTCAGTCAACAGTCATTGAACACTATTGGTCAACACATGGTCAAAAGTTCAACACAAGCAAAAGTGATGCCAGAGGTCGACATGAGTTTTAAAAATTATATATTTATTGAAATGACCCATTCATACGTTACCATCCGGGTGGTCATGGTGGGGGAACATAACAGTGTGCTGAGCGCAGCCAGCCATGCCAGAGGACGCAGTACACTTGTACCTAATGCATGTCCATACCCCTCAACATTCTTGAGTCATGCCCCAGGCATCCCGCAAAGAAGAACGTCAAGCGATCATGAAGCCACAACCCTGTTTCGCCATTGTGGGGGCATGGCCAACGCTCTGAGAGCTGCTGGCCATGCCCCCTCTCCCTTCTGTCTTAGTGAATAGATGCTGTGCACATGCCATCTTAGGTTAGAGCATGAGGCCTCCGTGGAGAACAGGAAGGCTCGGGTATGAGCAGTACCACACTCCTTTCTCTACATTCTGAAATTTGGTGACAACAGTTATCGGAACCTGAATAATTTGTTCTGTAGGATACTAATATTCAGGAACGATCGCGGTAATGAAAAGTTTTCCATTAGGAAGTTTGCATGACCAAAATTCTATAGCGACACGTCATGAAAAATATTTGCCCCTTCCCAATTTATTACATTTTTTGTCATAATTTTTGTCAACATTTACAGTCAGGGCAATCTTATGTATAGGCACAATGGGCAGCTGATTAGGGCACTGAAATTATAGAGGAATTCAAGCTTGGAGCCAGTGGTGGTCACAAGGTCAGAGCAGCATTGCAGCCTTCTGCCAGCCTGCAGCCAGTGAAGTGATTGGTGGATGGTTGGAGCTATCCACCAATCAGAGTGCTTATTCCATCATAAGAAAGAGACTGGGCAAACATTATATATATGGGAGAGGCATACCTCCCCGGTTTGGTGGCAGTGGAAGAGGGACACTTGTATGCACCGAAAGAGCATGACAGAATTTTCCCCACTGAGGGGGTCATGGCCAGCACTTTGAGAGCTGTTGCCCATGACCCCAGCCCCTCTATCATGGAGAACTCCCAAAGGCCCCATCCCCTAACTGGGGACACTGCTGGCCCCAGGAGGGATGCGGGACAGTCCCAAAAAAAGGAAACGGACTGTCCTGCGGAAACGGGACAGTAGAAAGGTATGGAGAGGTGCAAGTCAAAAACCATGCTAACCAAGACCAACATAAAGGCGTGTCTCACATTTGCCAAAGCCACTTTGATCGACTTCGATCAATTTTGGGCTAATATTCTGTGTACTGATAAGTCAAAGACTGAACTTTTTGGAAGACATCAATCCTGTTACATCCTGCATAAACAGGGCCAGCTCTATCTCCAGAAGGGGCTCCAGAATCTGGGAGATGCCCTTGAGTTTAACTAAAGTATCACAAAATTAAGGATGACTCTGAAAGAGGCGTCTTTGTTGAACTTAATGCAAATGGCAGGTGCTGAACTTCGAAGACGCCACCTTCACACATTCATCTGAGGTTCTGGACAGTTGGTAGTGGTGAGTGGGTGCTGTTGGGAGCAGTAAGCTAAGGTTTTGCTTAGGGTGCCAGAATACCTTGCACCACACATGGGCGTAAAGCTAACATAGTAATCCACAATGAGAATGTCATGCCAACAGTCACACATTATAGTGGTAGTGGGATGTCGTATGGATGCTTTGCTGGGCCTGGATGACCTGCCGTAATTTAGGGAATCATGAATTCTGCTTTCCACCAAAAAATCGTGAGGGAGAATGTTAGGTCAAGACTCAATGATATGAAGCTCATGTCAGTTGGTTTATGCAGCAAGACAGTGGTCCAAAACACAAGAGCAAGTCCAACTCTGAATGGCACAGAAGAAACAAGATAACAGTTTGGGAGTGGCCTAGTCAAAGTCAACATTTAAATCCAGTTTAAATGACGTGGCTTGAACCCTAAACAGGCGGTTCATGCCTCCAATTGCAGCAATTCTGCAAAGAGTTGGCCAAATTTCACCAACTCTGTGTCCACATTCTCAGGTTTTGACATCAACATCATCCTAACAAAAAAAAAAAGTGAATAACTCATGTCTGCATTTTCATGTGTTTACCATTTCCCATTATGGCCTTTGACCTAATGACCGTTGACCTAGAGCTTGCCTGGGAGTTAATCCACAACCATACTGCAAAGGTGTCAGGAAAGAACGAACCGCCGGCAATATATTTCTTTTGTTAGATAATCCCACAATGCTCCAAATGTTTGTGTTTTGTGTCCATGTAATGGGCTCTTAGTTACTGGCAGTTATATTTTAGGTCAAGTGGTAAATCTCCAGGAATTCTAATGTAACTCCCCACATGTAATGTGTTTGTGCCTCTTAAAAACCCTTGTTACTGTTCAGCAGGTTTATGGCTTAAGACAAAATTGCCTTCGTAACTAAAGGTTTAAGTAGCGTTTCTTTCTTTCTTGTTGCTCCTTTTATTTATCCACTTGACCCAAAAAGAACTGGTGGAGCGCACAGTATGCTCTTTTATATACCAGACATTTGTAGAGGGGCATTTTCAATGTTTGATAAATGCTGCCTTTGTGCCTTTGGGCGTTCGGTGGGTGCTTCTTTGATGTTTTAAATGATGCCAAGAATAGAGAGGTGGCGCTTGGACAAATGGGATGCAACCAAATCGGTGCCCTGGACTTGTGGTCAACTCAGGGGGGAGGGGGTTGCTCTGCTCTCAGTAGCTTCATACAACACTGGCATAGAGCACCCACCAAGGCATTAGCAAGGGGGGCGATGTGTGTACAGTAGGTGAAAGTTCTTCAGAAATCCAAGCCCATATGAATTTTGCCGATCCAAAGTAATCTAAGTCAGGAATTTGGATCTTAAATCCAAATTTTGGGTTTTGGATTGCAAAAATGACAATATGTTAGCTGTTTTTATTATGTACTCAAGCAGCAGTTCGGTACACACAGAAGATGAGGTAGAGTAGGGGTCACAAATGGGAGGTGGGTCTGGGCAGCAGACATTGTACAGTAGGGGAAAGAGGCAGGAGGTGGGTCTGGGCGGCAGACAATGTACAGTAGGGGTTACAGGCAGGAGGTGGGTCTGGGCGGCAGACATTGTACAGTAGGGGAAACAGGCAGGAGGTGGGTCTGGGCGGCAGACAATGTACAGTAGGGGTTACAGGCAGGAGGTGGGTCTGGGCGGCAGACAATGTACAGTAGGGGTTACAGGCAGGAGGTGGGTCTGGGCGGCAGACAATGTACAGTAGGGGTTACAGGCAGAAGGTGGGTCTGGGCGGCAGACAATGTACAGTAGGGGTTACAGGCAGGAGGTGGGTCTGGGCGGCAGACAATGTACAGTAGGGGTTACAGGCAGGAGGTGGGTCTGGGCGGCAGACATTGTACAGTAGGGGAAACAGGCAGGAGGTGGGTCCGGGTGGCAGACATTGTACAGTAGGGGAAACAGGCAGGAGGTGGGTCTGGGCGGCAGACATTGTACAGTTGGGGTTACAGGCAGGAGGTGGGTCTGGGTGGCAGACATTGTGCAGTTGGGGTTACAGGCAGGAGGTGGGTCTGGGCGGCAGACATTGTGCAGTTGGGGTTACAGGCAGGAGGTGGGTCTGGGCGGCAGACATTGTACAGTAAGGTTACAGGCAATAGGTGGGTCTGGGTGGCAGACATTGTACAATAGGGGTTTCAGGCAATAGGTGGGTCTGGGTGGCAGATTATGTACAGTAGGAGTTAGAGGCAGGAGGAAGGCCTGGGATACAGACATTGTACAGTAGGGGTTAGAGGCAGGAGGTGGGTTCCGGGTGCCATAAAATGTACAGTAGGGGTTACAGGCAGGAGGTGGGTCCGGACGTCAGACATTGTACAGTAGAGTTGCAAGCAGGAAGTGGGTCTGGGCAGCAGACAATGTACAGTAGGGGTTATAGGCAGGAGAAGGACAATTCCATCTTCCACCTCTTTTTTTCTTTGCATTATGTGCTCTTTGGGGCCTAGTTTTTAAAACTGCCATCGTGTCTGCCGCTGCAGTGCCACTCCTAGATGGGCCACGTATTTGTGCCGCCCACTTGTGTCACTGTGCATAGTCATCTAGCTACCTCGGTGCAACATTTTGCTCTAAAAACAATGTTGTGAGGTGTTCAGTTTTCAGAATAGACTGGAAATGAGTGGAATTTAATGTTATTGAGGTTAATAATGGAGTAGGGGCAAAAAAAAAAAACACCCAAATGCTTCAAAAGAAAAAAAATACAGGCCCAAAACCAAAACCCAAAAAGGGTGGTTTTGCCTAAATCAATTCAGATCCAAAACACATACTTGCCAACATGACCCATTCCAGGAGGGACATAATGCTCAGTTCCTGGACTTCGTTCTTAATGCATGATTACCATCACCTGTGTTGAACAGGTTACCAGATAATAAAGGTGTATCAACACAGGTGATGGCAGTTATTCAGTCAGAGGGATGTATAGGAACAGAGCATTGTGTCCCTCCTGGAGAGGGTCATGTGGGGAGGTATGAAAACAAGATGAGTGATCCAGATCCAAAACCAAAACACGAAAAATGGTGGATGCCCACCCCTAATTATAATAGATCGAGAGAGAGGGAAGATGCACGGCGGCCATACAGAGACCAGTCATAAAGGATTAGGTACTTATGAGTTATCCGGGCGTCCGGTTTTTAAATCGGGTCGGATCGGGACATCGCATCGCATCGCATGCGACCATCGGATGCGATGCGATGCGATGCGATGACCCGATTTTTCCATAGGAATCAATGTTTAAATGGACTGAGTCCATTTTAACATGGAATTCAATGGGAAAATCGGGTCCTTTTCATACCCCTACTATCCAAGTGGGCATGGAGTTGGATATAAACCTGTGGCGAGCGTAGCGAGCCACCGAGCCCGAAGCGTGGCGAGCGTAGCGAGCCCCGCGAGGGGACACGGAATACCGTCCCCTCGCGGGGCTCGCTTCGCTCGCCACGCTTCGGGCTCGGTGGCTCGCTACGCTCGCCACAGATTTATATCCAACTCCATGCCCACTTGGATAGTAGGGGTATGAAAAGGACCCCTTTTTCCCATTGAATTCCATGTTTAAATGGACTCAGTCCATTTTAACATTGATTCCTATGGAAAAATCGGGTCATCGCATCCGATGGTCGGATGCGATGCGATGCGATGCGATATCGCATCGCATCGCATCTGATTGTATGCCTTAACTTAAGGCATACAATCAAAAAATCGGGAGCCCGGATAACTCACAAGTACCAAGGATTATTCTTATTTATTACACAATCAGCAAAGAGTCATGAAAAATCCCATAATGGAAATAACTGTAACTAATCACAGTTAAACAACAATAATTGGAACATACATATATATATTAGGGAAACAGTTGCTGGTCAAGGTTAATTGAGTGAATATTGCATTGTGATAAGAACAACTAGAGAACAGATTAAATGTGTTTTATTGCATTGCTTCACATCCCTCCATTTATATAATCATTATCCACATAAATCTGTTATGAGCCACCTCTGGCAGCTCTGTGTAAATGCAGCCTGACTCTCACCTGTAGTGACTTTCCTCATTTAGGGGGCTTGTCCATTCTAGCTGTTCTGATTGGATAATGCTCCCTATATTACCCAGCCTGCACTAAGCTGTGGGCTGGTTGTACTGCTTGTTTCTGGCTATTGCAGCAGATTATACACAGTCTTTCCTAAAAAAAAACTGGATCCTGTCTAGCCTGTGTTATCCAGAGATACGCTGAGCATACTGTTGCTCTGTAAGAGCCTGTTCCTGTATTCTCCTGTATATTCCAGCCTGTACCTGCTCTAATATAGCTTCTGATTTATTCCATGCCCAGTCTGTCCCTGCTCATGCCGAGCTTCTGTTTATGTCTTGCGTACATATTACTGTCTTATTGTGTTTTTTATGTACTATTGAGAGTCTGTGTGTATATAGCTGTATACACCTGTGCTGGTGCTGCTCCCCAGTCCAGTGCATTAGTCCGTTTGTCTGCCGGTAACCAGTATTACTTCACATTCTGGTTCTGTCTCTTTGTCTGCTCACATTGGGGCAGATGTATTAAGCCTTGACCAGAGATAAATGCAAGGGTGATAGAGCTCCTTACTGACTCTTGTTCAAACACAGCCTGTAACATGGCAGTTAGGATGTGATTGGCTGGACGTTTATCTCTGTATCACCCTTGTATTAGGCCTTGACAAGAGATAAATTCATCAGCCCCATTGTACTCAGGCACTACAGCGACTGCATTGCTTACACCTTGGCCATTGCGATTAACTGCCCAGTGCTGTGGTGCTCGTGTATATACTATCTGCCACATTGGTCTCACATACCTCCCAACATGACCCTCTCCAGGAGGGACACAATGCTCTGCTCCTGGACTTTCCTTTTAATGTATGATTACCCTCATCTGTGTTGAACAGGTAAACGGATAAGAAAGGTGCTTCAACACAGGTGATGGCAATCATACATTAAGAGTTCTGCAGGAGCAGAGCAATGTGACCCTCCTGGAGAGGGTCATGTTTGGAGGTATGGTCCCATACTAGTCGCACACAGTATTGTGCTTGTGACTGACTGACTCAATCCTATATTTGCCTTGCCCAGTCTCTTGTAACAGCCTTGTCCCTCTGTAAGACCTGGCGGAAGTGGAGTGGGGGCAGACCTACTTCGCCTTCACAAATGTGGCTGTTGTAGGTGAAGCCTTAGCCTGCAGGAGGCTTTAAGGAGTGCTGGGCAAGTGCAACAGCGCCACCTATACTAACCTGGTGGCATCCGTGACAAAATCCTGGTGACGGAGCTCAACTACTTGGAGGACAGGGATATATAAAAGAGATAAATGGGTGGATGCAGATGATGTACAGTGCAGGATGGGGTAGCACATGATCGCACTGTGTGGCATTGTGGTAAATATACTAAAAATGGGGTTCTTTTCCAGATGGAATGGTGCTATGGGCAACCAATCAGATTTTGATTGGTTGCCCATAGCAACATTCCATCTGAAATACAACTCCCATCTTAGTAAATACAGTAAACTCCATAGCAATATCCCCTCAGACCCCACAGTGGCTTGGAGGTACTAAGTAACTGTGGTCATTGGGAGTCTGTGAGGACCACCCTGCTGGGACCTGTAAATACTTGCCTCCTGCTCCAGCACTCCTACAGCTATGGAAAATGTCACTCCTGTATTGTCTCCCACTTTAAAGAAGACAGTTATTATGAATGCTACAGGAGATGGCAGCCATTTTGGAGGCGTGTTTGTGTTGGTAATTTCCTGATCCCCTGAGAATGAGCAGGATGTGGCACAGCGACAGCAGCATCAGCTGACAATGAGCAGGTATGAGGAGGAGATGGGGGGCTTTAGAAATCTACCTTGGAATGGTGTCTGACTTGACAAAATCATACCTCCCAACTGTCCAGATTATAGCGGGACTGTCCTACTATTTGGAGGCTGTCTCTCTGCCAGAGACCATGACCATCAACCTGGAAGCTCCACTCCCATTTTGGACAGGTTCTGATTTTGAAAAATGTAAAAGTTAGGAGGTATAATATGATCAAAATTGACCTAAATGTTCAGCTGAACAGTTTTAAAGACACCGGAAAGTAGACTGTATGTTACAAAGGGGCCGATACAGGTGGGATGTGTGCTGTGATACCATCCCAATTCACAATGCAATAATTGAATACTTATCATGGATGTGTCAATTATTACATGCAGGGGCGGAGCTTGTAATAAAGCGATGGGACTCTGAAGCATTATTGGGGTATTTTTTACAAAAATGCCCTCTTCGGTGTTCTTTCCTAGATTTACTAACAGGACGATGAGTCTGCACAGGAGAAAATGTGTCGTCCCCCCCCCCTCACACACACACACACCATAAACACAGATTCTTCTGGAATACGTATGAGGCACGATGGCACGACTTTGGTTTCTAAAAATACAGTCACCATCTGGCATCTTCAACAACATTCTAAGGAAAGGGGTCTCCTGATACTACTCATACTGTAGATTTAGTCACTCATATACATATTACACATTTGGTAGTAAAATTGCAATTTAATAAAAATAATTGGTACTTGTGAGTTATCTGGACGCCCGATTTTTTGATTGTATGCCTTAAGTTAAGGCATACAATCAGATACGATGCGATGCGATATCGCATCGCATCGCATCGCATCGCATCGCATGCGACCATCGGATGCGATGACCCGATTTTTCCATAGGAATCAATGTTAAAATGATTCCTATGGAAAAAGGGGTCCTTTTCATACCCCTACTATCCAAGTGGGCATGGAGTTGGATATAAACCTGTGGCGAGCGTAGCGAGCCACCGAGCCCGAAGCGTGGCGAGCGAAGCGAGCCCCGCGAGGGGACGGTATTCCGTGTCCCCTCGCGGGGCTCGCTACGCTCGCCACGCTTCGGGCTCGGTGGCTCGCTACGCTCGCCACAGGTTTATATCCAACTCCATGCCCACTTGGATAGTAGGGGTATGAAAAGGACCCCTTTTTCCCATTGAATTCCATGTTAAAATGGACTCAGTCCATTTTAACATTGATTCCTATGGAAAAATCGGGTCATCGCATCGCATCGCATCGCATCGCATCCGATGGTCGCATGCGATGCGATGCGATGTGCCCGATCCGACCCGATTTTGAAATCGGGCGTCCGGATAACTCACAAGTACCAAATAATTTATCTTAATTTCAAAATCCATTTGTCAACTGGAATAAAGTCCTCTGTTAAGTTTATTGCTAAATGATGGGAGAGACCCACTGAAGAGAGCTACTGTATTTCGGAGGAATTACCCCTCATAGACACCTCTTTTAACCAAATTATTATACACAGCATTCTTTTAACGGCATACATATGATATCCTGCCAGTGCAGATGTTGGCAGTCAAAAGGCCGACCCGGGCATCCCGATACAGAGTGTCTTGACAGGGGCTCCTCCCCCCCCAACACTCAGTAACTGCTCCTGTTTGCAGCCCAGATCTAACCCTCCCCCTCTGCAGTCATAGCCTTACCCTCCCCACTACTGTCTAACCCTAACCCCCATACCCCCCACCCTGACGCTAACTCTCCCCATTAGTGCCTAACCTGAATCCCCATAACCCACCACCTACATCTAACACCACACCCTCCCACAGCCTAACTCTAAGTCCCTCATGCCTACACCTACCCCCCCCCCTTGCCCATCCTGTCACTAGCCCGCTCTGGCATACTTACATTCAGGATGCTGGCTGTCGGGTTTCCAGCATTGGTATCCTGACAGCTATAATCCTGACCGCCAGGGTTATAACTGCATCCCATTCTCACAGTTGGATATTTGCAGTGGCGGATTCAGGGGGGGGGCACCCGGGCACGTGCCCCCTGTCATTTATTTTGTAGCTGAGGACCAGGGCTTTCCAACGAGCCCAGCCCCGTGTCTCTAGCCCCCCGGGAACCGGAGATATCACCTGGCAAACCTATAACGATTTTTCCCCATAGGATAATATGGGACCCATCAATTCTGACCCCCACCCGGTTCCGACGGCTGCCAGTTCCCGCCCTGGCATTACAGAAGCTTGTGGTTGAATTCATTCAATTCCAAATCGCTGGGCCTTCAATATGATACCAGGCTGGTCCAAATCAGTCAATCGGTTCCAGAGATATTGCGTGTAAACCGATTTTTTTATTTTTGAAATGTAATTTCATGGCTGTTCATGTTCTTTGAGGGCAGATTACTCTGGAACCAAACATTCCAGTTTTACTGGAACAAAATCATTCAAAGCCCACTCAAAAGTTCTTCAATATGATACTTGTCTCATGTAAATGGATCAGTTGGTTCCGAAGATAAAGGTGGTTAAATAAGATAACTGGTTAAAGGGGGGAGGGGTGGTTTTCTCTCGCCCTCACACCAGAAAATGCAGGCTGGTGTAAAAGGGGCCAACCTGGGAATGCATTTTCTGGTGTGAAAGGGGTATTATTTCAAATAGCCGGGACCTGCAGTGCTCTGAATACAGCCAGGCTCTGCCACTGTCAGTGGCTATCACTTCTGCTGTCCCCCATTTACCAGGAGCATGTATTCCCCCTTGGCAATGAGCATGTAATCCCACATGGCAACGAGCATGGAACCTCTGGCAATGAGCATGGAACCCTTGGCAATGGGCATGTAGAGAAGCAGCACTTATGTAGCATAATTTTTAATAGGCATTATGGTGTTTGGCATAACACATAATGGACATAATGGCGTGTAACTTAACGTGTAATGGACATTATGGTGTAAATGTTTAATGCGAGCCTTTGGTGGACAATGTCCCTGTTTATGAAGTGTATTGTGAATTTTGGCTTAATCTGTGTGGCATTATGTGAATTCTGGCTCAATCCATGTGGCATTATGTGAATTTTGTCTCAATCCGTGTGGCATTATGTGAATTTTGGCTCAATCCATGTGGCATTATGGGAATTTTGGCTCAATCCATGTGGCATTATGTGAATTTTTTACCAATCCGTGTGGCATTATGTTAATTTTGGCTCAATCCGTGTGGCATTATGTGAATTTTGGCTCAATCCGTGTGGCATTATGTGAATTTTGGCTCAATCCGTGTGTGTTATTATGTAAATTTTGGCTCAATCCATGTGGCATTATGTGAATTTTGACACAATCCATGTGGCATTATTTGAATTTTGGCTCAATCTATGTGGCATTATGTAAATTTTGGCTCATTCCATTTTTCATCATGTGTAAGGGGCAAGTATAATGGGGTCTAGTATTTTGTTGCATAATGTGTAGAAGTTGTATATGGTGTTGATACGCCCCCTGTTGAGTGGCCACACACCCTTTTCCGGAGCACAACTACATCCTTCAGATTTGTCGCCATGGTGGGCCTGCATACTTTAAATGCCAGGGCCTATTTTTAATTCCATTCCCACCCTCTCCTGCTGCTCTCTTAGCATGTACACTGGCACCACTAACACCGCCCCTCCCCCACCTAAACCCTTTTTTATCATGGTGCCCCCCCTGTCATTTTATCCTGGATCCGCCCCTGGATATTTGTCATATGGTATAAAGCTCTTTAAATGATACAGAGTATACAATGATTGTGTTTAGTACCTGCCTCCTCTGTCTCACTTTACTGCTGATGCAGTGTTGCACACAGACTGGCAGCAGGGTTAGCCACAATGAGTCTGTTTCAAAGCTGGACTTTGTAGTGGCAGACTGGTGAAAATTTTCAGTCCGCCTTTCACATGGATGCCAGGCTGCAGATCACTTTATAATGTAAAATCACTAAGATCGTACGTATGAATAGCAATATACTGTAATAAAATATTAGCTTTCACTATGTTGTTTCAGCACCCGAAATGATGAAATTCACTAAGAATCACTACAGTATATCACTACAGGTGGTCATACTGTAGTTACCTTTTCGTGGGTTTCAGTTACCGCAAAGGACACATGGCGTATACTTTTGACAAAAACTGCAATGTAGAAATGTGCTCTGCTATAAATTTCATGTTAGATATGTTTTACATTGTAGCTTAATTTTAATACATACTGCAAAGAAATCTCTTTTATGCAGAGAAGACGCTCGCAAAGCATTTCACATATTGAGATCAGATAAGGTGCAGTCATGTTCGGATATCCTTCTGAACTATTTCCATACTACCCCAAGGTACTATAGGCACCTCTGACCATGCATTGATTTCAGGGGCAAACGCAGGATTTTAAGAAGGGGGTTTCCAGAGGTGTGGAGCAAAATACAGAGATGGACACTTAGGTGACCCAGTATATGTTTTGAAGTCCCGCGGGTGGTAGGGGGTTTTATATTAACCGCTCAGCATGTAGGGCCTGGATCAGTAATTTCCACTAATTACCCCTTTACTGCACAGATGGTGGGAGAAGGGGGCATTGGGCTGAATGAAGGGGCCCTGATACATAACTTCCAGGGTGGTAGGGGATGTTTAATATGCAGAGGAGGGGTGTATAGTGGAGTGGGCTTATTATTCATAATTTTCTGGTGGGAGGACAACTTGCTTGACTGCAGATATCTCCAGTTCCCGGAAATAGATTTCTTAGATCTTAATGGAATTAAAACCTAGAGAATCCCACCTACCAAATGGTGTTGGGACGAGGAGATCAGAGTTCAGGAGGCAGAGCAATCTGCCAAGGAGTATATAAAACTACATACCAGGTGTGTGGAGCTGGAGCAGTAACCAGCTGCTGGAAGGCTGATATCTCTGGTTCTGGGAACAGTAGAGACAAGCTTCTAATGTCCTTCAAAGGGGGAGAGTCCCAGATTTTGGAATATATCCTAAGAAAAACTCTACATCAAACAGAACCTGAAATATCTGACTGGGAACAGCAATTAACAGGCTTGGATGGGGACCACTGCTTTGAAGTCAGATATCTCCGGTTTCCAAGGTCCGATTTTAAAAATTCTTGTACTCTTGGAAAGAGGGGACCCTCAGCTTTCAGACAATGGCCCTAGGGGGGGTTTCTGGGTACTCGGAAACCCCCCCTGCGTGCGCTACTGGATTTCTACTGTTACTGTAAGCTATGTCCCTAAGCTGCATTGGATGCTAAATTGCCAGATGAGAAAGTGGTAAAGAAACCTCTTTTTTTGCAGAAGAGATGCTCACAAGGAATTTCACACAGTGCACTCCATTCACGTGCAGTCATATTTGGCTACCCTGCTGAACTCTTTCCATACTGCCACAATCTGCTTATGCTTTGATTTCTGCTATTGTACGCTCTGGCCCTTATTCTGATCTGGGCGGTACGGCCCGCGTGCGGCCGTACCGCCGATGTTTTCGCTCTGCACATGCGCAGAGGTCACTCTGCGCATGTGCAGGGGAAATCGCCGCACAAAAATTTTATACGCCGCAAAGGGGGCGTATAGGGGCGTGAGGGGCTTAATAGCCTCATTTACCTATGAATACGCCCAGCGTTTCATGGGCGTTCCCATGCAAACGCGGGGCGTATGCATGGTAATGAGGCTATGACGCCAGTGATGGGGGCGGAAAGCTGACATCGCCGGATGTCAGCTCTCCGCCCTCATACAAGCTTTCACACGGAAGATTGTCCGTGTGGTCTAAGCTTGCGGGAGCTGCTGGAGCGTGCGGCCCTGCCTTCGATGGTCGCCGACCATCGAATGCAGGGGGCAGCTCCCACCATGGTGGAGGCGTACGCCCCACCATTTTCATGCGGATCGCCAGCCGTCCGCGTACGGACGGCCGTGGCGATCCGTATTGTAGGCGGGGATTGGTTTGTGCGGCCGGAGCAACGTATGCGGCTCCGGCCGCACAGACCAGAATAAGGGCCTATGTCCCCAAGTTGCATTGGACACTACAATGCCTGATTTGAAAGTAGTAAAGAAACCTATTTTTGAGGAAGAGATGCTTGCAAAGCATTTCACACAGTGAGCTCAGTTTAGCACATGTTGTGCACCTGCCCTCTTTCCAGCATCTCTCACTCCTATTCAGTCCCACTGAGACTGTGCTCACTGCTAACAGCTCTGCACCTCTCTGCTCCATCAGCCTCCTTCTCTTCATTGCAGCAACAAGTCTAAAAGCATTCAATGCAGCTGAGTGGCAAAGCATAGATCTAAAAGTTTGGGGTAAGGTGCCTACAGTATATAAGGAGACGGCTAAGCAGAGTCCCAGTACATTGGTTAACACACATAGAATGCGCTCTGTCTAAGTCTGTCTGATGTAACACATGATCCAGGGTAGATTGGTTCTCTTCATCCCAGGTAGGAGTCCCAGGATCAGACGAACCAAAGACCCAATTGGAGGGCCTCCAGTTGACTTCTGTCTCTTGGAGACCCAGGATCCACATCATATTATTATTATTATTATTATTATTATTATTATTATTATTATTATTACAGTTACCCCTATGGATTCTACTGAAGAAGAGGATTAAAGGGTGTTGAGTGGGTATGTACAGATATGGCTATGCTCATTGTTGCTGCTATCACTCCATCCAGGTTTCCTAGTCACACCATACGAATGGCAAGCTAAGGCGCACTAAAGCTTAAGAGTATTCAAAGTAGTAGTATGTTTATTTATAAGGCGCCGCAAAGTGTCCGCAGCGCCGTACATAGCAAACAAAAAACAAATTACAAGGTAACGTACAGGGTGTGTTGAAAAATACAGTATAAATAGGGGTATAGCTGGTAGAACTAAAATCAGCATCAGTTCAGAAGTAGGTGTCAAAATTGTCGAGGAGACTGAAGATGAAGTAGAGGAAGGGAAGAACAGGACAGGAGCACAGGTGAGGTAATGAGGTAGGGTGAGTACGTGAGGAAGGAGGACCCTACTCTGAAGAGTTAACATACTAAAAGGAGGTGGGTGGACGAACGAAAAACAATAGGATAAGTAGGAATGGATGGGAACGGAGGCAGGATAGGAGGAGCAAAATAGGTTAGGAGGAGGGATAGGCTAGTCGAAAAAAGTGTGTTTTGAGGTAGCGCTTAAAGGACGTAAGGAAATCAGAAAGGATGGGTGGCGGGAGGTTGTTCCAGTGCAGGGGGGCAGCGCGAGAGAAGTCTTGGACACGGGAGTGGGAGGAGGTGATTAGGTGAGAGGTCAGTCGGTGGTCAGCGGCGGAGCAAAGAGGACGGGAGGGAGTGTGGATAGAGATCAGTGAAGAGAGGTAAGGAGCTGTGGAGAAGGAGAGAGCCTTGTAGGTGGTGGTGAGGAGTTTAAAGAAAACTCGGAAAGGAATGGGGAGCCAGTGAAGAGATAGACAGAGGGGGGAGGCGGAGGTAGAGCGGCGGGAGAGGAAGATGAGCCTAGCAGCAGCGTTTAAAATGGATTGGAGAGGTGCGAGGAGGGTGAGAGGTAGCCCAGAGAGAAGGATGTTGCAGTAGTCAAGGCGGGAGATGACAAGAGAGTGAATGAGAATTTTGGTCGCGTCAGTGGAGAGGAATGGTCTGATGCGGGAGATGTTGCGTAGGTGAAAGCGGCAAGACTGTGAGAGAGCACGAATGTGGGGGGTGAAAGAGAGGGAGGAGTCAATGATGACACCGAGGAAGCGCGTTTGGTCGGTGGACGTGATCTCAGTTTTACCAATGCTGATGGAGATAGTGGGAGAAGAGGGGATGTTCAGGGAAGGTACTGTATGTGATTGTATGTATGTATTTAGGTGTGCATGTACTGTATGTGTGATAAACTTTTACTTTCACGGTGTGGGTTTTCTGTGGTTATTGTAATATTTATTTTACAGGTGTAACTACAGGTATCAACAGGCACTTTAATACACTGCATGCTGGAACTTGTGGTTCTCAGTGAGGAAATCTTGCTGGGACCTCTAGTTTGACAGATAAAACATAAAATTAATTCTATATTTACTAGAGATGTGCGGGTTCGATTTCTCCCGGATTTCCTCGGTTCTGAAAGCGGGATCTTATTGGCTATTGGCTGTCACATGTTTTGAATAGCCAATAAGATCCCGCTTTGAGAATTGCGTAAATCCAGATAAAACTGAACCCGCACATCTGTAATTTTTACAACTCAGCACCAAGGGAAATCCAGCCAGGGCTGACTAGTTACTGGCCACAGTGACCCCTGTAAATGTGACCCCAGCTATTGCATTACCTTGACTAGTGGAGCCTGGTGATGGTTCTTAAAATATGGGATGCCCCCACATCTATTTTCTGCAGTAATTTTGGAACCAGGATGAACCAAGTGTCTGGTGCTTGTTTTTTAAATGCAGGGGAAGCCTATGCAATTTCCCCACTGGTATTTTAAGAACTAGCACCGGTTTAAAGAGCCCCGTTGCATAAACATCCATTCACAGCCTAGGGGGCGAGGACCACATCATTCGATGGTCGCCAACAATTGAATGATGTGGAGTATACGCGCAAAACGAAGCCACTAAAAGATGCCTTAGCTTTGCATGCACCCTGTACGAGGACAGGATCTGGTGATGTCAGCTGCCCGCCCTTGCAGCTTCATCACTGCCTCATTTCCATGGGCATATCCATCCACCGCCATCCCACATCTTCTGCCCACACTAGTGGGTGCAACTGGGACAGCGAACTTGTAGTTTGCCATGCCCGTTCGTCAGAGGCGTAACTAATATTGTGGCGCCCCCCCGCCAAAAAATTACCTTACCCCTCCGCATGCCGCCGCCGGCCCCGCATTCAGTCCGGCACCGCAGATAGCCTCTTGGCTCCGTCTCCTGCAGTAATGAAAAATGACACGACAAAATGGCTGCCCCCGTACAGCAGACAGTTTTTTTCGGGATGTTAGAGGAGGCGGCGGCCTCCTCTAGCATCCTTAAAAACTGTCTGCTATTAGGGGGCAGCCATTTTGTCGTGTCATTTTTCATTACTGCAGGAGACGGAGCCCGGAGGCTATCTGCGGTGCCGGACTGAATGCGGTGGCGGCGGCATGCGGAGGGGTAAGGGGGGGTCTGACCAGAGTGCCCGGGCACCTGGGGCGCCCCGCTGGCGCTTGCTCCCCCAAGCAGCCACGGTGGCTGCCTTACGGTAGCTACGCCTCTGCCGTTCGTACCCAGTGCATGCACATGTGCAGGAATGTGCAAGGACACAAATCATGAGAACTCGGCAGCTTAGTAAATTACGATACAGAATCCACCACAACCAAAGCCTTTAATATATTACAAATATAGGTAATTTCACCTAAAGCAAAAGCCGCAGCAGTAAAACAACCACCAGAGCGCTTGCAGTACAACATCGCTGTGGACGAACCTTTCAGATCAGAGCAAATATCCCTAATTGGTTTCTTGTAAAGTGCTCTCAGGGGGGAGACGGAGACGGGTAATAAACATATCTGTAGTCATGACTAATTATCAGCAATTTTAATTGGCTTCAATCATCCCAGATTTTCTTTTTCCTTTGGTTCATTAGTGTACCTCGAGAGATTTGTTGTACGGCAAAATATTTTAATCAGGTAATTAATAAAATAAACTCGTTATAGAATGCTTAACATGTGTATTTTACAAAATTGCTCATATTTTTTTTGCAACCCCCCCAAAAAAAACATTCATTATTTAAACTCTAAAGAGCAAAGGCCGAAGCCTGTAAGAGAACACTAATTGAAATATTTTTTTTTTTGTCTAAATGAACAAGTCGGGTGTTTTGGTGACACTGTTTTCATAGTGTGACGCTGAATTGGCAGAGGTACAATAGCTACTGTAAATGTCTCAATTACTGTAGCTGTACCTTTGCATTTTGTGGTGTATTTGACATTTTCCCTGGTTACAGACATACACAGATTTGGCACTTTCTTACATACAATGGGCCTGTAGCCCAACCGGTGGCTTGGGGGAGCCGGCGCTGTGGTGGCACATGGCCTCTGCAGATTCCATTGGGTCTGGCTGTCTACATGGAATCTTCTGAAAATGTCCATCCAAAAATGGCCACCATCTTGGAGGAGATGCATGCTAGAGGTCCTACTGGATAGATGGAAAGATGCTAGAAGTCCTACTGAAGTTATAGATTCTGGGAAGTGTTTTATTGAAGCAGCTCATAGAAGCATCCTGGATGGAAAGAACACCTCCCAGTGGGACTGCCTTGGGTGACTGGCAGGTCAGACATCCAATAGGAAGTCTCTTCCAGTAACAGTGAAGCCAGTAACCCACTGGTAAAGAAACAAGCAAAACATTACTGGCAATGAATAAGAAACCCCTGGTTATGAGTGTGTAACCCCTGGTAATAAGCATGAAACCCCTAGCAATGAGCATTTAATGGTACTTGTTTCCTAGCACGGCACCAACTATTTACATTGTATGGCATTGGATCTGAAAAATCGGTCGCATGCGATGCAATTGATTTGAACCGATTTTTAATTGTACAGCCACCCTGATGGCCAGGGGCGGATTGGCCATTAAAGTCACCGGGAGGTTTCCCGGGAGGCCGGCCGCCCCTGAGGCCGAAAGCTGTACTGCACATGGCTGCCCCTCTTCCTGCTGCAGCTTCAAGCATATGCACAGCGTGAGCAGGAGGCCAGCCAGAGCGAACACCAGCAGCAGCTCATCAGGTAGTGGAGCTGCTGCTGGGAAGACAGCGGGGATGCCACAGGGGGATTGGGCAAGTATCAAAGGAGCCCCTCTCCCCCCGTGACACACAGGACCCCCTTGCCTTTCCCCCTGCTGCTGTTGCACTCTGTGGCTGCCGCTGTCTGTCACAGTACAGGCAGCGGCGCCAGCAGCATCAAGCACAGCAGAGGCTGAGCTGAGACTAATTCCCAGCTCCCAAGTCACAAGTCCCAACCCCCTCAGCTACATTATAGTGTCACAGCAGGCAGCAAAGCCTGGACAGGGGGCAGAGCTACACGGTGCACGAGTGGGCGGGGCTACACGGATGAGGGGGCGGAGCTACACAGGAGAACACCAACAGGGCTGATGAAAGGAGAGGGTGAGCTGCCTGCCACACAGATTGCAAGGTAAAAAATAAAGTTTGTAAGAGAGAGTGTACTGTCATAATGGTGTGGGCATTATGTCCAGAAGGAGCCATTCTCATTGTACCTGTCCCCAGCGTGCCAATCACCGTGGTGCGCTGAGGATTCTGACATGTGTGTGTCTCCAATGCCCGCCCCATTCCTGGCAATGGACATGTGAGTGTCTGAGACACTGGCATGTCCATGTATGCTGGTGGGCCACCTGCTTTTTTGGCGCATCTGGGGCGCCAGCAGCAACAATGACGCTACTACTGTCATCAACTGTTGTGGGCATAACATATAGGCAGCACTACTACTGTCGGCAGCTGGTGTGGGCACTACGTATAGGCAGCACTACTACTGTAGGCAGCTGCTGTGGGGGCACAACGTATAGGCAGTGCTACTACTGTCTGCATCTGGTGTGGGTGTTACGCATCACTACTTCTATCGGCAACTGGTGGGGGCACTACGTATAGGCAGCACTAATACTGTCAGCAGCTGGTGTGGGCACTACGTATAGACAGCACTACTACTGTCAGCAGCTGGTGTGGGCACTACGTATAGGCAGCACTACTACTGTCAGCAGCTGGTGTGGGCACTACGTATAGGCAGCACTACTACTGTCAGCAGCTGGTGTGGGCACTACGTATAGGCAGCACTACTACTGTCGGCAGCTGCTGTGGGGGCACTACGTATAGGCAGCGCTACTACTGTCTGCAACTGGCGTGGGAGTTAGGTAAAAGAAGCGGGATGCAGTGTAAATCCCGGCGGTCGGGATCCCGGCGTTCAGAATCCGGACGCTGGAATCCCGTTCGCCGAAATCCCGACACTTTCTCCCCCCGTGGGTGTCCACGACACCCCCGGAGGGAGAAAAAATTAGCGTGTCGAGCGCAGCGAGGCACCGGGCCTGCTGCGTAGCGAGCCCGCAATGGGGGACGATCCACGTCTCCCCCTTGTCGGGATTTCGGCGATCGGGATTCCAGCGTCGGGATTCTGAACGCCGGGATCCCGACCGCCGGGATTTAATACTGAATCCTAAGAAGCACTACTACTGTCTGCATCTGGTGTGGGTGTTACGTATCACTACTACTGTCGACAGCTGGTGTGGGCATAACATATATGCAGCGCTACTACTGTCGGCATTACGTATAGGCAGCGCTACTACTGTAAGCAACTGGTGTGGGCATCACGTATAGGCAGCGCTACTACTGTCGGCAACTAGTGTAGGCATTATGTATAAGCAGCGCTACTACTGTCAGCAACTGGTGTGGGCATTTGGTATAAACAGCGCTACTACTGTCGGCAACTAGTGTGGGCATTAGGTAAATGCAGCGCTACTACTGTCGGCAACTAGTGTGGGCATTAGGTAAAAGCAGCGCTACTACTGTCTGCATCTGGTGTGGGCATTAGGTATACGCAGCGCTACTACTGCCGGCAACTAGTGTGGGCATTAGGTAAAAGCAGCGCTACTACTGTCAGCAACTGGTGTGGGCATTAGGTATAAGAAGCGCTACTACTGTCTGCATCTGGTGTGGGCATTAGGTATAAGAAGCGCTACTACTGTCAGCAACTGGTGTGGGCATTTGGTATAAACAGCGCTACTACTGTCGGCAACTAGTGTGGGCATTAGGTAAAAGCAGCGCTACTACTGTCGGCAACTAGTGTGGGCATTAGGTAAAAGCAGCGCTACTACTGTCAGCAACTGGTGTGGGCATTAGGTATAAGAAGTGCTACTACTGTCTGCATCTGGTGTGGGCATTAGGTATAAGAAGCGCTACTACTGTCAGCAACTGGTGTGGGCATTAGGTATAAGAAGCGCTACTACTGTCAGCATCTGGTGTGGGCATTAGGTAAAAGCAGCGCTACTACTGTCGGCAACTAGTGTGGGCATTAGGTAAAAGCAGCGCTACTACTGTCGGCAACTAGTGTGGGCATTAGGTAAAAGCAGCGCTACTAATGTCAGCAACTGGGGTGGGCATTAGGTATAAGCAGCACTACTACTGTCAGCAACTGGTGTGGGTGCATGTATAATCAGTGCTAAAGACTTTTGGCAACTGGTGTGGGTGTTACATATTTAGTGCTACTACTGAGGGCAACAGTGGACATTAAGGGGGGAATTTACTAAAGGAAATTTGTAAAAAATTGGTGTATTTGTATCCAGAAATACACTTATTTTTGACATTTACTTTCCCGAAAATACGACAATTCATATTCGTATTGATAGCACATCAATACGAATACGAATTGCCCAGTGTCCCGTATCAGTCCAGGGGTGCCCACATGTGTGCCGTATAATTCCATGTCTGCCGCTATGTGTGCCTTATCAGTCCAGGGGTGCCGCCATCTGTGCCATATAATTCCAAGTGTGCTCTATCAGATCAGGGGTGCTCGCATGTGTGACGCATAATTCTTGGGGTGAGCAAAGTGTGTCATATAATTCATGGGTTGTTGCCAAGTCGGTTGTATAATTCATGGGGTGCTGCTAAGTGTGTCGTATCAGTCCATGGGGTGCCTGCATGTGTGTCGTATAATTCCTGGGGTGAGCCAAGTCTGACGTATAATTCATGGGGTGCTGCCAAGTGTGCCATATCAGTCCAGGGGTAAGCCAAGTGTGCTGTATAATTAATGGGATGCAGCTAAGTGTGCCTTTTCAATCTAGGGGTGCTGCAATTTTTCATTAATATAATAAAACAGTTTTTTTTCTTTTTACTGCAGGAGTGTCACCATGTGTGCTGTATCAGTCCACGGGTTCCGCCATATGTGCTGTATAATACCATGTGTGCCGCCATGTGTGCTGTATCAGGTCAGGGGTGCCACCATCTTTGCCGTATTATTCCTGGGATAAGGCAAATCTGCCGTATAATTCATGGGGTGCTGCCAAGTGTGCTGTATTAGTCCAGTGGTGATGCTAAGTGTGCCGTATCAGGTGATGCTAAGTGTACCATATCAGTCCAGGGGTGAGCCAAGTCTGCCAAATAATTCCTGGGGTGAGCCAAGTCTGCCGTATAATTCATGGGATGCTGCTAAATCTGCTGTATTAGTCCAGGGGTGATGCTAAGTTTGCCGTATCAGTCCAGGGGTGATGCTAAGTGTGCTGTATTAGTCATGGGGTGATGCCAAGTGTGCTGTATTAGTCCAGGGGTGATGCTTAGTGTGCCATATCAGTCCAGTGTTTGTGCCGCCCACTTGTGTCGCTTATCATAGTCATCCAGCTACCTTGGTGCAACCTTTTGTCCTAAAAACCATATTGTGAGGTGTTCAGAATAGACTGGAAATGAGTGGAAATGAATTCTGCGATTTTAGCAGTTTTTATGCTTTTTTGAAAAAAAAAATCTGCGATTTTAGCAGTTTTTATGCTTTAAAAAAAAAAAAAAAAAATACATGAAAAGTGGTCGGTGTACACCCCTATATATAAGCAAAGCTACTACTGTGGACATTTTGTTTAATTGGCACTACTGTGAAGAGTAATGTGAATAAGGGGCACTAGTTGCTGTGCAGGGCAATAACTAGGAGTGTGCCAGTAGTGCCTTGCTTAGGACTGTCCAGTAGTGCCTTGCTTAGGACTGTCCAGTAGTGCCTTGCTTAGGACTGTCCAGTAGTGCCTTGCTTAGGACTGTCCAGTAGTGCCTTGCTTAGGACTGTCCAGGAGTGCCTTGCTCAGGACTGGACATGACTGGATTACACAGTGAGCAGTACTGAAGGCATACTGTAATAGGCACTTCTCTGGGCATTGTGTGTATAAGCAGGAGTACTTCGGGCATTACGCATAGCATAATGTCATATGGGCATTAAAGTGTGCAACATATTGTGTAAGGGGAATTACGGTGTGTGGCAGAATGTGTAAGTGCATCACAATGTGTGTCATAATGTGAAATAGGCAGTACTGTGTGGCATTACCGTGTGTGTCATAATGTGTAATGGGCATTACTGTGTTATTGGTACTGTTATGTTGCCACGCCCCTTCCCCATGAAGCCTAGGTGGAAAAGCATGCATCTTTCAGCTTCAAGTTTGGCAGCCATACTGATGTAGTAACCCTGCCTACTGCTGTGCTGGCCACGCCCATTTTGTTTTTGGTGCCGCCCACATGAGGCCGCTTCCTGAGATTTTCCAGGGCCACTTTTGGTCCCCAATCCGCCCCTGCTGATGGCTGATTACAATGTTAAATGCCCCCCAGTCCCGATTTTTAATTGTATACCCACCTTGATGGGTAATTACTATGTCAAATGCCCCCCCATTGTTAATGCCACGTTCAATGCCAACCGAGCGAGCCCGCGAGGGGCAGTGGTACGCGTCCTCTAACCTTTTCTTACCCCCACTATCCACGTCGGTGTGGAGTTGATTTTATATACTGAGCCTGAAGCGTGGCGAGCGCAGCGCATTACTTCACATGTATTCCGCGTCCCCTCGCGGGGCTCGCTATGCTCGCCACGCTTCGGGCTCGATGGTTCGCTGCGCTCGCCACACTATATATAATCAACTCCATTCTGACGTGGATAGTGGGGGTATGAAAAGGTCGGAGTACGTGTACCGCCGCCCCTTGCGGGCTCGCTAAGCTCGCCACGCTTCAGCTTGGCATTTATCGTGGCGTTAACAATGGGGGGGCATTTGACATAATAATTAACCATAATGGTGGGTATACCATTAAAATTCGGGCATTTTACATTGTAATCAGCCATCAGGGTGGCTGTACAATGTAAAATCGGGTCGGTCGCGTCGCATCACATCACATGCTATTGTAATGGCATGCGATGCGACCGATATTATTTATATTTAAATTGTATGGGAACGACTTTAAACCCCGAAAATTGGGTCGGTCGGGTCTGATCGGGTCCCATCGCATACCTTAAGTTATGGTATGTGATGGGACCCGACGGGCGCCGTGCTAGGAAACAAGTACCAATTTAATAAACAAAACAAAAAAAAATTATATATATATATATATATATATATATATATATATATATATATAATGGCTTGCAATGCCCGGCACTCAAAGTAATAACGGCAACTTGGAAAGGTGCACTGTCTCCCTTCTGGGATAAATATAGAAACAGCATGCACAGGCACTCTTTCAATAACAGCTAATCCAATAAATAAAGGACACCCACGACGGTAGGCATTACCTACCGTCGTGGGTGTCCTTTATTTATTGGATAAGCTGTTATTGAAAGAGTGCCTGTGCATGCTGTTTCCATATATATATATATATATATATATATATATATATATATATATATATATATATTAAATGTACATTTTTGGGCAGGGGGACGCAACATTTCAAGTTATGCCACTGTGCCTGATTCATATTTGTATGTAATCCCTATGGTCTGAGTATAAATGTGATGTGTGTGGGTCTGTAGAAGATTGCCAGAGCCTGTAACCATAGTGAACCGCGACCCTTGATCACAATGTTCATCCGAAGTTGCGTACTTACCCAGCAGGCATCAGTCCCCTACAGATGCGTCCTGCTGCATTAGAGCAGAATTACACAGGGGACATTTTCCCTAAAATGTTTCCACTCAAAACATTTGGGAAATGTCCACAGCACCATTCCCCTAGTGACTTTAGCTGCGCAGCGATTGTGGGTGGTGGGCCCTGGAGCAGGACCATGCCAATCAGCACCAGTCTTACAGTATATAAAGTAAATCTCATTCTTGGTAAACCGGGGACTAATTTTTGTAGAACTGTTTGGAATGCGTTGTGCTCTGCGCACGTCATTGGTAGAGTCTTGCGCTGTGCAGGTACTGCAGACACTGTGTACACATACACTAGAAGTGGGGAGGAGGCGGTTTTCCCTGAAGTGCCCATATCTTTATCGTACTTAAATGTTTTTTATTTCACTAGCAGAACAAAAGCTGACGGTTATTTATAATGATCGTCAGAAAACTTTGCTTTCCCACTTGACACATAAAAGGCGCCGCTCCCAGTGTGAGCTGCCGGTGGGAGATTCATGTCTCGCTTTTGAAAATATTGTAAAATTAAATCTGTACTAGACTGAGAAATGGATGATAGAGACTTCACATCGGGCCACTTTTACTGGTTCGTTATGATGTCAGCACTAAACCGTCTGTCAATCAGTGGTAAGGAGAGTTCGTACCAAACCAAACAGTATTTGTCTAAATACTGTCTGATCTTCCATTACATGTATAATAGTGAGAGATACAGTACAATGTGCGTCAGACCAACAGGCATATTATCTGATGACCGGTGGTGGAGAGACCGACGTGGATAGTGGGGGTATGAAAACTTCGGGAGGACGCGTTCCGTCGCCGCTCGCCACACTTCGGGGTGGCGTGGATAGTGGGGGGGGGGTGCCTAAATCCCAATGGATGTCATACAAGTATATACAGTAGTACATTCAATGGCATTGCACCCTATAGAGGGCAGTGAATAAATGACATAGGAAAATTGCATGAAAAAAATCGTATGCAATGCGATTTCACTACGGTGCCGTATGTATGCAAATTGGGCGCCCGGCTCATACATAAGTACCCTGTATCTTACTGGTGAAAGTTGGAGGTAACCAATTTTGTGTCACATCGTCATCTGTCATCTGTCAGCAATCATCTGTCACAGTGACGTGATGTCGGAGCAATCACACCGAGTTTTCAGCACAGCCGCTGCTGCTGCACAAGTCACATGAGGCTCCGGTGATGCAGGGATCATTGTGGTGTTAGAGCCCCCCCCCCATGTCTGAAACAAAGTAACATGTTGAGCAAGGCTGGAGATAAGCAGAGGTCCCTTGAGTTGAACCTTTAATAAATTCCAAGAAAGCAAGAGCAACACATCAACCCCCCCCCCCCCCCTCCCCCCTGTAACAGATGGTGGATTGCTGCATACTGTACACCAGTGAGGTGCAGGGAGGTCAGAGACTGGGGAGGTACTGGCTAGGATCAGCACCACAATTACACACGCACATATACACATGTAGTTGGGTTCATCATTGCCGCAATGTGTACGCACAGGCAAATGCATTGCAACCAGGCCCGCTGTTCAGGTGATAGTCGAGGTGGATGGGGGCTGCCGCTGTCATTTCAGAGACCAGACCGACTGAGCTGGGGGGCAAACATTATATGGGTTATATCCACCCTCTCTGCTCTGCACCACTACTCCCTCCCTGCTCCACACCGCTACTCCCTCCCTGCTCCACACCGCTACTCCCTCCCTGTCCCACACCACTACTCCCTCCCTGCTCCACACCACTACTCCCTCCCTGTCCCACACCACTACTCCCTCCCTGCTGCACACCACTACTCCCTCCCTGTCCCACACTACTGCTCCCTCCCTGCTCCACACCACTACTCCCTCCCTGTCCCACACCACTACTCCCTCCCTGCTCCACACCACTACTCCCTCCCTGTCCCACACCACTACTCCCTCCCTGTCCCACACCACTACTCCCTCCCTGCTCCACACCACTACTCCCTCCCTGTCCCACACTACTACTCCCTCCTTGCCCCACAGCACTATTCCCTCCCTGCTCCACACCGCTTCTCCCTCCCTGCTCCACACCGCTACTCCCTCCCTGTCTCACACCACTACTCACTCCCTGCTCCACACCACTACTCCCTCCCTGTCCCACACCACTACTCCCTCCCTGCTCCACACCACTACTCCCTCCCTGTCCCACTCTACTGCTCCCTAATTGCCCCACAGCACTATTCCCTCCCTGCTCTGCACCACTACTCCCTCCCTGCTCCACACCACTACTCCCTCCCTGCTCCACACCGCTACTCCCTCCCTGTCCCACACCACAAGTCCTTCCCTGTCCAACAGCAATACTCCCTCCTTGTCCCACACCACTATTCCATCCCTGCTCTGCCACACTACTCCCTCCATGCTCTGTACCACTACTCTAACCCTCTCTCCCTTCTCCACACCACTACTCCCCCCATGCTTCAAAACACAATTTCATCCCTGCTCCGCAAATCTACTCCAATCATCCCTCCCTGATCTGCATCACTACACCCTTCCTGCTCCACACCACTACTCCCTCCCTGCTCTGCACCATTAATCCCTCCCTGCTCCACACCACTACTCCAATCCTCCCTCCCAGAGCAGCACCATTACTCCCTCCTTGCTCTGCACCACTACTCCAATCATCCTTTCCTGCTCCATACCTCTACTCCCTCCCTGCTCTGCACCATTAATCCCTCCCTGCTCCACACCACTACTCCAATCCTCCTACCCAGAGCACTACCATTACTCCCTTCCTGCTCTGCACCACTACTCCAACACTCCCTTCCTGCTCCACATTGTTACTCCCTCCCAGGCCAAACCACTACTCCCTCCCTGCTCTGCATAATTAATCCCACCCTGCTCCACACGACTGCTCCAATCCTTCCTCCCTGCTCTGCACCACGACTCCCTAACTGCTTTGCACAACTACTCCCTCCCTGCTCCACACCAATACTCCAATCCTCCCTCCCTGCTCCACATCACTACTCCCTCCCTGCCAGCACCACTAATCCCTCCCTGCCCTGCACCATTAATCCCTCCCTGCTCTGCAGCACTAATCCAATCCTCCCTGCATGCTTTGCACCACTACTCCCTCCCCCACACCACTACTCCCTCCCTGCTCAGCACAACTACTCCAATTCTCACTCCCCTTCACCACTACTCCCTTCCTGATCCACACCACTAATCCCTCCTTGCCCTGTACCAATACTCCAATCCTCCCTCTTTGTTCCCCACCACTACTCCCTCATTGCTCTGCACCACTACTCCCTCCCTCCGCAATGCATTAACATTTCACTGCTTAACACTTTAGTAAGAATTATAAAAGTTAATTGGTACTGCATATAGAAATAAAGTTACCTATCATGGCCGACTAATTAACATTTGTGGATCTGATACTTGGAATTCCGCAGTAGCTGGCCGCCCGCATCCCTTGCAGGATAGTCGCAGGAACAGCTTGCAGCAAAAACCGGCAATTAAAAACAGAAATAGCTAATAATTACATGTAACTAAATCCAGGAAATGCTGGGCTTCCTCACCTAAATACGGATCACCCGGCCCACTGCACGGCCTAACGAACCATCGGGGGAAATAATCATATGTTGCTCTTTAGGTTATAATTAGTCGTGGCAAAAAGGGAACGGATATCATTAATTGGCAGCGTGAGGAGCGGGATCGGGCCAAAGATAAGATTACTTACACTTGTGAGAGGCGTAGAACACGTGCTGTTATTTTTAAGGTTGTGCACGATTTTATCGGGAACAGGGCCGCATTTCTGGAAAGAACACATCAACTGAAATGAACTGACGAGGGCCTGATTCAGAACTGACAAGGTCTCTGCGCACAAAGGCTGCCCAATAACATTCACATAGGGCCTGATTCAGAACTGACGAGGGCTCTGCGCACAAAGGCTGCTCCATAGCATTCACATAGGGCCTGATTCAGAACTGACGAGGGCTCTGTGCACAAAGGCTGCTCCATAACATTCACATAGGGCCTGATTCAGAACTGACGAGGGCTCTGCGCACAAAGGCTGCTCAGTAGCATTCAAATAGGGCCTGATTCAGAACTGACAAGGTCTCTGCGCACAAAGACTGCCCAATAACATTCACATAGGGCCTGATTCAGAACTGACGAGGGCTCTGCGCACAAAGGCTGCTCAATAGCATTAACATAGAGCCTGATTCAGAACTGACAAGGTCTCTGCGCACAAAGGCTGCTCAGTAGCATTCACATAGGGCCTGATTCAGAACTGACACGGGCTCTGCGCACAAAGGCTGCTCCATAGCATTTACATAGGGCTTGATTCAGAACTGGCGAGGGCTCTGTGCACAAAGGCTGCTGAATACCATTCACATAGGGCCTGATTCAGAACTGACAAGGGGTCTGTGCACAAAGGCTGCTCAATAGCATTCACATAGGGCCTGATGCAGAACTGACGAGGGCTCTGCGCACAAAGGCTGCTCAATAGCATTCACATAGGGCCTGATTCAGAACTGATGAGGGCCCTGCGCACAAAGGCTGCCCAATAGCATTCACATAGGGCCTGATTCAGAACTGACAAGGGCCCTGCGCACAAAGGCTGCTCAGTAGCATTCAAAGAGGGCCTGATTCAGAATTGACGAAGGCTCTGCGCACAAAGGCTGCTCAATAGCATTCACATAGGGCCTGATTCAGAACTGACAAGGTCTCTGCGCACAAAGGCTGCCCAATAACATTCACATAGGGCCTGATTAAGAACTGACGAGGGCTCTGCGCACTAAGGCTGCTCCATAGCATTCACATAGGGCCTGATTCAGAACTGACGAGGGCTCTGTGCACAAAGGCTGCACCATAACATTCACATAGGGCCTGATTCAGAACTGACGAGGGCTCTGCGCACAAAGGCTGCTCAGTAGCATTCAAATAGGTCCTGATTCAGAACTGACAAGGTCTCTGCGCACAAAGGCTGCTCCATAGCATTCACATAGGGCCTGATTCAGAACTGACGAGGGCTCTGCGCACAAAGGCTGCTCAATAGCATTCACATAGAGCCTGATTCAGAACTGACAAGGTCTCTGCGCACAAAGGCTGCCCAATAACTTTCACATAGGGCCTGATTCAGAACTGATGAGGGCTCTGCGCACAAAGGCTGCTCCATAGCATTCACATAGGGCCTGATTCATAACTGGCGAGGGCTCTGTGCACAAAGGCTGCTCAATAGCATTCACATAGGGCCTGATTCAGAACTGACAAGGGCCCTGTGCACAAATGCTGCTCAATAGCATTCACATAGGGCCTGATTCAGAATTGACGAGGGCTCTGTGCACAAAGGCTGCCCAATAACATTCACATAGGGCCTGATTCAGAACTGACGAGGGCTCTGCGCACAAAGGCTGCTCCATAGCATTCACATAGGGCCTGATTCAGAACTGGCGAGGGCTCTGTGCACAAAGGCTGCTCAATAGCATTCACATAGGGCCTGATTCAGAACTGACAAGGGGTCTGTGCACAAAGGCTGCTCAATAGCATTCACATAGGGCCTGATTCAGAACTGACAAGATCCCTGTGCACAAATGCTGCTCAATAGCATTCACATAGGGCCTGATTCAGAACTGACGAGGGCTCTGCGCACAAAGGCTGCTCAGTAGCATTCACATAGGGCCTGATTCAGAACTGACGAGGGCTCTGCGCACAAAGGCTGCCCAATAGCATTCACATAGGGCCTGATTCAGAACTGACGAGGGTCTGCGCACAAAGGCTGCTCAGTAGCATTCACATAGGGCCTGATTCAGAACTGACGAGGGCCCTGTGCACAAAGGCTGCCCAATAGCAATCACATAGGGCCTGATTCAGAACTGACGAGGGCTCTGCGCACAAAGGCTGCTCAGTAGCATTCACATAGGGCCTGATTCAGAACTGACGAGGGCTCTGCGCACAAAGGCTGCTCAGTAGCATTCACATAGGGCCTGATGCAGAACTGACGAGGGCTCTGCGCACAAAGGCTGCTCAGTAGCATTCACATAGGGCCTGATTCAGAACTGACGAGGGCTCTGCGCACAAAGGCTGCTCAATAGCATTCACATAGGGCCTGATTCAGAACTGACGAGGGCTCTGCGCACAAAGGCTGCTCAATAGCATTCACAGAGGGCCTGATTCAGAACTGACGAGGGCTCTGCGCACAAAGGCTGCTCAGTAGCATTCAAACAGGGCCTGATTCAGAACTGATGAGGGCCCTGCGCACAAAGGCTGCCCAATAGCATTCACATAGGGCCTGATTCAGAACTGACAAGGGCCCTGCGCACAAAGGCTGCTCAGTAGCATTCAAACAGGGCCTGATTCAGAATTGACGAAGGCTCTGCGCACAAAGGCTGCTCAATAGCATTCACATAGGGCCTGATTCAGAACTGACAAGGTCTCCGCGCACAAAGGCTGCCCAATAACATTCACATAGGGCCTGATTCAGAACTGACGAGGGCTCTGCGCACAAATGCTGCTCCATAACATTCACATAGGGCCTGATTCAGAACTGACGAGGGCTCTGTGCACAAAGGCTGCTCCATAACATTCACATAGGGCCTGATTCAGAACTGACGAGGGCTCTGTGCACAAAGGCTGCTCCATAACATTCACATAGGGCCTGATTCAGAACTGACGAGGGCTCTGCGCACAAAGGCTGCTCTGTAGCATTCAAATCGGGCCTGATTCAGAACTGACAAGGTCTCTGCGCACAAAGGCTGCCCAATAACATTCACATAGGGCCTGATTCAGAACTGACGAGGGCTCTGCGCACAAAGGCTGCTCAATAGCATTCACATAGGGCCTGATTCAGAACTGACGAGGGCTCTGCGCACAAAGGCTGCTCAATAGCATTCACATAGGGCCTGATTCAGAACTGATGAGGGCCCTGCGCACAAAGGCTGCCCAATAGCATTCACATAGGGCCTGATTCAGAACTGGCGAGGGCTCTGTGCACAAAGGCTGCTCCATAACATTCACATAGGGCCTGATTCAGAACTGACAAGGGGTCTGTGCACAAAGGCTGCTCAATAGCATTCACATAGGGCCTGATTCAGAACTGACGAGGGCTCTGCGCACAAAGGCTGCTCAATAGCATTCACATAGGGCCTGATTCAGAACTGATGAGGGCCCTGCGCACAAAGGCTGCCCAATAGCATTCACATAGGGCCTGATTCAGAACTGACAAGGGCCCTGCGCACAAAGGCTGCTCAGTAGCATTCAAACAGGGCCTGATTCAGAATTGGCAAAGGCTCTGCGCACAAAGGCTGCTCAATAGCATTCACATAGGGCCTGATTCAGAACTGACAAGGTCTCTGCGCACAAAGGCTGCCCAATAACATTCACATAGGGCCTGATTCAGAACTGACGAGGGCTCTGCGCACAAAGGCTGCTCCATAGCATTCACATAGGGCCTGATTCAGAACTGACGAGGGCTCTGTGCACAAAGGCTGCTCCATAACATTCACATAGGGCCTGATTCAGAACTGACGAGGGCTCTGCGCACTAAGGCTGCTCAGTAGCATTCAAATAGGGCCTGATTCAGAACTGACGAGGGCTCTGCGCACAAAGGCTGCTCAATAGCATTCACATAGAGCCTGATTCAGAACTGACAAGGTCTCTGCGCTCAAAGGCTGCCCAATAACATTCACATAGGGCCTGATTCAGAACTGACGAGGGCTCTGCGCACAAAGGCTGCTCCATAGCATTCACATAGGGCCTGATTCAGAACTGGCGAGGGCTCTGTGCACAAAGGCTGCTCAAAAGCATTCACATAGGGCCTGATTCAGAACTGACAAGGGGTCTGTGCACAAAGGCTGCTCAATAGCATTCACATAGGGCCTGATTCAGAACTGACAAGATCCCTGTGCACAAATGCTGCTCAATAGCATTCACATAGGGCCTGATTCAGAACTGACGAGGGCTCTGCGCACAAAGGCTGCCCAATAGCATTCACATAGGGCCTGATTCAGAACTGACGAGGGTCTGCGCACAAAGGCTGCTCAGTAGCATTCACATAGGTCCTGATTCAGAACTGACAAGGGCCCTGTGCACAAAGGCTGCCCAATAGCATTCACATAGGGCCTGATTCAGAACTGACGAGGGCTCTGCGCACAAAGGCTGCTCAGTAGCATTCACATAGGGCCTGATTCAGAACTGACGAGGGCTCTGCGCACAAAGGCTGCTCAGTAGCATTCACATAGGGCCTGATGCAGAACTGACGAGGGCTCTGCGCACAAAGGCTGCTCAATAGCATTCACATAGGGCCTGATTCAGAACTGACGAGGGCTCTGCGCACAAAGGCTGCTCAATAGCATTCACAGAGGGCCTGATTCAGAACTGACGAGGGCTCTGCGCACAAAGGCTGCTCAATAGCATTCACATAGGGCCTGATTCAGAACTGATGAGGGCCCTGCGCACAAAGGCTGCCCAATAGCATTCACATAGGGCCTGATTCAGAACTGACAAGGGCCCTGCGCACAAAGGCTGCTCAGTAGCATTCAAATAGGGCCCTGATTCAGAATTGACGAAGGCTCTGCGCACAAAGGCTGCTCAATAGCATTCACATAGGGCCTGATTCAGAACTGACAAGGTCTCTGCGCACAAAGGCTGCTCAATAGCATTCACATAGGGCCTGATTCAGAACTGACGAGGGCTCTGCGCACAAAGGCTGCTCCATAGCATTCACATAGGGCCTGATTCAGAACTGGCGAGGGCTCTGTGCACAAAGGCTGCTCATAACATTCACATAGGGCCTGATTCAGAACTGACGAGGGCTCTGCGCACAAAGGCTGCTCCATAGCATTCACATAGGGCCTGAATTCAGAACTGGCGAGGGCTCTGTGCACAAAGGCTGCTCCATAACATTCACATAGGGCCTGATTCAGAACTGACGAGGGCTCTGCGCACAAAAGGCTGCTCCATAGCATTCACATAGGGCCTGATTCAGAACTGGCGAGGGCTCTGTGCACAAAGGCTGTTCCATAACATTCACATAGGCCTGATTCAGAACTGACGAGGGCTCTGCGCACAAAGGCTGCTCAGTAGCATTCAAATAGGGCCTGATTCAGAACTGACAAGGTCTCTGCGCACAAAGGCTGCCCAATAACATTCACATAGGGCCTGATTCAGAACTGACGAGGGCTCTGCGCACAAAGGCTGCTCCATAGCATTCACATAGGGCCTGATTCAGAACTGACGAGGGCTCTGCGCACAAAGGCTGCTCAATATCATTCACATAGAGCCTGATTCAGAACTGACAAGGTCTCTGCGCACAAAGGCTGCCCAATAACATTCACATAGGGCCTGATTCAGAACTGACGAGGGCTCTGCGCACAAAGGCTGCTCCATAACATTCACATAGGGCCTGATTCAGAACTGACGAGGGCTCTGCGCACAAAGGCTGCTCAGTAGCATTCAAATAGGGCCTGATTTCAGAACTGACCAAGGTCTCTGCGCACAAAGGCTGCCCAATAACATTCACATAGGGCCTGATTCAGAACTGACGAGGGCTCTGCGCACAAAGGCTGCTCCATAGCATTCACATAGGGCCTGATTCAGAACTGACGAGGGCTCTGCGCACAAAGGCTGCTCAATAGCATTCACATAGAGCCTGATTCAGAACTGACAAGGTCTCTGCGCACAAAGGCTGCCCAATAACATTCACATAGGGCCTGATTCAGAACTGGACGAGGCTCTGCGCACAAAGGCTGCTCCATAGCATTCACATAGGGCCTGATTCAGAACTGGCGAGGGCTCTGTGCACAAAGGCTGCTCCATAACATTCACATAGGGCCTGATTCAGAACTGACAAGGGGTCTGTGCACAAAGGCTGCTCAATAGCATTCACATAGGGCCTGATTCAGAACTGACAAGGGCCCTGTGCACAAATGCTGCTCAATAGCATTCACATAGGGCCTGATTCAGAATTGACGAGGGCTCTGTGCACAAAGGCTGCTCAATAGCATTCACATAGGGCCTGATTCAGAACTGACGAGGGCTCTGTGCACAAAGGCTGCTCAGTAGCATTCACATAGGGCCTGATCACAGAACTGACAATGGGTCTGTGCACAAAGGCTGCTCAATAGCATTCACATAGGGCCTGATTCAGAACTGACGAGACTCTGTGCACAAAGGCTGCTCCATAACATTCACATAGGGCCTGATTCAGAACTGACGAGGGCTCTGCGCACTAAGGCTGCTCAGTAGCATTCAAATAGGGCCTGATTCAGAACTGACGAGGGCTCTGCGCACAAAGGCTGCTCATAGCATTCACATAGAGCCTGATTCAGAACTGACAAGGTCTCTGCGCACAAAGGCTGCCCAATAACATTCACATAGGCCTGATTCAGAACTGACGAGGGCTCTGCGCACAAAGGCCTGCTCCATAGCATTCACATAGGGCCTGATTCAGAACTGGCGAGGGCTCTGTGCACAAAGGCTGCTCCATAACATTCACATAGGGCCTGATTCAGAACTGACAAGGGGTCTGTGCACAAAGGCTGCTCAATAGCATTCACATAGGGCCTGATTCAGAACTGACAAGGGCCCTGTGCACAAATGCTGCTCAATAGCATTCACATAGGGCCTGATTCAGAATTGACGAGGGCTCTGTGCACAAAGGCTGCTCAATAGCATTCACATAGGGCCTGATTCAGAACTGACGAGGGCTCTGTGCACAAAGGCTGCTCAGTAGCATTCACATAGGGCCTGATCACAGAACTGACAATGGGTCTGTGCACAAAGGCTGCTCCATAGCATTCACATAGGGCCTGATTCAGAACTGACGAGGGCTCTGTGCACAAAGGCTGCTCCATAACATTCACATAGGGCCTGATTCAGAACTGACGAGGGCTCTGCGCACTAAGGCTGCTCAGTAGCATTCAAATAGGGCCTGATTCAGAACTGACGAGGGCTCTGCGCACAAAGGCTGCTCAATAGCATTCACATAGAGCCTGATTCAGAACTGACAAGGTCTCTGCGCTCAAAGGCTGCCCAATAACATTCACATAGGGCCTGATTCAGAACTGACGAGGGCTCTGCGCACAAAGGCTGCTCCATAGCATTTACATAGGGCCTGATTCAGAACTGGCGAGGGCTCTGTGCACAAAGGCTGCTCAAAAGCATTCACATAGGGCCTGATTCAGAACTGACAAGGGGTCTGTGCACAAAGGCTGCTCAATAGCATTCACATAGGGCCTGATTCAGAACTGACAAGATCCCTGTGCACAAATGCTGCTCAATAGCATTCACATGGGCCTGATTCAGAACTGACGAGGGCTCTGCGCACAAAGGCTGCCCAATAGCATTCACATAGGGCCTGATTCAGAACTGACGAGGGTCTGCGCACAAAGGCTGCTCAGTAGCATTCACATAGGTCCTGATTCCAGAACTGGACAAGGGCCCTGTGCACAAAGGCTGCCCAATAGCATTCACATAGGGCCTGATTCAGAACTGACGAGGGCTCTGCGCACAAAGGCTGCTCAGTAGCATTCACATAGGGCCTGATTCAGAACTGACGAGGGCTCTGCGCACAAAGGCTGCTCAGTAGCATTCACATAGGGCCTGATGCAGAACTGACGAGGGCTCTGCGCACAAAGGCTGCTCAATAGCATTCAAATAGGGCCTGATTCAGAACTGACGAGGGCTCTGCGCACAAAGGCTGCTCAATAGCATTCACAGAGGGCCTGATTCAGAACTGACGAGGGCTCTGCGCACAAAGGCTGCTCAATAGCATTCACATAGGGCCTGATTCAGAACTGATGAGGGCCCTGCGCACAAAGGCTGCCCAATAGCATTCACATAGGGCCTGATTCAGAACTGACAAGGGCCCTGCGCACAAAGGCTGCTCAGTAGCATTCAAATAGGGCCTGATTCAGAATTGACGAAGGCTCTGCGCACAAAGGCTGCTCAATAGCATTCACATAGGGCCTGATTCAGAACTGACAAGGTCTCTGCGCACAAAGGCTGCTCAATAGCATTCACATAGGGCCTGATTCAGAACTGACGAGGGCTCTGCGCACAAAGGCTGCTCCATAGCATTCACATAGGGCCTGATTCAGAACTGGCGAGGGCTCTGTGCACAAAGGCTGCTCCATAACATTCACATAGGGCCTGATTCAGAACTGACGAGGGCTCTGCGCACAAAGGCTGCTCCATAGCATTCACATAGGGCCTGATTCAGAACTGGCGAGGGCTCTGTGCACAAAGGCTGCTCCATAACATTCACATAGGGCCTGATTCAGAACTGACGAGGGCTCTGCGCACAAAGGCTGCTCCATAGCATTCACATAGGGCCTGATTCAGAACTGGCGAGGGCTCTGTGCACAAAGGCTGTTCCATAACATTCACATAGGGCCTGATTCAGAACTGACGAGGGCTCTGCGCACAAAGGCTGCTCAGTAGCATTCAAATAGGGCCTGATTCAGAACTGACAAGGTCTCTGCGCACAAAGGCTGCCCAATAACATTCACATAGGGCCTGATTCAGAACTGACGAGGGCTCTGCGCACAAAGGCTGCTCCATAGCATTCACATAGGGCCTGATTCAGAACTGACGAGGGCTCTGCGCACAAAGGCTGCTCAATATCATTCACATATTGCCTGATTCAGAACTGACAAGGTCTCTGCGCACAAAGGCTGCCCAATAACATTCACATAGGGCCTGATTCAGAACTGACGAGGGCTCTGCGCACAAAGGCTGCTCCATAACATTCACATAGGGCCTGATTCAGAACTGACGAGGGCTCTGCGCACAAAGGCTGCTCAGTAGCATTCAAATAGGGCCTGATTCAGAACTGACAAGGTCTCTGCGCACAAAGGCTGCCCAATAACATTCACATAGGGCCTGATTCAGAACTGACGAGGGCTCTGCGCACAAAGGCTGCTCCATAGCATTCACATAGGGCCTGATTCAGAACTGACGAGGGCTCTGCGCACAAAGGCTGCTCAATAGCATTCACATAGAGCCTGATTCAGAACTGACAAGGTCTCTGCGCACAAAGGCTGCCCAATAACATTCACATAGGGCCTGATTCAGAACTGACGAGGGCTCTGCGCACAAAGGCTGCTCCATAGCATTCACATAGGGCCTGATTCAGAACTGGCGAGGGCTCTGTGCACAAAGGCTGCTCCATAACATTCACATAGGGCCTGATTCAGAACTGACAAGGGGTCTGTGCACAAAGGCTGCTCAATAGCATTCACATAGGGCCTGATTCAGAACTGACAAGGGCCCTGTGCACAAATGCTGCTCAATAGCATTCACATAGGGCCTGATTCAGAATTGACGAGGGCTCTGTGCACAAAGGCTGCTCAATAGCATTCACATAGGGCCTGATTCAGAACTGACGAGGGCTCTGTGCACAAAGGCTGCTCAGTAGCATTCACATAGGGCCTGATCACAGAACTGACAATGGGTCTGTGCACAAAGGCTGCTCAATAGCATTCACATAGGGCCTGATTCAGAACTGACGAGGACTCTGTGCACAAAGGCTGCACAATAGCATTCACATAGGGCCTGATTCAGAACTGAATTTTTTCATGCATGCTTCTCCAATAATTGACAGTACTGTGACATATGCAGCCCTGCGATCAGCGCTGAACCAGCCCCATATAGAGAACTTTTTACTCACTGTCCTTAAAAAAAGGTTTGTCGCAAATTTACACATTCCCTCCAACATCTGAAGGGCAGAAATCGGTACACATTCAGAAAGGGGCGTGGCCTCATGGAAATGAGGCGTGGCATCACAAAAAGGGACGTGGTATTACACATTATACCACACATCGCAATGCCCATTACACATTTTAGTAAATGTTGCTATAATGCCAATTACACATAAGTCCACGCACCGTAATGCCCATTACACATTGTGCCACACATCATATGCCCATTACATACTACTGTATATAACAAACCATAATGCCCATTACATATTTGACACATAAATGCTGCTTGCCTACATGTTCATTGCTAGGGGGTTCTTTCTTGATGCCAGGGGCTTCATGTTTGATGCTAAGGGGGCTTCACGCTCATTGCCAAGGGCATGTTGCCAAGAGAGAGTGCATTGCGCGTTGCCAATGGGGGAGTTAAATGCTCATTGTAAAGAGGGGGGGGGGGGATTGCTTGTTGCCAAGGCAGAGTTACAGTAAATGCTCATTGCAAGGGGGGGGGGGGGGGGGTGGGGGCGTGCTCGTTGCCAAGGGGATGTTACAGCTGTGAGCAGCAGTGTGTTGGGAGAGAGCAGGTGTGTTACAGCCATGAGCAGCAGTGTGCTGAGAGACAGAGCAGGCGTGTTACAGCTGTGAGTAGCAGTGTGTTGGGAGAGAGCAGGCGTGTTACAGCTGTGAGCAGCAGTGTGCTGAGAGACAGAGCAGGTGTGTTACAGCTGTGAGCAGCAGTGTGTTGGGAGAGAGCAGGCGTGTTACAGCTGTGAGCAGCAGTGTGCTGAGAGACAGAGCAGGTGTGTTACAGCTGTGAGCAGCAGTGTGTTGGGAGAGAGCAGGCATGTTACAGCTGTGAGCAGCAGTGTGCTGAGAGACAGAGCAGGCGTGTTACAGCTGTGAGCAGCAGTGTGTTGGGAGAGAGCAGGCGTGTTACAGCTGTGAGCAGCAGTTTGCAGAGTGATGCAGGACAGACCATAACAAGCACTGTTTGGCTGCAGACCAGCACAGACGCCCTTATTCTGGTTCACTCACAAAGGCAAATTCCTTCTCAAATGGACAAAACCATGTGCACTGCAGGTGGGGCAGATGTAACATGTGCAGAGAGAGTAAGATTTGGGTAAGTTATTTTGTTTCTCAGCAGGGAAAATATCAACTGACTTCTTTATTTTTACACTGTAATACATACCTCCCAACTGTCCCGCTAAATGCGGGAACGTCCCGGTTTTTGAGGACATTCCCGCGTTCCTCCTGCGGCCGGCAGTGTCCTGCTGCAGTTGGGAGCCCCCCCCAATCTGACAGCATCTATTCAGTGGTGACATGGGGAGAGGGGAAAAGCGGCGGCTGTTGCAGCAGTGCAGTACTGGGCAGGGGCGGATTCAGAAAAAAAATGCTCCTGACAGCAGAGCTGGCGCAGCCTCAACTCATACCTCCTTGCACCTCTAATACCCGGCAAAGGCTTCCACTCCTCCATCCGGCAGCTTCTGCCCCTCACCGCAGCTCTGGCATCCAGCAGCAGTTATATCCCCAGCACCCCACACATTCATCCTCCGTCCTCCTCCCGGCAGCAGCAGCAGCTCCGCCCACCTTCTCCTTCTGGTAGCAGCCATAGGCACGATTCTGTGGCTGCTCAAGGGCTTGAGCACCCACGGAAATTGATGAGCACCCACGGGGGCCCGAGTCGTGCTGCTGGGCCGCAGTTTTACTACTCATACCCGCTATATTATACAGCACACTTCCATCCTGCACGCCGATAAGCATAGCAACCCGGTCCCCACCACACCCCGTGCACTCTTACGTGACCTCACGCACAGCCGCTGGGTGCCAGCGCCAACCTCCCTCCACTCTCACACCGTCACACACCGATCACACACCGTCTGTCTCAGCCTGGGGCAGCTGCTGCAGAGGGGGCAAGGAGGCCGCTTGCTCACCCCAACAAGCGGAGCGGAGTAGGCTGGCAGGAGCGGGACCGGCATCGGACTGTCCTGTCAGCTTCTAGTTTCTTCTCGGGGTGCCTGCAGGGCCAGGAGCTGGCAGCCACTCTGTAAGGCTCTTGTGAGTAAGGTCAGGAAATCCAGTGCACGTTGCTCTACTGGACACAAAATAATAGCTGGTCATTTATAAACCAGAGCTTTTATTACAGCAGCCAGGGGATAAATGCATTTATGTATTTGGCACTGTGTGGGGGGGGGGTTACCTGCACTGTGGGGGCATTTATGTATTTGGCACTGTGGGGGCATTTATGTATTTGGCACTGTGGGGGCATTTATGTATTTGGCACTGTGGGGGCATTTATGTATTTGGCACTGTGGGAGCATATATGTATTTGGCACTCTGGGAGCATATATGTATTTGGCACTGTGGGGGCATTTATGTATTTGGCACTGTGGGGGCATTTATGTATTTGGCACTGTGGGGGCATTTATGTATTTGGCACTGTGGGGGTATATATGTATTTGGCACTGTGGGGGCATTTATGTATTTGGCACTGTGGGGGCATTTATGTATTTGGCACTGTGGGGGCATTTATGTATTTGGCACTGTGGGGGCATTTATGTATTTGGCACTGTGGGGGCATTTATGTATTTGGCACTGTGGGGGCATTTATGTATTTGGCACTGTGGGGGCATTTATGTATTTGGCACTGTGGGGGGCATTTATGTATTTGGCACTGTGGGGGCATTTATGTATTTGGCACTGTGGGGGCATTTATGTATTTGGCACTGTGGGGGCATTTATGTATTTGGCACTGTGGGGGAATTTATGTATTTGGCACTATGGGGGGGGATTTTTGTACCTGCACTGTGGGGGCATTTATGTATTTGGCACTGTGTGGGCATTTATGTATTTGGCACTGTGGGGGAATTTATGTATTTGGCACTGTGGGGGGGATTTTTGTACCTGCACTGTGGGGGCATATATGTATTTGGCACTGTGGGGGCATTTATGTATTTGGCACTGTGTGGGCATTTATGTATTTGGCACTGTGGGGGCATTTATGTATTTGGCACTGTGTGGGCATTTATGTATTTGGCACTGTGGGGGCATTTATGTATTTGGCACTGTGGGGGCATTTATGTATTTGGCACTGTGGGGGCATTTATGTATTTGGCACTGTGGGGGCATTTATGTATTTGGCACTGTGGGGGCATTTATGTATTTGGCACTGTGGGGGCATTTATGTATTTGGCACTGTGAGGGCATTTATGTATTTGGCACTGTGGGGGCATTTATGTATTTGGCACTGTGGGGGCATTTATGTATTTGACACTGTGGGGGAATTTATGTATTTGGCACTGTGGGGGGGATTTTTGTACCTGCACTGTGGGGGCATTTATGTATTTGGCACTGTGTGGGCATTTATGTATTTGGCACTGTTGCCATAATTTGAATATTGGAGGCAACTGTGCTGCGTAATATAAATCAGTATTATTTTGTGGCCACGCCTCTTCCCTATGAAGCCACTCCCCTATATTTTTGGCTTGAGCACCCACCAGCAAAAATATAAATCGGCACCTATGGTAGCAGCAGGCTCCATCCCCTGGTGGCACAAATCCACCCCTGGTACGGGACTCAGTGCAGACGATGGCGGCCTGGTCCGGGGTAGCAGCTGTCTGTGGTGACTGGCTGCAGCTTTCAACACCCCGGCCTTCCAGTGATTCGGCTTCCACGCTGCTTGATGTTTTTGCTGTAGGAGGCCCGCAGCTTCGGGGAGCCAAAGAGCTCTCTGGCTCTCACAGCCCAAGGAGAAGATCGGGGCGGGCGGCTCCCACATGTATTGCTGGGTGGGTAGCGGCGCTAATGGCTGGGTGAGAGGGCTCCTGCACGGTGAGATCATGTCTCAATTACCCAAGCCCAACTGTACTGCTATCAACATGACATCACGCACTGCCCACCACCTGATGCCAGGGGGAGACAAGAGCGGAACAGTCTCCATCCAAGGCCACGCCCCGGCTGCCCACCCATCCTCCCATTGGACATCTCGCTCCGCACCCTCCCTCCCATTGGACAACCCACCCACCCGTGAAATATATATTTTTTTTTTTATGACAGATACCCTGTCATGGCCGCACCCATGCCGACAAGCGCGGGCGGCTGCCGTGCACAATAAGCAGCAGCCGCATTTCTATAGTGTAGTGTGACAGACTCACTGTCTGTCACACTCACTTGTCCGGCAGTGGCACCCGGCGCTCACGCAGCCCCCGCTCCCCCAAGCAGCAGCGGGGGCTGCCTTACAGTATCTCCGCCACTTGGTAATATCGCCTCTATTTTTTGAAGCTTTAGAACATGTACCCCTAGGTGTCCCACACAAATATTTCCCTGCTCTTTGTGTTGTATTTGCTCTTTGTCTAGTCTCCTCTCTTCTGGGATTTATTCTGCAGAATGATGAATCACGTTCCTCTCAGAGAGACATCCAGCACAGAATAAATGGGCCAGTGACATTAAGTGATTATTTACTGACGGGTAGATTTGTGTTGATTCGAGATTGTGTTCCCGGCCGTCAAATGCATCTCGTTTATTTGCAAAACACAAAGTCTGGCAAATAAGAGAGAAAACCACAGCAGAACACACATGTGACCCCAGGACACGGAATTGTGAAGGTTTATTTGTAGTGCTGTTGGCACCAAAGGGTAAAACTTTACACTGCTTGATTGGTGGTATGTAGGGGTCACCCCCTGATGAAGTCTGTACCTGGATGAAATGCGGTGGACATGGCTTAATGTGGTCATGCAAGAGAAGCTTCCTAGACTACCAGCTGACATCGACCCTTGCTCCTGGCGGTGACCGCTTTCACTACCTCGGGTTGTGTATGCCGCTTCCTGCTTAGGAGTGTATCCAGTGATATCTCAGTGTATCCAGTGGATTGCATTTGTGACGGTCGTGTCTCCTATTTTATGCTGGCAGGCTTATTGTGCTGGTGCAACGATGGCGCAATAGATTGCACTGGAATGGGAGCTCTTCCAGGTGCCACAGCCGGTGCCTGCTGGGATCCTCTAAGAGTCGCTACTGACTCCGCCTCCGTGGCTGTGACTGAGTGACTTAATCGAGTGGCATGGTTTGCGATCATGGCATTGTGGCGAAGCCAAACCCCCTTTAACAAAGGCCACACCCTTTTTACATGAGCATGCAGCTCATCAAAGAGACATCAAAATTATGACAGGTGATCTGACTGTGGCAGTTATAGTAGGTGCCCATTCCTGCCCTTTCCTCCATGTGCGGAAAGATCCCTCCTGATTCATACAGAATTCATGGATAAATAATGCAATGTCCCTTCTTACTGCCACTGGCCAATCAGCATCACTAGTATAAACACAACTGGAATGTATGCCCAGTACTAGGTGCATATGCATTAGAAACTGTGTCTTAAATCGCCATACTGTAGCATGGGGCTCATCCTCGTGATCTTGGCTGCAGCTGGGCATCATAGCACTTTCCCGAAGGAACTCTAGATGGGGAAATCGGATTAGGGATATGGGGTGGAGGGGCGCAAGCACAAATTAGTAAAATAAGTGGAAGGAAAGCATTCTCCTCCTCATACGTATTCTGGTTGACTATTGATTCAAGTGCAAAGTTTATTTTTGGGTTTACCATTTTTATTATATTGAAAAGAAGATTCAACAGTTCAATATAAAGACACAATTAATTCCAGTTGGGAGAGGCACGCACTTTATATGATCACAAAGCCCCCATTTATGCTCAGCAGGAGAACAATCAGCAAGTTTTAGGAATGTGGATGGAAGTTAAAAAAAAAACATAAATTAAAATAACTTAAAATCTACTCAATTTGTTTCTAAATTTGAAAATAACTTACTTTGTGATTGCCTCTGTGTTTGTGCATTTGTGAGAGAGAAAGAGATGTAGTTTCACTGACGGCCAACAGATGGCAGTATTTCAGAGATGCACAATCAGACACTACACAAATATATAGATGATGTATAAACTGGACGTCCAGAAAGTAGTCAAAGCGCTTTTGATGTTTTTCTCTTGTCCCAAAAATAAGTTTACTGATTCATTTTGAAGCTTGAATCCTGGTCTAGAATTAGTAGTAGGAGGTTAGGGCTCAGAGTTATGGCAGCTCCAGTCTTCCACTTAAAAATAGTCCCATCAACATGACAGCGCGATTATTGCCAGACAGAACAGGCACCAGCACCACATGGTTGGCCCCAAATCATAAGTATTAAAATGGCGTTCCCATTTGATATATTTATACCATTTTTGTATTTCTATATGTAGGGAGACACTGGGGCGTATCGTGTATGGGTCCAACATGGTCTTGGCGTCCCCTCATCCACCTCCCATAATAGGCCCTTGAACATGTCCCTCTATCCGACGGTGGTTCCGGCAATTCATGCTGTAGGGATATGTGTAACTGGCGATGGTCTCCTGTACTGGTCCCTATATTATACACATACTGTATTATTACTTCTGTGTTTAGTCTATAGCTGGAACACATCGTTATCCACCCACTTCTCTCTACATGGTACCGGAGTTGTCCTATCTATGTTTACTCCTGTACATGAACACCGGGATCAGCACCGCGGACAGCTCCCTGAATAGACATCTATGTTAACTCCTGTACATGAACATTGGGATCAGCACCATGGACAGCTCCCTGAATAGACATCTATCTTTACTGCTGTACATGAACACCGGGATCAGCACCGCGGACAGCTCCCTGAATAGACATCTATGTTTACTGCTGTACGTGTACACTGGGATCAGCACCATAGACAGCTCCCTGAATAGACAACTATGTTAACTCCTGTACATGAACACTGGGATCAGCACCATGGACAGCTCCCTGAATAGACATCTATCTTTACTGCTGTACATGAACACCGGGATCAGCACCGCGGACAGCTCCCTGAATAGACATCTATGTTTACTGCTGTACGTGAACACCGGGATCAGCACCGCGGACAGCTCCCTGAATAGACATCTATGTTTACTCCAGTACGTGAACACTGGGATCAGCACCGCGGACAGCTCCCTGAATAGACATCTATGTTTACTGCTGTACGTTAACACCGGGATCAGCACCGCGGACAGCTCCCTGAATAGACATCTATGTTTACTCCTGTAGATAAACACTGGGATCAGCACCGCGGACAGCTCCCTGAATAGACATCTATGTTTACTCCTGTAGATGAACACCGGGATTAGCACCGCGGACAGCTCCCTGAATAGACATCTATGTTTACTCCTGTAGATGAACACTGGGATCAGCACCGCGGACAGCTCCCTGAATAGACATCTATGTTTACTCCTGTAGATGAACACTGGGATCAGCACCGCAGACAGCTCCCTGAATAGACATCTATTTTTACTCCTGTACGTGAACACTGGGATCAGCACAGCGGACAGCTCCCTGAATAGACATCTATGTTTACTGCTGTACGTGAACACCGGGATCAGCACCGCGGACAGCTCCCTGAATAGACATCTATGTTTACTCCAGTACGTGAACACTGGGATCAGCACCGCGGACAGCTCCCTGAATAGACATCTATGTTTACTGCTGTACGTTAACACCGGGATCAGCACCGCGGACAGCTCCCTGAATAGACATCTATGTTTACTCCTGTACATGAACACTGGGATCAGCCCCGCGGACAGCTCCCTGAATAGACATCTATATTTACTCCTGTACATGAACACTGGGATCAGCACCGCGGACAGCTCCCTGAATAGACATCTATGTTTACTCCTGTAGATGAACACTGGGATCAGCACCGCGGACAGCTCCCTGAATAGACATCTATGTTTACTCCTGTAGATGAACACTGGGATCAGCACCGCGGACAGCTCCCTGAATAGACATCTATTTTTACTCCTGTACGTGAACACTGGGATCAGCACCGCGGACAGCTCCCTGAATAGACATTTATGTTTACTGCTGTACGTGAACACTGGGATCAGCACCGCGGACAGCTCCCTGAATAGATATCTATGTTTACTCCTGTACGTGAACACTGGGATCAGCACCGCGGACAGCTCCCTGAATAGACATCTATGTTTACTTCTGTACGTGAACACTGGGATCAGCACCGCGGACAGCTCCCTGAATAGACATCTATGTTTACTGCTGTACGTGAACATCGGGATCAGTACCGCGGACAGCTCCCTGAATAGACATCTATGTTTACTCCTGTACGTGAACACTGGGATCAGCACCGCGGACAGCTCCCTGAATAGACATCTATGTTTACTCCTGTACATGAACACTGGGATCAGCACCGCGGACAGCTCCCTGAATAGACATCTATGTTTACTCCTGTACGTGAACACTGGGATCAGCACCGCGGACAGCTCCCTGAATAGACATCTATGTTTACTCCTGTACGTGAACACTGGGATCAGCACCGCGGACAGCTCCCTGAATAGACATCTATGTTTACTCCTGTACGTGAACACTGGGATCAGCACCGCGGACAGCTCCCTGAATAGACATCTATGTTTACTGCTGTACGTGAACATCGGGATCAGTACCGCGGACAGCTCCCTGAATAGACATCTATGTTTACTCCTGTACGTGAACACTGGGATCAGCACCGCGGACAGCTCCCTGAATAGACATCTATGTTTACTCCTGTACAGGAACACTGGGATCAGCACTGCGGACAGCTCCCTGAATAGACATCTATGTTTACTCCTGTACGTGAACACCGGGATCAGCACCGCGGACAGCTCCCTGAATAGACATCTATGTGTACTCCTGTACGTGAACACTGGGATCAGCACCGCGGACAGCTCCCTGAATAGACATCTATGTTTACTCCTGTACATGAACACTGGGATCAGCACCGCGGACAGCTCCCTGAATAGACATCTATGTTTACTGCTGTATGTGTACACTGGGATCAGCACCATAGACAGCTCCCTGAATAGACAACTATGTTAACTCCTGTACATGAACACTGGGATCAGCACCATGGACAGCTCCCTGAATAGACATCTATCTTTACTGCTGTACATGAACACCGGGATCAGCACCGCGGACAGCTCCCTGAATAGACATCTATGTTTACTGCTGTACGTGAACACCGGGATCAGCACCGCGGACAGCTCCCTGAATAGACATCTATGTTTACTCCAGTACGTGAACACTGGGATCAGCACCGCGGACAGCTCCCTGAATAGACATCTATGTTTACTGCTGTACGTTAACACCGGGATCAGCACCGCGGACAGCTCCCTGAATAGACATCTATGTTTACTCCTGTAGATAAACACTGGGATCAGCACCGCGGACAGCTCCCTGAATAGACATCTATGTTTACTCCTGTAGATGAACACCGGGATTAGCACCGCGGACAGCTCCCTGAATAGACATCTATGTTTACTCCTGTAGATGAACACTGGGATCAGCACCGCGGACAGCTCCCTGAATAGACATCTATGTTTACTCCTGTAGATGAACACTGGGATCAGCACCGCAGACAGCTCCCTGAATAGACATCTATTTTTACTCCTGTACGTGAACACTGGGATCAGCACAGCGGACAGCTCCCTGAATAGACATCTATGTTTACTGCTGTACGTGAACACCGGGATCAGCACCGCGGACAGCTCCCTGAATAGACATCTATGTTTACTCCAGTACGTGAACACTGGGATCAGCACCGCGGACAGCTCCCTGAATAGACATCTATGTTTACTGCTGTACGTTAACACCGGGATCAGCACCGCGGACAGCTCCCTGAATAGACATCTATGTTTACTCCTGTACATGAACACTGGGATCAGCCCCGCGGACAGCTCCCTGAATAGACATCTATATTTACTCCTGTACATGAACACTGGGATCAGCACCGCGGACAGCTCCCTGAATAGACATCTATGTTTACTCCTGTAGATGAACACTGGGATCAGCACCGCGGACAGCTCCCTGAATAGACATCTATGTTTACTCCTGTAGATGAACACTGGGATCAGCACCGCGGACAGCTCCCTGAATAGACATCTATTTTTACTCCTGTACGTGAACACTGGGATCAGCACCGCGGACAGCTCCCTGAATAGACATTTATGTTTACTGCTGTACGTGAACACTGGGATCAGCACTGCGGACAGCTCCCTGAATAGATATCTATGTTTACTCCTGTACGTGAACACTGGGATCAGCACCGCGGACAGCTCCCTGAATAGACATCTATGTTTACTTCTGTACGTGAACACTGGGATCAGCACCGCGGACAGCTCCCTGAATAGACATCTATGTTTACTGCTGTACGTGAACATCGGGATCAGTACCGCGGACAGCTCCCTGAATAGACATCTATGTTTACTCCTGTACGTGAACACTGGGATCAGCACCGCGGACAGCTCCCTGAATAGACATCTATGTTTACTCCTGTACATGAACACTGGGATCAGCACCGCGGACAGCTCCCTGAATAGACATCTATGTTTACTCCTGTACGTGAACACTGGGATCAGCACCGCGGACAGCTCCCTGAATAGACATCTATGTTTACTCCTGTACGTGAACACTGGGATCAGCACCGCGGACAGCTCCCTGAATAGACATCTATGTTTACTCCTGTACGTGAACACTGGGATCAGCACCGCGGACAGCTCCCTGAATAGACATCTATGTTTACTGCTGTACGTGAACATCGGGATCAGTACCGCGGACAGCTCCCTGAATAGACATCTATGTTTACTCCTGTACGTGAACACTGGGATCAGCACCGCGGACAGCTCCCTGAATAGACATCTATGTTTACTCCTGTACAGGAACACTGGGATCAGCACTGCGGACAGCTCCCTGAATAGACATCTATGTTTACTCCTGTACGTGAACACCGGGATCAGCACCGCGGACAGCTCCCTGAATAGACATCTATGTGTACTCCTGTACGTGAACACTGGGATCAGCACCGCGGACAGCTCCCTGAATAGACATCTATGTTTACTCCTGTACATGAACACTGGGATCAGCACCGCGGACAGCTCCCTGAATAGACATCTATGTGTACTCCTGTACGTGAACACTGGGATCAGCACCGCGGACAGCTCCCTGAATAGACATATCTGGGCTGTAGCTAAAATTAGGTTTTATGACCAACTTACTTTTTATTACACTTACAAAACACAGACTAGAACAGTGCAAAGTACGGACAACAACATCTGTACAGATAATATAATGGAAGCGGGTTATTTAGCTGTTCTGGGAAGGTTATATGACTCAGATAATCTCACCTCTGATATAGAAGATGACGAGAATGTCTACTGCAGAAGCTATTTTGATGGACTTGTTATAATGCAGCCAATCATGTTCCTGGAAACAATGCACACACTCAGAGGGGCATATGTACTAAGCCTTGGGGAGAGATACATTGGAGAGAGATAAAGTACAGACCATCACCCTACTGTTGTTTTTCAAACAGAGCCTGTAACATGACCGTTAGGAGGTGATTGTTTGGTTATTGGGCCCGATTCAGCCCTGATTGCACAGCCGTGAATTCACGCATCCAGTGTCCAGTTAAGTCACCGGCCCGCTAGTGTGAAATTCAGCGTTGCGAATCAATGTGCTCGCTGTGCGAATGGTTGTGTGCAGTTACTCATCCGTTCTCATCCGTGAGAATATGTCCAAAAACCGTCGTAACATAGTGGTGTAACTATAGCCCTGCAGCCCCTGCGGTGGCGGGGAGGCGCTGAGAAGGTGTGGGCGCCGGGGGGTCTGCGGGGCTATAGTTACCCGCTGCTGTCTGCCCATGCCGCCGGCTGGTACCCCGCACCCTCCCCGTGCACAGTACCTCCTGCCGCGGCCGGCGCTTCTGTCAGGTCCCAGCTCTCCCGGCTCCTGCAGCATATAAAAAGTGACTCTCAGAAAATGTCTGCCCCCATACAGCAGACCATTTTTAAGGTTGCTAGAGGAGGCCGCTGCACGGGGAAGGGCGCAGGGGAGGGGGGTTGTTAACCCTATGGGTTGGAGGAGGAGGGGGGGTTTTCTTAACCCAAAAAGGGGGGGGGGCGCTGCCCGAATTTGCGGCAGGGGGGCGGAAAGTTAATAGTTACGCCACTGTCGTAACAGGCTCACCATCAAATGATTTTTACACTGGGCAAAATACAGATTCCTGGGGTCAGACTGGTCCACCAGAGTAAGGGGTAAATTCCTGTTGGGCCCTACTACTAATGGTTTCCCCTGCTTTCATGTGTAGTGAGTTATGGGCCTGTGGCATGGTGGGAACCATGTGGTTCTCCGCCATGATGGTAAAAGTAGTTACCATTGGTCATAGACCATCAATGATTTCAAATCATCGATGGTCAAGGGCTCTCTGGTGTCTGACTACACCCCCTGAGCATGGATCGCAACTATTGCATCCCCTCCAATTGGCCCTTCATGCCCCAGTCCATCAGTGATTCCAGACACAGCTACATACTGTATAAACACGCCAGCAATAATGACATCACAAAGACGCGTTAAATACAGATGAATAAATATAAATGAATGAGGCACACATGGTACGCAGCAGATATTCCATGTACACACGGTGATCGGGATCAAAGTGCACGGTGCCGTGTACAAATTAAATTTAGACTATATAATACATATCTGTACTACAGTATGTAGTCTTTTCAATGCCGCGGGGCTAAGCAACATATCCACAGCACTGGCGGGGGCTGGTGGGGTGCATGGCCGTAGACAGGGACATGCGAGTGGCTCACTCACTCCCGCATCCTACTCTTCAAGGCGGTGTGGAGCAGGGACCAGGTGCTTCCCTGCCTGTCTCTGCTTCAGGGAAAAAGGCAGGGAGTGGAGGAGAGCCGAAAAAAAAATCATTCGATGGTGAGAGACCATCGAATGATATATCAGCCTGTGCGGCTGCCTGTGTGTAAAGTACACGTCCCCTCGGGTGGCATTAACCTTTTGGCTCTGTTGTGAACGTACACAGCCTATGGTAGGTCTGAATCAGGCCCATTGTACGCAGCAGGTATTCCATGTAGCAGTCTCATATACGTAACACATGGAGAGCCGGGATCACATAACGACGAGTAGAATCTCTGACGCTGTGGAGCGCGCTTGAAGTGTCCTGGATTCATAATGTAGGGCAAGATATGTCATGCGGGTGACGTGTGAAGCCTGGAGAGCGGAGAGTGAAATGAGCTGGATGTAATGTGTTATAGACACCGAGCAGCCGCAGAGAGCAGCTGGCTGTATACAGGAAACAGCCCTTATATGGAGAGAGGTTCCTGGCTGCCGCGTCATCTGTGCAGGCGAGTCATCACTATTTCGTATCCGGAGCATCATAGAGGAGAATTCTCCTTACACAGAGACGAGCTGTCGCACTAATTACAGCGTATGTGTAATGCCATCCTCATTTAGCCACATTAGCAATTCACAGGAACGATACCTATCACCGATTACACGCTGCACTTGCCTGGGATAGAATTGAATTTCCGGTGGATCACTTTGCTGATGGCAGCTGTGGCCTAGGCACAGATTTATGTCTGATTAACCCTACCAGCGCAGTAATCGTAATGACACTGTATTGTGGCCCTTATTCAGATCTGATCGCAGTACAGATTTGTTCTCAAAATGGGCAAAACCATGTGCAGTGCAGGTGGGGCAGATGTAACATGTGCAGAGAGAGTTACATTTTGGTGGGGTGTGTTGAAATTGCCATCTAAATTTGCAGTGTAAAAATAATGCAGTCAATATTTACAAACAAAATAACTCCCACAAATCTAGCTCTCTCTGCGCATGTTACATCTGCCCCACCTGCAGTGCAGCATGGTTTTGCCCATTTTGAAAACAAGTTTGTACTGCGATCAGATCTGAATAAGGGCCTGTAAGCGCTCTTCTTGGGCATTAAATGAAATATACTAAGATGGGAGTTCTAAAGAGTTACACGTGGGATGTTGCTATGGGCATTCAGTCAGAATCTACTTATTTATTTAGCATCTTCTAGAAGATAATAAATAGCATCTAATTGGTTGCCCATTGCAACAATCCATCTAAACTGGAACTCCCGTCTTAGTACATGTCTTCAGGAACTAGAGAAATCATTGACAAATAATATGAAAAAAAAAATTGGTACTTGTTTCCTAGCACGGCCACACCGATTTACATCGGGGTGGTCGTGTCGGAAAAATCGGGTCGATCGCATCGCATGCGATTTGGTCGCATGCGATGCGATCGTCGCGACCGACCGATTTTGGACCCGATTTTTTTTTTTTAATTAAATGTAAATCGGGTCCCTGGGACCCGATTTTACATTGGATTCAATGTAAAATATTCCCAACCCCCCCAAATGTCACGGCGTACACCCCACCCCACGATAGACGCCAACACGAAGCGTGGCGAGCGCAGCGAGCCCTCGAGGGGCGGCGGTGCGCGTCCTCCGACCTTTTCATTCCCCTACTATCCACGTCGGCGTGGAGTTGAGAATAGAATAGTGTGGCGAGCGCAGCGAGCCACCGACCCCGAAGCGTGGCGAGCGCAGCGAGCCCCGCGAGGGGACGCGGATACCTTCACAGGTAAACGCGTCCCTTCGCGGACTTCACAGGTGTCCGCGTCGCCACGGACACCTGTGAAGCCCGCGAGGGGACGCGTATAACTGTGAAGGTATCCGCGTCCCCTCGCGGGGCTCGCTGCGCTCGCCAAGCTTCGGGCTCGGTGTCTCGCTGCGCTCGCCACACTATTCTATTCTCAACTCCACGCCGACGTGGATAGTAGGGGAATGAAAAGGTCGGAGGACGCGCACCGCCGCCCCTCGCGGGCTCGCTGCGCTCGCCGCGCTTCGGGTTGGCGTCTATCGTGGGGTGACGACGGGGACATCTAAAATGTGAAATGGGTCATATTGGCCCATTTCACATTTTTCACATTTTTTCAGGATTTCAATGTTAAAAAATCTTTTAACATTGAAGCCTATGTAAAAATCGGGGGCATCGCGTCGGGACCTATGTTAATGGTCCCGACCGACGCGATGCCCCCGATATTTTACCTTTCCCGACACGATTTCAATGTTAAAATATTTTTTAACATTGAAGCCTATGGGGAAATCGCGGGCATCGCGTCGGTCGCGTCGGGACCATTGTTAACGGTCCCGACCGACGCGATGCCCCCAATATTTTGTCCTAGCCGGCCAAATGGACCTGATTTCAAAGGAAATCGGGTCCATCGTATGGATCGTGTACCTTAACTAAAGGTACACGATCCATAAGATATGTGGCCGTGCTAGGAAACAAGTACCAAAAAATTAAGATGACGACATTTTAAATCATCGACTCCTGAGTTGAGTACACGCTAAGCGATATCGCTTCAACCTATATAGCGCTAAAACACTAAACAAACTCTATATCATTAATTGAAGTTGCTGGCCCCCCCCCCCCCCCCCCATGACAAAAAATGCAGTCGTTGACCACGTAGTCAGATTTAAAAGATAAGGATATAGTGTTACACACCAGATGATGTGCACGATAATATCGCTATCGGTATTGTTATGGTGCATATCATTAATACATACCTACTGTATCGCATAGTGGGCGCCAGCTTTAGCTATAAAAGGCTGATTTCTTCTTTAACAGAAAATCTCCTGACTACACGTCCTGGGCATGTTAATAATGGGTGCAGGGCAGGGGCGGATCTAGATTTTTTCTTTTGGGTTGGGGAGGTGGGGGCGGTCTAATACCCCACTGCCCTGGGAGTGCCCATGTTCATCAGCTCATATTTCTGACTGTCTCTCCGCTATCTCTTCTTGGATGTCTCAGCGCTTTCTTAAACTAAACATGTCTAAGTCTGAGGTGATCATCTCCCGCCCTCCCACATCACCTCACCTTCCACAATGTCACTTTCTATTGATGGAACAACGATCTCATCCAGCCACCAAGTACGCTGCCTTGGCGTCACTCTAGATTCCTTTCTCACATTCAGCATCTCTCACAGTCCTGTCGTTTCCACCTCAGAGATATTTCCAGGATCAGACCCTATCTCACCTAGGATGCTACAAAGACTCATCCACTCACTAGTTATATCCAGATTGGACTACTGTAATCAACTACCTTCTGGCCTCCCTGTAAAACACCTCTCCACTCCAGTCTATCCTCATTGCTGCTGCCCGGCTCATCTTCCTCTCCAAACGTACTATGTCCACCTCCCCTCTCTTACAAGCCCCGCACTGGCTCCCCTCTACCTTCAGAATACAATTCTAGCTCCTCACACTCACTTCCACATCCCTCACCCATTCCTCTCCCACCTACATATCTGACCTTGTCTCTCCTTTACACTCCCACCACCCTCTCCGCTCCACAAATGCACATCACCTCTCCTGCCAATGGGTTACTTCCATTCCTGCCTCCAAGATTTGGGCCGTTGAGCTCCTTATCTATGAAACTCTTTACCCCTCCCTATCAGACTCTCCACCTCCCTACAAAACTTTAAATGGGCTCTCAAGATCCCACTTTTTCAATAAACCCAGCCATCTCTCATCCTAACCTTCTGTTTCTGCTCACTGCTACCCCTTCTGTGTAAGCCCGGTCTGTCTGCCCCTCCCCTCTAGAATGTAAGCTCTGATGAGCAGGGCCCTCTCTCCTCATGTGCTTTTCTTAGAATATATGTATCTCTGCCACCCTAATGATTGCTTCAGAGTCCTGTCTCCTGATGCAACCATCTATATTTACCATGTACTTGTTTTAAATTGCATTGTACAGGTTGAGTATCCCTTATCCAAAATACTCAGGACCAGAAGAATTTTGGATAACGGATTATTCCGTATTTTGGAATATTTTTATATTTTAATGATGTATCTTGAGGGATATTGCATTTATGTTGTATAAACACATCAAATACACACAAATATATTTTATTTGTTCATGTAACAAGGTTTCAAAACATGAAACAAAGTTTGTGCCCTATCTTAGATACTGAATTTGAACGCCAAGCAATCACTTTCTTGCAGATATTTAGTGCCAGTTACATACCATGTCCTCAGTAGTGCCAGTTACATACCATGTCCTCAGTAGTGCCAGTTACCTACCATGTTCTCAGTAGTGCCAGTTACATACCATGTCCTCAGTAGTGCCAGTTACATACCATGTCCTCAGTAGTGCCAGTTACATACCATGTTCTCAGTAGTGCCAGTTGCCTACCATGTTCTCAGTAGTGCCAGTTACCTACCATGTTCTCAGTAGTGGCAGTTACATACCATGTCCTCAGTAGTGCCAGTTACATACCATGTCCTCAGTAGTGCCATGTACATACCATGTCCTCAGTAGTGCCAGTTACATACCATGTCCTCAGTAGTGCCAGTTACCTACCATGTCCTCAGTAGTGCCAGTTACATACCATGTTCTCAGTAATGCCAGGTACATACCATGTCCTCAGTAGTGCCAGTTACATATCATGTCCTCAGTAGTGCCAGTTACATACCATGTCCTCAGTAGTGCCAGTTACATACCATGTCCTCAGTAGTGCCAGTTACATACCATGTTCTCAGTAGTGCCAGTTACATACCATGTCCTCAGTAGTGCCAGTTACATACCATGTTCTCAGTAGTGCCAGTTACATACCATGTTCTCAGTAGTGCCAGTTACATACCATGTCCTCGGTAGTGCCAGTTACATACCATGTTCTCAGTAGTGCCAGTTGCCTACCATGTTCTCAGTAGTGCCAGTTACCTACCATGTTCTCAGTAGTGCCAGTTACCTACCATGTCCTCAGTAGTGCCAGTTACATACCATGTCCTCAGTAGTGCCAGGTACATACCATGTCCTCAGTAGTGCCAGTTACATACCATGTCCTCAGTAGTGCCAGTTACCTACCATGTCCTCAGTAGTGCCAGTTACATATCATGTTCTCAGTAGTGCCAGGTACATACCATGTCCTCAGTAGTGCCAGTTACATACCATGTCCTCAGTAGTGCCAGTTACATACCATGTCCTCAGTAGTGATAGTTACATATCATGTCCTCAGTAGTGCCAGTTACATACCATGTCCTCAGTAGTGCCAGTTACATACCATGTCCTCAGTAGTGCCAGTTACATACCATGTCCTCAGTAGTGCCAGTTACATACCATGTCCTCAGTAGTGCCAGTTACATACCATGTTCTCAGTAGTGCCAGTTGCCTACCATGTTCTCAGTAGTGCCAGTTACCTACCATGTTCTCAGTAGTGCCAGTTACATACCATGTCCTCAGTAGTGCCAGTTAATACCATGTCCTCAGTAGTGCCAGGTACATACCATGTCCTCAGTAGTGCCAGTTACATACCATGTCCTCAGTAGTGCCAGTTACCTACCATGTCTTCAGTAGTGCCAGTTACATACCATGTTCTCAGTAGTGCCAGTTACATACCATGTTCTCAGTAGTGCCAGGTACATACCATGTCCTCAGTAGTGCCAGTTACATACCATGTCCTCAGTAGTGCCAGTTACATACCATGTCCTCAGTAGTGCCAGTTACATATCATGTCCTCAGTAGTGCCAGTTACATACCATGTCCTCAGTAGTGCCAGTTACATACCATGTCCTCAGTAGTGCCAGGTACATACCATGCCCTCAGTAGTGCCAGTTACATACCATGTCCTCAGTAGTGCCAGTTACATACCATGTCCTCAGTAGTGCTGTTACAGGTGTCCCCAGAAGGTTTTTAGCAAAAAAAAAAATCCAAAATCCACTATCTGGAAAGTATGGTTTTCGGAATTATTTGGAAAACGGATATTCGGATAAGGGATACTCAACCTGTGCTACATTACAGCACACCATTACTGTTATAACATACACTACACATCTCTCTCTCTGAAAATTTAATGTCGCACAATGTCACACAATTCAGCCTTCTTTATATTGATAAAACTCCCCAAATGTCTGCACTTGTTGATATTCCATTTATAGAAAACTGACGCACAAGTCACTTAGAACAAGGGAGCTGTCAATCATTTCAACCAGACTCAAGTATGTTCCATATGATGGAGGAAGCGGATACGAACCCATGAGTGGATTCAGGGCCCTCGTACCACCCACAGTCCTAATATAGACAATCTCAGACAGGGGCAGTGGAGCAATCATCAGCACACCAGCCATATTGGCCCATGTAAGGATGCTTACACCACTGGCTGGGCTATTGCGGAGAGACTCTGCACGTGGCTGATTCAGAACTTTGTACGGCATTGCTGGCCCACACCTGGAATTATGGTTCCAGATTCCTTTTTTTTTTTCTTTAAAACATAAAAAAAATATGCACCATGGAATGGTACATTGGGACGCTATCACCACCTTTGGCCAAGTCCCCCCATTTTACAAAACTGTTGGCGGCCCACAGCATCGAAGATGGGTACGACTGCCGATACTTGGCAATAGTCACGGTCTGTAATAGCAAAGAGCTAAATGCATTTATTTCAATGCAGATAAAGCCTTTCAGGGCTAAAAATAGACCTCTGAGGATAAATACACAATCAATAGAAAGCGCCCAGCAATGGGAGAATAGTAATTACAAAAGTTCTCTCCTCCCACCCCCATAAGCAATGTTCTAAACAGATGAACAGAAGAGCGCACACTGGCTCTGACTGAATGACTGAGTGTGAGTCAGTGCACTGTCCTTGCTCCGTATTAGTAATCCAGACTACACTCACTCCCGCCCATTGTCTTCGCCCAGAATTTACAGAACTTGGGTTTATATATAACAGAAGACTGATTCATGGTTCTCAGGTGGGATTCAGTGAAGAGGCGACGACTGTTTCTATCAGTGTGTGGGAAGATTAATGGTCCAGAAGAAGGCGGCTGTTAGTGCAATAAAGGAATTTATTATATTATATGTTTTATATAATATTATATATATATATATATATATATATATATATATATATATATATATATATATATATATATATATATATATATTGGCATTTGTTCAAACGTTTCCATCCTGATTGTGTGGAAGTTTTACTCTCATTCAATGTTCTATTGACTTATAATAAAAAAATGTTGCCATCTTTATCCTGTACTCTGTGGACTTGCTGTCATTGGCCCTTATTCTGGTTCACCCGCAAAAGGCAAATTCCTTCTCAAATGGACAAAACCATGTGCACTGCAGGTGGGGCAGATGTAACCATTCATGTCGGCAAAGAAGGAGAATATAATTTTATGCAGCGCGTAGCGAGGCACTGAGCCATGAATATGCGTTATGGGTATGCGTTACACTAATTGTAGGTCTATGTCGACAGCTGTAGATATTGACAATTTTTTAAAAAAAACCTCATGTCGACCTTTTCATGCGTCTACTTTTTTCATGTCGACCTTTTCACCATACGTAACAATGTGTCTGTTTATATGAATAAAGTAGGGACTGCGGGTGCAGATATTCCCTTATGTACAGTGCCGTCTTCTGTAATGTATTACATGTTCGTAGCCGTGCGCAGGTGCGGGGAAGTGTGGGGGGCATGCGTTCGGGCAGGGAGATGGGGCAGCAGCTACATGCTCACTGGCCTTGTCAGGGGGTCGAAATAAAATGATTGTGTAACCCTGGCGATAATTCACATAGACGGACACTTACACAATAATACAGATGAAACACTTTGGGTTCGAAGTGTCCTATAACTTGGGGAAAAAGAAGACCGTAGTGCAAATATCGTATCAGACACCACCAGACACATGGGAGTAAATTTCAATAGCGTCTTTTATTCTCTGAGTATCTATTGAGAATTTTCCAGAAGGTCCTAAGGAGCGTAACAAATACACATCTAGTGCAATAATGTTTGATAAAGAATAACATTTGCATTCAGTGGCGTTGCTACAGGGGTCGCAGCGGTCGCACTTGCGACCGGGCCCCTGAGCCAGGGGGGCCCAGCCCCCGCCACTGTCCGGCCTGGTTACTCAGAGGTCATACCTCCGCTCCGAGTCCTCATCTCAGCTCTCACTAGGCTGCCGGCAGCACTGCAATAGCTGCCGGTGCGCCTATGTTTCCGGCCACCAGCCCGTCAGCTTCGGCTGCCCCTGCCTTCCCCTGCACACAGAGACAGACGCTAGAAGTCATAATTCACCTCTAGCGTCTAGCGCAGCTCTGCACTTCCTGGTAACGCGGCTGCAGAGCTGTGCTCCCTGTCAGAGACGCTGGAAGTGAAAAATGACTCTAGCGTCTGTCTCTCTCTGCGCAGGGGAAGGCAGGGGCAGCAACAGCAGTGTACGGGCGGGTGGCTGGGGTGGGCACATACGTATTAACCCCTTGGCAACGAGCTAGAACCCCTGGCAACGGGAATAAACCCCCCTTGGCAACGAGCATTAACCCCTGATAAAAAAAAATTTAACCACTTGGCAACATCTAATAACCCCTGGCAACACATATTAACCCCTTGGCAACGAGCAAGAACCCATGGCAACGGACATTAACCCCCCTTGGCAATGATGTATTAAAATATAAACAGACCGAGATTTTAATTTTGTTGTATGTAGGGGGGGCCCAAGGTGACCTTTCGCACCAGGGCCCATGAACCCTTAGCTACGCCCCTGTTTACATTTATTGGCCAAACTCACATGTTCATAGTAATAAATCGCATGGGGGGGGGGGGGGAATCAATTCCTCCTAAACGTAACTCTATACTGTTTTTCCTCCCCAAATCTTCTGCCTGTACCCACTAACATCTTACAGTCGCTGTGACAGTAAAATGCAGATATACTGAGACTAGGATAAATACAATTACAATACTGAAAGTTTAATTAAAATGCTTTGGTTTTTATTCAATTGTTTTAGAGTCTGTAATAATGCACAAATGGAGAAATCGCTATTTCCCAGCTGCCATCTATCTTCATAAGAAAAGGACATTTTGAGCGTTTTGGCAGCTAATACACAAGTAATTGATTGCCGGTTTGAAAGTGGGAATTTCCTGTGTGCTGTGGGTGTATATATAATGTACCAGCCAGGCCGAGGTTCCAGCAGCTAATTGTTCCCCTTGATATCACATTCTGTGCGTACAGTGTGCAAAGCTAAATATAGACAGAGTAGCATACAGTACCATGAAGCGACCGGCTGTCAAGGCACCAGGTCGTGGGTTCTGTGCCAGCTTAATCATTAATGTTCAGCAAAGCGGGTGTGGATCATTATGTCGACCAAATTAACGTTGACATGCATTAATTTGATCGCTGAAGGTCGACTGGCCTTCGGTTAACAGATGCAAAAGGTCAACGTGGTCTTAGGTTGACAGGATGAAAAGATCAACACAAGCATCAGGTTGACATTGGGAAGGTCAACAGTCAAAAGGTCGACATGGGGTTTTCACTGTTTTTGTCCCATATGTCGACGCAGTCAGCCTGCCTGCCCCATCTCCAGATCTCCTGTTCCCTGCCTGTCTCCACTTCAGGGAGATGGGCAGGGGGATTGGGGGAGCTGGGGGCAGCTTTGAGCCTTCGACCTTTTGACTGTCGACCTAGTGAGCATATACCAACAAAGCAGCATTATTCTGTTATGAAACAGTATTTATGGGCTGTGTGTATGGATCTGCGCTGTGGGTTGAGTGTGCCCACGGTAGGGTACAACAATACAGGAAGTTTCCATGCCTAGAAGAATGGTAGGGTATCTTCGGGTAGGGTATCTTAGGGTAGGGTATCTTAGGGTAGGGTATCTTAGGGTAGGGTAAGATAAATGATGAAGAACAGTTATAGTTACTGTAGAGTTGAAAGTAGACGACTGTGCTATGATGTCTGTAGCGGCTTGGCCATCTCTTGTAGCACCCACTTTCCATGTCTGTTGGTTGGGTAGGTAAGAAACAGCTGTACTTCCATTTTCTTTCCACCTTGGCAGAGAGGCGAGGGCAACCCTCCATCTGGGTGGTCCCTTCCATTCACACTCTGCACCTAGAGCCCCTCCTTCCTCAGTACCACTGTGCTGCACCCCACAGGTACAAGGAGCGGAGGTTATGTGACCGGTTATGTGACCGGCACAAAGACCAGCAGCAGTTGGGAGGAAGGAAGGAATATTATAGGCAAGATGACATGCATGTACTGTAGTCCGAATGATGCTGGGGTTAATTATAATGGTGAGGGGCGTGGGGTTTAATGAATATATTTGATGAAATTAAAATGAAGGGTTTCTTTTGGGGAGAATGAGGGAGGGGGTGAAAGGTCTTAACAAATGATTAGAGGGTTTATGTACTCGAGGATATGGTGCCGCAGACCCCGCAGAGGCTTGGAGGAACCAGCACCATCGGGGGCTGCGGTGGGCGCACAGTCACCAGGTTAAGTCCTCCCAGGCTGCAGAATGAAACAGGGTCCCAGCACAGCCATGGCTCCTAAAGCTGAGGACAGTGGGTGTGCGGGATGAGTGGGGGGCGCACCAGTTGTTTGCGGTGTCCGAGCTGGCCCACCGCCCACATAATTTGCTCCTCCTGCCCCCGCGCTGGAAGAACAATAAAGAAGCCGCTGGAAGATTGCTGAGGCAGCGGCGCTGCAGGAGACGGATACAGCGGGGGGGCACTTTCACACATTTATTTATTTATTTACAGTTTCTTATATAGCGCAGCAGATTCCGTTGCGCTTTACAATAGTAGACAGTGATAAAACAAACTGGGTAACAACAGACAGACTTGGAGGTAGGAGGGCCCTGCTGCAATCTTACAATCACTTTCACCCACACCGCTGGCCCCTTTGACCCCAAGCAGCAGCCAGAACCTGCACTGCTGGGAGCCGGTACACCGGGGAGGCAGCCACATCCTGAACCGCCGGCCAATGAAAATCAGTCTGATGATGTTTGATGTTGCAAAGAGGGTTTGGTCAAAGGTATTGGTAACTGCCTCTCCTGGTAAAAATAAAAGAAATCCCCTTTCTGTGACCATGGTGAGGGATAGGGTGTGGGAGAGGACGATTAGGGTTAGGTTAGGCACTAGAGGGAGAATTAGGCTACAGGAAAGGATAGTTGTGGTTATAGGGGGAGGGTTATAATTAGGCTATGGGAGGAGAGATTAGGGTTAGGCGCTAGCGTGAGGTTAGCATTAGCGTCAAGAAGGAAATTCAACTTTTAAGACCTTTATTTAACGGGAAGTACAATTCCCTTTCTGACAACCCCCACCACCCACACAATCTTCATTTGCATTTTTAAGTAAACATTATAATAAGCAAAATGATTTACTTCTAAATGCAGAGAGACCCATTCCATGTGTATAATCACTACGTGCAGCTGTTTTTACATGCAAGGCACAGAGCTGGGTACAGCTGGCGTACAGGGAACATGATAGGTTGGTGCACACTTCAGAAATATAGAAGACATTTATTTTTTCCCCATCGTGATACATAGAAATAACTTGTTATTTTTGAGACGTTTGTTCCAGATAAATGATAAATAGGCTTTTATATGACCACTAGCTGAGTACCCGTGCTTCGCTCTGGTGCTTCGCTCTGGTGCTTCGCACTGGTGCTTCGCTCTGGTGCTTCGCACTGGTGCTTCGCTGTGGAATTTGGGTGTTTCTGTGCATGGAACTTGAATCTTGAAGGATTTCATGGTAAACTCCAATTTAAGTCTTTCCATTAGGCTGGAGAATGGCCGCGCTGGCAGAGAAGCTGACTCTGGAACAGGCAACATACAACTGGGCATGGGAGAAGTACTCACCCTCAGATCCACACCAAACGCTGAGCTTTGTTAATGGTCAGAACATAATAAACTGCAGCTGTTTGAACTGGAAGTGGTCGTCTGATGGGATCAGAGCATTCTCTGGCAGATTACTTTGAATATTGTTACTTCAATTACGTGTTTGTGCAGAGTCTTCACCTGCACGCTGGTACCATTGCACAGTTTGGGTGGATTGGATTCTAGTCACGTAAATGCATTATGGGGATGCCAAACTTCAGCTAGAGTGCATGAGGGTGGTATTTAGTACATGAGGTGGTATTTCGGGTGGGTTCAGATTTTGAAGAAATTCTACACGGTAATGAATGGTGACCTCTACTACTGTACGTCATTTGTTGAAGCGAGACTAGCCCTCTCCCTCGGCCAAGGGATGCTTTACCTCAATGCTCATTCAGGGTCAGGTAGAGCCTCTCAGACAAATCGTTCAAGCTGTAGACTAAATCGCAGAGGCAGGGCCGGTGCTAGTGTGTCCGGCGCCCTCCTGCAAACCATACATTTTGCGCCCTTTTACATTGCCATTGCAACAAGTTGCAGCCCGATTGTGGGAGTGTATGCAACATGCGATGCTATGGAGGATCTCGGGTGCATGTACATGTATGCATACACCATCTCAGTGCTGTGTCCACAAAATGTTGCAGGCACTAAAGAGGCCCATACACGCTAAGAGAATCGCATATATCGTATCGCATCGCACGGCATGCAAGAGGGGAGGAGATAGAGGTGGCGGAGTGTTGAGGACTGGCAGTGGCACAGCACACTGAGAAGAGGGAAGGAAGGGGAGGCGGCGCTGCTGCCTGTTTATCATTTGATTGACAGCTGACAGGCGCAGGGAGCAATGGGTAGGGGGCGGATCCGGACATGACATGTCATCCAGGCATTCACAGACAGAGCTACATGCCTCAGCACAAGTGTCCGTGAGGAAGAGGGGGCAGGTCACAGGAGGAGGACAGTGTGTGCGCGGTGCAGGGAGCTGCTCAGCCTCTCCATACTGCCTCCTGCTGTCAGACAGGCGCTGCGGGCGGTGTGCAGGAGTGCAGGAGGCAGTGACAGTGAGGGCTGAGGCAGCTTTAGCAGAGCAGGGAGGGAGACAGCGCCTTTTCAGCATGGCGCCTCCCTGCTTTGCAGGAGCTGCTGAGTGGGTAGCGCCGGCCCTGCGCAGAGGTTTTCCGGAATACGGACTCTTCCTCCGTCCTGCAACTTCCCGTCCACTATATTCAGAAGTAATTCTGAAATCTCCACTGCTTTCAAGTCATCTTTAAGGTGCACTCGCATGTTGACCCTGAAGGAAAGGACGTTGATTCTTGGCCATAAGTAGCATGATTGAGACTTCCTTGTCCTTGTCGGCACGTGTCTCACAAGTCACAACATGTAAGGTCTGTTCGGCCAGCGGCACCTTCACCCCACCCATTAGACGGGTGCAGATCCTGATGTCCTGAAGCATCCAATTAAGAGCCTCAATGCCCTCCTTGTTGCGTACAGTGCGCTCGTCCCACATGATGACCTCTCGAAGTACCTGAACCATGTGCAGGTACAAATCAATGGTTGATTTGCCATTTGCTCCCATACATTACCAGATTTTTGTTTCCACTAGACAGATTGGACCAATAAATCATTAGGTGTGACACAGTGTTTGGCAACAACAGATTCTGGTCCCACCAGGAGCATTTAGGAAGAATAACAATCTCTAGCATGAGACAATGCTGTATTTTGTCAGTGAGGACAGGGCTTCATGTGACAGGGCAGTGACATGATGGGAATGGAGGCAACAGGAAGCCACAGCCTGAGAGTTATATAGTGGGAAGAGCAGGGTCCCCTGCAGCACAGAGTATATCAGGAGATGAGTGATGTGTCAGTGAGGACATGGCTGCATGTGAAAGGGGCAGTGACATGATGTGAGGAGGGGAATGGAGGCAGCAGGAAGCCACAGACTGAGAGTTATATAGTGGGAGGAGCAGGATCCCCAGCAGCACAGAGTATATCAGGAGATGAGTGATGTGTCAGTGAGGACAGGGCTGCATGTGACAGGGGCAGTGACATGATGTGAGGAGGGGAATGGGGGCAGCAGGAATCCACAGACTGAGAGTTATATAGTGGGAGGAGCAGGGTCTCCAGCAGCACAGAGTATATCAGGAGATGAGTGATGTGTCAGTGAGGACAGGGCTGCATGTGACAGGGGCAGTGACATGATGTGAGGAGAGGAATGGAGGCAGCAGGAAGCCACAGACTGAGAGTTATATAGTGGGAGGAGCAGGGATCCCCAGCAGCACAGAGTATATCAGGAGATGAGTGGTGTGTCAGTGAGGACAGGGCTGCATGTGACAGGGGCAGTGACATGATGTGAGGAGAGGAATGGAGGCAGCAGGAAGCCACAGACTGAGAGTTATATAGTGGGAGGAGCAGGGTCCCCAGCAGCACAGAGTATATCAGGAGATGAGTGTTGTGCCACTGAGGACAGGGCTGCATGTGACAGGGGCAGTGACATGATGTGAGGAGGGGAATGGGGGCAGCAGGAAGCCACAGACTGAGAGTTATATAGTGGGAGGTGTAGGGTCCCCAGCAGCACAGAGCATATCAGGAGTTGAGTGATGTGTCAGTGAGGACAGGGCTGCATGTGACAGGGGCAGTGACATGATGTGAGGAGGGGAATGGGGGCAGCAGGAAGCCCCAGACTGAGAGTTATATAGTGGGAGGAGCAGGGTCCCCAGCAGCACAGAGTATATTAGGAGATGAGGGACGTGTCAGTGAGGACAGGGCTGCATGTGACAGGGGCAGTGACATGATGTGAGGAGGGGAATGGAGGCAGCAGCCACAGACTGAGTTATATAGTGGGAGGAGCAGGGTCCCCAGCAGCACAGAGTAGATCAGGAGATGGGGGATGTGTCAGTGAGGACAGGGCTGCATGTGACAGGGGCAGTGACATTATGTGAGGAGGGGAATGGAGGCAGCAGGAAGCCACAGACTGATAGTTATATAGTGGGAGGAGCAGGGTCCCCAGCAGCACAGAGTATATCAGGAGATGAGTAAAGTGTCAATGAGGACAGGGCTGCATGTGACAGGGGCAGTGACCTGGTGTGAGAAGGGGATTGGAGGCAGTAGGAAGCCACAGACTGAAAGTTATATAGTGGGAGGAGCGGGGTCCCCGGCAGCACAGAGTATATCAGGAGATTAGTAATGTGTCAGTGAGGACAGGGCTGCATGTGACAGGGGCAGTGACATGATGTGTGAAGGGGAATGGGGGCAGCAGGAAGCCACAGACTGAGTTATATAGTGGGAGGAGCAGGGTCCCCATCAGCACAGAGTATATCAGGAGATGAGTGTGGTGCGACTGAGGACAGGGCTGCATGTGACAGGGACAGTGACATGATGTGCGGAGGGGAATGGGGGCAGCAGGAAGCCACAGACTGAGAGTTATATAGTGGGAGGAGCAGGGTCCCCAGCAGCACAGAGTATATCAGGAGATGAATGTTGTGCCACTGAGGACAGGGCTGCATGTGACAGGGGCAGTGACATGATGTGAGGAGGGGAATGGGGGCAGCAGGAAGCCCCAGACTGAGAGTTATATAGTGGGAGATGCAGGGTCCCCAGCAGCACAGAGCATATCAGGAGATGAGTGATGTGTCAGTGAGAACAGGGCTGCATGTGACAGGGGCAGTGACATGATGTGAGGAGGGGAATGGAGGCAGCAGGAAGCCACAGACTGAGAGTTATATAGTGGGAGGTGCAGGGTCCCCAGCAGCACAGAGCATATCAGGAGATGAGTGATGTGTCAGTGAGAACAGGGCTGCATGTGACAGGGGCAGTGACATGATGTGAGGAGGGGAATGGAGGCAGCAGGAAGCCACAGACTGAGAGTTATATAGTGGGAGGAGCATGGTTCCCAGCAGCACAGAGTATATCAGGAGATGAGGGATATGTGAGTGAGGACAGGGCTGCATGTGACAGGGGCAGTGACATTATGTGAGGAGGGGAATGGGGGCAGCAGGAAGCCACAGACTGACAGTTATATAATGGGAGGAGCAGGGTCCCCAGCAGCACAGAGTATATCAGGAGATGAGTGATGTGTCAGTCAGGACAGGGCTGCATGTGGCAGTGACATGATGTGAGGAGGGGAATGGAGGCAGCAGGAAGCCACAGACTGACTGTTATATAGTCGGAGGAGCAGGGTCCCCATCAGCACAGAGTATATCAGGAGATGAGGGATGTGCCACTGAGGACAGGGCTGCATGTGACAGGGACAGTGACATGATGTGCGGAGGGGAATGGGGACAGCAGGAAGCCACAGACTGAGAGTTATATAGTGGGAGGAGCAGGGTCCCCAGCAGCACAGAGTATATCAGGAGATGAGTGTTGTGCCACTGAGGACAGGGCTGCATGTGACAGGGGCAGTGACATCATGTGAGGAGGGGAATGGGGGCAGCAGGAAGCCACAGACTGAGAGTTATATAGTGGGAGGTGTAGGGTCCCCAGCAGCACAGAGCATATCAGGAGTTGAGTGATGTGTCAGTGAGGACAGGGCTGCATGTGACAGGGGCAGTGACATGATGTGAGGAGGGGAATGGAGGCAGCAGGAAGCCACAGACTGAGAGTTATATAGTGGGAGGTGCAGGGTCCCCAGCAGCACAGAGCATATCAGGAGATGAGTGATGTGTCAGTGAGGACAGGGCTGCATGTGACAGGGGCAGTGACATGATGTGAGGAGGGGAATGGAGGCAGCAGGAAGCCACAGACTGAGAGTTATATAGTGGGAGGTGTAGGGTTCCCAGCAGCACAGAGTATATCAGGGGATGAGGGATGTGTGAGTGAGGACAGGGCTGCATGTGACACGGGCAGTGACATTATGTGAGGAGGGGAATGGGGGCAGCAGGAAGCCACAGACTGAGAGTTATATAGTGGGAGGAGCAGGGTCCCCAGCAGCACAGAGTATATCAGGAGATGAGGGATGTGTCAGTGAGGACAGGGCTGCATGGGACAGTGGCAGTGACATGATGTGAGGAGGGGAATGGAGGCAGCAGGAAGCCACAGACTGAGAGTTATAAAGTGGGAGGAGCAGGGTCCCCAGCAGCACAGAGTATATCAGGAGATGAGTGATGTGTCAGTGAGGACAGGGCTGCATGGGACAGTGGCAGTGACATGATGTGAGGAGGGAAATGGAGGCAGCAGGAAGCCACAGACTGAGAGTTATATAGTGGGAGGAGCAGGGTCCCCAGCAGCACAGAGCATATCAGGAGATGAGTGATGTGTCAGTGAGGACAGGGCTGCATGTGACAGGGGCAGTGACATCATGTGAGGAGGGGAATGGAGGCAGCAGGAAGCCACAGACTGAGAGTTATATAGTGGGAGGAGCAGGGTCCCCAGCAGCACAGAGTATATCAGGAAATGAGTGATGTGAGGAGGGGAATAGAGGCAGCAAGAAGCCACAGACTGACGGTGTGTACACATGTATCAATTTACTTTCAATTAAATTTGCTTTCGGTTTTCCCTTTTCCACCTTTTTTCGGTTTGGCCTTTGTGTTCACATTCGATTTCACATTTGATCTGCCCTTTTTATATCGAATTTTATTTACATTCAAGGTACAGTGTACACATTCAATTTACTGGATCGAATTTGATATTTCCTTGACTGCACAGTCTATTTTTCTTTTGGATATAGAGAAAACGGGAGCGCGCATAAAATCGAATGTGGAACAAAAGTGGCTTAAAATCCAATCTATTTCGGTTCGATTTCGATTTGATTTTGCTTCTATAAGCAAAATCGAATCGAAGACCTGTCAGAATCGAAGCGTGTGTGCACCCCTTGAGAATTATAGTGTGAAGAGAATGCTCAGGAAATATCAGGATATTACTGATGTATGTGACAGGACCAGTAACATATATGGTGGAGTAAGGAGAACACACCCACTAACAAAATAATTAGTAACCCAAAACTCAATTAAGCCTGATCTAACCTCCCAGAGGTGCTGCAGTAATATATATTGGGTGTAATTAATGACTTCCGGCCCCCATGCTGGGCACAGTTATTACATAGCATCAGGAAGCTGTTCCTTGAAATCCCATTCTCCCAGCTCTGTGTCCTCCCTGCGCTCGGAAGTGGCCTGCCATATACGGGCTTCCGTTCCTGTGCGCTACGTAGGCATCGCTCTCCCCTTCTCTGCTGACAAAGCCTTTTATATCCTATGTGGAGTCAAGCTGTGAGTTCCCCTTGTCATCTGTCACCCTGTCCTCCCTCTCAGGGAGATGTCACAGCGGCAGTAATGTACATCAGATGGTCCCGCTAATGAGCAGCCTCCCCTTCCCTGCATCCCCATTCCTAAGATGTATCCCATGATCTGTGTGCTGCCCGGTACAGACCCTGTTATGTAACACAGGTTACAGACGTTCCTAAGATCTGCTGATTGTTTGTATACGGTGACCGTGACCGAGGGTGACCACTTACCGGCCACCACCCCCAGCGTCCCCCCTGTGCCTGCGTTACTCAATCACCCACCGGTACTGGAATAAATCATAGATGTATCAAGCTGTGATAAAGTGGAGAGCGATAAACAACCAGCCAATCAGCTCCTACAGTACCTGAAGGTCAACATACATTATGTCGACGACTAAAGGTGGACAGGGCTTAGTTTGATTCATTAAACAGGACGACATTGCTAATGTCAACAGGGTCGGAAGTTTGACAAAAGCATTAGGTCGACAATGGTAAGGTCGACAGTCAAAAAGTTGACATGCATTTTTCATGTTTGTTTTTAGTCGATGTGTGCCGACAGGCGGTATTTTACACCCTACCCTCCACGGGATCCGGTCATTTGGTCTACATCATTATGGTCAACAGTCATTAGGTCGACATGGGAAAAGGTCAACATGGGAAAATGTCGACATGGGTCTAGGTCGACATGGGAAAAGGTCGAAAGATCATTAGTTCGACAGGTCGATAGTTCTACAGGTCATTAGTTTGACAATGTCAAGGTCGACAGTCAAAAGGTCGACATGGAGTTTTTCACTGTTTTTTGAGCTGACATGTGCCGACAGGCAGTATTTCATGCCCTACCATCCACTAGGGTGTGGTGGGAGAATAAAATAGTGTGCCGATGGAAGCGAGCAATGCGAGGGGATGCGGTGTACTTGAAACGGTGTCCATGTCGACTGTGTTGACATTCAGGTAAAAAAACTGTGAAAAATTCAACGTCGACCTTTTGACTGTCGACCTAGACAATGACGAGCTAATTACCTGTCGAACTAACGACCTGTCGAACTAATGACCTTTTGACCTAGAACCATGTCGACATTTTCCCATGTCAGAATTTTCCCATGTCGACCTAATGACTGTCGACCATAAAGCTGTAGACCAAATGATCCTAACCCACCATCCACTAGGGCATGGAGAGAGAATATAATAGTGTTCTGAGTGCAGGGAGGTGCCGTGCCCATGTACCGTGTACACGGTATGCTTAGACGGTGTCCATGTTGACCTATGTCAACATTCGTAAGAAAAAAGGCGAAGAACTCATGTCAATATTTTGACTGTCGATCTTCCCATTGTCAAACTAATGCTTGTGTCGATCTTCCGACCCTGTTGACCTCACCCATGTGGACCTATTTCAGTTGTTGACCTAAGGCCTGTCAATCTTCAGTGGTTGACTCAATGCATGTCAACCTTAATTGGGTGGAGCCAATGACCCATGGAGAGAAGTGTCAGATACAAGGACACATTTCTCATATACTGTAGGTCTCTCCTCTCTTTATAGATAATTACATCACATGGTAGAATCACTACACTGCTCCTCCCAATTGGGCCAGCAACGCCTGTCACGGGACTTTAATATTATATCTGACCCCCAAAACTGCCCAGGTCCTAACAGTGTGAGCACTCCAATAATCAAAGATAGGAGGTATTTTATATGCCTGACGGAACTGAAACCATTAGGCTGTGTCAGAATACTATTAGCAAAAAGGGTTAAATAGTTTTATGACTGGTGCAGCAATGGGGGGGGGGGGGCATGGAAATGAAAATGTGATGTCATGACTGCTTCATCTCGCGACCAACAGGTATATTACAAAAGTAGTCCCGTTCTCCGCCTGCACTGGGTAACGGATCCAGCATCACCAAGCTCCGCCCTCTACCATTGCAGAGGTCTGGTCAGTGACCAATGGGGAACCAGCCGACACCAGTCAGGTCTTGTAGAGAAGGATGTGCTGAAGCTGATCTGGAAATGCCAAGAAATTTCTAATGTCCGAAAAGTCGGATACTAAGTAATGGCCCTTATTCTGGTTCCTCGCAAAGGGAGAATTCCTTCTGAAATGGAAAAAAAAACATGTGCACTGCAGGGGGGCAGATGTAAAATGTGCAGAGAGAGCTAGATTTGGGTGAGTTATTTTGTTTCTGTGCAGGGAAAATACTGACTGCTTTATTTCTACACTGCATTATAGATCTCACTTTGAAGTAAAACCCCATCCAAATCTAATTCTCTCTGCACATGTTACATCCCCCCCACCTGCAGTGCACATGGTTTTGTCCATTTGAGAAGGAATTTGTCTTTGCAAGTGAACCAGAGTAAGGGCCAATGTGTATCATCGACTCTTCATGCAAAGGGTAAAATGTGAATGAACCCATCAATCAAATCAGGTGTCGAGTAAATTAGGGGCCCATATAAAGCAGGGTTCCTGCACAGAGGGGTCACATAAAAGGCATTGTGCAAATCCGTGCTCGCAGAGTTCTTGTTCTGTGAGTGATACAATATTGGCACTTATCAGTATTATTTTTCTCTATCTATTTATCTATGTACTGTATACAGATATAACTGCGCTCATCATTGCTGGGTCAATCGCCATGTGCAACATCAGTGGCGATTGGCGCGCGTTCATCACACTTGTGGATCTAATTCGCACAAGCAGCTCATGGAAAATCATTAGTGGTGATTCCGCGACACGTTTGTGACTTTGCTGCGACAAATGGACACGAGCGGACATACCGCAGCATTGATGAGGGAGACTACATCTGTATTTGTATATAACCTAGCGCTTTATGGGATGTTGGATGGAAGATGTCAGGCAGTGGCTGGAGACAGGTATTTGCAGAGTTCTGGAGCAGCAGAGGGGAAAAACATTAAGCCATATAAAATCCCATCATTAGGAGTGGTATAAAGTCATACGGACAGAGAGACGCACAGGGAGTGTGTAGGTGTATAGTGAGACGCTTGGGGAGTGTGTAGGTGTATAGTGAGACACTTGGGGAGTGTGTAGGTGTATAGTGAGACACTTGGGGAGTGTGTAGGTGTATAATGGGAAACTCGCAGTGCGCTGTCAGTGGGTGTAGGGAATGCACAGTCTGCAGTAATGAGCAAGAGGCAATTTATAGCATAAGACAAAGGAAGAGAATCCTCGATGCAGTTTGTGCTATATGCTGTCAGGCTGTAGGTCAGCACCTGGGCACCTGTTAGAGGTTTCCTGAGCAAATGTGGAATTGAAGACACTCATCGAGTCGCGAGCTGCTGCCACTGGGTAACCTGAGCCTCATATCGCCTTCATGGGTAACTATGCCTTTCTGACCGAAGGGTAAGAAGAACGTGCAAAACAGGACACTCACTGCCAACAGGGAATTCCCCCGATGCAACAAACTCTTCTCTCTCCTGTTCAATGGTTACGGTTGATAGATTTAGTGGGTGAGATTTAATGGGGTGTGATTTTTAGTAAATCTTCGAAAAAATTTAAAAATTGCAATTTTTCGTAATAATTTGACTATTTACCGAGATGCGAATTTGCGGCACAAAAAAATGAGATATGGTGCAACGTGCAAATTCGGACATTTTTTGCGAAGACATCGCAAAAGTAAAAAAAATTGCACTCTATTAAATCACAGTGTCTAGGCCAGGCATGTCCAACGTTGGCCCTCCAGATGTTTTGAAACTACACATCCCAGCATGCTTTGCCACAGTTTTGCTATTAGAGAATGCTATAATTGTTTCAAAGCATGCTGGGATGTGTAGTTTCAAAACATCTGGAGGGCCAACGTTGGACATGCCTGGTCTAGGCAGTCAATAGGTCAACCCCAGTAGGTCAACCCCAATAGGTCAACATGAGGTTGCAATAGGGTCAAAATGTTGCCATGAAAAAGGACGACAAAATGTTGCCATGAAAAAGGATGACATCCAATAGGTCAACAGGGTCAAAATGTCAACATGAGTTTAAAAATAAATAATTAAACCGGTTTGTTCTTGCAGATGGAGCGAATGCCTGTCCTCGCGGTGCCAAGCGAATGTCCTCAGCAGCAGGGGAATGGATGTGTTCACAGACTCATGGGGCCCATACGAGTGAAAAATCCTTTGATGATTGCCGGGCATTGAAGGTTTTTTCACAGACTTGCAGATAACAGTCAGTCTGATATGACTTGTATCTGGGCCGGAGATGGGCGAACAAGGGCCTGGGCGCTGACGTCCTGTGATGTCAGCCTCCCGCCCTGGGCAGGATTTGACACATCTGCGTTCACATGGGCATGACCAGCATTTTTCTGGGCGCACCCACCAATTTAGTGGGCATGCCCAGGAAATGCTGGACGTCCCCCGTCTGCCCAGTTTGCACTGCTCTGTATGAATCAGGCCCATATAGTATTGTGTACCACGCTTCAAAATGATCTTGACAATCTAGATGAGTCCGTCCGTTCCTACTTATCCTATTGTTTTTCGTTCGTCCACCCACCTCATTTTAGTATGGTAACTCTTATGAGTAGGGCCCTCCTTCCTCACGTACTCACCCTACTTCTTTACCTCACCTGTGCTCCTATCCTGCCTCCGTTCCTACTTATCCTATTGTTTTTAGTTTGTCCACCCGCCTCCTTTTAGTATGTTAACTCTTATGAGCAGGGCCCTCCTTCCTCACGTACTCACCCTACCTCTTTACCTCACCAGCGCTCCTGCCCTGTTCTTCCCTTCCTCCACTTCATCTTCAGTCTCCTCGACAATTTTGACACCGACTTCAGAACTGATGCTGATTTTAGTTCTACCAGCTATACCCCTATTTATGCTGTATTTTATCAACACACCCTGTACGTTACCTTGTAATTTGCTTTTTGTTTGCTATGTACGGCGCTGCGGACACTTTGTGGTGCCTTATAAATAAACGTACTACTACATGAGTGGGCTAAAAAGTGGAAGATGAGGTTCAATGTGGACAAATGCAAGGTCATGCATCTTGGGAGACATAACCAGTGTGCTAGTTATTACCTAAGTGGGGATGAATTGGGTAAATCAGTACTCGAAAAGGATCTAGAAGTCCAAATAGACAACAAACTGGGGTGTAGTGCTCAATATAATATAGCAACTAAAAAGGCCAACAAAATTCTTGCATGTATCAAAAGGAGCATGGAAACTAGGGACTCAAAAGTAATTATGCCTCTGTACAAATCATTGGTTAGACCGCACCTTGAATACGGAGTACAATTCTGAGCCTCACACTATAAAAAGGACATCATAGAATTAGAAAAAATCCAAAGAAGAGCAACAAAGCTTATTAGGGGAATGGAGAATTTAAGCTACGAGGAAAGATTAAGCAATCTGGGTCTATTTACTCTAGAGAAGAGACGTTTAAGGGGAGACATGCTCAATATGTATAAATACATTAGGGGCCAATATAAGGAACTGTCAAACACCCTTTTTTCTGCTAGACAGGAATCTAGGACACAAGGGCACAAGTTTAGATTAGAAGAAAAAAGATTTTGTTCATCTAGAACAGGGGTGTCCAAACTTTTTGCGACAAGGGCCAGATTTGGTGAAGTGTAAATGTGTGGGGGGCCGACCATTCAGCCTGACATTCTTTGAAGCATTAATCACATCAGAATGGTCCCCCACTCTGCCCCCATTCTCTCTATGTCCCCAGCCTGCCCCTTCACTGTATGTCCCCCAGCCTGCCCCTCCCCATTCACCTCTATGTTCCCCACTCTGCACCCATTCACTCTGTCACCCAACCTGCCCTCCTTCTCTTAATGTCCATCAGTGCCTCCATTCATTGTATGGCCCCAAGCCTGACCCTCCTTCACTGTATGACTCCCATTCACTATGTACCCCACTCTGCCCCCATTCACTGTATGTCCCCCATTCACCGTATGTTCCCCACTCTGCCCCCATTCACTGTATGTCCTCCAGCCTGCCCCTACCCCCCTTCTCTGAATAGCCATCACTGCCTCCATTTATTGTATGTCCCCAAGCCTGACCCCTTGCTGCACCCCTCGCTAAACACTGCTGTCACTGTGATTGTGGAGTAGGGTGATATACGATTGCAGCAGCAGGGGTAGGATGCCAAACACATCTGACTGTGGCGGCCGGCACCTCCGCACTGCAGCAGACAGCAAGGTAAAGGCGCGCTCGCCGGGGCCCCACCTTTAGTGTCCTGTGCTGTGCTTCCCACATCTGATGCTCTGCCCGCTTCCAGCTGGAGGCTGTGGGCCACTTGAAATGACAGCATGGGCCGCAATTGGCCCCAGGGCCTGACTTTGGCCATGCCTGATCTAGAAGAAAAAAATTCTTTACAGTCAGAGCAGTCAAACTTTGGAACTCTCTTCCTGGAGAAGTGGTGTCGGCAGACACTATAAATACGTTTAAAATAAGGTTGGATAAACATTTACTGGTTAAAAACATCCATGGGTACAAATAAGAAATATAATTTGTCTTTAAAATATCGGAACCTACTATACAACAAGGGATAAGCTACTATAAACATAGGTTGAACTAGATGGACGCAAGTCTTTATTCAGCCTCACCTACTATGTACCGTAACTATGTATTGTATAGAGCATGTAGCACTCGGGCATTGCTGTATGATGGAATGCTGAGCACTAACCTGTAATCAGACAGGGAATGCAATCAGTTAAAGTCTGTAAGTACATGCTAGAAGGAAAAAGTTTGGAAAGATAATTTGCAATTAAAATGAAATCATCTTCCTGCGGTAATGGCTCTATGCGCGACCGCTCGCTGTGCGCCGTACAATAGGAGCAGATGTGGAGCAGGTTTCCTTGTATCTGTCATCTGAAGGAACGAGGCTTGATGGAGGGTAATCCCCCCTTTACCTCCCCACAGCTAGTGTGCATGAGACGCTTAATTGACATCCCACTCAGAGAAATTGGAAGGTGTACACTGTAATTTGTCACTGGTGCTGGAGAAAATCACACAATCCCCCTCTCTTAGCATGTGGAGCCTGGAAGAGCGCCATGGTGGGACCAGAAGCAGGGTCTGCTAGAACGCGTGAGTCACCAGGGAAATTAGTCAGTGAGTAGGAGGTGAGAAGCGGTTGACTAAATAAGGCCATAGCTGCTGTTCACCAAAGCAAAAGAGATCAGGGCTGGGAAAGAAGGAACAGAAGGAATGAAAGCAGGGACTGCGGGGTTCCTGAGAGAACAGACATTCTTTATAAGAACAAAGTCGGCAGCCATAATCCCCCAGAAATCAGATACAGGGATTGTACTGTGGATAGCCTAGCCTTGGGTAATCCGTGGGTGCCGCCCTCCATGGGAATCTTCAACGCCCAATTACAATGTCATGTTTATTAAGCTGCCACATTGCGACATTGTGTCGGCTAGGATAGGGAGTATTGTTATAGGCTATATCACGTTCCGTAATGTCCCTAGTTACTCGATGCTGAATATACGGTATCCCGTCGACAGGTCGACAATGTCTATGTTGACCACTTATGGCCGACAGTGAGTAGATCGACACCCGAAAATGGTTGTCAGACTCTAGGTCGACATTAACAGAAGGTCAACAAAGGCAAAAGGTCGACAGAAGTATAGTCGACACAACCGAGTTGTTTATGCTTTATCATCCCAGTGGACATAGGTCAATATGGACACCAAATAAGTGTACAGCGTCCCCTCGGATGGCTCGCTGCCCGCGGCACGCTGTTGTAGTCTAAGTCTATGCCCACTTGTATGAACCAATTCGGTCTAAAGCAGAAAAACAGGAAAAACTCATGTCGACTATGTGTCTGTCAACCATGTTCAAGCCGACCTAACTTTTGTGTCTGACTTTCGTTACTGTCCATCTAGACACGGTCGCCCATCTTTAGATGGGTTTGACTAAGCACGGTTGACCATAACACGGTCCATCTAGACACCATCGGTCCATCGACTGCATACATACAACCACCAATCCACTCACTATAAATCATTCATCATTATGAGGCTAAGTGTGTACCCCACATTAGTCTTGGCCCCCCGCTATATTGCTTGAACATTTCTTGACCTGAGTCATAGAACCATCTCCAGTTATAATTGCCTACTGAGTTGTGCTGATACCGGCATTTATTGTGCAGTTGTTTAGGAGACAGTGGGTGGGATGCACTTTCCTCTGCCACCAGTTACCCCCCCTCTGCCAGCTACCGCAGTGATTGATACTAATCGCTATCACAGCCTAAACCTTCCCTCAGAGGCCCACTGCCAATCCACAGACTTCCACGCTGTGGAATTTGTTTTTGACCAATCTTTTGTATTTCCTGAATTTAAAAAAGTTATATAATCCCAAACAGTTTGGCAATCTGTAAATGTAAAGCCCCACACACACAGGGCGATATCATTAGCGATCTCCACGGAACTCCTGGATGAATTATAAAATGCAAATCCCAAGGCAATTTTTAATTCCCGGGATCGTGGGATTGACATCCCTAATTGAAAATTTGACAGCGCAATATCAGCCCCCGCTCCTAACATGCAGTTATTTACAATATAGTCAAGATTGATCTGCATGTACAGACAATAAGGAAAGATGTTGGTAACAACCTCAGAATCAGCATCAAAATTCACAATAAATTCTTAATATTTATCCAAGAATACTGTTCATTGAAAACACCAGTTGTTCCCCTGCCAAAGTCCTCTCTATATTATAACCTTGCTCACCACACATGTAGAGTAGGCACAAGACTGACCCTGAGACCTCGCTGTAATGTGACCTTGCTCACCACGCATCTAGAGTAGGCACCAGACTGAACCTGAGACCTCGCTGTAATGTGACCTTGGTCACCACACATGTAGAGTAGGCACAAGACTGACCTGAGACCTTGCTGTAATGTGACCTTGCTCACCGCGCATGTAGAGTAGGCACAAGACTGACCCTGAGACCTCACTGTAATGTGACCTTGCTCACCACGCATGTAGAGTACGCATAAGACTGACCCTGAGACCTCGCTGTAATGTGACCTTGGTCACCACACATGTAGAGTAGGCACAAGACTGACCCTGAGACCTCGCTGTAATGTGACCTTGCTCACCACACATGTAGTGCAGGCACAAGACTGACCCTGAGACCTCGCTGTAATGTGACCTTGCTCACCACGCATGTAGAGTAGGCACAAGACTGACCCTGAGACCTCGCTGTAATGTTACCTTGCTCACCCCACATGTAGAGAAGGCACAAAACTGACCCTGAGACCTCTCTGTAATGTGACCTTGCTCACCACGCATGTGGAGTAGGCACAAGACTGACCCTGAGACCTCGCTGTAATGTGACCTTGCCCACCACACATATAGAGTAGGCACAAGACTGACCCTGAGACCTCGCTGTAATGTGACCTTGCTCACCACACATGTAGAGTAGGCACAAGACTGACCCTGAGACCTCGCTGTAATGTGACCTTGCTCACCACGCATGTAGAGTAGGCACAAGACTGACCCTGAGACCTCACTGTAATGTAACCTTGCTCACCACGCATGTAGAATAGGCACAAGACTGACCCTGAGACCTCGCTGTAATGTCACCTTGCTCACCACGCATGTAGAGTAGGCACACGACTGACCCTGAGACCTCGCTGTAATGTGACCTTGCTCACCACGCATCTAGAGTAGGCACCAGACTGACCCTGAGACCTCGCTGTAATGTGACCTTGGTCACCACGCATGTAGAATAGGCACAAGACTGACCCTGAGACCTCGCTGTAATGTGGCCTTGCTCACCACGAATGTAGAGTAGGCACCAGACTGACCCTGAGACCTCGCTTTAATGTGACCTTGCTCACCACACATGTAGAGAAGGCACAATACTGACCCTGAGACCTCGCTGTAATGTGACCTTGGTCACCACGTATGTAGAGTAGGCACAAGACTGACCCTGAGACCTCACTGTAATGTAACCTTGGTCACCACGTATGTAGAGTAGGCACCAGACTGACCCTGAGACCTCGCTGTAATGTGACCTTGCTCACCACACATGTAGAATAGGCACAAGACTGACCCTGAGACCTCGCTGTAATGTGACCTTGCTCACCACGCATGTAGAGTAGGCACCAGACTGACCCTGAGACCTCGCTGTAATGTGACCTTGCTCACCACACATGTAGAGAAGGCACAATACTGACCCTGAGACCTCGCTGTAATGTGCCCTTGCTCACCACGCATGTAGAGTAGGCACAAGACTGACCCTGAGACCTCACTGTAATGTGACCTTGCTCACCACACATGTAGAGTAGGCACAATACTGACCCTGAGACCTCGCTGTAATGTGACCTTGCTCACCACGCATGTAGAGTAGGCACCAGACTGACCCTGAGACCTCGCTGTAATGTGACCTCGCTCACCACACATGTAGAGTAGGCACAAGACCTCGCTGTAATGTGACCTTGCTCACCACACATGTAGAGTAGGCATAAGACTGAACCTGAGTCCTCGCTGTAATGTGACCTTGCTTACCACACATGTAGAGTAGGCACAAGACTGACCCTGAGACCTCGCTGTAATGTGACCTTGCTCACCACGCATGTAGGGTAGGCACAAGACAGACCCTGAGACCTCACTGTAATGTGACCTTGCTCACCACGCATCTAGAGTAGGCACCAGACTGACCCTGAGACCTCGCTGTAATGTGACCTTGCTCACCCCACATGTAGAGTAGGCACAAGACTGACCCTGAGACCTCGCTGTAATGTGACCTTGCTCACCACACATGTAGAGTAGGCACAAGACTGACCCTGTGACCTCACTGTAATGTAACGTTGCTCACCATGCATGTAGGGTAGGCACAAGACTGACCCCGAGACCTCAATGTAATGTGACCTTGCTCACCACGCATGTAGAGTAGGCACAAGACTGACCCTGAGACCTCGCTGTAATGTGACCTTGCTCACCCCACATGTAGAGTAGGCACAAGCCTGACCCTGAGACCTCTTTGTAATGTGACCTTGCTCACCACGCATGTAGGGTAGGCACAAGACTGACCCTGAGACCTCGCTGTAATGTGACCTTGCTCACCACGCATGTAGGGTAGGCACAAGACTGACCCTGAGACCTCGCTGTAATGTGACCTTGCTCACCATGCATGTAGGGTAGGCACAAGACTGACCCTGAGACCTCGCTGTAATGTGACCTTGCTCACCACGCATGTAGAGTAGGCACAAGACTGACCCTGAGACCTCGCTGTAATGCGACCTTGCTCACCACACATGTAGAATAGGCACAAGCCTGACCCTGAGACCTCGCTGTAATGTGAACTTGCGTGTGCAGTAGCGCAGCCAGCCTTGAGACTTCATTTGCCATCACAGGGCTGCTGGTTCCTGGATGTGATGTTTCATACCTCATTTCTGATTGACACAATAGATATAAAGAAATTTGACATATTAAAAAAAACTAATATCAATTACTACAGATGGAGTGTTCTCAGTAGACCGACTCCTGGCGTTTCTATCGCCATGCGCCATCCCCCGCCCGTCCACCAGAGTCCAACAGAATAGGGCACGCACGCACGAGACACTCACCTGAATCAGCAACCCTGTGAAACGGAATTGAACTGGTTCCAAAACATATGAGCCCGCCAGTAAGAGTCCATGGTTCAAAGACTGATCAAACCTGTTTGAATACAAACATCTCATATTAAATAATAATGAAATATTCAATAACACATCTCAGGTTACGGTAAAGGTTCCCCTTCTGGTGTAAACAGTGTCTAGATCAGGCATCTCTAACATTGACCCTCCAGATGTTGTGAAACTACACATCCCAGCATGCTTTGCAATGGTTTTAGCATTCTCTAATAGCAAAACTGTGGCAAAGCATGCTGGGATGTGTAGTTTCACAACATCTGGAGGGCCAACGTTGGACATGCCTGGTCTAGATGATAGACAATACCTAGGTTATCAGTCCAGAATATATGGATGACAAGCATTAGGTCGACACATAGAAAAGGTTGACATGGCCTAAGTTGACATTGACAAAATATTGACACAAGGAAAATGTCGGTATGTAAATGGTTGACAGGAAAATTATGACATGCTTTGTTTCACATTTTTTGTGTTTACACCATATAAGTGTACCACGTCCCCCCACATGGTAAGCTTCGGGTGAGCCTCCCTGCGCATTATTGTAATCTAACTCTGCGCCCACTTGGATTTTGAAGTAAGAACAAATCGGATTAAATAAAAGAAATCATGAAAAACTTGGGTTGGCCTTTTCACCTTTTAGTGTGTCGACAATTGACACGTCAACATTTTGCTTGTGTCGACTTTTTATCAATGTCGACCTGTACCATGTTGACCTTTTCCCATGTGTCGATCCATTCCCTGTTGACCAATAGTGATCGACCTAATGACTGTCAACTTAGACAATGTCGGCCCATCAACCGGATCCCGATAATACATTAAAAAAATAATTCTGTGTTGACCTTTTCTATCTGTTGACCTTACACACTTTCGACCTCCATCTGTCAAATTTTTGTTCCTGTTGACCTTCATTTGTCAAATATTTGCACTTCTTGACCTCTTGACCTAATGTATGTTGACCATTCGGTGTTGTCCTACTTACTGTCAACATAAATACGTCACCCGTGTGAATAAGCGACAGATGTAAGTGCCTCATAAGGTCATTTAATGCAGAGGGTATTTCTCTTCCCACTGACTATTATGACCCATCATCATAACCTTAATGGGGGTACATGACCCTGTGCAGGTGTACCCCACTAACCACGACAGCATGTGTGTGTATATCTCATGGGGGATTGCAGGAAGGGGGGACACCCATCTGATAAGAGGAGCCCTTATTTGGCAGGTTTCGGCAGGGAAGACGCGCCACATTCCGTGGGAGAGATGTGTCTCCTTGTCATAGCTCAATTACGTGTTTTCTCATTCTCAGCGAGAAAGGGAATTACACATTCTTCCAAAGCAGGAGTGTTTCTCAGCCCTCCAACGTGTGTCAGCTGAATCATAGGGAGGGGGCATTGAAGTGGCATCCAAATGTTCTGGTTGCCTTGGAGATCGGAGCTCCAACCAATCAACGCTGCTTGCGTAGTGTGGGCTTCACTGCTAACTCACATGTACGGCTCTGCCAGATTCAGTATAAATACTCTGCCTGGGAAACTATTCACACAAACTCCAACACAAACAGATAGAAAAGTATTTCTTCTCTACCGCCTTGTGTTCCCGAGCGGCTCTCCCGGACCAGCTTACCAGGAAAGTAAGCCACCGACGGGGTTCTACTCTTGAATAAGAAGCTGATCTTTTTTTCCGGCATTTACAAACATTGATATTTCCTCCAAGCCTAACGCTGAGGCAAGACTTGTTTGAATCTAAGTTCTACAGAGATAGCCCGGATATCCCGGCCAAAAGAGAAACAGGCAATTCTTCGGAACTTCCTAAAGGACTGGACACTTATTTGGGGTGATATCTAACTTCAGTCTTTTATCTCCTCTTTCTGATATTTGCTGAACTTCTCAGATAGCAGAGATTCGCTGTACTAGGAACTTTGCACTGCTGTTTGTTGCTGAATTGTAATATCTAGCTAGGATCATGCAATGTTATTGCTTGTATACCACAATGCTCTTAGCCTGAGGTTGTAGACAGAGAGCGTTGTAGTTGGTAACCCTTTCCCCAAACTTGCTGCCTCAGAGAGTGCGTTCTTGCTGGTGATAGTTTGAACTCAAAAAGTTTCCGGCTGGGCACAACCCCAGCACTGCTACTTACTGTAGCCTTCTAGTTTCCGATTGTACTTTACAATTGTTCTTTGGCCAACTCTTGAAATGGCAGCAAGCTTGGCTCTGAGTGGGATTGTAGCTCCAGCTCTCACGGTTCCTGAAAAAACTGTGGCTCTTCAAATTGGCACTTGCAGTCCAGCAGAGATGTTGGATCGGGTTAGAAAGACACAGGTGTACATACTGTCTGGGGTCTCCAGGCAGGTGGAGAACGAGCTGAAGGGGTTCAAGAGGTCAGTGCAGAGGTTGAGTTCCAATATGAATGACCAGTCCCCAGTAGAGGGGATTCAAAGGTGGAAGCGTTCCATAAAGGCGTGTCTGTTGAGGTGCCAAGACACCTTGGTCAACCTAGAGAGGTGGATGAAGCGGGAGATGAACTCATGGAGAGGCGTGTTCTCTCGTTTTGAGAAAATGGTCAGCAAGGCCGATCACAACTTATGTAGGACATGTCAGATGGAGGAGAAGCATAGGAGGTCTTTTTATGGAGAGAAAAGTGATAAGGAAAAGGAGGCAGAGGCATCTCAGGAGATAGTTGACCCTTATGCCCCTACTCCACCATTATCACCTCCACCGCCACCACCTCCCCTACCAGGCCAAACATGCCAACCACACCACTGGGTGGTTATATCCGTTGACATCCTCTCTTCACCTGAATTTGATGCCAATATGTCAGAGGATCCCCGGGAGTTCCTGGTGAATCTAGAGAAGTATTTTAAGCGTAGCGGGTGGGATGAGAAAATTTGGTTGTCACAAGTAGACAACCACCTGAAGGGTGCAGCCAAAAAGTGGTGGGAGTATAGGCAGGAGACAATTGACAGTTGGCATGACTTCAAGGTGTCTTTCTTGCAGTACTGCGAAAGGTTGTTGGTCAGAGAGGCCATCAAGAGGGACTTAGATCTTCCCCAAAGACGCTGGGAACCCCTAGAGCAGTTTGTGTGGAAGAAGAGAGCCTTGTATCACAGGCTTTATGCAGATGCCAATGAAGAAGACATGATCCGTTACATTATTAGCACTCTGCACCCCGAGATCAGGCGCTTCCTGAAGCCCCCTCTCCCCAAAACCATGGATCAGCTAGTGCAGATGGGGAAAGAAATCCAGTTTGACTTTGAGCAGTCAGAGATGCAGACCCTGAAAGCCTCATTCTCTGATGAGCAAATTAACACCAAACTTAATGTCATTGTCACTAAAGACCCCTATGACAGCAATAATAGCATAAAGGATCCTTACGAAACCATTAGCTTAAAAGACCCCTACGATTTAAAAGACCCCTACGATTTAAAAGACCCCTACGATTTAAAAGACCCCTACGATTTAAAAGACCCTTATGATTGCCCCACCATTTGCACAGAGAAAGTAGGCTATGAATAGAAAAGTTTCCTGGGAGGACTTGGATATGTATTGATCAATCTCTGCTGAGATAACGATGCTCTTGAATAACATACACTTTTGAGACATTAGAGTAGACAGAGTGAGTGCACTGAGAAACTCTGTCATTTTGCAAGTGGGTTTCCTGCTTGTTGCTGACAGACACAAAGAACGATACAGGGAAGACAAGTGTCTGACACAAGACAGTCAGTGTAACATCTGAGACAAGGTTTATATGTTCATCACACTGAGTTACGGAAATGCTGATTGCACTTTTACAATACAAGATAATCTGTTTTTGCAATACATTTTTGCTACTTGTTTTTTTAAGCAAAACTACTACATTTAAAGTTTCATAACCTGGTATTTAACATGAACTAATGACTTATTTCAGACCTAAGCATCTTGCTGCAATGCACTCGGCACAGCTGGGGTTGCAGCAGGTGTATGGGACATATTGCCCTGCATCTATCCTGAAAGTAAATGATACTGCTTTTAAAAAGTCCTCATATAGTAAACGCAGCCGCGTTACAGTTTGTAAATTTGTCGCCCGAATCTGGCGTCACAATGTTGGGTGCGTTTGGGAATCGCAGGTCACTATCTGAGCGAGCTCTCGTGGCGAGAGTTTACTGTATGTTTGGGACTTTTTTAACGATCTTCCGCCTTCTCCCTTTACATTTCAGGGAAAATGGCGGAAGTTAGAGCGTTCACAGTTTGTTCAGTTTTAAGAGCATTTTTGTTTACATATATATATAAATATAAAATGGATGTGTAAATAAGGGGGGGGGGAGTATTTTTGATATTCATCGCAATATACATCAAATGTCACCTACTTCAAGATTGTCTCATTGTATATATGATAAATGCAATATATTGTACATGGGGAAATTTGTAAAATAACTGCATTTTATAACCAAGCAATAATATGCTTCTACTATGTATTTCATATTTCAAGAACTCCTCTTCAAGGTTGTAGATATTGTACTTTTTACTACTTTCACCTCTGGTCTCTGTTGTAAATACTGTATGATACTTCCAGTATTTTGGACACAAGATATATGTGCGATATCATGGTAGCATTTTTTTTGTTATTGAATCATATGTTGGATCAAAGCAATGTCAAACCAAAATATATGAAGGTCACATCTAGAACTTCACCAATGCACAATCTCTACCTGGGACATTGACTCTATGATATAAAAATCAGGACTGTGCATCCGCTGTATGTTTGTGGACATTTTCAATCCTCCAACTCCTTTAAAACAGAAAACCAACGTCTACAGTGGATGGGTCTTTCAAGAATTCAGGATGTTATCCCAACTCAGCAACCCATGTTCTACACCTACCAAGCATGGCCTGCAATCAGCTCAACTATTGACATTATTTAAACTGCTCTGTCATATTAAAAGGACAATATGGAATGTAGGGCTATGTCAGCTTCACTCAGGATTATCTATGACCTTCAAGAGTTCTTGACATTCCAGTCAGTTGGAGTCACATGAGGGCCACCTTCTTATCGGCTAAGGAGCACAGTCCCATTATGTTGGGTTCTTGTGGAGAATACACTGAACGAGCAACCACTGAAGCCAATCAGTGGGCCCACCTTCTTCTGCTGCACCCAAATCCCATGAGCAACCAGGGTCGAGAGAGAAAGAGGCCCTCAGTGATACAATGTAAGTACATTTGTGAAATCATTGACAGATTTATAGAATGTCTAGAAGTCCATAATTTATGATCGACTATTTTTGCTCTCCTATTAAAATGTACTTCTACATAGTTAGGGACCACAGTTTGTGGGACCTATCGACTGCATGCAATTCGGTTGCGAAGAAAATATTGCATGGCAGATAATCATATACTGTATAGACAATTAATGTTAAATGCAGTTGTCCCTCAATTAAAGCATGCCATGTTTCTATTTGCATAACCCTTTTGAGTAATGCAGGTATACTTATCTCTGTTCATTCTTTTATTTCCAGATAGCAGAACAAAGAGAACATTTGTGGCACCACAACGTGTCCTGCCCTTCTCTCGCCTGACCCAAAGCTTCAGATAACAATGGTCACCAGCCACGAGATAACGAGTGACCCAACTGGAGGTGATCCCTTACTACCGCGGGCGCATGTCAGCCACTTTAAATATCGATGGGTGAAACTTATGATGGACGTTGGCAATGAAAACTCATCGGAAGGGGCGGCTGATAAAAATAACCATAGCTATTTCGTCTATATTCTATACTGCTCGCCACCATCCACAGATTCACAGACCTCAATGGACATTGTTCTAAAAGGTTCCACTCCCCCCTCATAAGACTGTGGGACATAGTTCTTATTGCCCAAATGTATTTCACGGAAGGTCAATCAAATTGTCTCCTATTTCTACAGCAGACATGACTGAATGTAATATCTATGACACCTTCTTATTACCTCTATGATAACGAACCAGAATGTACCCCCGTAACCCAAAATGACAGACATAGATGGTACTTTTTATGGAAAAAGTGACCTTAGATTAAAAGCCTTATCACTTGGATAAAAAGATTATCACAATCCCATGTTTTATATGAAATATCACAGTTTTGTCTATCATGTTTGAAAGCACACCGCATCTTATCCAAAGAGTTTGTGTCAAGATGACAAAAAGCCATATTGTGTCGATGTACAAATATTTGTTTGTTAATAAAATATTAAGTATACGAAGGTTGTTCTTGTTGTGTTGGTGTTCTGAGATCTGAGCAGAGTCTGTGCAACCAGTACAGAAAGCAAGGCTTTCGCTGCACAGTCACTGGTTCCGGCAGAACCATATAAGGGCACCACGGAAGCCAGTCATCTCAGAGATCAATAGGAGGCATGAATCCCCCCAGCCCCTGTGACACAGTAACTGGTGCTGCCGTCTCTAAATTTAGCCGAGTCAATTAATAGGGAAGCGTTTATTGTTCACCTGCCAGCAGCTGGATCCCCACATCAGTCATAAAAAGGCTCCATCGAGCCTAACAGCCATGACAAACAAGACTTCGCTTTCTGTCACCTGCTGTGCCGTTACAAAGGGGGGAAATTGCTGCCATTATCCCCACAATGGAATGTTTAAACGCAGACAAAAAGCAGGGATCTGTGAATGTAGAAGAGCGACGAGAGGGAGAGAACAAAAAAAGTGACTCATATACATGCTATTGACTAAAGTGATACAACAAATTGCTTTGCCTGGGTGCTTATCAGTAGGCGCCGGCATCTCGCTATACGGCGCAGAAATGCACTAAGGCTCAGCTCTTCCTTGCTTAAAGGGGGGGGGGGGATAATCGTCTACAAAGCACAAATCTCAAATGAAGTGATTCATCATTTCAACAGTGGGCCTCATTCAGACTCGCTTATTAGGCTGCGTATATTCATAGCAGAGCAAGCAGGTTAACGACGCCCGGCGAACCCATGCCACCTGTTACCCTGTCACATCCGCTTGCAAGCGCCCGCACAGAGGAGGTTTCTCACCATCGAATTACTTCTCCTCTGTTTGCAGCAGACAAGTAGCCCAGGACTTAAGGTGCCCATACACTAGTAAGATTTATCTTCAGATCTGGCTGGTTGGAACAAAAACATGGTTATGGATGAGTGACAGTTTGGCAGTTTTCCAGCATTTCCAAGCAAATAGTCAACTGTCATTTGCTCTCATCCATTACCATGTTTTTGTTCCAACTAGCCAGATCTGAAGATAAATCTGCGTGTGTATGGCCACCTCTACTTTTCTGCTGCACGGTTTACTCTGAACTGGGGGCGGGTCCTTGTGACATTATCAGCCCCACCCCAGCAGGCGGGGGAACACCTGGGTTCCCTGGGGCTTGCCCAGCATTTTTATGGGTGTGCCCATACATTTTGTGTGCTCTCCCCAGGTGTCCACCCCGGAATGCCCCCCTGCCTGTCAATCGGGCAGTGAAGGGCCCGGCAAATGAATATTTTGCCAAAGGCGCTCACTGCAGGGAACTGCACAAGCGCATTAGCGCCTATGCATAGTCCCCCACCATCGGGGGTGGGGCCAATTTCGGACCTGTGCAAGCAAGTCTGAATCGGCCCAGGTGTGTATAAAAACAGGATCGTCCAGAGGTGGGTTACAGTGGCAAAGGGGGTTTCCAGAGGGGCGGAGCAAAGCACGGAGATGGACACTTAGGTGACCCAGTATATGCCGGGTCAGTTAAAGTATTATAGATAGACCAAATGTATATAAACAATAATATATATATATATATATATATATATATATATATATATATATATATATATACACACACACACACACATACTGTATATATGTGTGTGTGTATATATATATATATATATATATATATATACATACAGGGGCGTAAACAGCATTGTAGTCCTCTGGGCATAGCAATGTATTGGGGCCCCTACCGATCCTCCAGCGGTAGGGGTGGGGGAAGCTTTGATGTCCCGCAGGTGGTAGGGGGTGTTATATAAACCGCTCAGCATGTAGGGCCTGGATCAGTAATTTCCACTGATTACCCCTTTACTGCACAGATGGTGGGAGATGGGGTGGGAGAAGGGGGCATTGGGCTGAATGAAGGGGCCCTGATACATAACTTCCAGGGTGGTAGAGGATGTTTAATATGCAGAGGAGGGGTGTATAGTGGGCTTATTATTCATAACTTTCTGGTGGGAGGACAGCTTGCTTGACTGCAGATATCTCCAGTTCCCAGAAATAGATTTCTTAGATTTTAATGGAATTAAAAACTAGAGAATACCACCTACCAATGGTATTGGGGACTAGGGGATCAGAGTTCAGGAGGCAGAGCAATCTGCCAACGAGGATATAAAACTACATACCAGGTGTGTGGAGCTGGAGCAGTAACCAGCTGCTGGAAGGCTGATTTCTCTGGTTATGGGAACAGTAGAGACAAGCGGCTAGTGTCCCTCAAAGGGGGAGAGTCCCAGCTTTTGGAATATACCCTCAGAAATGAGAAATCTGACTGGGAACAGCAATTAACAGGCTTGGATGGGGACCACTGCTTTGAAGTCAGATATCTCCGGTTCCCAAGGGCCGATTTTTAAAATTATTGTACCATGGAAAGAGGAGACCCTCTGCTTTCAGCCTAGGACCCTTAGACTCCTGGGGGGGGGGGTTCTGGGTACTCATAACCCCCCCCCCCTGCGTGCGCTACTGGGTTAAGGCTTGGTGGGGGCAGGGGCACTTAAGATAGGGGTCCGGGAGGCAGTGGGGGAAGGGGTATATAAAATGGTGCATACCTCCCAACATGACCCATAACAGGAGGTGGAATGGGTCATGTCATTGTCTGTCTGGACTGTCCACGACCCCTATAGAGGGAGAATAGAATAGGTAGCGAGCGCAGGGAGCCACAGTGCCTGCAGCGTGGCGAGCGCAGGGAGCCAGCAAAGGGCTTTGTTGCTCTCCCTTTGCTGTCTGAGTCTGGGCAATTGGGAGCACGATGTCAGCGTAATGACTGTCGGGCTCCTTTACCACACCCACTGCAGTTACCCCCTGAACAAGTTTATACTGCCTTTACTATGTGTTTTGACAGTGTAATATTCTCCCATGTAGTTTGCGGCCAGTAATGACAATTGGGAGGAGGCCCCCATTTCTAAAGTGCCCCGGGCCCCCCGAAGGCTTAATCCAGACTTGCCCTCAGCAAGAAGGGAATAGATGCTATGCGCAGCATCTATTCCCTTCAGGCTGGGGGGACTCCTAACTGCCCCTGCCACGGGACACTGCCGGCCCCGGGAGGGACGTGGGACCGTCCCCAAAAAAACGGATGGTCCTGTTACATCTATGCAGTGCTACATGCAGAAGCATCCAGTATTTACCCTGTGTCAGTGCTTGTAGTCTGTCTGTATAACATGGTATGGCATACTGGCACTTCTAGCTGTGGCTGCGTCCCAATCAGTGTGACTGACAATGATTGGGCGACCCTCAGGACCCGCTCCCTCCCCACATGGCTGCTGCAGAGTTCACTGCACATCGGTCAGCCCATAGCACTCCTCTTGGTGGCTGCAGAGTGTATTGTGTGTCCGGCGGATCATTGTAACATGGTACCCCTTTCCTCATTGGCTGCAGTGTGCTCTGGGTATCCCAATCATTGTGGGGTGGAAGCCTGATACTGTATGTATATTACAGCATTCTCTACCTGACTCCCAGCCTGCAGCCAGACAGTGAATGGCTGTCAGCATGATTGGTGGATGGATGGAACTATCCACCAATCAGAGACCAGTTTTTCTACCTGCCTCTCAGCCTGCTGCAGACAGTAAATGGCCATCAGAATGCTGATTGGTAAATGGCTGGGGCTATGCTCCAATCAGAGTGCTGACTGCCAGTCACTGTAAAGAAGGAAGTGGAGAAATGTCATGGTAGCACAGAAGGAGCATATTATGATTTTTTTTCTTGTCTACATTTTTTCCTGTAAATTGTTGGGGAGGGGCCACAAATGCATTGTTTTGCCTGGGGCCTACAATGCTGTTAATACAGCCCTGGGCTAGAACTGTGGAAATATTAGTGCATCTCCCTGTATGACCAGCAGCTGCTATACCACACTGGGCAGGAACCAAGGAGATGGGTGAGGGGGCTGAGAAAAGTGCTGAGGTCAGAGCATGGTGCTAAAGGACAGAGAAATATGATGAGGGACAGAGGAAGGTGCTGAGGGACAGAGGAAGGTGCTGAGGGGCAGTGGAGGTGCGGATGAGCAGAGAAAGCTGCTGAGGGGCAGAAGAAGGTGCTGAGGTCAGTGGATGGTGCTAAAGGTCAAAGGAAGGAGCTGGGGTGGCAGAGAAAGGTGCTGATGTGCAGAGGAAGGTGCTGAGGGGCAGAGGAAGGTGCTGAGATCAGAGGATGGTGATAAGGGACAGAGGAAGGTGCTGAGGGGCAGTGGAGGTGCGGATGGGCAAAGAAAGGTGCTGTGGTGCAGAGGAAGGTGCTGGGGTGGCAGAGAAAGGTGCTGAGTGGCAGATGAAGGTGCTGGGGTGGCAGAGAAAGATGCTGATGTGCAGAGGAAGGTGCTGAGAGGAAGATGAAGGTGCTGAGGTCAGAGGATGGTGCTAAGGGACAGAGGAATCTGCTGAGGGGCAGATGAAGGTGCTAGGGTGGCAGAGAAAGGTGCTGGGGTGGCAGAGAAAGGTGCTGAGGGGCAGATGAAGGTGCTGGGGTGGCAGAGAAAGATGCTGATGTGCAGAGGAAGGTGCTGAGAGGAAGATGAAGGTGCTGAGGTCAGAGGATGGTGCTAAGGGACAGAGGAATCTGCTGAGGGGCAGATGAAGGTGCTAGGGTGGCAGAGAAAGGTGCTGGGGTGGCAGAGAAAGGTGCTGAGGGGCAGATGAAGGTGCTGGGGTGGCAGAGAAAGATGCTGATGTGCAGAGGAAGGTGCTGAGAGGAAGATGAAGGTGCTGAGGTCAGAGGATGGTGCTAAGGGACAGAGGAATCTGCTGAGGGGCAGATGAAGGTGCTAGGGTGGCAGAGAAAGGTGCTGGGGTGGCAGAGAAAGGTGCTGAGGGGCAGATGAAGGTGCTGGGGTGGCAGAGAAAGATGCTGATGTGCAGAGGAAGGTGCTGAGAGGAAGATGAAGGTGCTGAGGTCAGAGGATGGTGCTAAGGGACAGAGGAATCTGCTGAGGGGCAGATGAAGGTGCTGGGGTGGCAGAGAAAGGTGCTGAGGGGCAGAGGAAGGTGCTGAGGGGCAGATGAAGGTGCTGATGTGCAGAGGAAGGTGATGAGGGGCAGAGGATGGTGCTGGGGGCAGAGGAAGGTGCTGAAGGGCAGTGAACAGTGCTGAAGGGCAGAGGACAGTGCTGAGGGGCAGAGTACAGTGTTGGGATGAAGAAGGTGTCGAGGGGCAGAGGAAGGTGCTAATGGGCAGAGGATTGTGCTGGGGGCAAAGGATGGTGCTGGGGAGCAGAGGATGGTGCTAAGGGACAGAGGGAGGTGCTGGGCAGCAGAGGATGGTGCTGGGGGCACAGGATGGTGCTGGGGTCAAAAGATGGCACTGTAGGGCTGAAGAACGGGATGAAGGCACAGGAAGGTAATGAGAGCAATGAAATAATGGTGTTGATGGTCTCACCACCCCAATTTGTCTCACTGCCCCTGTACTCTTAAGGACATTTCCCCTTTAAGCGGTCATGCCCCCTTTCCCATTTACATCAGTACACCCTGGAGTGAACACTATGGGGCCTATTTATTAAAGTTATTTTTAGTAAAATAATGTCAAAACAGGTGTTTCCGCACCCTTCTCACATAATTTTAGTTTCACCATAATGTACAGTGCTTTTGATGCAGACTCCATTAAAACTTTTTTTGGTACTTGTGTAGTATCACGGCTCCCACGATGGGCATCGCATAGTAAAAAATCGCATTGAATGCGATCACATGCGATTTTGGTCACAAATGCATCCAAATGCATTTAAATTAGTAGGAAACATGTTAAATGCACCCCAAATGCCATTTTTCACACTGTACCACTGAAAGATGACCAGTGGGATGACTGTAATGAGGGGCTGTGGGCTTTGGAAGGTGGCCATGGGCTGGGAACTGTGATGAGGGGCTGATGATTGTAAAGAGGGCTGAGGATGGTGATGAGGATCTGAGAATTCTTACGGAGCGGGCCGTACGCCAAGCTGTGAAACGCCCACCGGTCCTCCGCATTCGGACGGACTCACTCTTTAAGAACAGGGCGTGTTTACGGACGACATACAAACCATGCGTGTGCGGTGGACACACTCAGATTCTGCACGGTCTTACAGCGTATGCACGGCCTTACCGTGTCAGAACTGATGGGAACCTGCCAGTACGCACTGATGCGGTGTATTTACGCACAAATAACCACCACTCTTATCTGAATTCCCAAATCGATCACATGACACACTTAGGCAATTAGCCAACCTCATTGAAAAGGGATTGTTTATCCTGGTCATCTATTATTTATCTAATTGATCATTAAACACTTAAAACCACTTTAAATTAACCCTAACATTCCCTTTCAATCACTGCTATGCAATAAAAACATCTATGTACTGTATATACCTTTTGCACCTTGCATAACTAGACATCAATATTTTTACTTATTTCTGTATATTTATACTTACTTAAACTGTAAAATAATAAAATAACACACAGACCACTTCGTACTTAAACTGAAAAATGTATTTACATAAAATAACAAAAAATAAATTAAATCACTCCAGCAGGAGGTCGCACAGGTCCTGTACGTGGCCAGCCATCCGCATCAGGTCCTGCCGCAGCCTCATGAGGGCCTTACACCCTAGCCTTCTTCCGGGTCATTTGTGGGCATGTGAAAGGGGGTTCAACATTAATTATGCTACTCAGGTACACCTTGTACAGTCAATCCTAAGTACCTACACCATGAGAAATCATACATACAAACAATTACTTAGCCAATACTGTATCTAAAGGCAGAAAATATATGATGCTCACACACACACACACACACACACACACACACACACACACACACACACACACACACTGGCTTACACAACAGAATGTGTGACTCATACACTTGACAATGTATCTATCAAAATCACAACAACACTTGAGCCTCACTCACACTTCTCCTGCCAAAACACTCACCAATCTACTAGAAAGCTACACCCACTACAACATGCCACATTTAGCCATACATATATACCTGCATGTCACTGCTTATTAGCTAAACTGCATGATAGATAGATACATGGATAGATAGATAGATAGATAGATAGATAGATAGATAGAGATAGAGAGAGAGAGAGAGAATAGATACCACATTAAAAGGCTAGGCTAGTCCCTCTACCCATTACTTCATGATTCCTTGTCACATTGCCAGATAGGTGAAAGTGCAGCACTAATCCTCTTCCATGCACCAAACAATTTCTAAGGTCAATCCATCATACATAATACCTTTCAAAAATACATGACAACAACACGGGCCCACTGGCTAGAGGGGGGCCCAGGGGAACTGCCCACTTGGGACTCCTGTATAAATCAGGCCTGCCCATATTCCATTGATGTTTTATTGTTGCTTCTATACAAAGACCCTCCAGAAATAAACACTCATCACCTACATGAGGCTCCACATTGCACGTTTGCAGCATGGCCCTATAAGGCCAAAGTGTGTCTGTTGTTTTCCATTTGGTTGGACTACTCTTTACTATATTATACCAAAATGTAATCAGCTGTGCAACATAACAAACTGTACCTAAGTCAGTAATGAGGCATTACGTCTACTTACCCCTGCCAGGCAGCTCCACCTGCTCTTCTTCCTCCAGATTTGGAGGTGGTGGAAAATCAGGGAGGGGTAGTCCGAACTCCTCCTCTTGGTACATGGGGGGGAGGGGGGAGGTAGACAGTGGAGGTTGGTGAGTGGCTAGGGGGAGGGGTGTGTGTAGGGGTGGTGGAGGTGAGGTATTCCACCTCATGGCGGCCCTCAACCTCCTCCATCTCCACCTGTCCCGCCTCCTCCTCCTCCACCTCCACCTGGCCCTCCACTTCGACCTCCTGGCCGACCTCCTGGGCCTCCTCTGTGCCCTCCTCTGCGGCCTCCTCTGTGCCCTCCTCTGCGGCCTCCTCTGTGCCCTCCTCTGCGGCCTCCTCTGCGGCCTCCTCTCTGGCCTGTCTGGCTCGCTCCCGCACTGTGGGTTAAACAAACAAAATGGTTGAGTGTCATTTGACATTCTAATCACTATAACAAGTACATATCATAACCACATTATATATGTGTTATATATCACACATATAGTATATGGCATTTCTATGTCATCAACACCCAATTGACCTCATGTAATCTTAATATTAAATAATGTGAAAATGATATCATTCACTGGGCCAGATGCACTAAGCTTCAAAAGTGATAAAATGGAGAGTGATAAACAGGCAGCCAATCAGCTCATACCTGCCATGTCACAGACTGTATTTGAAAAATGACAGGTAGGAGCTGATTGGCTGCCTGTTTATTACTCTCCATTTTTTCACTTTTGAAGCTTAGAGAATCTGGCCCACTGTCAATTATGTGTATTTTGCGAAAATACTTACAGCGTTGAAGACGCCGCCTCAGAGCCTGCAGCCGCTCCGGCTCCCGCCTCCGCAGGTCGGACAATCGCCTCTCCAATTGGGCGATGGTCCTTCACACATTAGTGCGGGCGAATATGCGGCGCCGGGTCGCAACATATGCCCGGCGCTTGTCCCTGTTGCTAATGTAGGGGCCTGCCTGCCCCAGCCTCCTCTCCATCACTGCCACCAGCGACAGCAGCTCCGCAGTGGAGAAGGATGGTGCTCGCTGGTTGGCAGCCATTTTAGCAATGGCACATGAAAATACTTCCTGTCCTGTGATTGATTGTTAACTTTACTATTTGGTATTAACTTTATTATCCATATTGACATGGACATTGTGTATGCGCCCAACAATCGGCGATAACATCGCACGGCCAAGCAACGCATGCTATAGCTTGGCATCGCTTAGCTGTACTTCGCATTACTTACTGTATGCATTTATGTGTATGCGTACATTTATGAGAAAAAACACATACACATACTAGCACTTCTCCTGACTATACCATTATATTGGACACCTGGCTGCCTGCCTGCCTGTCTAGCTCCTACTGCTAATATATTTTAAACTAAACCCCCCAAATAAATATATATATATATGTGATCATAAATATTACATCTACAAATAAAATAATCACCCCCACATCCCACACATACATGGTGAAAAAAGTATGAAATTCAATGTACTCACCAGACATGGATGATAAGGTCAGCTAAAATAATGGAAACTATGTACAAGGTATAAGTGTGACCTGCAATATTGGTCTTAAACCAATACGCCTCAAACATAATACGTAGTTTTATTGCTATTGCCATTAAGAGGCCATGCTTCCTAATGTTTAATTAGGAGGATACAAAATTAAAATCATTTTCAACCTTGATGGGGAAAATTGATCTGAAATTGGTTTGGTCTGGACAACAATCAGAAATGTACCTGAAGAATCTCTGGGCCACCGAGTCCCGCAGCTGGTATCCACGTCGGCTTTCGGGGGAGCGGGATGGGCGCAGGGGCGGATCTTGCAGCTCAGATGGAACCTCCCACTCATCAAAGGGTATCTCACGCCGCACAGCTATGTTGTGAAAGCATACACACAAGCCCACAATCCTCGACACCATTTCAGGCGCATACTGTAGGTCACCACCAGTGCGATGGAGCACTCTAAATCGACCCTTCAACAGGCCAATTGAGTGCTCCACCACTTGCCTGGTGGCAACATGCGCCCTATTGAATGCCTCCTGTGGGCCTGGTGCTGGGGAGCTGTACGGCGTAAGTAGCCAGGGCGTACATGGGTAACCGGAGTCACCCAGAACCCACGCATCAAGACCTTCAAGCTCTTGGAGTCTTTGCCAAATCCCGGTTTGTCGGATAACATGAGAGTCATGGGCACTTCCGGGAAACTTCGAGTTGAAGGAGAGAATTTCCATGGATGGGCCACATACCACCATCACGTTCAGTGAGTGGAACAATTTTCGGTTCCTTCTCACTTCTTGATGGATGCACAAATGGTACATGGGTGCCATCCACAGCCCCTATCACATTAGGGAAGCCAGCAATTTGATGGAATGCCTGCTGGCTTTGGTGAAGGGTCTCTTGTGCAAAAGACATGGCCATGAAGTGCCCCTTGCGCCTAAACATGGCTTACGTCACACGCCTCAGGATTCGGCTGAAAGCCGGCTGAGATATTCCAGCAAGTACTGCCACTACTTGTTGGAAAGATCCTGAGGCGCAGAAATGCAACACCGCCAGCAGCTGTGTGTGAGGCGGAATTGCTGTCGTGATCCCATGAAGAGGTTCTAGATCACTCTCAATTAAAGAGAGTACATCTAGAATTACATGTGGGGGTAACCTGTACCTAGTAAGTACCTCATCATCGGTCATCCCAAAGAGTGTCACCCGTGTGCGGAAGATTCTAGCACGTCCTGGCCTCCTTGGCCGACGAGTGGGGTGAGCCGCAAGTGCCCTTAGGCTATCAGCCAAAAAAAGCATCATTGCTTCAGCAACCTACAACAAAAGGATCATAAATAAGGAAGCACCTATGCAAAGATTGGTCATGGTCAAAAATTTGTCACATTCGATGGAATCAATACGCACAATACACGGCCGCCCAGTGAAGTCCCGAAGATCCATATTAATCTATAATGATGTAACAATAATATTACCTCACCACACACCTTCTTAAACAAAAATCTCTTTAAAACATGTAACAACTAAACACTAATGAAGTATTATAGGTGTGATCAACTGATCAATAAATTAAATGACACATTCGAAGTATTGCTGGGACATGTAGTTCACTATTATATGGTGACACACAGGTTTAACAGCTGTGCGTAAAATGGTGGGCAGGTAACATGTTTCTATAATGCTAACAAGCCTTTGCTGTCCCAACAATCTGGACCATGGGAGAGCTTACCTTAGACCCTGGCCCAATACAGCTCTGGAGACAAATGAACCAAGTAGCAAAGCACTATTTATAGGCCTAGCACATGTGTTGTGCATGACATCAGTGATCACTATTGCATGACTTCTGTCCCGGATTTGAAAATGGATTGGGTTACTTTACGCCAATTAAAGAAATAGTATTTAAAGTTGTGCTAGAAAGGCAAGAAGTTGTTGCAAACATGGCTGGATCTTCATCTGAGGAAGAGCAGGTGTGCCTGGACCTGTTTGCCCGCATGGACTCCAACACCACCTATGTCTCCCTCAACCCAGACCAGCCAGTGGGAGAAGAGCAGCCAGCTGGGCCATCTACATCAGGCCAATCGGCAGCTGGCCCATCTTCAGCCTCAGCAGAATCATTGGGATCACAACAGGTGGCTTCCCAACAGAGTAGCCTGGCCAGCACTTCGAGTACAGCGACAGGTGGCCGTGGCCGTGGGCGTGGCCGAAAGAGGCCAACAGAGGAACCAAGTAGCAGAAACATGGCATTCGAAGCGCAGGAGCTTGCCATCCTGGTACCCCGCGCACGGGATTGGATCGAGTGTCCACAGGACAGGTTGACACACACAAGGAGATGGAAGATTTGGGAGGACATAACGGCGGAAATTAATGCGGTAGCTCCACAAGTTCGTGAGGCGGAGCACGTTAAGAAGAGGCAAGTTCATGTGTGTTACATTTGAGAAGTACAAGACCACTAATGTTGACATTACATGTTAGATGGAGTTGGGCAATGGCTGGTCACGTTGGCTGGAGCCACGGACATGATTGCCATGTCATTTAATCAATAGTTATTGTAGGGTGAGTGTGAGTGTATCTTCTAAGGCTTGGTTTCCCATTTAACTATTATGTAAGTTTGGTGTGATGAAGCACATGTTGTAATCTGTTGCAGATTGCACTGGGTGCTACAGCAAACATGAGGAGTGACATGTAGTAATATGTAAACATTCATTGCAGGTGGCACGACTTCAAAACCAACCTCAAGAAGAAACTGACCAAGCGGTGGGAACACAGCCACACCTCTGGGGCTGGCCCCATGCCAGGCCGGCTGAAGCTCACCCCCCTGGAGGAGATGGCAGAGTGCTGCATTGCAGTAGAGGAGGTCCGGGGGGTGAGCACCATAAATAGCGAGGCCCCAGCGGAAGTCTTTGCTGCTTTTGTTGAAGGTAATTATTTGCCATGCCATAAGTAGTTGGTACTAATTTTCTTGGAATGGGTTGTAATTTAAATTTTCTCTTTCACCAGCATCCCCACCGCTTAGGGAAGAATCTCTTGAGGAGGTGGAGGAGTCTGTGCCACCTGCCACCAGTGCCAGGCCCGTGCAGCAGCAGCAGCCACCGGCCGAGGCCGAATTCGACAGGTGGGTGCAGGTGCTTTCCCATATTGACCAGCAGGGAGACTTGGCATCAGAGCGAATGCGTAGGACCGAGGAGGTCATGCAGGGTTTGGTCAGCACCCAGCAGACTATCGCTGGGAGCCTGCAGGCTATGGCTGCCACCCAGCAATCAATTGCTGCTAGCCTGCAGGTGCTGGCTGATCAAGCCCTGTGCCAAAATGACCTCCTCCTCCACCATAATGAGCTTATGGTGGAGCTAGATGCCAGCAATAGGGTCCTATTGTCATCCGTTTCTGGTGCATTCCCACCAGCAGCACTCCCTGCTGGCAGAGGGGGAACACAATCCCCCCCCTCACCAGCATCTGCTCCACCTGGGCCACCATCCGAACGTGGCCGTGGCCGAAGAGCTGCTGCACGTGGCAAGGAGCCTACCAGGGCCAAACGTGCCCGCAAATGAACTTGTGTCCGCATTAATCTCCACCCTTATGTCTTCCCAAATCTTTCATTGAGCTGTGTGTGTCAGCTTCCTGTGTCCAATCCCGTGCGGAGGGTCCCCACATTTGCCCTCGTTTCGAATGTCATGTTTGGTTCCCCTGTTGCCCTCTTTCGGCTAGCATTACTGTCTGCTGTACTTGAAGTGTTGGTGCTATACTTTTGTTGTGAAGCCACCTGATGTGTTCCTAATGATTCTGCTGTGGCTATGTATGTCACAAATTCATGTATTTATTATATATTATTTTTTTATATTCCTGCCATGGTACCTTTTAATTTGTTACGGTTTCCATTTTATTTAAGAAGTTATTGTAATAAATGTTGTTTTTTTTTTTGCCCCCAAATGTGTGGTTTAATTGATACATGTAGAAGTGACATGTGTATTTCTATTATTAATATTAAGTTGTGTCCATTATTTGCAGTGTAAAAGTGTGTGAAATGTGCAGCATCTATGTGTGTGTTTAGTAATGTTCCATTTAAGCTGCAATGGTTCCAATTGAAGCAGTGACAAGCGTGTAATTAATGAGTAATGAGTAAAGGAGTGGATTGTATTGTGTTCAGCTGACATTGGTTGTAGTGATTAGGCGTTCCGATTGCCTAGCGCATGAACGAGTGGTGTCCGCAAAGCAATACTTGCTTATGGACACCGCATATTTCTTGCCGTTTTGTTCGCGTGCATTCGGTGTGCTGTCCGAATGCACGCCTACCAAAATAAGTGCACTCCCTCATGTCCGCCCATGTTTCCGCCCAGTTTAGCCCACTTTGAAAGTACGCCCCTGTGTATTTCCGAATGACGCCCATAATACGCCCATATTTCCCGAGTGATTGCGGTGCACATTTCTGTACGGTATTAGTGAGAACAAGTACGGAGACCATGCGTGGCACATGCGCATAGCGTTCCCCACGCATGCGCAGACGGCTAAAAAACACCATCCGAAAGTATTCGGAAATATACGCACCAACCAGAATAAGGCCCATAGTTACATAGTAGGTGAAACTGAATAAAGACTTGCGTCCATCTAGTTCAACCTATGTTTATAGTAGTTAATCCCTTGTTGTATAGTATGTTCTGATATTTTAAAGACAGATTGTTACTTATTCATACTCATGGATGTTTTTAACCAATAAATGTTTATCCAACCTAATTTTAAACGTATTTATAGTGTCTGCTGACACCACTTCTCGAGGAAGAGAGTGCCAAAGTTTGACTGTTCTGACTGTAAAGAAATTTTTTCTTCTAGATAAACAAAAGGTACTTGTTTCCTAGCATCGGCCACAATTCCCATTGAAATGCATTGAAAAAGTCAAAATCGCGTCGTATGCGGCCAAAATAAGCATAAGATGGTACCGACGCGATCCCCTCGATTTTACCATAGGGAACAATGTAAAATGCCTCAATTTACCCAAATCAACATAGGGAACAATGTTAAATGGGCCAGAGACCCCAAAACCCCCCCCTGACCAGTGAAATGGCCGCCCAAAAATAGTTAACGCCTTCCCACGATCAATGTGAACCCGAAGCGTGGCGAGCGCAGCGAGCCCGCGAGGGGCGTCGGTACGCGTCCTCCGACCTTTTCATACCCCCACTATCCCCGTCGGCGTGGAGTTGAGAATAGATTAGTGTGGCGAGCGCAGCGAGCCACCGAGCCCGAAGCGTGGCGAGCGCAGCGAGCCCCACGAGGGGACGCGGATACCTGTGAAGCCCGCAAAGGGACGCGTTTACCTGTGAAGGTATCCGCGTCCCCTCGCGGGGCTCGCTGCGCTCGCCACGCTTCGGGCTCGGTGGCTCGCTGCGCTCGCCACACTAATCTATTCTCAACTCCACGCCGACGTGGATAGTGGGGGTATGAAAAGGTCGGAGGACGCGTACCGCCGCCCCTCGCGGGCTTGCTGCGCTCGCCACGCTTCGGGTTCACGTTGATCGTGGGGTGGCATTAACTATTTTTGGGGGGCCATTTCACTGGTCAAGGGGGTTTTTTAGGGTCTCTGGCCCATTTAACATTGTTCCATATGTTGATTTGGGTAAATTGAGGCATTTTACATTGTTCCCTATGGGAAATCACGGGCATCGCGTCGGTCGCATCGCATGCAGTTTTTTAGCCCGCATGCGATGCGACAGACGCAATTTTTTTACCTGCGATGCCCCAGATCAAGATCGTTGTGGACGTGCTAGGAAACAAGTACCGAACAAAATCTTTTTTCTTCTAATCTAAACTCGTCCTAGATTCATGTCTAGCAGAAAAAAGGGTGTTTGACAGTTCCTTATATTGGCCCCTGATATATTTGTACATGTTGAGCATGTCCCCCCTTAAACGTCTCTTCTCTAGTGTAAATAGTCCCAGCTTGCTTAATCTCTCCTCTTAGCTTAAACTCTCCATTCCCCTAATAAGCTAAGTTGCTCTTCTTTGGATTTTTTCTAATTCTATGATGTCCTTTTTATAGTGTGGGGCCCAGAACTGCACTCCGTATTCGAGGTGCGGTCTAACCAATGATTTGTACAGAGGCATAATTACTTTTGAATCCCTAGTTTCCATGCCCCTTTTAATACATGCTAGAGTTTTATTGTCCTTTTTAGTTGCTATATTACATTGAGCACTACACCCCAGTTTGTTGTCTGTTTGGACTCCTACAGATGGGTCACGGTCCATCTTTGCTGGGGATGGCGCTGGCGTCGCCAGCCGCCATCCCCCGCCAGCGCCATGGCGATCGTGAGAAGGGGGCGCGCGCGCACGAGAGGCGCGCGCGCCCCCTTCCGACGGCGCTTCCAAACGTTTCCCCGGGTCCCCACCGGCTTGCCGGCGGTAACCCGGGGTCCCCGCCGCCTGCCCGCATCCCCCCTAACCCCCCCCTAACCCCGTCCGTCTCCCTGAGGCGGAGACAGACAGGGTTTCCGCCACGCTAGCGACGGAGACTGAGACGCGCGTGCGCGTGAGACGCACGCGCGTCTCAGTCTCCTCGCTGGCGAGGCTGCTGGCGGGTCGCCAGCGCGTACGTTCTGGCGACCCGCCAGCAAGGATGTACAATGACCCATCTGTAGATCCTTTTTCGAGTACTGAATTACCCAATTCATCCCTGCTTAGGTTATAACTAGCACACTGGTTATGTCTCCCAATGTGCATGACCTTGCATTTGTCCACATTGAACCTCATCTTCCACTTTTTTGCCCACTCGTCTAGATTGTCAAGATCATTTTGAAGCGTGGTGACATCTACTTCTCTACTTCATCTACCTTCTGATCTCTGTTCAGTTTTGTATCGTCCGCAAAGATGGATACATTGCTGAGTAACCCTATCCCAATATTGTTAATAAAAATGTTAAACAAAATGGGCCCTAGAACCGAACCCTGTGGCACTCCACTTAGTACTGGTATCATATTTGAAACTACACTGTTCACAATCACTCTTTGTTCTCTATTACACAGCCAGTTCCCTACCCATCTGCAGATATTTGCCCCTAATCCCAGGTCTCCATTTTATTTATCAACCTCTTGTGTGGTACGGTGTCGAAGGCTTTAGCAAAATCTAGGAAAATCACATCTACAGCGTTTCCATTATCAAGGTTTTTGCTAACCTCTTCATAGAATCCAAGTAGATTAGTTTGGCATGAATGATTTTTCACGAACCCATGCTGGTTATAACTGAGTAAACTATGAAGGTCTAAATATTCCTGGATCCCATCTCTTAAAAATCCTTCAAATATTTTACCCACTATTGATGTTAAACTAACAGGTCTGTAATTAGCGGGATCCTCCTTTTTTCCTTTTTTGAATAATGGCACTACCTCTGCTATTCTCCAGTCTTTTGGTACCTTTCCTGATGATAGTGAATTATTGAAGATATAATGTAGAGGGGAAGCTAATTCCTCCCTTAATTCCATTAGTACCCTAGGATGAATCCCATCTGGCCCTGGTGATTTATTTGTTTGGATTTTGCTGAGCCTCAATATTTTTTCCTCGGTAGAGAAATCAATATGTTGATGAGGGGACTGAGTACATTGATGAAGTGCTGAGGGCCTGGGTGAGGTAGGGAGGGAGCTGGATCAAGTTTTGACCCTCTGGTCTTGTCTAAACTATGGAGGGAAGTAGATGCTAGTCTGTACTTTCTGGAGCAAGTGGAGGTACCCACTGGTCTGGAGATGCAATTACTGTAGCTCCACAGCTATCTGGCACCGATGAGGACACTTTTTTCTGGTGGAAATGAATGTTTATTTTATTTTTTTCTGGATGTGGGGGCAATTAGTCCATGTGTTTTAACCATCAATCAATGCGTTTTATTTATATCTGTGTAGGCCCTATGAGGGTTATTGTTTTTTTTCCTGTTGGGGGGGGGGGGGGATTGCCGGGTCAGTGATGGGGCTCCTAAGGCTGCAGCATTGTCAGTGCTGCAGGATGACATTACATGCTACGACCCAAAACATGATGGTGCACGCCTTCACAGTGTGGCAGTCAGCATTCCCCCACATGAAAGTAATGTGGAGGATTCAGACCAGGTTTTGGGAGCAGTAGCAGAATCCCAGGTATGTAATCAGCAGCACCTGGGATTTCCTGATATAAGGGTTTCCAGGGCAGAGTCACCATGCTCTTGATGGTGGAATACAGTAGCTACCCAAGTGGTCAGCTGGGGGTGTGTTGGTTCTTGTAGGGACCATTGGAGCTATGCTGACAATGGCTGTATTCTACTGCTTGTAATACCGACTGCTTTGCTGTGACTGGCTGTACAAAATAAACAACAAAGTCTTCATCTGAGTCTTTATGATCCTTGTCACAACAGCTACAGTAATTGCAATCCCAGCGCAGGGTGGGACTATTCATGCTGGACAGCCTTGCCCTGTGCTAAACAATACCCAGCATGCGAACTTCTACAGCTGCAGGTTTGCTATTTCAGCAAAACTGCAGCTGATACTGAATTACCCCCATTGGCCGGTGTTACCCAACTGTATGTGCGCTAACTTGCGGCAGGTAGAGGCTGCTTGGGGAGATCTAGCAATGGTTTGGAGATCTTGAGCATACCCATTGGAGCCAGCTGATGTGCTGTGAGCACTACACTCATGTGCTGTGGGTGTATCAGGTATTGCCGGAGGGAGAATATCATTATATAGTGCATTTGTTAATCTTGATTTCCCTCATGTGTCTGTTACTTTGCTTTGAAGGAAATGAATTATTTATTTAAACGTTTTCACTACACGCAGACTATTTGCAACTTTTAAACTGTGCGCACTAAACATAGTATTATTGCTGTATACCGCAGTATGTCTCCTGCCTGTCATCACCATACGCTATCAATTCAGAAGGTACTTCGTTATTATTAAATATCGCGGCTATATTTTATATAATAATAAGAGCCCAACGACTGTCATGCTATCATTAAACATAAAACAAAAACTCCCATCAATATTCCTGACGATGGCCTTCCTGTGATTATTCTCCTGATCTCCCCCCTTGTCCGTGGTTTGTGGAACTTTATAGACAGCGATAATGACACCAATCACTCACAGAGAGGTTACACAGTCCCAGTTATCTGTGATCCTTCACTTTGATTTATTTTGATGAATAAACACGACTCATTCTTGTTTTATTCTTCTGTTTTTCAACTCGTTCTCTCCCAGTTCAAGGTTATGACTTCAAAAGAATAACTCGGCAAATATAAAATATCTCTCTCATGTTAAAACAGATTGGAATCACTTCATGAATCATTTAAATTCATAAAAGTGGAGAAAATAACTAAAGTGCAGTTTTGCAGAGATGATTTTCTGTCAGAAGTAGGAGTACGGTACTTTGGCTATGCTATGTTTTTACTGTAGGCTAAGATACGTTGTTAGTGTAGCCCCATGGCTGCCTAGCGTAGTCAGCGTAGTGTCCCCATCAGGCAGCGTGGTACTTGTGTATTTTGGCGGCGCCCACGATGAGGATCGCATCCATCGTGTGTGAAAAATCGGGTCCATCGCGTCGCGTCGTGTGCATTAACATGGCACACGACGCGACCGACGCGATGGACCCGATTTCTCCATAGGCTTCAATGTTAAAATATTTTAACATTGAAATCGTGTCGGTCGCGTCGGTCTTGTGCCATTATAATGGCACAAGATAAGATGGACTTGATAAAGTCCATTTTACATGGAATAAAATGGGAAATGGGCCAATATGGCCCATTTTTCATTGTATATGTCCCCGTCATGTCCAAATATAACTGCCCCCCCATTGTGAGCGGCACCCCAGTATTGACGTCAACCCGAAGCGTGGCGAGCGCAGCGAGCCCGAGAGGGGCGGCGGTGCGCGTCCTCCGACCTTTTCATACCCCTACTATCCACGTCGGCGTGGAGTTGAGAATAGTGTGGCGAGCGCAGCGAGTCACCGAGCCCGAAGCGTGGCGAGCGCAGCGAGCCCCGCGAGGGGACGCGGATACCTTCACAGGTAAACGCGTCCCTTCGCGGACTTCACAGGTGTCCGCGTGGCCACGGACACCTGTGAAGCCCGCGTGGGGACGCGGATACCTGTGAAGGTATCCGCGTCCCCTTGCGGGGCTCGCTGCGCTCGCCACGCTTCGGGCTCGGTGGCTCGCTGCGCTCGCCACACTATTCTCTTCTCAACTCCACGCCGACGTGGATAGTAGGGGTATGAAAAGGTCGTAGGACGCGGGCTCGCTGCGCTCGCCACGCTTCGGGTTGACGTCAATACTGGGGTGCCGCTCACAATGGGGGGGCAGTTATATTTGGACATGACGGGGCCATATACAATGAGAAATGGGCCATATTGGCCCATTTCCCATTGTTTTCTATGTTAGATGGATTTTAACAACTACATTTGATCTTGTGCCATTATAATGGCACAAGTCCGACGCGACCGACAGTATTTCAATGTTAAAAATATTTTAACATTGAAGCCTATGGAGAAATCGTGTCGGTCGCGTCGTGTGCCTTAACTTTAAGGTACAGGACGCGACGCACCCGATTTCTTCATCGGGTTCAATGTTGAAAATATTTTAACATTGAAGCCTATGGAGAAATCGGGTCCATCGCGTCGCGTCCTGTGCCTTAAAGTTAAGGCACACGATGCCCACGACGGGCGCCGCCAAAATACACAAGTACCGTCAGCGTAGTCACCGTACTGTCCCCAGCTTCCCTGGGAAGCCTAGTGAGCGCCTCTCACACAGTGCTGGTAGCCGCCAGATCTTCTGCGCTGGCAGACGCCGGCGGAGAGGCGATCATGCAGGCGCCGGCAGAGAGGCACTCCATCTGCATGAGACACACCACTTAATGCAAGAGGACCTGCAGTTCCATCCTTCCCCCCAGAAACCCACTTACCGAGTGAACTAGGTGGTCCGGGAAGCTGATGATGTACCTAGTGTTGAATATCATTATCTTAGCCATGACCCCCTCTGTACTATGCTGGTAATCATAACATTGTATAAAGCATGTATGGGCACATCCCCTCTCCCGACTCCTAAGAAATATCCCACCCCTGCCCTGATGGGTGGCACAAACATGCAGCTAATCTAGGAGTGGCATTGCAGTGGCAGGCATGAGGAAAGTTTTAAAAACTAAGCCTCAAAGAGCGTTATATGCAAAATAGAAAATATGTTCACTGCTTAGGAGTGTTAGGGACTAGACGAACAACTAGGCACTTATACAGTATACACACATGTTATCATCTTACTGGTTCAGCACCATGACCTATCCAGCACAGTAACCACAGCCTTACTGGTTCAGCACCATCAGCTATCCAGTGCAGTAACCACAGCCTTACTGGTTCAGCACCATGTACTATCCAGCACAGTAACCATAGTCCTACTGGTTCAGCACCATGAGCTGTCCGGCACAGTAACCACAGCCTTACTAGTTCATCACCAGGAGCTGTCCGGCACAGTATTCAAAGCCTTACTAGTTCAGCACCATGACCTCTCCAGCACAGTAACCACAGTTTTACTGGTTCAGCACCATCAGCTATCCAGCACGGGAACCACAGTCTTGCTGGTTCAGCACCATGAGCTATCCGGTACAGTAACCACAATCTTACTGGTTCAGCACCATGAGCTATTCAGCGTAGTATCCATAGCCTTACTGGTTCAGCACCATGATCTATCCAGCACAGTAACCACAGACTTACTAGTTCGGCCTCATCAGCTATTCAGCACAGTAACCACAGCCTTACTGGTTCAGCACCATGACCTATTCAGCACAGTTTTTCAAGCGCTCTTTTCGTGTGTCTCCTTCGCATGGACCACTGTAGATCGCTCGTGGGACATGAAAAGGAGAAAAAACAGCGTTTGGTGAATCAATATAAATTTTGCTGTAAGATTGGAACCGTGCCCTCTTTAATTGTCCACACACCGGTAGACAATAATCGCTTAATGGAGTGAGGTCTGGAGATTAGGTCCTCAAACTCATCCTTTGAACTTGTCCGTGATCGCCCAACATGTAAAATATTTGAGCAGAAAATTCTCCAATAGTGAAATAACGTTTTTATTATTAAAAAACAATGCACAGTACACAAATGGGTAATAAACGATGGACTCTCACCAGAACACTATGTCTACTTGTATGAGAAGCAGACATAGACAGCATGAATGGAAAAACCTCAGGCGTCCCTGGAAGCTGGAAGATGTAGTGAAGTCCTGGTGGTCCGTCCAAAGTCTATCAGTCCCTTCACCAACGCGTTTCAGACATGAAAGTCCTTTATCAAGGCACAGAGAAAATATCCCCATGTCCGGGTATTTATACCCAGACTTCCTAATCACACAGTCAGACCTATTTCCAGACACAGATTTCTAACCTCTAGTCCTATATGAAAAAATGTTGTTCAGTTCCTGGATTTTTTCTCCTTCTATTCCAGGAGATGTGTTATGATGCCGGTATTTCGCGAGTCTGTGCTTCCGTGCGTTCCAGCTGGTACCGGAAGTCAGACGGTGTATGCGTCTCTGCGTCACTTCCGGAATCGCGGTGATACGCATATAGTATTCATCTCTTGTTTCCTGGTTTCTGCGTAAGTCCGGCCGTGTTTGATGTCCCCATATATGCGTTCCATATAAATAAATACAGCTTTAGCTTGCGTTCCACCGCCATTTTATTAGGCGGTGCGTTGAGTTTTGATGTCCCCGCATATATAAGGAAAGGAATAAGATATAAATGAATACACCACGTAAGGACATATTAATAATAAGGAATCATGTACATTAAAAAATTTGTTAAAAATACATGAAAAAGAGAACAAATAGTTTCATAAAAACTACTTAAAAACTATAATCGACACATGGTAAAGGGAATATATTCAAATACATAAAATCAGCAGGGAAAAGGGGGTGATTAAAAGACCTATAAAAACCATTTTAATTCAAAATCTTTATTGAGTCCATTTGGCACTAATGTTTTAAATTGATAGATCATACTCATCTCACTTTTGGCTAATAGTGTAGCAATGTTTCCCCCCCTTTCTCCCATATTGATCTTTTTGAGGGCTGCGAAGTTCTTTATATATTTGGGGTCACAATTATGTTCTTCCCGAAAATGTTGAGAAAGAGCATGTACCTCAAGGCCTTTTTTAATATTACGTATGTACTGTACTTTTTCACCTACTTGGGATTGAATTTTGCTGCTTAAAATGTTTAGTTTAAGAGAGAATCAATGCTTATAAAACAGTATTTGACTCCTCTATCGGAGAACTAGAAGCTCTAGATGAAAATCTAGATGATATATTGATTAAATTAGAAAAAGCTCTCATCAGGGAGAGTAAAATCTGGTGGGAAGTGGCTACTCTAGAGAAATATATTTCTGCTAATTTAGTACCTAGAGGTTTAAAAATTGAAAAGAAAATTAGCCACACCACACCCACTGAGCTATTCCAGCAAAAATGGGATGGTATTCTTAAAAATTGCTCAGTGGAACTGATGCAATTAATCATTATGGAGAGGAAAGAAAATCTAAATAGTCTAGATGGGGAAATAAAAGAATATAGAAATCTAGTTCAATCTTTTGCTGATCAAAAACATTACAAAGAGCAAAAAGAAATGATCAGCAACAGAATTAATAAAGCGGAGAAAATCCTTATTAATAGAAAAGTCAAAAAGTTTCAAAGAGATACTAGGGAAAATCAAAACATCATTAACCCTAGTTTAATAGCAAGAGAGCCAAATAGGGTTCAAATAGAAAATCCAAAGGGTGACAGAGAATATGTGAGAAAAAGAATACAAGGGAACTATAACCAATACCAAAATAAGAAGAGAGATAGACAGGATTGGAGGAAAGATAGGAGAGAGCATTCCCTAGAACATCTCCATAGGAGAGACAGAGAAAGAACCCCGGTACAAAGGTTCAGAAACCACAGAGAACAATATGAAAGAAATTATGAGACACCACAAAATTTCAGACCAAGATCTCCAATTCGAAGAAAACTAGCCCCAACTGAACATATTAATTCACCGCTACCCATGAGAAACCGTTATTCCCCATTAAAAAGGGTGGATTCTCCCTACCCTTTTTTAGGAAAAAGAAGGGGGAATTTCGACCACCGCCTCAAACAAAACGGAGGGGAAAGAGTTATGTCTAACTAGACATAAAGAAAAAAATAAACAGAAAAGAAAAGATAAACGAAAAAATAAACATCAAATTCCCCAATCAAACGAGGAGGCAGACAAATTACATACTGAAAAAGTAAAAATTTTTAATTTAAGCGATCATCTATAGAATAAAGGTCTCTTCTGGAAAAAGGACAAAATTTTTGTCCAGCCACAGGCATTAATCAGTTCAACATATATGTTGACATGCAAAAATTCCTTAGGAAATGAACTTTGAAAAAAAAACTTTGAACAAAGAAAAGAAGATTCCAATCTCAATACTCAGCTACAGGAATTTTTAATAGAGGTAATCTCGTTCATTTTAAACAATAATTATTTTGTTTTTAAAGGTGATTTTTTCATACAAAAATGAGGTACCGCCATGGGGAACAGGTTCGCCCCAAGTTACGCGAATCTCTTCATGGGAGCATGGGAGGAGGAGTTTGTGTATAATGACAACCCATTTGGGGTGGGCCTGGTCTCACGGCGTCGGTACATTGATGATATTTTATTCATTGGAGGGGAGACAGAGACATTTTAAACCAATTTTGCTGCTATTTGAACTCCAATAATCGAAACATCATATTAAGGTATGAAATTAACAAACAAAAAGTTAATTTTCTTGATCTTGAAATTTACATAGAAGACGGCCAGGTAAAAACAAAAAACTATGTAAAATATACTGATTCTCGATCATATATCAATAAAGATAGCTGTCACCAGGATACCTGGCTTAATTCAATCCATATCGGGCAGTTTAAGAGGTTAAAAAGAAACTGCTCCGAATTGGAGGTTTTTAATCAGCAGGCAGAGGAAATGAAAAAGAATTTTCTGTCAAGTGGATACAAACAACAAGATCTAGATAGATCTATATCCATTGTAAAAAACATAGATAGAAAATAATTATTAAAGAAAAAAACACCACATGAGTCCACAAATACAGATGCATTCAAATGGTCTTTCATTTCCAACTTTACCACACAGCATGGCAGGGTCAAAAATATTTTGAAAAAACATTGGCCCATTTTAAAGCGAGATCCAGTCATTGGGAATCAACTGCTGGATCTACCAAAGTGCATCTTCAGGCGTGCTCCCAATTTAAGATCGAAACTCACTAGAAGCCTATGCCCGAGTTCACCTAAAAGGGACACAATATTAACTAAAGGCTTCTTTAGATGTGGGTCCTGTTTGGGATGTAAATGTGTCTCCAATAAATTTGGCACAAAACTTATAGAGTTATCTATCAACGGGCAAAAGTGCAATATAAAGGATTTCCTCACATGCCACTCGGTTAATGTTGTGTATATAATCGAGTGTACATGTGGAAAGTTCTACATTGGCCGTACTAGTAGGTCCCTCAAAATTAGGATGGGGGAACACCTACGTAATATTAAAAAAGGCCTTGAGGTACATGCTCTTCCTCAACATTTTCGGGAGGAACATAATTGTGACCCCAAATATATAAAGAACTTCGCAGCCCTCAAAAAGATCAATATGGGAGAAAGGGGGGGAAACATTGCTACACTATTAGCCAAAAGTGAGATGAGTATGATCTATCAATTTAAAACATTAGTGCCAAATGGACTCAATAAAGATTTTGAATTAAAATGGTTTTTATAGGTCTTTTAATCACCCCCTTTTCCCTGCTGATTTTATGTATTTGAATATATTCCCTTTACCATGTGTCGATTATAGTTTTTAAGTAGTTTTTATGAAACTATTTGTTCTCTTTTTCCATGTATTTTTAACAAATTTTTTAATGTGCATGATTCCTTATTATTAATATGTCCTTACGTGGTGTATTCATTTATATATTATTCCTTTCCTTATATATGCGGGGACATCAAAACTCAACGCACCGCCTAATAAAATGGCGGTGGAACGCAAGCTAAAGCTGTATTTATTTATATGGAACGCATATATGGGGACATCAAACACGGCCGGACTTACGCAGAAACCAGGAAACAAGAGATGAATACTATATGCGTATCACCGCGAAACCGGAAGTGACGCAGAGACGCATACACCGTCCGACTTCCGGTACCAGCTGGAACGCACGGAAGCGCAGACGCGCGAAATACCGGCATCATAACACATCTCCTGGAATAGAAGGAGAAAAAATCCAGGAACTGAACAACATTTTTTCATATAGGACTAGAGGTTAGAAATCTGTGTCTGGAAATAGGTCTCACTGTGTGATTAGGAAGTCTGGGTATAAATACCCGGACATGGGGATATTTTCTCTGTGCCTTGATAAAGGACTTTCATGTCTGAAACGCGTTGGCTGAAGGGACTGATAGACTTTGGACGGACCACCAGGACTTCACTACATCTTCCAGCTTCCAGGGACGCCTGAGGTTTTTCCATTCATGCTGTCTATGTCTGCTTCTCATACAAGTAGACATAGTGTTCTGGTGAGAGTCCATCGTTTATTACCCATTTGTGTACTGTGCATTGTTTTTTAATAATAAAAACGTTATTTCACTATTGGAGAATTTTCTGCTCAAATATTTTACATGTTGGGCGATCATGGACAAGTTCAAAGGATGAGTTTGAGGACCTAATCTCCAGACTTCACTCCATTAAGCGATTATTGTCTACCAGTGTGTGTGGACAATTAAAGAGGGCACGGTTCCCATCTTACAGCAAAATTTATATTGATTCACCAACACTTGAAGGTGTTACACTATATTGCTGTTTTTTTCTCCGTTTCATGTCCCACGAGCGATCTACAGTGGTCCATGCAAAGGAGACACACGAAAAGAGCGCTTAAAAAACTGTCAGTAAATCTTTTGTATTGTTGGTCTATGTTTGGTGCACCCTGGTGAAGCACCTACTGTACAGGTTAAGCTGCTCCGCAGCTCAGTATTCTCCCCAAAAAAAAACACTTGCATATTCAGCACAGTAACCACAGTCTTATTGGTTCAGCACCATGAGCTATCCGGCACAGTAACCACAGTCTTACTGTTTCAGCACCCTGACCTAATCAGCACAGTAACCACAGTCTTACTGGTTCAGCACCATGAGCTATACGGTATAGTAACCAAAGTCTTATTGGTTCAGCACCATGAGCTATCCAGCACAGGTACCACAGCCTTACTGGTTCAGCACCATGAGCTATACGGTATAGTAACCACAGTCTTAATTGTTCAGCACAATGGACTATCCAGCACAGTAACCACAGCCTTATGGGTTCAGCACCATGATCTATCCAGCACAGTAACCACAGTCAAACTGGTTCAGCACCATGAGCTGTCCGACACAGTATTCACAGCCTTACTGGTTCAGCACCATGACCTATCCTACTCAGTAACCATAGTCTTACTAGTTCAGCACCATAAGCTGTCCGGCACAGTAACCACAGCCTTATTGCTTCAGCACCATGAACTATTCAGCACAGGAACCACAGCCTTACTGGTTCAGCACCATGAGCTATCCGGTATAGTAACCACAGTCTTACTTGTTCAGCACCATAAGCTATCCGGCATAGTAACCACCGTCTTACTGGTTCAACACCATGAGCTATACGGTATAGCAACCAAAGTCTTATTGGTTCAGCACCATGAGCTATCCAGCACAGGAACCACAGCCTTACTGGTTCAGCACCATGAGCTATCTGGTATAGTAACCACAGTCTTACTAGTTCAGCACCATGTACTATCCAGCACGGTAACCACAGCCTTACTGGTTCAGCACCATAAGCTCTCTGGCATAGTAACCATAGTTTTACTGGTTCAGCACCATGAGCTATCCAGTATAGTAACCATAGCCTTACTGGTTCAGCACCATGAGCAATCCGGCATAGTAACCACAGCCTTATTGGTTCAGCACCATGACCTATCCAGCACAGGAACCACAGCATTACTGGTTCAGCACCATGAGCTATCTGGCATAGTAACCACAGCCTTACTGGTCCACCACCATGAGCTGTCCGGCACAGTAACAACAGCCTTATTGGTTCAGCACCATGACCTATCCAGCACAGGAACCACAGTCTTACTGGTTCAGCACCATGAGCTATCCGGGTATAGTAACCACAGTCTTACTAGTTCAGCACCATGATCTATCCAGCACAGTAACCACAGTCTTATTGGTTCAGCACAATGTGTTATCCAGCACAGTAACCACAGTCTTACTGGTACAGCACCATGAGCTATCCAGCATAGTAACCACAGCCATACTGGTTCAGCACCATAAGCTATCCGGCATAGTAACCACAGTCTTACTGGTTCAGCACCATGACCTATCCAGGACAGTAACCACAGCCTTACTGGTTCAGCATCATGAGCTCTCCGGCATAGTAACCACAGTCTTACTGGTTCAGTACCATAAACTCTGCGGCATAGTAACCACAGTCTTACTGGTTCAGCACCATGAGCTATCTGGCATAGTAACCACAATCTTACTGGTTCAGCACCATGACCTATCCAGAACAGTAACCACAGCCTTACTGGTTCAGCACCATAAACTCTCCGGCATACTAACCACAGTCTTACTGGTTCAGCATCATGAGCTATCCGGCATAGTAACCACAGTCTTACTGGTTCAGCACCATAAGCTATCCGGCATAGTAACCACAGTCTTACTGGTTCAGCACCATGTACTATCTAGCACAGTACCCACAGCCTACTTGTTCAGCACCATGAGCTGTCCAGCACAGTAACCACAGCCTTATTGGTTCAGCACCATGACCTATCCAGCAAAGGAACCACAGCATTACTGGTTCAGCACCATGAGCTATCCGTTATAGTAACCACAGTCTTACTGGTTCAGCACCATAAGCTATCCGGCATAGTAACCACAATCTTACTGGTTCAGCACCATGACCTATCCAAAACAGTAACCACAGTCTTACTGGTTCAGCACCATAAACTCTCCGGCATACTAACCACAGTCTTACTGGTTCAGCATCATGAGCTATCCGTCATAGTAACCACAGTCTTACTGGTTCAGCACCATAAGCTATCCGGCATAGTAACCACAGTCTTACTGGTTCAGCACCATGTACTATCTAGCACAGTACCCACAGCCTACTTGTTCAGCACCATGAGCTGTCCAGCACAGTAACCACAGCCTTATTGGTTCAGCACCATGAGCTATCCGTCATAGTAACCACAGTCTTATTGGTTCAGCACCATAAGCTCTCCGGCATAGTAACCACAGTCTTACTGGTTCAGCACCATAAGCTCTCCGGCATAGTAACCACAGCCTTACTGGTTCAGCACCATTACCTATCCAGCACAGTATCCACAGCCTTAATGGTTCAGCACCATGATCCATCCAGCACAGTAACCACAGTCTTACTGGTTCAGCACCTTCAGCTATCCAGTGCAGTAAACACAGTCTTACTGGTTCAGCACCATGTCCTATTCAGCACAATATCCACAGCCTTAATGGTTCAGCACCATGATCTATCCAGCACAGTAACCACAGCTTTACTAGTTCAGCACCATGATCTATCCAACACAGTAATAACAGTCTAACTGGATCAGCACCATGAGCTGTCCGATAGAGTATTCACAGCCTTACTGGTTCAGCACCATGATCTATCCAGCACAGTAACCACAGCCTTACTGGTTTAGAACCATGACCTATCCAGCACAGTAACCACAGTCTTACTGGTTCAGCACCATGTCCTATTCAGCACAATATCCACAGCCTTAATGGTTCAGCACCATGATCTATCCAGCACAGTAACCACAGCTTTACTAGTTTAGCACCATGATCTATCCAACACAGTAACAACAGTCTAACTGGATCAGCACCATGAGCTGTCCGATAGAGTATTCACAGCCTTACTGGTTCAGCACCATGATCTATCCAGCACAGTAACCACAGCCTTACTGGTTTAGAACCATGACCTATCCAGCACAGTAACCACAGTCTTACTTGTTCAGTACCATAAGCTGTCCGGCATAGTAACCACAGCCTTATTGGTTCAGCACCATGACCTATCCAGCACAGGAACCACAGCATTACTGGTTCAGCACCATGAGCTATCTGGCATAGTAACCACAGCCTTACTGGTCCACCACCATGTCCTATCCAGCACAATAACCACAGCCCTACTGGTCCACCACCATGTCCTATCCAGCACAATAACCACAGCCCTACTGGTCCACCACCATGTCCTATCCAGCACAATAACCACAGCCCTACTGGTCCACCACCATGTCCTATCCAGCACAATAACCACAGTCTTTCTGGTCCACCACCATGTCCTATCCAGCACAACAACCACAGTCTTTCTGGTCCACCACCATGTCCTATCCAGCACAATAACCACAGTCCTACTGGTCCACCACCATGTCCTATACAGCACAGTAACCACAATCCTTCTGGTTCAGCACCATGAACTATCCAGCACAGTAACCACCATCTTACTGATACAGAACCATGAGCTTTGCAGAACAGTAACAACAGCCTCATTGGTTCAGCACTATGAGCTATCCAGCACAGTAACCACAGTCTTACTGGCTCTGCACCATGTCCTATCCAGCACAATAACCACAATCTTACTGGTTCAGCACCATGAACTTTCCAGCACAGTAACCAGTGGCAGCTCCTGCTATTGGGCAGCAGGACTGCAGCCCCTTCAGTGATAACTAGGAGGTTTCCAGTGTAAAACAGACAGCCAGAAGCAGAGCTCCTGTGTGAGCACGGGTGCGCGCGTGCGGTCGCACAAGAGGGGGGTGCGCATTCTACCCGTGGGGGGGGGGGAGGGGGTTGCGGGATCTACCTCTGGAGCTCTCTGCTGGCTCTCCCAGTCCTCGTGTGTCACATGATCACATATCCTTCGTGTCAGGAGTCACAACACCAGGCTCAATGTGTGACCTAATCTCATGTGGGGAGGAGTTCAGCATGTAGTAGCTTCCTATTGGAAGCTGCTTCTGCCCATCATACAGAGGACTGAAACTCCTCCCCCACTTGGGCTGCCAGTACGTGGAGCATTGCCAGCAATAGCTTTCCAGCAGGAAGCCATTCTGCGCACATCACCAGAGCTACAGTGCTTCCATGGGCTGCAGCCTGTGCAGCCCAGCAGCAGCAAATCCTCTGCAGTGAGCATGCCCAAACTTCAGTGAGTCACTCAGTGTGATGCAGCTGTAGGTAGGTATGCATTGCACCAGAGAGGGGCATGGAAGTTGTTTTTTCTTTTTATAATATTTGAGCCTCTGTGAATAATATTTATTTAAACTATTATTTGTGTGTAGATCTTTAACAGGAGTACACTTATCTGTAGTTTAATTAATATTAAAGTTATTCACAGTGTGTATTTTGCTCTGCACCTGTGTTTGTGTGCATGTGGGTACATCATTTGTTTACAGTACATGCACAAACACACTGGTACAGAGCACTCACAATCAGGGTTACTTTATTACATAGTTTAAGATGATTTTAAAGTAGATTATCTGTATGTTGTGTTCCATTTGCAATTTTACAGTACACAGACAATAGCAGCCCCCCTTTAGTCTAAAGGCAAGAGCCGCCACTGACAGTAACCACAGTCTTTGATGGTTCAGCACCACAATCTATACATTACAGTAACCACAGTCCTAATGGTTCAGCACCACGTTCTATCCAGCAAAGGAACCACTGTCCTAATGGTTCAGCACCACAATCTATACATTACAGCAGGGCCGGTGCTAGGGTGTCTGGCGCCCTCCTGCAAACCATAATTTTTGCGCCCTTTCACATTGCCATTGCAACAAGCTGCAACCCAATTATGGGAGCGTATGCAACATGCGATCCTATGGAGGATCTTGGGTGCATGTACATGTATGCATACACCATCTCAGTGCTGTGTCCCAAAATGTTGCAGGCACTAAAGGTGCCCATACACGCGGCGAGAATCGCATACGTTGTGGGCTAGATCGCATCGCACGGCATGCATGCAATGTGTGTGTGATGCGATCCAAAAGCAGTACAAATAGTATGTGCAGCACATATTTTTTGTACTGTGCGATGCGATCCCCGCGGGAGCGCACATCGCATCGCATGCTTCTTCTGCAGGAGGCAGTGCCAGTGAGGGCTGAGGCAGCTTTAGCAGAGCAAGGAGGGAGACAGCGCCTTTTCAGCATGGCGCCTCCCTGCTTTGCAGGAGCTGCTGAGTGGGTAGCGCCGGCCCTGCATTACAGTCACCACAGTCTTATTGGTTCAGCACCACAATCTATACATTACAGTAACTACAGTCTTACTGGTTCAGCACCACAATCTATACATTACAGTAACCACAGTCTTACTGGTTCAGCACCACAATCTATACATTACAGTCACCACAGTCCTAATGGTTCAGCACCACAATCTATACATTACAGTAACCACAGTCTTACTGGTTCAGCACCACAATCTATACATTACAGTAACCACAGTCTTACTGGTTCAGCACCACAATCTATACATTACAGTAACCACAGTCCTAATGGTTCAGCACCACAATTTATACATTACAGCAGTGGTTCCCAAACTGTGTGCCTATGCTCCCTGGGGTGCCTCAGGACACTTCCAGGGGTGCCTTGGGTTGGTGGACCAGGATCAATTCATATTATTAATGGTCAATGTAAAAGGCAAAACTAGTGCTGGTGGCTGCCAAATAATGATATATGTGGACGAACAGGAGCAAATCCTGTCCCTCATCTTTCCTGTGCTGCCCTCTGCTCTCTGGTTTATGACACTGCAGACATCTGTCCTGTGCTGCCATTTTCTCTCTAGTACATGACACTGCGGAGATCTGTCATGTGCTGCCTTCTCCTCTCTGGTACATGACACTGCAAAGATCTGTCCCGTGCTGCAGTCTCCTCTCTGGTACTTGACACTGCATAGATTTGTCCTGTGCTGCCATTTCCTCTCTGGTACATGACACTGCAATGATCTGTCCCGTGTGGCCGTCTCCTCTCGAGTACATGACACTGCAGAGATCTGTCCTGTGCTGCCTTCTCCTCTCTGGTACATGACACTGCAGAGATCTGTCCTGTGCTGCCTTCTCCTCTCAGGTACTTGGCACTGCATAGATCTGTCCTGTGCTGCCAACTCCTCTCTTGTACATTACACTGCAAAGATCTGTCCTGTGCTGCCGTCTCCTCTCTGGTACATAACACTGAAATGATCTGCCCCGTGCTGCCATCTCCTCTCTAATACTTGACACTGCAGTGATCTGTCCTGTGCTGCCTTCTCCTCTCTGGTACATTACACTGCAGAGATCTGTCCTGTGCTGCCATCTCCTCTCTGGTACATGACACTGCAGAGATCTGTCCTGTGCTGCCGTCTCCACTCTGGCTCATGACACTGCAGAGATCTGTCCTGTGCTGCCGTCTCCTCTCTAATACTTGACACTGCAGAGATCTGTCCTGTGCTGCCGTCTCCTCTCTGGTACTTTACACTGCAGAGATCTGTACTGTGCTGCCATCTTCTCTCTGGTAAATTACAAGACAGAGATCTGTCCCGTGCTGCAGTATCCTCTCTGGTATATGACACTGCAGAGATCTGTCCAGTGCTGCCTTTTACTCTCTGGTGCATGACACTGCAGAGATCTGTCCCGTGCTGCCATTTTCTCTCTGGTACATGACACTGCAAAGATCTGTCCCGTGCTGCAGTCTCCTCTCTGGTACTTGACACTGCAATGATCTGTCCCGTGTGGCCGTATCCTCTCTGGTACATGACACTGCAGAGATCTGTCCTGTGCTGCCTTCTCCTCTCAGTTATTTGGCACTGCATAGATCTGTCCTGTGCTGCCAACTCCTCTCTTGTACATGACACTGCAGAGATCTGTCCTGTGCTGCCATCTCCTCTCTGGTACATGACACTGCAGAGATCTGTCCTGTGCTGCCGTCTCCTCTCTGGTACTTGACACTGCAGTGATCTGTCCTGTGCTGCCTTCTCCTCTCTGGTACATGACACTGCAGAGATCTGTCCTGTGCTGCCGTCTCCTCTCTGGTACATAACACTGAAATGATCTGTCCCGTGCTGCCATCTCCTCTCTGATACTTGACACTGCAGTGATCTGTCCTGTGCTGCCATCTCCTCTCTGGAACATTACACTGCAGAGATATGTCCTGTGCTGCCGTCTCCTCTCTGGTACATGACACTGCAGAGATCTGTCCCGTGCTGCCATCTCCTCTCTGGTACCTGACACTGCAGAGATCTGACCAGTGCTGCCGTCTCCTCTCTGGTACTTTACACTGCAGAGATCTGTACTGTGCTGCCGTCTCCTCTCTGGTAAATTACACGGCAGAGATCTGTCCCATGCTGCAGTATCCTCTCTGGTATATGACACTGCAGAGATCTGTCCTGTGCTGCCATTTACTCTCTGGTAAATTACACGGCAGAGATCTGTCCTGTGCTGCCATTTACTCTCTGGTACATGACACTGCAGAGATCTGTCCCGTGCTGCCATCTCCTCTTTGGCACATTATACTGCAGAGATCTTTCCTGTTCTGCAGTCTGCTCTCTGGTACATTACACTGCAAAGATCTGTCCCATGCTGCCATCTCCTATCTGGTGCATGACACTGCAGAGATCTCTCCTGTGCTGCCGTCTCCTCTCTGGTACATTTCACTACCGTGATCTGTCCTGTGCTGCCATCTCCTATCTGGTGCATGACACTGCAGAGATCTGTCCTGTGCTGCTGTCTCCTCTCTGGTACAGTACATTTCACTGCAGTGATCTGTCCTGTGCTGCCATCTCCTATCTGGTGCATGACACTGCAGAGATCTGACTAGTGCTGCCATCTCCTCTCTGGTACTTTACACTGCAGATATCTGTACTGCGCCGCCATCTCCTCTCTGCTATAATACACTGCATATATAAGTCTTGTACTGACATTTCCTCTCTGGTACATTGCACTGCAGTGATCTGTCCTGTGCTGTCATCTCCTCTCTGGTACATGACACTGCAGAGATCTGTCCTGTGCTGCTGTCTCCTCTCTGGTACATGACACTGCAGAGATCTGTCCTGTGCTGCCTTCTCCTCTCTGGTACATGACACTGCTGAGATCTGTCCCGTGCTGCTGTCTCCTCTCTGGTACATTACACTGCAGAGATCTGTCCTGTGCTGCCGTCTCCTCTCTGGTACATGACACTGCAGAGATCTGTCCCGTGCTGCCGTCTCCTCTCTGTACATGACACTGCAGAGATCTGTCCCGTGCTGCCATCTCCTCTTTGGTACATTTTACTGCAGTGATCTGTCCTGTGATGCCATCTCCTCTCTGGTACATGACACTGCAGAGATCTGTCCTGTGCTGCCATCTTCTCTCTGGTACATAACACTGCAAAGATCTATCCAGTGCTACAGTCTCCTCTCTGGTGCATTTCACTGCAGTCATCTGTCCCGTGCTGCCGCCTCCACTCTGGCAGTGGTGCAAGTAGAATTTTTTTCTTGGTGGTACTGATAGCCTCCACCAAAATTGGGCATGGTCATGTGTCATCAGGGGGCGTGGTCACACAAAGCTAGAGGAGTGACTAAATGACAATAGAGGCGTGGACGCAGGAGACAGGGAATGACTGGGGGTGGGTTGGCTCTTGCTTGGGGGAGAGCCAGGCAGCTTGTGCTTACAATAGTGGAGCCTGCTCTTCATGCTGTCGGCGCTGCTGATGCCTGTCAGTGTGACAGGCTAAATCAGCAGTAGCCGGTAGCTGCATACAGCACCAATCATAACGCTGGGTGGGCGGGCTGTGGATACAGCACCAAACATAAGGCTGGGTGCGGATGCATTATATTTAGACTTAAAATGAAAATAGAAATGACAGTGGATCAGGGGTAAGTGGTACTGCGTACCTGCAACATATTTCTTACAGGTACTCCGTACCACGCCGTACCCCCTTACTTGCAACACTGCACTCTGGTAAATGACACTGCAGTATTCTGTCCTGTGCTGCCATCTCCTCTCTGGTAAATGACACTGCAGTGATCTGTCCCATGCTGCCATCTCCTCTCTGGTACATGACACTTTTGAGATCTGTTCCGTGCTGCCGTCTCCTCTCTGATACATTTCACTGCAGTGATCTGTCCCGTGCCGCCGTCTTCTCTCTGGTACATTACACTGCAGAGATCTGTCCTGTGCTGCAGTCTCCTCTCTGGTACATTACACTGCAGAGATCTGTCCTGTGCTGCCATTTCCTATCTGGTACATTACACTGCAGAGATCTGTCCCGTGCTGCCATCTCCTATCTGGTACATTACACTGCAGTGATCTGTCCTGCGCTGCTGTCTCCTCTTTGGTATATGACATTGCAGACATCTGTCACATGCTGCCATCTCCTATCTGGTACATAACACTGCAGTGATCTGTCCCGTGCTGCGGTCTCCTCTCTGGTACATTACACTGCAGAGATCTGTCCTGTGCTGCCGTCTCCTCTCTGTTACATGACACTGCAGAGATCTGTCCAGTGCTGCAGTCTCCTCACTGGTACATGACACTGCAGAGATCTGTCCTGTGCTGCCATCTCCTCTCTGGTACATGACACTGCAGTGATCTGTCCAGTGCTGCCGTCTCCTTACTGGTACATTTCACTGCAGTGATTTGGCCTGTGCTGCCGTCTCCTCTCTGGTACATTACACTGCAGAGATCTGTCCTGTGCTGCCATCTCCTATCTGGTGCATGACACTGCAGAGATCTGTCCTGTGCTGCTGTCTCCTCTCTGGTACAGTACATTTCACTGCAGTGATCTGTCCTGTGCTGCCATCTCCTATCTGGTGCATGACACTGCAGAGATCTGACTAGTGCTGCCATCTCCTCTCTGGTACTTTACACTGCAGATATCTGTACTGCGCCGCCATCTCCTCTCTGCTATAATACACTGCATATATAAGTCTTGTACTGCCATTTCCTCTCTGGTACATTGCACTGCAGTGATCTGTCCTGTGCTGTCATCTCCTCTCTGGTACATGACACTGCAGAGATCTGTCCTGTGCTGCTGTCTCCTCTCTGGTACATGACACTGCAGAGATCTGTCCTGTGCTGCCTTCTCCTCTCTGGTACATGACACTGCAGAGATCTGTCCTGTGCTGCCATCTCCTCTCTGGTACATGACACTGCTGAGAACTGTCCTGTGATGCTATCTCCTCTCTGGTACATGACACTGCAGAGATCTGTCCTGTGCTGCCGTCTCCTCTCTGGCACATGACACTGCAGTGATCTGTCCTGTGCTGCCATCTCCTCTCTGGTAAATGACACTGCAGTATTCTGTCCTGTGCTGCCGTCTCCTCTCTGGTACATGACACTTTTGAGATCTGTCCCGTGCTGCCGTCTCCTCTCTGATACATTTCACTGCAGTGATCTGTCCCGTGCCGCCGTCTTCTCTCTGGTACATTACACTGCAGAGATCTGTCCTGTGCTGCAGTCTCCTCTCTGGTACATTACACTGCAGAGATCTGTCCTGTGCTGCCATTTCCTATCTGGTACATTACACTGCAGAGATCTGTCCCGTGCTGCCATCTCCTATCTGGTACATTACACTGCAGTGATCTGTCCTGCGCTGCCGTTTCCTCTATGGTATATGACACTGCAGACATCTGTCACATGCTGCCATCTCCTATCTGGTACATTACACTGCAGTGATCTGACCCGTGCTGCAGTCTCCTCTCTGGTACATTACACTGCAGAGATCTGTCCTGTGCTGCCGTCTCCTCTCTGTTACATGACACTGCAGAGATCTGTCCAGTGCTGCAGTCTCCTCACTGGTACATGACACTGCAGAGATCTGTCCTGTGCTGCCATCTCCTCTCTGGTACATGACACTGTAGTGATTTGTCCAGTGCTGCCATCTCCTCTCTGGTACATTTCACTGCAGAGATCTGTCCTGTGCTGCCGTCTCCTCTCTGTTACATGACACTGCAGAGATCTGTCCAGTGCTGCAGTCTCCTCACTGGTACATGACACTGCAGAGATCTGTCCTGTGCTGCCATCTCCTCTCTGGTACATGACACTGTAGTGATTTGTCCAGTGCTGCCATCTCCTCTCTGGTACATTACACTGCAGAGATCTTTCCTGTGCTGCCATCTCCTATCTGGTGCATGACACTGCAGAGATCTGTCCTGTGCTGCTGTCTCCTCTCTGGTACAGTACATTTCACTGCAGTGATCTGTCCTGTGCTGCCATCTCCTATCTTGTGCATGACACTGCAGAGATCTGACTAGTGCTGCCATCTCCTCTCTGGTACTTTACACTGCAGATATCTGTACTGCGCCGCCATCTCCTCTCTGCTATAATACACTGCATATATAAGTCTTGTACTGCCATTTCCTCTCTGGTACATTGCACTGCAGTGATCTGTCCTGTGCTGTCATCTCCTCTCTGGTACATGACACTGCAGAGATCTGTCCTGTGCTGCTGTCTCCTCTCTGGTACATGACACTGCAGAGATCTGTCCTGTGCTGCCTTCTCCTCTCTGGTACATGACACTGCAGAGATCTGTCCTGTGCTGCCATCTCCTCTCTGGTACATGACACTGCTGAGAACTGTCCCGTGCTGCTGTCTCCTCTCTGGTACATTACACTGCAGAGATCTGTCCTGTGCTGCCGTCTCCTCTCTGGTACATGACACTGCAGAGATCTGTCCTGTGCTGCCATCTTCTCTCTGGTACATAACACTGCAAAGATCTATCCAGTGCTACAGTCTCCTCTCTGGTAAATGACACTGCAGAGATCTGTCCTGTGCTGCCATCTTCTCTCTGGTACATAACACTGCAGTCATCTATCCCGTGCTGCCGCCTCCTCTCTGGTAAATGACACTGCAGTATTCTGTCCTGTGCTGCCATCTCCTCTCTGGTAAATGACACTGCAGTGATCTGTCCCATGCTGCCGTCTCCTCTCTGGTACATGACACTTTTGAGATCTGTCCCGTGCTGCCGTCTCCTCTCTGATACATTTCACTGCAGTGATCTGTCCCGTGCCGCCGTCTTCTCTCTGGTACATTACACTGCAGAGATCTGTCCTGTGCTGCAGTCTCCTCTCTGGTACATTACACTGCAGAGATCTGTCCTGTGCTGCCATTTCCTATCTGGTACATTACACTGCAGAGATCTGTCCCGTGCTGCCATCTCCTATCTGGTACATTACACTGCAGAGATCTGTCCTGCGCTGCCATCTCCTATCTGGTACATTACACTGCAGTGATCTGTCCCGTGCTGCAGTCTCCTCTCTGGTACATTAAACTGCAGAGATCTGTCCTGTGCTGCCGTCTCCTCTCTGTTACATGACACTGCAGAGATCTGTCCAGTGCTGCAGTCTCCCCTCTGGTACATGACACTGCAGTGATCTGTCCCGTGCTGCCGTCTCCTCTCTCATACATTACACTGCAGTGATCTGTCCCGTGCTGCCGTCTCCTCTCTCATACATTACACTGCAGTGATCTGTCCCGTGCTGCCTTCTCCTCTCTCATACATTACACTGCAGAGGTCCAGTGCTGCCATCTTCTCTCTTGTACATGACACTGCAGAGATTATAACTAAGAACTGGCCCAATGGGTCCCCTAGAACCTCTCTGTGTTTATTTCTCCTGCTTATATCTTTCTCATACTCACCCTTTATACTGCCCATAGACCGCTTATACTGCCCATAGCAGAAGCCTCAGCAAGACACACTTTGACCCTGTTTCATATCTGATCACAGGACAAATTTGTTGTCAGAATGGACAAAACCATGTGCACTGCAGGTGGGGCAGATGTAACATGTGCAGAGAGAGTTACATTTGGGTGATTTCATTTGTTTCTTTAGAGGGGAAAAACTGTCTGCTTTATTTTAACACTGCAATCTAGATTTCAGTCTGAATACACCCCAGACTCTCTCTGCACCTATTACATCCACCCCACCTGCCGAGCAGCATGGTTTTGTCCATTCTAAGAACACATTTGTCCAGCGATCAGATCTGAGTTCGCCCCTGTTGGCTTATGGCGCCATTAGATAAACAGTTATAATTTCCTCTTCCATTAGTGTCGATCTCGGGAAGTGCGTTTGCTTGGTTGCTGGGAGAAAGCTTTTACACGTGGGGTAAGTTTTCAGTTTTGTATAGAATTATATTTATTGACTTATTCGGTAAAACACTCTGGGGGTGAGACATCAATGCTCCGAAAATGCAGTTTCCTGAGCTTTATCCAATAACCACTGAGCTCTGGAATGTAAGCTTGGAGAAACACTGCATGTGGTATTCGGCATTACCCGATAGAAGTCTATGTGCTGACACGGTCAGGTAGGACTCTGGGTGATATTTAAGGAGGTTCTATCATCACAAAGGACATCTCTGACCAGGAGCAATATCATTAGTAAACACGTTTGTGCTTGCAGTATGTGCATATTAACCCTATAGGCAGGGGCACCAACAGATCGGCCAGGCCCTGGTAAAATAGAGGGGGCGGGGCCTCTGGGAGGGGACTGGGCCACACCTTTGAGAAAAAAATAAACAAGAGGGAGAGAGAGGACAGGCTGCCGCTGCAGCTGCCTCTCTCCCAGCTCAGCACAAGGCACAGAGCAGCATGTGCTGAGCTGGGGAGAGAGGCTGTGCTGCGGCTGCACCTTGTCACCTCTCTCCCCACTGCCCGGATCCCTGCAATGAGTAGGTGGGACCTCCAGCAGACCCTGCCCAGGTAAAAAGTATCCACCCCCTCTCTAGGCCAATGCCCATAGGTCTAGGTGAGCTTATGACATTTACTTCTCCTGTACATCAGGGATAGGCCAGTGGTCAGTATTTGCTCCCATGCTTGGGGATCCTGTCACTGATGCCATCTTCCACCTATAGCAAGTGGCTGAGGCATTTCTGCCAGCCGGTGAGCAGTACGGCGCCTGCCTGCCACCAGCGTTTATGCAGATTCCATGAGGTCTGGCTGTCAGCATGGAAAACTGCTGGAAATGTCCCTCCAAAAATGGCCACCACCTAGGCGAAGACAGATGCTAGAAGTCCTACTTGGCCCCTAGTGTGTGTCCGGGAAATACCGCACTCTGAGCGTCATATACGGATGTGACAGCAACGTAGTCGTCACCTGGAGAAGATGGAGAAAGCTGTATATTCTGCCATGAAACCATGACAACAAGCATGAATCCCCTGGCAATGAGCAGGTAATCCACTATGCAAATTCGGAGCCGGACAGCAGTCTTAAAATTGACACGTTAAGCGAATAGGTCAAATATAAATTCATAAGGCGCCTATTGAATTATTGTGATTGACCTTTACCTTAACATTTGTTACCCCTAGAAATAACTCACTCGGACACATGACCTGAAATAAATCACACGGACACATGACCTGAAATAACCACACGGACAACCACTGCATAAGTTTAAAAGGTCAACAGTATTTATTGTTGGTATGACCCTATTGAAAGGGATGGCCTGGGAGCGCTTGGAGACCATCTAAGTCACAAACGTTAACAATGGCGGCGACTACAACGCCTCAACTTGTAACCAGGGCAATGAACCGCCCCCATTGAATTCAAGGCACAGCCCGCACTGTGACGTCTTACCGCCCCTCCTATTGCATGGTGAGGACATTTCAAGGAAGTGGCCATCATCCCCCCTCGGGGGCGGGACTCACCAGACGTCATGGCTGAGGGTGGCAATACCGCACAGTGACCTCCTGTACCTCAAACTTGACCGCTGATCGAGAGCGCCCCCCCGCCACAGCAAGGTTCAAAAATTAGCACTAAAGGTAATTACTGCAGAACCCTAACAATAGCCCTCTGCTAAACCATAAAAAGGATAAACCCCTACCAAAACAACTAAACAGGTCCTGGAGAAGGACCGTCATGCCTGGTCTGACAAATGAAACGCCATCATTTCTGTAGAAAGATGGGGACTCCCGGACTAAAGAGGGGTGCCTGACTGCTGTGCCGCCCAAAGGCGTGACCATAAGGCATAAGGCACCTATTGAATTATTGTTATTGACCTTTACCTTAACATTTGTTACCCCTAGAAATAACTCACTCGGACACATGACCTGAAATAACCACACGGACAACCACTGCATACGTTTAAAAGGTCAACAGTATTTATTGATGGTATGACCCTATTGAAAGGGATGGCCAGGAGAGCGCTTGTAGACCAGTTTAGTCACAAACGTTAACAATGGCGGCGACTGCAACGCCCCAACTTGTAACCAGGGCGATGAACCGCCCCCATTGAATTCAAGGCACAGCCCGCACTGTGACGGTCTTACCGCCCCTCCTATTGCATGGTGAGGACATTTCAAGGAAGTGGCCATCATCCCCCCTTGGGGGCGGGACTCACCAGCCGTCCTGGCAGAGGGTGGCAATACCGCACAGTGACCTCCTGTACCTCAAACTTGACCGCTGATCGAGAGCGCCTCCCCCCCCGCCAAAGCAAGGTTAAAAAATTACCACTAAAGGTAATTACTGCAGAACCGCTGCCCGCCAACCCTAACAATAGCCCTCTGCTTAACCATAAAAAGGATAAACCCCTACCAAAACAACTAAACAGGTCCTGGAGAAGGACCGTCATGCCTGGTCTGACAAATGAAACGCCATAATTTCTGTAGAAAGATGGGGACTCTAGGACTAAAGAGGGGTGCCTGACTGCTGTGCCGCCCAAAGGCGTGACCACCTTAGGGACCGCAAAATGAACCTTGCGCCTGATGTTTTCCAACGACTTAGGGTCCCAGCAGCCTCTCCGGCTAACACGAGGCAATATGTCGGACCAAACAATCCGCAACTCCGGCCAACTAGCTACCTGAGATCCACCTCTATCCTCCATATAAGGACCATGCTGGTGCCCTGGATTAAGACGTTGCCATCTAGGTGGATCACTCACACATCAGGGCGGCACCACATGCGTTCCTATTCGAACACCAATGCTAACAAACTGTCCCACCGGAGGTCCCTGACACCAACCAATGAACTGCCCTTGCCCCTAGCGCTAAGCGAGCCCTGGCAGCTAACCAGTGTTTGGATGACCAGAAAATGAAAGAATGCCCGACGAACCAGACAGTGGCATGAGTCATTGATGGAGGGGAAGGGGCTGAAAATAGAAAACCTAACCAATTAGCATCAAAAACTTAAACTGTACAATGACACAACTTAAGGTTAGGACATGTATGATACACAACATGAATTAGTACAACTGGGACCCAAGTGAAGGTGAAAACCTTAAAAAACCTCCGGTGGACCTGAGGGGGAAGCCAATTGTAATCGGCCCACTATCGGAGGAAAAAGTAAAAAATCCCCTTCACACCCTCGATTTCGGAGTGTAAACAACGTTTTTGGATCCGCGCCGCAGGCGCATGTTAAACCTTATCTAAACAAATGTAAGATTTATACGCGGAGGACTTCCAGCGGCCGAGCTCTTGTATGGCATTCACTGGAAGTCCCGCCGCAGCTGCGCTGGTGGTCGCACCAATACAGAACGCATGCGTCCCGCAATCGGCGACCTCCAAACCCAACGCAGCCACACAACGCTTGAATACATCAGTACCTTAAAAGCGTCAATGTCGATGCATCCACATACGCAATGAACTCTGCCGATGCTGCAGGCCTCTGAGGCAGATACGCCCCAGGCCCATCGCACGGGGCATATATCCCCTTCTGGCTGGGACTTTAGGGTTACCCAGCGGCCTCTGCCTAACTGATCGGTCTTAGACCTGCGGAGCCTACAAAAGGACAAGCACGTTCTGGAAGACCATATCTTCGAACCGGCCCTGAATCAGTGGCACTCTTGCTGGCCGCTACCAGCACGCTGACCCTAAAAGCCCCAAAGAACGCAACAGAAAACACCACCCGAAAGAGTGCCGCCTCACCGCGTTCTCACTACACCATGAACACGGCCACCCACCACGCAAAGCCTTTTGATAGCACAAAGGATTTGGCAGGGTCCCGTTCGCCGTGCACTGAGCATGGAATGAAATCCCGGCCAATGCCGCCGCCAAGGCCGAATTAAACCGGCCACGCTATAGTGACCCCACCTGAAAGCCAGCAAACGGTCCTTGACCGACTTAACGCTGCTCTCCGGGGCCTCCTGAAAGGCCGCCCAGTAATGCCGCGCGGCTGCATACGTCCTACGGGAGGAACGTGGCCAAGTATCGCAAGGCTACCCCCCCATCATGCCTGCTCTATGATCTGTCATGCAGAACATGGACAATTAAGCCCCAGGGTGGATGCCCCCGGTACCAACTCACGAAATTTTCGCAAAGCTGAACCGTAACCGGGCATCAGCTATGCTGATGTCTTCCCCCGGATCATGCCGTGCAATGCATGTTTTGCTGTAAGCAATGCAAGACCAAGTGCCCAAGTAAACGCAGGGATGAGGGTGAAGAGGTGCGCTGATTGTTAATGGCGTGCACCCCTCCCAGGTTATTGGCCCAGACACTATCGTCTGGCTTGCTAACCTATGAGCCCACCACGATGACAGGGAAAAGCTCCAATAACAGCAAATTGGCCGTGAACCCCTCTCCACCCAAGACTGAGGCCATGGGGACGCACACCATCCACCTTGGAAGAATGACCCAAAACCATGGATCCCGCGGCATACAGAAACAAGTGAAGCCTAACTTATGGGATGGCTCAGATGGCTATAGGAGCTCCCGGTTAACGTGCACCAGAAAGGTGGCCCAGACGACAGGTCGCCGCGCATCTCCTGGGACAGCTTAGCCATGTTATGGGGGTCCCTGACTCCGGCCGTAGACCGCACAAACTTGTGGCCGGAACCCCTGCCCATGGGGATGACCCGGGACCCAAAATTGGAGGATGCTAGCCATGACTGGACCTGACGCAGCCTCGCCCTTTTCCCGCGCGAAAAGTGCTGACGAGGCACAACAACTTATCGACCCTGTCAGCCGGTAGGCGACAGCAGCTGACGGCCGCATAAATCCCTGTGCCCAGGTGGGGTAGAACACATAGGCAACCTGTACCCCCGGACCTGAAATACCCTGATGGCGGGGGACAATATGAGGGAGCAGGTACTGCTGTCTCCTGGCCCTGCAATGAGGAAGTCGTTCATGTAGTGCTCTACACCGCGTCACCCAGTATCATCCTGGACACACCAATGTAAGAAGGTGCTGAACCTCTCGAAGCAGGAGCAAGAGACAGAGCAGCCCATTGGCAAACATTGTCTAGTAAAACAACCCCCACCTAAATGAAAACCCGTAAAACGGAATGGGTCGGGGTGTAACGGGCAGAGGCGGGAAGCGGCCTCAATGTCCAGATTGGCCATGCGTGCCCCTTCCCCAAAACTGCTGACTAAACAGAGTACCTAATAAGAGAGCTGATAACTCACGCTGCTAATAGTCAGGAATGGCATCGCAACGGAAACCCCGTGAGGTTAAGACAGGTGCTTTATAACCGCTTTTTCCCAGGGCCTTCTTGGGCACTACTCCCAAAGGTGAAAAAGACATGCTTGGCAAGGCTAGAAAAAGAAAAGGCCAGCCAATGCCACTTCGGCTTGCACCCTCTGTCTTGCTGCCCCGGGGAAATACATGGCTGACTCCAAATTTCTAGATTCATGGCAAAAACGGCACTAAGTGCCCCCATAGCACATAGAGTCGTTAAAAGCAAAGCGCTTGCCTTTAGCGGCAGGGTTAGCATTCTTGTTACCCCGAGGCAATGACTTAATTGGGATGGGCCTATGCCGAGGCGTGGCCTTTGCCAATAACCTCCAGCCTTATTTCTACAGGTTTCAGCCCCATCGGCATGACCTGGGCCCCGTGACGTGTAAGACGAAAATTTTCAGCGTGATCCCTTTAAGCCGTCCCCTTGTAAGCTAAGAAAGTCTCGTTCACCATGATGTATAACGGAGAACATTGGGATGCCGTTAGGGCCTGGTATCTAGGTAGCAGGGTGCGAATATGAGGAAACCTTTTAGCTCGTGGTGGAAACTCTGGTAGGAGTTCACCCCCGTGTCGGCAGCCTTCTTGGCCTTATAAAACTCGCTCTTCATATCGCTAGTCAACGTAAATAAGTCAACAAGAATTTCCTCCATCGCTATATGCCCTTAATACCCTTGCGTATGCCCCTGGTGATCACGGTACTGCTGCAGCGAACCGTGTCTGACGATGCTGGGGGAGCTGTGTTGGACTCCTCCTTTCCTAGAGTGCGTGCCTTCTCCCTGGCTACAGCTTGCGCCATTAGCTTAGTGAAACTTGCGGGGGCGCCTAGTCGCTACTGATTTGTCGCTGCTGGCCGAGGAATGGCATGAGGCATAAGTAGGGTTATAGTCATCATGCTCACCAGTATCGGACGAGTCCCGGTTCCCCATGATGTCTGCGGCCTATTAGACACCAATGCCCTACGAGAGGCCCCTCGTTCAGCACCCCTGAAGAATCATCCGGATGGATGCGGCTGACTGCGTCTGTCGATGTCGCCATCGTGTTCTGCACTCCAGTCGGAGCGGTCATCCCGGAAGGCTGCGTCGCAGGAGGACTTGCGTCATAGGAGACCTCAGGAGAAACATGTACAGGTGTTAGTGCAACATCCGAATTCAGCGCCCCCCCTTGTGACCCCGTGCCTGGCGCTGGGGGAACTGAGCTGACCATGGGAGGCGGAGGGCCAGCTAATGTATGAGAGTGGCGCGAATGAGACCGGGCCGCCCGTTGCACCAGGATGCCAGTATGTAACCTGTGTAGGGGTGTGTTAAACCACCCTGGTTGTATGGGCCGCAGGCGGGCCGGGGAAAGCCTGGTAATTGAAAAACTGTTGGCCAGCATAATATGCAGGGTGGCTAGGGGCCAATTGGGTGGGCGCTGACCTTGTGGCGGTGGCCCAGGGCCAGCCAAAGGGGTTTGAACTTGCAGTGGCTGCGGAAACCCCGGGACAGTCCCCCTGAAGGGGCCCTGCCCTGTGAGCACATTGCTCGGTGCCAGCCCACCCAGCAGCCTGCTAGAAACAGGCCTTAATATATGGGCCAGCAGGGGGAGCCAGCGCACCACTGCTGCTGGAAAATGATAAGGGCCTGGACCGGATCTTGGGGCCTAATGGCCCTGTGATGCCCAGGAGGCCCTAATGTACCCCTGGGTGCCACTGAAGTGGGCCTCCCGCTACCCTGTGTGTTAAAGCCCTCAGCAGCGCTACCCACTGCTGAGGTGCTTGAAGGTTGCCCCAGAGTTTCTGCCGACTGACCCGGAGCACATCTGCCCGGGGCAGGGAGGGGAGAGGGAGGCTGGGTTAACTGTGTCAGGGCTGCCGCGACCATGCGCAGGAGCCCCGACTGGCAGGAGGGGGGGCTGCGGCGCTGACAGCGGCAGCACGTGGCCGCCCACCTCCCCCCGCCGCGAGCAGAGAAGACGATTGAGCGTGCTGGGGTGCCGGGAGCCAGATTCGGCCCCCGCGACTAGGCCGGGGGAGGGGGGGTTAAGAGCTGACGGCGGCCGCACGTGGACAGCCCACGCGCCCGCCCCGGGTGGTGACATGTCAGCTACCGCGCCCTGAGACGCCGGGAGCCGGATCCTGCCCACGCGACTAAGCCGGGGGGAGAGAGGGATAAGAGCTGACTGCGGCCGCACGTGGACCGCCCTCCCACCTCCCCCCCGCCGCGAACGTTGAAGCATGTAAGCTACCGCGTCCTGAGACGCTGGGAGCCTGACCCGGGCCCGCAACTGGGCGGAGGGAGAGCGGGTTGAGCGCCCACCACCACCAACCGGCCTGCCCTCCCCTGCTGCCGCATGCTGCGGCGGTGGACAGTGGGAGGGAGGCATCGGAGGGAGGCATGTGCGGGACTGCTGAGGGGGCGCATGATGCTGCGGCCAGGCATGGCTGCAAATAACAGCATGCAAAGGGGGCACTTTAACAAGAAAGCGAGAGGAAGGGTAGAATTTGAATAGGAAAGAGGGAGATAATGAGGGACAGTGACAGGTTAAAATGGCCACTTAGCTGCTGCTGCTAAAATCCAGACTCAAAGAGGAAGAAGGATCACCTGACTACCCCCTAAATACCCCTGCATGAGCTACCACCCATTCTACACCTGATTGGCTACACCTACAACACTGGACTCTATGGGGTAAGAAACATTTCAACTAACTTTATTATACCAATCACAAAATTGCAAGGCTCGTATATGTCCTCATGCCTATGCGGGATGCGGTCATTTGGTCTACTGCATTATGGTAGAAAGTCATTAGGTCGAATCCATTAGGTCGACATGCTAAAAGGTCGACATGACTCTAGGTCGACATGGGAAAAGGTCGACATGATTCTAGTTTGAAAGGTCATTAGTTCGACAGGTCATTAGTTCGACAAGGTCATTAGTTCGACATTGTCTATGTCGACATTCACAAGGTCGACATGGAGTTTTTCACTGTTTTTTTGAGCCAACATGTGCCGACAGGCGGTATTTCATGCCCTACCATCCACTAGGGCGTGGTGGGAGAATAAAATAGTGTGCCGAGCGTAGCGAGGCACCGTGCCCGACGCATAGCGAGCGCAGCGAGCGATGCGAGGGGATGCAGTGCACTTTAAACTGTGTCCATGTCGACTGTGTTGACATACAGGTAAAAAACAGTGAAAAACCCCATGTCGACCTTGTGAATGTCGACATAGACAATGTCGAACTAATGACCTTGTCGAACTAATGACCTGTCGAACTAATGACCTTTCGACCTAGAATCATGTCGACCTTTTCCCATGTCGACCTAGAATCATGTCGACCTTTTAGCATGTCGACCTAATGGATTCGAACTAATGACTTTCTACCATAATGCAATAGACCAAATGATCCCAACCCGCCTATGCAGCCCTCGCTTAATCAAAATTGTTGAAAAAAACTGAACCAAATGACTGTTTGTTCATTACGGGGATAACTTTATATAGACCTACTGTATAATAAATATTTCACAATAACACATACTGTATGTAACATGCAGGGAGAACCAGGGTGACATTTAATACGGTGCAAATTTTTTTTTCCTGGCCAAAATCACACTTTTTTCATAAATCAACAACTTAATGGGATGCGAATTGGGGTAAAAATCACACTTTTTTCCACAAATTCACACATTCAGAAGTGGCGATTTCTCAATTCGCATCCAGATGTTTTCCCATTGAAAAATATAGAAATCGCCAATTTAATGGTGTGTGAATTTGGAAATCGCCCAAAAAAGTCGATAAATCGCCAAAAAAATAGAGCAGGTTCTGACTGGCGAATTTGACAGGACCATGCATAGATCATTGAGATCTGTGTATGGTTCTGTGTTAAAATATGTGTAAAAGTAAAAATAAAATAAAAAAAATGGCATGGGGTCCCCCCTCCTGATCATAACCAGCCCCGGGCATGGGCCTAGGGGCGGCAGCTACCATTGTCCGTGACTCCCCTGCTCATCCACCCGGCAGAGCTGACTCTCCACCCGCCATCCTACAATTGCATTGGGCTCCATGCTCCCCCCATCCCCCCTGCTCACACCCACTCAAATGCCGGGGCGGGCGTGTCTGCTCCGGCTTCAGTGTAAATGCCTCACGCACCTGGCGGAGCTATCTTGGCCCGTCTCTGGCGGCTGTGTCCGGCAGCCGCGCCTCCTCTCTCCTCCCCCAGCTCACATGGGGCTGCGTCCAGCACACTCCTCTCTCTTCCCAACCCCCTCCTCCATAGCCGGCAGAGCTCAATCCGTCCCCCGGCTTTGTCCGGCAGCAGCTTTGCCCCGCTCACACGGGGCTATGTCCGGCACTGAAGCCTCCCCTCCTTCATACCCAGCAGAGCCTCCTCCTTTACACCCTTGTGCCCTCAATCCATCCAGTGGCTGTATCCAGCAGCCTCTCCTCCTCCTGCCCCCCCTCCTGGCAGAGTTAGCTTCACTGTTCACTGCCCCTATAGGAAGCTCTTCCTCTCCCCCCCCCCCCCAAAAAATCTGTCTTTGTGTCAGAATTGGTATGTCCACTTGTTTGCATCTGTGTGTGTCGGCATCAGTGTGTCAGCATGTGTAGTGGTTAGTGTGTCAGCGTGTGAACATCTGCCTGTGTGTCGGCATCAGCGTGTGGCTGGGTTAGTGTATCTGTGTCAGTATCCATGTGTCAACATCTATGTGTCAGCATCAGTGTGTCGGGTTAGTGTGTGTCAGTGTCAGTAAATCAATGTCCGTCTGTGTGCCTTTGAGTTAGTTTCTGTATGTGTGTCAGCATCTGTCAGTATGTCAGCATTTGTCTGTCATTTCCTGTGTGTTAGCATATTTTTGTGTGTGTTTCAGCATTTCTGTGTCCATATAACAGCGGATGCCAGTCTGTCAATGTCTGTCTGTGTGTCAGCCTCCATGTATCCGTGTTTCAGTATCTGCCCATGTGCCGGTGGTTGTGTCAGCATCTGTCTGCCTGTGTGTCAGCATTTGTGTGTCAGCTTCCATGCGTCTTTCAGGGTGTTTGTGTTAGCGTATTTCTGTGTGTCAGCTTCCGAGTAGCAGAGTTTGTGTGTCAGCATCAGCGTATGTAACTGTAACTTTATAATGAATTTTAAAATGTGGAGGGGGGGGGGGGGGGCGGCCAAAAATGTTGTGCCTAGAGCAGCCTGACCCCTAAATTCGCCCCTGGTCCCCTGTATTTTGAAACCAGCACTGGGCTCCAACAGCCTGACGGGGTACCTGGGGGAGTGGGTCCCCCCCCCCCCCCCAAGGCTTCACCCATCCAGGACTGAAGCCCTGGGCTGTCACTGGCGTCCGTGGGCTTTGGACGCCGGCCTGATAGGGTTAACTCATTCACACATAACATTGCTTTATACAGGTGAACTACAAGTGCCAGCATGTGGGGCATTAATGGGGACTTATAGTCCCCCTGTAAAAAGAATGTCAAAATAAAAAATACACACAGAGAAAAGTACAACTTTATTACACACACACACCTCACTTTTACATCAATATACTTACAGAACCAGGGTCCAGCGCTGCCTCCCTCCTCCACAGCCAGCTCACCCCGCACTGACAGCTAGATGTGAGAGGGACACTGGTGCCTCCCCCTCCACTACCTGATAGTGGACCTCTGCTGCCTCTAACTCTGGCACCTCTGCCACTGCTGCATCTACCTCTCACCTCTGCACCTCTCATCACTGCTTTCTCCATCATCTGCTCCTTACTTCCTATCAAAGCACAAAATGACCCTGTGCCCCTTTATATAGGGCGTGTGGTGCATAATTTAGTGGACTTTTAAGGCCCAATAATTTAGGAGGTTGTGAGGATTGGCAAGGTAGTGTAGTAAATCACATTCCTGTTGGTCACAAAATCGCACATGACCAGAGCCGGAAATCGCACTTTTTTAGCGTTTTAAATCGCCTCATATCGCCCCATATCGCATTTTTTGTCCGTCAATTCACATCACATTAAATATGCGGATTCACAGCAAAATGTTAAAAAATGCGATATAGTGCGATTTTCACCTAAATCGCACATTTCAAAAAAATCGCACTTCACTAAATCTCGCCCCCAGTGTTATAAATCATTAAAGAGCCTGTAGTTCATCTGATTATATAAGTAGAGCAGACTGTGTGCTTGTTGTATTCAGAGGATTGTTCGTTGTCACTCCATCTTCTCTTAACTCCAGTACTGCCACCTAAAGGCTAGATCTGAAATTGCAGCTTTCTACACACTTCTATTAAAAGACACTTTTTGACTAGGGACAAAAGATAAAAATATAAGCATACAAAAACTGCGCTGGAGAATATCCTTAGTATAGCTCATATTTATTATACATAAATTATAAACCACTGGCCAGTGTTTAAAAAGCAACAAACACAATATATAAATCAGATAACATACATATTGACAAATAAAACTATATCGGTTAGTTTAGTGAGCAGCTTTTTATGTGAATAGTGCCTGGAGGAAGATTGGTTAGTTTAATTTGATGAAGACCAAGCAGTGTTAGTAGCAATTGGTTTGTGTTGTTAAAAAAAAGCCAAAAAGCAATTAAAAATGGTACTTGTTTCCTGGCACGGCGCCCATCGTAGGTGATCGCATGCCTTAACTTAAGGTATGCGATGGACGCGACCGACGTTATTTTAGCCTTTTCCCCGACAATGAAAAAATCGCGTCCAGAGCATGCCTTAAGTTAAGGCATGCGATGCGACCGATGCGATGGACCGGATTTTACATAGGGAACAATGTTAAATGGGCCAATGGACCCGATTTTTCATTGTATACCCACCCTTATGGGTATTTTACATGCCAAATGCCCCCCCACGATGAACGCCAACCCAAAGCGTGGCGAGCGCAGCGAGCCCGCGAGGGGCGGCGGTACGCGGAGTTGGTTTTATATAGTGTGGTGAGCGCAGCGAGCCACCGAGCCCGAAGCGTGGAAAGCGCAGTGAGCCCCGCGAGGGGACGCATAATATCTGTGAAGTAATGCACGTCCCCTCGCGGGGCTCGCTGCGCTCGCCATGCTGCGCTCGCCAAACTATATAAAATCAACTCCACGCTGACGTGGATAGTGGGGGTGTGAAAAGGTCGGAGGACGTGTACCAAGGCCCCTCGCGGGCTCGCTGCGCTCGCCACGCTTCGGGTTGGCGTTCATTGTGGGGTGGCGTTAACAATGGGGGGCATTTGACCCATTAGGGTTGGGAAACAATGAAAATTGGGGTCTGGGGGGCATTTAACATTGGGGCCAATGTAAAATCGGGTCTCAGGGACCATTTTACATTGATTCCAATGCAAAAATCGCGTCAATCGCGTTGATCACATTGCATGCGATTTGGTTGCATGCGATGTGATCGAAGCGATTTTTGGGGTCCCGATGGATACAATTTATATTGCTGACACCATGCAAGGAAACAAGTACCTTAAAAGTCTATAAAAAAAAAAAAAAAAATGACAGTAGCCTCCTACTTTGAATTTTGTCTGGCCAGACAGATGGATTTCCTCACTGGGACCCAGTTAGGCAGCACTTCCCATATTTGGGATTTGGTACAGATGTCATGGACAGTGTCCTGCAGGATAAGGGGGATATTTTGTCCTAATTCGTTCTCCCCACTACAGCTTGCAACTGGTGGTGCCAGTGAGAGTCCTTCTGTATCCCGTTTCTCCGCCCCGGTGTTAGCAGCTTCATCAGATCTTGGTGTACAGTCTGAATTAGTCCCTACGACTTAAAGGTGCCAATTTAGAGATGCATCCTGCCCCATTTTCTTTTGCTGCCCACCTAGGGCAATCCCGTGCCAGGGGAAGTTACCACTTTTTTGAATCACTGTTCAACATGTTCCATTTATTTAAGGAATGTGTATATGAGTTACAGATGGCTGCACCTGAGACTTCTGAGCACATAATGTTTTTTCACAGCTCAAAATTTCTGAAGGCGATGGGAAATTTCATGTCTACTAAGGAGTTAGCACACCAGGCGCAGTGATTATAAAGCAGTCTTAAAACACTAACAATAGCAGTGGCGTAACAATAGCGCTGCAGACCCCATGGTGGCGGGTAGGCACCAAGTAAGTGTAGGCGCTGGGGTCTGCGTAGCTATTGTTACACTGCAGCTACATGCAGGGTACCTGTCCCGGCCGGCACTCTGTGACTAGTCCGGCGTTCCTCCTGGCTCCTTATGACAAAATGGCCATCACAAAATGGCTGCCCCCATAGAGCAGAGAGATTTTTAAGATGCTAGAGGAGGCAGCGGTGGCCTCCTCTAGCATCCTTAAAAAACTGTCTGCTGTAGGGGGCGGCCATTTTGTGATGGACATTTTGTCATAGGGAGCCAGGAGGAACGCCGGACTAGTAGATCTGCGGCTCCCGGCCGGCGGGCACAGAGTGACGGCCTGGACAGGTACTATAAGACAGCGGCGGGATGCGGGGTTTAATGTAGGGGGAGGGGCGGGGCGCCGATATTTTCTGGTGGAGGGGGGGCGGCGCAAAAATTGGCACTATGCCACTGAACAATAGTATAGTATCTCATTTACAGTATGTAATAGTTGACCCACATAACACTTTTATAAAAAATCATCTATGAAATGTTTCTATGGGCTAGATGTTCTGAGAGAGCGAGGGCTGCCTAGGCATGAGGGAATATAAGAGTCTGTGCAGTTTGGGATGGTATGACAAAGATAGAAATCAGAGTGTCACTTACCCATAGAGGTGCAGTGTAGATGGGGTAGCCAATCAGGTGTAGAAGGGGTGGTAGCTTAGGTGGAGATATATAAGAGGTAGTCAGGTGATCCTCTTCCTCTTGAGTCTGGATTCTGAATCTGGGAATTGCAGCAGCAGGCAGCCTGGCAACAGATAAGTGTACAGCATTAGTTAAGCATTCGCTTTAGGCCCAATTTACAGCACCCCCCCCCCCCCCCCACCGCTTACTGTTTCCAGCTGCCTTATGCCCCTGCAGCCATGCGCCGATCAGCTCCCCCCCCGGTGGCTGGCAGAGTCTGCCCGGCCACTTTCCCCCGCTGCAGCCTGTAGGTGGTGGCAGGCGGGCGGCTCCTGCCCCTGCGTCCCCACCATGCAGCGGTCCCTTACTATTCATCCAGGCGGCTACATCCGGGGGGAGCATCCTCCCCGGCGGCGAGCTCAGTGAGCGGGTCCCCGCCCAGCTCGCCACTCTACCTCACACACCGGCACCAAGCGGGACGCGGGGGGTGCACATGGTTGCACTCGCTCCGGTGCCCGCTCTCTCTCCCGGTTTCCCCCTTAATACCTGAAGCAGCATGCCCGGCTAGCCGCTGTACCTGTCTGCGTCCACTCGTTGCACAGTCCCCCGTCCCCGCGCCTCCGCCCGGCTTCTCTGGGGGGCCTTCTGGCGCTAGTGCGCCTACTGCTACCCTCCCCAGCCCCCTTTTGGATACCCAAAAAAAATAAATAAAAAAGTGCCCGATCAGCAGCAAGGGGGTCGCATGAGCCGCTCAGGAGTTCAACTCCAGCGTCGATAAGCCAGGCCCAAGTCAGACATATCGGTCCTACAGGGAGGGGACAGGTCACCCAGGTATGAGGGCGGCCTGGATCCCCTCCAAGGCATCCTGGCAGCAGGCCACGGAGCTCTGGCTCCCCGTGCTGGCTGCTTTGCTTCCCTTCTATCACGGGGCCCTATTAGCCTGCACATGGGGGGTTACATGCCTAGCCAGGGTACCCCCGCTACCCACACGCTCCTGGTCCGGCCGGACACCCTCACCTCCCACAACTCCCCCCTCCGGGGCAAGTGGGTTTCCCCGTTTGGGGGGTCGGGTGCCCAGCAGGGCGCTGCCAGTGCCATATGCCCGTGGCGGTGGCTACCATTAATTATCAACCCGCACAATTTGCACCCCCTCAGGGCAAGGGGTGCCATGTGCATTGCCACAAGGCAGCACGCCCGCTCAGGTAACCCATCTGGGTATTACCCAGGTTCCGGGCACATTTTCCTGCAATAGACCTACAGACCCAATACCCGTCCCGGCGGCACTTCGGGTACATCTACCACCCGTCCCAGACAGTGGTTTTCCCTGTGGGGAGTTCTGGGGGGGGGTTTCACGGCCCTTACGGCCGAGATGGGGCAGGCCACTGGGCAGCATGCATGGTGTAATGGTTAGTATTACTACCTCACAGCGCTGAGGTTAGTGATTCCATTCCCACCATGGCCCTAACTGTGTAGAGTTTGCATATTCTCCTCCGGTTTAAGCGGGATTCCCTTGGCATTGCCTTCCAGCCACTCCCGGCTCCCACCGGGCAGGCGGGTTTCCCCGCTCATCCCCGGTCAGCCCCCAGGCCCCTTCTAGCAGAGTTGGCTATGGTGCTACATCCGCCCCCTAGCAATTGCAGGGTGGGGTTGGGTTTTTGCACTGGTCATGAGTGAGTCACTAACCACTTTGCATGCTTCTTTCGAGGTCTCATCAGTTCCCCAGCGGGCAGCCGCGGAAGTGGATCATCATCCTGGAGAGAACATTACGGCAGGTGCCGCAGGCGCTGAATTGTGGTCACAACGGCGATCGCTTCTCCAGGCAGCTGCAGCAGGGGCAGCGCATGAGGCCAGGTCTCGGGAGGCTGTCGACTTTCCGGGTGACGGTGAGCATGATGATTATTATACCTCTCTGAGTCTTTTCCGGGGCCATTCCTATGCCGGCTGCGAGGAGTCAGGAACCATTAGACGGCACCCCCAGATTTGCCAAGCTTAGCGTGCGCAGTTACACAGCAAGCAGGGGAAGGGGTTAGCGGGCTAGCAAGACTAGATCCTTCGCTGAGTCCCAGCTTTCTTCTGACATGGTCCATCGCAGCGACACTGCAGGGTCCAGGGGTCTCCTATGGGCTCAAAGGGTGAAATAGCCAAAGGGGAGTTCGTGGATATTTCAAGTTGCTAGCAACATGTAACTGATTTCGACAAGTCCAAGAAATCGACCGGTGTCGGTGAAACCTCATATCGGAGTTTTCACCCTAGCTTAAGCAGTTCCTTATACTCCATCTGGCTATTTTAACCCTAGACTCAAGGAGCGCAGGGTTTTTTCTTGCTTACAAGGGTACGGCTCGGAGGGATTCGGACGAGAAATTTCGTCGGACCCACCCCGACACACGGGTTACGCCCCGTGGGCCTTAAGCGCGTCAGGATATGATTGCAGGTCATGGGTAAAGGCCACGCTACTTCTGAGTACCATCCCAAGAAGCCATTTTGCCCCTGGCAAGTAGGGTACGAAGCCAGCCGCTAAAGACCAGCGCTTTGCCTTCAAGGATTCAAAGGGCGATAGAGGCGTCAAATGCCGTTTTCGCAGCGGATCCTGGAATTGGGGGGCCAGTCACCACTGACGAACCATTGCCCAACATGTGTTTTTCGCCCTTGGGAGTAGTACCCAAGTAGGCTCTGGGTAAATACCGGTTAATCCAGCACCCGCTTGCCCTCGCTGGGCATCCATTAAAGATGCTATTACTGAGTAGGCGTGCAAGTGCGTTATCAGCTGTTTGAAAAAATACACTGGCTAGTCCATAAATTGGGCACTGTGCACTCAGGGCCAAGTTGGGCATGGAGTCCGCTTTCTGCCTCCTTCCGTGACACCCTAACTTAGGGGATCGGGGGCCTACGCCAGGACCAAGGGCCCAACATGCGTCATATCTGGCCATACTTAGAGATTGGCACTGCAGCCGGCGGCTGTAGCCTGCCGGCTGACCGAGCCTGCAAGTCTCAGGTCCTTATCCAGGGCTGCCAGGCCTAGAAGAAGGCCAATCTAAGGCAGGTCCAGTCATTACTGGGGGTCCCTTAACTTTTAGTGCTGGGCCTCTCCCAGGGGCGGTGATTTGCCACAAGCGGGTAGGGGCTACAGCGGGGACTAAGGCTCCCCCCTACATGGTTAGGCTGTCCCGGGAGATACGCCACGACCTGGTCGTCTGGTCTCCATTTTTGGTGGACTTTAATGGGGAGCTTCTTTGTACCCAGAGCCTTTGCCTATGGCCAGGCTTCAGTTATTTGCGCAGGCCCCGGGGTCCTCGGGTTTCGGGGCATTTTTTCAGGGGGAATAGCGCAGCCCCATGGCCTCAATCATGGATTGGGAGGGGTTTCACGGCCAATTTTCTGCTAATAGAGTTCTTTCCCATCGTTGTAGTGGTGGGATGGTGGGCTCATATATTGGCAAGCCAGACGGGAGGTTATGGTGATATAACCTAGGAGGGGTACACGCCACTAACAACCAGGGCACCCTTTTTTCACCCCTTACACTGCTCAGACATTTGGTATTACGCTGCTTGCAGGGCAACATACATTTCGTGGCGCAGCACGTTGCAGGGGTCGACCATGGCATCGCCGATGCCCTGTCGCGGTTCTACTTTGCGAAGTTTCGCGAGTTGGTACCGATCGCTGCGCCGTTTGGGCTCACTTATCCATGTCCTGTAGGGCAGATCGTAGAGCAGACATGGGTGGATTACCTTGCCATCCCTGGCCCCCTCCACCAGTGGGGCATATGCAGCCACGCTGCAGGACTAGGCGGCCTTTTAGGAGTCCCCGGGGAACAGCGGAAGTCGGTCGATGACCGTTGCTGTTTGCGGGCGTGGGCATTATGGCGCGGGCCTGTCCATCTGCCATGGCTGCGGCATTAGCCGACATATATTCCGTGCTAAGTTACGCGGAGAACGGGACCACACCAAAGCATTTGCGCTAGCAATGGCATTGATTGGTGGGTGAGAGTGCAGACTATGACAGCGGATTCCCGCAAGTCCATCGAGCTGTAGACGCGGTGGAAATTGTAGCCTGTGTTCAGAGTGTAGCGGAGAGCGCAGAAGAGCCGTCACTCTTTCGGGTGGCGTTCTCTTTTGTGTTCTTTAGGGACTTTAGGGTCAGCGAGCTGGTTGCGGCCAGCAAGAATGCCACTGATTTAGGTGCGGTTCGAAGACATGGTCTTCCAGGACGGCTCGTCCTTTGTGTGCTCCGCCGGTCTGAGACCGATCAGTTGGGCAGAGGTCGCTGGGTATCCCTTAAGTCCCAGCTGGGAAGGGGATCTGCACCGTGCGGCTGGCCACGGCATAGCTGCCTTTGAGGCCTGCCGCTCCAGCCCAGTTCCTCGCACATGCTGATACATGGCCGTGACGTGCTTACTGTGCACTGCTGTGTTTAAGCGTTGTGTGGCTGCGTTGGGTTTGGAGGTCGCCGACTACGGGACGCATTCGTTCCGTATTGGTGCGGCCACCAACGCAGCAGCGGAGGGCCTTCCAGTGAAGGCCATACAGCAACTCGGCCACTGGAGGCCCTCCGCTTATAAATCTTATATCTGTCTAGATAAGGTTTAGCACGCGCCTTCGGCGCTGGATCCAAAAACGATGTTTACACTCGGTTTTGTAACGGCAGCGTTACGGAATCGAGGGTGTGAAGGGAATTTTTTACTTTTTCCTCCGATAGTGGGCTGATTACAATTGGCTTCCCCCCTCAAGTCCACCGGAGGTTTTTTAAGGTTTTCCCCTTCACTTGGATTCTAGTGTACTAATTTATGTTGTGCAATATATGTCTAACCCTACGTTGTGCATTATACAGTTAAGTTTGAATGCTAACTGGTTAGGGTTTTCTTTTCAGCCCTTCCCCCCCCCCTTCAACGACTCATGCCACTGTCTGGTTCGTCGGGCATGCATACATTTTCTGGGCATCCAATCATCAGTTAAGCTGTCAGGGCCCGGGCAGAGCTAGGGGCGAAGGCAGTACATTGGTTCGGTGTCAGGGGTCTCCGGTGGAATGGTCTTTTACCATTATTGTCAGATAAAGAGCGTCGCTGGGGTCGCCCGGATATTTTGGTGGTACACCTAGGAGGTAACGACTTAGGCCGGGGAACCAGCATAGGTCTTATTTTGAGGATCGAGGCTGATCTTAAGGCTCTGGTCGTCCTTTGGCCTGGATTGCGGATAGTTTGGTCCGACATAGTGCCTCGTTTCAACTGGAGAGGCTGCTGGAACCCCAAGTCCTTAGAAAAGATCAGACGCAAGGTTAACTTTGCGGTCTCCAAAGCGGTCACGTCCATGGGAGGCACAGCAGTTAGACACCCCTCTTTAGCACTGGAGACCCCATCCTTCTACAGAAGCGATGGTGTCCATTTGTCAGAATCAGGCATGGCCGTTCTACTTCAGGATTTGTTCAGTTGTTGCAGATAGGGGATTAGGTTTGTGTTACTCTGGTTGACTTAGTTATTGATAGGTTTGGCGGGCTTGGGTTCTACAGTAATTGTCTTTAAGTGGCAATTTTTGAACCCAGCTGTGGCGGGAGGGCGCTCTCGATCAGCAGTCCAGTTTGAAGTACAGGTGGTCACTGTGAGGTATTGCCACCCTCTGCCAGGAAGGCTGGTGAGTTCTGCCCCCGAGGGGGACGCAGGACACTTTTAGAACTGTCCTCATCATGCCCTAGGAGGGGCGGCAAGACAGTCACAGCGCAGGCTGGCTTTGAATTCAATGGGGGCGGTTCCTCGCCCTGGTTACAAGTTGGGGCGTTGTAGTCGCCGCCATTGCTAACGTTTTATGACTGGCTGGTCTCCAAGCGCTCTCCAGGCCATCCCTTTCAATAGGGTCATACCACAATAAATACCCTTTACCTTTTAAACTTATGCAGTGGTTGTCCGTGTCGTTATTTCAGGTCACGTGTCCGTGTGAGTTATTTCAGGTCATGTGTCCGTGTGATTTACTTGTAGGGGTAATCAAGGTTTAAGTTGAAAGAAAAGGTTCATCTCAATAATGCATTAGACGCCTTAGAGAGAGCGAGGGCTGCCTAGGCATGAGGGAATATAAGAGTCTGTGCAGTTTGGGATGGTATGACAAAGATAGAAATCAGAGTGTCACTTACCCTTAGAGGTGCAGTGTAGATGGGGTAGCCAATCAGGTGTAGAAGGGGTGGTAGCTTAGGTGGAGATATATAAGAGGTAGTCAGGTGATCCTCTTCCTCTTGAGTCTGGATTCCCACCCTCCCTCCCTTGTGCTAATCTACCACATGGCCTTTCGGCCTGCACCCAAATTTGGCTCTCATCAATTTAAATATTAATTGGCGGGAGGGCGCTCTCGATCAGCAGTCCAGTTTGAAGTACAGGTGGTCACTGTGAGGTATTGCCACCCTCTGCCAGGAAGGCTGGTGAGTTCTGCCCCCGAGGGGGGACGCAGGACACTTTTAGAACTGTCCTCATCATGCCCTAGGAGGGGCGGCAAGACAGTCACAGCGCAGGCTGGCTTTGAATTCAATGGGGGCGGTTCCTCGCCCTGGTTACAAGTTGGGGCGTTGTAGTCGCCGCCATTGATAACGTTTTATGACTGGCTGGTCTCCAAGCGCTCTCCAGGCCATCCCTTTCAATAGGGTCATACCACAATAAATACCCTTTACCTTTTAAACTTATGCAGTGGTTGTCCGTGTCGTTATTTCAGGTCACGTGTCCGTGTGAGTTATTTCAGGTCATGTGTCCGTGTGATTTACTTGTAGGGGTAATCAAGGTTTAAGTTGAAAGAAAAGGTTCATCTCAATAATGCATTAGACGCCTTATTAAATTCGTTTTTGGTATGACAATAAAGTCATGTGATCATTCACAGCCAATGTAGTGCAAGCTGGCAGCTTGATGATGTTGCAAGGTGTTTTTTAGCAGCAGTGACATTCCTCACCTGTATTACCTGTCATCATACTCCAGTATACTGCAAAGTTTTTACTATAAAATAATTAGAATAAGACAAAGAAGACATTTGTTACTAAAAATAACATTTTTGTAACACTACAATAATTTCTAGTCAATATTCAGCAAATTTGCAGTGCTCCGCAGGAAATACAGGGAGAGAGCAGTGATGAAGCAGCTGTGAGCTGGGAAAACAGGGACTGGCAGCACAGGTGGTTCAAGTCAATCTAGTCCCATACAAGGTTTTTCGGGCATCTCAAGATCTGGGGGCACACTTGAGAACAGCACAGGGCACACTGGTGTGCCACGGCACGGTAATTATAAAACAATGCTATAGAGGTACCAACAGAAGATAACATCTGGACTTGTGAAGATCCATTTACCAGTATTGTAATCATATTTAAATATTACTGTAATCCGAGTATGCAAATTCCTGTATATTTGAAAATCCTTCTTTCTGTAAATCATATAATGTAATGAGCTTTCAATATGAGGATGGGGGTGTTTCCGTAAGGCTCGCTAAGTACCACCCGGCCGATTGCCTCCCCGTGCCCCGCCGTACGAATTTGCCCATTCCGAATGGTATGGAATTAGGCCCTATAAGTGTATTATTGCCGAAGTGGGTGTACAGGTCTGCACCTTACATTCGATCTCTATGAGCTACAGTATCTTTAAAACATGACAAATGTTTAATTGTTACATTAAAGTACCACATAGTAACCCCATATGTCACAGGCAATGCTACACTGTGCCCTCATATGTCATGGGAAATGCCAGGGCAAACGCAGACAAAAAAATAAATATATATTACTAAGCCCTGCCCCTTCATGACAAAATGCAGTGGTTTGTGGGTCTGCTAGGAATGGGCGGGGCTAAATGACCGTTTTTTAATTAGGGATACCACCTGCAACTTTTCAGGTTTTGGTTTTGGATCTGTATTTTTTTTTTTTTAAATCATAAAACTGCTAAAACAGAATTTGTTTATTTTTTTTGCTCCTACGCTATTATTAACCTCAATAACATTAATTTCCACTCATTTCCAGTGTATCCTGAACACCTCACAATGTTGTTTTTAGGCCAAAATGTTGCTGGAAGACTAAGCTAAGCGACACAAGTGGGCGGCCCAAACACATGGCCCATCTGGGAGTGGCACTGCAGCGGCAGACAAGATAGCAATTAGAAAAACTAGGCCCCACAGAGCACATAATGGCAAAAAAAAGGTGCAAGATGGAATTTGTCCTTGGGCCCTCCCACCCACCCTTATGTTGCGGAAATAGGACATGCAAACTGTCTTTAACAAACCAATCATTTCAGCGACAGGGTCAGCCACATGACTTTGGCTGAATTGATTGGTTTGTATGGGCCCCCACAAAACAAGTTGCCGATGCTAAAAAGAGCACATACTGCAAAGAAAAGAGGTACAAGTTGGAAATGTCCTTCTGAAAAAAAAGATGACGGTGGTGGAGATTGCAGCGCTAGGCAGAAGATGTCACTGCGTCTTTGTAGGAACTTGCAAAGATGATGAGGAGGAGCTGAGGAGGAAAAATTGATGCTCATAATTCAGTTTAAAATTATTTTTGAATTATGTGTAAAACATATTCTGTGCCTTGAGTTGACTATTAAATGCCGGTATGCCACTCCTGATTGGCACTAAATGATTAAACAATCAAGCCTGGAGCCAATAGGACACATGTCACCCCTCAGCTGCTTATTACTGTTATCTGAAGCTACAGCAGAGACTTAGAGGAAAGAATTGTTCCCATTATCATTGTTGATAATAATTAGTATGATGATAATCCAATGTGAGCGCGTAACGCCGCTTATCGCAGACACGGCGTAAATATAAAACAAATATAACGGTGGCTGTAACATAATAACTGCTGGATGTGGCCGCTGAACATAAAGAAATAACATTTGATTCCCTCTCGCCCAGGAGAATTAAAAACCAAATTCCTGAAAATGATTTTGCTGTTAAGAACAGTTTACAAATAGCCGCATAATTCATCGCTGATCTCTGGGGATAATCTCTCAGCGCTGCTCGTCTGGCATTATTCATCCGACTAATCTACAGCAGGATGTACTGCAGCACTGCAAACATCAGCAAACAGTCCCGCGCTGAGCAGATCAGGAGCAATCAGATGGGACAGTCAGCCCAGTTCGGGGAGTTATGTTATAAGACAGTAACTCAGAGAGATACAGTACCGGTGATCTCAGCAGAATGCAGATGGAATGGAAACGGTTTTATTGTATCAGATCTCAGGAAGGATTTCAAATTAGATACTGTCGCTAAGTCACGGGCCTAGTGGAAAATCTGGGCCTGGGCACAGATGTATTCATCCACACCTCAGATACAGCAAGGTACCAAACTAATGTGAGTCTGCAGATCTAAGTCACTGTGCTTCATTTGCCATACTGCTGGTTCAGTTTGCCATGCAAGGGGATGCGGTGCTACGTTTCAGTGTCCATGTCGACTGTGTCGACGTGCATGTAAAAAAACAGTGAAAACCTCAATGTCAACCCTTTAAATGTTGACCATGCCCATGTCAACCTAACGCTTGTGTCGACCAAATGACCTGTTGACCTAGACCAATATCGACCTTTCTGCATGATGACCTTATAGTGTCGGCCTGGTGTCGGTATGATCCATACCCCTGAGGAGACCCTGGTCCCACACTCACAGTGGCTGCTGCTGGGCCTCATGATTGCCTCTCAATGCGCCTGGCCTCCTGTTCTCCCGAGCACTGCTGGGCTTCCCACCTTCCTGAGCACATGCAGCATCATGGGTCCTCCTGCTCCTCTGCATATAGATAGTGCTGGCGGGCCTCCTGCTCCTCTGCATATAGATAGTGCTGGCGGGCCTCCTGCTCTTCTGGGTCCTCCTGCTCCTCTGCATATAGATAGTGCTGGCGGGCCTCCTGCTCTTCCGGGTCCTCCTGCTCCTCTGCTTATAGATAGTGCTGGCAGGCCTCCTGCTCTTTCGGTTCCTCCGGCTCCTCTGCTTACAGATAGTGGTGGCGGGCCTCCTGCTCTTCCGGGTCCTCCTGCTCCTCTGCTTATAGATAGTGCTGGTGGGCCTCCTGCTCTTCCGGGTCCTCCGGCTCCTCTGCTTATAGATAGTGCTGGCGGGCCTCCTGCTCTTCCGGGTCCTCCTGCTCCTCTGCTTATAGATAGTGCTGGTGGGCCTCCTGCTCTTCCGGGTCCTCCTGCTCCTCTGCTTATAGATAGTGCTGGCGGGCCTCCTGCTCTTCCGGGTCCTCCTGCTCCTCTGCTTATAGATAGTGCTAGCGGGCCTCCTGCTCTTCCGGGTCCTCCTGCTCTACTGCTTATAGATAGTGCTGGCGGGCCTCCTGCTCTTCCGGGTCCTCCTGCTCCTCTGCTTATAGATAGTGCTGGCGGGCCTCCTGCTCTTCCGCATCCTCCTGCTCCTCTGCTTATAGATAGTGCTAGCGGGCCTCCTGTTCTTCCGGGTCCTCCTGCTCCTCTGCTTATAAATAGTGCTGGCAGGCCTCCTGCTCTTCCGGGTCCTCCTGGTCCTCTGCTTATAGATAGTGCTGGCAGGCCTCCTGCTCTTTCGGTTCCTCCGGGTCCTCTGCTTACAGATAGTGGTGGCGGGCCTCCTGCTCTTCCGGGTCCTCCTGCTCCTCTGCTTATAGATAGTGCTGGCAGGCCTCCTGCTCTTTCGGTTTCTCCGGCTCCTCTGCTTATAGATAGTGCTGGCGGGTCTCCTGCACTTCTGGCTCCTCCGGCTCCTCTGCTTATAGGTAGTGCTGGCGGGCCTACTGCTCTTCCGGCTCCTCCTGCTCCTCTGCTTATAGATAGAGCTGGCGGGCCTCCTGCTCTTCCGGGTCCTCCTGCTCCTCTGCTTATAGATAGTGCTGGCGGGCCTCCTGCTCTTCCGGCTCCTCCTGCTCCTCTGCTTATAGATAGTGCTGGTGGGCCTCCTGCTCTTCCGGCTCCTCCTGCTCCTCTGCTTATAGATAATGCTGGCAGGCCTCCTGCTCTTCTGGCTCCTCCTGCTCCTCTGCTTATAGATAGTGCTGGCGGGCCTCCTGCTCTTCTGGCTCCTCCTGCTCCTCTGCTTATAGATAGTGCTGGAGGGCCTCCTGCTCTTCTGGCTCCTCCTGCTCCTCTGCTTATAGATAGTGCTGGCAGGCCTCCTGCTCTTCTGGCTCCTCCTGCTCCTCCGCTTATAGATAGTGCTGGCAGGCCTCCTGCTCTTATGGCGCCTCCTGCTCCTCTGCTTATAGATGTGACATACATGTGCCAGCATGGCACCATACCGCTCTGTAACATCATTAGCACCTACAAAGTTATAAACTCTGTACTGTGTTATGTCACTGAAGGTGCGTACTGTAGCTTTCAATGTATGGAGTGGTGAAGAGATGGTATATTAGGAGGTAGAGCCTGACTCTCCCCATCTCCTCTGTGTTACTATTAGTTCTCCTCTCCCCCAGCCACCTCCTCCCTCACTATCTCTCTATTTTTCCCTTCCACGCTCCTCAGTTGCCCTGATCGTTCTCCTCTTCCCCCATGCTCCCCTTCCCTATCTTTCTCTCCCCCTTCTCTCTCCCTGCACTCTATCCTATCTATTTTCTCCCTCCCTTGCTTCCCCTCCCTCTTCACCCTGTGCTCACTCATTCTCCTTTTATTCTCCCTCCCCTGCTTCCTTACACCCTCCCTCTCTCCTCTACGCTTCCTCACTCTGTCTCCTCTTTACCTCCATCCTGTTCTCCCCCTCCCTCTCTCTCTCTCCTGCTCTCTCTCACTGTCCCCCTTTTCTATCAACCAATTCTAACTTCCCCTATATCTCTCTTTTGCCTCGTAGTCTCTCTTTCTCCTTTTTGTCTCTCAGTGCTCCCAATCTCTTTCCCCATACTTCCCCCTCTCTATTACCTCTCTCTCTCTCCTTCTTCCCCCTCTCTCTACCTGGTACTGTTTCTTTCTCTCACTTCCTGACACCCTCTCTCACTCCCTATCTCTCCACCTTTCTCTCCCTGACACCCTCTCTCTCCCTGACACTATGGGTGACATTTAATAGAGTGCGATTGGGGATTTCTCCCTCTTTTTTCATGAAGCATTCTCTCTCTCCTGGCCACCCCTCACTTCTCTCTTTCACTGACAACCTTTTTATTGCTCACTCTTTCTTCTGCTCTCTAAGAGACATTATAGTGACAATGGGGGGGGGGGGGGCTTTCAAGATTTTGCTATGGATCCCACAAAGTTCTAGGTACACCCCTGACTGTGCTTGTGAAGGTAAGCAGCTGAAGTATATGCAATATCTGTATAGTGGTTCCTAAGGACACTGCAGGGGCGCCTCAGGTTGGCTGTCAAAGCATTTATGGTAAATGTAATAGGCAAACCCAGTGCTGGTGGCTTCCAATCATAACATATGTGGACAGACAGAAGTGAATCCTGCTCCTCACCACATAAATGAACCTAAGAATGGCATATAGGGGGTGATTCAGGTTGGCACTTGGGGCCTGATTCAGGTTTGCTCTGTATGCTATGAACATCACAGCTTACCGAGCACCTGAGACACAGCCCGTCCGTCAAGTTGGTACCATATATTAAATGGCTGCCAGCGTTCGGAGGTGAAGAAGCCTGTGCTACGGGAGCTGGGCTTCAATCAGCGCGCTGAGTACTGGCAGCACAGCCGTAGGGGGCGGGGGAGCCTGCACCCCCCAAGAACCAGGGCGGTAAGTGAGGGGGGGGGGGGGCGTATAATTGAGGGGACTAGAAATCAGTCATTTGTGTCCTGTGGCATCAGCTGTCCGCCCCTGGCAGGCATTTACCCACCCCCCACGTGCCCATGGGAATGCCCAACATTTTCATGGGGACGTCCATGGATGCCCTATTTACACCTCAGTCTGCCCCCGGCCCACCCCAATGCTTACGTACGGCTTGGAAGTCGCCAAAGTCATTCACAACGGGAAGCTGAACTTGCTATATAGCGACTCAAGCAGAATCACCCCCTCAGTCTGCATGTGCACTGCAGGTGGGGCAGATGTAACGTGTGCAGAGAGAGTTAGATTTGGGTGAGGTTTTACTAGCGAGATCTATATTGCAGTGAAAGCATAAAGCAGCCAGTATTTACCCTGCACAGAAACAAAATAACTCACTCAAATCTTATTCTCACTGCACATGTTACATCTGCCCCCCTGCAGTGCACATGGTTTGTCTATTAGCAAACCGAGGACCTTATTCTGGTTCGTTCGACCAAAATACTTGCAGTGGCTCCGATGGTGGGCGTGTGCACATGCGCAGGGTAATTTCTGCGCATGTGCCTACGCTGGGTGCATGCGGCAGGGTGTTTGCTGGGTGCACGCGCCCAAGTGCGTGGGTGGGGGGCAGCCTTGCACATCCACCAGAATAACCCCAAAAACGCAAGTCTGCCTCACACAGCGAGGCACCATGCCCAAAGCATGCCGAGCAAGTGTGCCTCACACAGCGAGGCACCATGCCCAAAGCAAGCCGAGCAAGTGTGCCTCACACAGAGAGGCACCACGTCCAAAGCATGCCAAGCAAGTGTGCCTCACACAGCGAGGCACCGTGTCCAAAGCATGCCGAGCAAATGTGCCTCACACAGCGAGGCACCATGCCCAAAGCATGCTCACACTCTAATGCACATACCTCTAGGAGACTGGGACTCTGACTGCCCATTGCCGCCTGCAGCTATCGGTGCATACATAGGGATAAACGGCAAGTGTGCTGTGTGCTGAGCATCATCTGCACCACCCTAGTTATGGTCCTGCTCACAAGTGCTGCTACAATGATCCCTGTGCTGAAATTACAGCCAGGCTCGGTACACACTGGTATATTATCTTCTCTGAGTGACTGTTGTGATATAAGCAGAGCGAGTGGGCTCGGCTGAGGTCTGCGGGTAGCTGGAGGGGTATCGGAGGGGGGGGGGGGGGGTACTGCGCCACAGGCTGCACTTCCTCCACTGTGATACATATTTACTCCTGGTGAAGATCCTGCGTTCATGTTCCATCCAGCAGGTGGAGTCTGAGCTCTTCCATAGAAATGGCTGTAAGCATCTCTCGGACATTTCTGTCTGGGAGGAGAAGGGTTACTGCGCTTTGCGCTCTCAGTCCTGAATAATTGTATTTACATGTTTTGATATTGACATTATTATTGACTGCAGGGTTATATTCTCAGGGCTGGAAGGAAAGAAACTCTTACTGAGAAGGGTAAGTGAGAGTATAGTGTTCATCAGATCAGCACGGAGTAATAGTCAGGTACAGACAGGTAAGCAATCAGTCAGTAAGGGTGTGTGGGTGTGTGTGGGTGTGTGGGTGTGTGTGTGTCACAGACAGACAGACATATAGATATGAGATAAGCTGTGTACACACGCTTAGATTTTTCCCTGTTTTCGCTTAGATTTTGCTTATTAAAGCAAAATCGAATCCACATCGAATGGTTTTTAGGACACTTTTGATCTGCATTCGATTTGATGCGCGCTCCCGTTTTCTCAAAATCGAATATAAAAATCTACTGTGCAGCCAAGGAAATCTCGAATTCGATCCAGTAAATCAATGAGGACATTGTGCCTACATTGTAAAATCGAAATCGTAATCGAATGCAAAAGTACAGATCTAATGCCAAATCGAAAGGGATGATTTAATGCCAGATCTCATAGAGAATCGAATCTAACATCAAATCTAAAGCAAATCTAAGCGTGTGTACAGGGCTATATATATAGATAGATAGATAGATAGATAGATAGACAGACAGACAGACAGACAGACAGACAGACAGACAGACAGACAGACAGACAGACAGACAGACAGACAGACAGACAGACAGACAGACAGATAGATAGATAGATAGACAAACAGACAGACAGGTAGATAGATAGATAGATAGATAGATAGATAGATAGATAGATAGATAGATAGATAGATAGATAGATAGTCAGATAGACAGATATGAGACTGATAAAGGGATATATAGATAGATAGACAGACAGACAGACAGAGATAGATAGACAGACAGACAGACAGACAGACAGACAGACAGACAGACAGATAGATAGATAGATAAGATAGATAGATAGATAGATGATAGTAAAGGTGCATACACACGTACAGATTTTTCTGTCTGATCTATCTGGTGGGAACAATAACCTGGACATGTATGGGAGCAAATGACATCAAAAAATTGTTCCCAAACACTTGAAAACAGACAGTGATCAGTCAGACAAATTGTTTAATCGTTCTGATATAACAAAGTTATGAAAGCATACAGTATATTTTTTTCTGTTTTCCTGCATTTGGGTGGAACTTTTTGATTGTCATTTGTTTTCCATACATTTCCAGGTTTTTGTGATAGATAGATAGATAGATAGATAGATAGATAGATAGATATGAGACAAGATAGATAGATAGATAGATAGATAGATAGATAGATAGATAGATAGATAGATAGATAGATAGATGATAGACTGTAAGACTGATAGAAAAGTGACTTATTTAGTCTTTGTATACCAATAACATGAAATGATTCCTCCAGTAACTCATTGGTTTATCATTTTGTTGCCTACATAATTGGCTGTCAGTCTGGGAATAGGAAGTCTTGATTTTGTAGTTTTTGTAAACGGATCTTTAATCCCAGCAATCTACGGGGAAATAAATCTGTATCAAACATAATCTACATACAGTAATAGCCAAATACCAGTGACAGAACCATGAGGACTAGGACCTGGCCATTTGGACAGTAGCTTTCTCTTGTGACATACAGATGGATCGCCTCTCAGCCAGTGCCGGGGCTCACCAGATTGTCCCCTCTGGTGAGCCGGCACTATATCTGACTAGGACGCGTGAGCGTCCCACACATATGCGTGTCCCAGTCACCGTGCAGCGGGGGATGCAAACCCTACCTGTCTCCGCATCAGGGAGACTGGCACGGTTATGGGAGCAAGCGGAGATGTGGGGGACCGCGTCGGGGACCGGGGGGGAGCTCTATTAGAAGGGGACGCCCACGCGTTTCGTTCACCCGCGTCCCTTTCAGGCGGCTTTCGGGTGCTGTTGTTTGGTGATCCGATCGCCAGCCTCTGCAAGAATGAAGGGTGCTCCGTCTGTAGGCATCCATCCCCAGAGTTATGATTATAAATTTGTCATTATCTCTTAATCCAGATGAGATATAGATTTAGTTTTTCAAACAAAAATTGCCAAATTAAGGGCCTAAAAATTTATTTCATCATTTTTCTAAATTCCACCTCAAAGGGGGGCTGTTACCAGTAAAGTACACAGTCAAAAAGCAATGGCACCAGCGCACCTAACTGGCATTATACTGTACATGAATAATACACAAATTATCCTTTCAGGGTTTGCCCTCAATTCCCAAAATGTCTAACAGGACTCTACGGGGGAAATATACTAAGCCAAATACGGCTAAAAAATCATATTTGTACTGCAAAATACGAGTTTATTAGGTGTATCCGTATTTTCAGGATTTACTGTCCTGAAAAAAAAACGTTCATTTGTATTTGTGTTCTTAGTAAATATCCCCCTTTATCTTTCAAGTGTGTCCCGCAGGATTAATTTTTGTCCTCATAGAAACAGGGGAAAAAAAACATGGATTTTCATATGGCATATTCAGAAATGGGTAAAAAGGCGTAGCATAGGTGGGCCTCTCCTAGGCCTGGGTGAGCCACGTATTTGTATAATGAGGATGTGGTACAGCGCCTTCTACCAGAGCGTCTCCTCGCTGGAACTTATTTCTCCAAAGATATAAATGTAAACAACTGTCATGTGCACATCACATAAAATCATCTTTATATAAAAGTAGAACGGAAAAAGTAAGGGTCGCACCCGGGATTAGAACACGGGTCCGCCCCAGGAGCGACCCGGCATTTGCGGCCTGAAAACTCTGCGTCCAACCCGGCTTATTAACAGGTCAGTGACATCACACGGGGGCGGGGCTGAGATCCGGCACATCATCGGGGGGCGGAGGCTAACAGCGCTGCCTCCTCAATACTGTGATCAGGACCCAGGTTCCCTGTTCACACTGCACCTTGACTCAGATCAGAGATGCTTCAACCCTGGTCGTGACAAAGGTTGACATGAAAAATGTTGACATGGTGGTTTTTGTGCGGGTGTCTAGGTTGACTTATGTCCATGTTGACGTAAGCCATGTCTGACTTTTATAGGTATCAGTTACGGCCTGTCAACCTAAAGGTTTTCGACCAAATGTACTGTATGTCAACCTACATTGGTTCAACCCAATAACCCATCCCCAATGTGATCCAGCCCCTATATTCCCAAACACCTATTGTTAAGCACCTGATTGTGATTGGAAAGTACAATAAGGCACAATAAAAAAGCAGTAACTTGCTAAGGTTTCGGCAGAAAAACTCATGTCAACCATTTCTAAGCCGACATTTTGCTTGCATCAACCTTTCTCAATGTTGACCTTGCGCATGTAGACCTTTGGCTGTTGACCTATTGATTGTTGACCAGAACACTGTCCAATGTTGCTGATCTTGGGACTTTGTGGACCACATGCAATTGTTGATCATTCCCGATCTCCCATCTATACTGAAGATAGCTTGTGGGGAGGGTCGAGATTCAATTGCATCTTCTTCTCGAACTAATAGAACCCAGGTTTGGATAACCCTGACCAAAGTTCTGGATGCAACCCAAAAAGCGCTCCCCCTGGACTGTCTGGGCACTTTGCCCACATCCAAAATGTCCACGGGAGGGTTAGATAACGCACAGCACGGGAGAGTGATAACGCACAGCACCTCCCATGGTACTTCGTGTGCGCCGTCAGCGCGGGCTCCCACTGCTCCCTTTCCCTACCTGGAGGCAGCAGAGCAGATGAGCCCCCCCACCACGCATAGCAAACACCGCCCGCCACCTCGCTCGCCCCAGCATTACAGCAGCGCTACCCCCCCGGGCTGCCTCCGCCAGCACCACCCAAACCCCCCCTCCCCCAGCAGCCTCCGCCAGCACCCCAATCCCCCCCCCCCCCGGGCTGCTGTCACCAGCACCCCCACCCCCCCGGGCTGCTGCACGGGTTTTCCCGGGCTGGATTGCAGTCCCAATCCGCCCCTGCACAGGTTGTTGCTGAAATGTGTCGTCGTCGTCCCCCGGCTCAGCATAACCGAACGTAGCAACAATTAAATTTGGGCGCCATCTAGTGGTGGCCGTAGGGAGAAACAATTGAACTCTCCCATCTCTGTCAGCGTGCGCTAGGAGAGTAATAGAGATCGGAATAGTTTAAGGGGTTATTTTGTTTGATTCGCAAGGCTGCGAATTTGCAGACTTGCAAATCCACCAAACCCCACCCGGCGAATATCCGCCCACCCACCCACCCCCCTCGCAGCACGGGTTCGTCCATTTGTATGCCGCAGATAACCTCCCACATCTTTCGATGGTCGCCGACCATCAAAAGTTGGGAAGATACACGCATATAAAAGGGACTTACAAGTCCCTTCCATATATGTGCACGCTGGGACGATATGGGGGGGCAGCTGACATCCGGTGATGTCAGCTGCCTGCCCCCGCGTCACTGCCTCATTACCATGAGAACGCCCAGCATTCTCATGGGAACGTCCATGTAATGCTGGGCATTCCCATATAGGAATGGGGCAGCCCGGTGCCCCCCGCCCTTCTCCGCCACCCCTGAATGCCGTGTAGGGTGCTTGCACCCGGCGAACTGAAAGTTTGCCGCGGGTGCACGCACCTTACGTCTGCAGAAACACGCCTGCGCAGACGCGCAACATACGAATGCACGGAGGACTGAATGAATTAGAATAACCCCCTAAGTTACAAAGTGGAGATTGTTTCTTCCTCTCCGGAAAGGAGAATTATGAACTATGTACATTTACAGACCGCGGAAGCCCAAACTGTGTAAAGAAAAATGATAACAACGTGAATCTGGTCTTGCCGAATGTTTCCGCAGATCCGGCAAAGTTAATAGAGTTGTTTATGGAGCTGTCGGCTGGTCCTTGGGTTCCTGGCTGTTCCAGCAGTGAGCGGAGTCAGTGTGAAGCCTACTAGTATATCTCACAGCTGGCATCACTTTATGCTTCTGTCAGGCAATCTCCTCCTGCACACGCCGACTGCAGGAGATATATCTAGCCGAGTGCCACAAACACAGGCAAGCAGTGAGCGCCGAGCAAACACACAAACAGCAGCCATATATATCTCCGCGCTCCGACCGCCTTCCCCGTAACACTCATACAGCAATGTTCTAAGGGGGTCATTCTGATCTGCTTGGTTTCCGGCGTATTCGCACCAGGGACATGCATGTGTATAGCCGCTGTCTGGATGCCTTCGGCAACTTGCATAGTCACCGTGGTGTTCACACGCAGGGGAAGGGGGTGGAGGAGCCATGCATATCCTGGGCGTACCCACAAAACAGTGGGAAAACTCTGGGTGTCCCAATGCCAACGCAGGCGAGCATCTACCTTCGCAACTTAGCGAATCAACCAGAATCAGACCCTAAATCTCTTAATTACGACGCGTCAACCTTTCGCGAGCAGTTGCGTTTGCAAGGCACAAATCTGCCTGAACTTGTGCAGTCTAATCCCTCCCCGTCCTCACTGATGTTGGGATTCTGGGGCTGGTCTCCAATGCAGTAGTCATCCCTACCGCCCAACATCCCAAACGCCGACATGATGAACCAACACATGGGATTTCAAATCAGTGACTCGTTGCCCATTCTGAAGATGTGTGGATGAAAAAGGGGCGTGGACCTCGATGAAAGGGGTGTGGTCTCATTACACGCCTATTTTCATCCCTCCTGGGCTGTGCCCAGCACTCCTGGAGATGCTGGGCTTTGCAGTGCAGCCGGCGGGGCAGTTTGAAGTTATAATCATTCTTGCAGTTTTCCTTTGTAGAAGTTTTAGTAAATGTACCCCCTCAAACTGTAAGCTCTGATGTAACAGGAGCTGGTGTGAATGATTATTCTCTGTAGGGTGTTGTGCAATACATGAGTATATTATACAAAAATGCAGGTCACCTGCGTTAGCAAGCAAGAACTGTTGTCCCTGTATTTTCTCAAAATAATACTAAGGGACCACTTCAGTCCTGTTCGCACAGGTCCGAATTCATCCCCATCCCCGATGGTGAGGGTCTGTCCGTATGTATGTGCGAACCAAGTGCCTTCAGCAAATTTTTCAATGATTGACAGGGCAGGGAGCATCCAAGGTGGGAACAACCATAGAAAGGCTGGGTGGGCCAGTTGAAACACAGGTGTGTCCCTGTCTGCTACGGGCGGGTGGATGAAGTCACATGATGTTAGCATCCATCAGAAAAATAAGTGCAGGCTTAACTACGAACAGCAGAGAAATCATTAGATGTTGAGTATCCATCGGATAATTTTTCCTCTGTGCAGACGCAGGCGTGCGGATGTACACAGCCGCTTGCATCATAGTACGGGGATTCGGGCGGCTGGATGGGTGTGTGTTCGGCTGGGCCACATTTAACTGCTCAATAGGCAGCGAAAACAGTATACGCAGACTAGTGAGTAGGTCTGAATTATCCCTAAGGTAATACAGATGGTTCCATGTACTCACATCAACCTGTCTGGCTGCCGCAAACTTTCTCGCATAACATTATTTGCATCGCTAATGCACCAAAATTGCCGTAATGGGCACCCCCTGGGCACCGGGAACTGGCACTGCAAGCAACTGCTGTGTATGACTCAGGTGCCAACCTGGGTAAGAAGGCAAAAGACAGCGTCTGGAAGGCTATCTGTATTGTCCGGTCTCCCCGCAGTCTGAAAACTCTGCTCGGCTTCCTGTTTTGTTCGCTTCCGACTCTTACCAGCCTGGGTGCCGGTCACGTGTGTGCACCACGTGACACGGCAGGGTTCTCCAATGTACGTTTCACTGTGCTTCATCCTGGGGGACGAAGCGCAGCGAAACGTACGTCAGGGAACCCTGCCTCCTAAAAGCCTTCTATATGACATAATTGTCATAAATTACACACATATTTTTGAAGCGCTTTTTTAAAGTTTATTGTACAAACAGCACTATTCAATTACATTTTAATATATTACTATTAAAATGTATTCTATTTTAATAACAATATTCAATTTTGACTCCCTTCTGTGATATAAGGGTGCACCCACAAAGAGTTTCCTTTCTCTCTTTGCCTCTCTTGGCACTAACAAGCTGTACAGAGCAGGCAGAGATAAGACCTCCCAAGTGCTATGCAACCTATGCGATTCGTGGCACTGCCGATATCGATAGTGATATTGCTCCCAGATAAACCATATAGGGCATACACACTTGGTTCGGAGATGTCCCCTGGCCCCCTCTGGACATGCAGTCATTGATATATTGTAGGCAGATTTGTCTGAAAGTTTAGTGGGGGGGTCATTAACAACCCGCGGAAGTGCACATCATTAACGATATAGGACCTGCTTCATACTTGATCATTTATCTGCAAAGTTTCAGATTACTGCGAGTAGATCGCCGCCACTCAGTCAGAAAGAGAAAACGCCCCTTGCAAATCTGCAGATGAATTGCGAAAATACTGCAGATCACTATCTACCCACACCCCCCCCCCCCCCCCCCCCGATTCCTGAACCATCCAACAGTTTTTGCCACCTGTGCAAATGTGAGCACAGCAACTCTGACCCTACCAGTAATCTGCGACCCAGACTGAACGGGGCCGGCGCCAACATCGGAGACCCTCCCTTAAAACAAATGGGCACACATGCATTTTTTCTGACTTTCCTAGGAAACAATCGCCAACCTCTGCCCGCTTTGTGTTTACCCTTGCGTACGGTATGCATGGGCAGTCGTTCGATAATTGCTCGATTTGCAGATTCTTTAAGCAGCGACAAGCTCTGAATCAGGCCACATAACACTGATATGTAAATACGCATTTTACAGCTTGAGTTTGATTGAATAGAAGCTGACAACACAATTATTTTAATTTTATCATTGACTTTGATCCAGCAATTAAACTGCCAATAAACCCAAAATTGACATTTATTGTAATCCCCTGTTAATACCCTTTATTCTGGGATAATGACTTTGTGCATGACAATTAGTGGTATATTTCCGACTAGCGAGCATTCTGTAGATGAATGGAACACTCCCTAACTGCCATTACCCACTATATATTTCCAGATGTCCATTTATGTAATAAATCTACCCAACTTTTCCCTGTCACATGTTATTTGTCGCATGGACTCAGTGGGCAGTATTCAATGAAAATATTCACGGCGTGCAGCGAATCCTGTTTAGGATTCGCTGCACAGTCGCCACTGCCCGCCGTGTTCTGGAGCCTCGCTGTCCCCCCTATTCAAAGTCGCAGGGGCTCACTGCCCCTGACGGCGAGTGTGTACCCCTGCGGTGGACGCCGCAGGGAGCCTGAGGACGGTGGCAGGCAGGGAGATGGAAGTCTCCCTGCCTGCCCCAGAACGTATGTGGGGGGAGGTGGGCTCCCCAGGAGCCAGGCAGCACAGGCTGCCCCCCCGGGAGAGCCAGCAGGGGGCCAGGTATTCACTGCACCCGATCATGCATATGTAATGATCGGGTGCAGTGAATATATGAATATCTAATGAGCGGCTCTCGGCTCCCGCCCTGGCCCCCTGCTGGCTGCTCTGTGTAAAAAAAAAAAATATTTTTAAATTCAATATATATTCATGTGCTATACGCACATGAATAAAAATAGCATGCCCCTCCTCAGAATAAAATTCCTGATTTTTTGACACCAAATGTTAAACAACAACTTTATTTTAAAAGTTCACTTTCCACTTCTCCATGAAAACATGGCGATTTGCTACACGGCGACACACGGCAAAAATCACTTAGAAAGACGGCGAGAAGTGCACGTTGAATAGGGTGATTCACTTTCTGACCCAAAAAATCACCTTCCAACGTGAAAATAGCACAAATTCGCAGTGAAACAGGGCGAACTATCCTCATTGAATACTGCCCAGTGAGGTGTATAAGCGGCTTCCGTATGTGGTTCAATAGATCTACAGCAAGGAGTCAATAGGTCGCCCCAAATGATCAACATACAAAAGGTCAATATAGAATAAAGAATATGTAGACAATAGAAAAGATCATCAGGGTCAAAAGAGTCAAAAAGGTTGACAAGGAAATGCGCAACATAAAAATGGTCGACACAAGGTTCTTTTGTGTGGGTTCTTTTTTATGTTTCAACGTACTGTATCTCAGTTAAGCAGGGCCTGATCAAAAGGGATGGGGGGAAGGGTCAGATTCCGTGCAGACTACAACAAATCTTCAAAAACGGCCTCCCAATAATGGCTGCCACCTTCTAGGAGACAGATGCTAGAGGTCATACGAGGCCTCTAGCACAGGGGAAGGCACTACCAGAAAAATATAACTCCCCCAAATCTAACTCTCTCTGCACATGCGGTGCACACAGGGGCTGGCTGGCAACTTTTAGCCTGGGGGGCAAGTCCAGAGCAATGGCCCATAAGTAACAGCGCATCATTAAATGAAGGTTTTTTTTTGTTTAATAAATATGTATTAATTAAAAAAAATATTAGGCCTGGAGTTGATAATACCATAGATACTTGATTGAGCTCAGCTGTCACTTGCTCAAGCAAGTTTCACTGACTATGATACAGCCGCCTATGCATGGCAGCATGGCCGTATCACTTTGCTTTGTAGCTATTTTGGACCTGCAGAGCTTCTGTAGCTGCCAGGGAGTTAGGGTTAGGCATTAGAGGAGAGGGTTGGGGGGTAGTGGGAAAAGGTAAGATCCCTTACAGGGCCCCTGTCAGGAATATCTATAATAGGATCAGAGCCAGATTAAGGTCTAAATGGGCCTGGAGCTGAAAATTATCAAGGGCCTATTATGCGCAATAATAGGGGTTGTGGCCAGCACTTAATAATGTGGGGGGCTTGACCAGTGTTCTGGTTGGGTGGTCTGCTCATGGGTCTCTATTTGTGTAAATACTTTCAACTAATTATATATGCCTGGAAAAAGCAGGAGGCTGGCATAGGAAAAATGTAGGAAGATATATTGGCGGGTGCCCTCCAAAAGGTGCAACCGCAGGATGCCGATGTCCTAAAATCCTAAGATACTTGCGGGGTGAGGCGGCACTCCAGTCATAAAAATAATACTAAAAGACAAAACTTGATAGACAACATTTCAGCACCTTTTATGTGGTCATCTAAGTTTACCACACCATATACCGGGATGCGGTCAACATGCCGGTGGTCGAAATCCCAGTCAAAATACCGATGCCAGAATCCCGACCACTGCAATGCACTTTGTCCCTTTATGGGTGTCTCCCGCAAGGAGACTTGTCGGCATTGCGGAGGTCGGGATTCCGGCGTCGGTATTTTGACCGCCGGAATTCCGACCACCAGCATATCATACCGGACCCCATATACCCCTTATACAAATCATGCAACAAAAGAGTAACCCCTTTATATTGTACTTGCCACATGGAATGAGCAAAAATTCACACCGACTGAGCCAAAATTCACGTTATGCCACATAGATTAAGGCAAAATTTTGCCACATGGAATACACAAAATACACACTATACCAAACAGATTAAGCAATAATGCACAATATGCTTCATAAATGGGCATTGCGCGCCAAAGGTGCACATTAAAAATTACACCATAATGCCCATTACATGTTAAGCCACATACCATAATGTCCATTAAGTATTATGCCAAACACCATAATGCCTATTAAAAATTATGCTACATAAGTGCTGCTTACCTATATGCTCATTGCCAGGGGTTACATGCTCATTGCCATTTGGGATTGCATGCTCATTGCCAAGGGGGAATACATGCTTGCAGTAACTGGGGGACAGCCGCCGCCGGGCATAAATGACAGCCATTGACAGCTGGGCAGAGAGCAGGGGGCTGCCCCGCTGTATTCAGAGCAATGCAGGTCCCGGCTATTTGAAATAATACCCCTTTCACACCAGAAAATGCAGGGTTTTACCCGGGCTGGCCCCTATTACACCAGCCTAGTTCCTGCATTTTCTGGTGTGAGGAGAGAAAACTACCCCCCCCCCCCCCTTTAAACTTTAGGGGTAGTTAACCAGCATTATCTTCGGAACCAACTGACCCATTTACATGTGGGCTTCGAATGATTTTCAAATGATTTTGGTCCTGTGAAACTGGGCCATTTGGTTCCAGAGAAATCTGTCCTCAAACAACATGAATTGCCATGAAATGACATTTCAAACATGAAAAAATCGGTTTACCGGCAATATCTCTAGAACCAATTAACCCATATGGACCAACCTGGTATCAGATTGAAGGCCCAGCAATTTGAGTTAGACTGAGATCAACCTCGTGATGCCGTTGGAACCAGGTGGGGGTCGGAATTAGCAGGTCTCATGTTATCCTATGGGGAAAACGTTCCAGCTTTGCCTGGCGGTATCTCCGGTTCCCGGGGGGCTAGCAACGCGGGGCTAGGCTTGTTGGAAAGCCCTGACCCTCAGCTATAAAATGGGCCTATTTAGAGAGTGGGCCTGGAGCTGTAGCTCCATCAGCCCCATTGTTAATCCGGCTCTGAATAGGATACCGGATCTGTCTTTTGACTGCCGGCAAACTGACCGCTGGGATACTGTATTTATCACTCATGTGTATATATACTTAAAATGATACTTGTTTCCTAGCACGGCGCCATACCATAAGCAATACAATGGGCTCCCGATGGTATACAATTTAAAATTGTATATGGCATACAATGCCATACAATGCGATGCGATTTTAAATTGTATAAGCACCCTAATGGGTGCTTTCAATGTTAAATGCACCCCCACTATGAACGTCAACCCGAAGCGTGGCGAGCCTGCGAGGGGCGGCGGTACGCGTCCTCTGACCTTTTCATACCCCCACAACCAGTTGACATTAGATAGTGTGACGAGCGCAGCGAGCCCGAAGCTCGGTGCGTCCATGAGGGGACGCGGAATACATGTAAAGTAATACACGTCCGCTCGCCACACTTCGGGCTCGGTGGCTCGACACACTATATAAAATCAACTCCACGCCGACGTGGATAGTGGGGGTATGAAAAGGTCAGAGGACGCATACCGTCGCAGCTCGCCACGCTTCAGGCTGACGTTCATAGTGGGGGTGGCGTGGGGGTGTATTTAACATTGTAAGCACCCATTAGGGTGCTTATACAATTGAAAATCGTATTTGGGGGACATTTAACATTGAATAAACCCATTAGGGGGCTTATACAATTTAAAATCGCATTGCATCGCATATGGGCTTGTGGCGTGCGATGCGATGAAAAAAAATGCCATGCGACTGAATATCGTGGGAGCCGTGCTAGGAAACAAGTACCCTTAAAATAATTTAATATTCATTTTGTGCCCCTTACACCCCTTCTATTATACATTTGTTAGTAATTTGTGTAGACCCCTTTTATATTTTAACACCCCCAACCTTTATGCATTTAGATTACCACCCCCTACATTTGAGCCCACCAACACCCTCCTCACTCCATTTATATATTAGGCCACTCACACTTCACCACTTATACACTTAGATCAGCCGCCCCTCACTATATGATTTCTGCCCCCCTATATTTTATGCCAACGTTATACACTTACTGGCTGCAGTGCCGCTGTTATGTAACTCGGGCAGTGCTGCCTCTGCACGCAACCCGCTGCCAGCACAAGCTTAGTGTAGAGAGGGTAAAACACCGCAGAGCGTGCTGTGCGCCGGAGCCTCCACCCACCCACTACTCTGAACAACTACTTACAGCATGCAGAATTGATGACAGTTCGGTGCCTGCGGTGCTCTTCTCGCGGCTGCTCTTTTTCAGCAGCACGCAGTCAGGTGGGTGGAGGCTCCGGCGCACAGCACGCCCTGCGGTGCTTCCCCCTCTCTACTACACTGAGCTTGTAATACTGGCAGGCAGCAGCACTACTTCAGGAGTCGGAAGAGGGGTCGGAAGTCAAATAACAGAGGCTTCCTCCATCCTCCGCCCGCCGGCTCTTCCCCACGCCACTTCATGCGATGCCGCATGATAAGCAACAGCTAGCTTAATGTTTACCTCCTCCTCCTGTGTAGGCGGCACCGGCCGCGGCTTTCAGTGTACGGCTGCGACTACAAAAAAATGGCTGCCATCCTCCTGCATGAGGACATGTCCAGGGACCAGGTAAATATGAGAGGGCCTGACTGATGCCAGTCTCTCATATTTACCTGGTCCCTGGACATGTCCTCATGCAGGAGGATGGCAGCCATTTTTTTGTAGTCGCAGCCGTACACTCAAAGCCGCGTCCGGTGCCGCCTACACAGGAGGAGGAGGAGGAGGTAAACAATAAGCTGGACCACCTGGCGGCCCGCAGCAGTACTCAATAGAGCAGCCCGGGGGGCACATGGCTGTCACACGCAGCCGCGGCGGTGCGCGGCGGGCTTACTACTCACCCGTTCGCGCCCGCCGTCGGCTAGCGTGTAGTGGTCTCCAGGTCAGCGGCAGCAGGCAGCGGCAGTCTGGTGGGCAGCAGGCAGCGTGGGACGCCAGCAAGTGTAGCGGTATGTGCTGTAGGGGCGCCGGGAGGCCGGCGTCGCCATCTTGATTAAGGGCAAATAGCAGATTGGTCCTTGTCTGAGGTTTCCGCCCATACTGACCTGACAGCCAATGGCAGCCGCCCTCTAGGGATATAGGGGATCTGCCTAGGCCTGTTCAGTGTCAGTACAAAGAGTCTCCAGAGGCGTTCACAGCTCCCAGCTGACTCCGGCTCTCTGACTCACCTCTCCTGACTTGGTGCCTTGCTTCAGTGCTCTGTGTTGGTCTCGATTCAGCTTAACCCCATCGCTGCCAGATCTCTCCACAGCCTGGTCTCTGCCTGCATCCCTGAGCTTCCTGGCCTAAGCTCTTCAAGGTGTCTGCTTCCAAGCAACTTCCCATTCTTCTGTCATCATCCATCTTCTTTCAGTCTTCAAGGATCCCTCATTACCATCAAGTACATTCTCTTTCCGGATTTCTTCATTTCCCAAGACCCCAACCTGCAGTCCGCAGTGCTTGAACTGTCATTGTTTAAATGAACTTTTTCTTCTTTAACAAGTGCCGTGCCGGCTCAATTCTTATTACTGCTAAACTGCCACTTAAAGTATTCAAGCGTGTATTGTTCTATTGATGAATTCTATTATTAAACCTGCACGATTTAATCCTTCCTCCTCTGGTCCGTCTCCGGTTGCTACACACCACACGACTTCATCCAGCCCTTCAGTTGTGACAGTTTGTACTGACCCGATGGAGTCGGGTGAAGAACAGGCTTCCATGGCGGACGCACTTCACAGCATCATGGCTCGTCTGGAGCAAGTGGAGGCTACCCAACGTCAAGTGGCTCAATTCCTTCAGGTCTTGGCTCCGCCCCAGGCGGCTCCCTCAGTTTCTGTGGCTCCAGCTCCAGAGGTTCCAGTCCCTGGTCCTACACCTGGACCAATAGTTCCTCATCACATGCAATTACCAACCCCCAGCAAATATGATGGTTCTCCGAAAGGATGCCGTGGGTTTCTGAACCAATGCGATGTGCATTTCACCTTACAGCCTTCTCACTTCCCTACTTCCAAGGCTAAGGTGGCTTATATTGTGTCTCTCCTAGCAGGGTCAGCTTTGGACTGGGTGTCCCCTCTCTGGGAACGTGCTGATCCCCTGCTCAATGACTATGAAGCTTTTATTACCTCTTTCCGTCACATCTTCGACGAACCTGGCAGAGTGTCGTCTGCCGCTACTGAGATCCTGAGAATTCGCCAGGGTAGTCGCTCAGTGGGACAATATGCTGTGCAGTTCCAGACTCTGGCTTCGGAACTAAAGTGGAACGAAGAGGCTCTCGTCTCCGCCTTCTGGAATGGGCTGGCAGGTCGTATCAAGGACGAATTAACTACCCATGACTCTCCTGCTACTTTGGCTGAACTCATCTCCTTGTGCAACAAAGTAGATCTACGGATGCAGGAGCGTCAACTAGAGAGAAATCGCTCCGACCGTCTCCGCCCTCGTTTCACCACCAACGCTGTTCCTGTCCCTAGACCTGGGCCCTCCACAACCACACCACCAGACGAACCCATGCAGATCAACCGCTCTCGGCTTTCCTTTGAAGAAAAATCCCGTAGACGTCGTGAGAATCTTTGCATGTACTGCGGTTCTTCCGCTCATCTGTTGTCTTCCTGCCCACTGCGTCCGGGAAACGACCGCTCCTAACCTCCCCGAGGGAGGCCAGGTTAGGAGTTCTGCTTTCATCTCCCTCTTCAACTGTGCCCACCATTCCTGTTACTCTTGTGTGCCCTCAGGGAAAAATCAAGGTCCAGGCTCTACTAGATTCCGGAGCAGCCGGGAACTTCCTTTCTTCCTCTTTCGTTCTTCAACATTCCTTGACGGTGCAACCTTTGGTCCATCCATTGGCTCTCACTGCAGTAGATGGGAGTCGCATCAGCAGCGGGCAAATCACCCTTCAAACCGATCCAGTGACAGTTCTCGTCGGTGCCTTACATCAAGAGACTCTAGAATTTTTTGTCCTTCCTCAGTCCTCACACCAGGTAGTCCTGGGCCTACCATGGCTTACTAAGCACAACCCTCATATTGATTGGACCAGTATGGAGATCACAGCCTGGGGTACGAACTGCCTAACTACGTGCATGCCTCGTGTCATTCCACTCCATCAAACTAATCCTCAAGAAGTAGGAAGTTCCAGTCTTTCGTCTTCACCAGTTCCACCCTTGTCGATACCCACACCATATCTTTCTTTTTCTGACGTCTTCAGCAAAGGAGGTGCCGATACCCTGCCGCCTCATCGTTCCTGGGACTGTCCAATAGAGTTGATACCTGGGAAGTTCCCACCGCGGGGCCGCATCTACCCCTTGTCTCTGCCAGAGACCAAAGTCATGTCTGACTACATTCGAGAGAACTTAGATAAGGGGTTCATTCGCCCGTCCACTTCGCCAGCCGGAGCGGGGTTTTTCTTTGTGAAAAAAAAGGATGGAACCCTCCGCCCGTGTATCGACTACAGGGGTCTGAACGATATCACGATCAAGAACCGCTATCCTTTGCCTCTGATCACCGAATTATTCGACAAGATCCGAGGGGCTTCCATCTTTACTAAACTGGATTTAAGAGGGGCGTACAACTTGATCCGTATACGATCTAGAGATGAGTGGAAGACGGCGTTCAACACCCGAGACGGCCACTATGAATACCTGGTGATGCCCTTTGGTCTTTGCAACGCTCCAGCCGTCTTCCAACAATTTGTAAATGACATATTTCGAGACTTATTGTATCATTCCATTGTGGTGTATCTCGATGACATTCTCATCTTCTCATCGAACCTCCATCTCCATCGGCAAACAGTAGCTGAGGTCTTGCGGCGCCTTCGCCAAAATAAATTGTTCTGCAAGTTAGACAAGTGCGTCTTTGAGGTCACCTCCATTCCATTCCTTGGCCACATCCTCTCCAGCACTGGGATAGAGATGGATCCAGAGAAAGTAAGAGCCATCTTAGACTGGACAGCGCCCACCACGCTCAAAGGCATCCAGAGGTTCCTGGGCTTTTCAAATTACTATCGTCGTTTCATCCGAAACTTCTCCACCCTTGCTGCACCTCTTACTGCTCTAACCCGTAAGGGTTCTGATCCGAGTCGGTGGTCACCTGAAGCCTCTCAAGCCTTCCAACAACTAAAGGATGCTTTTGTCTCCGCCCCAATCCTTCTCCAGCCAAACCTCGACAAACCCTTTATTCTTGAGGTGGACGCATCCTCAGAGGGGGTAGGGGCAATCTTGTCGCAGAGAGGGGAGGACCAGGTGCTTCATCCCTGCGCCTTCTTTTCCAAGAAGTTTCTTCCAGCGGAGAAGAATTACCCCATTGGAGAGCAGGAGTTACTGGCAGTCAAATCAGCGTTGGAGGAGTGGCGGTACCTCCTGGAGGGGGCACGACATAAAATTACGGTGTACTCCGACCATAAGAACCTTTCATTCCTCAAGCAGGCCCAATGTCTTACAGCTCGTCAAGCCCGCTGGGCCATGTTCTTCGAACGCTTCGATTTTCAAATCAAATTCAGACCCGGGACGATGAATGCCAAGGCCGATGCCCTTTCACGCTCTTTTGAGACTTCCGCTGATCTTGAGACTCCTCCTCGACCCATCCTCGATCCTCTGGTCTTTGCTCAAGTAACAGTCCAGCCTTCACCTCCACCAGGCAAGACCTTCGTTCCTCTCAATCTCCGAAAGAGAGTGCTGTCCTGGGCACACGCTTCCCGTTTCGCAGGGCATACCGGGGCACAGAAGACCTTAATGTTCCTGTTGCGGTCATACTGGTGGCCTACCATCCGTCGCGATGTAAACTCCTTTGTCGCTTCCTGTGTAAAGTGCGCTCAGCATAAGTCCTCCAGAACAGCTCCTGTCGGTCCTCTTCTACCTCTAGCCATACCAACAGAACCATGGTCCCACCTGTCTATGGACTTCATTTGCGAACTTCCTCCCTCCAAAGGGCATACAGTAATTTGGGTGGTGGTCGACCGCTTTTCAAAGATGGTGCACTTCTTCCCATTGAAAGGTCTTCCATCTGCTCCAGTGTTGGCTCAGCTCTTCATTTCCACCATCTTCAAACTCCATGGGTTGCCCAAAGAGATTATTTCTGACCGTGGCGTGCAGTTCGTCGCAAAGTTTTGGAGGGCCCTCTGTTCTGCTGTTCAAGTCAAGCTCAAGTTCTCCACTGCGTTCCACCCACAAACCAACGGGCAGACAGAACGAGTCAACCAAGACTTGGAGGCCTTTATTCGTTTGTTCATCTCTTCCTCTCAAGACGACTGGGTAGACCTTCTGCCTTGGGCGGAATTTGCGCACAACAATTCTTATCATTCTTCCTCCGGCACCACTCCCTTTTTCACTGTCTTTGGCAAGCATCCCCGATCTCCGGAGTTCTCAGATCTATCATTGTCCGAAGTCCCTGCAGCTGCTTCTTCCCTACAACGGTTTGCAAAGATCTGGTCAGACGTCCATACAGCTCTCCTTAAAGCATCCGCTCGATATAAAAGGATGGCGGACAGGAAAAGAAGAGCAGCTCCTAAGTTGAAGGTCGGAGATCGAGTATGGCTGTCTACCCGCCATATACGCCTTCGGTTACCGTCCATGAAGCTGGCTCCTCGGTTCATCGGGCCGTACCCGATCACTCAGGTGATTAATCCGGTGGCCTACAGACTACAGCTCCCTCCTTCCTTAAAAATATCAAATTCGTTCCATGTGTCTCTTCTGAAACCTTTGCGTTTGAACTTATATCAGAAGAAGGTGCCTAAACCGCCCAAGATTGGCTCGGAAAGAGAAGCAGAGTTCGAGGTGAGGCGCATTATCGACTCACGTTGCCGCAATACCCATCTTCAGTATCTGGTAGAGTGGCTTGGATTCGGTCCTGAAGAGAATTCCTGGGTTGATGCTGCAGATCTTCATGCTCCTCGTCTGGTGAGACAGTTCTTTCAAAGAAATCCACACAAGGTGCGTAGGTGCCCTGGGGTCACCCAGAAAGGGGGGGGTACTGTCACACGCAGCCGCGGCGGTGCGCGGCGGGCTTACTACTCACCCGTTCGCGCCCGCCGTCGGCTAGCGTGTAGTGGTCTCCAGGTCAGCGGCAGCAGGCAGCGGCAGTCTGGTGGGCAGCAGGCAGCGTGGGACGCCAGCAAGTGTAGCGGTATGTGCTGTAGGGGCGCCGGGAGGCCGGCGTCGCCATCTTGATTAAGGGCAAATAGCAGATTGGTCCTTGTCTGAGGTTTCCGCCCATACTGACCTGACAGCCAATGGCAGCCGCCCTCTAGGGATATAGGGGATCTGCCTAGGCCTGTTCAGTGTCAGTACAAAGAGTCTCCAGAGGCGTTCACAGCTCCCAGCTGACTCCGGCTCTCTGACTCACCTCTCCTGACTTGGTGCCTTGCTTCAGTGCTCTGTGTTGGTCTCGATTCAGCTTAACCCCATCGCTGCCAGATCTCTCCACAGCCTGGTCTCTGCCTGCATCCCTGAGCTTCCTGGCCTAAGCTCTTCAAGGTGTCTGCTTCCAAGCAACTTCCCATTCTTCTGTCATCATCCATCTTCTTTCAGTCTTCAAGGATCCCTCATTACCATCAAGTACATTCTCTTTCCGGATTTCTTCATTTCCCAAGACCCCAACCTGCAGTCCGCAGTGCTTGAACTGTCATTGTTTAAATGAACTTTTTCTTCTTTAACAAGTGCCGTGCCGGCTCAATTCTTATTACTGCTAAACTGCCACTTAAAGTATTCAAGCGTGTATTGTTCTATTGATGAATTCTATTATTAAACCTGCACGATTTAATCCTTCCTCCTCTGGTCCGTCTCCGGTTGCTACACACCACACGACTTCATCCAGCCCTTCAGTTGTGACAATGGCACCCTGCCCCCCGGCCCAGCCCGCCCCTGGGTGCACAATGGTTTTATCCATGTCAAGAACAAATGTGTCCTGTGATCAGGGGACTGATTCAGGCCTGCTGACCGGGCTGCAAATGTTTGGAGCCCATTGAGCAGGCAGCCTCCGCTTTATTCCCGTGAGTGGCCCAACGCGTTTCACCAAGTAGGAAACTTTTCAGGGTGAGCAACCAACTGGTGTACAAATGTCTGCAGGGACTCATTCAGACTGCTCCATCGAGCAAGAAACCGGTATAGACGTGAAAACAAACATGCAATAAACAGTTATAAGTGGGCAAATGGGAATGTCATCAACGCGTTTCACCAAGTAGGAAACTTTTCAGGGTGAGCAACCAACTGGTGTACAAATGTCTGCAGGGACTCATTCAGACTGCTCTGTGCAGCTAGAAACAGGTATACAAGCATTTTGCGATGACAGTAATGTAATTCTCCCTGTGAATTGTGCACCCACAGTACGGGTTGGCAGCTCCTACTGTATATGCATCAGGCTCCCCTGTCTGCACATAGGATGCTATTATTGAGTTATAAAGCAAATGACATGTGCCGGACCCTAATAATATGTCATCGCTGTTTATTACATTGCTGGGAATCCCATTCTCTCTGTCCACACAATACATTCAGCCACAAGAGAGTCGGTTCTATTAATGCAGGAGATGTCGCTACGGAACACATATGTAAATTCTCCAAGCAGGAAACTCATTACAGGGCTGGAACAGAATGTATTCAGAGGTCTAAGTGCACAATATTATTACAGAGCCACGATCCACGAAGAATAAAACATCCAACAGGAATGTGTCTGGCTGACTGGTAGGGTCACGTGCGAAGAGCAGCACTTAGCCCGACGCACTTATACAGTATATGCGCTATTACTCCTGCACTCATGGGTCATACAAGGCCGACATTGCTTTCAGTAACAGCATGTGCTCCATCTGCGCACCTAGAAAGTGGGGTCGCTGCAGTACAAACACTTCCGTCCTTCACGTCCTACCGTCACGTTCCGCTATTGTCATAGCAATTATAGGTTTTAACACACACACATCCGCTCCCGCGGGTTTCACTTTGTTCAGAGGAACACCCATTTTTGTTAATGCTGGGACCCCTGTTTTTTGTCACTTTGGGGCCATGCATAGCGCTCCCTGTCTCTCCCCCTGCAGTGAAGAGATGCCATGCGCATGCACACAGCATTTCCTCAGTGATCAATAGCTGCCCCCCCCCATGCGGGACACTGTGACTCATGGGAGAGACAGTGGGACACTGTGACTCATGGGACAATGGGACACTGTGACTCATGGGAGGGACAGCAGGACACTGTGACTCATGGGAGGGACAGCGGGACACTGTGACTCATGGGAGGGACAGCGGGACACTGTGACTCATGGGACAGCGGGACACTGTGACTCATGGGAGGGACAGCAGGACACTGACTCATGGGACAGCGGGACACTGTGACTCATGGGAGAGACAGCGGGACACTGTGACTTATGGGAGAGACAGCGGGACACTGTGACTCATGGGAGAGATAGCGGGACACTGTGACTCATGGGAGAGACAGCGGGACACTGTGACTCATGGGAGAGACAGCGGGACACTGTGACTTATGGGAGAGACAGCGGGACACTGTGACTCATGGGAGAGATAGCGGGACACTGTGACTCATGGGAGAGACAGCGGGACACTGTGACTCATGGGAGAGACAGCGGGACACTGTGACTCATGGGACAGCGGGACACTGTGACTCATGGGAGGGACAGCGGGACACTGTGACTTATGGGAGAGATAGAGGGACACTGTGACTCATGGGAGGGACAGCAGGACACTGTGACTCATGGGAGAGACAGCGGGACACTGTGACTTATGGGAGAGACAGAGGGACACTGTGACTCATGGGAGGGACAGCAGGACACTGACTCATGGGACAGCGGGACACTGTGACTCATGGGAGGGACAGCGGGACACTGTGACTTATGGGAGAGACAGAGGGACACTGTGACTCATGGGAGGGACAGCGGGACACTGTGACTCATGGGAGAGACAGCGGGACACTGTGACTTATGGGAGAGACAGAGGGACACTGTGACTCATGGGAGGGACAGCAGGACACTGACTCATGGGACAGCGGGACACTGTGACTAATGGGAGGGACAGCGGGATACTGTGACTTATGGGAGAGACAGAGGGACACTGTGACTCATGGGAGGGACAGCGGGACACTGTGACTCATGGGACAGCGGGACACTGTGACTCATGGGAGGGACAGCAGGACACTGACTCATGGGACAGCGGGACACTGTGACTCATGGGAGGGACAGCGGGACACTGTGACTTATGGGAGGGACAGCGGGACACTGTGACTCATGGGAGGGACAGCAGGACACTGTGACTCATGGGACAGCGGGACACTGTGACTCATGGGAGGGACAGCAGGACACTGTGACTTATGGGAGAGACAGAGGGACACTGTGACTCATGGGAGGGACAGCGGGACACTGTGACTCATGGGACAGCGGGACACTGTGACTCATGGGAGAGACAGCGGGACACTGTGACTTATGGGAGAGACAGAGGGACACTGTGACTCATGGGAGGGACAGCGGGACACTGTGACTCATGGGACAGCGGGACACTGTGACTCATGGGAGGGACAGCGGGACACTGTGACTTATGGGAGAGACAGAGGGACACTGTGACTCATGGGAGGGACAGCAGGACACTGTGACTCATGGGAGAGACAGCGGGACACTGTGACTCATGGGAGAGACAGAGGGACACTGTGACTCATGGGAGAGACAGCAGGACACTGTGACTCATGGGAGGGACAGCCGGACACTGTGACTCATGGGAGAGACAGCGGGACACTGTGACTTATGGGAGAGACAGAGGGACACTGTGACTTATGGGAGAGACAGCGGGACACTGTAACTTATGGGAGAGACAGAGGGACACTGTGACTCATGGGAGAGACAGTGGGACACTGTGACTCATGGGAGAGACAGCGGGACACTGTGACTCATGGGTGAGACAGCGGGACACCTTGAATCATGGGAGAGACAGCGGGACACTGTGACTCATGGGAGAGACAGCAGGACACTGTGACTCATGGGAGAGACAGCGGGACACTGTGACTCATGGGAGGGACAGCGGGACACTGTGACTCATGGGACAGCGGGACACTGTGACTCATGGGAGGGACAGCAGGACACTCTAACTCATGGGAGGGACAGCGGGACACTGTGACTCATGGGAGGGACAGCGGGACACTGTGACTCATGTGAGAGACAGTGGGACACTGTGACTCATGGGTGAGACAGCGGGACACTGTGACTCATGGGAGAGACAGCGGGACACTGTGACTCATGGGAGAGACAGCGGGACACTGTGACTCATGGGAGAGACAGCGGGACACTGTGACTCATGGGAGAGACAGCGGGACACTGTGACTCATGGGAGAGACATCGGGACACTGTGACTCATGGGAGAGACAGCGGGACACTGTGACTCATGGGAGAGACAGCGGGACACTGCGACTCATGGGAGAGTCATCGGGACACTGTGACTCACGGGAGACACAGCGGGACACTAACGCCGGACCGCACCCCGCACGGCGATTTCCCCGCTCACGTGCGAATGGATGTTTAGCATAAATCCATTTTACAGCCTTGCATGCGGGAATTAAATCATTTAATGATTTCTACAGCGCTCACAGATCTACGACGCCTCTCTGGTGTCTTAGATCTGCAGGCTCCCTGTAGGGGAAGTGGGCGGGCAGCGAACATCCGGTGACGTCAGCTGCCCACCACCGGCACCAGCATTACGGGTGCATTTTCATGGGAATGCCCAGCTTTTTCATGGGAACGCCCATGAAATGCTGGGGTTTCACATGGGCGCTACCCCTAGTTGCCACCCCGCGCCACCCGCCTACACTTGTAGGTGCGAACGGGCTGGCGTATAAGCAGTTTTGCAGCGCCTACTTGCACAAAGCCGCTGCACATGCGCATAAAAGTTTATGTGCATGCACAGTTGCAAAACAACATCTCAAATCGCGTCATCAGCAGCCCCGGGAGCGCAGGCACAAAATCCTAGTGATATAATGGGGAAATGAATTCAGTTTTATCACAAACCAAATGGCAGGAGCAGGGACTGATGATGCGTTCATATGCTAATGGCACCATTTCAGCCCTGCCCCTATGTAAATTCTCTACAATCGCATCAATTTCCAACCGTCCACACTGTGACTCATGGGACAGCGGGACACTGTGACTCATGGGAGGGACAGCAGGACACTGTGACTTATGGGAGAGACAGAGGGACACTGTGACTCATGGGAGGGACAGCGGGACACTGTGACTCATGGGACAGCGGGACACTGTGACTCATGGGAGAGACAGCGGGACACTGTGACTTATGGGAGAGACAGAGGGACACTGTGACTCATGGGAGGGACAGCGGGACACTGTGACTCATGGGACAGCGGGACACTGTGACTCATGGGAGGGACAGCGGGACACTGTGACTTATGGGAGAGACAGAGGGACACTGTGACTCATGGGAGGGACAGCAGGACACTGTGACTCATGGGAGAGACAGCGGGACACTGTGACTCATGGGAGAGACAGAGGGACACTGTGACTCATGGGAGAGACAGCAGGACACTGTGACTCATGGGAGGGACAGCCGGACACTGTGACTCATGGGAGAGACAGCGGGACACTGTGACTTATGGGAGAGACAGAGGGACACTGTGACTTATGGGAGAGACAGCGGGACACTGTGACTTATGGGAGAGACAGAGGGACACTGTGACTCATGGGAGAGACAGTGGGACACTGTGACTCATGGGAGAGACAGCGGGACACTGTGACTCATTGGTGAGACAGCGGGACACTGTGACTCATGGGAGAGACAGCGGGACACTGTGACTCATGGGAGAGACAGCAGGACACTGTGACTCATGGGAGAGACAGCGGGACACTGTGACTCATGGGAGGGACAGCGGGACACTGTGACTCATGGGAGGGACAGCGGGACACTGTGACTCATGGGACAGCGGGACACTGTGACTCATGGGAGGGACAGCAGGACACTGTGACTCATGGGAGGGACAGCGGGACACTGTGACTCATGGGAGGGACAGCGGGACACTGTGACTCATGGGACAGCGGGACACTGTGACTCATGGGAGAGACATCGGGACACTGTGACTCATGGGAGAGACAGCGGGACACTGTGACTCATGGGAGAGACAGCGGGACACTGCGACTCATGGGAGAGTCATCGGGACACTGTGACTCACGGGAGACACAGCGGGACACTAACGCCGGACCCCACCCCGCACGGCGATTTCTCCGCACACGTGCGAATGGCTGTTTAGCATAAATCCATTTGCAGCCTTGCCTGCGGGAATTAAATCATTGAATGATTTCCACAGCGCTCACAGATCTACGACGCCTCTCTGGTGTCTTTGATCTGCAGGCTCCCTGTAGGGGAAGTGGGCGGGCAGCGAACATCCGGTGACGTCAGCTGCCCACCACCGGCACCAGCATTACGGGTGCATTTTCATGGGAATGCCCAGCTTTTTCATGGGAACGCCCATGAAATGCTGGGGTTTCACATGGGCGCTACCCCTAGTTGCCACCCCGCGCCACCCGCCTACACTTGTAGGTGCGAACGGGCTGGCGTATAAGCAGTTTTGCAGCGCCTACTTGCACAAAGCCGCTGCACATGCGCATAAAAGTTTATGTGCATGCACAGTTGCAAAACAACATCTCAAATCGCGTCATCAGCAGCCCCGGGAGCGCAGGCACAAAATCCTAGTGATATAATGGGGAAATGAATTCAGTTTTATCACAAACCAAATGGCAGGAGCAGGGACTGATGATGCGTTCATATGCTAATGGCACCATTTCAGCCCTGCCCCTATGTAAATTCTCTACAATCGCATCAATTTCCAACCGTGGGGGTGGGGACTAATGATGCAATTAGCCCAGGCCCACCTCCATCGCTGCCCATGTGATTCTCCTCCCCAGGTATCTCCGGAAGAGGATGCAGGCATGTCCGGTTCTAGAAGCGTAGACGAGAATGTTATTACTGTACGTTTATTAAACCAAATAGAAGAACAAGTAGCGCAAGGCACAGGGATATAACACAGGGATATAACACAGGGATATAACACAGGGATATATAGTAGTATTGATGCTGCCTGGAGCTTAAGAGTATCTCTGGGAATTGTCTTGTTCTAAATGCAAATGTGGTAGGTAGCACTGTGCCCATTTGTAACCCGAGAGCACTTGTAGGGTTCTTCGTAGCTTGTATCATTGTCTCACAGGTGCGTGCATTCACCGGGAATTCCAGTAGAGATCAATCATCGATGAATCACAGTCATTGGTGGTTTATGGTTGATGTAGAATAGTTTTGCCATCGATGGGGGAGACAGATGGTTCCTCCCCATTGATGGTGCAGCATAACCAAAGGTGCAGAGACACAGAACATAGCTCCGCCCCTGACACCTGCAGCCACACCTCCATGTTTTGATTGGCCGATGAGCCAGTCAAAGAAAATAGATGACCATCAATAGTCAAAAAAATTTGTAGTCATCCATTAGATATTATACCGCCATCGATGGCAGCCACAACAAAGGCCATCCCTAAATGCCCGGGAGGAAAGTCGCGAGAACATGGCGTGCATGCACAGTAGCACATGTCAGAGTTCAGGTCACCTGGTAAACTTTGGTGGGTCTGGCTCAATTTGGCGCTATGGGTGGAGACAGCGCAGGAACGCTCACATCCAACATGGAGTCTCCAGAACAAACCTTCAGCTGTTATGGATCCTGGGATAGGCCCTCGCCCTGAAATCAGGACACATTCCCCACACAATGTCCTCCATGAAGCCTATGTGCCGGTCGGTGAGTTATTCCCACAGTATTTGCCACCAAATCACACCTATACTTTGTTTTAATAACTGGGTAATCTCAAGAATGTTTCTAAACTCCTTATTGCTAAATGTCACAGGCGGTGACTCATGTAATAATGAGCAGGTTCTGCCGTTACCGCATTAATGATCAAATCTTCTGTTTGCTAATGTCAAACACAATGACTCACAAACATCTGCAATTGCTTCTCCAATATCTACATAACTTACAGTTATTCCGACGTGCTTCCAAGCGAGATTCAGCTTCTGCATGGAGAAATAATATATACAATACGTACGGTTTACGTCTTGCGAGCGTCAGAGTCACGAGTGTGTAATCCCCAGTTGTAAGCTGGTGCGGTCGGTGTTTATGTAGTAAACACTATTTAGTTGCTTTAATAGCTAGAAAGAAATGGAACAAAATTGATTTTTATAAAGTGGTGACAGGGTCCCCGAGCGTCACAGTGCGAGTTGCGATTCGGCGTAATCATTTTATCCTCACAATAAACCTGTTACTAAATGGCATTGTTATTGTGAGGAGGCATCACGTGGGAGAACGCTAATACCCCCGTCCATGTTACTGCGCACAACAGAGGGATTGATAGATCAGGCGGCTTTTACACTTCTAATCAGGCATGGAGAGGGTTAATAAATGTTTCCTTAGGGCTCAGTAAGCAATGAAATTTGCTGCTTACCAAGGACTGAACCGCCACCCTGCCGAACCTCAGCTCACTGCTACCACCAACACCCACACTCAGGGACGCGCTGCAGAATGTGGAGTCCCTAGGCAGCTGCCTTATGGTAGAGGCGACCCTGTTTAGTCTCTACGCAGTCTTAGGGCGTAATTCATCATGGACCGCTGATTAATAAGTTGCAGTCGACCATTTAAATTTATGAATAGATCGCTAATGCCACACCTAGACATATGTCGACCTAACTGCATGTCGACATAATGGTGTCGACCTAATGACTGTCTAACAACTTGCTGGTTACCAACTGATCCACACCCCTTGCACCTGTAGGTAAGTCGCCATCCGTCCAGTCCTGAAGGAATCCATAGGGTTGCCTGTGGAAGGAAATTATACTCACCCGGTTCTCCGGTGTAGATTCCCGGGACTTGGCAAAACAAAAAACAAAAAACCTAAACCCACGGACAATGGAGAAGCCGCACAATGATTTTGTCATTATGTGGCTCCTCCTACCGACTGCTGCCAATCAGGAACCGCTATGCCGCACGCTAGAAAGCCAATAGTGGCCTTCTAACTAATTTTTTAAATGGCAAAATATTATTAACCGTAAAGAGTATGGTGGCAAAGAAAGGACGTCCAGAATCAGCCAATTCTGCAATGCTAGGTAGACATTGGTTTTTCACATGTTTTTCTTGTCCTGAATTTCAACGTAAGTCAACATGGACACCGTATCTGTGTACCGCATCCCCTCGCTGCGCTCACGGTGCTCGCCATACTTCGGGCACAGTTATATATTGTAAAATATTCTCCCTCCACACCCTAGTGGACGGCAGTGTATGAAGTACCGCCTGTTTTGAGAAAAAATAACGCAAAAACATGTCGACCCTTTGACTGAAGGGGTTGGGATCATGGGATCATTTGCTCTACAGCATGATGGTCGACAGTCATTAGGTCGACATGGGAAGAGGTCGACATGGGTCTAGGTCGACATGGGAAAAGGTCAACATGGTTCTAGGTCGAAAGGTCATTAGTTCTACAGGTCGTCAGTTTGACGGATCATTAGTTCGACAATGTCTATGTTGAAAAGGTCGACATGGGGTTTTTCACAGTTTTTTTTTACCTGAATGTCAACACAGTCGACATGGACACCGTTTCAAGTGCACCGCATCCGCTCGCGCTCGGTACACTATTTTATTCTCCCACCACGGCCTAGTGGATGGTAGGGCTCAAAAAACAGTGGAAAACCCCATGTCGACCTTTTGACTGTTGACCTGGACATTGTCGAACTAATGACCTGTCGAACTAATGACCTTTCGACCTAGAACCATGTCGACCTAGACCCATGTCGACCTTTTCCCGTGTCGACCTAATGGTGTCGACCTAATGACTGTCGACCATCATGCTGTAGACCAAATGACCGCATGCCGACTGAAGCTCTTCCCATTGTCCACCTAGTTCTTGTTTTGATTAAAATGTGAACAAAATCCCTATAAAATCCCGATACAGACAGATTTTACGTATTCTATTATTAGCACCTATAGCAAGTGTTTTTCGCTGTTGTATACGCGTCGTATACATTAATACTGCCACGCAGCTGGTACCATGTACAATATGGGTAACAGCCATCTGGTTTGGTCCCAGGATTCTGCCTATCAGAGTGTCAATCATTTCTCAAATTCAAACCCCCTTGAAGTATTTATGCAGCAAAGTTCTGTATTCTTGGTGACCTGCTCCGTGATTAGTCATTTATATACTGGAATCTGGTAACACCAGCCGAGTTCTCAGAGAAAGCTTTGGAAGAAAATAATAAGCTGCTTATTTATATGTAAATGAAACTGAAAGGTCTGCGTTCTACAGAATGACTTAACTCATAATACGGGCACCTTAATAACAAAGCACCTTCTCTGCCCTTTCAAGATGTGCCACAATTTATTCAGCGTTATCACAATAATTACTTATCAGATATTTAAATGACCCTCAGCCCCAGACCCGGCTTTACCTCATCAGTGCTCGCTAAGGGAGAAAAACAACATTTTCTTACCAATAATCCTGGTCAGAGAAATAATAATGAGCTGAAAGATACATTAAAATCCAGCATGTTAATGATGGCGGGTAACACCTACAGACATAAGGTTACATCTACCTCTATTGTGAGCTAATGGTATATGGATATATTGTTCATATTTCCTGTTGGTGTAGAACAATAGGTATCAGCTGAAGGTGAAAGGGAGTTGAGGCCAAGCAGTCTGGGTTGGGATCATTTGGTCTATTGCATTATGGTAGAAAGTCATTAGGTCGAATCCATTAGGTCGACATGCTAAAAGGTCGACATGATTCTAGGTCGACATGGGAAAAGGTCGACATGATTCTATGTCGAAAGGTCATTAGTTCGACAGGTCATTAGTTCGACAAGGTCATTAGTTCGACATTGTCTATGTCGACATTCACAAGGTCGACATGGGGTTTTTCACTGTTTTTTTTTACCTGAATGTCAACACAGTCGACATGGACACAGTTTAAAGTGCACTGCATCCCCTCGCATCGCTCGCTGCGCTCGCTATGGTGCCTCGCTACGCTCGGCACACTATTTTATTCTCCCACCACGCCCTAGTGGATAGTAGGGCATGAAATACCGCCTGTCGGCACATGTTGGCTCAAAAAACAGTGAAAAACTCCATGTCGACCTTGTGAAAGTCGACATAGACAATGTCGAACTAATGACCTTGTCGAACTAATGACCTGTCGAACTAATGACCTTTCGAACTAGAATCATGTCGACCTTTTCCCATGTCGACCTAGAGTCATGTCGACCTTTTAGCATGTCGACCTAATGGATTCGACCTAATGACTGTCTACCATAATGCAGTAGACCAAATGACCGCATCCCGTTGCCAGGTACAGCGCTAGCAGTATACTTGCAGACTTTTAAAAACTAGAATTGGGGAGATTACACCCCTTCAAGGGTGTGTGTCATATTTTGCTCATAGGGCGTGTCTGGCAGCACCTAGGGGTGTGTCTATGCTTACACACTTGTTGCGAGATATTTCTATATAACATTAGTAACAATATATTTAGGGAAGTTTTGTAAGTATTGATACTAACACTGCTAACTGCAATATGGGGTTTCTTGTCTGCAACTATACAGTATATTCCCTATGATATTTCCTTTCTCCTCACTCAGCACAGTATATTGCGCATCATTAATGTGATGTCTATGCAATAAATTACAAATGCAATTTGACCTTGTGTGAATTAATCCCTAAGCATAAAAGTACAGTATGTTTTCAGAAGCATGTAACTATGTTTTCAGAGTATTATATGTTATTTTATTGTGAACCATGGACTGTCTCCTACTTGTACAGATGGGCCGTACTCATCTGAGTGGCTCTCATTGCGACTACCACCATCTGCCAGAATGAGGCACGCACACATCGAGAAACTCGTACGCCTCGTTCTTGGCAATGGATGTGCGAATGTGTGAGATGATCACGCATCTGCGACCCATCTGCCAGAAACCTCTGGATGGCGATCTGGCAACAACAATGAAAGCAGCCCTATCTGTAAGTACTACCTTTATTTATTGTATGTGGTGTTTTATATACCATTATAGCATTAGCCAAATTAGTATATATATACCAAATACTCTAATTAGATAAATATGTTTAACTAAAGAAAAATTACTAGCAAAAAATCTTACTCTGTCACTCTAGCAGCAGCAGCAGCAGCACACTATGGATGAGTTAACACTTGCACATGATTGCAACAAATCACTGTCCATGCAAAGAAACTCCTTAGTGGATGTGAGAGGAAAGGAAACTATGGATAGCAGTAGGGGTGGTATCTGTGGTATCTTTGGTGCTACCTCCCTGAATGGACAAGTGTTACATGTCCATTCAGTACACCACAGTCACAGAGACACACTCTAAGATGCTGCAGGGGTGTCAGGTTGTTGGCATTCATATAATAAAGATAAGAGTGACTGCCTGGCTTTAATGAAGGAGTAATAGATAGCACTGAACAGTTTAGGAAAAGTGACATCTGGTGGACAGAAAGTTGTTTTGCACTCTCCAGATTTTCCAGCTACTTCGTACGTAATGTTGCGACTTAGGACCTAGTTCACCTACTGTGCAATGTGGGTATTCGGTAGAATTGGCCACCACCCAACCACAAAAGGTCCCAGTACCCGGCTATTAACTGTCCCAGAGGATGCCAGCTACAGCATAGAATAGGCCCCCACCCCTCTTCTGCGCATTCAAGCCAGCTGCTTGGTGATAGGGCACAGAAGTCCCACCAATGTGGGGAACAGATGTTCCTTCAATGTCCATGGCAGTTCTGATGGTTCTACCATAATTCGTGTCTGGTCCGTAGGTCATCAGTGTTTAGGTAGACATTCAATAAGTTGACAGTGACATGGTCACCATAGACAAATAGGTTGAGATGGTGATGGTTGATACATGAGAAAGTTGACATACAGATGGAGGCTTCTTCAAGTAGCCATCTCCGGATAGCCATGGTGAGCCATGGCTCACCAAGGCCTATTGTTCTCACCTGCAATATAATACATAGAACAATACAGTAGGGGATTAGCAAAGGATTAAGTCCAACAGCTCTGGCTCACTTATTCCTATTAAAGGGCTAGATGAGGATGGCTCGAAGTTCTTTATGGATTTAAAAAAAAAAAAATTAAACTTTACCATTTACGTGAATGCTGATTGGGAATTGTCAATCTGTTCATGTGTCGACCGTTGCCACGCCTACGGTTTGCTTGTGTTGACCTTTTGTCTACGTCGACCATTTGGTTTTGACTGCATGCACTTGGTAAATGTTAATTGAAAGCTGATTACTCTTGTCTTCTTTCCTTTAGAAGGCTTGATACCCAGTAGCGTAGCTACGTTTTGGGCGCCCCCCCGTCTCCGCCCCGCCCCGCCGAGCACCCCTACCCCGCCACCCCACCGCCCATGCAAACCCCCCCTCAATCCCCCACAGACTTACCAATAGCGCTGGTCCCGGCGGCTCCGTTCTTCTGCTGAGGACCACCAGAAAATGGCCGACCCCATACAGCAGACAGTTTCAGAGAACTGTGTGCTATATGGGGGCGGCCATTTTCTGGTGGTCCTCAGCAGAAGAACGACCAGCGCTATAGGTAAGTCTGCAGGGGATTGAGGGGGGAGTTTAACTATAGCACCGCAGCCCCCGGCACCCCCACATGCACAGCGCCCCCCCCCCCCCCCCCCGCGCGGTGGCTGTGGTGCTATAGTTACGCCGCTGTTGATACCGCTCAACCAATGTCTGTAAACAACCTGTATAACAGAATTTCTGCAGCGCCGTACAATCTGACACACATAAGCATCAACACAAACCCCAAGTTACCTTTAAATACTTTCTATAAAAGCGTAAATGAGCATCATTCAAACTTGTGACCCTCATAATATCATATACGACTTCTAGATCCATTAGAAGTGCTCTTCCGATAGAGACTGAGAAGCTGTCTACAGCTATCACATTGTTTTATATTGTTTTGTCCTCTACGGCTCCGAGTTCTCTGCCAGTTAATGCGTCTTGTCTGCAGATCTGAGTTTCCATCTATGGGGCCCGTCCAAGTCTCAGGATCTGTGAGATGACGGCACGCATAATGATGGAGTGGCTTCACCATACTAACCACGTCCAGCGTCCATCCATCTCCCAGACATTTTTATTGAATCAAATAAAGAGATACTGTATCTTATATTTCTGTTACCGGCCTAGTTTGAAAGCAGCCTCAGGATCATTGACATTGCTGCTACCTGGTAATCTGTCATTCCGCGGACATGATATTTTCCATGAAGCAGGGAAGGTAACCAGCAATACAGGGATTGTGATTTCTAGATCTTCAGCGATCTTGGCAGAAGATGCAAATCTGCTGGATTGCCGCGAGGAGTAGCACAGGAACAGTAACAGTGGGGGCATACATATCCCTAAATTACTTGCAACCTATATGGCACCTGTTATACTCGGATGTTTGCAGATTCTGCACGTCTCCGCTGACAAACTTGTTGGTATTTAGCTTCTTTGCAGCGTCCAATCTATGATATTGTGGCTTATCATGGAGATAACTATAGAAATAATTTGCCATTTTGCTTTTTTCCCTATTCACAGGAACACAGGGTCACTGGTGAAGTAATAGCCCTGTTTGATACTTTTCTACAGAATAATTAGAGGGCTCCAGTCTTGGACTTCGGAAATAGCTACAAAAAATGTATTATGCTCCTGATTCACTTAAGGTCGCTTGTACGATCCGCAGCGCAGTATCCCGATGGTCTGAAAACTGCGCACAAGCAGGACACTTGGGGGGAAATTTACTAAGCTAAATTTGTGAAAAAAAATCGTATTTGAATATGAAAATACGATATTTTTTTTGGTGTATCAGTAAATGCCAAAAATAAGAATTTTCGTATTCGTATTGATGGGACATTCGTATTTGTTTTTACAACTATGAATGATTACACCATCGTTAGAATATGACAGAAATCACCATACAAAAGAATCAGTCAGATCCGTGCAGGCTTCAGTGTTAAAAAAAAAATCGAAAAAAATAATAATGTTGTGGGGTCCCCCCCACAGCCCAAACCAGCACCAGGCTAAAAGAGCCAGGGTTGGTAATAAAAAATCAGGGAACCCGGCAAATAGGGGTTCCCCGATTTTTTTAAACCAGCCCCAGGCTCCAGGTCCGAGGCTGGTTCCTAAAACATGGGGGACAAAATGAGTAGGGGTCCCCCGTATTTTAAGAACCAGCCCCAGGCCAAACCAGCCAGCAGGGTAATGTCACAGCCGGGGGACACTTAATAGATAAGGTCCCGCGGTCAAAACATCACCCTACCGACCAGTCAGCCTGGCCAGGGGCCCTGGGGGAGTGGAGACCCCCCCAATAAAGCCCCTCCCCCTCCAGGACTTACCTGACCAGGCTGAAGCCAGGTGCTGTCCCCGGTGACCCTGTGCGGTGGCTGATCTTTGTGTAAAAGAAAGAATAAACTATTGTTTAATACTGTGGAACTATGAGTCCCAGCAAGCCTCCCCCGCAAGCTGGGACTTGGAGAACCACAAGTCCCAGCATGTGGGGCATTAAAAGGCCCGCTGGCACTTGTAGTTCCGCAGTATGAAAAATAGTAAAATAAACACACACACTGACACATGAAAAATAAAACTTTAATACATCCAAAGCCCACACATACTGATACTTACCTATCTTGAGCCCATTGGTAGGTCCCTGGGTCCGGGGCTCCGGGGTCCAGTGCCTTGGTTCCTGGGCTGGTCTGGGGCTCCAGGGCTGAAGAGTCCCAGGTCCACGATCTGAAGAAATCCATATGAGGACCTGTGGAAGGAAATCCAACTCACCAAGGTCCTCCGGCGAAGATCACGTCCTCTTCTGTCCGAAGTAGCCCTGGTCTTCTGAAAATAACAAACACCGGCGATTCCGGCAGTACCCGAGACGGACTGAGGAGAGATGCAGAGATGTTTCATCTTCCGTGCCTCTCCTCCGAATGATTCTATTGGCCGCCTAGCGGCCCATCAGGAGCCGGCTTTCTCCGCTCCTGACTGGCCACCAGCTTTTTGACGTTCTGGGTGATGGCACCCAGTACAGCTTGGGCAATGAGTGTATACTGGACATTGCGTCTCTCTTTAACTCTTCCATCTAACAATTAAAGGTTAATCCTTTTCCCACAGTAACTGTGCACTGACTGTATCATTATATATACAGCAGACGTTTCTTTCCCTAATCAGCTTCTGCTCCGGACAGATTGACCAACGCAGAACTTGTGCATTTTTAGACATTTTCTGGCCATCTGGCAACATTATGCACCTTCCATTCCCTTGTCAGATTCAATCAATCTTCTCTGACATTATTATCTAATGCCAAATACAGTAGGGACCTTGGGCTGTTCTCATTGACTTCTGCCACCAAGGGGATAGGTGCTAATGAAACAAATGACTCTGGGAAAATATACTCAGCGACAGATTCAGCTCAGTTGAAAAGCAATAGACAACATCGCAGATTGTCGGTGTCCATCAGTTTCTAAACCAGCACAAACAGTGCTGCATGGACACTATTTACTGGCGTTTGTGTAATGGGTGCAGTGTGTGCAGTGCACACGGGACTCTTGGGTCCTGAAGGACTCACACCGCACACCCTGCACCCATTTCTTTGAATCCTTACCCTCCGGAGGTACGCGCTGCAGCATTTTCTCTGGGACAGCGCTAGAGTCCCCTAGTGATCCTGGTGCCCAGAGTCAAGAGCGCTGCCGGCTAGAGAGGAGAGTGACCAGAAGAAGACTGTTTATAGGCCTCCTCCTTTCTTAAGATGCCCCTGACTCCATTTATTCCCAGTACTAGGCCTTAAAGCCTCCACTGGTAGCTAAAAAACAGTGCACTCTGATACATACACTCTCCTGCGCTTTCACACAGGGGAGCAATGGTTTGCATACGCAGTTATGCAAAATATCCATTCGCATGCATGCAGGGAGATTTGCGGTGCATACGGCGGACGGACCTTTGAGCTGGCGGCGGGCAGTGTTTAGATGACCCGCAAAGCTTCACATTTTGCAGCTTTACGGTTCAAATAGTATGAGCGACTTGGTCAATTTGCTAAAGTGCTACCTTCTCTATGGCGGACAACTTACGGTGTAAGTCTAAGGAAGGTTGTATCCCTCAAAAAAGGGTCACACCCCCATCAAGAAGAACTAGCCGTGCTATAAGGAGTCACATTATTCAAAATATCAGGGAAAAATTGGTTACAGTGGGGGAAACAGGGTGAAACTGAGTTCCACCACCTGCAATAGTTGGTGGAACTAGCTTTACCTCCGTCATGGCCCTAGACAGTAATTCCAACAGAAAATCACCACCTACTTCAATACGCAATGCAGCCACATCCGAAAACCACCTACCTGGTGGCTTCATGGTTCTCTTCCACCTGTGGCCCACCCCTCTTGGTACTCACATGAGTTCCACCACCTCTCCTGGACCACTTTAAACCCTGGTTACCAGACATCAGATAGGGAATCCCAAGGCAATATTCTCGAATCTGGCAAGGAGGCCGATGCTGGAACTCTGACACCACTGACAATGCCAGAGATAGGGATGGGATGTTCAGGGGGGGTTGGCATAGCCAGCACGGGGAAGGGTTAGGCACTAATGGGGTACAGCTAAGTTTAGACTGCAGGGAGAGGGTCAGTTTTAGATACTAAGGGACGACTGCTATGGGGAAGGGTTAGGCTGCAGGTAGGGACGGTTAGTGATGGGGAGGGGGTTAGTATTCTCATCTAGCAGGTGTCAGGGTTCCTTGTGTCAGGTGTCAGGGTTCCAGGGTTCCATCTGTGGCTCTAACATCAGTTCTCACTATTGCTTAGATGACATCGCAAATGTTTGATATGGACAAGTTCAACAGACAGAAAGTCAACACCAGCAGTACAGTACAATAGGTCAACATGAAAATAATCGACATATGAATAGGCCAGCAAAGTATTTTAGGATTAGGTGTAGGGTTTGGGTTAGGATCCAGTTTAGTTGTAAGGTTTGTGTTAGGATTAGGGTTACGATATAGGGTTTGGTTTAGGATTAGGTGCAGGGTTTGAGTTAGGATTATGGTTAAAGTATAGGGTTTGAGTTAGGATTAGAGTTAGGTGTAGGGTTTGGGCTAAGAATTAGTTTAGTTGTAGGGTTTGGGTTAGGATTAGATGTAGTTTTGGGTTAATTAGAGTTAGGTGTAGGGTTTGCATTAGGATTAGGGATGAGTGTAGGTCTTGGGTTAGGATTAGGGTTAGGTGTAGGGTTTTTTAAAGTTGAAGATAGGGATAGGGTTAGGGTTACATTTAGGTTTGGGGTTACATTTAGGGTTAGGATTAGACTATAATATGCTAAAAGTCAAAATAACATACAGAACCAAACCAGTTTGTTCATATCTGTGAACAGGTAAATAAAACTTTCTTATAATTAGATATAATTTAGAAATGAAAGGTGAGAGTGCTCATGTGCGTACTGTAATGTGGGGCTGCATAGGCTGGAACAGCAAGTTTCATTAAGGTTAAGCATAATTTAATAAGGTACAAGGAGTAAGACGTATTAAGATGCCTTTATAGTCTGTTTTTAGAATTAGCAAAATGACCTTAACAATGTATAAAGTTAACATTTAAAACTAATTAACTTTTAGTGGAAGAGATGTTGTGTATCTGCAGAAAATACAGCAGACCTGGGATTAGTGATGGGAATGTTCCGTGTAGAACGTCGAGAGCGTTCCCAACATTTGTCTTCGTTGCAAAAGGTCAGGGAACAACAGAACCCTGCAATTGAATTTTAAAAAATTAAGATCATTATGTACAATAGAACATGAAGCAATTCCCTGTTCAAGGCTGGAAGACAATGAACAAACAGCCTCTTTGTTCTTTCTTTTTAACAAGTCTGTTTGCTGGTAAATAAAGTAATAAGAGGGTGGATTGGCAATAGACACCAAATGAAGGATTGTTGTTAGGCCAACGCAACTGTGAAACCTCCTATGGCTAGGAGAAGGTAGAGGGTGAGAGACTGATGGTGTGGGTATATTCAGGTGTAGAGGGTGGCATTCTGTTATGGGGAAGAAGGTGGCATTTTGGTGTGAATGTTGGTTAGCCTAGTCTTGGCAGCTGAGTGAATTGCTGGTTTGCCAAGTCTTGGCAGCTGAGTGAATTGCTGGTTTGCCGAGTCTTGGCAGTTGAGTAAAATGATGGTTTGCCTAGTCTTGACAGCTGAGTGAATTGCTGGTTTGCCAAGTCTTGGCAGCTGAGTGAATTGCTGGTTTGCCGAGTCTTGGCAGTTGAGTAAAATGATGGTTTGCCTAGTCTTGGCAGTTGAGTGAATTGCTGATTTGCTTAGTCTTGACAGCTGAGTGAATTGCTGGTTTGCCGAGTCTTGGCAGTTTAGTGAATTGCTGGTTTGCCGAGTCTTGGCAGCTGAGTGACTTGCTGGTTTGTCTAGTCTTGGCAGCTGAGTGAATTGCTGGTTTGCTTAGTTTTGGCAGCTGAATGAATTGCTGGTTTGCCTAGTCTTGGCGGCTGAGTGAATTGCTGGTTTGCCTAGTCTAGGCAGGTGAGTGTATTGCTGGTTTGCCTAGTCTTGTCAGCTGAGTGAATTGCTGGTTTGTCTAGTCTTGACAGCTGAGTGAATTGCTGGTTTGCTTAGTTTTGGCAGCTGAATGAATTGCTGGTTTGCCTAGTCTTGGCGGCTGAGTGAATTGCTGGTTTGCCTAGTCTAGGCAGGTGAGTGAATTGCTGGTTTGCCTAGTCTTGTCAGCTGTGTGAATTGCTGGTTTGCCAAGTCTTGGCAGCTGAGTGAATTGTTGCTTTGCCTCATGTTAATGTGATGTGTTAGGGGGAGAGGATGGCAGGCTGGCGATTGGGCATGAAGGCAAATATTACGAAGACCACTTTAAATTTCCAATCCACTCCATGAGAAGGACTCTTCAATTGCAAACTTCACTAATGGTCACAAGACATAAAACTAATTAGCCCTAGGAGAAATTGGCTGTAATTCAGGCCATGCAGATGGTAACCCGTCCTGCCCAACGTTTAAATAAGTTATAAAGTATTAGTGCAAAAAATATCCAAGTGAAAATGAAAACGAACGGGAGTAATTTATTCTGGAAATATGGAGAATGACACGGATACTTAGGCTGTTTCTTAAGAGTCTAATTATATTGTGAAGTCTCTATTATTGCATGATTACAAGATGCATTCCCTGGTGCATTGTATTTTAGTTTTCTCTCCCTGGCCACAGAGTGATCTACTGAATAGGATTAGACGAGACAATGGTGAGAATAACAGCGCAAGTTAATTGCAGTATTTTATTAGGATCCTGTTTTATATACCGCACCACACACATGGTGGCTGGCGTCCTGGAAGAAGGGTGCACACCTGGTTACAATGCTCATCTGCCTAAAATCCATTTTTAAACAGTTCTAGTTCATTTTTTGTAAGTCATTTTTTGCTTTCCCTGGTTGTGCATCTTATTAGTACTGAGTGAGAGAGGCCAAGGGTCATGTGCCACCGTAGTCCTGCTCCTAAGGGGGCACCTCTCCTCCCCTGCCTAAAAATAATTATTGTTTTAAACTAACACTTATTAATAGTCAGAATAGTAAGGTGTCTGCCTCCAGGGAGACAGGTCCCAGGTTCTAATCCTTGGTATGAATGTTAAGCAATGTGTTTGTTTAAAATAAATTATAATGTACAGTAAATAAATGTGGTGCAATGTGCAACAGGGTGATCTCCAAGAACATCCTGCAAAGGTTCAGGAGAAGAGGCTGTTTGCAGACACCCCAAACCTTGCAATACATGCACCCCAAACCTTGCAATACTTTATCCTAAATAAGTACCCATTGGCATAACTACAGTACAACATACTTGCCTACTTTTGAAAACCAGTTTCAGGGAGATTATAGTTGGTAGTAGAATTTTGCGCGTCGCCCCATTGATGGGGCGTGTCATGCTCCACCCAAAGGGCGTGTCTAGTTCTATATGGAGTGATTGTGAAAAGAGATTGTGAATGTGGCACCTAGACCTGTGGGTGTGTGCTGCTACATCTGAAAGGAATCTTTTAAAATGGCTTATATCCAAATGTAGATGAGCCCTAAAGCACTTAGTAAGAGCTACTATACTTGGCAAATGATTCAATGTAAATGTATCTATCTCTCATTCCTTTTTCCCAAAAAAATTTAAATGAGGGAGGGAGATTGCTAGACTAATGAGGGAGAGAGGGAGATTGCTGCTATGTCAGGGAGTCTCCTGCAGAATGCAGGAGGGTAGGCAACTATGCTGTACAATAGTTATAGGCCTCCCAATACTGCATTTATCTTAAGGAAAGAACAAAAGTGGAGATGCACTCTCCTACCCTTGTTCACTTGCATTCAGTGTAATACTGAACATGTAATACTGAAAATTGTATATATGGCTTTCTTTGCTGAATATAGACCTGAGAGAAAGGGGGGTCAGGAAAAAGTGCATGTGTGTGTGTGTGTGGGGGGGGGGGGGTATTGGGGCTCACAAAGTGTAATGGTGTCAATAGGGGGATTGCCCCTACTGTACATTCCCCTTTCTACAGTTGAATGGTGGGTATAACAAGGTGATGCGTACTCCTACAAGGTAATATAACGAATGTGTTCTACTTTGTGATAAATGTATGCTCCCACCCCAGCATCCAAATAGTCACCATCGGAATACTATTGCAACCATCGGAATGACAGCTGGAACTGCTAACTGGGCCCAGGAAATCGTCATCCAAAGACGCAGTTCATGGCTTTAGCACTTTCTGAAAATGGCGTTTACACTGCGGCCACACTCAAACTGTGGCATGAGGGCACTGCGTGCGTGTAGGACCCAATCTGCTCAGCCGCCCCGCCATCAGAGATGTATGAAAACCATCGGGCCCATCGACAATACGGCAGCTAGGGGGTTATTCTGATTCACTCCTTATGGCAAATTCCTTCTCAAAATGGACAAAACCATGTGCATTGCAGGTGGGGCTGATGTAACATGTGCAGAGAGAGTTAGATTTGGGTGGGGTTTTACTTCAAAGTGAGATCTATATTGCAGTGTATAAAAAAAGCAGTCAGTATTTACCCTGCACAGAAACAAAATAACTCACCCAAATCTAATTCTCTCTGCACATGTTACATCTGCCCCACCTCTAGTGCACATGGTTTTGTCCATTTAAGAAGGAATTTGCCAGAAGGAGTGAACTAGAATAACCCCCTAATCTGGAATTTCCTTGTAACTTTTGTTGGATGCAAAGAAAATATACCTAGGTCATTATCTTGCAACCGCCATCAGTGCTAGGAATCCTGACTAGAATGTGAAGGTCGGGGAATTGCTAAATCTCATGATGGCCCTTCAGTCGGCCCAGCTTGGCGATAAATGCAGTAATTATTCCTTTGGCCTTGATCCGATTTCATTTCATCTTACAGAACCTCGTTATTTACTCCGTTCAATTAGTCCGAGATGTCTGTTAGATGGGTAACATCTGCTGGCGCGATTTTATCTCATTGCTCACGGTTTGGATGAAGTGGCTGAAAATATTCAATAACTGTATCAAAAAGGTTGTTATAATGCTGCAATTAGCATTAGACAGTCCCACTCCTGTGTGTAACAGCCAAAGCCCAGTAATCAGAACAAGTGATCGTACAGGGGGAACCTTACTTATAGTAACAACAATGATGACACGGGGGGAGATTAGAGATTCCGAATAGACATCCCCCTTCATACCCCTCAATTTATAAAGCCTCGGTGAGTGTGAAATTCGACAAAGGCGATCAGACACAGTGTGTTTGCACAATCGCATATTCGCGCATGCGTAGACCCCACCAACAGCTGGGGGACCGAATTCGGCCGCTACAAGTGGGTCTGAATCACACCCTGCATTTGTAAAATGATAGGAGCTGATTGGCTGGTGATAAAGTACCATCCGAAATGGGGCACATGTATTAAGCCTGGTGAAGATATAAAGTGGGGATAAAGTGGAAGGAGATATTATTTTGGGTGCAATCTTGTTTTTACCATTTTCTTTTATTGAAGCGCAATTAACAAGTAACAAATACAAAAAAATATATAAATACAAATTATATATATATATATATATATATATATATATATATATATATATATATCATTCTTTAAAGTTGTTTCCAACCATACAATTTTAAAGATATGGTGTAGCTTATTAAGAAAAAGCGAGAATGGGGGTATTGTGGAACTCATCCAAAATTGTAGTATACGTTTCTTGGCAATCGCAGCCACAATAATCAATAATTTGCGAAGCCTTTGTGCTTTACGCATATATCTCTGGGCAAAATGCCAAATATCGCTTATTCTGGTGTCAGTAGGAATACAGATACTAGGTGTTGTGTAGTGTATATCTCCAAACCTGGTTCCAAAACCCTGTTATAACTGTACATTTCCACTAACAATGATACAACTCAGCCCCCTGAGATCCACATTGAAGACACCGATGATCAGATATTAGACCCATCAAATATCTACGATGTGGTGATAAGCATTTCCTATATAGAACAGTCAGGAATAACTCTATATAGGAGGCTGCTGGTACAAGTTTGATGGAAACTTCAAGTATTTTCAGCATCTTTCTTACAGTTAACATAGGTAGATTATCTCTCCATTGTGCTATCCCTGTATCTAATTTATCATCTTGATAAGGAGTGTGAAGAAATAAATAAGGCTTCGAAATTGCCTTAAAAGGTACAAATTTCACATCTTAGAATGTTATCCAGTGGAGTATTATAATTTTTAGGAGATAGCACCCTGGTGAGACTAGCCACGTAATGCTGTACCTGAAAGAATGCAAGGGGGAATGACTGCAAAATTGGGAATTTTTCTATCGCTTGTACAAATGTTAATGGTTTTGTAGAATCCTTGTCCACAAATTGTCCCAAGTTATTATTTCCATGGCGCTGCCATAAAGTAAATGGGTATTGAGCTATACCATGTTGAAACTGCGGGTTAGACACCAGAAGAAGATGTAAAGAAATATATGGGTTTAATAGTTGATTATGTCGTTATATATGCCAAACTCTATTATAGTATTTGCATACATATTTTTACCATGTATCCAATCCCGAAGATAACGTAAATGAGCAGCCTGAATAATAATAATAATTGTATTAGACCAATCCTCCCCCTTTTACCATTCCAGATGAATGTACGTATGACTTTATTCATTTCTAATACGTCTCGTCTTGTCAATATAATCGGGAGAGATTGAAGAGGGTAAAAAATTCTCGGGAAAAGGATCATTTTAACTAAATTAGCTCAACCCAAATACGATATTTTTAGGTGTTTCCAACTGTCAATATCATATTTTATTTGTCTAATTATATTTCTCATATAAAGATCATATAATTTGTCTATATTTTTCGGCAATTGAATGCCCAAGTGTGTAATCTTTCTCTTGACCCATCAAATTGGTGTATCAGCGGATGCCAGCGGATGCCATGCTGGACGCACATAGTCTGGTTTTAGAAAAAGGGCTGTTGATTTCTCTAAGTTCACTTCGAACCCTGAGACTGTTCCAAACTCTTTAATAAGATCAATTAATGGTCTCAAGGATCGTTTCGGGGAGGATATGAACCACAGAACATCATCTGCAAAGGCAGATATCTTCAGTTCCTTGTCCCCAGAACTAATGCCCCAAAATATTGGCCAATTCTGTAATACCCTCAACAAAGGGTCAAGTGTTAAATTGGGCGCAATATTTAACCTCAAATAATTGACTTGGCTGTATTTGTATTTATTTATATACAGTTGCTGGGAGCGATGCCGGCATTTTTAGCAGCTATTTTGAGGATCGCTCACTAGCAAACTTGGCACTCAAAGGGTTAAAGGAAGGCGGGGTTAGCGGAGCAGAGAGAACTGACCCCTGAACTATTACCTGTAATGACGGTTAAACTGCGCACGATGCACCAAAGGGTGTGATGGAAAATTCACTAAGATAATTAAACAAATGGTATCTGTAGCCATAATTAGTAGAGGACATTCGAGATAATTAGTAGAAGGCATTAATGAATAGAAAAGAAGAGAAAGATACTTAACTTTTAATATTTAATGATTCAAATTTCAAAACTAGGTCAAATCAAAGGACATATGTTTAATACCATTATAGACAAACGGGGTGAAATTAAATACACCATGTATATGTATATGACCCACATAGGGCCTGATTCAGACCTGATTGCTAGGGTACTTATACTCGCAGCCACACTCGCTAGCATGCGCGTGGATGTGTTCCCACATTGTCTGATTTAGGATGGGTGCTGACATCATGTGACATCAGCCGCCCGGCCCAAGCAGGCATCCCCCACGTCTGCACCTGCAGGGGAACGCCCAACATTTTTATGGTCACGCCCATAAAAAAAACTGAGCATTCCGTTGCTATGGCCCGCTGCCCACCCCTTCCCTCCCCTCCTCGAGCGAACGGCTCGGCAAGTGTGAATATTTCCCGTGGTTTGCGCACGCGTATAATCGCACTTGCAGAAACCCCAGAACATCGAGGACGGGTTATGAATTCAGATCCAAATGATAAGATCTGAATCGGCCCCCATAGAGCTGGTTAGCATGTATGGGAGTTGTGATCAAATATAGACCTTTAACCCTCTGAGTGGCAGGTGAATTTGTCAAAATAGGTGGGAAAATTGACAAGCAAACATATAGGGGGAAATTTACTAAAATGGATTCGTGGAAAAAAATCGTATTTTGAGTGTATTTGTATTTTTGGCATTTACTATGCCAAAAATACAAATATTCGTATTCATATTGAGGGGACATTCGTATTTGATTTTACAAATACAAATGTTTACACCATCGATAGAATACGACAGGAATCACCATTCAAAAGAATGGTGGTTCCTGATTTACTAAGCAGCCGTATTGATAATACGGCTGCTAATTGACGTGAAATGCCCGGCCAAATAGGACAGGAAAATACACCTTATTTTCCTGTCGTATTTGGCTTCAGCCTGCACGGATCAGTCAGATCCGTGCAGGCTTCAGTGTTAAAAAAATAGAAAAATAAATAAATTAAAGAAAAAAAACAGCATGGGTCCCCCCCACAGCCGTAACCAGCACCATGCTGAAGGAGCCGGGGCCGGTAATAAAAAATCAGGAAACCCCGCAAATAGGGGTTCCCTGATTTTTTACAACCAGCCCCAGGCTCCAAGGCCGGGGCTGGTTCCCAAAATACGGGGGGACAAAATAAGTAGGGGTCACCTGTATTTTAAGAACCAGCCCCAGGCCAAACCAGCCAGCAGGGTAATGCCACAGCCGGGGGGGAGACTTTTTATACAAGTCCCCCCGGCCAAAGCATTAACCCTCTGACCAGTCAGCCTGGCCAGGGGCCCTGGGGGAGTGGGGACCCCCCCCCCCCCCAATAAAGGGGTCCCCCCCTCCAGGACTTACCTGACCAGGCTGAAGCCTGGTGCTTTCCCCGGTGACCCTAGGCTGTGGTCACCGGGCTGATCTTGGTGTAAAAAAAAAGAATAAACTATTGTTTAATACTGGTGAACTATGAGTCCCAGCAAGCCTCCCCCGCAAGCTGGGACTTGGAGAACCACAAGTCCCAGCCTGCGGGGCATTAAAGGGCCTGCTGGCAATTGTAGTTCCACAGTATGAAAAATAGTAAAATAAACACACACTAACACACATTTAAAATAAAACTTTAATACATCCAAAGCCCATACATACTGATACTTACCTATCTTCTTCCCGTAGGTAGCCCTGGTCCTGATGTCCTGGTCTGTGTCGGCGTCTGTATCCATGTCGGCATCCCTGTCAGCGATGGCGTCGGCGTCCAGAGTCCGACTAAATCCATGGTGGAAGCTGTGGAAGGAAACCATACTCACCTGTCCCAGGGCGACGTAGTCCAGGGGGTCTTGGCAAAATAACAAAGCGAGAACGCGAACCAGACGAACAGCTGAGTACAAAGTACAGTGCGGCTCCGCCCCCGAATGCCGCTATTGGCCGCCTTGCGGCCTAGCGGCTCCTGATTGGCCGCTAGGCCGCAAGGCAGCCAATAGCGGCATTCGGGGGCGGAGCCGCACATGTACACAATACAGTGCGGCTCTCAGCTGTTCGTCTGGTTCGCGTTCTCGCTTTGTTATTTTGCCAAGACCCCCTTGGACTACGTCGCCCTGGGACATGTGAGTATAGTTTCCTTCCACAGCTTCCACCATGGATTTCGTCGGACTCCGGACGCCGACGCCATCGCCGACAGGGATGCCGACATGGATACAGATGCCAACACAGACCAGGACATCAGGACCAGGGCTACCTATGGGATGAAGATAGGTAAGTATCAGTATGTATGGGCTTTGGATGTATTAAAGTTTTATTTTAAATGTGTGTCAGTGTGTGTTTATTTTTACTATTTTTCATACTGTGGAACTACAATTGCCAGCGGGCCCTTTAATGCCCCGCAGGCTGGGACTTGTGGCTCTCCAAGTCACAGCTTGCGGGTAAGGTTTGCTGGGACTCATAGTTCACCAGTATTAAACAATAGTTTATTCTTTTTTTTTACACCAAGATCAGCCCGGTGACCACAGCCCAGGGTCACCGGGGACAGCACCAGGCTTCAGCCTGGTCAGGTAAGTCCTGAAGGGGGGGTACCCCTTCATTGGGGGGGTCCCCACTCCCCCAGGGACCCTGGCCAGGCTGACTGGTCAGAGGGTTAATGCTTTGGCCGGGGGGACTTGCATAAAAAGTCTCCCCCCGGCTGTGGCATTACCCTGCTGGCTGGTTTGGCCTGGGGCTGGTTCTTAAAATACGGGGTACCCCTAGTCATTTTGTCCCCCGTATTTTGGGAACCAGCCCCGGACCTGGAGCCTGGGGCTGGTTGTTAAAAATCGGGGAACCCCTATTTGTCGGGTTCCCTGATTTTTAATTCCCGGCCCCGGCTCCTTCAGCCTGGTGCTGGTTTCGGCTGTGGGGGGGACCCCACGCCGTTTTTTTTTTTTCTATTTATTTCTTTTTTCTATTTTTTTTTACACACTGCAGCCTGCACGGATCTGACTGATCCGTGCAGACTGACAGAAAAATTTGTATTAGCGGCCGTATATATGGCCAGCTAATACGAATGGTTACACCATCGGAGGGTTACAAAGCAGTCGTATCTGACTGCTTTGTAAATGACCCTCCGGAACACGACTTTGCATACGACTGAACAGTCGTATGCAGTCTTAGGGGAAATACTAATACGAAAAACTAGGTTTTTCATGTTAGTAAATTTCCCCCATATTTTGGGAAGTTTTGCAAGTATTCATACTAACTATATATATAGGTTTCTTTTCTTTTCACTCAGCACAGTATAAATGATTAATGGGATGTCTATGCAATACGTTTCAAATGCAATTTGACCTTGTGTGAATTCATCCCTAAGCATATGCGTATGTTTTCAGTGTATATTTAATGTTATTTTATTGTGGACGGTCTACAACGGGATGCAGTCAAAATCCCGACGGTCAAAATCCCGACAGGGTCAAAATCCCGAATGGGTCATAATACCGACAAGGACAAAATCCCGTCAAGGACAAAATCCCAACCTTTAAAATCCCGACAGGGTCAAAATACCGACATATAGAATGTACAGGTGAAACAGTCAACATGACTTTCCGTCGACAGGTCGCAAGGTCGACATGGGTTTTTTCACTGTTTTTTGCCCGACCTGTGCCGACAGGCGGTATTTCATGCCCTACCATCCACTAGGGAGCGGTGGGAGAATAAAATAGTGTGCCGAACGCAGCGAGGCACCGTGTACGAAGCAAAGCGAGCGAAGCAAGCTATGCGAGAGGCTGCGATTCACTTCCAACTGTGTCCATGTCGACTGTGTCGACATTCGGGTAAAAAAACAGTGAAAAAACCCATGTCGACCTCACAACCTGTCGACGGAAAGTCATGTTGACTGTTTCACCTGTACATTCTTATGTCGGTATTTTGACCCTGTCGGGATTTTAAATGTCGGGAATTCAAATGTCGGCATTTTGTCCTTGTCGGGATTTTGTCCGTGTCGGTATTATGACCCATTTGGGATTTTGACCCTGTCGGGATTTTAACCGTCGGGATTTCATACCGAATCCGTCTACAACTGGTAGGCACTACCAACCTACATATTTATAGGATGTGCTGTTTTCCATACCATTATAGTATGGACACCAGATACTTTGATGTGTTTAACTAAAGATATATTTTTAACAACTATTCTTATCCTAAATCACAGCTCACTACAAACAGCAACAGCGTGCTATGGGTGAGTGCACACCAGCATAGATATTCTGTTTGATCATGTACGAATGGAGGCATCCTCATCTAGCCCTTTCATAGGATTACTCTGCTAATCCCCTACTGTAGTGTTCTATGTATTATATCGCCACTCAGAACAACAGGCCTTGACCCGGTCAATCGTTAGCAGGGATTCCTGAGCAGCTTCAGCAAATCACAGTGGTTACAGCAAATCGCTGTCTTTGAAAAGAAACTCCGTAGTGGCCCCCCATGACAGAATGTGAAAACATGGGAGATCTAGAGAACAATGCAGGGCTGCAGGAGATTTAGGACTGAAACGTGAGCCTCCTGCAGGATGGGGAGGGTAGGTAGGCAACTATGTATAACATACAGTACATGGAAGCATTAATTTGGCAACTGCCATATTGTGGGTTTGTTTTCCTTCTCTCTAATATAAATAATCTATTTTTATGAATTAAAGAATCAACTTTCAACCTCATTAACTGCATAACTATTTAAAGCCTGTAATTGGAAAACTAATTTGCTGACAGAAAGTCTGGAGTGAAATCACTGGTACAAGAGTCACACTGAACAGTAGTTTGTTCTAACGCTCCAAAGTTTAGTTGATTTCTATCTGCTTTGAGTGTCCTATTTCCCTATTAACATTGGATTTTCAGAGCAAGCGGCTGCGCTCTTTCCCAGCTCGTTAGGGTTTACAGCTGATTGTGTCACTCCTGCTGGAACTCTGCTCCAAACTGTCACCAGCGGAAGGCGCTCATCTGTTCTGCAGCCTGTACAGATGACTCCTGTCTGACGGGGATGCTGTTAGCAGACAGACAAGCTCGCCATCAGCGGCGCTAATAAGTATGATCAGGTCGCCGTTGTGGACCGCGCGTGTTATTTAGGGCCTCAGCTGCTTTTACACTACGCTGAACAGATCAACATCGGTGTCATCTCTGAAATCTGCGCCAAGAAAGTGTTATTATCTTGTCACTAGGACGCAGCGCTCCTTACGTACTTTAATATTTAGTGTTTTGGGTCATATCATAAAAAAAAAAAAAAAAATATTAAATGCAAAATCTAAACATGAATTATGCTAATCACAAACATCAAAATCCAGCGGATCGTTAAATCCCTATCATCTGAACGTGCAGTCCAAACCGATGATATCGTCAGAAACTGCATGTTTGGCAGTGATGGCACTGATGATATCGTTAACAATATCGTTCAGTGTTTAACCAGAGGTTTGTGCTTTTCATGGCACCGACGATATCCTTAATACTTATGTGTATGGGGTATTTTAAGCTGGGTACACACACAAAGATTTATCAGTCCAATCTGTCTGGTGGATCATCTGCCCCACACTGACACATGTGGAGGAAGCAACAGCATTAATCCTACAGGCGTTAGCGGGAACCCCTGAGACAGAACACAGCCAGCGGGCAGACACAGGGGGACCCGATTCCTGACCGCACACTACTCATCCGCTACCAGAGACAGTACACATCCAGCGGCCAGACACAGAGGGACCCGATTCCTGACTGCACACTAGTCCTACGCTACCAGAGACAGCACACAGCCAGTGGCCAGACACAGAGGGACCCGATTCCTGACCGCACACTACTCCTCCGCTACTGGAGACAGTACACAGCCAGCGGCCAGACACAGATGGACCCGATTCCTGACCGCACACTACTCCTCCGCTACCGGAGACAGTACACAGCCAGCGGCCAGACACAGAGGGGCCCGATTCCTGACCGCACACTACTCCTACGCTACCGGAGACAGTACACAGCCAGTGGCCATGACACAGAGGGACCCGATTCCTGACCGCACACTACTCCTCCACTACCGGAGACAGCACACAGCCAGCGGCCAGACACAGAGGGACCCGATTCCTGACCGCACACTACTCCTCCGCTACCTGAGACAGCACACAGCCAGCGGCCAGACACAGAGGGACCCGATTCCTGACCACACACTACTCCTCCGCTACCGGAGACAGTACACAGCCAGCGGCCAGACACAGATGGACCCGATTCCTGACCGCACACTACTCCTCCGCTACCGGAGACAGTACACAGCCAGCGGCCAGACACAGAGGGGCCCGATTCCTGACCGCACACTACTCCTCCGCTACCGGAGACAGTACACAGCTGGTGGCCATGACACAGAGGGACCCGATTCCTGACCGCACACTACTGCTTCGCTACCGGAGACAGTAAACAGCCAGCGGCCAGACACAGAGGGGCCCGATTCCTGACCGCACACTACTCCTCCACTACCGGAGACAGTACACAGCCAGCGGCCAGACACAGAGAGACCCGATTCCTGACCGCACACTACTCCTCCGCTACCGGAGACAGTACACAGTCAGCAGCCAGACACAGAGGGACCCGATTCCTGACCGCACACTACTCCTCCGCTACCGGAGACAGTACACAGCCAGCGGCCAGACACAGAGGGACCCGATTCCTGACCGCACACTACTCCTCCACTACCAGAGACAGCACACAGCCAGCGGCCAGACACAGAGGGACCCGATTCCTGACCGCACACTACTCCTCCGCTACCGGAGACAGTACACAGCCAGCGGCCAGACACAGAGAGACCCGATTCCTGACCACATACTACTCCTCCGCTACGGGAGACAGTACACAGCCAGCGGCCAGACACAGAGGGACCCGATTCCTGACCGCACACTACTCCTCCACTACCGGACAGTACACAGCCAGCGGCCAGACACAGAGAGACCCGATTCCTGACTGCACACTACTCCTCCGCTACCGGAGACAGTACACAGCCAGCGGCCAGACACAGAGGGACCCGATTCCTGACCGCACACTACTCCTCCGCTACCGGAGACAGTACACAGCCAGCGGCCAGACACAGAGGGACCCGATTCCTGACCGCACACTACTCCTCCACTACCAGAGACAGCACACAGCCAGCGGCCAGACACAGAGGGACCCGATTCCTGACCGCACACTACTCCTCCGCTACCGGAGACAGTACACAGCCAGCGGCCAGACACAGAGGGACCCGATTCCTGACTGCACACTACTCCTCCGCTACTGAAGACAGCACACAGCCAGCGGCCAGACACAGAGGGGCCCGATTCCTGAACGCACACTACTCCTCCGCTACCGGAGACAGTACACAGCCAGCGGCCAGACACAGAGGGACCCAATTCCTGACCGCACACTACTCCTCCGCTAGCGGAGTCAGTACACAGCCAGCGGCCAGACACAGAGGGGCCTGATTCCTGACCGCACACTACTCCTCCGCTACCGGAGACAGTACACAGCCAGCAGCCAGACACAGAGAGACCCGATTCCTGACCGCACACTACTCCTACGCTACCGGAGACAGTACACAGCCAGCAGCCAGACACAGAGGGACCCGATTCCTGACCGCACACTACTCCTCCGCTACCGGAGACAGTACACAGCCAGCGGCCAGACAAAGAGGGACCCGATTCCTGACCGCACACTACTCCTCCGCTACCGGAGACAGTACACAGCCAGCAGCCAGACACAGAGGGACCCGATTCCTGACCGCACACTACTCCTCCACTACCAGAGACAGCACACAGCCAGCGGCCAGACACAGAGGGACCCGATTCCTGACCGCACACTACTCCTCCGCTACCGGAGACAGTACACAGCCAGCGGCCAGACACAGAGGGACCCGATTCCTGACCGCACACTACTCCTCCGCTACCGGAGGCAGTACACAGCCAGCGGCCAGACACAGAGGGGCCCGATTCCTGACCGCACACTACTCCTCCGCTACCTGAGACAGTACACAGCCAGCGGCCAGACACAGAGGGACCCGATTCCTGACCACACACTACTCCTCCGCTACCGGAGACAGGACACAGCCAGCGGCCCGACACAGAGGGACCAGATTCCTGACCGCACACTACTCCTCCACTACCAGAGACAGTACACAGCCAGCAGCCAGACATAGAGGGACCCGATTCCTGACCGCACACTACTCCTCCGCTACCGGAGACAGTACACAGCCAGCAGCCAGACATAGAGGGACCCGATTCCTGACCACACACTACTCCTCCGCTACCGGAGACAGGACACAGCCAGCGGCCCGACACAGAGGGACCAGATTCCTGACCGCACACTACTCCTCCACTACCAGAGACAGTACACAGCCAGCTGCCAGACACAGAGGGACCCGATTCCTGACCGCACACTACTCCTCCGCTACCGGAGACAGTACACAGCCAGCGGCCATACACAGAGGGACCCGATTCCTGACCGCACACTACTCCTCCGCTACCGGAGACAGTACACAGCCAGTGGCCAGACACAGAGGGGCCCGATTCCTGACTGCACACTACTCCTCCGCTACCGGAGACAGTACACAGCCAGCGGCCAGACACAGAGGGACCCGATTCCTGACCGCACACTACTCCTCCGCTACCTGAGACAGTACACAGCCAGCGGCCAGACACAGAGGGACCCGATTCCTGACCGCACACTACTCCTCCGCTACCGGAGACAGCACACAGCCAGCGGCCAGACACAGAGGGACCCGATTACTGACCGCACACTACTCCTCCGCTACCAGAGACAGTACACAGCCAGCGGCCAGACACAGAGGGTCCCGATTCCTGACCGCACACTACTCCTCCGCTACCGGAGACAGTACACAGCCAGCGGCCAGACACAGAGGGACCTGATTCCTGACCACACACTACTCCTCCACTACCAGAGACAGTACACAGCCAACGGCCAGACACAGAGGGACCGGATTCCTGACCGCACACTACTCCTCCGCTACCAGAGACAGTACACAGCCAGCGGCCAGACACAGAGGGACCCGATTCCTGACCGCACACTACTCCTCCGCTACCTGAGACAGTACACAGCCAGCGACCAGACACAGAGGGACCCGATTCCTGACCGCACAATACTCCTCCGCTACCGGAGACAGCACACAGCCAGCGGCCAGACACAGAGGGACCCGATTACTGACCGCACACTACTCCTCCGCTACCAGAGACAGTACACAGCCAGCGGCCAGACACAGAGGGACCTGATTCCTGACCGCACACTACTCCTCTGCTACTGGAGACAGTACACAGCCACAGAGGGACCCGATTCCTGACCGCACACTACTCCTCCGCTACCGGAGACAGTACACAGCCAGTGGCCAGACACAGAGGGGCCCGATTCCTGACTGCACACTACTCCTCCGCTACCGGAGACAGTACACAGCCAGCGGCCAGACACAGAGGGACCCGATTCCTGACCGCACACTACTCCTCCGCTACCTGAGACAGTACACAGCCAGCGGCCAGACACAGAGGGACCCGATTCCTGACCGCACAATACTCCTCCGCTACCGGAGACAGCACACAGCCAGCGGCCAGACACAGAGGGACCCGATTACTGACCGCACACTACTCCTCCGCTACCAGAGACAGTACACAGCCAGCGGCCAGACACAGAGGGTCCCGATTCCTGACCGCACACTACTCCTCCACTACCAGAGACAGTACACAGCCAACGGCCAGACACAGAGGGACCGGATTCCTGACCGCACACTACTCCTCCGCTACCGGAGACAGCACACAGCCAGCGGCCAAACGCAGAGGGACCCGATTCCTGACAGCACCCTACTCCTCCTCTACCGGAGACAGTACACAGCCAGCGACCAGATACAGAGGGGCCCGATTCCTGACCGCACACTACTCCTCCGCTACCAGAGACAGTACACAGCCAGCGGCCAGACACAGAGGGACCCGATTCCTGACCGCACACTACTCCTCCGCTACCTGAGACAGTACACAGCCAGCGACCAGACACAGAGGGACCCGATTCCTGACCGCACAATACTCCTCCGCTACCGGAGACAGCACACAGCCAGCGGCCAGACACAGAGGGACCCGATTACTGACCGCACACTACTCCTCCGCTACCAGAGACAGTACACAGCCAGCGGCCAGACACAGTGGGTCCCGATTCCTGACCGCACACTACTCCTCCGCTACCGGAGACAGTACACAGCCAGCGGCCAGACACAGAGGGACCCGATTACTGACCACACACTACTCCTCCGCTACCAGAGACAGTACACAGCCAGCGGCCATACACAGAGGGACCCGATTCCTGACCGCACACTACTCCTCCGCTACCGGAGACAGCACACAGCCAGCGGCCAAACGCAGAGGGACCCGATTCCTGACCGCACACTACTCCGCTACCGGAGACAGTACACAGCCAGCGGCCAGACACAGAGGGACCCGATTCCTGACCGCACACTACTCCTCCGCTACCGGAGACAGTACACAGCCAGCGGCCAGACACAGAGGGACCCGATTCCTGACCGCACACTACTACTCCGCTACCGGAGACAGCACACAGCCAGCGGCCAAACGCAGAGGGACCCGATTCCTGACCGCACACTACTCCTCCACTACCAGAGACAGTACACAGCCAGCGGCCAGACACAGAGGGACCCGATTCCTGACCGCACACTACTCCTCCACTACCGGAGACAGTACACAGCCAGCAGCCAGACACAGAGGGTCCCGATTCCTGACCACACACTACTCCTCCGCTACCGGAGACAGTACACAGCCAGCGGCCAGACACAGAGGTACCCGATTCCTGACCGCACACTACTCCTCCGCTACCAGAGACAGCACACAGCCAGCGGCCAGACACAGAGGGACCAGATTCCTGACCGCACACTACTCCTCTGCTACCGGAGACAGTACACAGCCAGCGGCCAGACACAGAGGGACCCGATTCCTGACCGCACACTACTCCTCCGCTACCGGACAGTACACAGCCAGCGGCCAGACACAGAGGGACCCGATTCCTGACCACACACTACTCCTCCGCTACAGGAGACAGTACACAGCCAGCGGCCATACACAGAGGGACCCGATTCCTGACCGCACACTACTCCTCCACTACCGGAGACAGTACACAGAGGGACCCGATTCCTGACCGCACACTACTCCTCCGCTACCGGACAGTACACAGCCAGCGGCCAGACACAGAGGGACCCGATTCCTGACCACACACTACTCCTCCGCTACAGGAGACAGTACACAGCCAGCGGCCAGACACAGAGAGACCCGATTCCTGACCGCACACTGCTCCTCCACTACCGGAGACAGCACACAGCCAGCGGCCAGACACAGAGGGGCCCGATTCCTGACCGCACACTACTCCTCTGCTACCAGAGACAGCACACAGCCAGCGGCCAGACACAGAGGGACCCGATTCCTGACCGCACACTACTCCTCCGCTACCGGAGACAGTACACAGCCAGCGGCCAGACACAGAGGGACCCGATTCCTGACCGCACACTACTCCTCCACTACCAGAGACAGCACACAGCCAGCGGCCAGACACAGAGGGACCCGATTCCTGACCACACACTACTCCTCCGCTACCAGAGACAGTACACAGCCAGGGGCCAGACACAGAGGGACCCGATTCCTGACTGCACACTACTCCTCTGCTACCAGAGACAGTACACAGCCAGCGGCCAGACACAGAGGGACCCGATTCCTGACCGCACACTACTCCTCCGCTACCAGAGACAGTACACAGCCAGCGGCCAGACACAGAGGGACCCGATTCCTGACCGCACACTACTCCTCCGCTACAGGAGACAGTACACAGCCAGCGGCCATACACAGAGGGACCCGATTCCTGACCGCACACTACTCCTCCGCTACCGGAGACAGTACACAGCCAGTGGCCAGACACAGAGGGGCCCGATTCCTGACTGCACACTACTCCTCCGCTACCGGAGACAGTACACAGCCAGCGGCCAGACACAGAGGGACCCGATTCCTGACCGCACACTACTCCTCCGCTACCGGAGACAGTACACAGCCAGCGGCCAGACACAGAGGGGCCCGATTCCTGACTGCACACTACTCCTCCGCTACCGGAGACAGTACACAGCCAGCGGCCAGACACAGAGGGACCCGATTCCTGACCGCACAGTACTCCTCTGCTACCGGAGACAGGACACAGCCAGCGGCCAGACACAGAGGGGCCCGATTCCTGACTGCACACTACTCCTCCGCTACCGGAGACAGTACGCTGCCAGCGGCCAGACACAGAGGGACCTGATTCCTGACCGCACACTACTCCGCTACCAGAGACAGTACACAGCCAGCGGCCAGACACAGAGGGGCCCGATTCCTGACTGCACACTACTCCTCCGCTACCGGAGACAGTACACAGCCAGCGGCCAGACACAGAGGGGCCCGATTCCTGACTGCACACTACTCCTCCGCTACCGGAGACAGTACACAGCCAGCGGCCAGACACAGAGGGGCCCGATTCCTGACTGCACACTACTCCTCCGCTACCGGAGACAGTACACAGCCAGCGGCCAGACACAGAGGGGCCCGATTCCTGACTGCACACTACTCCTCCGCTACCGGAGACAGTACACAGCCAGCGGCCAGACACAGAGGGACCCGATTCCTGACCGCACACTGCTCCTCCGCTACCGGAGACAGTACACAGCCAGCGGCCAGACACAGAGGGGCCCGATTCCTGACCGCACACTACTCCTCCGCTACCGGAGACATTACACAGCCAGCAGCCAGACACAGAGGGACCCGATTCCTGACTGCACACTACTCCTCCGCTACCGGAGACAGTACACAGCCAGCGGCCAGACACAGAGGGATCCGATTCCTGACCGCACACTACTCCTCCGCTACCGGAGACAGTACACAGCCAGCGGCCAGACACAGAGGGACCCGATTCCTGACCTCACACTACTCCTCCGCTACCGGAGACAGTACACGGCCAGTGGCCAGACACAGAGGGGCCCGATTCCTGACTGCATACTACTCCTCTGCTACTCCTTAATATAAGGACACGCATACCGCTCACTTCCACTCCACTCGTAAGTACTGTGGATATTTCAAAATGAGAGAAGGGGGTACTCATAAATGAAAAGCCTTATCAAGAGGTATGGGAGAGAAAAGAGGTTGGGAACCGTTGCTCTAGAAAAGGGCTGGGCAATTGCAGCCCTCCAGATGTTGAGGAACTACACATCCCAGCATGCCTTGCAGCAGTTTCAGCAAGGCCACATAGCAAAACTAATGCAAAGCATCCTGGGATGTGTAGTTCCTCAACATCTGGAGGGCCGCAATTGCCCAGCCCTGCTCTAGAAGGTATTCAATAATAATAATACCTATCTGATTGGCATGTTTCTATGTTTTATACCCTATGTATTAAATCCAGTCCTGAGATGCCCCCCTTCCCAGCTGTGTACCCCCCATTGCTTCCATATATCAGCTGGTGAGGTACAGTATCTACCCCCTCTTCTCCCACCAGCTACAATGTCTCCCATCACAGGTACCATAAAAGTGCTAATGACACAGCAGAATGGGTGTAAAACTAGGTGTAAAACTAGGTCGCGCAGAGAAATGTATGCATATTCAGTGTACACAATTTGGAAGTACAATATTGGTTTAATAGAAGGGAGAGAATTATGTATGTATCTCTGGGTAGAAACAATATTGTCTCAGGAACTCGAGCCGCCCCAGATATTACATTACATTTTATTTCATTTAATTTCATTTCGAGAAGCTAATCATATTGTTAAATATTTGTGACATATGTTCTTAGCCATCAATTAATTAACATTGTTCCGCTGAGACTTTTGCAGTCTGGGAGATGATTGCGATACAGAGCTGAATTATTAAATATTCTCCTTTTGTATTTTTCAAAGGGAAGAGGATTCAATTTGAATCGACCAGTGTCTGAGCCGGGGACGGGTATAATGGCTGCTGGACGAATTAATATCATTTCATGTCACTTTCAAACATGTCCCGGCTAATATTATATATTTGTTTTAACCTAAATTAAGCTTTTCATCAATCTCGTTGAAATGATTCTTTATCGTAATGCACAGTTTGAGGCTGCGATGTATAACGTAATTTCTTTTGAGGGGGGCTTATAAAGAGGCTGTTTAGTGTCCTATAAGGGGCAGTAATTTACAGCTGGTGATAAGTTCACCGAAGGGTTATCCTACAAGCTCCGATACCGACGTGTTGATTCCCCAATGCCGACATATATTGGGATAGCACCCCCAGGAGACCCGTTTTGGCAGCAATAACACATCATGGGTCCCTTTACTTATTTACTAGTTCCCATGTTTGATCGGAGGGCAGTTGCATACCTCCCAACAGTCCCGATTTTATCGGGACAGTCCCGATTGTCAGGGCCTGTCCCGCTGTCCCACCCGCGGGCGGCAGTGTCCCACAGTGTGGGGGGGCTGTTGGGAGTCCCCCCTGTCAGCTGCTAAGCAGCAGGGAATAAACGCTGTGCGCATGCGCACAGCGTCTATTCCCGCAGCCAGGGGGCTGGGGGCATGGCTAGAGGCTCACAGAGCCTCTGGGTCATGCCCCCATAGCGGCAAAATGGGGGCGTGGCCTCGCGGGGGAGCCGCGAGTATAGGCCATGCCCCCAATTAGGCCACCCCCCCCCCCCCCCCGAAAATTTTGGCACGCCTCTGGCGCGCAGCAGCAGCGTCCCGACTGCTGAACTACCAAAGTTGGGAGGTATGCAGTTGTAGTTTACCACACAGCAAAAATGGGCTATAATAGTAGTCGACAGTCATTAGGTCAACACCATTAGGTCGACATGGGAAAAGGTCAACATGGTTCTAGGTCGAAAGGTCATTAGTTCGACAGGTCGTTAGTTCGACATTGTCTAGTTCGACAGTCAAAATGTCGACATGGGGGTTTTCACTGTTTTTTTAACTCACATGTGCCGACAGGCGGCATTTCATGCCCTACCATCTACTAGGTCGTGGTGGGAGAATAAAATAGTGTGCCGAGCGCAGCAAGCGATGCGAGGGCATGCAGTGCACTTTAAACTGTGTCCATGTCGACGGTGTTGACATTCAGGTAAAAAAAAAGAGTTAAAAAACCCATGTCGTCCTTTTGACTGTCGACCTAGACAATGTCGAACTAATGACCTGTCGAAGTAAGGACCTGTCGAACTAATGACCTTTCGAACTACAACCATGTCGACCTTTTGCCATGTCATCCTAGACCCATGTCAACCTTTTTACCCATGTCGACCTAATGACTGTCGAACTTAATGCTGTAGACCAAATGAACCCAACCCATAATAACAACACTGGGCTAATATGGGCCATATTATCACATTTATCCTATGGCGACAACTATTTTTGGGTGATATCTGCAAATTTCAAGTACAGTAGGTTAGGTATGAAATTCCAGCTGTCTGAATCCCGGCGGTCAGGATGCCGATAACAACATCATGTCAAAATCTAGACGGATGGCGATAAAGTATTTAAATCCTACATTTAACCCACCCCTGATGCAGCCTAACCCTAATAGTCCCCTCATGCAGCCTAACCCTAATAGTCCCCTCATGCAGCCTAACCCTAATAGTCCCCTCATGCAGCCTAACCCTAATAGTCCCCTCATGCAGCCTAACCCTAAGCACCCCCACAGTGTAAGCATTATCTTCCGCTCCCCTGCAGCCTAATCCTATCCCTCCCACTGTTGCCTAACCATAACCACCGATACTTACCAGCCGGATCCATCGAGACCGCTGGGATTCCTCTTTTGGTATTCTCAACACCACTGTGTTGACCGCATGTAAAAAATGGCACATCAAGTGCCAAGTCACATGTTGGCACTCCCAGGGAGCTGCCGGGGGAGCTCAAGGAAAATCGGCCATGCAACTGCCGCCCACATCAGTCATCACGGTCAAGCCCACACCTGGCCATCTACCTGCTTTTTGGCAGCAACCCTGCCTCCCGCTCCGAGGCTTCGTATGTAAGCAAATGTGCAGCATGGGGGGGGGGGGGGTTAATCATTAAGGCAAATCTCAGGATCCTGGGAATCCTGGGATTGAGCATTTCTGAATCCTGGGATTGAAAAACTGACATCCCTAATTGACAGGCATTAAGTTTTTCATGATTTTTTTTTAAACCAACTTGTTTAAACTTTACCATCCCAGTGGGCATAGAGGGAGAATATAATAGTGTGCCTGAAGCTTGGTGAATGCAGCGACCCTTGTAAGGGGACGTTGTACACCTACACCTTAAAAACCGTGAAAACTAATGTAAATCTACCCCATGTCGACCTATTCCATGTGTCGACCTATTACCTGTTGACCTATAGTGGTCGACCTAATGACTGCCAACCCAATGACCCATACCCTCTCACAAGCCCATGTAATCATTATAGGCACTAGACCCCTCCCCTTCCAATTGCCACGCCTCATACACAAGATACAGCACTGCAGAATATTAGGCAATGGCTCATTCTGCAGCTGTGTCCACACAAACCTGACGAAGGAAAGACTCAGTGATGCTGCCGCACTATGTATCGTCATATGCTGCGTGTAATGACACCACGTTGGCAAAAGATTCATCCCATTAGATGTCCAGCAGATGATTTTAAGAGGACAATTTATACGAACGTCGTTGCGATCCATCGAAGGTCACAACATCTTCCGATATATCGTAAAGTGTGTACCCAGATTAAGCATAGACTATTGTAGTTACTTTTTGCTGATTAAAGAAGACAAATGACACATTGACTGACCTAATGAAATCCTTTTAGGAAATGGCTTTGCCCCGGGCCGCAGTAGTTACAGATGCAGTCAATATTATCCCAAATTAAATGTATTTTCTCTTGTGCCATTATAATCTAATTACACTGAGGAATGCAGTTTAGCAAATTTGTTTTAGAATTAATTGTATTGATTAGCTTGAAATATAACTTTCAGATATCTCTGTCTACATCTGTACTAGACACGCTGCGCAAGGAAAGCAGAGTCCGCCAAGCCTATTGTGCGCCATTCTATAGAGGTGCCTGAGAGTTTGGAAACCGGAAAAGTGAATAAAGAGAAACAAATCACACAAATGCAAAAAATAATATTGGATGTGCTCATTTGCTTATTAAAGAGAATGATCCAATATCACATATAAGTGAGTGTCAAAAGTATGTGACCTTACTAAGCGGCCTGCTCTCTATATTCCCACAGCACCAAACTGCCTGCTGTCTATATACTCACAGTACCAAGCTGCCCACTCTCTATATACTCACAGCTCAAAGGTCATACTGTCTAACCTCCAGGTGCAAGACTTGTTTACATGCCTCTATAAAAGTATCTGCATGTGCAAGTCTGTCTCTGTGTTACTGGAGCATCACAGCACTATACGGGCCAAATGTAATAGGGTGAGAGTTTCAGAAAGTGAGAGATTTTGGGAGAGTTTTCCCATGTTTTTTAAAGCAGCAATCAATTACATGGCAAAATCGACCTGGTTTTGCAGTGTAATTCATTGCTACTTTAAAAAACATGGGAAAACTCTCCCAAAATCTCTCACTTTCTGAAACTCTCACCCTATTACATTTGGCCATACGTCTCTACAGTACTTTTGAGAAGAGAGAGTGATACCTTATCGCATGGTCGACTGTGTCTTCTACACGTGTGCCCGCTATATTCAAAAAATTTACACTGGTTTTGAATCAATGTGTGGACTAACCTCTTTGCTCACATGCACACCTACTGTACCAACTTGCACAAATTTGCCGTTAAACAAATTACACACAGTGTAATATAGATCATTATTAGCAGTATCTGGCAACCTAGGTGCCATAACCCTGCACTCTATAACTATAACTATAAATTTTTCTCCCCCCTGCCAAAAAGTTTGTAACCCCCCCCCCCCACCCCCCCGGGCTCCTCTCCAGCGTGTATCCCCAGCATGTGACGTGATGACATCACACGCATAATGGAGAAGCTGACGCAGGATAGAGGAAGAGAGACCAGCAGACACTGCTGCTACCCTTGGCTCTGGAGCATCCCAGGCCGCCCTAGCACACCCATCCGCCCGTCCATCCTGTACACAGTAGCCAATAGCCGGCTCTGTGTACAGTCAATTGAATCAGTGGAGGGATTTGTTGTCTCTGCCAAGGCCGCACCCGCACGGCAGCTGACTCGCCTCCGGTGCTCATACAGTGGGCAGCGGCAGGCAGCAGTATGTCAGTGTGTCGAGCGGGTGCCGGTGCCCACACAGACCCTGCTGCAGCTTGCTCCCCCAAGCGGCTGCTGGGGCTGCCTTACAGTAGTTACGACACTGCCTGCACTCTCAACTATACTCCAGTGGTTAAGCACAGATGGTGCAATCAGTGTGTCCTGTTACCGTTTGTGATTTATCTAAAATAAATGTCTGCAATGTGGAGATTAATATCTAATCTGCCATTGCATACAATAACGTTAATGTCAAGAGCAATTTGTTATTTGCAAAGAGAGAGTATAAGTTTTATCAATGACAGAGGGAGGCATCAATCTCCCAGGTAACAACACTTGTGTATCTGGAGGGTAGTGCCCGTACCAATTATAGAAACATTTTTACTTCACACACCCAAAGGAGAGAATGGTGGAAGTAAAACGGATGGGATTGATTTTGACCTGGGGCTTGGACGTGTTGAGAAATTCAGTTGGTGAATGTAAATCCTACTGGGTATATTGTTTATAATGGACACTGCAGCTCTCAGCTCCCCCGTCCCACTGATAGCAGAGGGCCAGGGGCTGAGGAAATCCCTGGCTTCTCATCAATGCTGCTTAATTGCTCTTATTATTAAACTTTGCTGCGCCGCTTTCTGCTGAGCTCTAACAGAGCCTGAAGGAACGAGTGATAGATATTTTATTTGATTAATGGTTCCGAGCGCGGCCAGGACAAACAAGATAAAGGGGGAAATTTACTAAAGGAAATTTGTAAAAAATAGGTGTAAAAATAGGTGTATTTGTATCCAGAATGACACTTATTTTTGACATTTACTATCCCGAAAATACCGCAATTCGTATTCGTATTGATAGCACATCAATACGAATACGAATTGCCGTATTTTCGGGATAGTAAATGTCAAAAATAAGTGTATTTCTGGATACAAATACACCTATTTTTACACCTATTTTTTACAAATTTCCTTTAGTAAATTTCCCCCTAAGGGGGAAATTTACTAAAGGAAATTTGTAAAAAATAGGTGTATTTGTATCCAGAAATACACTTATTTTTGACATTTACTATCCCGAAAATACAGCAATTCGTATTCGTATTGATAGCACATCAATACGACTACGAATTGCCGTATTTTCTGGATAGTAAATGTCAAATATAAGTGTATTTCTGGATACAAATACACCTATTTTTTTTACAAATTTCCTTTAGTAAATTTCCCCCAAAGTGTTGTCCTCTTCTAAGGAGAAACAAACAAGAATCTAAGCGCGGTACTGTATGCAGGGTTATAAAACATTCACAGCTCCTACAAGAACACCGCTGCACAGCGGCTTTACGCATCGCGGCTTTGCGCATCGCTTTGTAATAGAATGTTTAGGTTACATTTACGTTTTTATTTTGAAGTTGTATTTGACCAGTAGCCAATCAGGTTTTGCAGTTATTTCCACAATGTGGGGCCGGACTGTACACCTGGCAAAAACCCGAAGGGCCATTGGGGTGAGGGGCTGGTCCAGCCAACAAAAAGAAACGTGGGCTGGCCAAGCACCACAGGCTCCTGAGACTCTACTCAGCTACCCCTGTACAGACATATGGGGAACAGTGGTGTATTTATAAGGGTAGGGGTCATAGGGTTGACTCAGGTCAGGTTGACACGCATTGGGTCAAACACTGAAGGTTGCCATGACTGAGGTCATCACATAAAATAGGTCAATATGGCTACGGTCGACAGGGTTGGAGGGTCAAAACAAGCATTACGTCAACAATGAGAAGGTCGAGAGATAAAAGGTCGACAAGCGTTTTACATTTTTTTGTCCTGAATGTTGACCTAGTGTGTTGACCTAGTGTGCCACCTTGAAAAAGGACCAGCATAGGTCCGAAACGCATCGGTGTTGTGGAGTGGTGTTTCCAGTACTGCAGATCCATCCCCTCTGGCCCCCTTTTTTGTGTGACTCTTTGGGCACCAACTTTCCTCTAGACCCGGGTGAGTGCTGAGTTGGCAGGGATAGGAGGTGAAGTATTACCTGGAACACCTTTATTATTTTTTTATCTATTATGTCGTTTTTTGTTTCCTGTCTGGATCTTTTATCGTTGTATGGACTGTGAAAATAAAACGTTGTTGTAACGCCATCTACCTACGAGTCTGAGGCTACAGCTTTTTCGGGAGATCTGGAAAACCTGGAAACAAAAAGAAACCTTTGTGTGCACATAGGGCACTGCCAGAAGGTGAGCATTCACTACATGGGAATTGGAACACGTGGGTGCTTTAAAGATACCTTTACAGGCATATAGGGCCTGTTGTACAGGTCAGTGTTTGTGACCAATACGTGGATATTCTCCCATATTAGAATGCCAGACTCACCGATTGTGTGTATCTGTTTGTCTTTTCCATATGAGTATCTAAGCCTTGGACAATACACGGGACCAAGGAAGGAGGAGTGATCAACACACTTCATTCTCTGACAGCGCAGCAATATACTCCCGCTTTGTGTTTTCTTTGTATCTGAATTTTGGGGCTGGTATCCCAAGGGGGTATAAGTTGCGGCAGTCAGGTTTGGCGCAGTTATACCGATACTACATTTTGTGCATAGTGTGCCACTGCGCTCGCCATGCTTTGGGCACGGTGCCACGGTACACTATTTTATTCTCCCACTGCGTGGAAGTGGATGGTAGGGCATAAAATACCGCCTGTCGGCACACGTCGGTTCAATTTTTTTTTTTAAACTTGTGTCGAGCTTTAGACTGTCGACCTTCCCATTGTTGACCAAATGTTTGTTTTGACCTTCAAACCCTGTTGACCTATTTTAGGCGTCAACATAAACCACATCGACCTTCAGTGGTCGACCCAATGGATGACATCCTAATGACCGTATACCATTTATAACGGGTACAATGTGCGCAGTGAACACGGGCTCCTGAGTCCCATGGGGGGCCACATCGCACACGCACCCTCAGGAGTACAGCATTGAAGGCAGCAGTGCTACCAGAATCCCAGGAAAAATGTCCGCCACTCCATTATTCTGCACATGGGCAGGAGAGTCTGAGCACTGTGCAGTGTGACACTGCTCCTAGCAGAGAGGAGGCTGCACATGGGCAGTAGAGTCTGAGCACTGTGCAGTAGGGCGCTGCTCCTGGCAGAGAGGAGGCTGCACAGGGGCAGTAGAGTCTGAGCACTTTGCAGAATGGCGCTGCTCCTGGCAGAGAGGAGGCTGCACACTGGCAGTAGAGTCTGAGCACTTTGCAGAATGGCGCTGCTCATGGCAGAGAGGAGGCTGCACAGGGGCAGTAGAGTCTGAGCACTGTGCAGTAGGGCGCTGCTCCTGGCAGAGAGGAGGCGGCACAGGGGCAGTAGAGTCTGAGCACTGTGCACTATGGCGCTGCTCCTAGCAGAGAGAAGGCTGCACACGGGCAGTAGAGTCTGAGCACTGTGCAGTATGACACTGCTCCTGGCAGAGAGAAGGCTGCACACGGGCAGTAGAGTCTGAGCACTGTGCAGTAGGGCGCTGCTCCTGGCAGAGAGGAGGCGGCACAGGGGCAGTAGAGTCTGAGCACTGTGCAGTATGGCGCTGCTCCTAGCAGAGAGAAGGCTGCACACGGGCAGTAGAGTCTGAGCACTGTGCAGTATGACACTGCTCCTGGCAGAGAGAAGGCTGCACACAGGCAGTAGAGTCTGAGCACTGTGCATTATGGCGCTGCTCCTAGCAGAGAGGAGGCTGCACACGGGCAGTAGAGTTTGAGCACTGTGCAGTAGGGCGCTGCTCCTGGCAGAGAGGAGGCTGCACAGGGGCAGTAGAGTCTGAGCACTGTGCAGTATGACACTGCTCCTGGCAGAGAGGAGGCTGCACACGGGCAGTAGAGTCTGAGCACTTTGCAGAATGGCGCTGCTCCTGGCAGAGAGGAGGCGGCACAGGGGCAGTAGAGTCTGAGCACTGTGCAGTATGGCGCTGCTCCTAGCAGAGAGAAGGCTGCACAGGGGCAGTAGAGTTTGAGCACTGTGCAGTAGGGCGCTGCTCCTGGCAGAGAGGAGGCTGCACAGGGGCAGTAGAGTCTGAGCACTGTGCAGTATGACACTGCTCCTGGCAGAGAGGAGGCTGCACAGGGGCAGTAGAGTCTGAGCACTGTGCAGTATGGCGCTGCTCCTAGCAGAGAGGAGGCTGCACAGAGCCAGTGGAGTCTGAGCACTGTGCAGTATGGCGCTGCTCCTGGCAGAGAGGAGGCTGCACAGGGGCAGTAGAGTCTGAGCACTGTGCAATATGGTGCTGCTCCTAGCAGAGAGGAGGCTGCAAATGGGCAGTAGAGTCTGAGCACTGTGCAGTAGGGCGCTGCTCCTGGCAGAGAGAAGGCTGCACACGGGCAGTAGAGTCTGAGCACTTTGCAGAATGGCGCTGCTCCTGGCAGAGAGGAGGCTGCACACGGGCAGTAGAGTCTGAGCACTGTGCAGTATGGCACTGCTCCTGGCAGAGAGGAGGCTGCACAGGGGCAGTAGAGTCTGAGCACTGTGCAGTATGACACTGCTCCTGGCAGAGAGGAGGCTGCACACGGGCAGTAGAGTCTGAGCACTGTGCAGTATGACACTGCTCCTGGCAGAGAGGAGGCTGCACAGGGGCAGTGGAGTTTGAGCACTGTGCAGTATGGTGCTGCTCCTAGCAGAGAGAAGGCTGCACAGGGGCAATAGAGTCTGAGCACTGTGCAGTAGGGCACTGCTCCTGGCAGAGAGGAGGCTGCACAGGGGCAGTAGAGTCTGAGCACTGTGCAGTATGACACTGCTCCTGGCAGAGAGGAGGCTGCACACGGGCAGTAGAGTCTGAGCACTGTGCAGTATGACACTGCTCCTGGCAGAGAGGAGGCTGCACAGGGGCAGTGGAGTTTGAGCACTGTGCAGTATGGTGCTGCTCCTAGCAGAGAGAAGGCTGCACAGGGGCAATAGAGTCTGAGCACTGTGCAGTAGGGCACTGCTCCTGGCAGAGAGGAGGCTGCACAGGGGCAGTAGAGTCTGAGCACTGTGCAGTATGACACTGCTCCTGGCAGAGAGGAGGCTGCACACGGGCAGTAGAGTCTGAGCACTTTGCAGAATGGCGCTGCTCCTGGCAGAGAGGAGGCTGCACAGGGGCAGTAGAGTTTGAGCACTGTGCAGTATGGCGCTGCTCCTAGCAGAGAGAAGGCTGCACAGGGGCAGTAGAGTCTGAGCACTGTGCAGAATGGCGCTGCTCCTGGCAGAGAAGAGGCTGCACAGAGGAAGTAGAGTCTGAGCACTGTGCAATATGGTGCTGCTCCTAGCAGAGAGGAGGCTGCAAATGGGCAGTAGAGTCTGAGCACTGTGCAGTATGGCGCTGCACATGGGCAGTAGAGTCTGAGCACTGTGCAGTATGGCGCTGCTCCTAGCAGAGAGGAGGCTGCACATGGGCAGTAGAGTCTGAGCACTGTGCAGTATGGCGCTGCTCCTAGAAAAGAGAAGGCTGCACATGGGCAGTAGAGTCTGAGCACTGTGCAGTATGGCGCTGCTCCTAGCAGAGAGGAGGCTGCACAGGGGCAGTGGAGTCTAAACACTATGCAGTATGGTGCTGCTCCTGGCAGAGAGGAGGCTGCACAGGGGCAGTGGAGTCTGAGCACTGTGCATTATGGTGCTGCTCCTAGCAGAGAGGAGGCTGCACACGGGCAGTAGAGTCTGAGCACTTTGCAGAATGGCGCTGCTCCTGGCAGAGAGGAGGCTGCACAGGGGCAGTAGAGTTTGAGCACTGTGCAGTATGGCGCTGCTCCTAGCAGAGAGAAGGCTGCACAGGGGCAGTAGAGTCTGAGCACTGTGCAGAATGGCGCTGCTCCTGGCAGAGAAGAGGCTGCACAGAGGAAGTAGAGTCTGAGCACTGTGCAATATGGTGCTGCTCCTAGCAGAGAGGAGGCTGCAAATGGGCAGTAGAGTCTGAGCACTGTGCAGTATGGCGCTGCACATGGGCAGTAGAGTCTGAGCACTGTGCAGTATGGTGCTACTCCTGGCAGAGAGGAGGCTGCACATGGGCAGTAGAGTCTGAGCACTGTGCAGTAGTGTGCTGCTCCTAGCAGAGAGGAGGCTGCACATGGGCAGTAGAGTCTGAGCACTGTGCAGTCACAGGTTGAGTATCCCTTATCCAAATTATTTCAAAAACCATACATTCCAGAAAGTTTTTTGCTAAAAACATACTGGGGACATCGGTAACAGAACCACTGGGGGCATTATATGTAACTGTCACTACTGGGGACATAATATGTAACTGGCACTACTGATGACATTATGGGGGACATTTACCAAAATGGATTCGTAGAAAAAAGGTGTATTCGTAGGGAGAAATACACCTTTTTTTTACGAATTTGTATTTTCGGGATTTACAATCCCAAAAATACAACAATTCGTAGTCCTAAAGATGGAACATTCGTATTTGTAGTTACAAATACGAATGTCTACACCATCGATAGGATACGACAGAAATCACCATTCAAAAGAATGGTGGTTTCTGATTTACTAAGCAGCCGTACTGACAATACGGCTGCTTAGTGGTGTGAAACACCCACGCAAATACGACAGGAAAATAGAACACCATTTTCCTGTTCTATTTGCGTTTTAGCCTGCACGGATCAGTCAGATCCGTGCAGGCTGCAGTGTAAAAAAATAGAAAAAATAAATAAATTAAAAAAAAAACGGCGTGGGGTCCCCCCCACAGCCGAAACCAGCACCAGGCTGAAGGAGCCGGGGCCGGTAATTAAAAATCCCCCCCCTCCAGGACTTACCTGACCAGGCTGAAGCCTGGTGCTGTCCCCGGTGACCCTGGAGCGGTGGTCACCGGGCTGATGGTATTGTGTAAAAAAAAGATAAACCATTGTTTTTTACTGTGGCACTACAAGTGCCAGCAAGCCTCCCCAGCAAGCTGGGACTTGGAGAACCACAAGTCCCAGCCTGCTGGGCATTAAAGGGCCCGCTGGCACTTGTAGTTCTACAGTTAAAAAAATAGTGCACAAAACACACTGACACACTTTTAAAATAAAACTTTATTACACACAAAGCCCACACATACTGATACTTACCTATCTTCTTCCCATAGGTCGCCCTGATGTCCTGTGTCGTCTTCGGGATCCATGTCGACGTCCTTCTTCATGTCGACGTCGCTGTCGGCGATGGTGTCCCCGTCCGGATCCGAAGAAATCCATTTGGGAAGCTGTGGAAGGAAACCATACTCACCTGTCCCAGCGCGACGTAGTCCAGGTAAGGGTCTTTGCAAAAAAATAAACCGACAGCCCCGAAACCAAACCGGACTCTGACGGAGACGCACGTGTGTTTATTTACATCGTGCGGCTCCGCCTCCCGAATGCCGCTATTGGCCGCCTTGCGGCCTAGCGGCTCCTGATTGGCCGCTAGGCCGCAAGGCGGCCAATAGCGGCATTCGGGAGGCGGAGCCGCACGATGTAAACACACCGTGTGTCTCCGTCGTGTCCGGTTTGGTTTCGGGGCTGTCGGTTTGTTTTTTTGCAAAGACCCTTACCTGGACTACGTCGCGCTGGGACAGGTGAGTATGGTTTCCTTCCACAGCTTCCCAAATGGATTTCTTCGGATCCGGACGGGGACACCATCGCCGACAGCGACGTCGACATGAAGAAGGACGTCGACATGGATCCCGAAGACGACACAGGACATCAGGGCGACCTATGGGAAGAAGATAGGTAAGTATCAGTATGTGTGGGCTTTGTGTGTAATAAAGTTTTATTTTAAAAGTGTGTCAGTGTGTTTTGTGCACTATTTTTTTAACTGTAGAACTACAAGTGCCAGCGGGCCCTTTAATGCCCAGCAGGCTGGGACTTGTGGTTCTCCAAGTCCCAGCTTGCTGGGGAGGCTTGCTGGCACTTGTAGTGCCACAGTAAAAAACAATGGTTTATCTATTTTTTACACAATACCATCAGCCCGGTGACCACCGCTCCAGGGTCACCGGGGACAGCACCAGGCTTCAGCCTGGTCAGGTAAGTCCTGGAGGGGGGGGACCCCTTTATTGGGGGGGTCCCCACTCCCCCAGGGCCCCTGGCCAGGCTGACTGGTCGGTAGGGAGAATGTTTTGGCCGCGGGACCTTATATTATAAGTGTCCCCCGGCTGTGACATTACCCTGCCGGCTGGTTGTGCCTGGGGCTGGTTCTTAAAATACGGGGGACCCCTACTCATTTTGTCCCCCGTATTTTGGGAACCAGCCCCGGACCTGGAGCCTGGGGCTGGTTGTTAAAAATCGGGGAACCCCTATTTGTCGGGTTCCCTGATTTTTAATTACCGGCCCCGGCTCCTTCAGCCTGGTGCTGGTTTCGGCTGTGGGGGGGACCCCACGCCGTTTTTTTTTTTATTTATTTATTTTTCTATTTTTTTTTACACCTTGCAGCCTGCACGGATCTGACTTGATCCGTGCAGACTGCTAGAAATAATTCGTATTAGCGGCCGTATATACGGCCGCTAATACGAATCATTACACCATCGGAGGGTTACAAAGCAGTCGTATCTGACTGCTTTGTAAATCCCCCTCCGGAACACGACTTTGCATACGACTTAAACAGTCGTATGCAGTCGTAGGGAAACAACCAATACGAAAAACTAGGTTTTTCATATTGGTAAATTTCCCCCTATATGTAACTGGCAATAAATATGTGCAAGACAATGATTGCTTGGCATTCAAATTCAGTGCCTGAAATTGTACACAAACTTTGTTTCATGTTTTGAAACCTTTGGTGGCATTTAATAGAATGCAAGTTTTTCAAAATTTTTGAAATCGCACCATATCGCCGCACATTGCACTTTTTCCGCATTTTTCCTGTGTAATTCGCATATTTAATGGGATGCCAGCGCCTAAAAAGTGCGATAAAGTGCGAAGAGATGCGATGTGGTGCGATATTATGACACATAAAAGTGCGATTTGTCCCGCCGGTCATGTGCGAGTTTAGGGCCAACCGGAGTGCGAATTACAAAACTGCCTCTGCATGACAAATAACCCCGTAACCAATTGGCCCACCTAAGTCCCCTACATTATGCATCACAGCCCCTATATAAAGGGGCACTGGCACCATTTTAATCTTTGATAGGGAGTAAGGAGATGGAGATGGAGAGGAGGTATGCTTGGCAGAGGAAGAGTGGCAGCAAGTGGTGGTGGCAGATTGAGCAGTGGCCCACCGACAGGCAGCAGCAGCGCAAGAGGAGCCAGGGGGAGAGGCAGCAGAGGAATGCTGACACCCAGCACATTCAGAGGGAGAGGCAGCAGTGTGGCAGGCAGCATGGCCACAGCAATGCCAGGCCCAGCCCGGACCCTGGAGGAGCAGGCCCAGCAGGAGGAGGTGGAGGATCCTCTTGCATTCCCATCCCATACCCTAACAAAGGACCTCTTCAATACACAGTCCCAGGAGGAGCTGCAGGAGGGCCACATCTCTGACCTCAACTGGCCTGAGGTGGATGAAGATGGAGGTGAGGAGGAGGAGGATGCTGAGACTGGCCAGGAGGAGGAGGGGGACATGGCCATAGAGGAGCTGGAGGAGGTAGAAAGTGGCCGCAAAGTGGCCGGAAGGTGCGTTTTTCTTATGAAGAAAATGCCACACTAGTCAGGGCAATTATCCCTGTATATGACAGGCTGCTGGACAAACATAGCAACCGAACCACTGCACAGCACAAGAGGGCCATGTGGAATGCCATAACACAGGCGGTCAACGCAGTCAGCAACCATAAACGTGTCGTCAGAAATGTCAAGAAACGTTTCAACGACATAAAAAGGCATAAAAAGGCCATTTGTGCACTTCACCAAAGTTAGTTTTGGGCCAATTCGCCCATCAGAACCTGGTCTGAAAAAAGTGCAATTTATAGACACCTCAAAAGTGTGATTTCCGTTTGCGCATGCCATTAAATAAGCGATTTGTATACTTTTCTGTGCAAAAACATATGAATGCGAAATAAATGCGATTTTTTTAGAAAGTGCGAATTATCGCACAAAAAATGCGAAATACTTCCCGTTGCGCACCCTATTAAATGGACGATTTGTGGAAAACATGCGAAAACGCCATTTTGTTTCCTATTTATCGCCAAAAATCCCAAATCGACCTCTATTAAATGTCACCCCTTGTTTCATGAACAAATAAAATATATTTGTGTGTATTTGATGTGTTCATACAACATAAATGCAAAATACCTCAAGATACATCATTGAAATATAAAAATATTCTGAAATACGTAATAATCCGTTATCTAAAGTTCTCCTGGTCCCGAGCATTTTGGATAAGGGATAGTCAACCTGTATATATCGGAATCCCAACTGCTAAATGCCCGACACATGGGGGTCTTCCCTGGTCGGAATGCCAGCATGCATACAGACCGTCTTCTCTGGTCGGAGTGCCAGCATGCATACAGACCGTCTTCTCTGGTCGGAGTGCCAGCATGCATACAGACCGTCTTCTCTGGTCGGAGTGCCAGCATGCATACAGACCGTCTTCTCTGGTCGGAGTGCCAGCATGCATACAGACCGTCTTCTCTGGTCGGAGTGCCAGCATTATACAGACCGTCTTCTCTGGTCGGAGTGCCAGCATTATACAGACCGTCTTCTTTGGTCGGAGTGCCAGCATGCATACAGACCGTCTTCTCTGGTCGGAGTGCCAGCATTATACAGACCGTCTTCTCTGGTCGGAGTGCCAGCATGCATACAGACCGTCTTCTCTGGTCGGAGTGCCAGCATTATACAGACCGTCTTCTCTGGTCGGAGTGCCAGCATTATACAGACTGTCTTCTCTGGTCGGAGTGCCAGCATGCATACAGACCGTCTTCTCTGGTCGGAGTGCCAGCATGCATACAGACCGTCTTCTCTGGTCGGAGTGCCAGCATGCATACAGACCGTCTTCTCTGGTCGGAGTGCCAGCATGCATACAGACCGTCTTCTCTGGTCGGAGTGCCAGCATGCATACAGACCGTCTTCTCTGGTCGGAGTGCCAGCATGCATACAGACTGTCTTCTCTGGTCGGAGTGCCAGCATGCATACAGACCGTCTTCTCTGGTCGGAGTGCCAGCATGCATACAGACCGTCTTCTCTGGTCGGAGTGCCAGCATGCATACAGACCGTCTTCTCTGGTCGGAGTGCCAGCATTATACAGACTGTCTTCTCTGGTCGGAGTGCCAGCATGCATACAGACCGTCTTCTCTGATCGGAGTGCCAGCATGCATACAGACCATCTTCTCTGGTCGGAGTGCCAGCATGCATACAGACTGTCTTCTCTGGTCGGAGTGCCAGCATGCATACAGACCGTCTTCTCTGGTCGGAGTGCCAGCATGCATACAGACCGTCTTCTCTGGTCGGAGTGCCAGCATGCATACAGGCCGTCTTCCCTGGTTGGAGTGCCAGCATGCATACAGACCGTCTTCTCTGGTCGGAGTGCCAGGATGCATACAGACCGTCTTCTCTGGTCGGAGTGCCAGCATGCATACAGGCCGTCTTCCCTGGTTGGAGTGCCAGCATGCATACAGACCGTCTTCTCTGGTCGGAGTGCCAGCATGCATACAGACCGTCTTCTCTGGTCGGAGTGCCAGCATGCATACAGACCGTCTTCTCTGGTCGGAGTGCCAGCATGCATACAGACCGTCTTCTCTGGTCGGAGTGCCAGCATGCATACAGACCGTCTTCTCTGGTCGGAGTGCCACCATGCATACAGACCGTCTTCTCTGGTCGGAGTGCCAGCATGCATACAGACCGTCTTCTCTGGTCGGAGTGCCAGCATTATACAGACCGTCTTCTCTGGTCGGAGTGCCAGCATGCATACAGGCCGTCTTCTCTGGTCGGAGTGCCAGCATGCATACAGACCGTCTTCTCTGGTCGGAGTGCCAGCATGCATACAGACTGTCTTCTCTGGTCGGAGTGCCAGCATTATACAGACTGTCTTCTCTGGTCGGAGTGCCAGCATGCATACAGACCGTCTTCTCTGGTCGGAGTGCCAGCATGCATACAGACCGTCTTCTCTGGTCGGAGTGCCAGCATGCATACAGACCGTCTTCTCTGGTCGGAGTGCCAGCATGCATACAGACCGTCTTCTCTGGTCGGAGTGCCAGCATGCATACAGACCGTCTTCTCTGGTCGGAGTGCCAGCATGCATACAGACCGTCTTCTCTGGTCGGAGTGCCAGCATGCATACAGACCGTCTTCTCTGGTCGGAGTGCCAGCATGCATACAGACCGTCTTCTCTGGTCGGAGTGCCAGCATGCATACAGACCGTCTTCTCTGGTCGGAGTGCCAGCATTATACAGACTGTCTTCTCTGGTCGGAGTGCCAGCATGCATACAGACCGTCTTCTCTGGTCGGATTGCCAGCATGCATACAGACCATCTTCTCTGGTCGGAGTGCCAGCATGCATACAGGCTGTCTTCTCTGGTCGGAGTGCCAGCATGCATACAGACCGTCTTCTCTGGTCGGAGTGCCAGCATGCATACAGACCGTCTTCTCTGGTCGGAGTGCGAGCATGCATACAGGCCGTCTTCCCTGGTTGGAGTGCCAGCATGCATACAGACCGTCTTCTCTGGTCGGAGTGCCAGGATGCATACAGACCGTCTTCTCTGGTCGGAGTGCCAGCATGCATACAGGCCGTCTTCCCTGGTTGGAGTGCCAGCATGCATACAGACCGTCTTCTCTGGTCGGAGTGCCAGCATGCATACAGACCGTCTTCTCTGGTCGGAGTGCCAGCATGCATACAGACCGTCTTCTCTGGTCGGAGTGCCAGCATGCATACAGACCGTCTTCTCTGGTCGGAGTGCCACCATGCATACAGACCGTCTTCTCTGGTCGGAGTGCCAGCATGCATACAGACCGTCTTCTCTGGTCGGAGTGCCAGCATTATACAGACCGTCTTCTCTGGTCGGAGTGCCAGCATGCATACAGGCCGTCTTCTCTGGTCGGAGTGCCAGCATGCATACAGACCGTCTTCTCTGGTCGGAGTGCCAGCATGCATACAGACTGTCTTCTCTGGTCGGAGTGCCAGCATTATACAGACTGTCTTCTCTGGTCGGAGTGCCAGCATGCATACAGACCGTCTTCTCTGGTCGGAGTGCCAGCATGCATACAGACCGTCTTCTCTGGTCGGAGTGCCAGCATGCATACAGACCGTCTTCTCTGGTTGGAGTGCCAGCATGCATACAGACCGTCTTCTCTGGTCGGAGTGCCAGCATTATACAGACCGTCTTCTCTGGTCGGAGTGCCAGCATGCATACAGACCGTCTTCTCTGGTCGGAGTGCCAGCATTATACAGACCGTCTTCTCTGGTCGGAGTGCCAGCATGCATACAGACCGTCTTCTCTGGTCGGAGTGCCAGCATTATACAGACTGTCTTCTCTGGTCGGAGTGCCAGCATTATACAGACCGTCTTCTCTGGTCGGAGTGCCAGCATGCATACAGACCGTCTTCTCTGGTCGGAGTGCCAGCATTATACAGACCGTCTTCTCTGGTCGGAGTGCCAGCATGCATACAGACTGTCTTCTCTGGTCGGAGTGCCAGCATGCATACAGACCGTCTTCTCTGGTCGGAGTGCCAGCATGCATACAGACCGTCTTCTCTGGTCGGAGTGCCAGCATGCATACAGACCGTCTTCTCTGGTCGGAGTGCCAGCATTATACAGACTGTCTTCTCTGGTCAGAGTGCCACCATGCATACAGGCCGTCTTCCCTGGTCGGAATGCCAGCATTATACAGACTGTCTTCTCTGGTCGGAGTGCCACCATGCATACAGGCCGTCTTCTCTGGTCGGAGTGCCAGCATGCATACAGACCGTCTTCTCTGGTCGGAGTGCCAGCATTATACAGACTGTCTTCTCTGGTCGGAGTGCCACCATGCATACAGGCCGTCTTCTCTGGTCGGAGTGCCAGCATCCATACAGACCGTCTTCTCTGGTCGGAGTGCCAGCATGCATACAGACCGTCTTCTCTGGTTGGAGTGCCAGCATGCATACAGACCGTCTTCTCTGGTCGGAGTGCCAGCATTATACAGACCGTCTTCTCTGGTCGGAGTGCCAGCATGCATACAGACCGTCTTCTCTGGTCGGAGTGCCAGCATTATACAGACCGTCTTCTCTGGTCGGAGTGCCAGCATGCATACAGACCGTCTTCTCTGGTCGGAGTGCCAGCATTATACAGACCGTCTTCTCTGGTCGGAGTGCCAGCATTATACAGACCGTCTTCTCTGGTCGGAGTGCCAGCATGCATACAGACCGTCTTCTCTGGTCGGAGTGCCAGCATTATACAGACCGTCTTCTCTGGTCGGAGTGCCAGCATGCATACAGACTGTCTTCTCTGGTCGGAGTGCCAGCATGCATACAGACTGTCTTCTCTGGTCGGAGTGCCAGCATGCATACAGACCGTCTTCTCTGGTCGGAGTGCCAGCATGCATACAGACCGTCTTCTCTGGTCGGAGTGCCAGCATGCATACAGACCGTCTTCTCTGGTCGGAGTGCCAGCATTATACAGACTGTCTTCTCTGGTCAGAGTGCCACCATGCATACAGGCCGTCTTCCCTGGTCGGAATGCCAGCATTATACAGACTGTCTTCTCTGGTCGGAGTGCCAGCATTATACAGACCGTCTTCTCTGGTCGGAGTGCCAGCATTATACAGACTGTCTTCTCTGGTCGGAGTGCCACCATGCATACAGGCCGTCTTCTCTGGTCGGAGTGCCAGCATCCATACAGACCGTCTTCTCTGGTCGGAGTGCCAGCATGCATACAGACCGTCTTCTCTGGTTGGAGTGCCAGCATGCATACAGACCGTCTTCTCTGGTCGGAGTGCCAGCATTATACAGACCGTCTTCTCTGGTCGGAGTGCCAGCATGCATACAGACCGTCTTCTCTGGTCGGAGTGCCAGCATTATACAGACCGTCTTCTCTGGTCGGAGTGCCAGCATGCATACAGACCGTCTTCTCTGGTCGGAGTGCCAGCATTATACAGACCGTCTTCTCTGGTCGGAGTGCCAGCATTATACAGACCGTCTTCTCTGGTCGGAGTGCCAGCATGCATACAGACCGTCTTCTCTGGTCGGAGTGCCAGCATTATACAGACCGTCTTCTCTGGTCGGAGTGCCAGCATGCATACAGACTGTCTTCTCTGGTCGGAGTGCCAGCATGCATACAGACCGTCTTCTCTGGTCGGAGTGCCAGCATGCATACAGACCGTCTTCTCTGGTCGGAGTGCCAGCATGCATACAGACCGTCTTCTCTGGTCGGAGTGCCAGCATTATACAGACTGTCTTCTCTGGTCAGAGTGCCACCATGCATACAGGCCGTCTTCCCTGGTCGGAATGCCAGCATTATACAGACTGTCTTCTCTGGTCGGAGTGCCACCATGCATACAGGCCGTCTTCTCTGGTCGGAGTGCCAGCATGCATACAGACCGTCTTCTCTGGTCGGAGTGCCAGCATTATACAGACTGTCTTCTCTGGTCGGAGTGCCACCATGCATACAGGCCGTCTTCTCTGGTCGGAGTGCCAGCATGCATACAGACCGTCTTCTCTGGTCGGAGTGCCAGCATTATACAGACCGTCTTCTCTGGTCAGAGTTCCAGCATGCATACAGACTGTCTTCTCTGGTCGGAGTGCCAGCATTATACAGACCGTCTTCTCTGGTCGGAGTGCCAGCATGCATACAGACCGTCTTCTCTGGTCGGAATGCCAGCATGCATACAGACCGTCTTCTCTGGTCGGAGTGCCAGCATGCATACAGACCGTCTTCTCTGGTCGGAGTGCCAGCATGCATACAGACCGTCTTCTCTGGTTGGAGTGCCAGCATGCATACAGACCGTCTTCTCTGGTCGGAGTGCCAGCATTATACAGACCGTCTTCTCTGGTCGGAGTGCCAGCATGCATACAGACCGTCTTCTCTGGTCGGAGTGCCAGCATGCATACAGACCGTCTTCTCTGGTCGGAGTGCCAGCATGCATACAGACCGTCTTCTCTGGTCGGAGTGCCAGCATGCATACAGACCGTCTTCTCTGGTCGGAGTGCCAGCATTATACAGACCGTCTTCTCTGGTCGGAGTGCCAGCATGCATACAGACCGTCTTCTCTGGTCGGAGTGCCAGCATTATACAGACTGTCTTCTCTGGTCGGAGTGCCAGCATTATACAGACTGTCTTCTCTGGTCGGAGTGCCAGCATTATACAGACCGTCTTCTCTGGTCGGAGTGCCAGCATGCATACAGACCGTCTTCTCTGGTCGGAGTGCCAGCATTATACAGACCGTCTTCTCTGGTCGGAGTGCCAGCATGCATACAGACTGTCTTCTCTGGTCGGAGTGCCAGCATGCATACAGACCGTCTTCTCTGGTCGGAGTGCCAGCATGCATACAGACCGTCTTCTCTGGTCGGAGTGCCAGCATGCATACAGACCGTCTTCTCTGGTCGGAGTGCCAGCATGCATACAGACCGTCTTCTCTGGTCGGAGTGCCAGCATGCATACAGACCGTCTTCTCTGGTCGGAGTGCCAGCATGCATACAGACCGTCTTCTCTGGTCGGAGTGCCAGCATTATACAGACTGTCTTCTCTGGTCAGAGTGCCACCATGCATACAGGCCGTCTTCCCTGGTCGGAATGCCAGCATTATACAGACTGTCTTCTCTGGTCGGAGTGCCACCATGCATACAGGCCGTCTTCTCTGGTCGGAGTGCCAGCATGCATACAGACCGTCTTCTCTGGTCGGAGTGCCAGCATTATACAGACTGTCTTCTCTGGTCGGAGTGCCACCATGCATACAGGCCGTCTTCTCTGGTCGGAGTGCCAGCATGCATACAGACCGTCTTCTCTGGTCGGAGTGCCAGCATTATACAGACCGTCTTCTCTGGTCGGAGTTCCAGCATGCATACAGACTGTCTTCTCTGGTCGGAGTGCCAGCATTATACAGACCGTCTTCTCTGGTCGGAGTGCCAGCATGCATACAGACCGTCTTCTCTGGTCGGAATGCCAGCATGCATACAGACCGTCTTCTCTGGTCGGAGTGCCAGCATGCATACAGACCGTCTTCTCTGGTCGGAGTGCCAGCATGCATACAGACCGTCTTCTCTGGTTGGAGTGCCAGCATGCATACAGACCGTCTTCTCTGGTCGGAGTGCCAGCATTATACAGACCGTCTTCTCTGGTCGGAGTGCCAGCATGCATACAGACCGTCTTCTCTGGTCGGAGTGCCAGCATGCATACAGACCGTCTTCTCTGGTCGGAGTGCCAGCATGCATACAGACCGTCTTCTCTGGTCGGAGTGCCAGCATGCATACAGACCGTCTTCTCTGGTCGGAGTGCCAGCATTATACAGACCGTCTTCTCTGGTCGGAGTGCCAGCATGCATACAGACCGTCTTCTCTGGTCGGAGTGCCAGCATTATACAGACTGTCTTCTCTGGTCGGAGTGCCAGCATTATACAGACTGTCTTCTCTGGTCGGAGTGCCAGCATTATACAGACCGTCTTCTCTGGTCGGAGTGCCAGCATGCATACAGACCGTCTTCTCTGGTCGGAGTGCCAGCATTATACAGACCGTCTTCTCTGGTCGGAGTGCCAGCATGCATACAGACTGTCTTCTCTGGTCGGAGTGCCAGCATGCATACAGACCGTCTTCTCTGGTCGGAGTGCCAGCATGCATACAGACCGTCTTCTCTGGTCGGAGTGCCAGCATGCATACAGACCGTCTTCTCTGGTCGGAGTGCCAGCATGCATACAGACCGTCTTCTCTGGTCGGAGTGCCAGCATGCATACAGACCGTCTTCTCTGGTCGGAGTGCCAGCATGCATACAGACCGTCTTCTCTGGTCGGAGTGCCAGCATTATACAGACCGTCTTCTCTGGTCGGAGTGCCAGCATGCATACAGACCGTCTTCTCTGGTCGGAGTGCCAGCATTATACAGACCGTCTTCTCTGGTCGGAGTGCCAGCATGCATACAGACTGTCTTCTCTGGTCGGAGTGCCAGCATGCATACAGACCGTCTTCTCTGGTCGGAGTGCCAGCATGCATACAGACCGTCTTCTCTGGTCGGAGTGCCAGCATTATACAGACTGTCTTCTCTGGTCGGAGTGCCAGCATTATACAGACTGTCTTCTCTGGTCGGAGTGCCAGCATTATACAGACCGTCTTCTCTGGTCGGAGTGCCAGCATGCATACAGACCGTCTTCTCTGGTCGGAGTGCCAGCATTATACAGACCGTCTTCTCTGGTCGGAGTGCCAGCATGCATACAGACTGTCTTCTCTGGTCGGAGTGCCAGCATGCATACAGACCGTCTTCTCTGGTCGGAGTGCCAGCATGCATACAGACCGTCTTCTCTGGTCGGAGTGCCAGCATGCATACAGACCGTCTTCTCTGGTCGGAGTGCCAGCATGCATACAGACCGTCTTCTCTGGTCGGAGTGCCAGCATGCATACAGACCGTCTTCTCTGGTCGGAGTGCCAGCATGCATACAGACCGTCTTCTCTGGTCGGAGTGCCAGCATTATACAGACCGTCTTCTCTGGTCGGAGTGCCAGCATGCATACAGACCGTCTTCTCTGGTCGGAGTGCCAGCATTATACAGACTGTCTTCTCTGGTCGGAGTGCCAGCATTATACAGACTGTCTTCTCTGGTCGGAGTGCCAGCATTATACAGACCGTCTTCTCTGGTCGGAGTGCCAGCATTATACAGACCGTCTTCTCTGGTCGGAGTGCCAGCATTATACAGACCGTCTTCTCTGGTCGGAGTGCCAGCATGCATACAGACCGTCTTCTCTGGTCGGAGTGCCAGCATGCATACAGACCGTCTTCTCTGGTCGGAGTGCCAGCATGCATACAGACCGTCTTCTCTGGTCGGAGTGCCAGCATTATACAGACCGTCTTCTCTGGTCGGAGTGCCAGCATTATACAGACCGTCTTCTCTGGTCGGAGTGCCAGCATTATACAGACTGTCTTCTCCCGTCGGAGTGCCAGCATTATACAGACTGTCTTCTCTGGTCGGAGTGCCAGCATTATACAGACCGTCTTCTCTGGTCGGAGTGCCAGCATGCATACAGACCGTCTTCTCTGGTCGGAGTGCCACCATGCATACAGACCGTCTTCTCTGGTCGGAGTGCCAGCATGCATACAGACCGTCTTCTCTGGTCGGAGTGCCAGCATTATACAGACCGTCTTCTCTGGTCGGAGTGCCAGCATGCATACAGGCCGTCTTCTCTGGTCGGAGTGCCAGCATGCATACAGACCGTCTTCTCTGGTCGGAGTGCCAGCATGCATACAGACTGTCTTCTCTGGTCGGAGTGCCAGCATTATACAGACCGTCTTCTCTGGTCGGAGTGCCAGCATGCATACAGGCCGTCTTCTCTGGTCGGAGTGCCAGCATGCATACAGACCGTCTTCTCTGGTCGGAGTGCCAGCATGCATACAGACTGTCTTCTCTGGTCGGAGTGCCAGCATTATACAGACTGTCTTCTCTGGTCGGAGTGCCAGCATGCATACAGACCGTCTTCTCTGGTCGGAGTGCCAGCATGCATACAGACCGTCTTCTCTGGTCGGAGTGCCAGCATGCATACAGACCGTCTTCTCTGGTTGGAGTGCCAGCATGCATACAGACCGTCTTCTCTGGTCGGAGTGCCAGCATTATACAGACCGTCTTCTCTGGTCGGAGTGCCAGCATGCATACAGACCGTCTTCTCTGGTCGGAGTGCCAGCATTATACAGACCGTCTTCTCTGGTCGGAGTGCCAGCATGCATACAGACCGTCTTCTCTGGTCGGAGTGCCAGCATTATACAGACTGTCTTCTCTGGTCGGAGTGCCACCATGCATACAGGCCGTCTTCTCTGGTCGGAGTGCCAGCATGCATACAGACCGTCTTCTCTGGTCGGAGTGCCAGCATTATACAGACCGTCTTCTCTGGTCAGAGTTCCAGCATGCATACAGACTGTCTTCTCTGGTCGGAGTGCCAGCATTATACAGACCGTCTTCTCTGGTCGGAGTGCCAGCATGCATACAGACCGTCTTCTCTGGTCGGAATGCCAGCATGCATACAGACCGTCTTCTCTGGTCGGAGTGCCAGCATGCATACAGACCGTCTTCTCTGGTCGGAGTGCCAGCATGCATACAGACCGTCTTCTCTGGTTGGAGTGCCAGCATGCATACAGACCGTCTTCTCTGGTCGGAGTGCCAGCATTATACAGACCGTCTTCTCTGGTCGGAGTGCCAGCATGCATACAGACCGTCTTCTCTGGTCGGAGTGCCAGCATGCATACAGACCGTCTTCTCTGGTCGGAGTGCCAGCATGCATACAGACCGTCTTCTCTGGTCGGAGTGCCAGCATGCATACAGACCGTCTTCTCTGGTCGGAGTGCCAGCATTATACAGACCGTCTTCTCTGGTCGGAGTGCCAGCATGCATACAGACCGTCTTCTCTGGTCGGAGTGCCAGCATTATACAGACTGTCTTCTCTGGTCGGAGTGCCAGCATTATACAGACTGTCTTCTCTGGTCGGAGTGCCAGCATTATACAGACCGTCTTCTCTGGTCGGAGTGCCAGCATGCATACAGACCGTCTTCTCTGGTCGGAGTGCCAGCATTATACAGACCGTCTTCTCTGGTCGGAGTGCCAGCATGCATACAGACTGTCTTCTCTGGTCGGAGTGCCAGCATGCATACAGACCGTCTTCTCTGGTCGGAGTGCCAGCATGCATACAGACCGTCTTCTCTGGTCGGAGTGCCAGCATGCATACAGACCGTCTTCTCTGGTCGGAGTGCCAGCATGCATACAGACCGTCTTCTCTGGTCGGAGTGCCAGCATGCATACAGACCGTCTTCTCTGGTCGGAGTGCCAGCATGCATACAGACCGTCTTCTCTGGTCGGAGTGCCAGCATTATACAGACTGTCTTCTCTGGTCAGAGTGCCACCATGCATACAGGCCGTCTTCCCTGGTCGGAATGCCAGCATTATACAGACTGTCTTCTCTGGTCGGAGTGCCACCATGCATACAGGCCGTCTTCTCTGGTCGGAGTGCCAGCATGCATACAGACCGTCTTCTCTGGTCGGAGTGCCAGCATTATACAGACTGTCTTCTCTGGTCGGAGTGCCACCATGCATACAGGCCGTCTTCTCTGGTCGGAGTGCCAGCATGCATACAGACCGTCTTCTCTGGTCGGAGTGCCAGCATTATACAGACCGTCTTCTCTGGTCGGAGTTCCAGCATGCATACAGACTGTCTTCTCTGGTCGGAGTGCCAGCATTATACAGACCGTCTTCTCTGGTCGGAGTGCCAGCATGCATACAGACCGTCTTCTCTGGTCGGAATGCCAGCATGCATACAGACCGTCTTCTCTGGTCGGAGTGCCAGCATGCATACAGACCGTCTTCTCTGGTCGGAGTGCCAGCATGCATACAGACCGTCTTCTCTGGTTGGAGTGCCAGCATGCATACAGACCGTCTTCTCTGGTCGGAGTGCCAGCATTATACAGACCGTCTTCTCTGGTCGGAGTGCCAGCATGCATACAGACCGTCTTCTCTGGTCGGAGTGCCAGCATGCATACAGACCGTCTTCTCTGGTCGGAGTGCCAGCATGCATACAGACCGTCTTCTCTGGTCGGAGTGCCAGCATGCATACAGACCGTCTTCTCTGGTCGGAGTGCCAGCATTATACAGACCGTCTTCTCTGGTCGGAGTGCCAGCATGCATACAGACCGTCTTCTCTGGTCGGAGTGCCAGCATTATACAGACTGTCTTCTCTGGTCGGAGTGCCAGCATTATACAGACTGTCTTCTCTGGTCGGAGTGCCAGCATTATACAGACCGTCTTCTCTGGTCGGAGTGCCAGCATGCATACAGACCGTCTTCTCTGGTCGGAGTGCCAGCATTATACAGACCGTCTTCTCTGGTCGGAGTGCCAGCATGCATACAGACTGTCTTCTCTGGTCGGAGTGCCAGCATGCATACAGACCGTCTTCTCTGGTCGGAGTGCCAGCATGCATACAGACCGTCTTCTCTGGTCGGAGTGCCAGCATGCATACAGACCGTCTTCTCTGGTCGGAGTGCCAGCATGCATACAGACCGTCTTCTCTGGTCGGAGTGCCAGCATGCATACAGACCGTCTTCTCTGGTCGGAGTGCCAGCATGCATACAGACCGTCTTCTCTGGTCGGAGTGCCAGCATTATACAGACCGTCTTCTCTGGTCGGAGTGCCAGCATGCATACAGACCGTCTTCTCTGGTCGGAGTGCCAGCATTATACAGACCGTCTTCTCTGGTCGGAGTGCCAGCATGCATACAGACTGTCTTCTCTGGTCGGAGTGCCAGCATGCATACAGACCGTCTTCTCTGGTCGGAGTGCCAGCATGCATACAGACCGTCTTCTCTGGTCGGAGTGCCAGCATTATACAGACTGTCTTCTCTGGTCGGAGTGCCAGCATTATACAGACTGTCTTCTCTGGTCGGAGTGCCAGCATTATACAGACCGTCTTCTCTGGTCGGAGTGCCAGCATGCATACAGACCGTCTTCTCTGGTCGGAGTGCCAGCATTATACAGACCGTCTTCTCTGGTCGGAGTGCCAGCATGCATACAGACTGTCTTCTCTGGTCGGAGTGCCAGCATGCATACAGACCGTCTTCTCTGGTCGGAGTGCCAGCATGCATACAGACCGTCTTCTCTGGTCGGAGTGCCAGCATGCATACAGACCGTCTTCTCTGGTCGGAGTGCCAGCATGCATACAGACCGTCTTCTCTGGTCGGAGTGCCAGCATGCATACAGACCGTCTTCTCTGGTCGGAGTGCCAGCATGCATACAGACCGTCTTCTCTGGTCGGAGTGCCAGCATTATACAGACCGTCTTCTCTGGTCGGAGTGCCAGCATGCATACAGACCGTCTTCTCTGGTCGGAGTGCCAGCATTATACAGACTGTCTTCTCTGGTCGGAGTGCCAGCATTATACAGACTGTCTTCTCTGGTCGGAGTGCCAGCATTATACAGACCGTCTTCTCTGGTCGGAGTGCCAGCATTATACAGACCGTCTTCTCTGGTCGGAGTGCCAGCATTATACAGACCGTCTTCTCTGGTCGGAGTGCCAGCATGCATACAGACCGTCTTCTCTGGTCGGAGTGCCAGCATGCATACAGACCGTCTTCTCTGGTCGGAGTGCCAGCATGCATACAGACCGTCTTCTCTGGTCGGAGTGCCAGCATTATACAGACCGTCTTCTCTGGTCGGAGTGCCAGCATTATACAGACCGTCTTCTCTGGTCGGAGTGCCAGCATTATACAGACTGTCTTCTCCCGTCGGAGTGCCAGCATTATACAGACTGTCTTCTCTGGTCGGAGTGCCAGCATTATACAGACCGTCTTCTCTGGTCGGAGTGCCAGCATGCATACAGACCGTCTTCTCTGGTCGGAGTGCCACCATGCATACAGACCGTCTTCTCTGGTCGGAGTGCCAGCATGCATACAGACCGTCTTCTCTGGTCGGAGTGCCAGCATTATACAGACCGTCTTCTCTGGTCGGAGTGCCAGCATGCATACAGGCCGTCTTCTCTGGTCGGAGTGCCAGCATGCATACAGACCGTCTTCTCTGGTCGGAGTGCCAGCATGCATACAGACTGTCTTCTCTGGTCGGAGTGCCAGCATTATACAGACCGTCTTCTCTGGTCGGAGTGCCAGCATGCATACAGGCCGTCTTCTCTGGTCGGAGTGCCAGCATGCATACAGACCGTCTTCTCTGGTCGGAGTGCCAGCATGCATACAGACTGTCTTCTCTGGTCGGAGTGCCAGCATTATACAGACTGTCTTCTCTGGTCGGAGTGCCAGCATGCATACAGACCGTCTTCTCTGGTCGGAGTGCCAGCATGCATACAGACCGTCTTCTCTGGTCGGAGTGCCAGCATGCATACAGACCGTCTTCTCTGGTTGGAGTGCCAGCATGCATACAGACCGTCTTCTCTGGTCGGAGTGCCAGCATTATACAGACCGTCTTCTCTGGTCGGAGTGCCAGCATGCATACAGACCGTCTTCTCTGGTCGGAGTGCCAGCATTATACAGACCGTCTTCTCTGGTCGGAGTGCCAGCATGCATACAGACCGTCTTCTCTGGTCGGAGTGCCAGCATTATACAGACTGTCTTCTCTGGTCGGAGTGCCAGCATTATACAGACCGTCTTCTCTGGTCGGAGTGCCAGCATGCATACAGACCGTCTTCTCTGGTCGGAGTGCCAGCATTATACAGACCGTCTTCTCTGGTCGGAGTGCCAGCATGCATACAGACTGTCTTCTCTGGTCGGAGTGCCAGCATGCATACAGACCGTCTTCTCTGGTCGGAGTGCCAGCATGCATACAGACCGTCTTCTCTGGTCGGAGTGCCAGCATGCATACAGACCGTCTTCTCTGGTCGGAGTGCCAGCATTATACAGACTGTCTTCTCTGGTCGGAGTGCCAGCATGCATACAGACCGTCTTCTCTGGTCGGAGTGCCAGCATGCATACAGACCGTCTTCTCTGGTCGGAGTGCTAGCATTATACAGACCGTCTTCTCTGGTCGGAGTGCCAGCATGCATACAGACCGTCTTCTCTGGTCGGAGTGCCAGCATTATACAGACTGTCTTCTCTGGTCGGAGTGCCAGCATTATACAGACTGTCTTCTCTGGTCGGAGTGCCAGCATTATACAGACCGTCTTCTCTGGTCGGAGTGCCAGCATGCATACAGACCGTCTTCTCTGGTCGGAGTGCCAGCATTATACAGACCGTCTTCTCTGGTCGGATTGCCAGCATGCATACAGACTGTCTTCTCTGGTCGGAGTGCCAGCATGCATACAGACCGTCTTCTCTGGTCGGAGTGCCAGCATGCATACAGACCGTCTTCTCTGGTCGGAGTGCCAGCATGCATACAGACCGTCTTCTCTGGTCGGAGTGCCAGCATTATACAGACCGTCTTCTCTGGTCGGAGTGCCAGCATGCATACAGACCGTCTTCTCTGGTCGGAGTGCCAGCATTATACAGACTGTCTTCTCTGGTCGGAGTGCCAGCATTATACAGACCGTCTTCTCTGGTCGGAGTGCCAGCATGCATACAGACCGTCTTCTCTGGTCGGAGTGCCAGCATTATACAGACCGTCTTCTCTGGTCGGAGTGCCAGCATGCATACAGACTGTCTTCTCTGGTCGGAGTGCCAGCATGCATACAGACCGTCTTCTCTGGTCGGAGTGCCAGCATGCATACAGACCGTCTTCTCTGGTCGGAGTGCCAGCATGCATACAGACCGTCTTCTCTGGTCGGAGTGCCAGCATTATACAGACTGTCTTCTCTGGTCAGAGTGCCACCATGCATACAGGCCGTCTTCCCTGGTCGGAATGCCAGCATTATACAGACTGTCTTCTCTGGTCGGAGTGCCACCATGCATACAGGCCGTCTTCTCTGGTCGGAGTGCCAGCATGCATACAGACCGTCTTCTCTGGTCGGAGTGCCAGCATTATACAGACTGTCTTCTCTGGTCGGAGTGCCACCATGCATACAGGCCGTCTTCTCTGGTCGGAGTGCCAGCATGCATACAGACCGTCTTCTCTGGTCGGAGTGCCAGCATTATACAGACCGTCTTCTCTGGTCGGAGTTCCAGCATGCATACAGACTGTCTTCTCTGGTCGGAGTGCCAGCATTATACAGACCGTCTTCTCTGGTCGGAGTGCCAGCATGCATACAGACCGTCTTCTCTGGTCGGAATGCCAGCATGCATACAGACCGTCTTCTCTGGTCGGAGTGCCAGCATGCATACAGACCGTCTTCTCTGGTCGGAGTGCCAGCATGCATACAGACCGTCTTCTCTGGTTGGAGTGCCAGCATGCATACAGACCGTCTTCTCTGGTCGGAGTGCCAGCATTATACAGACTGTCTTCTCTGGTCGGAGTGCCAGCATGCATACAGACCGTCTTCTCTGGTCGGAGTGCCAGCATGCATACAGACCGTCTTCTCTGGTCGGAGTGCCAGCATGCATACAGACCGTCTTCTCTGGTCGGAGTGCCAGCATGCATACAGACCGTCTTCTCTGGTCGGAGTGCCAGCATTATACAGACCTTCTTCTCTGGTCGGAGTGCCAGCATGCATACAGACCGTCTTCTCTGGTCGGAGTGCCAGCATTATACAGACTGTCTTCTCTGGTCGGAGTGCCAGCATTATACAGACTGTCTTCTCTGGTCGGAGTGCCAGCATTATACAGACCGTCTTCTCTGGTCGGAGTGCCAGCATGCATACAGACCGTCTTCTCTGGTCGGAGTGCCAGCATTATACAGACCGTCTTCTCTGGTCGGAGTGCCAGCATGCATACAGACTGTCTTCTCTGGTCGGAGTGCCAGCATGCATACAGACCGTCTTCTCTGGTCGGAGTGCCAGCATGCATACAGACCGTCTTCTCTGGTCGGAGTGCCAGCATGCATACAGACCGTCTTCTCTGGTCGGAGTGCCAGCATTATACAGACTGTCTTCTCTGGTCAGAGTGCCAGCATGCATACAGGCCGTCTTCCCTGGTTGGAATGCCAGCATTATACAGACTGTCTTCTCTGGTCGGAGTGCCACCATGCATACAGGCCGTCTTCTCTGGTCGGAGTGCCAGCATGCATACAGACCGTCTTCTCTGGTCGGAGTGCCAGCATTATACAGACTGTCTTCTCTGGTCGGAGTGCCACCATGCATACAGGCCGTCTTCTCTGGTCGGAGTGCCAGCATGCATACAGACCGTCTTCTCTGGTCGGAGTGCCAGCATTATACAGACCGTCTTCTCTGGTCGGAGTTCCAGCATGCATACAGACTGTCTTCTCTGGTCGGAGTGCCAGCATTATACAGACCGTCTTCTCTGGTCGGAGTGCCAGCATGCATACAGACCGTCTTCTCTGGTCGGAATGCCAGCATGCATACAGACCGTCTTCTCTGGTCGGAGTGCCAGCATGCATACAGACCGTCTTCTCTGGTCGGAGTGCCAGCATGCATACAGACCGTCTTCTCTGGTTGGAGTGCCAGCATGCATACAGACCGTCTTCTCTGGTTGGAGTGCCAGCATTATACAGACTGTCTTCTCTGGTCGGAGTGCCAGCATGCATACAGACCGTCTTCTCTGGTCGGAGTGCCAGCATGCATACAGACCGTCTTCTCTGGTCGGAGTGCCAGCATGCATACAGACCGTCTTCTCTGGTCGGAGTGCCACCATGCATACAGGCCGTCTTCTCTGGTCGGAGTGCCAGCATGCATACAGACCGTCTTCTCTGGTCGGAGTGCCAGCATGCATACAGACCGTCTTCTCTGGTCGGAGTGCCAGCATGCATACAGACTGTCTTCTCTGGTCGGAGTGCCAGCATTATACAGACTGTCTTCTCTGGTCGGAGTGCCAGCATGCATACAGACCGTCTTCTCTGGTCGGAGTGCCAGCATGCATACAGACCGTCTTCTCTGGTCGGAGTGCCAGCATGCATACAGACCATCTTCTCTGGTCGGAGTGCCAGCATGCATACAGACCGTCTTCTCTGGTCGGAGTGCCAGCATTATACAGACCGTCTTCTCTGGTCGGAGTGCCAGCATGCATACAGACCCCGTCTTCTCTGGTCGGAGTGCCAGCATTATACAGACCGTCTTCTCTGGTCGGAGTGCCAGCATGCATACAGACCATTGGAATCCGGATTTGTCGGCTCGGAATACCACACCCACTAAGAGTAGGTGTAAACATATAAACCAATATTTGCTACCGGTGCTAAACACGATCAGAAGCAAAGCTCACGTAGTTGCAGTAATTATTGTTTCCACCTCTTTTGCAATTTAGATTTTTCATTATTTTTTCCGGTACTTATGTAATATCTGGGCTCCCGTTTTTCTTATGAGACCGCGTCCCCTCGCGGGGCTCGCTGCGCTCGCCACGCTTCGGGCATGGTGGCTCGCTGCGCTCGCCACACTATATAAAATCAACTCCATGCGTAGTTGGATAGTAGGGGTATGAAAAAATCGGGAGCATTTAACATGGAAGCCCAGATAATACATAAGTACCTTTTTTCCAGTCCTTAAAATAGCCATCCTGTATATGTGATTTATGGATTCTGGAATAATTCACAGTATAACTCTCTAGAACATCTGCTGGTAGATTATCCAAGTGATCGATCCCCATTGCCATAGATTCCTGCAGCTGTAGACAGAGAGTTATTTAAGTCTCGCTATAAATGCTGAGGACAATGCATCTTCTCCCTGCACCTGGGCCTGCATCGTGTACATTGCCTGGCTCCTACTACCACATGAGATAAGGCTGTGGCCCCTCTGTGAGTCCACGGGCGAAATGTTATAGGGAGCGATTTTTGGACATGTTTAAAAATCGCACCAAATCGCATGTGCAAAAATCGAATTTGCGTCAAAAAAGTGCAATATGGTGCGATTTAGTGCGATTTTTAGACTTGAAAATGTGCGCATTTTAAGTCATGCAATTTTGTGTAAAAAAAAAAAAAAAATCAGCGTGGGGTCCCTCCTCCTGAGCATAACCAGCTCCGGGCTCAAAGAGCTGGTCCTGGTTTCTTAAAATCACAGAGCCAAACATGTTGGGGTTCCCTGGATTTTACAAAACCAGCACCAAGCTCAAGGGCCGGTCCTGGTTCCCAAAATACGGGCGAGAAAATGACTAGGGGTCCCCCTTATTTTAAGAACCAGCACCGAGCCCAACCAGCCAGCAGGGTAATGCCACAGCCTGGGGGAGACTTTTTATACAAGTTCCCCCAGCCAAAGCATTTATCGGCGGGGTGATGTCCTACACACAGCGGGGTGATGTCCTACACACAGCGGGGTGATGTCGTACACACAGCGGGGTCATGTCCTACACACAGCGGGGTCATGTCCTACACACAGCGGGGTCATGTCCTACACACAGCGGGGTCATGTCACAAACACAGCGGGGTCATGTCACACACACAGCGGGGTCATGTCACACACACAGCGGAGAACGATGACTTTGGTGATGTGACAATTATATTTTTAGAAAAAAAAATTAACAAAATCCAAACACGAAATAAGACCAAAAGGGAATCTCCTTTTTTTTCAGCAGCCACTAAAATGTCAACAGACATTAGTTATAGACTAGGAGAATTATTTGGTTTCCGCGCTTGATATGCTAAGCAGCTCCTATGGGTTTGCAATACTTGGGTTTCTGTTAAGAGCGCTAAAAATGGTGATTTTTGTTTACTGGAGGTATAATGAAAAAGGGAGGAGAGTAGGGCTGTACATAAAAATGTAAATATAAAAATATATATAAATGTTGGGGATGAAATTATTGATAAGTGGTACCTGTAAGGAAGGAAAAAGGTTAGTAAAAATGTTTAAGCCCTTCTGGGGAAAACTTGAATTTTTTTGTAAGATTGCCGTTTGTGTGTTTCCGTTGAAGCGCTGTCCCTATCTAACCCTGCAATGAAGATGGTACCTTTTCGCCGCTTCTTCCGGCTTTCCTGCGGTGTCAACTGGAGGGCTTCTAAGCGCAAAGACTATCTGAGTGATAGCCGTTTGCGCTGATGCTCCGTCCGTGGCGTGTAGACCGGAAGTTGGCGGAAGGCTTGTATTGCGGCTGCGGGTGTAGGGGACGGCTTCTCCGGTGGTAGTCTCTGTAAGGCTCCAACGCGTTTCGTACGCCAAGCGTACTTTTTCAAGGATAAAAGATTCTGCCAACTCTGTGGCTATTTATAGGGAAAAAACTTTAATGGTAAAACGGAAGTAACATTCCGGAAGGAGGGTGAAAGTGGTGGGAATCGCGTGCTTTTCTAAACTGCTGACTCCATCTTGGATTTTGATGTTGGTTACTTGATCCACCTTGGTTTTAATTTCGTTTGTATTTCGATATTCTGTTGCCAGCAGCTGCAGAGGACTCTGCAGCTGCTGGCAACAGAATATCGAAATACAAACGAAATTAAAACCAAGGTGGATCAAGTAACCAACATCAAAATCCAAGATGGAGTCAGCAGTTTAGAAAAGCACGCGATTCCCACCACTTTCACCCTCCTTCCGGAATGTTACTTCCGTTTTACCATTAAAGTTTTTTCCCTATAAATAGCCACAGAGTTGGCAGAATCTTTTATCCTTGAAAAAGTACGCTTGGCGTACGAAACGCGTTGGAGCCTTACAGAGACTACCACCGGAGAAGCCGTCCCCTACACCCGCAGCCGCAATACAAGCCTTCCGCCAACTTCCGGGCTACACGCCACGGACGGAGCATCAGCGCAAACGGCTATCACTCAGATAGTCTTTGCGCTTAGAAGCCCTCCAGTTGACACCGCAGGAAAGCCGGAAGAAGCGGCGAAAAGGTACCATCTTCATTGCAGGGTTAGATAGGGACAGCGCTTCAACGGAAACACACAAACGGCAATCTTACAAAAAAATTCAAGTTTTCCCCAGAAGGGCTTAAACATTTTTACTAACCTTTTTCCTTCCTTACAGGTACCACTTATCAATAATTTCATCCCCAACATTTATATATATTTTTATATTTACATTTTTATGTACAGCCCTACTCTCCTCCCTTTTTCATTATACCTCCAGTAAACAAAAATCACCATTTTTAGCGCTCTTAACAGAAACCCAAAAATTAGTTATAGACTGACAGGTCAACATACACAAAGTCACCACTGAAAAAAAGATAACATGAACAAGTCAACACAAGCAAAAGGTTGACCTCGTGTGTAGAGTTATATTGTACAGACTGTACTCAATTGTGTGTTTCTACGTGGATGTCTTTTACAGAAAGTCATTCCCACCTGCCACTGTTATCATCTGTGGGTGACTAAATAAGACATTTCTTCTATCAAACTTACCTTTTTGTCCTGCTCTTGCCTCAGACTCAGTTGTGTATTGTATGCAGGGCCGGTGCAAGGCACCGGAGCGCCCCAGGCGAGTCGGGGTGGGGGCGCCCCGGTGCCGGGCGGGGGGGGGTGTCTTGGTTGGTACCTGCGTAAAAAAAACTTCTGTCCCCGGCGTCCCTGCTGAGTGCTGGTGTAGGGGTGTCCGTGCCGCCGGGGGAGCCTGCGGCGCTGTTATCGTGTATACGCTTGTCGCGCCCGGCGGGGTCCCTACAGTGCATAGAAAATAACTAGCGCTATGCGCGCGGCGTTATTTTCTATGCTCTGTAGGGACCCCGCCGGGCGCGACAAGCGTATACACGATAACAGCGCCGCAGGCTCCCCCGGCGGCACGGACACCCCTACACCAGCACTCAGCAGGGACGCCGGGGACAGAAGTTTTTTTTACGCAGGTACCACAGTGCAGGGGGTGAGGGGCGAACTGCCGCCCTCCAGGTGCCGGCGCCCTAGGCAAATGCCTAGAGCTGCCTAGTGGTGGCGCCGGCCCTGATTGTATGTCTAAGTACCCAATACGGGCACTCCGGTTTATTAACACTCCTTCCCCAACACCTGAGGCTTGCCGGGGTTAACCTCAACCCTCGAGTGTGATACTGCCTTCTAGAAACTGAACTCTTTAGCATGCTCTACAAAACCAACTCCTCCCCAGCACTCTCTACCAACATAACTCCTACCCAGCACTCTCTACCAACCCAACTCCTCCCCAGCTCTCTCTACCAACCCAACCCCTCCCCAGCACTCTCTACCAACCCAATTCCTCCCCAGTACTCTCTAACAACCCACCTCCTCCCCAGCACTCTTTACCAACCCAATTCCTCCCCAGCACTCTCTACCAACCCAACTCCTCCCCAGCACTCTCTACCAACCCAACTTCTCCCCTACACTCTCTGCCATCTCAACTCCTGTCCTGCACGCTCTAGCAACCCAACTCCTCCCCAGCACTTTCTACCAACCCAACTCCTCCCTAGCACTCTCTACAAACCCAACTCCTCCCCAGCACTCTCTACCAACCCAATTCCTCCCCAGCACTCTCTACCAACCCAACTCCTCCCCAGCACTCTCTACCAACCCAATTCCTCCCCAGTACTCTCTAACAACCCACCTCCTCCCCAGCACACTCTACCAACCCAACTTCTCCCCTACGCTCTCTGCCATCTCAACTCCTGTCCTGCACGCTCTAGCAACCCAACTCCTCCCCAGCACTTTCTACCAACCCAACTCCTCCCTAGCACTCTCTACAAACCCAACTCCTCCCCAGCACTCTCTACCAACCCAATTCCTCCCCAGCACTCTCTACCAACCCAACTCCTCCCCAGCACTCTCTACCAACCCAACTTCTCCCCTGCACTCTCTACCAACCCAACTCCTCCCTAGCACTCTCTAACAACCCAACTCCTCCTCAGCACTCTCTACCAACCCAACTCCTCCTCAGCACTCTCTACCAACCCAACTCCTCCTTAGCACTCTCTACCAATCCAACTCCTCCTCAGCACTCTCTACCAACCCAACTCCTCCTTAGCACTCTCTACCAATCCAACTACTCCCCTGCACTCTCTACCAACCCAACTCCTCCCCAGCACTCTCTACCAACCCAATTCCTGTCCTGCACTCTCTACCAACCCAACTCCTCCCCAGTACTCTCTACCAACCCAACTCCTCCCCTGCACTCTCTACCAACCCAACTCCTCCCCTGCACTCTCTACCAACCCAACTCCTCCCTAGCACTCTCTAACAACCCAACTCCTCCTCAGCACTCTCTACCAACCCAACTCCTCCTCAGCACTCTCTACCAACCCAACTCCTCCTTAGCACTCTCTACCAATCCAACTACTCCCCTGCACTCTCTACCAACCCAACTCCTCCTCAGCACTCTCTACCAACCCAACTCCTCCTTAGCACTCTCTACCAATCCAACTACTCCCCTGCACTCTCTACCAACCCAACTCCTGTCCAGCACACTCTACCAACCCAATTCCTCCCCAACACTCTCTGCCAACCCAACTCCTGTCCAGCACTCTCTACCAATCCAACTCCTGTCCAGCACTCTCTTCCAACCCAACTCCTGTCCAGCACTCTCTTCCAACCCAACTCCTCCCCAGCACTCTCTTCCAACCCAACTCCTGTCCTGCACTCTCTACCAACCCAACTCCTCCACTAAGATGTGGTGGGAGAAGTGTGCTGAGCGCAGCGAGCCATGCGAGGGGAAGCGCTACACTTTGGCGGTATCCATGTTGCCAAAATAAACGTGAAACTCGTGTCGACATTTTGAATGTTGATCTAATACTTGTGTCTACCTAATAACTCATACCCCTGATAACAGTGGAACTTTTATAGAGGAGGAGGCCCAGGTCCACTGCTCACACCGTACCCACTATAAATAAAGATGGGGGCGGCCTCTTCGTTGCCGCCAGAGTGCCATCCGCTGGTAACTGTTGGATGGCGAGCCGGCAGACATGCGAGCACCTCACACGCTTGTGCGTCCATTGCTGAGAATGGGGCATGGGAGCATCTCCACGTGCTCACACCCCATTTGGCAGATGACGATCTGGCCCTGGAGCCGCTCAGAGGAGGCGGCTTCATCTGTAGACTAGCCCATAAGAGGCTTTGGATGCAGCTGCCAAGCAACACAGCTGTTATATTAATATATACGCATGAAAGTCTGAGGATGGCTACCATTGGTGCAGCAATGTAATCCCTCCATGTGTCTCATGCCAAAGGGTGAAAGAGGACAAAACTGTGATGATATAAAGAGCATCCTCCTTGTTTAATATATAATTAAAGATAATGATTTTACCCGCCCCCCTCCCAACTAAAGTAAACTATATAATGTTTTGGTTATCTGCGTCCTACATGAGTCACTCGGTAATATCCCGCCTGTTTTCTATTCAGCGCAGCGACTGCGTGATTGTGGATCAAATTATTCATTAAGCGGAGAGGTTGTATGTGACCAGTGAAGTTTACTTCAATGCCTGTAATTCCAGTATGTTTTCCCTCTCGCTGTCCACTTCACAAGCTGATTGATGGGAAGATTGATCTCTCAGCCGCCAGCCAGCGACTCGTCACTCTTTTCATCATTACCAGCGCTCTGGTCAGAGTCATTATTCAAATAAGACCCAGCGACACATTGCAAATGACAGCCGGCACTTGATTGCCAAACAAAGTGAGACAGGAAAGTGCAGGGAGTGGGCAGGATTCTGTTCCTAATAGCAATCACTGGCTGCGGAGAAATGACCTTGGTGATGAGTCCGCTAATCGGCCCCAGCGATGTTACAGGGAAAGGATTGGGGGATTATAGGTGACTTTTCCCAGTCTGTGTCACATAGAAACGATTCGGAGTCATCTCAGTACAGAATATCACTGAAAGGATCATACAGGAACAGGGCGTAATTGGGGTTACAGTAAAAAACAGAGTAATCACAGTAACCAGGTGATTAAGCAGCCCCCTTGTTTAATGTAAGACTAAGGGCTATTTCACACACTCTGGCTCTTGCCGGGCGGTGAAATCCCGCACAGCCAGAAGCCGTGCCATGCAGAGTAGTTACTGATGGACACGATTGTGTCCATTCAGACAGGACAGCCACGGCCACGCCCACCGGTTGCAGCCGTATCCCACCACTGGAAGGGTCGGCTGCCGGGCTGTGGCCATCCCCTCCATTCTAAACTGCTGTGTGCTGCACGGCTTCCTTGCCATACGGGACGTCTCGCAGCAGTGTACGGACACCCGACGGAGTGGGAGCCGCCGGGACCTTCCCGACGGCAGGAACACATGCGATCCGTTGTGATGGATCACATACATCCCTGCTTCCCACCCGCCCCAGAACAGGTGGTCGGACGGCCAGCCGGTCCGACCACCTAGTCGGGTCCGATGCGCATGGGACTGAGCATCGGACCTGACTGCATGTCAGGGAGAGGAGATTTGGTCCAATTTAACGGGCCGATTGGTCGCAATCGGCCGAAATCGGACCAAATCGCCTCGATGTATGGGGGCCTTTATTCTCAGGAGTGGGGCTGGAATTGGGGGGTTGATGTGGGTGCACAGAGCACAGTAGATCATTGTGTGTGGAATTTGCTCTATAGTAGTAGTAATCCATGTGTAATATAGCAGCAGTAGACGTGGATACCCCTACACAGGTGCGCATGCCCCCAGCACATGCCTATTCTCAGTGCCCAATCTGTAACCCCCTTCTGTGGTACTGATGACCGGCAATCTGTGCCCATGTAAAGCCCTGATCAATCTGTCTTTTTGATGGGCAGCCCGGCTCCCTGGTGGCGCAGTTCACCCGTATACGCTTATATATTAATATTTTTTATATATTGCCATGGGGTCTCCGTGAACATACCCCAATATAAAGGTCCATTTATAAGTGATATACTGTAGGAAGGAGCAGTGAGTACACTGTCACCTAATTGGTTGGGTCGACCAACTTTTTTTTTGAGCCAACATGTGCCGACAGGCGGTATTTCATGCCCTACCATCCCCTAGGGTGTGGTGGGAGAATGAACTAGTGTGCCGAGCGTAACGAGGAACCGTGCCCAAGCATGGCAAGCGTTTCAGTGTCCATGTCGACTGTGTCGAAATTCGGGACAAAAAAAAGTGACAAAACTCCCTGTGGACCTTTGGACTGTCCTCGTTCCCCATGTTGACCTAATGCTTGTGTCGACCTAATGACCCTGTCAGCCATGTTGAGCCCTGTCAACCCGTGTCGACCTTCAGTCATGTTGACCTTGAGTCATATCGACCTTAATGCATGTCGACCTAGTGGTGTTGACCTAATGCTTGTTGACTTACATACTGTCTACCCAATGATCCACACCCGGTCCACCATAACCTACTTGTATGATTACCGGCATATTTGTTTCTCAGCGATCCTGGTGAGATTTAACTCTTTGAGTGCCAAGTGAATTTGTCAAAAAAGGTGTAAAAATTGCCCAGGAAAGCATCACAATTACCTGTATTGTTACCTTATATCGGAAATAGAATCTTTTTTACACAACATTTGTTATTGAATTTATATATTTACATATTATAACAAATGTGAGCGGCGCTGGCGTTTTTAGCGGACATTCTGAACATCTCACAGAGATGGTGGCATTGGGTTAACACATGATCACTTATCTTACAGTAGATCAATATTGAGATTTATATTGCCTTGATAAATGTTTTATGAGGGGGAACATATATCTGCACCTCATCAAATAACACGTGCCTAGTTTTGGTTCTTATGTAGCATATATCAATATATCTTAAGGCCAGTGATCTCTGATTCATAATATACTGTAAAAAAATGTCAGCCCAGAATTATCCAATGCCGGATTACATTGTATATCATGCCTGACATTGTTAGATGTATAGCCTTGGATATTCGTCATCTGCACAGTACGGATTGCCATCGACCTTTGATTCAGAATCATCAATGGTCTGTGTCCAATAATAAAAATGTAATGCCCCCAATGGAGGAGAACCAGATGGTTTCCCAACACTGATAACATACTGTAAAACCACCCAATTCTTTTCTCCAAGGTGTCAGAACATAGAGCACTTCCAATATACAGTGGGGATGAAATAATTCCTCCCTTCTATAGAACAATTGGTAGATTCCTTTGTTCCCAAAAAAATTATGCTTTTCAATGGTTGTTCTTGGTGCACGATATCTCTCTATTGCTAATATACTGACAGCACATACAGGCACACTGACAGGATAGACAGACACACTGACAGGACATATAAAAACACTAACCCCAGTTCTAATGGTCTGAAGACTTGGCCTGTGTGAGGAGGAACAAAAGTAGAGCCAACCGTTATATTGAGACAGGTGGTGCAATGATGGCACCTATTTAGGGTTTGGTTCATAACGTCGACAGTTAGGTTGACACAAGCAAAATGTTGACATGAAAAGGTCTACATGGGTTTTTTAGGGTTTTGTGGTTTCAATTTATATCATGCAGGACATGGAACCCCAATTAGCGTGCCGCATCCCCTCGCATGTCGACCTTATGCTATGTCAACCACTACAATGTCAACCTCTTGGCCATAATGAACTCACCAATTAGAAGCAATGACATGAGAGCATGCGGTCAGTACAGAAATGTAAACATGTATTACGCTCCCTGGTGTACTATAAAGTCCTGAAATGTTGGGGGAAATTTACTAAAGGAAATTTGTAAAAAAATAGGTGTATTTGTATCCAGAAATACACTTATTTTTGACAATTACTATCCCGAAAATACGGCAGTTCATATTTGTATTGATGTGCTATCAATACGAATACGAATTGCCGTATTTTCGGGATAGTAAATGTCAAAAATAAGTGTATTTCTGGATACAAATACACCTATTTTTTCCAAATTTCCTTTAGTAAATTTTCCCCGTTATGTATATAACTCCCAGCCCACATACAGCGTCTGCTTGCAAACGGTTTGGCTTATTTTTGCCAGATATACAACATGATCTGAATATCGGCTCTTAGGCTGAAACTCTTGGCTTCTGAGCAAAGTAACAAACATCAATTTGTTTTATTTTATTTTTAGGCACTGGGCAGAAAACAGTCATCGTACATTGTATTCCCTGAGCAACGCTGACACTCGTGTTCTGCTGCGTCCGATGCAGAAATACATAGCCACAGGGAGGAAGCAACAGAGCCGTGTACGAGGAATACGACGAATGTCTCTGCAGCATTGTACAGTGGATCAGAGAGGAGCGCGGTTCCTGCAGAATGCTTTACTGTAGCTTTTGAGGCCTTTTTTTTAAAAGTTGCAAAGCAATATACAGTATGTAAGGAGCTATATATTGTCATAGAATAAATCACAGTAGGTTTGTGGTAATGTAAAGAGAGAGATATGAGAGAAAGTTATACAAGTTCGCCACATGCAAACTGACTTCCTTGCATTTCTTCCTTTGTTGCTGTCAGTGTATCTGTCTGACCTGTCAGTGTAACAGAAATTGGAATGAAGGTAAATGTGGCGCCTGATGAATTTGGAGTTCGCCCTTCTGAATTCCTTGGGGTCTTACCCTAAAGTACCCCACAGATTATAGAAACAAAAGAAATGGATGGAATTCAGATACTAGGCGCTCTTCATATGGACATACAGGGAATCTGAGGATGATCAATCAAAAATATGCTGTATAGAAAATTACTTCCCTTGGTTACAGATGGTGCTCTTCTGTCAGTTTAGAAGACGTCTTCTTTCCAGTTTTTCCCTTGTGTCCTCCAATGGGTTTGTTTGGATATATGTAAAAAGAATATACAGACAATGTGTTATATCCTTCACTTTTAACATGCAAAACGTGTTCACAGTTCTTTCGGAAATTCACAAGCGTACCAAACTCACTATAGATAGTGGTTGGACACACATATCAGGGTGTCTTTCTACTGGGTGACACGCACCCGTACTCACGGTGTTATCTGCTATGTGAAGCTCATAAAGGTATCTTTTCTTTCTCAATTTCTTCAAAAAGCTTTTTATTGGTACACACACAGTGATGCAAAAACAGGTTAAAAATATTTCTCCAGATTTGAGACTGTTTGAACCACCAGTTTAGAACAGATGGTGATAATGTCCAATCAACACTCCCAGATGGTATTCCGGACCCAAATGGTAGTGGACTAACACATACACACTCACCCGATCCTAGCTGTGGTCCTCCAGTCTTTGCACATTCAGATCTGAGTCGACATGTTTCGAGACTATGGGGGAAATTTACTAAAGGAAATTTGTAAAAAATAGGTGTATTTGTATCCAGAAATACACTTATTTTTGTCATTTACTATCCCGAAAATACGTCATTTCGTATTCGTATTGATAGCACATCAATACGACTACGAATTGCCGTATTTTTGGGATAGTAAATGTCAAAAATAAGTGTATTTCTGGATACAAATACACCTATTTTTAAAAAAAATTCCTTTAGTAAATTTCCCCCTATGTGTCTCTTCATCAGGGCTCCCTGTTCTAAACTGGTGGTTCAAACAGTCTCAAATCTGGAGAAATATTTTTAACCTGTTTTTGCATCACTGTGTGTGTACCAATAAAAAGCTTTTTGAAGAAATTGAGAAAGAAAAGATACCTTTATGAGCTTCACATAGCAGATAACATCGTGAGTACGGGTGCGTGTCACCCAGTAGAAAGACACCCTGATATGTGTGTCCAACCACTATCTATAGTGAGTTTGGTACGCTTGTGAATTTCCGAAAGAACTGTGAACACGTTTTGCATGTTAAAAGCGAAGGATATAACACATTGCCTGTATATTCTTTTTACATATATCCAAATAAACCCATTGGAGGACACGAGGGAAAAACTGGAAAGAAGACGTCTTCTAAACTGACAGAAGAGCACCATCTGTAACCAAGGGAAGTAATTTTCTATACAGCATATTTTTGATTGATCATCCTCAGATTCCCTGTATGTCCATATGAAGAGCGCCTAGTATCTGAATTCCATCCATTTCTTTTGTTTCTATGACTTGTCAGTGTGTTCGTCTGACCTGTTGGTGTTTCTTCCTGTCTTGTCTGTATATATGCCTGACCTGTCTGTGTATCTGTCCAGTCAGTGTGTCTGTCTGCTCTGTCAGTGCTTCTGTCTGTCATGTCAGTATTTATGTCTAACCTGTCAGTGGTTCTGTTTGTCCTGTCAGTATACCTGTCTGTCCTGTCAGCGTCTCTGTCTGATCTGTCAGTGTGTCTGTCTGACCTGCAGGGCCACCACCAGGGGGGAGTCTCTCAGGTTTGGAGTCCCGGGCCCTGAGAGAGAAGGGGTTCACTAGACTCTGGAGGTATATATCCCTGCAGCCCCCGCTGTCTGGCACCAGACTAGATTAGACGATGCCGGAATCTCAGGAAGAAAGGAATGCTGTAAGAAGTAGGGATGGCCTTCAGTGCAGTCACCATCGATGGTTGCGAGGAGAAGAGGAGGACCCAGCATGAAAATATGCTGATCCAAAGCGGAGGCACAGGGCAAAAGGGGAACCAGGAAGAACCACTCAGCCCCCACCAAGGTGAGTACTTGCATACCCTCCAACATTTGAAGGGCAGAAATCGGTACACCCCCAGAAGGGGGCGTGGCCACATGCAAATGGGGGTGTGGTCATGTGTAAAGGGGGTGTGGTCATCCCCTTTCCGAATGCGAGCACTGGCAGATATAAACAAGGGTGGAAGGGAGCGAGATGTCATCAGCCCAATGCTTACAGACCAGAATAAGGTCCTTTATTGGCTAGTGTGTACCCAGCTGAGTGTTACCAATACACCTTTATACTGGAGGGGTGTAGATGGGGGTCCAACCAGTCCACACTGTTTTTGCTACACTTACATATATGCTGTGTTTTACACACGTGTCATGTTATACACAACACAGGTGATGTTAGTTACATACATGTTCAGATGCAGCAGTACATGTGCTGAGTTTAGTCACACACACATACTTTGCATGGGCACACTACTATTACCATAGTCAGAGAACAGAAAGTAATCGTCCCATCGCCATTTGCACCGTGGGGAATGCTGGGTAGCAGTGTTTCTGGACAGTGCCAGCCCAGGCTGCTCCTTCACCCTGCCCCGGTGCCCCGACCCTCACCCGCTCCTAGTGGCCGCAGCTACTCACACTCTGGTGTCACGGAGGAGCCGACCGGAGAGAGCCGATGACGCCGGGGTGAGTGGGCGGGGCTCAGGGGTGACGCGCAGGTGATGCGTCGGTGACGCCAGGCGGACGGAAGCTCCCGGCTACTCGGATAGTCGGGACGGTAGTCAGAAACGGAGCGGTGTGCAGATATAAGTATGAGGATATCCCTCCCCCGGCACATGGCGAGCTGGAATAACCTGAAAACGAAAGAAAACCGGTACATTCGGTACACATTGATTTAGCCGGTACAGACTGTTAAAAAACGGTACTGTACCGGCTAAATCGGTACAGTTGGAGGGTATGTACTTGTCTGCTTTCAGAACTTTTCTTCCTCACACTCCTCCATCTTCTCCTCTTCTCTCTCACTCTCCATCTCACACACTCAGTCAGTCACAAAACACACATACACACAGTTCCTCTTATTCTCACTCTCTGATTGCCCCCTATTCGTTCTCTCTGTCTTCATCTATTCCTTCTGTTTCTCTCTACATTCTTCCTTTTGAGGATGGGGGGGGGGGGGGGCTCTGCCTATTTGTCAGTCCCAGGCACTATTATTTCTGATAATAGCCATGCTGACCTGTCAGTGTTTCTATCTGCTCTGTCATTGTGACTGTCAGTGTTTCTTTCTCTCATGTCACCATAAAGTATGTCTCACCTGTCACTTTTTCTGTCTGTCCTGTCAGTGTCTGTCTGACCTGTCAGTGTTTCTATATGCTCTGTCATTGTGACTGTCTGACCTGTCAGTGTTTGTTTCTTTCTATCATGTTAGCATATATGACTAACCTGTCAGTGTGTCTGTCTGACCTGTGAGTGTGTGTTTCTTTCTGTCATGTCAGCATACATGTCTAACCTGTCAGTGTTTCTGTCCGTCCTGTCAGTGTGCCTGTCTGACCTGTGAGTGTGTGTTTCTTTCTGTCATGTCAGCATACATGTCTAACCTGTCAGTGTTTCTGTCCGTCCTGTCAGTGTGCCTGTCTGACCTGTCAGTGTTTGTTTCTTTCTGTCTGTCATGTCAGCATACATGTCTAACCTGTCAGTGTTTCTGTCCGTCCTGTCAGTGTGCCTGTCTGACCTGTCAGTGTTTGTTTCTTTCTATCATGTTAGCATATATGACGAACCTGTCAGTGTGTCTGTCTGACCTGTGAGTGTGTGTTTCTTTCTGTCATGTCAGCATACATGTCTAACCTGTCAGTGTTTCTGTCCGTCCTGTCAGTGTGCCTGTCTGACCTGTCAGTGTTTGTTTCTTTCTATCATGTTAGCATATATGACTAACCTGTCAGTGTGTCTGTCTGACCTGTGAGTGTGTGTTTCTTTCTGTCATGTCAGCATACATGTCTAACCTGTCAGTGTTTCTGTCCGTCCTGTCAGTGTGCCTGTCTGACCTGTCAGTGTTTGTTTCTTTCGATCATGTTAGCATATATGACTAACCTGTGAGTGTGTCTGTCTGACCTGTGAGTGTGTGTTTCTTTCTGTCATGTCAGCATACATGTCTAACCTGTCAGTGTTTCTGTCCGTCCTGTCAGTGTGCCTGTCTGACCTGTGAGTGTGTGTTTCTTTCTGTCATGTCAGCTTACATGTCTAACCTGTCAGTGTTTCTGTCCGTCCTGTCAGTGTGCCTGTCGAACCTGTCAGTGTTTGTTTCTTTCTGTCATGTCAGCATACATGTCTAACCTGTCAGTGTTTCTGTCCGTCCTGTCAGTGTGCCTGTCTGACCTGTCAGTGTTTGTTTCTTTCTATCATGTTAGCATATATGACTATCCTGTCAGTGTGTCTGTCTGACCTGTGAGTGTGTGTTTCTTTCTGTCATGTCAGCATACATGTCTAACCTGTCAGTGTTTCTGTCCGTCCTGTCAGTGTGCCTGTCTGACCTGTCAGTGTTTGTTTCTTTCTGTCATGTCAGCACACATGTCTAACCTGTCAGTGTTTCTGTCCGTCCTGTCAGTGTGCCTGTCTGACCTGTAAGTGTTTGTTTCTTTCTGTCATGTCAGCATACATGTCTAACCTGTCAGTGTATCGGTCCGTCCTGTTAGTGTGCCTGTCTGACCTGTCAGTGTTTCTATCTGCTCTGTCATTGCGACTGTCGGACCTGTCAGTGTGCCCGCCTGTCCTTTCCATCAGACTTTCTCCCTGTCCTGTCAGTGAGTTTTCTTCCAAGTCTGTCGGTCTGTCAGTAAATCTGCGTAAACTTTGGTGTTTTTATGATGCAGAGGAACTGCCCACCACTGGGTAGACCTCTAATTTGTGTGTACATATAATGCAGTGTTTAATTCTGACCATGTGCCCATAAATCTGTTTGTTCACAGTATCAAACCAATGAAACACACTAGCTAACCCTAAGCAGGTCCTGCGGACCATAAGCATGTACTGACAGTCAGGTCAGCAGCATCAGTCGCTCCTGTCCCTATGGTAAATCATGTAACTAGCTGTGTTCTTACTGCAGTACAATTACTTTCATTTATTTATAAGGCACAGTAGTAAATGGGGACAATGCCGCAGATAACGTCACTGCAGGGAAGATGTTATAATTACAGATGTGCGGCGGCCACTTTTTCGGGATTTGGTTTTGGATCTGGATCTCCCTCCGTGTTTTGGATCTGGATTGGTATTGGTTTTGGATCTGGATTTTTAAGAAAAAATGCTAAAAATGGCTAAAATAACAGAATTTGGGCCTGCTTTTGCCCCTAAAGTTTTATTGACCTCAATAACATTCGTTTCCACTCATTTCTAGTCAATTTTGATCACTTCACAGCTTACAAAATTGTTTTCATTTACTGAGCTAAGCGACAGCAGTGGGCATCACATACATGTGGACCTTACACTTCCAACCTGGCACATCTTGGAAGCAGAGCGGCACTGCAGGGGCAGACAGGGTGGTAGTTTAATAAACAATGCCAAAAAAAGAGAAATGCTCCAAAGAGCAAAAAATACAAAGAGGTATCGGCCTTGTCATGACTGGTGGTAGCAGCTTCAGCACTTCTATCAGGTTGCTAATCTTCCACTATTTCCTCCTCCATCATCCTCCAAAAATTTGTTTTTATTTTATTTATTACTTTTATTTATTTTTCTTACTTTACACTGGACCATACTTGCCTACACTCCCGCATTTAGCGGGAGGCTCCAGACTTTCACAAGAGCCTCCCGCTGCCCCGCAAAGCCCCACAGTTCTCCCGGTTTCTGGGTCCCGTCCATTAAAATATGGACTGCGCATGCGCGCATCCGGAGTTGGTGGGGGGCGGAGCGTGCAGGGAGCACATCACAGCCGAGGCTGCTGCTGTTGTGTGTACGCGCTGACAGGAAGCAGTCAGTCTGCACTGTAGTGTATTGGGAGGAGCAGGAGAGTCGGCAGCCAGGCCTCTGCTTTACTCCAGCTGGCCCCGCCCACCACAGTGAGCTCCGTGCATCAGGCCTGCTGCCAGCTCTTCCTTCCTTCCTCCTCAGCCTGCAGTGATCTGCCTCCCCCTCCACACACTGCCGGAATCCTGCACCCCCAGCCAGGAGTAACACAGCCAGGTTAGTGCTGTGTGTGCACTGGGGGCTGCCTGCATGTAATGTGTGCGTTTGGAGGGGGGTGGGAGCTGTATATGCATGGCTGCAATATAAGGGGAATGAGGGGGGGGGGGTATTTATATGTAATGCAATTTAGTGGTGTATGTCCTGGGGGAGTAGGGGCAGTGTGTAATATTCAGTAGTGTCTGTACTGGGTGTAATAACATATGGTGTAGTGTATATTGTACCATGGGATTGTGTACAATGTGCTGTGTGTACTGGGTGTAACGTGGAGGGGCTGTGTATACTGTACAATGTGCTGTGTGTACTGGGTGTAACGTGGAGGGGCTGTGTATAATGTACAATGGTGTGTGTGCAATGTGCTGTGTGTAATATGGGGGTGGGGCCATGTATAACGTTGTAAGTGTTAAGCAGTGCTGTGTAATGTAGCTGTGACGTCAGTGTGTAGCCCTCCCGTGTAATGTAGCTGTGACGTCAGTGTGTAGACCTGCTGTGTAATGCAGCTGTGACGTCAGTGTGTAGCCCTGCTGTGTAACGTAGCTGTGACGTCAGTGTGTAGCCCTGCTGTGTGATGAAGCTGTGACGTCAGTGTGTAGCCCTGCTGTGTGATGTAGCTGTGACGTCAGTGTGTAGCCCTGCTGTGTGATGTTGCTGTGACGTCAGTGTGTAGCCCTGCTGTGTAATGTAGCTGTGACGTCAGTGTGTAGCCCTGCTGTGTGACATAGCTGTGATGTCAGTGTGTAGCCCTGCTGTGTAATGTAGCTGTGACGTCAGTGTGTAGCCCTGCTGTGTAATGTAGCTGTGACGTCAGTGTGTAGCCCTGCTGTGTGACGTAGCTGTGACGTCAGTGTGTAGCCCTGCTGTGTGATGTAGCTGTGACGTCAGTGTGTAGCCCTGCTGTGTGACGTAGCTGTGACGTCAGTGTGTAGCCCTGCTGTGTAATGTAGCTGTGACGTCAGTGTGTAGCCCTGCTGTGTAATGTAGCTGTGACGTCAGTGTGTAGCCCTGCTGTGTGACGTAGCTGTGACGTCAGTGTGTAGACCTGCTGTGTAATGTAGCTGTGACGTCAGTGTGTAGCCCTGCTGTGTAATGTAGCTGTGACGTCAGTGTGTAGCCCTGCTGTGTAATGTAGCTGTGACGTCAGTGTGTAGCCCTCCCGTGTAATGTAGCTGTGACGTCAGTGTGTAGCCCTGCTGTGTGATGTAGCTGTGACGTCAGTGTGTAGCCCTGATGTGTGACGTAGCTGTGACATCAGTGTGTAGCCCTGCTGTGTAATGTAGCTGTGACGTCAGTGTGTAGCCCTGCTGTGTAATGTAGCTGTGACGTCAGTGTGTAGCACTCCAGTGTGATGTAGCTGTGACGTCAGTGTGTAGCCCTGCTGTGTGACGTAGCTGTGATGTCAGTGTGTAGCCCTGCTGTGTGACGTAGCTGTGACGTCAGTGTGTAGCCCTGCTGTGTAATGTAGCTGTGACGTCAGTGTGTAGCACTCCAGTGTGATGTAGCTGTGACGTCAGTGTGTAGCCCTCCCGTGTAATGTAGCTGTGACGTCAGTGTGTAGCCCTGCTGTGTGATGTAGCTGTGACGTCAGTGTGTAGCCCTGCTGTGTGACGTAGCTGTGACGTCAGTGTGTAGCCCTGCTGTGTAATGTAGCTGTGATGTCAGTGTGGAGCCCTGCTGTGTGACGTAGCTGTGACGTCAGTGTGTAGCCCTGCTGTGTAATGTAGCTGTGACGTCAGTGTGTAGCACTCCAGTGTGATGTAGCTGTGACGTCAGTGTGTAGCCCTGCTGTGTGACGTAGGTGTGACGTCAGTGTGTAGCCCTGCTGTGTGACGTAGCTGTGACGTCAGTGTGTAGCCCTGCTGTGTGATGTAGCTGTGACGTCAGTGTGTAGCCCTCCCGTGTAATGTAGCTGTGACGTCAGTGTGTAGCCCTGCTGTGTAATGTAGCTGTGACGTCAGTGTGTAGCCCTGCTGTGTGACGTAGCTGTGACATCAGTGTGTAGCCCTCCTGTGTGATGTCAATTATCGGCCTGCTATGTGATGTTGGGGTGATGCTGTGTAATGTAGCAGAGATATCAGTTTGGAGCCAGTACTGCACTTTGTACTTTAGTTTTTACCTGCACGGCAGAACACACCCCTGAGTGACAGTAGACACGCCCATAGGTGGGGATAGACACACCCCTTGTGTAGAATGTGATACGCCCCCTCAACGCCAATCAATAATCTCCCTGAAACTACTTTTCAAAAATAGGCAAGTATGACACTGGACACAGCCTGTCACACTGGACACAGCCCCTTGGACACTGGACACTGCCCCTGGACACTGCCCCTGGACAATGGACACAGCCCCTGGACAATGGACACAGCCTCTGGACACAGCTCCTGTACACTGGACACAGCCGTCACACTGGACACAGCCCCTGGACAATGGACACAGCCTCTGGACACAGCTCCTGTACACTGGACACAGCCTCTGGACACCGCCCCTGGACAAAGCTCCTGTACACTGGACACAGCCGTCACACTGGACACTGCCCCTGGACACAGCCCCTGGACACTGGACACAGCTCCTGTACACAGCTCCTGTACACTGGACACAACCCCTGTACACTGGACACAGCCCCTGTACACAACCCCTGTACACTGGACACAGCCCCTGTACACTGGACACAGCCCCTGTACACTGGACACAACCCCTGTACACTGGACACAGACCCTGTCACACTGTACACAGGCCCTGTCACACTGGACACAAGCCCTGTCACACTGAACACAGCCCCTGTACAGCCCCTTGTACACTGGCCACTGCAGCCCCTGTACACTGGACTTGTGTACAGCAGCCCCTGCAGACCCTAATCAAGTGAGCAGCAGCAAAATAATATATTATTATTATAGCACAGCACAGAGCACAACGTCCCTCTGCCCTCTCCTATGCTGGAGTAAAGATGGCGGGGCGCGCGTGCGTCTTATATAGAATCCAGATCCCGCGAGAATCCGACAGTGCGATGATGACGTTTTGCCTCTTTTTCGGTCCGGAATTTAGGCGTGAACTCCCGAGCCGGCTCGGATCCAGACTCGGATCGCGATATTCGGATCTGTCGGATCCCGGAGATCCGGACCCGCTCATCTCTAGTTATAATGTCACAAAACATTTCAGCCTTTTAAATACAGTTATTAGGAAATACTGTGCAAGAAAGCAACACTTTGGTCCTTTAAATACAGTAGAAAACAATGGGCTGCTTGGTGCTTATTGTGAAAATAGAGGTGACCTCGACCACACGGAGTGGGTCGGGGTGCAGGTGCGCCTGGCCGGAGCTGTGTATCCCTAGCTGCTGCTCTGAAACAGGGTAGTTAGTCCTGTAATGAATATACGAAAAAAGAGAAATGGGGTGGAGAGCTGCGCTTTCAAATTAAAATATAAAAATATATACCTTAAATAAGGAATTCTACAGATAAAAAGGAATAATGGATTGGTTGATCTAGTACAAAGAAAATTTATTATCTAAAAATTAGCACATAGCCAAAATACAATAGTGATAAAATATATTATATAATATATTACATATAAAAATTCATCTCACCAGATACAATTGGAATAAGGGTGGAGCCCGGAAAGTCCAAAAAAGTCCTGTACAGGGCTGAGGTGGTACACGTCCTGTGTGGGGTTAGGAAATAGTCCCCAAGGAGAGCAGTAGGGAGGGAGGACCGGGTGACGATGTAGGAGTGGCTCGGGTTGACACAATGTGCCGACTCCCTCCGCCAGGTTCACTAAGGCGGGGTATGGTCCTCAACCTCTACCTTTCCTGCTATTAATTGTAATCCAATGGCAGGCCGGTTGGAGATGGTGATGCCGAACTACAGCTTTGTAGGTGGCCCAATTGGGATCCACAATTAGTGGGGCTTGGTTGGTGTCCCTGTTATAGCAGATGGTGGGGAGGACTCGATGGTATTGAACAGGAGCGGCCCAAGGTGGCACAAATAACCGTCTCCCTCCGCTGGATGTAGTGATGCGGGATGTGGTCCTCAACCTCGACCTTGCTGCTAATGCTGGGTGGTCCAGTGGGACAAAGGTGGTAAGAAGCAACTCATCCTCTGATAAAGCTGCCTGGAGCAGCGAAACCGGTCAGGACACAGGCTGTTCATCTCTATCCAGAATTCCAACTGGTAGCATTAAAGAACCCGGAAGCGCTGGTTTGAGTTGCTTCTTACCACCTTTGTCCCACTGGACCACCCAGCATTAGCAGCAAGGTCGAGGTTGAGGACCACATCCCGCATCACTACATCCAGCGGAGGGAGACGGTTATTTGTGCCACCTTGGGCCGCTCCTGTTCAATACCATCGAGTCCTCCCCACCATCTGCTATAACAGGGACACCAACCAAGCCCCACTAATTGTGGATCCCAATTGGGCCACCTACAAAGCTGTAGTTCGGCATCACCATCTCCAACCGGCCTGCCATTGGATTACAATTAATAGCAGGAAAGGTAGAGGTTGAGGACCATACCCCGCCTTAGTGAACCTGGCGGAGGGAGTCGGCACATTGTGTCAACCCGAGCCACTCCTACATCGTCACCCGGTCCTCCCTCCCTACTGCTCTCCTTGGGGACTATTTCCTAACCCCACACAGGACGTGTACCACCTCAGCCCTGTACAGGACTTTTTTGGACTTTCCGGGCTCCACCCTTATTCCAATTGTATCTGGTGAGATGAATTTTTATATGTAATATATTATATAATATATTTTATCACTATTGTATTTTGGCTATGTGCTAATTTTTAGATAATAAATTTTCTTTGTACTAGATCAACCAATCCATTATTCCTTTTTATCTGTAGAATTCCTTATTTAAGGTATATATTTTTATATTTTAATTTGAAAGCGCAGCTCTCCACCCCATTTCTCTTTTTTGGTGCTTATTGTGCCTGTCAGTGCTTTGCTCCTAATGCAGGCATTGCGCCTGCCCCTGTACATACCCTGCGTTTCCCCTGTCAGTGCTTTGTTCCTAATGCAGGAATTGCGCCCGCCCCTGTACATACCCTGCGTTTCCCCTGTCAGTGCTTTGCTTTGTTCCTAATGCAGGCATTGCGCCCGCCCCTGTACATACCCTGCGTTTCCCTGTCAGTGCTTTGCTTTGTTCCTAATGCAGGCATTGCGCCTGCCCCTGTACATACCCTGCGTTTCCCCTGTCAGTGCTTTGCTTTGTTCCTAATGCAGGCATTGCGCCCGCCCCTGTACATACCCTGCGTTTCCCTGTCAGTGCTTTGCTTTGTTCCTAATGCAGGCATTGCGCCTGCCCCTGTACATACCCTGCGTTTCCCCTGTCAGTGCTTTGCTTTGTTCCTAATGCAGGCATTGCGCCCGCCCCTGTACATACCCTGCGTTTCCATGCAGGGCCGCCGAGAGGGAGGGGGAGCGGGTACAAATTACCCGGGCCCAAGCTTGCTGGAGGGGCCCGGGGGGGCCCTGGTCCAACCCACCCCCCCCCCCCCCATACCTTCCCCCTCCGTCCCTCCCGGACAGCAGCACACACCTACAGCATGTTCTGTGCGGACAGCAGGCTCAGCATGAGCATCTCACTGACGGCTGTCAGCACAGCACATGCTGTAGGTGTGTGCTGCTGCTGAGGTGGGGGTGGGGGGTTGAGGGATGACTTTAGCATACCTCCCAACTTTGGCAGCTCAGCAGGCGGGACGCTGCTGCTGCGCGCCGAAGGCGTGCCAAAATTTTCGGGGTGTGGCCTAATTTGGGGCGTGGCCTATACTCGCGGCTCTCCCGCGAGGCCACGCCCCCATTTTGCCGCTATGGGGGCATGACCCAGAGGCTCTGTGAGCCTCTAGCCATGCTCCCAGCCCCCTGGCTGCGGAAATAGACGCTGTGCGCATGCGCACAGCGTTTATTCCCCGCTGCTTAGCAGCTGACAGGGGGGACTCCCAACAGCCCCCCCACACCGCGGGACACTGCCGCCCGCGGGTGGGACAGCGGGACAGGCCCTTATAATCGGGACTGTCCCGCTAAAATCGGGACTGTTGGGAGGTATGCTGAAGAGTGTTTTTTCACCCACCTTAAATATTTTGGGGCATGGTGTAATAGTGGGAGGTGGCCATATCTCCCGCGCTTAGCCACGCCCCCAAAATTTTACCAGGGCCCGGCATACCTCTCGGCTACCCTGTTTCCATGTCAGTTAAAAACAATGGTACTTGTGGAGTATCACGGCTCCCACGATGGCCATCGCACGGGAAAAAATCGCATCGCATGCGATTTTTAACAGAAAAGCATCCAAATGCATTGAAATTAGTAGCAAACATGTTCAATTGCCCCCAAATGTAATTTTTGAGGCTGTACCACCCCCACTATCAACGCGAACCCGAAGCGTGGCGAGCCCGCGAGGGGCGGCGGTACGCGTCCTACGACCTTTTCATATCTCCACTATCCACGTCGGCGTGGAGATGAGAATAGAAAGTGTGGCGAGCGCAGCGAGCCACCGAGCCAGAAGCGTGGCGAACGCAGCGAGCCCCGCGAGGGGACACGGATACCTTCACAGGTATCCGTGTCCACTCGCGGGCTTCACAGGTGTCCGCGTCCCCTCACGGGGCTCGGTTGCTCGCTGCGCTCGCCACACTTTCTATTCTCAACTCCACGCCGACGTGGATAGTGGAGATATGAAAAGGTTGTAGGACGCGTACCGCCGCCCCTCGCGGGCTCGCCACGCTTCGGGTTCGCGTTGATAGTGGGGGTGGTACAGCCTCAAAAATTACATTTGGGGGCAATTGAACATGTTTGATACTAATTTTAATGCATTTGGATAGTTTTGTAAAAAAAACCGGTAAAAAACGGCAAAAATCACATCCAATCGCATGCCATCGCATGCCACTATATATGGCATGCGATGGCATGCGATGGCATGCGATGGCATGCGATGGGAGCCGTGATAATCCACAAGTACCAAAACAATTTTTAAACCCCATTTTTCCTATATATACTGAAGCCGCCTGCTGCTACCGAGCTGGATTCAATGGTTTATTGCTGAAAGGTGGAGACGTTCTGCCTGGGTGGGTATGGGTCATAGGGTCGACAATAAGAAGGTCGACACTTGAAAAGGGTCGACATGTCTTAGGTTGACATGGTTGAAAGGTTGTCACAAGCAATAGGTCAACATGGGAAAGGTCGACATGGAAAATGTTGACGTGAGTTTTCACTGATTTTGCGTCTGTGTCGACCTACATCCACATGGACACCGTGTCAGCGTACAGAATCACTAATATTATAATCTAACTCTACCACCACTTGGTGAGTAAAGTATGAAAAACCACCTGTTTTGGGGATTTCTTTAAAAAAACAACTCATGTTGACCTTTTTCATGTCGACCTATTGCATGTGTCAACTTCATCAACCTAAGGTATGTTGACCTTTTTCATGTGAAGACCTATGGCCTGTCGACCAACAGTGATTTACCTATTGGGATACGGTAATTTGGTCTACAGTAAGTTGGTCGACACCGTTTGGTCCACATGGGGATATGTCGACAATGTTCTAGGTCGACATTGGTCAAGGTTGACATGGGTCAAGGTAATCATGGGTTAAGGTCGACATGGGGTTTAGGTCGACAGGTGAATAGGTCGACACAAGCGTTAGGTCGAAAAGGTCGACATGGGGATTTTCACTGTTTTTTGAGCCGACATGTGCCAACAGGTGGTATTCCATGCCCTACCATCCACTAGGGTAGGGCTGGGCAACAGCGGCCCGCCAGATGTTGATGAACTACACATCCCAGCATGCCTTGCATCAGTTTCAGCATGGCCACATAGCAAAGCATCCTGGGATGTGTAGTTCATCAACATCTGGAGGGCCACTGTTGCCCAGCCCTGCACTAGGGCGTGGTGGGAGAATAAAATAGTGTGCCGAACGCAGTGAGGCACCGTGACTGAAGAATAGACATCGATGCGAGGGGATGGGGTGCACTGGAAACTATGTCCATGTCGACTGTGTCGACACTAGGGTCAAAAAACAGTGAAGAACCCCAGGCCAAATGTTATAGGGTGAGAGTTTCAGAAAGTGAGAGATTTTGGGAGAGTTTTCCCCTATTTTTTAAAGCAGCAATCAATTACACTGCGAAACCAGGTTGATTTTGCCATGTAAATGATTGCCGCTTTAAAAAACAGGGGAAAACTCTCCCAAAATCTCTCACTTTCTGAAACTCTCACCCGATTACATTTGGCCCCCCATGTCAACCTTTTTACTGTCAACCTAGACCCATGTCGACCTTGTCCCATGTCGACCTAGAACCATGTCAACCTTTCCCCATGTCAACCTAATGTTGTTAACCTAACGACTGTCGACCAACTTGTTGTAGACCAAACGATCCCAACCCCACCAATTGACGGTCAATGTTTTTATTAACGACCTGGCAACCACACCGCGCCTGTACAACCATCAGAGCTGCTGAGAAAACATCATGTGCTGAGACGACTTAGCGCACTGCCCCCTCAGCCCCCGTAACAGTAATTATGTGCATAGGATGGAGCACGCCGCCTGGCTTCCACCTCGCCGCAGTACTGGGTTATGTCCCTGGTCACTACCAGAGCCGTAAGAACCAAGCAGGAACATTGGTTGTAGAAATAAGAGCAGCGTCTCAGGAAATATATATATGCCAGACTCCTCTCCGCACTATCAGAAGATCTTTACCCCTTTAAGCGTCTGACAGGTTCCATGCCATCCTGCCAGGATGTCTCTAAGCCTCGGAATTAATTGAGCCAATTAGCCGGTGTTTGCTGCCGTTTTTTGGCCCCAATCCACGTTTTTGTCTGAGAAAAGTCCCCCTTGGGTGCAGGCTCACGCACGTCCGTCCTTTCCCATTCTGTGACCTTAGATTTACATTTCTGATGAACAAACTTAACAATTCTGCTCCACTTTTATCCCTGTCTGAGGCTGTCAGCTGGAAGAGGCCTCGGTCGCAGTAATACCAGATACTGTCCCTGATGTAGATGGATTTGGTGTCAGGGAACGGAGTGAGCGGCCGGGGCCTGGCGCTCTGCCACAGAGACGCTGCTGCATGATGGCACTTATAATCAGTTATGCCATAATATCAGACTCGGCCGGGCACGGTGATTGCCCTGTAATGTTACCCAATCCCAAATCTCAATAATCATAAACCGTATTACAGGTAATTCCTTCCAGGAGTCACCGCTGCTCTCTGTATAACGCACCGCGGGGATTCGCTGTAGTGATAGGGACAGGGTGATCTTATCATAGGTCGGCATACACTAGGCTGAATACTAAAGGTCGACAGGCACCCTATGTTGTCATTAGGTCAATATGGTGTCGACATAGACACCTAAAAACCTCAAGTTGACATTTTTATGTCAACATTTTGCATGTGTTGACATTTTGACCTAATACACATCAACCTCTTTCCACGTGTTGACCAAAAGTGATCGACCCAATGACTGTCAACCTAAATCTTGTCCACCTTACAATCCAATCATGCACTAGGTAACCATTGACAACCGGTCGACATGCACTAAGTCAATGTTAACAAGAGGTTGACATGCACTAGATTGACATTGAGAAAAAAGTCGTCATGCACACTGTGTTGACATTGACAAAAGGTCAACGTAAGTTTTTTTTTAACAATTTTCTGGTGTAATTTTGGACACCTCGGCACATGGTCGGCCAATTGGTGTGGCGCGTAAACTAATCCGCAGTCTGAATGGATGGGAATATACAGCAGAAAGGGCTGACATGCAGTCAGCAAATCAGAAGCATCTGACTAGCATCCAGCACCAACAAGAGTTACCCTCTATTTGAAATTTAAACTGTGCTGCTGCATCCCCCACCCCTGGATCCGCCACTGGGGATGAGTTAGACTCCCCTCCCCCATCCATCATCTGTAACAGTTTCCACCTGTCCCCAAGTGCTGCATCTGGAGACTTCCCCCGGACCCTCCGCAGCCCGGCACACAGCAGTGCACATGCTATACGGCCAATCATGGACATCTTAAGTTAACATTAGCGTAGTCCCCTGTGCTGGCAGGTGTATAACAGTACAGCCGCTGCATCTGGAGACTTCCCCCGGACCCTCCACAGCCCGGCACACAGCAGTGCACATGCTATACGGCCAATCGTGGACATCTTAAGTTAACATTAGTGTAGGCCCCTGTGCTGGGGCCCTTACCCATCCTCCAGCCGGGAAAGAGGGTGCAGGATGGGTAAGGGTGCTATCGGCGGCGTCTGTGATGTCATAATGGGAAGTGGGGAGGCGATGTCCTTTCTTCTGTGACCCAATTGACAAGTGGCAGCTGCAATGTGCTGCGGGGGATCAGGAAGCAGGTTCATGTTCTGTCCTCTGTGAATGACCCGATCCTCCAGCAGGGTGAAGGGGGCTTGTATGTGCTCAGCTGTCCAGCAGGGAAGGGAAAAGGGGCTACCGTCGTCAAACACACCCTGGTTTCAATAAAAATATTGGAGGAATTCTGGATCACAACACTGGTCGCAATGTTGGACCCTTGAGAAACACTATGGAATGTCCTTCACAAGAACACCGCCGGAACCTTTACTGTATAGGGAGACGTAGTTGCTGGCCCCGATACGCCCATAAAAAGGGATATGGGCCACTGGGTCGACACTAGTTAGATCGACATGCATTGGGGTTACCACTTAAGGTCCACAAGGCATAGGTCGACACCAGAAATTGGTAGACATGCATGTCGACCTTAATAGTGTCGACCTTACAACTGTTTTTTACAATGGCAGATATTTCTGCAGTAAGCTGAAGATTTGCTCAGTACTTGTGTAGTGTCACGGCGGCAGCGTCAGCTACGTTATCAGCGTTATCGGCGTAGGCTGCCACCATGAAACTACACAAGTAACTACCGTACTGTTGCCGGGAACTGCATCTCTGTCCCCGGCGTCCCCGGCAAGCCTAGTCAGCGCCTCTCTCACACCGCCGGCGCCAGCATGATCCCCTCTCTTTAGTGGAGAGGGGATCATGCTAGCGCCGGTGGAGGGACACTCCATCTGTTTGAGATGCAGGAGCTATTGCGGCAGGGTACAGCAACCCTGCCGACAGGGTTAGGGGGTCTGTAGCGCGTGTGACTCCTGTCCAAAGAGGCGGTGAGGACGCAAGTGCGTCTCATTCACAATGAAGGAGGCATTTGCCAGTGCTCCATGTTACATACTGGCAAATGCCTCCATTGATACCCACACTATCCATGCCAGCCCAAAGCATGGCGAGGGGATGCTTTACGCGTCCTCCAGACCTTTTCATACCCCCACTATCCACGTTGGCGTGGAGTTGATGTTATAAAGTGTGGCGAGCGCAGCGAGCCACCGAGCCCAGATCGTGGCGAGCGCAGCAGAATACATGTAAAGTAATCTGCGTCCCGTCACAGGGCTTGCTGCGCTCGCCACGCTTCAGGCTCTGTGGCTCGCTGCACTTTATAAAATCAACTCCACATCGACGTGGATAGTGGGGGTATGAAAAGGGAGGGCGCAGACCGCGTGTGCTTGCCACGCTTCGGGCTGGTGTGGATAGTGGGGGTGTTTCAGGGACACAGGCGGGTTAAAATGGTCAATGGTTCCCACATAATGTAATAAGCGCAGACTGACTACGCTAACTGCGTAACGCTGACTGACTACGCTAACTACGTAAGCTCCGACTGCCCGCGAACGGGTGGGAACACGGCGCTGATACTAACAGGGAAGCCTAACTGACTACTTGTGTAGTTTCACAGTGGCAGCTAAAGCTATGCTGTTAGCGTAGCACAACGGCTGCGGCCGCGGTAACACTATGCTGATTCTGACAGGGACGCTACGCTAACAACCAGTGGCGGATTCAGGGGGGGGGCACCCGGGCACGTGCCCCCCCTGTCATTTCATTTTGTAGCTGAGGGCCAGGGCTTTCCAACGAGCCAAGCCCCGTGTCTCTAGCCCCCCGGGAACCGGAGAAATCGCCTGGCAAAGCTGTAACTTTTTTTCCCCCATAGGATAATATGGGAGCCGTCAATTCCGACCCCCACCCAGTTCCGATGGCTGCCAGTTTCCCCCCTGGCATCATAGAAGCTTGTGTTTGATCTCATTCAATTCCAAATCGCTGGGCCTTCAATATGATATCAGGCTGGTCCATATCGGTCAATCGGTTCCAGAGATATTGCAGGTAGACCGATTTTTTTTATTTTTGAAATGTAATTCATTACATTTTCATGTTTTTTGAGGGCAGATTACTCTGAAACCAAACGTCCCAGTTTCACTGGACCAAAATCATTCAAAGCCCACTCAAAAGTTCTTCAATATGATACTTGTCTCATGTAAATGGGTCAGTTGGTTCCGAAAATATAGCCGATTAAATTAGATAACTGGTTAAAGGGGGGGAGGGATGGTTTTCTCTCCCCCTCACACCAGAAAATACAGGGACTAGGCTGGTGTAAAAGGGGTCTTAATGGGAATGCATTTTCTGGTGTGAAAGGGGTATTATTTCAAATAGCCGGGACCTGCAGTGCTCTGAATACAGCCAGGCTCTGCCACGTTCAGTGGCTATCACTTCTCCCCTGCGGTGGCTGTCCCCCATTTACCGTGAGCATGTATTCCCCCTTGGCAATGAGCATGTAATCCCACATGGCAACGAGCATGGAACCTCTGGCAATGAGCAAGTAACCCTTGGCAATGAGCATGTAGATAAGCAGCACTTATGTAGCATAATTTTTAATAGGAAAGGACATAATGGCGTGTAGCTTAACGTGTAATGGACATTATGGTGTAAATGTTTAATGCGCGCCTTTGGTGAACAATGTCCCTGTTTATGAAGCGTATTGTGAATTTTGGCTTAATCTGTGTGGCATTATGTGAATTTTGTCTCAATCCGTGTGGCATTATGTGAATTTTGTCTCAATCCGTGTGGCATTACTGTATGTGAATTTTGGCTCAATCCATTTGGCAACATGTGTAAGGGGCAAGTATAATGGGGTCTAGTATTTTGTTGCATAATGTGTAGAAGTTGTATATGGTGTTGTACACTACACTCAAGGACATGCCCCCTGTTGAGTGGCCACACCCCCTTTTCTGGAGCGCGCCTTTGGCGCACGTACAACTACATCCTTCACTTTTGTCACCATGGTGGGCCTGCGTATTTTAAATGCCAGGGCCTATTTTTAATCCCATTTTCACCCTCTCTCTGCCACTCTCTTAGCATGTACACTGCCAGCACTAACACTGCCCCTCCCCCACCTAAACCCTCTTTTATCATGGTGCCCCCCCTGTCATTTTATCCTGGATCCGCCCCTGCTAACAACGTAACTGCCGCCAAGAAACTACACAAGGACCATTTGCTCTGAGAGGCTGCAAAAAAAAAATAATTACACAGTGTTAATGCAAAAATGGTTATTTTATTATATAGGCCATATAGACTATATACTGTAGGTAATACCTCATTACCAGTGAGAACGTTTCTGATGGTTCCCCAGGGTGCAGACAGTTCATTTCATGCACGTCACCCGACCTCTGGCACTAACACGAAGCAGGTCGTATTAATTCTCTTCATTGGAGAGTCTGGGGATCTATAACCTATTTGCTGAATTATTACACCTGTTTGCAGAGCTGGCAAGGTCAGTGGACTGTTAGGGTGAGATGAAGATCAATGAAAAGAAAAAAAAATCAAAAAAGCTCCGAAAAGTGTGCAAAGAATTTACAATCAGAGGTGGAGATGATCAGTCTGGATAAGAGGCCTATTACCATGAAATGTAACAGCTTTGTCCTCTGCTTGCGTCCTGCATAAATACCCAAATTCATCTCTGCCGCGCTACACTTTACCTAAGCTTTGTGATTGTAAGAGGACACACATTAATAACGCCAGATAAATGTATTCCCTGTGAGGGGGGATATATGTCATGCTCAGAACTATTCCTATAACCTCCGCTGACATTACAACTATTAATTATCTTATTTTTGTTTGGCATACAATTGTGGGAATTACACAAATTCCCAGAAATGCCATTTTCTCTTTTTAACTTCCCTGTTAGCTTTTCTTGTCTGTGGGGGGACATTTATTATTCTAGAATAATAGAATGCAGCAATTTAATACCCCACTGTTTTTATATGAGTGTTTGATAACTGAAGTTTGTTTCATACCACAGTCATACAGTGTCAATGTTTGGTAGTAAGCCCCATATGACTTTATTGTACTCTTTCTACTTATTTACAATAGCCCCAATGGTACTTATGTAATATCTGGGCTCCCATTTTTCTTATGAGACCGCGTCCGCTCGCCACACTATATAAAATCAACTCCATGCGTAGTTGGATAGTAGGGGTATGAAAAAATGGGGTGCATTTAACATGGGAGCCCAGATAATACATAAGTACCGCCCCAATTCCCCTCCTCACATCATGTCACTGCCCCTGTCACATGCAGCCCTGTCCTCATTAACACATCACTCATCTCCTGATATACTCTGTGCTGCTGGGGGACCCTGCTCCTCCCACTATATAACTCAGTCTGTGGCTTCCTGCTGCCTCCATTCCCCTCCTCACATCATGTCACTGCTCCTGTCACATGCTGCCCTGTCCTCACTGACACATCACTCATCTCCTGATATACTCTGCGCTGCTGGGGACCCTGCTCCTCCCACTATATAACTCAGTCTGTGGCTTCCTGCTGCCTCCATTCCCTCCTCACATCATGTCACTGCCCCTGTCACATGCAGTCCTGTCCTCACTGACACATCACTCATTTCCTGATATACTCTGTGCTGCTGGGGACCCTGCTCCTCCCACTATATAACTCTCGGTCTGTGGCTTCCTGCTGCCCCCATTCCCCTCCTCACATCATGTCACTGCCCCTGTCACATGCAGCCCTGTCCTCACTGACACATCACCCATCTCCTGATATACTCTGTGCTGCTGGGGACCCCGCTCCTCCCACTATATAACTTTCAGTCTGTGGCTTCCTACTGCCTCCATTCCCCTCCTCACATCAGGTCACTGCCCCTGTCACATGCAGCCCTGTCCTCGCTGACACATCACTCATCTCCTGATATACTCTGTGCTGCTGGGGACCCTGCTCCTCCCACTATAGAACTTTCAGTCTGTCGCTTCCTACTGCCTCCATTCCCCTGCTCACATCATGTCACTGCCCCTGTCACATGCAGCCCTGTCCTCACTGACACATCCCCCATCTCCTGATATACTCTGTGCTGCTGGGGACCCTGCTCCTCCCACTATATAACTCTCAGTCTGTGGCTTCCTGCTGCCTCCATTCCCCTCCTCACATCATGTCACTGCCCCTGTCACATACAGCCCTGTCCTCACTGACACATCACTCATCTCCTGATATACTCTGTGCTGCCGGGGACCCTGCTCCTCCCACTATATAACTCTCAGTCTGTGGCTTCCTGCTGCCTCCATTCCCCTCCTCACATCATGTCACTGCCCCTGTCACATGCAGCCCTGTCCTCACTGACACATCCCTCATCTCCTGATATACTCTGTGCTGCTGGGGGACCCTGCTCTTAGCATCACTTTGCAGTATTCTCTTTGATGCTTTTAGGGTAAAAATGGATATCACTCGCCCATTGTCGCCTCCCAGGAAAGGCAATTTCTGCATTTTATTTTCAGGACAAAACACCTCACAGAAAGGATTGGAGGCACGAGGCACAGTGGGAGGCTGGGTCAGGGAAGTTTACCTGTACAGTATGTCTCAGCTGATTCTCTCTGCCGTGACTTTCAATCTTTTATCCGGCAATAGAAGGCTCCAATTTGTTGCAATGTGCTTTGTTTTTTCGTTGGAAGCGTGACGCTAATTATCCTCACTCTGGGTTTAATCTCTGTATTATTCTGGAAAATTATAAAAACATGCACAAGAAAAATATGTATAATTACACTTTATCTGCGTGTGACTCAAACTACCAATAATTACATCGTTATAATACAAAAGATGAGAAAATGAGAAGCGTACGGGGGGTTTAAATACAAAGTTAACAAACTTGTTTTTATAGTTAATGTGTCTTATGTGTTACAGCAGCTGCTGAGTGACAGCCGGTATGCCACAGTAGGCCATCGCATGCAAAAATCAGATGCGATTTAGCGTCCGATTTTCGGCCGATTTTCGGCCGATTTTCCGCTATTTCCCGCCGATTTGCTTGCTATTCCATCCTTGCACACCCCCACTCTCCACGTCGGCGAGAAGTTGATTTTATAAAGCGTGGCGAGCGCAGCGAGCCACGTAGCCCGAAGTGTGGCGATCGCACGCGGAAAACCATCCCGAAGTGTGGCGAGCGCAGTGCCAAGCTTCGGGATCGTTTTCCGTGTCCCCTTGCAGGGCTCGCTGCGCTCGCCACGCTTCGTGCTCAGGCTCGCCACGCTTTATAAAATCAACTCCACGCCGACGTGAATAGTGGGGGTTTGAACAGGTTGGGAGGACACGTACCGCGTCCGCTCGCCCCGCTTCGGGCTAACTTGGATAGTGGGTGTGTGCAAGAATGGAATAGCATGCAAATCGGCAGGAAATAGCAGAAAATCGGCCGCTAATTCGCATCGCGGATCGAATCAGTCGCAAATCGGCCGCTAAATCGTATGCGATTTAGTTTAAATCGGTCGCCGTGATAATACACAAGTATCCTGATATCTATACTGCTGTGTAAAAATAAAGCAGCCAGTATTTACCTTGCACAGAAACAATAAAACACCCAACTCTAATTCTCTCTGCACATTTACACTGTTACATCTGCCCCACCTGCAGTGCATATGGTTTTGTATATTAGAGAGTGATTGTGCCTTCCGGAGTGAACCAGAATAACCCCCTGGGTGATATAATGAGCGCTATTGCTCCTTTTATATCCTGGTGTGTACAGAGCTTTAGAACCAGACAAGCTTCTCATTACTATAAGCATACACAGGCAGCCATGTATTTTAGCAGGTGGAACCTATTGTAGACTCAAATATGGCTCCAAAAACGTTGGCATGGTTGGCGGGAGTCACTTTGGCATTGTGGTTGGAGGGGAAAGCGAGAAACCTTCCTATTTGGATTCAGCAAATACCGTCCTTGAGTCAAGACTAGATGGCTGAAATCCAGCGCCCTCTATACCACAGTATAGGATATTGATGAACAGCCCCGACCAGGGCACAATGTACTAACTGGCAGCTGCCCAGACGAAGGTCAATGGATGAAAGTCGTAGCGTAATCTAGAAGCCTGATCTCAAGTCATTCACAGGTTGATGCCTCAGCAGACAGTCGGGCAATGCAGAGTCCGTCATTAAAGCACCCAGGAAATAATAATGAACTACTGTAGATTGAGAAGCTTTAAAACTAGCTGGAACCAGTTTATCTGCTGCCGCGTCCAATGTAAATAAACGCTAAGGACATTTTACAGAGAGGTCCTAAAACAATGGAGCCCTCGGCTGTCAGAAGGCAGCCTGGAACATCCAGAATTAGGGAACGAGCAGTTATTATTGTTATGACTCACTGCAATCACTGTGTGTCCTGGTCACTTTTGTGAGTGGAAAATGCAGATCACATTATTTTTTAGAAAGGGAATTTGTGCAAAAAAAAAGTAAAATATAAAGATAACTCGGAGCCGGTTAATGATAGATAGAAATCCAAGATGAACATGCACCTGAGGGGAGGGGGTAGTCTAGAGGAGGGTGTCAGTGGGGGATAGGTGGGTGGGTTATGGTCTTCGAAGCCTTCATTGTACGGACTCCTATGCAGATTCTTACACACCTATAATTATCCAGCAGCCTAGATGGTGGACTCCGCTTCACCCACCCCTCCAGGCCTAGAAACAGCAAATAAGGTGTAGCAGGAATCAGTGGTGGAACTTGTGAGTGGCGGGCCCAGGTGCATAAATATACATTGGCCCCCTTCTCAGACCCAACCCAAGTTCACAATATGCCGCACAGCAGTGGGTGACAGAGAAAAGCAGAGGGAGACACAGTATGACATAGAGAGGCATAGGGTGGCAATGGAAAGCAACAGGAGTCAGAGGGTGGCAGGAGGAGGACTAGGGTGACAGGAGGAGGCAGAGGGTGACAGGGAGGCATTGGGATGCAGTGAGAGACAGTAAAGCAGAGGGAGACATAGAGAGGCATAGGGTGGCAATGGAAAGCAATGGGTGTCAGAGGGTGGCAGCAGAAGGCAGGAGGAGGCCTAGGGGGACAGGGACAGGCAGAGGGTGACAGGAGGAGGCAGAGGGTGACAGGGGAGGCAGAGGGTGACAGGGGGGCATTGGGTGACAGAGTAAAGCAGGGGGAGACAGTATAACATAGATATGCAGAGGATGGAAGGCAACAAGAAGCAGAGCTGCCAGGTGTGACAGGGAGAGACGGTGGGTGATGGGTACAAGCACAATGGCCTGCATGGTGCGGATAAAAGGAGGCATGTACCTTGGTGGAGGCAGGAACACTCTTCTCTGTCTGTGACAGGCCCCCACCCCTTGGCTCTCCTTAGTTTTGCACCTGGTCAGACAGACTCTTCCAGTCCCAGTTACACAGGTTGTGAGCAGCTGCCTTTAATTCTCAGACAGCAGTGAAAAAAATGTCCAGCTCTTTGGTAATCAGAGGCAGCATGTGACTGTGATCATCAGTGCTCATAGGTGGCAGGAATCCTCTATCAGTCCCGCCCCCTCCTAGTTAGCCCCTCCTCTCCAAGGTAAGGGGCAGTTCCCCAGGCAATGAGGCCCACCCTGCTCTCTGCACTGGGCCACTCATCCAACATTGCTCAAAATGGTGTGCGAGAGGACTAGGGGGTAAGTTGTTGCTGGTCTGAGCAGCAGTGGGGCCCTCAGTCCTCAGGGGCCCCAGTGCACCTGCTGCACCAATGGCTGGAATATTACTGTTGCTGTGATATATCCTACACCTGAGCCACACCAACATTTCATTGTCCGGCCCCTTCATCTTTTAACCTCTGATATTCCACCCATCCTTGCCTGAACATCACTGTAGGTAGTCCACATTCTTCTGGCGCCTCCAACTCCTCACTCTCTCTTGGCCTCTCCCAATGTACTGACTCCTCTACTTATCATCATGACCACTTACCTCCTTGTATTCACTTACCTATACTGGGTCATACAGTATGTTTTTTGAAATGTAGAGCCAACTCATCCAGAGGGACCACACGAGCCTCCAACATGGCATTGGAAGGACCCCAATATCAGGAACTGATCCTATTCATGCTTCACAAACTGCAAAAGAGAAAAGGTAGGTGTCCGGTCAATGCATAGGTTCCCAGTGGGTGTGCATTGGGTTCTCTTATAATTACGCAGGGCCGGTGCAAGGTTTTCTTGGCACCCTAGGCAAAGCCTCAGCTCACTACAACCAACACCACCCACATACTGATACTGACTTACCAGAACCTAAGGTGATCGTGTGGAGGTGGCGTCTTAGAAGTTCAATCCCTGCAGTAATTTTTAACAAGGAAGTCTCTCTCAGAGTCATCCTTCATTCTGTGATAGTGAGGCTCAGGGGCGCCCCTCAGATTCAGAAGCCCCTCCGGAGCTTCTTAATGCTAGGCCCAGCCCCGGAATCTTGACTTCTTCATCGGTTCACAGCAGTGTGATGGGGGAATTCTCTGTGCGAGTCTCCTGTCTGACAGTATGAACGGCCGGGCTTACCCACCTTCCTCTACACATTTCACATCCTTTTATATCGCCTAAAAAACATTGACAGGGGACTAAACTGAATAGATGGCAAATACTCTTTTTGGCACTTTTGCTATGTTAAATGTCTGCTACGAAGAAATATATGGAGCACAAAATTATACCCGGCTTTTCCATCACATTTTATTGGATTTAAAATACCCAGACTGGGTGTCGGAATGAAAATCATCTCTCCCTGTGAAAAAAACCCGAGCCGGTCTATTCCACTCCGTAAATCTGCACTTGCCAAGTGTGATAAGTTCACTTAAATGTGTATCTCACTTATCAACCTGCGGGTTCCGAGAGCCGGCGGCCCTGTCAGGCGCAGAGGAGAAGCTACCAGGGAAATATAAGACCATTACATGTAATAACGGCACGCAGGAGGTGTCTCTGGAGGAAATGAGAGACACAGGGTCATCTCTGTGTAATTCAATTGCATCCGTCTTGCAGGAAACATACAGCTGACCTCTTACGAAGAAGCAATATTCCTGCAACCTCTGATTGGGCCTTTCACCCTATTATCTCTGGGGTACGTTACTAAACAACCGCTCTGCCAACAGCAACAGAAAGGAGAAATCAATGACATTTAGCAATGAGCAGTAGAAATGGAGGAAGGATGCATCAAGCCTAGGGGGGGATTCAATTCCGGGCGAAGAGGGTTCTTATTGCCGTAGCCGCGGCATTTAAATGCTGGCAACGTCACCCTATCTCGCACCGGCCACCCGGCTTCCCAAATGCTAAATTTGTACAAAAGTGCAAATTTGGCTACCTAAAGTAGCAGATTTCCGTACAGTGCGGCTATTGCTGTGCTGGTTTGGATGGGCCAATGGATTTTGTGGCAATTGAATTCCACTTCACTACGAGCGATCCTGAATCAGGCCCACAGTTATTTGAGTGACAGAAGGTTTGTAGAACCCATTAGTCTGAGTCAGCTGTCATGGATAACACAGAGGGAAGATTTGGGATGATGGTTCTATTGTAGTTGTATTTACATTCCTGGCAATTGTTTGAATGCTACAGAGGTGGAGATGTGGCTAAGGGCCTTATTCTGATCGGTGCGGATATTCCCGCATGCGGACGGACCGCCGATGTTGATCGTCTGCGCATGTGCAGATGTCACTCTGCGCATGTGCAGGCGATTTCGCCGCACGGATTCTTTATACGCCGCACAGGGGGCGTGAGGGGCTACTTAGCCTCATTACCCTATGCATACGCCCCGCGTTTCATGGGCGTTCCCATGCAAACGCGGGGCGTATGCATGGTAATGAGGCCGTGACGCGTGGGTACGGGGCGGGCATCTGACATCGCCGGATGTCAGCTGCCCGCCCCCATACATGATTTCACACGGACAAGTGTCCGTGTGGTCTTGTGTTGCGGGACCTGGTGGAGCGTGCGGCCCTGCATTCGATGTTCGGCGACCATCGAATGCAGGGGCTGCTCCCAAGACGGAGGAGGCGTATCCCCGTCCAATTTCATGCGGATCGCCACATATCCGCGTACGGACGGCAGGTGGCGATCCGTATGGAAGGCGGGGATTCGCCTGCACGGTTGCGGCCGCATATTCTGATCTGGCCGCACCGATCAGAATAAGGCCCTAAGTGTCTTCAATATACCATTTCTCCTCGTCTATTGGACATCCCATCCTCCTTCGCTAGTTGTTGACTTGTGTTGTCAGGGAAAGAATGTCTGCCAATAAATGGGCAAGGCTGATTTCTACTCTACTAGGGTCAACGTCTCCACCAGTCCTGGTGGGCTTTATGTCTTGTATCAGTGGGAGGGGAGTTTGATCATTTGGATGTTGTATGATGCGATGGCAGAAGGCCTCCCATCTAGGTATGAAGTGTTGATTTGGCAGATTGGGATACAAGAATGGGCAAAACCATGTGCACTGCAGGTGGGGCAGATGTAACATGTGCAGAGAGAGATCAATTTGGGTGAGGTGTGTTAAAACTGAAATCTAAATTGCAGTGTAAAAATAATGCATCCAGTATTTACCCTGCACAGAAACAAAATAACTCACACAAATCTAACTTTCTCTGCACAGGTTACATATAGTGCATTTTACACGGAAGTGCTCAATTGCTTAAAAAACAGGGTCATCCGCATCAGCAAGGAGATTGCTACTACCTGGGTCCTCCATCAAGACAATGGGTGGAATGAAATCCTCCCCCCCCCCCCCCGAGTTTGGTGGCAGTGTAGGATGCCGGCCTAAGTCGGACATTTTTTTAAAGGAGCAATCACTTACGAGGTGTCAGGTATCTGGTGTTCCCGGCTGTGGCAGCAGTGGGCCAGTGGTTGATGCTGGGAACTGGAACACGGGAGGCTTTAGGTAAGGACAGTTCATAGGAGGAACACTGACACTGCGGGCGCAGCTAGGTGGGGGGAGTTGACGAGACTCTGGTCAGCGGCGCAGAGTCTACCACCACCGATGGTTTTCACCAGGGACCCCCGCAAGGAGGTTTGGCTGCTTTCGGTGGTAAGGTTGCTGACCTCTGACCTGAGATGGAGAGTGACTAGTGGCAGTGAGCTTGGAACTTTGATCTGCGCTGGCCTGGAAGGCCAGAGAGATGACAGTGGCTTGGGAGCCGATGGGTAGTCGACAGCCTGAGAGCTGACATGGAGGGTTGACAGCCTGGAAGCCGGCATGGAGTGTTGACGACCTGGGAGTCGACATGGTACTGTAGACGGCCTGAGAGCCAGAGGGAAGTCGATGGCCTGGGAGCTAGAGGGGTCTTGATGACCTGGGAGTCAACAGGAGCTTGTTGATGACCTGGGAGTCGACACTAGAGTTGACGGCCTGGGAGCCAACATGGCTGTTGATGACCTGGGAGTCGACAAGGGAGATACAAGAACTGCAGAGTTGATGCCTGTGTTGACTTGGGAGTCGCAGATGGTATGGCCCTTTAAGGGCAGCAGCAAACTCTGCTGAGGGATGATGTAGTGCTCTATCCTCTTCCCTTGGGAGCTGGAAATAGTAGACAGTGAGGAAGGTAACCTGGCAGGTGAGGAGCCGGGGAGCAGCAGATGACAGCAGCAGATTGCACTGGGTTTTACACAGGGTAACCACAGGGACTCTGGACAGGATCCTGGAGCCTTGGAATGCTGAGGACTGGATATACACAGGAATCAGACAAGTTGTTCAAGGCTGGGGTAATGTGCCAGAGGCCTCTGCTTTATCCCCCCTGCTGGCCTATGATTGGCTGCAAGCTGCAGCAGCAATTAAGTCCAGGAAGTACCTGTGCACACCTTTGGTCACATGGGTCAGTGCAAAAGTCAGAGCATCAAGGTCACAGGGAAAGCATTGGACAACAGAGTCATGTGATTGCAGGTGTCATGGCGGCGCCCATGTGGCGTGGGCCTGGCCTGGGACCAGCGTGGGACGCTGGCAAAAATTCAGGGTAATGTCACTCAGATCCTGCCATGGAGAGTACCCGGGGACGGCAAAGGACAGAGGCATGTGCCTCAAAACACACAGTGATTGCCTCTTTAAAATATCGTCTGCACTGAGGCCGAACCGGGATGGCATTACATCCCACCCCTGCTCCAAGGCACACATCACTGCAAGTGAGGGAGTTTTTGGCCAAGCACAACGTGACAACTTTGCCTCAACCAATCTAGAGTTGGATCTGGCCCGGAAGATTTATTTTTGTTCCCCCTGCTCAAATGCTGACCGAAAGGACACCATTTTCAGACCATTCAAGTGGAATCACCACTCAAGGATGTTCTGATTAATGCCTTCCAGGAGGCGTACCAAGTTTGGAAGACACTCTGGCAATGGTGTATATCGATGCCCAAGGGTCATACTTTTAAGATTATTAACCCTATGTAACCCTATGTTTCCTAGATTTAGTCTCATTACTTTCTGGGCAGACCCTGTATATTATGGGGTGTATCCAATTAGCAACAGTAATTTACTATTGCCAATGAATGCCAGGGGTTAACCTATTAGCCCTGATGCAACAATTATCCCCCAATGCCTACTGTCCCTCTACCATGCTGCTACCTGTTTCTCCTACCTGAGCTGCCCCCCCCCCCCACTGTGCTGCTGCTCCCTCTTACTCACCACCCTGCTACCCACCCTCCCCACCACTGAAATACAGACCCACTGCCCATGCAGCATCCACAACCCCTGCAGCAATCGCATACCTCCCAACAGTCCCTATTTTAGTGGGACAGTCCCGATTATTAGGGCCTGTCCCGCTGTCCCACCCGCAGGCGGCAGTGTCCCGTGGTGAGGGGGGGGGGCTGTTGGGGGTCCCCCCTGTCGGCTGCTAAGCAGCGGGGAATAAACGCTGTACGCGTGCGCAAAGCGTCTATTACCGCAGCCTGGGGGCATGGATAGAGGCTCAGAGAGCCTCTGGGTCATGCCCCCATAGCGGCAAAATGGGGGCGTGGCCTCGTGGGAGAGCCGCAATTATAGGCCACGCCCCCTAAATTAGGGCGGCCCCCCCGAAATTTCCGAGGTGCCCTCGGCACGCATCAGCAGTGTCCCGGGTCCGGCGACAAGAAAGTTTGGAGGTATGCATGCGGCCTGTAGTCACTTGCATTTATTGGGGATTATAACCCACAATAATCAGCCCTCAGTGATTACACATGAGTTCGGGAACATATCCCAGATTCAATGTGTTATTGCATGAAAACTAGGCATGTGCACAGACCACACAGACCACTTGGACCACTTTTTGTGTTTCAGGTCTCATCTCCGACCATTTTTGGGTCTGGATCTGTTCGTGTTTCATTTTTTGGATCTGTACATTTTTTTAAGAATATAAAAAAATTTTTTTTGCTCCTGTGCTATTATTAACCTTAAAAACATTAAATTCCACTCATTCCCAGTCTATCCTGAACACCTCACACCTCAAATATTGTTTTTAGGGCAAATGGTTGCACCAAGGTAGCTGGATGACTATGATAAGCCACACAAGTGGGCGCCAAAAACATGTGGCCCATCTAGGAGTGGCACTGCAGCAGCAGACAGGATGGCAGTTTGAAAAAAACTAGGCCCCAAAGAGCACATAGGGGGTTATTTTGGTTCACTCTTTCTGTACACTCTTCTTAGATGGACAAAAACCATGTGCACTACAGGGGGGCAGATGTTACTTGTGCAGAGAGAATTAGATTTGGGTGGGGTTTTACTTCAAAGTGAGATCTATATTGCAGAGTAAAAATAAAGCAGTCAGTATTTACCCTGCACAGAAACAAAATAACTCACCCAAATCTAATTCTCTCTGCACATTTTACATCTGCCCCCCCCCCTGCAGTGCACATGGTTTTGTCCATCTAAGAAGAATTTTGTCAGAAAAAATGAAATAGAATAAGGCCCATAATGCAACGAAAAGTGGTGTAAGATGGAATTGTCCTTGGGCCCTCCCACCCTTATGTATAGTAAATAGGACATGCACACTTTAATAAACCAATCATTTCAGCGACAGGGTCTACCACACGACTGTGGTTGAAATGATTGGTTTGTTTGGGCCCCCACAAAAAAAAGAAGCAAATCATCTCTACCTGTACAAACTGGCTCTACAGAGGAAAGATGTCATCCTCATCCTCCGATTCCTCGCCCCCCTTCAGTGTCTTCATTCAAGAATTGATAATTAATTTTGATAAACATCATCTTCTCCACATTTTGCGGAAGCAACGTCCTACGCCGATCACTGACCAGGTTCCCCGCTGCACTAAAAACTCTTTAGAGTACACACTGGAGGGGGGACAACTCAGGTAATATAGTGCCAGTTTTACAGGGGCCTCCACACTGCCTTTTTTTCCTGCCAGTACAGATAAGGACTGTCTGACATGTCAACTTGGATGCTGTCACCAAAGTAATCCTCCATCATTTTTTCAATGGTGACAGCATCCAATGCATCGACAGTAGACATGTCAGCAATTGTTGGCAGGTCCTTCAGTTTGGACTAGAGGTCACACATGCTCCTGCCTGCCCTGCATCCCCGCCAGCAGGACTTGTAGTTATTTCCCCGCAGTCCCAGTTGTGGGAGAAAATTCCGTTTCAAATGACAATCACCTGACCAGCATTGTCTTTGCACCTTTGTAGACTTGTGTCTGCTGGAAACAGAGACACAACATACACTTTAAACCAAAGATCGAGCACGGTGGCCAACATGTAATGCTCTGACTTTACCAGACTGACCACCCTGGTATCCTGGCAAAGCGTATGGAGGGCGTCCTCCACAAGAGCTACATGCTTTGTGGAATTGGCACCCTTTAGCTCCTCCTTCATTTTCTCCAGCCTGTCTGGAGTGAAGATGGCGTCCGAGCCTGGGCAGGCATCCCCAAAAAGGCTCAGAGAGTGTGTTCGCATTAGGGGTTTTCGGGGGACGAAAATGGGACCCTTTTCTCCTGAAAAGAAAAAACTGGCTAGCATTGAATGTGTCGATAATGACCATTGGGCAAAAATGGAAAGAGACCTTTTCTTTCAGATAAAAATGATGGCAGCTGATTGGATCTCCCCTCCCCACTCCTAGTGTATTTATCATTGCTGCTAACCTACCAGCGGTCATACAGATACTGTACATGTATCACAATAAGAATCTGTTCAAAGCAAATACAAACCAACAATATAATATTCATGTACTGTGTATCATTCCTTCTGGAAAGTAAGATGCAGTTCCGCAGTAAGTGTGAGCTCTTGCGCCCAGAGGCTTCGGGTTCCTACCACTGGTCTTAAAACTTGTATAAATATGAAGATTTTCTATGCAGCAAATGTTGGAAATGTGTTTTGTTCTCTCCGGGATTTGTAAATATTAATGTTTCCTCCTGTTTTTCATTAATCTAGATTTGTCCAAAGAGCTTTTAGCTACAGAAAGATTCTGACATTTTCCTTCTAAGAGCGATGAACTTTTCCTTGATGTAAACATACATTTAATTAATTGTAAAATCATTCATTGTTAGATTTATGAGGGAGCTGCTCGTTATTTGAAAATAAATGTTTGCAGATCCTTCTAGGATAATTACAGCGCAATATGATCTAGGCACAATACTGGAGAGGAGGGGGCAGATGGAAGTAACAGTTCATTATGACATCAGTAGCTACTAGCCCGTCATAATGACTTAACAACATAATGGTGATGTCTCTGCTCTCTCCTGTGCCATCGAGTGGACACAAAACACTTGAATTTGTACCATAGAGTCAAGGAGCAGCATTAGGTTTTTATTTATTTATTTATTTATTTATGTAGGATTCATGTTTCCAGCCCATATTACGGATATTTAGTAACAAACTTGGAAACTTTTTTAGCAAAATATTGATCTGCAACCAATCTTACCTAACCGCAGACATATTTGCAGACTCGGCGGGTGATTCAGGACCGCTCGCTAAGCAGCAGTTATTCACGGCTTAGTGAGAGGCTTCACGCCACCCGCCGCCCGGCCGAACGCCCACCCCCTCGGTACCATGCGAGGGGATGCACGCAAACACACCATTGAAAGATGGTTTCGCCAACCATGAAATGATATCCATGGAAGTAAAAGTCAGTCTATACTGAAATTTATCGGTGTCCACCGATGTCAGCCGCCCGCCCCCCAGGGGAATGCCTAGCCTTTTCATGGTGATGCCCATAATACGCTGTGCCTTCCCCTCCAAACGCCCCCCTGCCTGCCCCCCTCCCCTACCTGTACGAATGCTTCATTAACTGTGACAGTTGCCAAAGACATCCGTACAGCGGCGCTGCACACACGCAAATAGGCACATACGCATTCACAGAGCCGCACCATCGGTCCCCAGTGCCAATAAGCTGGGGACCAATCACTAATGAAACTGGCCCTCCGTGTTCCATTTTTTGACACAGGGACCAGTTTATTTTTAAATCTTATTTTTTTTCATATTTAACTGTTTTGTTTTCGTCACATTTTAATTGGGGGATACGGTCATTTGGTCTACAGCAAGTTAGTCCTCAATCATTAGGTCAACACCATTAGGCCAACATGGGGATAGGGTGACATGGTTCTAGGGCAACCTGGATCAAGGTCGACATGGTTCTAGGTTGACATTGCTTTAGGTCGACAGGTCATTATGTCAACACAAGCATTAGGTCAAAATGGTCTAGGACAGTCAACAGTCAATAGGTCGACATGGGGTTTTGACTGTTTTTTGACCCGACATGTGCCGAAAGGTGGTATTTCATGCCCTACCATCACCACTAGGGCATGGTGGGAGAATTCAATAATATGCTGAGCATACCGAGGCACCGCGCCCGAAGCATAGCACGCGAAGTGAGCCATGTGAGGGGACGCAGTGCTACGTTGCAATGTCCATGTCGACACAGTATTTGTTGCCCTACCATCCACTAGGGCGTGGTGGGAGAATAAAATAGTGTGCCGAGTGCAGTGAGCCATGTGAGGGGACGCGGTGCACTTAAACTAGTGTCCATGTCGACTGTGTCAACATTTTGGTTAAAAAATCTGTGAAAAACCCCATGTCGACCTTTTGACTGTCAACCTAGACCATGTCGACCTAATGCTTGTGTCGACCTAGAGCCATGTCGACCTAGAGCCATGTCGACCTATGCCCATGTTGATATAATGGTGTCGACCTAATGATTGTCGAACAACTTGCTGTAGACCAAATTATCACATTCCTTAATCAGTACCTGAAGGAAACTCTTTCCAGGATGAAGAAGAAGACTTGTTGGTGGAAAATGACTAAGATGGGAATTCTATTTGTGTGTTGCTATGGGCAACCAATCAGAATCTACTTCTCATTTATTTAGCACCTTCTAGAAGATAATAGATAATATCTGATTGGTTGCCCATGGCAACATCCCATCTGAAACAGATCTTCCATCAAAGTAAATTCCCTCTGTTGTATTTTGTGTCTCAATAGCAATTATCTCACTCACAGATGGTTTGTTATGTCAACAGTGAAAATGTCGACAATGTCTAGGTCAACCGTTAAAAGGTCAAAATGCACATGGTCCACATGGAAAAAAGGTCAACACGAGAAAAAGCCCACTTCAAAATAATCCACACAGTAAAAGATCAACGTGAGTTTTTTAAAACGTTTTTGGGGTGTCAGTTTTTATCTCGCAGCATGTGGACACCCAATTACGTTACCGCGTCCCCTTGCATGGCTTTCTGCTTCAGCATTGTAAGGGATGCGAGGGGAGGGAGAGTGATAATCCGCACACTATTGATTTAAATCCTACTAATTTGTGGGATTTTTAAGGCCGCCTGTTTTAGACATTTTCTGTGGCGGGGGTGCTATCCTGGCACGCTGGGTATAGTCAATAAAGAAGAAGAGAAGGATTTGTGCTATGGGTGCACACCTAAAAAAGAGGTGAATTTAAAAGAAAATACTTTATTAGGTTTTCTCTTAAAAGATAAGGAGGAGTTGGGTCCGTGTTCTTTTAATCTATAGGTCCACGGGTACTCTCTCTCCTTATGGGTTGTGAAAATGTTTGAGAGGTTTAAGATTTTAAGACACACATTGGACAAACATACATATAGTGTGAAGTGCCACCGCACTTATAAAGATTTGGAAAGGTGTGTTTATAGATTTATAAAATAGGCCTTTGGTTCTAGTCTGTTAATTCACTGTTTGCCACACAGTATCAATTTACCTCTATTTCTCTGTGATTTAGAGTAATATACTGTTTTTAATTGGTGGCATGCAGCTCACAGGAGTGTCTATTGTATAATGCTGCTTTCCCACTGCAGACCAGTTTAAAGTACTGGTAATCTTAAATGGTATTTAAAACGGTATTAGCATTCCCACTGCAGCAGATTACCGTTTTAAATACCATTTAAGTACCATTCCCATTGCAGTGAACCGTGTAAAATGTAGAGTGCCTAACCCCCCCCCTTCCCCCAGTGTAAAGAGTGCCTAATCCCCCCCCCCAAGTGTAAAGAGTGCCTAACCCCCCGTACCTGCCCTGTGCCCCCACCTTCCCTCCCCTTGTACTTACCTGTGGGCAGTGGGGAGGCAGCGGGGGTCCATGCAGGATACAGGCAGTCCCAGTGCCTGATGAGACCTAGTAGTTCTCACTTTGCGCATATGTAATGAGTGCACGTGCATACTAATGAGCCGCTCATTACATATGCGCATATGTAATGAGCAGCTCTTTATTATGCACGTGCACTCATTACACGTGCACAAAGTGAGAACTACTAGGTCTCATCAGGCACTGGGACTGCCTGGAGGCTAAATAACGTTTAAGAGGCATTCCCACTGCCTCTTAAACGTTATTTTAACGTGTAGGACTCTGCTTAAAAACGTGTTGAAATACCATTTAGCTTTAAACGGTATTTCAACTCTGGCACTTTCCCACTGCAGCCTTAAACGGTAAATTGCGCTGAAAATCAGCAAATTACCGTTTTTTAGCTGCAGTGGGAAAGGGGCATTATTTATACATTTAGATACTTTTCCCTTAACTTTCTTGTTGCTGTTTATTTTGTAACAATTTTAGCAAAGTGTGACGTTCATATGGGCATTCAGAAAAGGTATATATACAGGAGATTGCTCACGGTGTATGTAATGTACCTAACTACACCGTGAGCAATCTCCATATATATATACCTTTTCTGAATGCCCATATGAACGTCACACTTTGCTAAAATTGTTACAAAATAAACAGCAACAAGAAAGTTAAGGCAAAAGTATCTAAATGTATAAATAATACAATAGACACTCCTGTGAGCTGCATAACACCAATTAAAAACAGTATATTACTCTAATACTGCTTTCACATTGCAGAAATGGGTAATGACACGGTATTCTTAAATGGGACTTTAAAACGGGTCTGAGCCTTGAGACCTTTCACATTGCAGGTGAAAACCGTTTTAAAAATCATTTAATACCATTCAAACATTCAACCCGTTTAACCCCCAAGGGACACGTTTCAAGCCATTGAAATAGAGCCATTCAAACTGCCAAAAAACGGCTTTAAAACGTGTAGGACTCTGCTTTTTAACCGTGTTGAAATACCGGTTATCTTTAACCGGTAAATCAACTCTGGCACTTTCACATTGCAGCCTTAAACGTTTTAAAATGGAAAAAAAACAGCAATATACCGTTTTAAAAGTGCGATGTGAAAGGGGTATAAATCACAGAGGAATAGAGGTAAATTGATACTGTGTGGCAAACAGTGATTAACAGACTTAGAACCAAAGGCCTATTTCTTAAATCTATAAACACACCTTTCCAAATCTTTATAAGTGCGGTGGCACTTCACACTATGGGCGAAATGTAATAGGGTGCGATTTTTAGACTAAAAAAAAATCGCACCAAATCGCACCTTTAAAAATCGCATTTTTTGCCGCGAATTCGCATATGTAATGAGATGCGAATTAGCGGCAAAAAAATGCGATTTGCCGCGATTTGCCGCGATTTTTAGTCATGAAAATGTGCGCATTTTCAGTCATGAAAATGTGCGCATTTTTATAAATGCGCTTTTGTGCAAAAAAAAAAAAGTAAAAAAAAAAACGGCGTGGGGTCCCCCCTCCTAAGCATAACCAGCCCCGGGCTCATTGAGCCGGACCTGGTTCCAAAAATACGGGGGAACAAAAAGCATAGGGTCCCCCGTATTTCTGAAATCAGCCCCGGACTCTTGGACCGGTCCTGGTTCCAAAAATACGGGGGTCAAAAAATCTGGGGGTCCCCCGTATTTTGAAACCAGCACCGGGCTCCAACAGCCCACGGTGTCATGCCACAGCCGGGGGACACTTTTTATACAAGGTCCCCCGGCCAAAACATGAGCACTGTGGCTGGTCAGCCTTGGACGGGGTACCTGGAGGAGTGGGGACCCCCCCAATAAAGGGGTCCCCCCCCCCCAGGCTTCACCCGTCCAGGGCTGAAGCCCGGGGCTGTCACCGGCGTCCGTGGCCAGTGGACGCCGGCCTGATAGGGTTAAATCCATCATACATATCATTACATTGCTTTTTACCGGTGAACTACAAGTGCCAGCAGACCTCCCCCGCATGCTGGGACTTGGAGAACCACAAGTCCCAGCATGCAGGGCATTAATGGGCCCGCTGGGACTTGTAGTCCACCTGTAAAAAGAATGTTTATAAAAAACACACACACAGAGAAGTACAAGTTTATTACACACACACACCTCAATTTTACACCAGCATACTTACCATTCCTGGATCCAGCGCTGGTCTGGCTGCTTCACAGCCGGCTCCCCCCGCACTGACAGGCAGCGGGGAGAACCGGCTTTCTCCGTTGCCTGTCACCGGCTTTCTCCGTAGCTTCTGTAGCTCTGTCCGAGTGCTACAGAGGCTGAGAGCGCGATTGGCTGAGCTACAGTATGCGTCTCCATGGAGACGCATAGCTCAGCCAATCAGGACTGAGCTATGCGTCTCCATGGAGACGCATACTGTAGCTCAGCCAGTCACGCTCTCAGCCTCTGTAGCACTGGGACAGCGCTACAGAAGCTACGGAGAAAGCCGGTGACAGGCAACGGAGAAAGCCGGTTCTCCCCGCTGCCTGTCAGTGCGGGGGGAGCCGGCTGTGAAGCAGCCAGACCAGCGCTGGATCCAGGAATGGTAAGTATGCTGGTGTAAAATTGAGGTGTGTGTGTGTAATAAACTTGTACTTCTCTGTGTGTGTGTTTTTTATAAACATTCTTTTTACAGGTGGACTACAAGTCCCAGCGGGCCCATTAATGCCCTGCATGCTGGGACTTGTGGTTCTCCAAGTCCCAGCATGCGGGGGAGGTCTGCTGGCACTTGTAGTTCGCCGGTAAAAAGCAATGTAATGATATGTATGATGGATTTAACCCTATCAGGCCGGCGTCCACTGGCCACGGACGCCGGTGACAGCCCCGGGCTTCAGCCCTGGACGGGTGAAGCCTGGGGGGGGGGGACCCCTTTATTGGGGGGGTCCCCACTCCTCCAGGTACCCCGTCCAAGGCTGACCAGCCACGGTGCTCATGTTTTGGCCGGGGGACCTTGTATAAAAAGTGTCCCCCGGCTGTGGAATGACACCGCGGGCTGTTGGAGCCCGGTGCTGGTTTCAAAATACGGGGGACCCCCAGATTTTTTGTCCCCCGTATTTTTGGAACCAGGACCGGTCCAAGAGTCCGGGGCTGGTTTCAGAAATACGGGGGACCCCTATGCTTTTTGTTCCCCCGTATTTTTGGAACCAGGTCCGGCTCAATGAGCCCGGGGCTGGTTATGCTTAGGAGGGGGGACCCCACACCGTTTTTTTTTTTATAAAAACACTTTTACACATTTTTATTAACAGAACCATGCACAGATCTCAATGATCTGTGCATGGTTCTGTCAAATTCGCCTGTCAGAACCTGGTCTATTTGTTTTGCGATTTTTGGTAACATTGACCAAAAATCGCACCCTATTACATTTGCGAGTTGTATACTTTATAATGGGAAAACATCTGGATGCGAATTGAAATGTGACTAAAAATCGCACTTCTAAAAGTGCGATTTCGCGGTAAAAAGTGCGATTTTTTACCGCGATTTTCAACCTATTAAATGTGCGATTTTCGGAAAATGTGCGATTTCGGCCGTTTTTGACCAAAAATCGCACATGTCTAAAAAATCACACCCTATTACATTTCGCCCTATATGTATGTTTGTCCAATGTGTGTCTTAAAATCTTAAACCTCTCAAACATTTTCACAACCCATAAGGAGAGATAGTACCCGTGGACCTATAGATTAAAAGAACACAGACCCAACTCCTCCTTATCTTTTAAAAGAAAACCTAATAAAGTATTTTCTTTTAAATTCACCTCTTTTTTAGGTTTGCATCCATAGCGCAAATCCTTCTCTTCTTCTTTATTGACTTTCTGCTTCAGCGCAAGGCGCCTTTCTCAGCTACAGCTGTCCGTGGCACATAATTGGCTGATTGGATGGTATGAAAAATTAAAAAAAAAATAAACAAATTGCAAAAAATGATTGTCAACCATATGCTGTGTTGACCATTTTCATGACGACCTTTTGACCACGTTGAGGTTTTGACCATATTGACCACAAAGCCCCCATGCACTTCTCCGATTTGGGCCGATTTCACCCGATTCCAACAGATCGGGCCAAGAAATCACGTGAAACAGGCCAAAATCACCTGTTTGCAATCCCATCTAATCCAATGTGCGGCCCTGTGTGCATCGGAACGGAGCCATCTGCCTGCACGTCCGACCTCTGATGAACCCCTCCCGGCGGCGAGGAACGGTGTTGCATGCAAAACATCACATGTCAAAGCACCGCATGTGAAGGTTCCGAGCATCTCAAGGGGGATCGGATGGCAGTACACTGGTTCCACTTCTCGCAGTAGTGTATAGCCACCTGACAGCGACCAACATGGGTCAACGTATTGGCTGTCCACCTTATTACTGTTGACCTAAAGTCCAGATATCATATTTCATCTATAATTTACTTATTGTTTCCTATACATGTTACATAGCCTAATACAGCAGTAACAAATGACCTATTGATACACTGTATGAGTCCTTTAATGCATACTCACCCGCTCGTTCACACGCACTCTACATACCGACATCGGTCAGTGTACTTGTCCAGTAGAATGCAAGGTGGAGATCAGTCCTTTCCTCTAGGGAATCCAAAGTGAGTTAAATAAAGTGAATGTCACTCAAACCGTGTGTACATAGCAGTGCTCTCTCTCTCTCTCTCTCTCTCTCTCTCTATATATATATAGATATATATATATATATATATATATCTATATATATATATATATATATATATGTACTGTACATACTGTATGTATACTGTAACACTGCTCCCAATAGGGACAAAACTCACATATGATCTTGCACTTGGCACTCTGCTAACCAATCAGTGCCTCCTACCATGATCATAGATCATTGATTGGCTGAGGTTGGCTATCTCTCAGCCAATCAGCGCATCCTCATAATCTTCATTGTATTCACTGAAGGCCAATGTGGAAGAGCTGATTTGCGGAGAGACAGCCATTATCAGCCAACCAGATTTTGTTATCATGGTAGCATCCACTGTTTGGATCCGACAGAAAGCAAACGACTTGAGGTCCGACACCTGGAAAAGAAGACGGGACTGGGATCATCTCAAACCCATACATCTCTACAGTCAATGGCATTATGTTATTAAATGTATTAAATGTTGCACAATGTTTGTTTACATTGTCATTTTAATAATGAACTTAGCATGTAAAGTCCTAAAAAATTCTAAAAATATATAGTACTTACAGTAGCAGTGAGCCCCAGACATCCCGCACAGAAGAACCCGTGTACCATGTACAGTATGTACGTTGCTGTCACATAGAAAATAGTCAGACTGATTTTAATAAGCTGGGAATTAATATTTAAAATTATGCCAGTTGCAGTTCCCCGATGTGTCCTGCAGGGGGCTGCCCGCCTAACAGTCACAGAAACTAGAGACTCGGGCAGGCGAACTTACAGAATCAGTATTCACAGTCTGCGTTGTGCATTATCCGGATCTTTGCATATTGCACACATTCATCTCACTCAGGCTGACATTCTGCAACAGGATGCGGAGTAAGAATAACTCTGACACTTTGTTTGTGCAAATTTGATGAATGATACGGCTGGAATTTGCTCTTTATCTTTAGATGTTCTCATTGAATTACTTTAAAAATATATATATATTGCACCAGCCCAATTGTATTTTTCAATGTCATTTTAAACCAATTAACTGTTAAACAACCATTGTATAACATAGGGCCTTATTCTGGTTGGTGCGGCCGGATCCGAATATGCGGCCAGGACCGAGCGTCCTAAACCCCGCCTTTCGTACGGATCGCTCACTGTGTCCGAATGCGGTAAGCCGATGACCGCACGGAGCACGAGTGAATTTCTCATGTGAACACCTCCTCCATCTCTGGGAACCTCCCCCATCATTCGATGGTCGCAGTGGTCAGGCAGCACCCGAGTGCTCAGACCACTCGGGCATTTCTCCTTGCAAAAGCAGGGATCTGGGTGGGCAGCTGACATCCGGCAATGTCAATCCGGCAAACACAAAACACGCCGACCGCACGCGGACATAACTGCACCAACCAGAATAACCTCCATAGTCACAGCAATACATTGAACCTTAAAAAAGCAAAGCCCCACGGCCAGCCAAACCACCAACACTTAGCAGAAAAACCACAGAAAGATCATTAAAAAAATCTGTCTGTTCCTCTTTATCCATTCTTAGGGGGTATTCAATCCGAAATTCTGACTGTCGGTACTTCCCAGAAAGTCGGAATCCGGGACGGTTTTATATTATCCGACAGTAACTCGATAGTCGGAAAACAATGTTCTGATGGTGGTGTGTTGGAAAGTCCGTGGATCGACGAAAACGGCTGGGGATTGTGGAAAAATTGCTGGTCATAGGGCCTTATTCTGGTTAGGTCGGTGAAACGTATGTACGGTCTGTCTCACCTTACGTTTCCCATACGCTCGCGGTAAGCAAAAGTCCGCCCACTGAACAGCCGCACACGGACGGTCACAGACACCGACAATGGGGAGTGGCGTACACTTGAGCATACGCCACCGTGTACGGACGGATCTCCCTCTTAGCCACCGATACCTGGCGTACATCAGAGCGTACGCTACCGTATACGGATGGGTCTCGTCCGTTTTCACACCGACACCTTACGTATATCTGAGCGTACGCCACAGTGCAAGTAGAAATTGAGTCCAAAAACATCATTGTTGCTCTTAGAAGTGGTTTATGTGTATTTTTCCGAAGAAAAAACTGGTATGTATGTGTTAAAGTGAAAAAGTTGACACATGTCGACTTCTGTGAATTGAGTGTCCTGCTTTTTAAAGTATGCAAAAACACTTTCTGATTGGGTGTAGATGGTTATAAAATAACTATCTGGGCATATATAAGCAGGTCTTAGAATGAATCTTACCTAAAATTAAACCAACCTTTACATGTAGAGAAGTGTAGAAAGATAAGCTTCCAATGTGTTTGAGGGCTGTGTGTGGCTTGCAGGTAGTGAAATAATGGTTTCCACTTAATAGCCTGCAGCATTGCTTATTACATTCAGGTGTAGTAATCAGCGTTAATTAGCAGACCCAGGCATCTCATACGGTATCTCTAGGGGTGGTCTGGAGCTATCTTTGGCGTCCGCCTGTTTTTGGGCCAAAATGCATGGTGAGTTCGCCGATGGAGGCGGTTGTGGCACCGTGCATTTTGTGTGCAGACCCCCGTGTACGCCCATGTTTATGCCCAGTTTTCCTCATTATTCCAGCTGCTCCCATAAAACCGCCCACTTGCCGCCCACAATGACCGTGCTCTTGCGGACAGGTTTTTTCGCACGGAGAGACCCGCCCGTGAGCGGTGTGAGGTCACCGCACATGTGCATTGCGAAAGCTACGCATGCGCACATGGAAAAAAAGAACAGATCCGCCCGTATACGGTCCCACCGTACCAAGCAGAATAACCCTCATAGTAACAGAAGATACCGCTCACCTGCAAATAAACCAAGCACTTTAGCCACAAAAGGTGGTTCCTGTTGCTGAAGTGCTTGGTTTGTTAAACTGTACAAGTCTTTTTAAACACAAAGGTGGGTGTAAAGATAATTCTATCTTGCACTGCTTACCTTTACATTATGGGCTGGATTTTGGGAGCATTGTCTCTCACAGGTCCATCTGAATGTCTTTTAGTGTCCTGACTTTAGTTGCAATTTGCTGCATAGATCAGAGTAAATATTCCATCCTTTAAGTAACAAAAACTAACTGTGTGCCCATTATGTTGGATCGAAACCACGTGAGCAAAGTTGTCTGTGAGCTTCCCAGAACTTTCCGCTTATTTTTGCCTCTACGACAACCACTGCAAGTCCGACAGTTGGCCAATGTAACAGTGCTTCCTCGTGCCGTGCTTATCCCAGATATAATGCTAATCCGTCCACGTTTCGTGGATACGGGCGGAGGCAGGAATATTGTTTCTAATAAGTTTGAAGTAAAAGAGAAAATTCAGCTTCTGCCATTGTTGAGATATTTGTAATTAATTGTGCTTTGGAATTGGAGAGTGGCTGCAATTATCGTCAAACAGCCTTGTATCCAGCACATATTAAATAAAACCCTGCTGCATTCTTGTTTCCCCGTAGATACTCAGAATTACGGCTACTAAATGCCAGTTTTTATGCGCTGCCACCAATCTTCCCAAGGTCAGCTGGCTGGCATTTAAAATCACAGACAGACATCTGAGACACCATTAAGGAGAATCCTGTCATTCCTCCGCACGCAGCTGATAGCTGGATAAAAACATATTTTTCAAGGTGTTTAATCAAAAGTGGAAAGATAATTCAATTTAATGTTGCGCGGAAGCATTAAAGATTATTAATATAACACAGATATATTTTGTTGAGATTGAACATATGACTTTCGGAGACGTACACCTGTAGGTTACAGTTACAGCTCACGCAGGGATTCTGCATTGTAGGATGGAGACTTTTTGTTTCTTTTGCAGAAGTTGGAACAGTAAGTCAATAATGTATGATTATAAATTGTTACCGAGGAAAAGGATTTTACAGTAATAGGTGCATTTGTTGCTGATATGCGCCAGACTCCGTCATCAGGGCCGGATTAACAATGGACCTGATGGAGCTGTAGCTCCAGGCCCACTATCCAAATATACCCATTTTGTAGCTGAGGAACAGGGCTTTCCAACAAGCCCAGCCTTGTGTCGCTAGCCCCCTAGGAACCAGAGATACTGCCGGGCAAATCTAGAAAGTTTTCCCCATAGGATAACATGGGACCGGCTAATTCCGACCCCCACCCAGTTCCAAAGGCTGCCAGTTCCCCATGTGGCATCACAGAAGCTCGAGGTTGATCTCAGTCTAACCCAAATCGCTGGGCCTTCAATCTGATACCAGGCTGGATCCATATGGGTTATTTGGTTCCAGAGATGTTGTGGGAAAACCAATTTTTTAATTTCTGAAATGTAATTTCATGGCTGTCCATGTTTGAGGGCAGATTTCTCTGGAACCAAACAGCCCAGTTTCACGGGACCAAAATCAATCAAAGCCAACTCAAAAGTTCTTCAATATTATACTGGTCTCATGTACCTGTATATGGGTCAGTTGGTTACGAAGATATAGCCGGTTGGTTAAAGGGGGGGGGGGGGGGGGTTCTATCCCTCTCACACCAGAAAATGCAGGGACTAGGCTGATGTAAAAGGGGCCAGCTCAGGAATGTCCCTGCATGATCCTAAGACCATATTCCTGGATAAGTCCCTGCATTTTCGGGTGTGTAAGGGGTATTATTTCAAATAGCCGGGACCTGCAGTGCTCTGAATACAGCCGGGCAGCCCCCTGTTCTCTGCCCGGCTGTCAATAGCTGTCACTTGTGCCCGGCAGCAGCTGTCCCCCAGTTACCGCGAACATGTATTCCCCCTTGGCAAAGAGCATGGAACCCCTGGCAATGAGCATGTAGGTAAGCAGCACTTATGTAGCATAATTTTTAATAGACATTATGGTGTTTGGCATAATAAGTAATGGACATTATGGTCTGTGGCTTAACATGTAATGGGCATTATGGGGTAAATTTATAATGCGTGCCTTTGGCGCGCAATACCCCTGTTTGTGAAGCATATTGTGAATTTTTGCTCAATACGTTTGGCATAGTGTGTATTTTGGCTCAATCCATGTGGCAAAATGTGGATTTAGCCTTAATCTGTGTGGCATAACGTGAATTTTGACTCATTATGTGTGCCATAGTATAAATTTTGGCTTAGTTAGTAAGGGGGTTACTATTGTGTTGCATGATTTGTATAAGGGGTATAGGATGTAGTAAACTTAGGTGTCCACATAAAAGGTGCTAAGTTTTACCAAGTTTTGGCTTTCAGTATTTTTTTTTATGACTGGAGTGTTGCCTCACCCCGCAAGTATTTTAGGACATCGGCGTCCTGCGTGTGTACCTTTGGAGTGCACCCGCCAATATATCTCCCTGCATTTTTTGTATGCCAGCCCCCTGCCTTTTCCAGGCATATATAATTAGTTGAAAGTGTTTACACAAATAGAAACACACCCATGAGCAGACCACCCAACCAGAACACTGGTCACACCCCCCACATTATTAGGTGCTGGCCGCAACCCCTATTATTGCGCATAATAGGCCCTTGATAATTTTCAGCTCAATGCCCATTTACACCTTAATCTGGCACTGTCCGTCATTGGTTTCGATTTGTATCTGTATTTTTTTTTTTGCATTAGTCATTAAAACTGCTAAAATCACAGCATCTTGGCCGGTTTCTGTACCTATGGCATCATTAACCTCAATAACATTATTTTCCACTATTTTTCAGTCTATTTTGAACACCTCACAGCTCACAATATTGTTTTCTATGTTTCATAAATATGCTCAAAGGTGGCAGTGAGTTGGCGGGTGACACTAAGGGGGTTGTTCTGATTGATGTTTTGTGGGCGTACTCACGCTCACTGAACGAGTTAGCGAGGCATATGGACAGACACGTCCATCCGGTTCAACAAGAATAAGGCCCTAAGTGACAGAGCAGCGGCACAAATCCACAGCACACTGCACAATAGTGCCCATTAGTTCTGCTACAGCACAAAGCAGTATCCTTATAGATGTTTCACCACACAGTAGTACCCATATACATTTTAAAGCACACAGTGGTACCCTTATACATGTTACACCACACAGTAGTACCCTTATACATGTCACACCACACAGTATTACTCACATATGTTACACAACACAGTAGTATCCTTATACACAGTATACTACACAGTAGTACTCTTATATATGTTACACAACACAGTAGTACCCTTATACATATTATACCACACAATAGTACTCATATATGTTACACAACACAGTAGTACCCTTATACATGTCACACCACACAGTATTACTCATATATGTTACACAACACAGTAGTACCCTTATACACGTTACACTACACAGTAGTACTCTTATATATGTTACACAACACAGTAGTACCCTTATACATATAATACCACACAATAGTACTCATATATGTTGCACAACACAGTAGTACTCATATATGTTACACAACACAGTAGAACTCTTATACATATTATACCACACTGTAGTACTCATATATGTTACACAGCACAGTAGTACCCTTATACATGTATCACAACACAGTAGTTCACATACAGTATACATGGTACACAACACAGTAATACCCTTATGCATGTTAACAACACAGTAGTACCCTTATACATATTATACCACACAGTAGTACCCTTAAACATTTATGCGCATATGCAGCCGCTTGGCGTGAGCTGGCACAGCAAATGACTTATGGGGGTGTGGGGCAGCAGTGCAGGTGGGGGCAGCGAGGGCAGCATTTAATGGAAATCCGCCCTTGACGCGGGTGCTGGGGAGCGACAGCTGATGCCAGCTGCCCATCCACTTTGCGCACAGGGAAGCCACAGTTCTAAGACACCAGAGAGGTGTCTTAGATCTGCTCCCTGACCATCTAATGATTCCCCCCCCCCCCGCGCATGCCAGACCGCAAATGGATGTTTATGCTGAACATCCATTCAAATGCGTATGGAAAAATCGGCGTGCTGGGGGGGGGGGGGGGGGGGCGGTCGTGCAGGCAGATCCCACTCCCCCATTGCAGGAAGCCGGGCAGTGGGGAAAGAGATGACAAGCTGTTACCGCAGCACAGCCTCTCTCCCCAGCTTAGCGCAGGCTGCTCAGTGCCGTGTGCTGAGCTGGAGAGATGGAAAGCTGCAGCAGCCTGTCATCTCTCTCGCTCTCCTTTAATTTTTGTCACGGGGGTGTGGCCCCGCCCACTCATGGAGTCCCTCCACATCCAGTGGCCACACCCCCTTCATTTTACCGGGGCCAGGCCAACCTGTCAGCACCCCTGATATTGACAATGCAGGCCAGATATACTGCAGGGTACACTACGGGTCTGATACAGTGCAGGCAGTATACAGTTCGGACAGGATACAGTGCAGGTCAGATACAGTGCAGGTCAGATACAGTGTGGGATACAGCGCAGGTCAGATACAGTGTGGGATACAGCGCAGGTCAGATACAGTGTGGGATACAGCGCAGGTCAGATACAGTGTGGGATACAGCGCAGGTCAGATACAGTGTGGGATACAGCGCAGGTCAGATACAGTGTGGGACACAGCGCAGGTCAGATACAATGTGGGATACAGCGCAGGTCAGATACAGTGTGGGATACAGCGCAGGTCAGATACAGTGTGGGATACAGCGCAGGTCAGATACAGTGTGGGATACAGCGCAGGTCAGATACAGTGTGGGATACAGTGCAGGTCAGATACAATGTGGGATACAGGACAAGATTGATACAGAGCAGGTCGGATAAAGGATGGGATACAGTGTGGGATGAAAACAGTTCAGATTGGATAATTTGCAGGTTAGATACACCAACACTGCACTTACTCTGGGGTCGACGACGTGTCGGTGGTGTCCTCAGTGCAGGAGTGCTGGAGGTGTTGGCATAGCAGGGGTGCCGACGGTACATTGGATACATTGAAACAAACATAATTTCCAAACTATTATATCATTTATTTACTAATTATGTACTTTTTAAAACTTAAGAACTCAATTAATATAAACGGTCTACAGAACAATGACCAAGATGCCGATCCATAGACTAAAATGCCAATCTAACCCGAAATGTTAATTATGTTTTGTAAAAACTCTCTGAAACATGTCAGTACCTCTATTTAGGGGATATTCAATCACCGGGCCCTATTCAACGCTGTCTTCCCCGACAGCATTGAGCAGGGTTTCACAAGCTGTCGGGCTCATTCTGCCGAGAGCGGCCAGGAAGTGACGAGCTGCCGGCTGCAGCTCGCCTCTTCCCGGCCGCAACTCGCGGCCACGCCCCCTTCTTGCTTCCCGGCAGGCGGGACATTGAATCCCGTCTGCATGTTCTCGGTCGAGCTGACCGAGAACGGGACTGGGTCACGGCGGTTGAGCAAGCTCGACCACCGTGACCCTCACATTGAATACCCCCTTAATCTGAAAGGGAGGAAAAAACAACTCGGTTTTTCAGGATAATTCTCGTGTCTCTTTAAATATAACTTTATCTCCCAAGTTCCGTCATAATAATAATAAATACTTTCCCTTTGCAGTAATGCTTATATTAGTTTACCATTGCTAATTTTGCCAGCAGTGGTAATGAACTCAGTGGCAAGAATCTGCTTTCCGCGTAATTATAAATTTAATTGGATTTTAATTGTCTTAAGATACTTAATATAAAATAATTTTTCTTTTAACAAATTGCACACTGCAAAGAAGTGTTGTAACACGATAGTAATATATGGTTTTACATATACGCAGCATTTGCATAATGGACATTATTAGGTTTTTCAACAATGTGAAGCTAATTAAATTGTTCATTAAATGTTTTTTGTCTTTTTATGCTAACTGCATTTCCGCTCGTTGCAGTTTTGTTTTTAATCATTGAGGAGTTATATTGTACAATATTGTTTGCAGTGTAGTTATATTTATTTGTTTGTTAGCTTTCTTTTCACACAATGCATCTGATTTTCCGCAGCGCTGAACGCTTTCTGTACAGTTTTGCAGGCATAGATTTCTGTTCAATTTTTTTTTTTTTTTACTTTTTTAAAAAGACAAATCTGCATTGTCAAAAATGGGCGATGGATTGTGGAATCTGTGACCATTTTTGAACAAATACACATGTATCGTCGAACGTTCCAAAACATTGAATACCCACCTACAGTATATGTTGTGTTTGCTTCTGGGGAGTTTCTGTTTAATATATCTACAGTGTCTAATACCCCTTTTCCACTAGCAAATTCTACCCGGGTTTTTGCTCGAGGACGCGCACCGACACGGGTTTTTTGTCAGTGTGAACGTGTCCTTTTCACAAAACACGGGTAGAGAGACCAGGGAATTCTACCCTGGTATCTACCAGGGTAAAACACGGCAATGACACGGGTCTGTGCGCAGTGTAAACACACATTACCCGTGTTTTAGATCCGGGTAACACTCTGAGGCCGGTAATTGGTTCTTCAGGGGCACCAGAAGATGATGTCATCTGCTGGAGACGCGCCGGAAGACGCTGGGAGACGCTGACCACGAGGAGGCTTCCCAGCAGCAGCTCCTCCGGCGCTGGCCACAAGCAGCCATCGCAGCACATTGGCCACGCTGGGCACAAGCAGCCATCGCAGCACATTGGCCACGCTGGCCACAAGCAGCCATCGCAGCACATTGGCCACGCTGGGCACAAGTAGCCATTGCAGCACATTGCCTCCTACCTACGCTGGGCACAAGCAGCCATCACAGCCACAATCCCTGCGACGCTGGGCCCAAGCAGCCATCACAGCATTACCTACAACGCTGGGCACTGCAGGTATTTGGACAGCAAACCATGTCTAGCCATAGTTGGACAGACAGTGAGATAAGAGAGCTGCTTAATATTAGGGGAGAGGAAGAAATAAGAAGACAGATGACGGGTACAGTAAAGGATACCTTTGTCTACAAGAACATATCCCTTATACTGGCCGACAGAGGCATAAAAAAAACACAGCAGCAAGTGGTGAACAAATTAAAGGCACTACGAAAGCAATTTATGAAAACACACGACCATAATCGTAAGAAAAGTGGCGTAGGACGTATTGATTGGCCATATTATGAGCTATGCTACAGTGTCTTTGGCAAAAGTGCCCTAACTAATCCCATCGCACTATCATCATCCAGCTGTGCCAATAGTCAGATGTCAGTAGAGGAGGACCATGCCGAAACACAGCACAGCCTCCCCAGCTCACAATGTGGACCACCATCCCCGCTGCTCGTATCTGACTGCAGTTTGGAAGAGTCAAGCATGAAGGATGATTCCGTCAGCGCTGTAATAAATGAGGAGGTAGAGGCTTCTCAGCCGGAGACTTCACAGGCACCCAAGTCGACGGAGATTTCCCAGGCACCCAAGCCCACAACTTTGCGCTCCAATAGTAAGTATTAAATTTGCACACAGACAAGCACATACACAAACATTATGTAGTGGTGTCAAAACTATCATACTATCATACTTCAAGCTCCTTTGGTACTACACATCCTAGCATGCTGTGTCATAGTTGCTGCAGTAGTCCATAGGTAAGACCAAAACTTATGTTAACACATGGTGGGATATGTGGATAGTTGAATGGCAACCTCGAACAATATTACACCTCAATACGTTTAAACTGTCTTTGAAAAAGGATTGAAAACATAATGGGCAATGGATAGGTAGTGTGCATGTGCCAGAAGGCCGCAAACATGTGTTGGTTAAACTATGCAATGTTTATATATCATCAGTGTGTAACAAATCATTTTTTATCCCTTTCACAGTCTATAACGTTCCCAAAAGGAAGCCGAAACCAAACAGAACAGAACAATCTGTGAGAGCAATGACAACGATTATTCTGGAACATCTACGTGAGGCGGATAGCGATTTGAATGCTCATGAAGATGCAAGAATTGCCCGTTTTTTAGCATCTGAAAAAGAAATGCATGATTCTTTTATGTCACAAATAGCGGATATGCATGAGAGGCAGATGACATTGTTTGAGCGTATGTTTAGCCTTATCCCTGCCAATACACAAGCACCACAAAAAGACCACACACAAGTGCCATATGGCCAGTACAACTATGACCATGCTCAGTATCCCAACACATCAACCCCACAACCCGAACAATATCGGGTTTATAGGCAATTGAGTTAGGCCTATTGCTGCTACATTTTCCTACCTCAAGGATGTACGTTTTTAGGCCTGAAATAATTAGGCCCACGTGATAACTAGAATGGCCATAGCAGAGGGGAAGATGTATGGAGCAGTGATAGTGCTTTAGGCCCTCCTATCAGCTCCAAACTGTTAAGTGTATGAAGGAATTCTGAAGGGACAGTTTGGAGCTGATAGGATTGTCAATTTATGACGTCTCTCCCCCCCCCCCATCACTGCGTCATACATCTTCCTCCATCTTGTGTTCTCTTTGCACTTATATTTTTGCAATAATAAATGTTTACCAAGCCATTTTGTACCTGTATGTCAAGTTTTGAAAACATACAAGAAAGTTTTTTGACATGTTTTATAATTATACTTCAAGTATACAAAAAATGAATAAATACAAACTGTTCAACCAGCAATATTTCTCTGTGTCCCCTACTGCAACATTGATGTAAGGTTTTGAGTTATTGTGGCTCTTATGCACTCTGCGGCAACGCTATGCACCCCCTCATAGCCTGCTGCATCATGTACGTTTCCCAACAACTCTTGGTCCAGCACATTCCACTCAGGAAGAAAGTTTTCCTTTTGCAGCTCACATATATTGTGCAGAATGCAGCAAGCTGCGACAATATCTGGCATGATTTTTAAGTCCACATCATTCCTCTTCATGAGGCAACGCCAGCGTCCTTTTAATCGGCCAAAAGCATTTTCAACTGCCATACGGGCAGAACTGAGGGCATGGGTATATGCAATCTGTTGTGGCGACAGTTGAACATGCTGGGTGTAGCCCTTCATCAGCCAGTGCTGCAAGGGGTAGGCTGCATCGCCAATGAGGTGGACCGGAATTTCCACACCATCAACAGTCACCGATTTCTGTAAAAATAATTATATTTATTCCTGGTTCAAAACATAAATATTGGTTTATGGGTGAACATAAAGTGTAGGGTACAAATTTCTTACCTCTCTAGGGAACAGACATCCACCTAGCTGGTCCTCCGCAATACTGTACAGATCTGAATTGGCTAGCACCCTCGCATCATGTGACCTACCGGGCCAACCTATGAACACATCTGTGAAACTAAAAAGAATGGTATATTACATATTGTTCCTCCAAAGAAAATGCCCACCATTACAAAAAAAATAGTAAACTATTGCTTACCAGTATTTATGGTCCACTACAGCTTGTAGGACAATAGAATGCCACCCCTTGCGGTTATAGTAGTCTGCGGGGTTATCACGGGGGGCAATGATGGGAATGTGGGTACCATCGATTGCTCCACCACACTGAGGATATCCACGCCTCTTGAATCCCTTGACAGTGTCCTCTAGCCGCTGTCCTTGCGGCAAGGATATAAAGCGCTGGTATAGGGTTTTCAGCAATGCCCGTGTGACTTGGTATACAATCTTGCACACTGTGCCAATTCCTACACCAAATAGACAAGAGAGTGTCCTATACTCTCCAGGGGTAGCGTACCACCAAATAGCAATTGCTAACCTCCTGCTGGGCTCAATAGGCTTCCTGAACTTGGTGGTCTGTTTCGTGATGGCAGGGGACAGTAGTTCCAAAATATAAAAAAATGTAGCACGGGACATTCTGAAATGTGCCATCCACTGCTCATCCTGGAAACTTAGAACTGTCTGCATGAAAGCCTCACCATGTCTGCGATCTCTCATCCACATTCTTATGGTTGGTGCAGTGCTAATTTGCAGGATGGTGGAAACACTCGCTGATAACAGCACTCTCCTCCTCCGCAAATAATGTCGACGAGCACTCTCCCTCTCCGCAAAGAATTGGGTCCTCCTCCTCCAGCGCAGCAGTAGGTAGCAGAGTGTTATAAGCTGCATCAAGCTGTCCATGGCAGAATAGTACAGCAAAATACTGCAAAATGTCTGCAAGCCCAGCATAGACACAGCTACTCTCTCTGACTCCATTGCTGCAATGCTGTAAGAAGTCCCCACCCACCACCCCTCCCCTTTGTCCCCTTTGTCCCCTTTGTGACTTCAAACTTGTTTGGACTGGAAAAAAGCTATGTCTTGTGGGCATTCTTGGGATTTTTCAAAGTTTACCCGGGTTTAGTGTAAAAGGCTCCGACACGGGTATAACACGGGTCTGTGCGCAGTGTGAACAGTGTTTTTACTCGTGTCTTACACGGGTATGATCCGTGTTCAAAAACCCGTGTTTAACACGGGTTTCAGATGGAAAAGGGGTATCAGTCGACAGCCAATAGGTCAACACGAAAAAGTGTAAATGCAAAAAGTCGACACGGACAAAAAGTTGACCGACAAAATGTCAAAATGCAGAAGGTCGCCATTGACAAAAGATCTGACCCAAGCAAAGGTTGGCTTCAAAATGGATGATATATGAAAAGGTTGACATTTTTTTCATTTGGACTTTTTCATACTTAAACATCCACGTGGATTGCGATTTGGAATGGTAAAGTGTGTTGAGTGCACACTCTGGTAGCGGAGAGAGTGAAGGGAGCCATGAGTGGGTACAGGGCCGCCGACAGGGGGGATCTGGGGGTACTTGAGTCCCGGGCACTGCCGCTCTGACAGAGGGTAGGAGCTCGGGCAACTCTTCCCAGCAGCACGATCACAGGCTGTCACTCACCCCTGTTGTCTGCCCCTTCACTGTCTGGCTTGAGCCCGCCCACCCGCCGCCCAGCTCCGAGTTGATTACGAGTCCGGCAGCCGCGGTGGCACATTGTGACTGCGCACTCACTGCGCAGTCACATGCATCCTACAGTGTCAGTGTGTCACTGACAAGACAGCCGCCGGGACTCGGCAAAGGAAGCCCCAACCGCGGCGTGACTGACAACGGAAGAGCAGCGCAGCAGCACAGTCACGAGACTATGGATATGGAGAGAGGAGCTGCCAGACCCGGTCCCCGGCCTTAAGGTACCAAAAGTGGTGTCGGAGGGGGGGGGGGGTGTCAGGGCAGGGGTGGGAGTCGGGGGGGTGGGATTTTGTCAGTCCCAGGCCCCAAAATTTCTGACGGCAGCCCTGAGTGGATATGCACCATACTAATTAGGGTTTTGCTTGTGTACGTTGTAGACCCTTCCATCCACACCCAGGGCCAAGGTCTAGAGATCCACTCTTTAGTCTGGTACGGATCATATTTTAGAAGCCACCGCTGGGGGAGATGGAGGGGTCAGCTTTGGCAAAGGAATGGGGTACATGCTCAAAAAAGCATGTTTACAGTAAACCTCTCTTTTCTTTCATTGTTTTCATGATTCATTATGTTGATGAAAGCCATTAGCTCATAACTGTAAGGATTTATCTTAGAACAAAGCGTTCACTAAATAATGAGAATTCACCTTCAGTCTTCTCTCCATGAACATCACAGAAAGCTCATTTCCTCTGCGTTGTTTCGCTCTTCTCCCGGGAAACGTACAAGATTTTTATGATCGTTCATCTGATTCTTTTTTTATTATTATCTGAAGTATTTTTTTCTTAAACTCGGCTTTTGATGTTTAGATAAAGGGGTTATTGTAAGTTTAATTATTACCAGGAACATCTTTTTGATTATTGTTTAGTTGTAGTTGGCTATAAATTTGCATATTTTCAATTCAAAGCTGTCAGTCACCGGCGGTACAAGACCCAACGCTCCCGGAACATCAGACATCGCCGCGGACTGTTTAGATTCAAAGAAACCTTGAAATGTAATCAGAGAATATATTGCTTTGTCACCGGATGTAAAGCTGATTGAAACAGAGCAAAGTGTCAGAAAGTAAAATACAAAAAATAAAAAAATAAAAAAATTTCAGAAAGATGAACGGAGTGAATGGCATTTTAATATGCGCTGTTAAAAGTTATTTGCAGAGACAAAGGAGAGAGACGGATAATGGTAAAGTACACACTTCAGAGAATTACATCACGCGTTTTGTCTGCCTCCTATTATATACTGTATGTATTCTCTAAAACTGACTTATAGGAAAACTTATTGAAAATGTGTTTTGTATATAATACATGCAGATAATGGCTGTGAACAGAGGCCGTACGCAGCGGATCTGAGAAGTTCTTATCCGTATATTCTCGGATGGTCACATTCTCTCATGCACCCTGTTTTAACCTTTATTCCATAGCTTATGTTAACCATTTCCCTAGATGATTAGGGACAGCATACCCTCCAACATGACCCATCCCATTAGGTACAAAATGCTCTGTTCCTGGACTTCCCTGCCAGTGACAGTTACAGATGTGAGCCTACAGCACAGTCCAATATTCATAGAGGGGGGGTCACATCAACTCTCAGTGATGATTGGGATGGCAGTTGGTGTGACTCCCCTTTTTGAATATTGGACTGTGCTGCAGGCTCACATCTGTAACTGCCACTGGCAGGGAAGTCCAGGAACAGAGCATTTTGTACCTAATGGAATGGGTCATGTTGGAGGGTATGTGACAGGTGTGTTGGTAGCTGCTCACCTATAAAAGCAAAGTCTGCTGTGAGCTTCAGACCAGATAGCATGCCTGGAATCAAACATTAATGTCATAGCTATGTGTATTGTAATAATTTTGAGCAATAGTGTTAGGACCTGATGGGCGTGTCCATAGAAACATTGAGCTGGCCCCAAGGGACGTGGGTGTACCCAAAATTGCATCCTTACAAGCAGCCACCAAGTGACTCCTGGATCACGCGGCAACTGCGAGTGCCGGGCAGAGGAGGAGAAATCCTTTGATGTTAAGTAACCATTAAATGACCTCTCCGCTGTGCAATCACATGCATCAGCCGGCGGGTAGGCGTGCGTTTAACCTGCTCGCTGGACTCCGAACACACGCAGCCCAGGTCTGAATCAGACCCAAAGTGCACTAGGTTAAAGTGCACCAAACCACACAAACAATAGAAGAATAGATTTATTTTTCACTTCGCTGCTCAACCCAACTGCGGCAATTCATACATTTATTATGTAAGTTGTGCGCGGGTTCTGCAAGTTCAAAGAATCCCAAACCATCGCTCCTCTGTGTGAACGTGCCGGGGAGCATATGGATTAGAATCAGGGCCATAGTAACAGGGTGCAGATTCCCGGCCACAGCAACCTCATATACATTACATTCTGAAATCCATGAGAATCCGACGCTGCGAGGATGAGTTTTTTCCCCAATGTGGACTCAGAGCTTTGTGGGGAACCCTGCTTGGATTGACTCGGATCCCAGAAGTCCGGACACACTCGGATTCCAGGTAATACATCGCACTCATCTCTACATTAAACAGCTCCCTGGGAACAGCTCTGCTGTGGAACTTTGCAGGTCTACCTTTTGTTAAACAAAAAAATAATTGAAATCTTGATGAGCTTCTTTCCTGATCATGCAACGTTGCCCTAAGAACAGGCAAGGGCATCGCCATGGCAGCCAGCAAAACTGCCTTGAGATCTGTAACCCTAGGCAACCGCTCTGGGCCTTATCCCGGTTACAGCTGCATCCAGGTACGTGCTGGCATCACATTACCATTACAATAACATTGCCTGTTAGATTGCTATGCAAAGATTTATTCCTGGTCCATCGGTTATGTGGTATTCACATTGAAAGGAGACTTTACTCACTTATCCATGTCAGAAAAATAATAATTTAAAAAAACGGTGTCCCCCCCATCCCCTCCCCTACGGCTATAACCAGCCCCGGGCTCAAAGAGCCAGTCCAGGTTTTAGAAATTCAGGGTTCAAACCAGATAGGCGATGGGTTAATACTCCCTTCATCTTTACACAACAAGAGCTGAGTTCTGTCTTTCTACCCAAGATGGAATTGATTCTGTTTGGCGCCACTTCTGTCTTTATTTCCACCCATTTCCTACCATTCCTTAAATTCTTTAGTTCCCAGATAATCAGTTTCCTTCTGAAATCAAAGCTCTTCACTCTTTGCACCGGCTGATGTTGAGCGTCGCACTGTCAGTGACCTCCATTTCTCGTCTCTGTGATCTCAGGGCCGAGAGTGGATTTACTTCCCCGCGGACGTCATCGCTCTCTGAAACGCAGGAAATTTAGCTGATTGTGCCTCTTATAATCCATCCAATTCTCATACTTACATCTCCCTATGCAAATAGCCCTTTCTCCATGCCAGAGTCAGCATTGCTGGTGCGCGCTTCTTGACATGGAAGATTTCTGTGTGTTACGGGGGGAAAACTGCTTCTTCCTCGTATTCTGTATTGGAACCCATCGAAATGTGAAAAATAACTGAAAAATTTTCTTTTATGGTTTACATACGTTATATACCAGTTATACTGTACGATAATATTGTGTGACAATAGACATCAGACGTCATTCATTCAAGTATATATATATATAAAATACACAATGATCATCATTATCCGAGATGTGTCACACACATCCACGCACACTGGGCCTCATTCTCAGTCAGGAACCAGTACCAGGGCTTGCGCCGGATCAGGTTTCCGCACACAGAATGATAAATCCGTTTCTCCGTTTATAAAACCGTCTTTATTTGTCTGGATGGTAAATGCAGTAACACTTGTGTAGGGTTATATTACCGGGATGAAGTCAGCTGTGGATCTTTGTATCAACCAGAACTAGGTCAATGGTCGACACTATATCCTCAACATACGGTACGTCAACTGGGTCAACAGGAAGACAGGGTCAAAATGTCAACATGAAAAAGCTAGGCACTACAAAATGTCAATGCAAGCAAAAGGTCCACATGGGAATGGTCAACACACAAAAAAAAATGTTTTTTGGGGGGTTTTATGTCATTTTGTCACATGTAAGCCACACTTCTGGCTAGGTTCCCAATCATAGCCCGCATGGATGTTAATTAATAAAAAAAAAAGTAAAAAGAAACAAAAATGTGTTGACCTTTAGCATTGCCACAATGTTACATGTTATACCCATTAATCTATTGCATTTCAACCATAGGAGAGTGGACATATTGACTGCTGACCTATCATACGAATCCCAATGCAGAAGGGAGGTGCGGTCCGTCCGAGGAGGTGGCACCAAAATGCAGACTCCCCTGCAGTGATGGGAGACAGGTGCTGCAGTGTGATATTCTCCAGCAGCACCTGGCTCCTGTCACATAGGAAGAGCCAGCGCTATATACAGCCCAGTCTACGGTCAGCATCTCAGGACATGCTGGGCATGACTTCTGAAGTAATGAAATGGAGGACTGCCACTTAGCCAGCTAGACCATGCCTACTCTCACGTTGTCTGTGAGCCCATGCCTGCTGTTATAGGCCATGCACCTTTGGCGTGCCGCCCTGGGTTTCACCAGTATCATGGCACCTCTGGTTACTCCTCCAGGTACAGTATGGGTGGTCTTGTGGAAAACTGATGTGGTCTGCTGGTCTGTGCGAATGATGAACATAGGACCTTATTCTGGTTGACTCGCAAAGCTGCAAGTCCGCCAGACGCTGCCCACTGCCCGCACGACCTCCCCCCCCCTCACACGCCGCGATCTCCAGCACAGCTGCGAATTTATGATTTGCATTATCATTCATATCGCCGACCATCGATGATTTCTCCAGCGCTCGCTGATCTGAGACACCTCTGGGGTGTCTCAGATCTCCGAGCACACTGTGCGGGAAGGGGGGCAGGTGGCTGACATTCGCCGATATTAGCTGTCTGCCCTCCACACCGGCATTATCAAGTCATTTCCATGGGAACTGGGCGAATCCCCCGGCCCGCCACCCCACGCCCGGACGTCTGTGTGGCCGCTCGCACACAGCAGCTGCACATGCGGATATAAATAACTATGCGCAGTCACCAAAAATCGTCCACCTTTCGTACGCGAATCACCAGATTCACCCCCATTGTCTCATATTGGACAATATTTCAATAGTTAATTCTGACATAAACACAGTATATACGTTATACGGAATCTGGTAACGAGGCGGCTATGTTACCACCTTAGCTTTATAAGATGTTTTGGAATTTTCCAAGGATATTATAATAGCTGCGATACTTGTATTTCCTCATGTAAAACACTGTATTCCTCCTGTTTAGTATAACAATATAATCACCTGGCTGCCAGTGACACGCAGGGGCCCCGACACTGTGGCGTGCGGCGAGAAGAGGAATTTAGTTGCTAATATTAATTATGTTTCCGTGTTCCTGCGCGTACTGAAGCCGAGACTCGGCGCTCCGGGGGTACGGCGGTCGCACGTTTCCTCCATTCAACACGTTCCCATGTAACAGTAAAATAAATCACACAGAAAATAATCTACTGTAAGTGTTAACTTCCCTGTTTGTGGCTTCAATACCCAAGTGGTAAATGAAAGTAGCTGAACTTTGTATAAAATACTGACATAGAAAATAAAAGCCACAAACTATAGGATGTCAAACAGATGCAAGGTACAGTAAAACGTTACAAGGCGCATTCAGGCGGATCAGCCCCATGGAGGAGAGAGTACGGGCACGATATTACTAAGCCCATTAGACATTCCTCCCAACTTTTTATCCTTTGCCAGCCAGATATAATAAAGGGGTGTGGCCACAAAATCAGGGGGCGTGATCTCGCAATCAGGGGGTGTGGTCTATTATTGCCAGTGCCGTAACCAGACATTTTGGTGCTGTGTGCAAGAAAGGGAATTGGTGCCCTCCCCATGCTGAAAATAACGACAGTGCGTGCCATAAATTTAGGGGTGTGCTTTAATTGTGAAAGTAGATATAGCGTGTGTTGGATACCGTGCGGGTTGGATACAGTGCAAGTTGGATAAGGTTTGGGTTGGATACAGTTTGGGTTGGATACAGTGCAGGGTATAAAGCAGGTTAGATACTGTACGGGATATAGTGTGTGTTGGATACAGTGCAGGTTAGATACAGTTTGGGTTGGATAGAGTGCAGAACATAGAGCAGGTTGGATACAGTGCAGGATATATATATAGAAAGAGAGAGAGAGAGAGAACGCAGGGTGGTCCAGCACAGCCGCTTTTAATCACAACTCTGGTGGGTGCCCGCAGACGACTTTTCAGCAATATAGGTAACAGGAACTGCAGCACTCCAACCTTTTTTAAAAAAAGTGTTCAACTTATTAGCAACGTTTCAATACAGGCCTGAGGAAAATACATTTATTGTATTGAAACATTGCTAATAAATTGAACACTTTTTTGAAAAAGGTTGGAGTGCTGCAGTTCCTGTTACCTATATATATATATTATATATATATATATATATATAAATACATATATATATATATATATATTAGGTGATTCATCGCGACCGGGTAAGGGGCTGCGCCCCCTTAATTTGTGAACGTTTGTATTGTGTGATATATGGGCCCTTATTCTGGTTGGTGCGGTAATGTCCGCGTGTGGTCGGTCCGCCGATGTTTTGTGTCTGCGCATGTGCGGAGGCGTCTCTGCGCATGTGCGAACGGGACGCACGTCCAAATTCCGCATGAAATGTGCACACTACGAACAGGGGGTGGAGAGGGGCGTGAAGGGCTGTTTGGGCTCATTACCATATGCATACGCCCCGCGTTTCATGAAAACGCTGGGCGTACGTATGGTAATGCGGCCGTGACGCACGTGTAGGGGGCGGACATATGACATTGCCGGATGTCAGCTGCCCGCCCAGATCCCTGCTTTTGCACGGAGAAATGCCCGAGTGGTCTGAGGTTGCGGGAGCTGCCTGACCACTTGGTCCTGCATTCGATGGTCTGCGACCATCGAATGATGGGGGAGATTCCCTGAGATGGATGAGGTGTATTCATGAGAAATACACTTGCGGTCCGTTCGGACAGCTTCTTACCGCATTCGGACGGAGTGAGCGATCCGTACGGAAGGCGGGGTTTAGGACGCACGGTCCTGGCCGCATATTCGGCTCCGTCCGCACAGACCAGAATAAGGCCCATCGTTAGAATTGTATGAATGATGCCCTGTATTGCAACTGGAGTTATAGGTGAAATGTGTTAAATAGAGAGCATATGATGTGGAAGGGGGTGTGTATTGTTTTGTTTAATTAAAAAGCAGTTACAGAGTAAAATGTACATTGATAGTGTGGATGGTATTTGTGGGTGTGTGTGTGTGGGGGGGGGGGTGCGTGTTGTTTAGGTGTGTGTGTGTGAGTCAGTAGGGTGTTTTTGAGTCAGCGGCTCCCCACTGGCGGAGGTCACTAACAACACAGGAAAACAGGAAGCTGGCAGTGATAGGGGTGTGTGGGCATACGGGCAAGGCCGGATTATAATGGGGGCACAATGGGTCAGTGCCCCTGGGCCCCCCTCTAGCTAGGGGCCCCTTGTGGTTAGTATGTATTTTTATTTTATTTTTTTAGCTAAAGGTTTTGTGCATGGGAGTGGCGTCATGCTGCAGCTTCACCTATCTGCCAATGTGACAATGATTAATAATGCTGAGCATCGGGAGCTGAGGCACACTGACTGCACAAGTGTAATACTGGGAGTTCACTAAGTCCCATGACACTTTGAACCAGAGGGCAGAGGCTGAGACGTTTGTGCTGAGCTCTGATTGGTGGAGCTCATTACATGCTTCTCAGGCCCATGGAGAACAGCAGAAGCAGCCTAGTCATGGGAGGGTTTTTAATCAGAGGCAGCACTTGGACAAACACAGGCTTTTCATGTGGTATGTATGTATGTATGTATGTGTGTGTGTATATGTATATATATATATATATATATATATATATATATATACAGTACGGGGCAGGAGAACAGGAGGCAGGGCAGTGATAGAGGTGTGTGGGCATGAGGGGTAGTAAAGGTTTTTGGCTGTTGCTGAGTAGGGATAGGCATTGGTGCAGATGCCATCAATGGTTGGCATTGATGGCGATTTTGCACCCTGCCATCGATAGTAGTAACATATTACTTGGATAACCATCGACTGTTGTAGCTATCGATGGTCATCCATTATATCTGACTGAATAGGCCGTGGGTCAATCAGAACTTGGTGGCGGGACTTCCGGGTGTGGGGGGCAGAGCTATGCTCCGTGTCCCGGCACCTTAAAAAAATGTGTCCTTTGCCATCGATGTAGGGAAACCATCTGGTCCTCCCACATCGATGGCAAAAGTATTCAACATCGGCCATAAACCATCGATTATTTGAAATCATTGATGGTCAATGGGCATCCCTAGAACTGGAGGAGGGTGGGGGACAGTATGCAGCTCCTGGCAGTGGGTTAACGTCTCCTCGCACTGGGAGGGAGTGAGGGTGCATGAGAGCAGGAGGCTGTATAATAGTGGTATGTGGGCAAGACATTGATAAAAGTTGTGGCGCTGGTGCAGAGGACCGTGGGGTCACTTCTGGCAGTGGGGGAACCTGCAGCACGGCCGGATTTCCCACCTAGGGGCGGCACCTGCTTGTGGCGGTACAGGATCCCCCATTGTCATGGGGGTACGTGAAATGCGGGAGCGGGGTCGCGGGGGTCCGCTGGGGGGTGGAATTGCCGGAAGGGGGTCAGGTGGGTCTAATTGCAGGAGGGGGGGGCGAGGGATCCGCAAATTGCGGGAGGGGGCGGGGGTCCGCAAATCACGGGAGGAGGGTGCGGGGGGGGGGGGGGCGCGTGAATCGCAGGAAGGGGGGGTCCGCAAATTGCGGGAGGTGGGTTGTGGAGGTCAGTGAATCGTGGGAGGGGGGGTTGCGGGGGTGCTGTGAATCATGGGAGGGCGTGGGGGTGCCGTGAATCAAGGGAGGGGGGGCACAGGGGGGGCCTAGAATTGCAGGAGGGAGGGGGTGTGGGGGTCCGCAAATTGCGGGAGGGGGTGGTGGTCCGCAAATCGTGGGAGGGGGGCTTGGGGGGGGTGAATCACGGGAGGGGGGGCACGTGAATCTCGGGAGGGTGTTCGCGTGGGTCTGTGTATTGCGGGAGGGGGCGGGGGTCCGTGAATCGCGAGAGGGGGCACGGGGGTGCTTTAAATCACCGGAGGGGTGCAGGGTGTGTCGTGAATCAGGGGAGGGAAGGCGCAGGGGGGGGGCCTAGAATTGTGGGAGGGGGGGCGTGGGGGGCCCTGGGAGGCAGACGGCTAACGTCCCATGACATCAGCACCTGCCCCCAATTCGCAGAGGACCGTGCAACCCAGGTATGTACTTGGCTTTCTTTTGGCTGCGTGCAGAGGAACAATGCTTTGGTGCGGATGTGTAAGCGTACACGAGGGAATCCGGGTGGCATTGGGGGGAATTCGGGTAGCGTGAGAGGGTTGTGCGTTTGGCAGGGCGTTAACCTGATCGCTAGGCTCCGAATAAAAGCAGCCTAGCAAGCTGGCCTGAATTACCCCCTCAGTGCTACAACAGGTTAATCCCAAGAAACATTTTGTTCTGATAGTCTCCCAACATGTTTTAGTTCTACTGATGTTTGTGTTGAATTGTGTCGCATCTGCCGCCAATTTATCTTTACAATCGTAATTAAAGCTCATTAAATATTTATCTAATCAACTTTGCTGGGAAAACAAAAAAAGTCAATGTTTCTCTTTGTGAAATAACAAGTATTTTTATTTAATAAGTCATCCATTAACGCCTTCGCTACACCCACTGGCATTATCACGTCTGGAGAGACGCCGGGCTGTACAGGCAGCGGCGCGGCGCGTGGAAAGCGAGGTGATTTGTTAGACGTATTTAATTCCACAATAACTATCCTATTCCCGAAAGCCGAAATGGGATCTTTTTGGTTCTTTTTATTTATATGCACTGCAAAATGCTCTGCTGACCTATCATGGCGTTCCCGATTACCAGAGCGGATTTAGGGGTCATTGTTTGGTACTCGTTTGGTGATTGGTAGTTTAATATAAATTAATAATCAAACAAGCCATGAGCTATGAAATGTTATTTTATTTATAATGATATACCTGTATGCATACATATAATAACGGTGCCACACATGTCGGCATTCTTCATGTGTCCACAGTGAAAAAATGTTGACATGTTAAACTTGTCATCCCTGGTGGCCCAGCGGCAGCGGCGGCTCTTACCTCTGCGGAGGAGGGGGGCTGCTGCGATGTGGGCCCCCCCCCCGCTACCGCTGTGCTCGTGCTCCCTGCAGCTGCCACCGTCAGTCACCCAGCGGTGACTTACCTGCTCCAAAATCCCCTAAAAAGCCATGTCAACCTTTTCATGTATCAACATTTTTTATGTACACCTTTTGCTTGTGCCGACTTTTGCATGTCAACCTTTTGGTGTCAACCTATTGGCTGTTGACCTAGACTCTGTGAACCTGTTATTCCACAATCCCCTGCTGCCTATCCTTAAATCTCTTGGCTGCAGCCTAAAACTAATGCTGACACATGTTGACACTCTGACAATGCTGACACCATAACATTGTGGTGTCAACATTATGACTGTAGACATTTTGACTACTTCTGGTGTAACCCATAGTAACCGATATAACTGTCACAGCGCAAAATTGCAAACATCTGATTGTCGCTATGGGATCCGGAGGATAAGTCAACAGTGTCTCGAAAGACTGTAAATAGGTCGATACCAAAAGGTTGACATTGACAAAATGTCGACATGCACAAGGCATCAACATGACAGTAGTCTACACATGAAAGGGACGACATGAGTTTTTTATGATTTTATTTTTCCTTCATTTTGTGGACTCAAGGGTATGCGCTACACTAATTGGGAATCCACCTCAGAATTGACTCATGTCAACCTTTTAATGTGTTGATTTTCCATGTTGACCGTTTGCTTGAATCGATCTTTTGTCAATGTCAACCTTTGGTGTCAACCTATTGACTTTCTATCTAGAGACTGTATAACGGTGGATACAGTGACTGCTCAGGGATCTGCTCGCGGAGAGCTGTGTACGAAGTACATATTAGTACATAATAAACACTGTTGTCTACTGTAATCTCCCTCCGACTATCATCCTCGCACACCAAAGCGTTTGCAGTGCAGGAACAAGACCATCTCGGAAACCATCCACCGAGACCCTCAAGTGAATTATGACTCACAATCATAGAATCATTAAGTGAGAATTACTCTGAACCCTGCGGGACGTTACAATGGAAAAGAAATATTTGTACGGACTTATAGTTCTGCATTCTTCCAATGGAGATATTATTTTTGCTCATGTTTAATTTGTACTTCACCTTTTTGACTTTTACCATGGCAACTGATTTACCACCCTCACATCCAGCATCCATCCTCTCCTAAATGAAAGTTCCAGTGGGAATGAGGTACATTTATTAATACTTTCATTTCTTTTTTTTTTATTTCCATCAGCAACATGGAAATAAAATAATAAATCCACTGTGGAATGTGTTTCAAACAGTGTCTGATATTCAGTAAAGATGGTGGTTTAAGCGGCTTAAACCACTGGTTCAGTCCTTCAGATACGCGTTTGTACGTATCGGACCAAACGAACCGCACACCCACACGGCGAGTGAAGACACGCCGACAAGGCCACCGCATCCATTCGGACGGACCACCACATAAGAGGGAGTGGCGTGGTTATGCTTGTACACCACCGTCTGTGGACGGAACTCACAAAGTTTGCGCTGTCTTTCTGCGTCCAAGCCGCCATCTGGTGGAGCTTCACACGGGTCAGCACGAATCCACACGGACCTCATACTTCTAACCCATTAAACAATTATCTAAAGTGTACAGTATGTCCTTTATTACTTTCAATTAAATAATTTTCAACCCCAATTGCACTTTACATTAACCCTTACTACATTTCAATGTATTTGTTAGAATGTGGCATTTTCCTAACTCCCTGCGTTTATGTGTCCCACAAATTTGCATTCTGCAATGACCTTTCTACCACTACAATATAATGTTTAATCAACACCCCTTCAATTTGTATAAGTGCCAACAGTCAACCCATTATGGAATGTACATCTAATATTTATCAAAGACATTACACATAATAAATAAATGGGTGGCATTTTTGAGTATTCCAATATGGTGTCATGCAATGCTGTCACTTCCATTTACTACATGGTTGCCGACTCTCCCAGAATGTCCGTGAGACTCCCGGAATCCGGGGACATCTCACGGACTCCCGGAAGAGCTCCCCTTTCTCCCGCAGCTGCCGCTATGTGCTGCCGTGACCGATACTGCGCATGCGCTAGATAACATTGATGACGCCGCCAACACGATGCCGCCGTTATGTAGCGAATGTGCAGTATCGATTGCGGAAGCGCATAGCGGTAGCTACAGGAGAAAGCAAGAGGGGTCCTCTTCCGTGCGTGCGTAACGGGCGGTAAGTATTGGCAAGTCCATGACAGCACATGCTTCCCTCTCCTCTCATCCTCCTCAGTCTGTACTTATTCACAAGTTGTAGTCTGTCCTCCTCATGCCAGCTGGCCCATTGCACTGCAGCCTGTCTTTCAGCCCTCTCCTACTCTGTGGCTCAGCCCCAGACCACCCTCCTCCCAGCCAGCAAGTGGTGGATTTAAGGCGGGTGCCCAGGGGGTCAGTACCCACAGCCCCCCCTATCTTTATGCCCCCCCCCCCAGCAAGAGCTGCTACATAAACTAAGTTGACTACATAATTCTAAAAAAGTATATAGGAAAGTAAAGGGGGCATAAATAATTATATATATATATATATATATATATATATATAGTGTATGACTATGCTGGGAGACACCACTTGAATTAATTGGGTAAAGATGATGATGCAAGGCCCACCCCCTAGTGATGCAAGGCCTGCCCCCTTGACGACAAACTCCCCCCCCCCCCCGGCTTCTACTTTTCTCCCTGAAAACGATTTTCAAAAGTAGGCAACCCTGATTTACTACATTCCCATACATATGTGGCCCAATACGTGTGTGGACTTGATCACTTATCTATGATAGCAGTGCAAAACACAATTTGTGGATTGGACTCAAATGTGTACATGTGTTAGGAAAACCAATGTCTGCTGTTACCAGTGTTTTCATACATCCATTAATTATTATGGTCACATTTATTCCCATCACACAGTACCCTAACCCTTTATTCTGAAAACACACACACACCCCAACACACACACACACACCCCACCACACATTCAGCAACGTGTATTCATTACCCTCCACTTTAGACCACACATAAAAATGCAATCACACATGTGTATACAGTAGGTACCTATTTCCCTTACCTTAACACAACACACAAACATATTTGAACAAAACACAGACAACTTCTAACTGTGAATAAACTTTATCACAAAAAAAAAAAAACATGAATCCAGCAGGTCCGACAGGTTGGTGGCCTCCTGTGCTGCCGCCAACAAATAATGGTGCAGTCTGGCCAGCGTCCCTTGCACCGCCTGGTGTACTTGGGTCAGGTGATCTGTTGGCATGGGATATGGGGCTTGACCAGGGTTGCCGACCCTCCCGGAATTTCCGTGAGTCTCCCGAAAATCTGGACCCCCTCCTAGCCCCCCGGAAGAGTGGGCAACCCTCCCGAAATCAGGGGGGACCCCCGCTGTCCCCCGGATCGCGGCATTAAAATGCCGCAATCCTCGGGTCTCAGAGGAGGGGACACAATCGCGTCATTTTAGCCCCAGCCCCCTCCAAGGAGATCCGTGAACTCCCTGCTTTACCAGCATGGGGGCGGGGCTTAGTGATGTCACTCATAAGCCCCGCCCCCTGAGCGGCTGCTGAAACTCTCCTCTCCGGGCTTCTCCCGGAGAGGAGAATCTTAAAGTCGGCAACCCTGGGCTTGACATTAGTATTGTTAATGATTTACACATGTTAATATTTGTTGTCTCAAGTTTAAATTGAGCTAGGAACCCAACAGTCCTTTCTATACAGGATTGTAGAGGGTCCTGCTGTCAATATGTTACTAACTGGGATGATGGAGAGACACACAGGTGGCTAGTGTATTCAGGGCCGGATTAACAATGGACCTGATGGAGCTACAGCTTCAGGCCCACTTTCCAAATAGGCCCATTTTGTAGATGAGGAATAGGTCTTTCCAACAAGACCAGCCCCATGTCACTTGCCCTCCGGGAACCGGAGATACCGCCGGGCAAAGCTGGAACGTTTTCCCCGTAGGATAACATGGGACCTGCTAATTCTGACCCCCACCCCCTGGCATCACAGAAGCTCGAAGTTGATCTCATTCAAAACCAAATTGGCTGGTTCATATGGGTTAATTTTATTTCTGATATGTAATTTTATGGCTGCTCATGTTCTTTGAGGGCAAGTTTCTCTGGAAACAAATGGCCCAGTTACATGGGACCAAAACCATTTGAAGCCCACCTACAAAATATTCAATATGACACTGGTCTCATGTAAATGGGTCAGCTGGTTCTGAAGATATAGACGGTAAAAGGGGGAGGAGGGCGGTCATTTTCTCTCCCCTTCATACCAGAAAATGCAGGGACTAGGCTGTTGTAAAAGGAACCAGCCGGGAAATGTCCCTGCATGATCCTGGGACCATATTCCCAGGTAAGTCCCTGCATTTTCTCATATAAAAGGGATATTATTTCAAATAGACGGGACCTGCAGTGCTCTGAATACAGCTGGGCAGCCCCCTGCTCTCTGCCCGGCTGTAATGGGCATTATGGTGTAAATTTTTAGTGAGAACCTTTGGCGTGCAATGTCCCTGTTTGTGAAGTATATTGTGAATTTTGGCTCAATCCATTTGGTATAGTGTGTATTTTGGCTCAATCCATGTGGCAAAATGTTAATTTTGCCTTAATCTGTGTGGCATAATGTGAATTTTGACTTAATCCGTGTGCCATTGCTCAGTCGTGTGAATTTTTGGCTCATTCCATGTGGCATAATGTGTAAGAGGCAAGTACGTTGAATGTATTTACACAAATAGAGACACACCCATGAGCAGACCACCCAACCAGAACACTGGTCACGCCCCCCACATTATTAGGTGCTGGCCACAACCCCTATTATTGCGCATAATGGCCCTTAATAATTTTCAGCTCCAGGCCCATTTAGACCTTAATCTGGCTCTGCGTTTCTGCTATCGTCAGGCTTACGTATTATGCGGTATTATCGGCGCATGATTTAGTCCTCAATGTCACTACATTATTATTACCGCTAATATTGTATAATCAGCCTTTTGGTTTTATTTATATCCACAATTGTTCACTATATATTTGATTTGTTTTGTTTGGATTTTGTTTCACTTGATGCGCTAGTGTGCACATATGTCCTTGTTGTTATTGGTTGCTTGGTGACGGATCCCCATGACAACCATCATACACACTGGCCGGCGCTAACGTGCCACATCTTGATGTTGTCACCGATTATGACGCTACATCCGGCGGGACTGATTCCCGCAGGTGAGAGCGGCGTCTGGGGCTATTTAAGGTTATTCTTGTTCACTTATTTAAGCCTGACAAAAACACTCTGTTGTTGTAACGTTGCTGTATCTGCTGTCTCACTAAAGATTGAATTTGAAGCTGGAGTGCTGAATTTGTCTTTTGTTTATATAACCCCGCAGGTATATGCTGGACTATCCTGTCGAATATATATATATATATATATATATATATATATATATATATATATATACAGGGGCGTAGCTAAGGGTTCATGGGCCCTGGTGCGAAAGGTCAGCTTGGGGCCCCCCTACATACAACAAAATTAAAATCTCGGTCTCGGTCCAAGAAAATAAAAGCTGACAAGCCTGACAGGACTGGAGTCAGTGCTGTTGTGGAACTACACGTCCCACTGTGTGAGACTGTGCTAGGTAGAGGGGTGGGGTTGGGGGGAGACCATCGGAGAGAGTATCGGGGAGAGTTAGGGCTATAGAGAGGGTGTGGGGTGGGGGTTTGGGAGCACAGGTAAAGAGAGGGGATGGAGTATGTTAGAGAGAGGGAGAGAGAGGGGGAGAGAGGGGGAGCATGGGGAAAGAAGTGGGGAGAAGAGAGGATAAAGTCTATGGGCAGAGAGAGATAAAGAGAGAGAGATAAAGAGGTGAGACAGAGGGTTGAGAGAAGGAGCAGTGGCAGGGGGAAAGAGAGCAGGGAGAGAGAGCAGGAGAGCCCCCAGCCCCCCTTCCCCCTTATAGATGGTGCGGTGTGCTTCTGTGAACCTCCCCAAATCCCCCCCTTCCCTTCCCCTCCAAGAGGAAAGGTGGCACTGTATACCTCGGCAGCACCGGGTTCCACTCACTAGTGCCAGGCTACCACTGGGTCTCTGTACCGCATGGCCGGGTCCCCGCACCTCAGGTCTCCAGAGCGCTGCTGGTTTTTCACATTGCTGCGCTGGGTTTTCACTGCACGCACACTGTCGCGCCGGGTCTCCTGTCATCAGCCCCGGAAGCAGGACAGGTCAGAGAGCACACTTGGATTTCGCGCTGTCTGGCTTGTCACTAAAGAGTGACGTTGAGCCACAAGAGAGAGGCAGGACCGCCTCCCCAGCGCTACGCTGATGGCCCCTTAATATTCAATTTCTATGTGGATAGGACGGTAACTGGGGGCACGGGACAACAGCACTATTTTAAAGAATTGACAGGGTGCAGGGGATTGCTACAGTAGCTTGGTCTCGGGAGCCAGGAGGAAGACAGTTACACGGGACAGTGGCGGGGGTTGGGCCCCCTAGCTCAGGGGCCCGGTCGCATCTGCGACCGCTGCGACCCCTGTAGCTACGCCACTGTATATATATATATATAGAGAGAGAGAGAGAGAGAAAATGGGGTATCAGAGTGCGCCAGTTCATTTGCATATACAACAGTATTGTTGAACAAACAGTATAGTAGTCAGAAGCAGAATCATAAAAAATTTATTCAGGAATCTTCCAAGAGATGATACAGGCCCAACGCGTTTCGTCAACAGCTTGACTTCATCAGGGGCACTGGAAGCAGAGCAGTACAGAGCAATTTCACACTGTAAAATTATAACAAATTGATATCAATTGTACATAAAAGCGATAAAACGTTAAAAAAATTAATAAATGAAGAGCATGATGAGGATAGAGGACATAATGTGGAGAGGAGGATAGCGGGGGAACCACTTGATACCCTTGATATCGAAAATTATCTCAGTAACCAAATTATATTTATTTGGCACCCAATATGTGAATCATATATAAACGCCAACTTTTAGCGTGAATAGGAGGTAGTAAGAGGGAAACCATGGTGAAAATTTTTACAACAACAAAGAAGATTTACCAGAATCCCAATAGGGTAGTTCGAGATATGACATACCTATAGAATTCTCATTGTTTGATTAAAATACAAACAGCAGAATTTTTCATGCGAAAGACAAAACTGGAAATGGTTTACGCTGAAAAATTGGAATAATAATTTTTTTTTAAATATAATATGGAGGTTTGTCTACAGTTGTAATCCACCGAAATAAATCAAAATATAACATACCACTAAGGATCAGCAACAGTGATAAAGCATGGTATAATCACAATCCAATGGTATCCAAAGTTAAATCGCAATTTCGGGGGGAAGGTAAATAACCCCAATAAACAGTCTAAAGAGAGAAATAACACAACTACTGATCTATACATAATCACATAGTATGAGGCAGTGAGCAGACTTGTGCAGTGATGGGGTGTACTTACTATAGCAGAGCAGACCGGAAGTGAACTTCTGAGATCCAAATGCTGAAAGAACTACTGAAGGGAATATGTGTCATAAATAGTGGAATAGTGCCTACATCACTTCCTGTTCCAAGGATAAGCAGCTACCAGAATAATCATATAAGCGCTTTAATTACTGCGCTGAAGACATGGTGGATGTGGAAAACGCTAGTGTCTGATAATATGGGGCTCAGGAAAGTCTGTAAAAAGATCATTAACGCTATTAAAACCTTTGATTTGGCCTTGGAACGCATGGCTGCGATGTCATGCGTTCCAAATGGCGGCCATCTTGTTTCCGTATGTGAAGGAAACAGCGCCTCCTTCTCTGTGAAAGGAGGTGGGCGGATATCAACTTCTAATGGAGCATTATCTTTAAAGGGGTGGGGTGTGCATGTATCAACCAGTGGCATGTAGTGTGGCCCTGGAACGCATGGCTATGATGTCATGCGTTTCAAATAGCGGCCATCTTTACTCCCTAACATAAGTATAGCGCTTCCCTTATTATGGGAACTTAATAACAAGTGTGGTGATGACGTATTTCTAATAGGGAAAATCCCTATTATGCACAGCAGTCCTATAGTTACATACTGCTGTCACTTTAAGACACTTTGTCACCCAGCAGCATGCCTTATATAAGCATAGTACCATTATAACATTATAGATTCTAAGTTCAATATATAAACCATAGATAGATATTAAAAACATAAACGTTATCAGCAGGTCTGACCACCTTAGGGATTTTCCCTATTAGAAATACGTCATCACCACACTTGTTATTAAGTTCCCATAATAAGGGAAGCGCTATACTTATGTTAGGGAGTAAAGATGGCCGCTATTTGAAACGCATGACATCATAGCCATGGGTTCCAGGGCCACACTACATGCCACTGGTTGATACATGCACACCCCACCCCCTTAAAGATAATGCTCCATTAGAAGTTGATATCCGCCCACCTCCTTTCACAGAGAAGGAGGCGCTGTTTCCTTCACATACGGAAACAAGATGGCCGCCATTTGGAACGCATGACATCGCAGCCATGCGTTCCAAGGCCAAATCAAAGGTTTTAATAGCGTTAATAATCATTTTTACAGACTTTCCTGAGCCCCATATTATCAGACACTAGCGTTTTCCACATCCACCATGTCTTCAGCGCAGTAATTAAAGCGCTTATATGATTATTCTGGTAGCTGCTTATCCTTAGAACAGGAAGTGATGTAGGCACTATTCCACTATTTATGACACATATTCCCTTCAGTAGTTCATTCAGCATTTGGATCTCAGAAGTTCACTTCCGGTCTGCTCTGCTATAGTAAGTACACCCCATCACTGCACAAGTCTGCTCACTGCCTCATACTATGTGATTATGTATAGATCAGTAGTTGTGTTATTTCTCTCTTTAGACTGTTTATTGGGGTTATTTACCTTCCCCCCGAAATTGCAATTTAACTTTGGATACCATTGGATTGTGATTATACCATGCTTTATCACTGTTGCTGATCCTTAGTGGTATGTTATATTTTGATTTATTTCGGTGGATTACAACTGTAGACAAACCTCCATATTATATTTAAAAAAAAATATTATTCCAATTTTTCAGCGTAAACCATTTCCAGTTTTGTCTTTCGCATGAAAACTTCTGCTGTTTGTATTTTAATCAAACAATGAGAATTCTATAGGTATGTCATATCTCGAACTACCCTATTGGGATTCTGGTAAATCTTCTTTGTTGTTGTAAAAATTTTCACCATGGTTTCCCTCTTATTACCTCCTATTCACGCTAAAAGTTGGCGTTTATATATGATTCACATATTGGGTGCCAAATAAATATAATTTGGTTACTGAGATAATTTTCGATATCAAGGGTATCAAGTGGTTCCCCCGCTATCCTCCTCTCCACATTATGTCCTCTATCCTCATCATGCTCTTCATTTATTCATTTTTTTAACGTTTTATCGCTTTTATGTACAATTGATATCAATTTGTTATAATTTTACAGTGTGAAATTGCTCTGTACTGCTCTGCTTCCAATGCCCCTGATGAAGTCAAGCTGTTGACGAAACGCGTTGGGCCTGTATCATCTCTTGGAAGATTCCTGAATAAATTTTTTATGATTCTGCTTCTGACTACTATACTGTTTGTTCAACAATACTGTTGTATATGCAAATGAACTGGCGCACTCTGATACCCCATTTTCTCTATCTCTAAACCTTTGGGTCCTGTCTAACAGGGGGGCCCTCAGAGGTGCTGCCTTCTCTTTGTGAGGCGCGGTTTGGGTTTTTCTCGGTCTTATATATATATATATCTGAGTTAGTCCTCAGCAAGAATTACTTTTATTGTGATGAGGCTTACTACCTCCAAACAGAGGGCGTGGCGATGGGGTCGAATGTGGCCCCGTCGCTAGGCAATGCCTTCATGTTGGAGGTAGAAAGAGATCTTTTTTTCACAGATAAAAATATCGAGCAGAATGTATAACAATATTTTAGATTTATTGACGATGTTTTGATTTTTTGGATGGGAACAGAGATGGCATTTAGAGAGCTTATTGACACTCATAATGGCACAGAAAGCCCAGTTAAATTTACCTATTTGATTGACCCTGAAACAATCAACTTCCATGACGTTAAAATCACCAAACATCCAGATAAAATACAGACCAGTTTATTTAGAAAATCAACGGATCGCAATAATATGGTATTGGCAAGTAGTGCTCATCCAGCACACAGTAAAGCATCCCTACCATATAGCCAATTCCTCCGTGTGATCAGAATAGTCAGTGACCCCTTGGAAGTAAAAAAAGAACTAGAGGCCATGACCAATACATTTTTGGAGAGAGGTTATGACAGGGTAGACTTACAAAAACAGTGTGCCAAGGCCACTCTAAAAAGGAGAGAAGAACTCCTACGGCCCACCCATCAACCTGAAGATCAGAAAAATAAACTAATCTGGGTCAACAAATACACCAACGAAACAAACATCAGAATTAAAAAGGTAAAAAAATACTGGCCATTAGTAAGGTCCGACCCTGACCTAAACCTACAGAACATGTCATTAATGCCAGCATACAAGAGGGGGAGAAACCTTAATGACCATTTGGTTAAAAGAGACATCTCAGGAATGGGTAGACCAGGAGTGACTACGTTCCTGGGCAAAGCAAAGAAAGGATGTTACCAATGCCCCAGCTTCACCACTTGCAGTTATATGCAAGTGGGTTCATCCATTCCTCATCCCCATACAGGTCGCGGGTTCCCCATTAAGTTCCACCTAACATGTACCTCACAATTCATAGTATACGTCATTTACTGCCCATGCTCGTTAGTATATGTGGGAAAAACGGAAACACAGTTTAAGGAGAGGATGGCGAACCACCGCTCCGCAATACGGGCTGCCATCAAAAAAGGCACGAGCGAACAGCCCCTACCCTCTGTCAGATACGTGGTGATCGTGGTGATCTTACCAGAGGGGGTGACCGGGGCAAAAAACTTTTACAACTGGAAACGAGGTGGATTTTTAAATTGGACACCCTAGCGCCAAAAGGGTTAAATGAACAGCTAGGCCTCCACTGTTTCCTTTAAAATAAATTCAATCAATCGACCAGATAAAGCAAGCAACAAAAGCTGGTTACATTCCCCTGGGTATTTGAACTTAAATAATGAAGACGATAGAACAGGAGACATTCTAAAATTAATTATAATAACATAATAAACCATATTGCAAAAATGTAACATATGTAGATTAAATAGAGAGAGCATAGGCACTATCCGCCAAGCGCACAGTATCTCCTATATATTTGGCTACATCTGTCACTCAAAGTGGGTGTCTGTGTCTATAACGCTCTGTTCCTGGACTTTCCTCTTAATGTGTGATTGCCTTCATCTGTGCTGAACACCTTTCTGAGAAATTAACCTGTTTAAAACAGGTGATGGCAATCATACATTAAGGGGAAGTCTAGAAACAGAGCATTGTGTCCCTCCTGGAGAGGGTCATGTTGGGAGGTATGTGACAGAGGGCAGTATTCAATGAAAATATTGTCCGTGCACGGCGAGCATTTTTTTTTGCTCGCCGTGCACTCTCCGTGTTCCGGAGGGCTCGCTGCCACTCCTGCTCCCCCTATTCAACGTGTTAAAGACTCGCCGCCACTCGCGGCGAGTCTTAACCCCTGCAGCGGACGAGCGTCCGCGGCAGGGAGCTGTCAGGGAGCCGGGGGACGTAGCAGCCAAGAGAGATTAAAGTCTCTCTTGGCTGCTGCAGGGGATATGGGGTGGGGAGCAGGGCTCCCCTGGACCCAGGCAGCACAGGCTGCCCCCCCTATAGCCAGCGGGGGACCCAGTATTCACTGTACCCGAACGTGCATCGGGTGCAGTGAATATATGAATATCTAATGAGCGGCTCGAGCGCTCCGGCCCCCTGCTGGCTGCACTGTGTAAAAAAAAAAAAAATGTAAAAAAATATTTTTTTTAAAATTAAATATATATTCATGTGCTATAGGCACATGAATAAAAATAACATGGCCCTTCACAGAAAAAAACAACTGATTTTTTGACACCACAATTAAAAAAAACACCCTTTTAGTTTAAAAGTTCACATTCCTGCTCTCCATCAAAAGATGGAGAATTTCTACACGGAGAGAGACGGCGAGAATCACTTAGAAAGACGGAGAATATTTCACATTGAATAGGGTGGCTCGCCTTTGGAGAAAAAAAACCTCTCTCCACCGCGTGAAAAGCACAAACTCTCCAGAAATCACAGCGAATTTTTCTCATTGAATACTGCCCAGAGAATCAGCCCAGTGAGCCCACAGACAGTGCCAGACACCCACTGCCTTCCCATGTTGCCCAGCACTGCTACTCCACAGCCACCAGGTGAGCGCCCCCCATCCCGCGATTTGCGGCAAAACCTCCCCCCCCCGCGCGCCCCCCCCCTCCCGCGATTCGCGGCAAAAACACCCGCTCCCCCACGACCCCCCCTACCGCGATTCGCAGCAAAAACACCCCCACGACCCCCCCTCCCGCGATTCGCTGCAAAAAGAACCCCCCCACGACCCCTCCCGCAATTCGCGGCATAACCACCACCCCGCGACCCCCCCCCTCCTGCGAATCGCGGCAAACCCTCCCCCGTGACCCCCCCCCCCCCGATTCGCGAAAAAAATTCCCCCCGCGACCTCCCTCCCGCGATTCGCGGCAAAAAGAACCCCCCCGCGACCCCCCTTGCACGATTGGCGGCATCCCCCCTGCGACCCCCCTCCCGCGATTCGCGGCACCCCCCCCCGCAATTCGCAGCAGCCCCAGGATTAAATGGCACATGCAAAACACTGACATGGCTATGGTCGACAATGAAAAAGGTTGACATGAGTTTTTGAAGATTTATTTTTAATTTTTTTAATTTTTTCATATTCATTGTCATGTGTCGACATGGACACCAATGAAGTGGCACACTTATGTCAACATTTACATGTGTTGACCTTTCTGTGTTGATTTTTTCTTGTGGCGATTCGCGTCACACCCCCCCGCAACCCCCCCTCCCGCGATTCGCGGCACCCCCGTGACCCCCCACCTCCTGCAATTCGCGGCAACCCCCCGTGATTCGCGGCAGCTCCAGAATTAAATTGCACATGGAAAACACTGACATGGCTATGGTCGACAATGAAAAAGGTTGACATGAGTTTTTGAAGTTTTTTTGTCATTTTTTGAATATTTTCATATTCATTCTCATGTGTCGACATGGACACCAATGAAGTGCCACACTTATGTCAACATTTACATGTGTTGACCTTTCTGTGTTGATTTTTTTCTTGTGGCGATTCGCGTCACACCCCCCGCAACCCCCCCCCCCCTCCCGCAATTCGCGGCAACCCCCCACCGGAACCCCCATGAACCCCGCTCTCCCGTGATTCGCGGCACCCACCCCCCGCAACGCCCCCCCTCCCGTAAATCGCGGCACCCCCCGCGATTCGCGGCAGCCCCAGGATTAAATGGCACATGCAAAACACTTGCACGGCTATGGTCGACAATGAAAAAGGTTGACATGAGTTTTTGAAGATTTATTTCATTTTTTGAATGTTTTCATATTCATTGTCATGTGTCAACATGGACACCAATGAAGTGGCACACTTATGTCAACATTTACATGTGTTGACCTTTCTGTGTTGATTTTTTCTTGTGGCGATTTGCGTCACACCCCCCCCACCCCCAAAACCCCCACTCCCGCGATTCACGGCACACACACACACACCTCCCCCGCGATTCTCGGCACCCCACCCCGTGACCCCCCCTCCCGTGATTCACGGCACACCCCCGCGACCCCCCCTCCCATGATTCGCCGCAACCCCCGCCCCGTAACCCCCCCCTCCCGCGATTCGCGGCACCCACCCCGCGACCCCCCCTCCCGCAATTCGCGGCACCCCCCCGCGATTCGCGGCAGCTCCAGAATTAAATTGCACATGGAAAATACTGACATGGCTATGGTTGACAATGAAAAAGGTTGACATGAGTTTTTGAAGTTTTTTTTTTCATTTTTTTAATGTTTTCATATTCATTCTCATGTGTCGACATGGACACCAATGAAGTGCCACACTTATGTCAACATTTACATGTGTTGACCTTTCTGTGTTGATTTTTTCTTGTGGCGATTCGCGTCACACCCCCACTCCCGCGATTCACGGCACACACACACCCCCCCGCGATTCTCGGCACCCCACCCCGTGACCCCCCCTCCCGTGATTCACGGCACACCCCCCGCGACCCCCCCTACCATGATTCGCCGCAACCCCCGCCCCCGTAACCCCCCTCCCGCGATTTGCGGCAACCCACCCTGCAACCCCCCTCCCGCGATTCTCTGCAATCCCTCCCCACCCGCGATTCGCAGCATCCACCCCCCCACAACCCCCCCTCCTGCAATTCGCGGCACCCCCCGCGACCCCCCCTCCTGCAATTCGCGGCACCCTCCGCGACCCCCCCTCCCGCGATTCGCGGACACCTAAGTTGCAATACAGGCATCTTTCATACAATTCTAACCATATTTCTCATATACAAACGTTCACAAATTAAGGGGGCGCAGCCCCTTACGACGGTGTGAAGAGCGCCCGTAGGGCGCGATGAATCACCTAGTAATTAGTATATTTGATTTAGAAGCAAATTACACAAGTTTAATCCGCTGTCAGTTTGATTATAGCACTGTATTTTGTTGTATTTGGTATTGCTTTAAATGTAGTTTTATCACTTGTCTTGTAGAGACAGCGGCACAAACCTTCTTTTTCCCTTTTTTTATAATGTACATTTTTGAACAACATAGCAATTCACGTTATTCTTGTATTTTTTTCTTAAAGTCAAACTTTATTGACCACACATATGCAGAGACACAGTTGACAAGTTGCCTAGGCAACCACGGCTCCGACAGTGAGATCATCAGAATTCGCCCGGAGTGGGCGTCTACGAATGGCCGCTGTCCCTACACAGATTGGTGATACAGCCTTACTTATTGAGGTGAGTGTTTGCAGTTTCGTTATGTAAGCTGTTTTGAGAAAAGCCCATTAAAGGGCTGAAACGTTAACCGAGGATTTCGGCTACGTGTATTTATTTATCCTAGTCCCGAGTGCCGCGCTCCTCCATACTATGTTATCTGGACTCACCGCGGCAGCTCCAGTCTCAAAGGCACCGGGTGTCTAAGAATAGACAAGGAGTCGAGTGCCGGCGCACTACCCCCATTATATATATATATATCTTCAGATATATATCCGACTGCCAGACGGCTCAAATCTTCGATAGCTTGCGTCGTTTAAAGATCCAAGAGTGCCGTATGCACCTTCTCATATATATATATATATATATATATATATATACGTGGGCACTCAGCATAAATAAACACACAACGCTCAGCCTCAATTAGCCAACGTTTCAATGGGCATCTCCCATTTTCGTCAGGGCATAAACATACAAAGAAGTAACACTCACCACTTTATGTGCACCCATCACCAAAAGTCTGTGCGCGGCGTGCGCCTCCCCCGCCGGCAGCGGGGCGCCGCTTGATGACGTCACCACGTGACAAACCCTTCACACTAAAAACAACGTACAAAATATTAAAAACAAGCTAACAGTTACAAAGTTTATAAGTACAAAGTCCAGCAAGTGTTGCTATAAATGTAAAAGTGAAAATAGCAGCAGAAAACATAAAACTACAGGCATGGAAAAAATGCAGGAATACCTGCGCTATTACAAGAAGCAATTTAAACCTAAATTTTCATTTAATCCCTTAGGACTAAGTGTGTCCAAGGTAAAGATCCATCTTGCTTCCTTTTGAAGAAGCAATTTGGACCTATTACCACCTCTACTCAATGGGGGAATATGATCTATAATTTTATGCTTGATGGCTGTAGGGGAATGGCCCATGATGGCATAATGTCGGGCTACTGGCTGTTCACTGGTGCCCTTAAGCACCGCTGTCCTTATGGCCTGTCTGTGTTGGGCCATCCTAACTTTGAACTGGCAGTCCGTTTTTCCAATGTAATATTTATCACACGGACATACCAGAACATAGACAACAAATTGTGAGGAGCATGTCAATCTATATTTGATAGGGAAAGATTTGTTAGAGAAGGGGGGTTTAATAGAATCCCCGGTCCACATATGGCTGCATGTGACGCACCCTGTGCATCTCACGCACCCCAATTTCGGGGTGCCGAGGAATGTGCCCGGTGCTGTAGTGCCAAATTTAGTGATGTCACTGTGGACTATATAATCGCGTAGATTGCGACCTCTTGAATAACTGGTGACGAGTTTCTTATTAGATAGCCCTGGCAAATCCTTGTCAGTGGCTATAATGGGCCAATAAGTTTTAACTGCAGACCGTGCCACACTGCTGGCCGTATTAAATCTATTGGGCCAGAACATATGGTTAGAATTACTTTTAGTTTGTTTACGTTTTAGTGTTTTGTCACGGGGAATGGCCAGTACTCGGTCACGAGTTTCAATTAATTCCCTGTGGTCGTATCCTCTCTCTAAACATTTGATTATCATGCCATCAAGTTGAATCATTAAATCATCCATATTACTACAAATCCTACGAACACGCAGCATCTGTGAATATGAAAGACCCTTGACAACAGAAGGAGGATGAAAGCTTGAAGGAGTTAATAGCATATTTCTGTCCGTGGGTTTAACGAACAGTGATGTTTGAAGACACCCATTAGAGAGTGAAATACGGACATCAAGAAAATCGATGTATTCCTGAGAAATAGAGCAGGTCAATTTAATCGGGCTACTACTTTCATTTTGACGGTTAATCAATTCAGTAAGGCTGTCAGAGGTGCCATTCCATAATAATAACATGTCGTCTATATAGCGTGCGTAATAGACGACATTGCACCTGACAGTAGGGTCCAAGAAAAAAATATCCTTTTCTATGGACATCATAAAGGCGTTGGCGTACGATGGGGCCACTGAGGACCCCATCGCACAGCCCGCCACCTGTAAATAAAACTGTCTGTCAAAATAAAAGTAGTTCTTGGTCAGGACCATTTCGAGCAAATCACAGAAAAAATTTACATTAGGTCCCTTATAGCTAGGATCACCAGAAATCAATTGTCGTGTAGCAGCTATTCCTTGTTGGTGCGGAATACTCGTATAAAGTGAGCATACATCGATACTACAAAGATAACAATTAGTAGGAATATTCGTGAGGCTCTTAAGGGCCAATAACAAAGCTGTAGCATCCTGCAATAAAAAAGGTGAATTCTGCACAACTGGTTGCAAATACACGTCTAAGAAAGCTGAGACAGATTGAAAAATTGACCCCAATGAAAGTAGTAGCCCCATTAAATTGACCTGCTCTATTACTCAGGAATACATCGATTTTCTTGATGTCCGTATTTCACTCTCTAATGGGTGTCTTCAAACATCACTGTTCGTTAAACCCACGGACAGAAATATGCTATTAACTCCTTCAAGCTTTCATCCTCCTTCTGTTGTCAAGGGTCTTCCATATTCACAGATGCTGCGTGTTCGTAGGATTTGTAGTAATATGGATGATTTAATGATTCAACTTGATGGCATGATAATCAAATGTTTAGAGAGAGGATATGACCACAGGGAATTAATTGAAACTCGTGACCGAGTACTGGCCATTCCCCGTGACAAAACACTAAAACGTAAACAAACTAAAAGTAATTCTAACCATATGTTCTGGCCCAATAGATTTAATACGGCCAGCAGTGTGGCACGGTCTGCAGTTAAAACTTATTGGCCCATTATAGCCACTGACAAGGATTTGCCAGGGCTATCTAATAAGAAACTCGTCACCAGTTATTCAAGAGGTCGCAATCTACGCGATTATATAGTCCACAGTGACATCACTAAATTTGGCACTACAGCACCGGGCACATTCCTCGGCACCCCGAAATTGGGGTGCGTGAGATGCACAGGGTGCGTCACATGCAGCCATATGTGGACCGGGGATTCTATTAAACACCCCTTCTCTAACAAATCTTTCCCTATCAAATATAGATTGACATGCTCCTCACAATTTGTTGTCTATGTTCTGGTATGTCCGTGTGATAAATATTACATTGGAAAAACGGACTGCCAGTTCAAAGTTAGGATGGCCCAACACAGACAGGCCATAAGGACAGCGGTGCTTAAGGGCACCAGTGAACAGCCAGTAGCCCGACATTATGCCATCATGGGCCATTCCCCTACAGCCATCAAGCATAAAATTATAGATCATATTCCCCCATTGAGTAGAGGTGGTAATAGCTCCAAATTGCTTCTTCAAAAGGAAGCAAGATGGATCTTTACCTTGGACACACTTAGTCCTAAGGGATTAAATGAAAATTTAGGTTTAAATTGCTTCTTGTAATAGCGCAGGTATTCCTGCATTTTTTCCATGCCTGTAGTTTTAGGTATTCCTGCATTTTTTCCATGCCTGTAGTTTTATGTTTTCTGCTGCTATTTTCACTTTTACATTTATAGCAACACTTGCTGGACTTTGTACTTATATACTTTGTAACTGTTAGCTTGTTTTTAATATTTTGTACGTTGTTTTTAGTGTGAAGGGTTTGTCACGTGGTGACGTCATCAAGCGGCGCCCCGCTGCCGGCGGGGGAGGCGCACGCCGCGCACAGACTTTTGGTGATGGGTGCACATAAAGTGGTGAGTGTTACTTCTTTGTATGTTTATGCCCTGACGAAAATGGGAGATGCCCATTGAAACGTTGGCTAATTGAGGCTGAGCGTTGTGTGTTTATTTATGCTGAGTGCCGCCGAACACCCACGCATGTGAGGAGGATCAGACGGATGCCTCTTACCACGGATGGCAACAGTACCAGATATATAGTATTAGTGAGTGCCTTTCTACAAACCTATATATATATATATATATATATATATATATATATATATATATATATATATATATATATATATATATATATATAGATATAGATATAGATAGATAAAGAAGAAAAGTACCAACAGTGTCCTTGGGCGCTGATCTCAAGTGTGTCTCTCAGTTGGTTGAATACCCAAAAACACAAAAAACATAAACACAATAGTGTATTACCCAATGGAGTACATAATACAATATTTATGGAACCATTTAAAATTTAAAGTGGACTCGTACCCTAAACTTTGGTCTACTGTTTAGGCAGACCAAACAAGCCTGGGGGGGGAGCGGTTCTGTGCCGTCTGATCCCAGATATCCAACTCCAATATCCCAGATATCCAACTCCAATATCACATACGGACAGAAAAAAAGCTGAGATGGTGTAATACCGTTATGGTGTTTTTTTATCACATAAGTATATGAAATGAACAGTCAGACTCGTACCGTATTCCTAGGTCTACTGTTTAAGGTAGACCTTCAATGTTTTGGGGGGAGCGGTTTCTCACCGTCAGACTTCCTCAATCCACCAATATCCAATTGCATATAAAAGATAAAAAAGCCGGTATAGTGTGACACTTTTCTTCTTTACCTATTTGTCTATGTGTGTTAGGTGGCACATACAATCCAACAGCGACCCAGGGCAGCGATTGAGCGCCAGGTTAATCTAGGAATAACATCCCCATATATATATATATATATATATATATATATATATATAAAGGTAAGGGGAGCATTTAGAAAATTTCATACTATGGGTACCCACAGGAGCAAACAACTGATGTTATACAACAACATTTTTATTTACTGATATTAAAATATAACAGTTTCAAATGTTTTTGGAAGTAGTACAAGTGCATTTGCTGAAGTCCATTTGGTACCTCGAGTTTCAAAATCAACCAACGCGTTTCATCCTGTTGGGACTTCCTCTGGGTTGTTGATAAATTCTAGAGACATTAACATTACATTATAACGTATTATATTTGTACAATTATTAACATAGACATGCTTTAATAATTATTAGTTGGGATATACTAACTTTGCTTGCCCTCCATCTCATGGTAACAACACTGTTTCGTGTGAACTCACTAATAAAATCTCAAGATCAAAGGAAAGTCCTTGGGAAAAACTGGGCTTATCAGCTCCTCAGAGCTTAGTGTGTCTGTCCTCAGTCATTCCCTGGCTGACTAGAATATCATTAGTCACATTATTTCACATGTTATTGATTGCTAGTTCTGGAGAATGTACTCCAGGCAGGCACAGTAAGCTGTGAGGAGCTGCTAAACCCAGTTTTTCCCAAGGACTTTTTCCTTTAAACTTGACATTTTATCAGTGATGCTAACAGTAACAAGGGGTAAATGTCTCAAGAATTAATTATTAAAGACTTGCACTGATCTCTCAATGAGGAAAAAGGGACCACAAGCATATCATTGGGGCAGTACGGACGGTGTAATGGTTAGCATTACTGCCTCACAGCACTGAGGCCATGGGTTCCATTCCCACCATGGCCCTAACTGTGTGGAGTTTGTATATTCTCCCCGTACTTGTGTGGGTTTCCTCCGGGTATTCCGTTTTCCTCCCACAATCCAAAAATATACTGGTAGGTTAATTGGCTCCCAACAAAATTACCCTAAACAATGTCTGTGTGTGCGTGTACATGTGGTAAGGAATATAGATCGTAAGCTCCACTGGGGCAGGGACTGATGTGAATGTTCAAATATCTTCTGTAAAGCGCTGCAGAATATGTGTGCGCTATATAAGAAACTGTTAATAAATGATAAATAAATATCAACACCCCTGAGAAAGTCCCACTGTTACGAAACACGTCGATTGATTTTGAAACACGGAGTACCAAGTGGTCTTGATTTTGAAACACGGGGTACCAAGTGGTCTTCATCAATGTCCACTCCACACAAATGCAAATGTTGTACTTATTCTAAACATATTTTAAACTGTTTTATTGCGATATTGGTAAAGAAAAATCTAGTAAAACATCAGTTGAGTCCAAAAATATCTGAGCACTCCCCTTCAAAAAAAAAAAAAACCTATTCTACCAAATAAACTGGAAGATGCAATCTCGCAGGAATCTGGACCTATTCTGGCACCCCTGCTGGCTGTAATTAAGATGCGGAACTCCGATGTTGGGATTGGCACAGATATTTAGATGGTTTAACCTTTAGTGGATTATCTCACAGCCCCAAATCTCTACCGTGACTCACGCTGGCTTTGTGGCTCTTCTATCTGATACTTCTTCTCTCCAGCCACGCTACAAAGTAACAGCAAGGAATGATATTAACTCTCCACATGAATAACTTTCTTCATCTTAAGTGGCCAACGTAATTCTGCTAAATCCTTATAAAAACAGAAATTGTAAGAACAAAAAATCATGTATTAAAAAAATAAAAACTTGAACGATGCTTTAAAGCTTATCAGCAAGGACCGGGGAGCAGAAAGGATCCTTCTTCTGCATAAACAACAGACATATAAGATGCATGAAAACACACTGGGAAAATAAATGATGGGATTAGGGAACAGTATCCTCCTAGCTTACTATACATACAAATTAAACTCGCAGAGAGTTTAATACAATAATAATCTCTCAGTTACAGCAGCTTGTCTGGGTAAATGCAGGTAACTCAGGGAAACGGGGCAGAACAAATCAGCGACATCCAATAGGAATTGGCAATTCGGCAATCGCATGCATAGAGGAAAATTTACCAAGCCCCGCGTTTGCCCTACACCAGAGTCTTGGGGCATTGTTTCAATCATGGATATTTACTACAGAACAAACACGTGAGTGTGGGTGCAAATAGAAGTACCAAACACAGCCAGACTCGGATGCAATATCCATACAGGACATTGAAACACTGGGATGTGCCTAGAATCATTTCTACAGACACACAACTGTGTATTGTGCAAACACGGATCAAAATGCGCTTTTCAAATAGATGTCCCCCTCAGCGGTGTGTCCCCTGTACCACACACATATATACACACACACAAGTAGGAGCTGCCTGTTGATTGGCTGTGAGCAACTGAGCTGTCAAACAAACCCACCCTAATATAATTCAATGGTGGAAAACCTCCATTGAAGTCTATGGTGGAAATCGCTACATTAGATCCAGTGGCGGCTCTTACCTATGTGGAGAAGGGGGGCTGCTGCAATGCTGCCCCCCTCCTCCACTGCCCACGCTGGTGCCCCTCAGTGCTGGTCCTCACTACCACGGTCACTTGACCAGTGCATGTGCAGTCGCTTCTTTGGTACTGAGCATATGGTGGGAATCGCTACATTATATGATATCCTATGATGTAAACCACAAGGTTAACCTCTATTTATCTTAGGGTTAGTGATGCCAGTAATTCTCCAAGTACCTGCATGCTGGGGGGGAGGCTTGCTGGGACTTTAAGTCCCTCCTATAAAAACTAATCTCAAATCTGCTCAGCATCCACCATAGAGGGATCACGGGGATATCCTCAACCTTTAGTCCTGGTGCTTGGGGAAACTCTACATCTTTCCCCTTTTTTTTTGGAACCAGGACTGGTCCAACAGCCTGGAGACAGGGCCGCTGAAAGTGTCGCCGGGCCCCGGGGGGAAAATGGGTATGGCTAAAAGATGGGGTGTGGCCAATGGGAAGGGGTGTGGCCACATCCCTGTAAAAAAAAATGAAATAAATTTGCAGGGGTGCGGGCTGTGTGACAGAGAACAGGCTGCCTCCCTCCCTGCTCAGCACACAGCCTGTCCTATACTCCCACTGCTCGGTCTGGGGAGGGGGGCATGGGACCCCACGGCTGGAAAATAAACAATTATGATTGAAGAAAATATGAAACTGAAAAGTAAATAAATGTTACTGTATGTGACAATAAATAAAAAAACACAACTGTTAGCGGGCAAATGCCATTCATTGGGCATACAGGGAGTGATTGTGGATGACTCTCAACATAGCGAGTTCGGCCCCCGATGTTTTGGGGACTGCGCAGTTCCCTTTTACGAATGGCTTCGGTAATTTGCACAGTCGCCGAGTCGTAAGCAAGCATCGGGGCAGGCCGGGGCAGCTGGCGGGGGGAATTGGGCTCGCCCATGGGATTTACAAGCATTTTATGGGTATCCCCATATTTACGCGGACGGGCCACTGACTTTGCGAAGGCAGGAGAAATCATTTTGCTGTTTGGTGATGTGTTTTCGTTACACATCCCCTCGCTTAATCGGCAGTGGCGTAGGAGGCATTTGGGTACTTGTGTATTATAGCGGCGCCCCCGATTTCCATCGCGCAATGTTTTAATCGCATCGCATCGCATGCCATGCACCCGATGGCATGCGATGCGATGCGACGCGATTTTTGCCCCCTATACGATGAAAGATTGTATAAGCACCCTAAAGGGTGCTTTTAAGCACCGTAATGGGTGCTTACAATGTTAAATGCACCCCCACGCCACCCCCCCACTATAAAGGTGAACCCGAAGCGTGGCGAGCACAGCGAGCCCGCGAGGGGTGGCGGTACGCGTCCTCCGACCTTTTCATACCCCCACTATCCACATCGGCGTGGAGTTGAGAATAGAAAGTGTGGCGAGCGCAGAGAGCCACCAAGCCCGAAGCGTGGCGAGGGGCCACGGATACCTTCACAGGTATCGGAGTCCCCTCGCGGGCTTTACAGGTATCCGCGTCCCCTCGCAGGGCTCGCTGCACTCGCCATGCTTCGGGCTCGGTGGCTCGCTGCGCTCACCACGCTTTCTATTCTCACCTCCACGCCGACGTGGATAGTGGGGGTATGAAAAGGTCGGAGGACGCGTACCACCGCCCCTCGCGGGCTCGCAGCGCTCGCCACGCTTCGGGTTCACGTTTATAGTGGGGGGGTGGCGTGGGGGTGCATTTAACATTGTAAGCACCCATTTGGGTGCTTATACAATGTTTAATCGCATCGCATTGTATGGCATTGTATGCCATATACAATGTCATACAGTTTTAAAATTGTATGGCATTGTACAATATCGCGCGATATCGCGTCACATCGCATACCATCGTATGTACCAGCATTCGGACAGGTGGCGTCTCAGGCACTCGGTAAGCTGCGATGTTAGCAGCTTACAGAACCAGCCTGAATGAGGCCCATAGACTGCACAGGAAGTGGGTGCAGCGCTTCCTTACTGATGTACAGTAGATACAGATCCCGTATATTAACAGCGTTCTCAGGAGAGAATGATGATTAGCTGGGAAACTGCCGAATTCTGGAAACTTCTCTGTAACTTTCGCTCAGTGAATTATAGTCCGGATGATAATTGTGCACTTGGTATATTCTGCGTTCTCACTAAATCACCTGCCACGGCGACGTGGGGAAACGGGATTCTTCTCATTATATTTTATCTCTATGTGTTTCTATAAATATTTTATTTCCGTCTTTGAAACTTCACACGTTTTCTGAACGTTGCAGTAAACTTTATGTATGGATGTGTAACAATATTAAACATTTATTTAATTACCGCTGTGATTATAAGAAACCCTTTGGCAGTATCAGGAAGTTGTATAATCACATAGAGCATGAAATATCGCCGCCTTACAAGTGCCGCAATGATATCAATATTTAATTGCAGCCGCTTTATTCAGACAGGAAAAAAAAAACACACTTGATTCCTTTAGAATTTGTGAGATCGCATTTTGTTGATAATGTCAAAGGAAACAAACCTGATTATTATTTAACGTTGTTATTAGAGTAGTACTAGATATTGTAAGCAAAGGCTGGGTGTAAAATCCCGGCGGTCACTGCCCAGGCGGTCAGGATCCCGACGGGTCCAGGGAAGCATTTTAATCCTACAACCAGATCTCTAGTCAACCCAGTGGCAAACGCAGGATTTCTAGAGGGGGGTTTGCACATACAGTTGCACTCTGCAAAACATTGGAGCAAGTGCAAGAGTCTGGGGGAGCAATAGAAAAAGCTAATACGGACCCTGAACATTAATGTACACATCGGTTTTTTTATACTCTGGATAATGTATGGAATACAGTATTAATATCTATCACTATAGACATATCTTCCAACATTTGGAAGGTATGCATTACCATGGTTTTTCTAATAGCAAAACTGTGGCAAGGCATGCTGGGACTTGTAGTTACACAACTGCTGGAGAGCCACAGGTTGCCTATGCCTCCTATAGGTTGTATTAAATATTAGATAATGTCAATAAATGGTCAAGTAAAAGGTTAAACACACCATAATAAATACAAAAACTTAGTGCTGCACTTTCTAAGCACACATTCTTCCACCTCATGGTAAGGCTCCTGTCTCTTCTTTCTGGCAGCTGCTCTCTGGTCCAGTGCACTGGTTGAGAACTCGGATCCAAACACAGAAATAGACACTGCTATCACTGGGCATGCTGCTCCGCACTGTCCCTTATAATTGACATAAGTGCCACCTGCGTTTGCCTATGCATCCATCACTAATAATAACCCCCATATACATTAGAATTCTGTTTCATCGTGAGGATTGGAGATGACCCCAAGTTTACCTGAGTTACTTTTATGCTTTATGTATTTTGCAGCACCCCAGACCCATTGTCCTGCTTACTTTCTGTGGTGGAGTCTCAATCTTGCAAGAGGCAAAAATCCCCAAATGTTCCCCAAAAAAACATTTTTTATTTCCTGTGATTGGTTGGCGAGAGGGCAACACGGCCTCTATTGGCGCCTTATCAATAAAACCTGCATGCCATTCAGGCTCGTTCTCATTAACCTCTTAGCTCTGCGAGATGAGAGGTTTTTATTCCTGTATTGTGGTTACCATGGCGACACGAAGACAGAAGGACTTCAGCGAAATTCAGTGCTTTGTACTTAAATAATGGCACAGTGATTATATATGTACATAGCTGGCAAGATAATACTTTTCTGTTTGATTTAATTAAATTGTACTTTAGTTCTGTTTAAAAAAAATATTCACTTTATTTTCCACCCATTTCAGTTGATATCCAATTAGTTTCCATATAATTCTGTGCGGCATTGTGTAGCGCAGAATTTACACGCAGTTAATCTTTTTTTTTTAAGAGATTAAAACATAGTTTGCGGTATAGGAATGAATAAGAGATGTAATGATTTGACGCGGCAATGTGTAGCTTGCATCTTGATACAGGCTTTTAAAACCCAATTCAACCGTCCAAAATTAAGCTTTGCATAAAAATGGTAAAAAATAAATAAAAATGAATGTAAGATCGATTGGAACATACGGGAAAGCGGGAGATGAAAGAAAAAGGGACAAGTGAAGGCAATGGGTTTTTTTCAGACATGACGGCAGCGCAAGATTAAGGGGGGGGTAGTGCATCAGGGGGTCAGTACCAATGCCCTCTATCTAGAGCCCCCTGTGGTCAGCATGTGTGTGTGTGTGTGTGTGTATATATATATATATATATATATATATATATATATATACATTTTTTTATTATTATTTTTTATTTATTTATATATATATATTCAGGTTATTGTCCTGAAGACGAGCCACAGGCTCGAAACGCCGTTGGCAACACAGATAAAATCCTGTTTTTGCACCTTTTAAGAGCCGGGAGTGACGTTCTTTTATATCTTTGACATGCATGTACCAAGCTAATATAGTTTGCTAAGAGGTGGCTGACAGTGCCGGACCCCTGCACAGACTATATATATATATATATATAATATATAATATATATATATATATATATATATATATATATAAATAAATAACCTCCAAATAACAGGCGTCACTCCGGGACTTGTGAATCCAAAAAGGTGTATTTTATTTTCTTCTTAACGGTCCGTTAAGAAGAAAATAAAATACACCTTTTTGGATTCACAAGTCCCGGAGTGACGCCTGTTATTTGGAGGTCATGTTGGTGGAGAAAGTGCCACATGGGAAGGCACCCAGGCACATCTGATTACCATTATTATTATTTTTTTTTAAGCTAAAGCGTTTGTGGATGGGAATGGGGAAGTGCTGCAGCTTCACCTTTCTGCCAATGTGAGAGTGATTAATTGGGCCCAATATCGGGAGCCAAGGCACACTGACTGCACAAGTGTGCAGTGAATTACTGGGAGTTGACCCGTGAGACTTTGCACAAGAGGTCAGAGGCTGAGAAACTTGTGCTGAGCTCTGGAAGACAGCAGCACCGGCCTTGTCATGGGAGGGTTTTTAATCAGAGGCAGCGCTGAGCCTGTGAGCCTCTCCTACAGAGTAATGTACAGAGGGACAAACATCTGTTCATGTGGTATGTATATATATATATATATATATATATATATATATATATAATCCCAATATTCCAACACGCGCTATGCTCAGATATATGACACAAAGTAGAAATGTTAGTAATGACTTGACTTATGGCAGCCTTTCCACTGAATTCCCTGAGGGAAGGGAATAAAACAACCAAGATACTACACAATAGTGGAGTGGCGCCTTTCACACAAATGTAAGATAGTCCTGATATAATATCCAATTTTCAGATCCAAAGAAGCAAGAAGGGAATTCTTCCAATATTCATTTATTATTCTTCAGTGGATAAGAGTATAAAACAACGAGTAGATAACATCCCAACGCGTTTCGTCTCACAGAGACTTCATCAGGGGAATATGTTGTATCAATCTACAAATGTACATGAAAAAGCTTTGTTGCAATAAAAAATAATTATTGAAATAAAATACACATTTAGTTATTATAAAAAAGGAAGATGAAAATAAATGTTATGAAAACAAGGAATAGAGAACAAGGTGGTGGACTGGAAGAGAACAGAAGAGTGGGTATAAAAATAGAAGTATAAAATAGGAACGGACTGTAAGAAGTACCTTCTATAGGTGAATTCTACTGCTTAACTGCGTAACTCCTATTAAAGTATATGATAACGATGGTTTTAAGAGATAATCTCCTTGATCCTAGGTATCAAAAAACGTAAATTAGTATTGCATGGGTCTTAATAGGCCTGGTATCTAATTTGTAGCTACATACCTGTTTGATTTAAGGATTTCCCCTATATATTGCGGATAATTTTTAGTTAGAAATGCCTATAGAGAATCAAACATATTATATATTTAAAATGTAATCAATAAAGGAATCAATTGGCTCATGTGACATTTGAAAGTGAATATTATTGGTTGGTTTAGGAGTTCATATTGAACCTATACTTATACAGTGGCTGTATAAGGCTGTGCAACATACCTAAGTGTCCATTGAAAAAAGGAAATTCTGATGGCCTCCCAGGTTGATCAGAAAATAGTGACCTATAAATAAACGAATATTTTTTTTTTTTTTTTTTTTTTTTTTATATATATATAAGTGTCTGTACCTACATACATACACACATACAAATACACACCCTTATAGGTGTTTACATTGTGATGCTAATAGATTATGTGTTTAATTCATACCGGATTGTGATAAAATATCTTCCAGAAGAATAGAAATAGAATATGCCCTAAAATGAAAATTATATATATATTACTATACTGATAATAGAATAGTCATTTAAATAGATTACACTAATATATCCAAAAAAGAGGTCTAATCACATAGTGACCTGTGTCTTTAAATCTCACCTCCAGAGAGCTTCCTTTTCCTTCTGAAGAGACCAGCAGAATGAAATTTCTACCTGGCTGGATCTCTATTTATAGGAGGTGAATGATGACATCACTTCCTCCTCTATTCAATTGGATACTACATGGTATATTTAAATATCGCTTTTCTCATAATCCCAAACATTTGAAAGTGCGTCTAACTGAAGTATAAGTAAATGGAAGAGTAGATAAAAAGAAAAGAAGAAAAAAAGGGAAGAAAACAAAAATAAATAAATAAATAAATAAATAGAAAAATAAGAATAATAAAATATGGAAAAATAAGAATAAAAATAAAAAATAAAAAATATAAATAAATAAAAATAAAAATAAAAATAGAAATAATAATAAAAAATAATAAAAAATAATAAAAATAAAAATAAAATAAAAATGAAAATAAAAATAAATAAAAATAAATAAAATTAAAATAAAAATAAAAATAGAAAAATAGAAAGATAGAAAAATAGACAAATAGACATATAGAATAAAATTAGGGGGTAGTGCAGAGACAAAATACAAAGTTAATACGGCAATGTCAATCAATGCTGATTACATACATAAATAAAAGCCACCAAATAGTTAATTATATTATAGACATAAACATATAATTATATTTGATAAAATTATTGAATAAAATTAATATTATTATTATTAGGCTCCCAGACCTGCTTTAGACTGTTCATCTTCCAGCAATATGAAGCTACAGGTGGGAGAAAAGGGCTATCGTCTACTACAGCAGTACTACCCAGTTGTTAGAATATTCAACTCTATAAGAAGGCTGTCATTTCAATATTTTCATTTAATCCATTAGGTACTTGTGAGTTCAGAGAGAAAATCCAGAATGATTCTCGCCTTGCCAGGGTGAGGTCTCTGTCACCTCCTCTGCTGTCAATCTTTATATGTTCAAGAGCTATAAAGGTTAAACTGCTTACATCCGAGTTATGTTGCTTCATAAAATGACGCGGAACACTGTGATTTTGGATTTTATTCCTAATGTTCCGTAAATGTTCCTGGATGCACAATCTCCCCAGTATAGAAGGAGAAAATTGTCTTCAAATGGCTATGATTCTTCCCCCAACAGGAATTACCAACCCAGACGCCAAAGGTTCAATAGGTCCCCATCTCCGTATCAGGGGCGGCCTTTTTTAGGAGAAAGAAAAAGAGTGGATTTCAGGAACCTACATGGGAAAGAACACCTACAAACCAGGTTAGATTCTCCAAAAGGCCTGAAAAGATTCATAAGAGAAGAGGATGCCGAGGAGGAAGAAGTATCCCCAAAAAAGAAAAGAACCAGTCAAGTCCCGAAAGATGTAGGGGATCAAACATCATTAATATTTCCGAGAAGGCACTTACTGGGCCAGAAACAGCACTTTTGAATAGAGGATTGAAATTCGCTCCGAACCAACATCTGGAGAAATTTGATCTCTTTGTAGACCTTAATAAATATGTACGTAATCTAACACTTAAGAGGCACTTTTTGAAACATCCTTATGTGAATCCACACCCTACAAGATAGAAACCCATTGTGGCCCCTCCATCTAAGTATTATCCCATCGAATCGAGAGGCAGCCACATAGACATTTTCTATGAATCGGTCAAAGAAGATTTCCGAAAAATTAAGATTCAGAAACACAAAAATACTAATTTAACTTCACAGGAACAACAGGCTCTCAAACTCCTAAAAAAGGATGAATCAATAGTCATTAAAATGGCTGATAAGGGAGGAGCAGTAGTAGTGCAAGATAAATCGAAATATATTAAAGAGGCCCATAAACTCATCAATGATGAAGATACTTATACGAGGTTAGACAGCGACCCTACTACTCTGTACAACAATCAACTATTGAATCTACTCAAAGAAGCTAACGCCAGCAATGTCATCTGTAAAGAGGAGTTCATGTACATCTACATTGCCAATCCAAAAGTGCCCGTATTCTACCATCTCCCAAAGGTTCACAAAAATAGGGAAGAACCTCCCGGTAGACCCATTGTGGCCGGCGTAAGTTCTCTTTCCTCTAACTTATCTCATTATTTAGATTTAAAACTGCAAAAGTATGTGAACATACAGAGATCTCATCTAAAGGATTCTACTCAGCTCTTAAGGGAACTGAAAGACTTCCAATGGGAAACTACTTACAGATGGGTCACCATCGATGTACAGGCCCTTTACACCTCTATCCCGCACGAGACAGGAATAAAGGCTATCAGTGAAGTTCTCAAAAATGATGCTGAAGTTTCCAAAGAAGAACAAATCTTCATACTAGAGGGGATCCGGTTTATACTGGACCACAATTACTTTGAGTTTGACGGTCATTACTATGTGCAACGCTGTGGGACAGCGATGGGCACGAAGTTTGCCCCGGCGTATGCTAATGTGTACATGGAGAGTTGGGAGAAAGAGTTTATATATTTGGACACTAGCTTTAAACATCCAGAAATTGCCTACTATAAACGCTACATCGACGATTTAATTCTGATTTGGAATGGGAGCGATACAAGTGTAGAGAATTTTATCGAAGGAATTCAGCAGAACCAATTCAACCTAAAATTTACTTTCAAGCAAAACGAAAAAGAAATTGACTATTTGGACTTAATCCTCAAAGCAGGAACAAATAGAAACATTTCCTCGAGAACTTTCTTTAAACCCACGGATGCTAATAGCTTTATTCCCATGGAAAGCTGCCATTTAAATAGATGGAAAACTACTGTACCATATTCACAGTTCGTGCGATTAAGAAAAAATTGTAGCACAATGGAAGATTATTGGGACCAATCTACCACATTGGCAGACAAATTCTTGGAAAAAGGCTACTGCAAGGAAAAAATTGAACAAGATTTACGGAGAGCGTCAGAACTACAAAGAGAATCCCTACTGACCGAGAAATCAAAGACGAATACTTTACCCCTTTCAGATGTAAGACCATTTGTAACAAAATACAACCAAGAACACCAAAAAATCAGAAAATGCCTAGATGCTCATTGGCACCTTTTACTTAAGGACCCAGTTCTTGGGCCTCAATTACCGGCTAAACCTCCAGTAGTCTTCAAAAGAGCTAACAACTTGAAGAACATGCTAGCCCCCAGCAAACTCAAAAATGTTACCACTCCCACTCAACAACCCAGATTTTTTGAGAAACGTACAGGAATATACCCCTGTAATAAATGTATATGCTGTAAGCATATTGAAAGAAAACACTACAGTTGGCTCCATACTAATTTCCCCGAACTTCCACGATGTAGCGAGGTGATCACGTGCGATTCAACTTACATTATTTATATGTTGAAATGTAGCTGTAACCTAATTTATGTAGGAAAAACAAAAAGAAATTTAAAATTGCGCATCCAGGAACATTTACGGAACATTAGGAATAAAATCCAAAATCACAGTGTTCCGCGTCATTTTATGAAGCAACATAACTCGGATGTAAGCAGTTTAACCTTTATAGCTCTTGAACATATAAAGATTGACAGCAGAGGAGGTGACAGAGACCTCACCCTGGCAAGGCGAGAATCATTCTGGATTTTCTCTCTGAACTCACAAGTACCTAATGGATTAAATGAAAATATTGAAATGACAGCCTTCTTATAGAGTTGAATATTCTAACAACTGGGTAGTACTGCTGTAGTAGACGATAGCCCTTTTCTCCCACCTGTAGCTTCATATTGCTGGAAGATGAACAGTCTAAAGCAGGTCTGGGAGCCTAATAATAATAATATTAATTTTATTCAATAATTTTATCAAATATAATTATATGTTTATGTCTATAATATAATTAACTATTTGGTGGCTTTTATTTATGTATGTAATCAGCATTGATTGACATTGCCGTATTAACTTTGTATTTTGTCTCTGCACTACCCCCTAATTTTATTCTATATGTCTATTTGTCTATTTTTCTATCTTTCTATTTTTCTATTTTTATTTTTATTTTAATTTTATTTATTTTTATTTATTTTTATTTTCATTTTTATTTTATTTTTATTTTTATTATTTTTTATTATTTTTTATTATTATTTCTATTTTTATTTTTATTTTTATTTATTTATTTTTTATTTTTTATTTTTATTCTTATTTTTCCATATTTTATTATTCTTATTTTTCTATTTATTTATTTATTTATTTATTTTTGTTTTCTTCCCTTTTTTTCTTCTTTTCTTTTTATCTACTCTTCCATTTACTTATACTTCAGTTAGACGCACTTTCAAATGTTTGGGATTATGAGAAAAGCGATATTTAAATATACCATGTAGTATCCAATTGAATAGAGGAGGAAGTGATGTCATCATTCACCTCCTATAAATAGAGATCCAGCCAGGTAGAAATTTCATTCTGCTGGTCTCTTCAGAAGGAAAAGGAAGCTCTCTGGAGGTGAGATTTAAAGACACAGGTCACTATGTGATTAGACCTCTTTTTTGGATATATTAGTGTAATCTATTTAAATGACTATTCTATTATCAGTATAGTAATATATATATAATTTTCATTTTAGGGCATATTCTATTTCTATTCTTCTGGAAGATATTTTATCACAATCCGGTATGAATTAAACACATAATCTATTAGCATCACAATGTAAACACCTATAAGGGTGTGTATTTGTATGTGTGTATGTATGTAGGTACAGACACTTATATATATATAAAAAAAAAAAAAAAAAAAAATATTCGTTTATTTATAGGTCACTATTTTCTGATCAACCTGGGAGGCCATCAGAATTTCCTTTTTTCAATGGACACTTAGGTATGTTGCACAGCCTTATACAGCCACTGTATAAGTATAGGTTCAATATGAACTCCTAAACCAACCAATAATATTCACTTTCAAATGTCACATGAGCCAATTGATTCCTTTATTGATTACATTTTAAATATATAATATGTTTGATTCTCTATAGGCATTTCTAACTAAAAATTATCCGCAATATATAGGGGAAATCCTTAAATCAAACAGGTATGTAGCTACAAATTAGATACCAGGCCTATTAAGACCCATGCAATACTAATTTACGTTTTTTGATACCTAGGATCAAGGAGATTATCTCTTAAAACCATCGTTATCATATACTTTAATAGGAGTTACGCAGTTAAGCAGTAGAATTCACCTATAGAAGGTACTTCTTACAGTCCGTTCCTATTTTATACTTCTATTTTTATACCCACTCTTCTGTTCTCTTCCAGTCCACCACCTTGTTCTCTATTCCTTGTTTTCATAACATTTATTTTCATCTTCCTTTTTTATAATAACTAAATGTGTATTTTATTTCAATAATTATTTTTTATTGCAACAAAGCTTTTTCATGTACATTTGTAGATTGATACAACATATTCCCCTGATGAAGTCTCTGTGAGACGAAACGCGTTGGGATGTTATCTACTCGTTGTTTTATACTCTTATCCACTGAAGAATAATAAATGAATATTGGAAGAATTCCCTTCTTGCTTCTTTGGATCTGAAAATTGGATATTATATCAGGACTATCTTACATTTGTGTGAAAGGCGCCACTCCACTATTGTGTAGTATATATATATATATATATAAATTCCCCACCATGTATAGCTCGTAGTACACATGCGCAAGTCTGTCCTGCGATTAAACCGTGTAGTGGTGCAAAGGTGACAATGTTAGGTGGATGGGCTTTGAGCTGAAACCCCGTCCACCAAAAATTGCCACCTTTGCACCATTGCACTTTATTGGATCCGGACCAGCCGCCAAAGATTGGGGACCTTCCACAGTTGTTCAAGCTTCACAGTCGGACTAGTTCTCTTTTACCATCACCACCAAGGAGGATATCACTGCAATGCAATCCTAAGCTGGATAAATTCCCCAGGTGGACATACTGTATTTGATAACTACTGTATACCACACTTAATTATAGAGAACTATACTGGAGACTATGTCAACTGATGTGGTTTAAACACCCCCCCCCCCCCCCCGCCCCGTTTATTCACTTAATCACAGCGGTATACCTAGGAATGGATCCTAGCAAATATTGTTTACAGGTGTTTGTTGCAATTCTTTTAGATGTTTTTAAAATTAGCTTTATATGTATTTTTATGTGCACCATTAAATGTATATTGCATTTAAAATTCCTCATTGGTATATTAACACTACATTTTTTTTTCTTTTTTCCTATACATAGAGAGATCCACTCCATCCCTTAAGTACAGTAGCTGCTTGTCAGACCACCCCCTGCCAGCGCCCAATCAGCTATCCAGGTAGCACGTTGTTTCTGATTATTCTCCTGCCTCATACCAGCGTACTGCAAAGCTTGCCTCCTCGTGTATGACCCGGCCTGACCTTGGACTTCCTATTGCCTTATCCTTCGGTACCTGCTTGGCCCGTTTGATCCTGACCTGGCTATGAAGACCATGAATAATCCTGACTCTGCTCCACCTGTCTACCCGCGTGTACCAGTTCTACATGAGGAGCCTGATCAGGGGACCCCGACCTTCTAGAAGAGAATATATAGTATCTGATTGGTTGCCCATAGCAACAGCCTATCTGAAATAGAACTCCAATCTTAGAAATATCCCACATGAAGACCAACAAACCAGGACCAAGGATTCACCCTTATGGATCTATAAGCCAGTCCATTGACATCTAGATAGATTGCTCTGAAATCAAGCCCAAATCTCCCAGTGTGTATGCCCCATTATGCTCCATAACAGGTTAAAAGTTTGGAAAAATTCCTATTTTAAGTTAAAACCATTGGTTCATAACCCCTGGGGAACCGCCACCTTCCCTAATGATAAATAAGGCACTTACCATATAAGTTTTTTAAAGCTATTTAGTTAAATTTTTTAAATAAGGGTCAGTAATATTAGGGTGGGATTTTCAGCAATAAAAAAAAAACATCTATACTGTATATCTAGTATACTATGGGCGGTATTCAATGTGGATTTTGGCGATGTGCAGCGAATCCTGTTTAGGATTCGCTGCACATTCGCCACTGCTCGTTGCGTTCCGGAGCCTCGCCGGCTCCGGTATTCAACGAGTCAGTGGCTCGTTGCCCCTGACTGGCAAATTTGAGCTCCTGCGGCGGACGCCGCAGGGAGCCTGAGGACGGTGGCAGGCAGGGAGATGGAAGTCTCCCTGCCTGCCCCAGAACGTTTGTGGGGGGGAGGTGGGCTCCCCGGGTGCCAGGCAGCACAGGCTGCCCCCCGGGGGTGCCAGCAGGGGAACGGGTATATTCACTACACCCGATCATGCATATGTAATGATCGGGTGAAGTGAATATATGAATATCTAATGAGCGGCTCGGCTCCGGCCCCCTGCTGGCTGGCCTGTGTAAAAAAATAGCACATGAATAAAAATAGCATGCCCCTCCTCAGAATAAAATTCCAGATTTTTTGACACCAAATGTAAAAAACAAAACACTTTATTTTAAAAGTTCACCTTCCACTTCACCATAAAAAGATAGCGATTGCTACTCGGTGAATCATGGCGAAAAAAACCTTGAAATGTATTCGCCATCTGGTCATTGAATAGGGTGATTCGCCGTTTTAGTCAGAAATTCGCCTTACAGCACAAAATCGCCATAAAAACCTGGCGAATCAGCCTCATTGAATACCGCCCAGTATGTGAAAAAAGGTGAACTGATACCTGAGGCGTCCATAACCTGTATAGAAGCTTTCATCCCTTTGGTTTATTAGGTACGGGAAGTACTCAGTGATACTGATACTGGTGTGCAGTGCCGCGCAGGGATTGTTGGAGACATGTTCTATAACACAAGAATGTACTCAGTGATACTGAATGGTGTGAAGTGCAGCGCAGGGACTGTTGGAGACATACTGTATAACACATGAATGTACTCAGTGATACTGATAATGGTGTGCAGTGCCGCACAGGGATTGTTGGAGACATGTTCTATAACACAAGAAAGAAAACCGATGGCTGAATAAGCTGGAGGTAACATAAACTACCGAAGGAGTCTGAGATGCCTGCACTTTGGTTGTGGTTTATGTTTAGGCTATGATGCTGCAGCTATAGCCAATTAGGGAGTAGGGAGGAGTTTCCTGTTGTAGGAATAGCCAGAGGTCAGGTGATCTGCACTCTGGTCCGGTTTTCCAAGGAGCAGGTTGGTTTCAGACTCTCTCCTGTACTTATTCCTCTGTCATCCTCACTTATTCCTTCTACTGTCAAAGCTACTTCTCTCCCTTTGCCTTCCACATACCTCTTTCTCTTCTGTCAGGCTGCTCCTTGGGGGATTTGGTGCCAGATAGTGTAACGCTGCTGCTGCCAGGCCTAGCCATGCCGCGCCCGCGGAGAAACATCCACCCTCCCTCCCGTTTTGCACAGCCCGGCTCCCCCTCTGATCCCCCAACGGCTAGCGTCACGCAGGCCGGGCGGGGAGGCAGAGCGGCGGCGAGAGCGGGTCCACAGCGGCGGGGCGCGAGATCCGCGTCATCGGCTGATGACGCAGCGGCACGCGGTGCTAGGCCGCAAGCTAATAGAGCGAGTAGCGCTCCTGCCCGGGGTAGCGGAGGCACCCCTGGCGGAGGTAGTCAGCGGGGCAGGCGCACGCGGTCTCAGGGTCCCGCAGCAGCAGTCACAGGTGCATCCGCGCCCATCCAAGATGGCCGCCGGACGCGAGCTGCGGGTCCTGGGACACAGCACAGGGGCTCTCCTGCTCAGTCAGCCAGTCCTACATTGCCCACACAGGGCCACCCCTCCACGGGGTCCCCCATGACTCCCTTAAGGAGGGCAAGGAGCGGGTGGCTCTCTAGGGCGCGCTTGCTATCCCAGCGCGTCAGGCTATCGCAGGCAGCGCAGGCTATTTCAGCCACGGCTGCAGAGGCAGTGTCCCCTGGAGTTGCGCAGGCGCCCTCCGCAGAAGTAGATATGGCAGTGGTGCGGCAGCTGGTGGCGATGCTGACGCCGAGGGCGGGTCAGCAACCGATACAGTCAGGGCCTGGGACTCTAGCTACTACTGTCCTCCCTTCTGTTCCTTCTATCCGGGACCCTGCGGCACACGTGCTGGCAGCTCTGGGCACGCCTTTCGCGAATATGGCTTCCACACCGCCAAGGGACGCAGTCGTGCCGACACCATCGCAGCACCAGGCAGAGGAGGCCATTGCCGGGCCGTCAGAGGTGGCTGGTCCCTCCGGGACAGCAGGTGCGGCTACAGCGGGAGCTGTGTCAGGTGGGTCAGCCAGAGCACGCAAGAAGCGCAGGCGCAGGTATTCCCGTACATCCTCCTCCTCGGGGTCAGAGTCCGTGACCTCCGGCGAGGAGGGGGGACGCAGATCCAGGCACAGGCGCAGACGCTCTAGGAGACACCGGAGGCGCTCGCAGTCCTCCAGTGGCGACTCGGGCTCCCCGTTGTTTCCTAGGGGGCAGGTGGTCCACTGCGAGAATACGGCAGTACTAAGAGGCCTCAGGCGCAGCGTAAGGGATAGGATAAGGGAGGGCAGATACGTCAGCTTCTTTACCATGACTGCGCAGGATGAGAAAGATTACCGCGAGGCAAAGCGTAAAGGGGGGATTGGCGAAGCAGCCTACTGCACGTATCAGAGGTGGCAGGTGGGGCTGTTTATGTTTGCTGCATGCTACTTGGAGACCAGACCCCAGGAGCATATGAATGTCATTAGATACATCCATATGATGCACGCCATGTATATGGACGACGGCGAGAACGTCTGGCGGGCTTATGACGAGCAATTCCGACGGAAGCAGTCGGGTTGTGAGATCATGGCCCTTGGCGCTAAGGATGTCGAGGTATGGATGGGTAAGAAACCGTCGGTTTCGACCTCCGCCGCCCCGGCTCCGGTGGTGTCAACACCTGCGTCAGCCCCACGCAGGGCCCCCTCGTCCTTTCGCGGGGGCTCTGGAGGGGGGCAGTCGGCGGGCAGATGCTTTGCTTACAACGGGGCAGGATGTGCAGCGGGTTCCCGCTGTAAGTTTCGTCACCAATGCTCAAAGTGCTGGGGAGGACACCCGGTTAAGGAGTGCACGCGTGGCAAGCAGGCTGGGGGGGCACCCAGGCAAAATGCCGGGGCCAACCCAGCCCCTGCTCCCCCTCAGTAAGGCCCCGTCTCCCGTGAGGGGCGACCGCCTAGCCAGTTGGCTGGGGCGTTACCCCCTCCGAGATGAAGCGCAGTTTCTGGCCGCGGGTTTCTCGGAAGGATTCCTCCTCCCCATTCAGGGGGAGGTGGCGTCCGGGTCCCCGAGAAACCTGAAGTCAGCAATCGACATGCCTCAAGTCGTCCTGGAGAAGGTCGAGAAGGAGGTAAAATTGGGCAGGATGGTGGGTCCATTTCCTGAACCTCCGGTTCGGGGTTTGGTACTGTCACCTATTGGAGTAGTCCCCAAGAAAGAGACAGGCAAGTTTCGCCTGATACAGCATCTGTCCCACCCACCTGGATTGTCTGTAAATGATGCAATTCCTATGGAATTGTGTCACGTACGGTACCAATCCTTCGAGGAGGCTTTAGCTATTGTGCGCGGCTTCGGGGGGCGGGCCCTGCTAGGCAAGGTGGACATCGAGTCGGCATTCCGACTGCTGCCCCTGCACCCGGACTCCTTTAGGTTCATGGGATTTAGGCTGCCTTCAGGTTATTATGTAGACCGTTGCCTGCCTATGGGCTGCTCGGTGTCCTGCGCCTACTTTGAGTGTTTTAGCAGCTTCCTGCATTGGTGCGTCACGGAGTATACGGGCGAGCCGGGGGTCGCCCATTATTTGGACGACTTCCTGTGCGTAGGCCCGGCTGATTCCCCGCGTTGCGGGGCTCTCCTGAACGCAATGCAGCAGCTGTTCTTACATTTCGGAGTCCCAGTCGCGGAGGGCAAGACAGAGGGGCCGACTGAGTGCCTTTCATTCTTGGGCATTGAGATTGACAAGCGGGCCGGGTGCTGCAGGTTGCCCCTTGATAAGCTTGCACGGCTGCAAGGGGCGATCTCCCAGTCCCTGGCCTCCGGCAAACTCCGGGTACGCCAGCTACAGTCCCTACTGGGCCTGTTTCACTTCTCCTGCAGGGTTATCCCCATGGGGAGGGTGTTCTGTCGGAAGCTGGAACTGGCCATGGCAGGTCCAAATAGGCCCCAATTCTTTGTCCGCCTGAATGCGGAGCTCAAAAGGGATCTTAGAGTCTGGGATGTTTTCCTTCGCGACTTCAACGGTGTGTTGCTGTGGCCTAGTCCTCCGCGGTACAGCGAGGAATTGCAGCTATACACCGATGCGGCCGGGGGAATCGGCTTTGGAGCCTTCCTGCACGGCTCTTGGTGCGCCGAGACATGGCCGGAGGAATGGGCACTAGAGGGCCTCACCAGGAACATGCTTCTGCTGGAGCTGTTCCCTATTGTGGTGGCCCTGGAACTGTGGGGCAACCGCCTACGTGATGCCTGCATCACCTTCTGGTGTGACAACCTGGGGGTGGTGCAGGCCATCAACAGACAGAGCTCTTCTTCTCTGCCCGTTGTGCGCTTGCTCTCTCGCCTTGTATTGGTATGTCTGCGGCTTAACCTGCATTTTGTGGCCAGGCACGTTCCCGGGGTGGACAACTCGGTGGCCGACGCCCTGTCCAGGCGTGACTGGGCTAGGTTCCGGTCCCTAGCTCCGGGAGCGGATTTGGTTGGTGAGCCGTGTCCTCCTTATGTTTGGCAGGTCATCAGGCCGGCATGGAGGAACTAGCCATGCGGGCTATTGCTCCAAGGACGCTGCGTTGTTACCAAGCTGGCTGGCTGGAATGGGAACAATTCAGAATGTCCGCGTCACAGCAAGGTAAGGCCCCGGGCGACGCCATGCTGGCGTTTGTGTGGAGTTTGTACTCCGGAGGGCGGACTGTGTCAGCCGTGAGACGGCTGTTGGCCGGCGTGTCGTTCTTCTCATCGCTGTATGGGAGATCGGACCCCGGTCGGTCTTTTCTTGTGTCTCGGGCCCTGAGGGGCTGGCGGCGCGCTTCCCCTGTGGCTCCAGATAGCAGAAGGCCCATTGACGTGTCCCTGCTGCCTCCCTTATTGGGGGCGGTTTGGGATGTATGTCACTCTGAGTATGAGGTCCGACTGTTTCGCTTGGCATATGCCATGGCATTCCATGGAGCTTTCAGGGTCGGCGAGCTGGTAGCCCCATCGAGGCATCGACCTCCTCCTCTGTTGTTAGAGGATGTATTGATACAGGGCGATTTGGTTTGGTGCCGGGTAAGACGTTCCAAGACGGATCAGTCTGGGAGAGGCCAATGGCTGTCACTGCAACCGTGCCCGGTGGAAGGGATTTGCCCAGTGGTGATGGCAAGCGCCTACGCCCTGCTGCGTCCTGACCGCCCTGGGGCATGGTTAATGCATGAAGACGGCTCTTCATTGACAAAATACCAGTTCTGCCATGTTTTGCGACGTGCCCTGGGATCTCTTGGCCTGGATCCGCGGGAGTTTGGGACACACTCCTTTCGGATCGGGGCGGCCACATCTGCTGCTGCTGGGGGTCAATCCGACGCAGAGATACAGTCTCTGGGTCGATGGCGCTCGGCAGCGTTCCGCAGATACATTCGGCCTGGCCTGTCTCTCCATCTGCAAGACTGTAACCGACTGGACGCATAAGTACTCGTCTCACTTTAGCGGGAGTCTTGAGGTGGTCCACTTTCCCCCGGGGGCACAATTCGGCTTAATTCCAATCTGACATGGCGTCCTGGTTAGTTTACTCCGGGGGTTTTCTGTGCAGTGTGCCTCAAGGTCTGGTCGGTTACGGTTTCTTTATCTTTGCCTTCTCCGGTGTGGTTGGTCTGTTAAGTGAGGTGTGATTTTGATGGCATGTGTCCTAACCTGTTTACATCTTTCAGGTCGCAGGGACTCCAAGACGGTGTGGGTGATGGGACACTCTTTTGTCCACTGGGCATCAATGGCGTGTGGCAGTTTGAATGAAAGTATGCGAGTGAAAGCTCAGAATGTGCGTTGGTTGGGTGTGCGAGGCATGCGTTGGGGAGCGCTACAGGGCCTTTTGCTGAGGTCGGTGCGGGACTTTGGAGTCCCTGAGGTGCTAATTTTGCACCTGGGCGGAAACGATCTAGGCCAATGCACCGCCTTAGAACTACGGTCGATTATCATCAGAGACCTGCATATTGTGGCTCAGGCGCTCCCTTGCTGCAAACTGATTTGGTCCTCAATGATTCCTAGGCGAGTCTGGAGGAATGCTAGGTCAGGGCCCCGCTTGGATAGCGCACGGAGAAAGGTCAATGCTGCGGTGCAGCGATACCTGTTGGCTAATGGGGGAGGGGTCATCAGGCATGACTCCATCACCTATAAGCGGGGTTCCCTGTATAGGCCGGACGGTGTCCATCTGAGTCCTGAAGGAATGGCCATATTCCTGGACGATTTGTTTAGAGGTTTTTAGTGGATGTGTTGTTGTTTAGTAAGTGCTGAGCGTTTAGGGTGGCGGTGCTGCAGCCTAAGGCTTGGCTTGTGGCGGTAAAGAACGGTCCTTGTTCAAATGAAGTGTTATGAGGATAGTGGGGTGCGCTCTCCCGTCAATGATACGCTTGTAGCCCATGCCCCTTGGACAGGGGTGGGATACACCACTTGCCCGAGTGGGTAGCGTGGGAGAGTTGAACACCAATGATGTATGAATGGTGTGATGTCATCTTACCCCTCCTTTTCTCTATGACCGTTCTTTAGGGCCGCCACCCTCTTCTATAGATTAATATATATAGTTGTCAATTAATAAATTTGACATTCATTATTTGAAACGCCAGCACTTGTGTCTGTCTCTTTATTTGTAGTGTTAAGTTAGATAAGTTTAGATAAGTTATTAAAGTGTTATGGCATAAAGATTGCCGATGGTACGTTTAAGAAAACCGATGGCTGAATAAGCTGGAGGTAACATAAACTACCGAAGGAGTCTGAGATGCCTGCACTTTGGTTGTGGTTTATGTTTAGGCTATGATGCTGCAGCTATAGCCAATTAGGGAGTAGGGAGGAGTTTCCTGTTGTAGGAATAGCCAGAGGTCAGGTGATCTGCACTCTGGTCCGGTTTTCCCCACCCTCCCTCCCTATTTTTCTATCCTTTCTTGGCGGCGGTAAAGAACGGTCCTTGTTCAAATGAAGTGTTATGAGGATAGTGGGGTGCGCTCTCCCGTCAATGATACGCTTGTAGCCCATGCCCCTTGGACAGGGGTGGGATACACCACTTGCCCGAGTGGGTAGCGTGGGAGAGTTGAACACCAATGATGTATGAATGGTGTGATGTCATCTTACTCCTCCTTTTCTCTATGACCGTTCTTTAGGGCCGCCACCCTCTTCTATAGATTAATATATATAGTTGTCAATTAATAAATTTGACATTCATTATTTGAAACGCCAGCACTTGTGTCTGTCTCTTTATTTGTAGTGTTAAGTTAGATAAGTTTAGATAAGTTATTAAAGTGTTATGGCATAAAGATTGCCGATGGTACGTTTATGTACTCAGTGATACTGAATGGTGTGAAGTGCAGCGCAGGGATTGTTGGAGACATGTTCTATAACACATGAATGTACTCAGTGATACTGATAATGGTGTGCAGTGCCGCGCAGGGATTGTTGGAGACATGTTCTATAACACAAGAATGTACTCAGTGATACTGAATGGTGGGCAGTGCCGCGCAGGGATTGTTGGAGACATACTGTATAACACATGAATGTACTCAGTGATACTGATAATGGTGTGCAGTGCCGCGCAGGGACTGTTGGAGACATGCTGTATAACACATGAATGTACTCAGTGATACTGATAATGGTGTGCAGTGCCGCGCAGGGATTGTTGGAGACATGTTCTATAACACATGAATGTACTCAGTGATACTGATAATGGTGTGCAGTGCCGTGCAGGGAGTGTTGGAGACATACTGTATAACACATGAATGTGCTCAGTGATACTGATAATGGTGTGCAGTGCCGCGCAGGGATTGTTGGAGACATGTTCTATAACACATGAATGTACTCAGTGATACTGATAATGGTGTGCAGTGCCGTGCAGGGAGTGTTGGAGACATGTTCTATAACACATGAATGTACTCAGTGATACTGATAATGGTGTGCAGTGCCGCGCAGGGACTGTTGGAGACATTCCGTATAACACATGAATGTACTCAGTGATACTGGTAATAGTGTGCAGTGCCGCGCAGGAAATGTTGGAGACATGCTGTATGACACATGAATGTACTCAGTGATACTGATAATGGTGTGCAGTGCCGCACAGGGATAGTTGGAGACATACTGTATAACACATGAATGTTCTCAGTGATACTGATAATGGGTGCAGTGCTGCGCAGGGATTGTTGGAAACATACCGTATAACACATGAATGTACTCAGTGATACTGATAATGGTGTGCAGTGCCGCGCAGGGATTGCTGGAGACATGCTGTATAACACATGAATGTACTCAGTGATACTGATAATGGTGTGCAGTGCCGCGCAGGGATTGTTGGAAACATACCGTATAACACATGAATGTACTCAGTGATACTGATAATGGTGTGCAGTGCCGCGCAGGGATTGCTGGAGACATGCTGTATAACACATGAATGTACTCAGTGATACTGATAATGGTGTGCAGTGCCGCGCAGGGAGTGTTGGAGACATACTGTATAACACATGAATGTACTCAGTGATACTGATAATGGTGTGCAGTGCCGCGCAGGGATTGTTGGAGACATACTGTATGACACATGAATGTACTCAGTGTTACTGATAATGGTGTGCAGTGCCGTGCAGTATTTGTTGGAGACATACTGTATAACAAATAAATGTACTCAGTGTTACTGATAATGGTGTGCAGTGCCGCGCAGGGATTGTTGGAGACATACTGTATGACACATGAATGTACTCAGTGATACTGATAATGGTGTGCAGTGCCGCGCAGGGATTGTTGGAGACATACCGTATAACACATGAATGTACTCAGTGATACTGATAATGGTGTGCAGTGCCGCGCAGGGAGTGTTGGAGACATGTTCTATAAAACATGAATGTACTCAGTGATACTGATAATGGTATGCAGTGCCGTGCAGGGAGTGTTGGAGACATGTTCTATAACACATGAATGTGCTCAGTGATACTGATAATGGTGTGCAGTGCCGTGCAGAGAGTGTTGGAGACATACTGTATAACACATGAATGTACTCAGTGTTACTGATAATGGTGTGCAGTGCAGCGCAGGGATTGTTGGAGACATGTTCTATAACACATGAATGTACTCAGTGATACTGATAATGGTATGCAGTGTCGCGCAGGGACTGTTGGAGACATACTGTATAACACATGAATGTACTCAGTAATACTGATAATGGTGTGCAGTGCCGTGCAGGGAGTGTTGGAGACATACTGTATAACACATGAATGTGCTCAGTGATACTGATAATGGTGTGCAGTGCCGCGCAGGGATTGTTGGAGACATGTTCTATAACACATGAATGTACTCTGTGATACTGATAATGGTGTGCAGTGCCGCGCAGGGATTGTTGGAGACATACCGTATAACACATGAATGTACTCAGTGACACTGATAATGGTGTGCAGTGCCGTGCAGGGAGTGTTGGAGACATACTGTATAACACATGAATGTGCTCAGTGATACTGATAATGGTGTGCAGTGCTGAGCAGGGAGTGTTGGAGACATGCTGTATAACACATGAATGTACTCAGTGATACTGGTAATGGTGTGCAGTGCCGCGCAGGGAGTGTTGGAGACATGCTGTATGACACATGAATGTACTCAGTGATACTGATAATGGTGTGCAGTGCCGCGCAGGGAGTGTTGGAGACATACTGTATAACACATGAATGTACTCAGTGATACTGATAATGGTGTGCAGTGCTGCGCAGGGATTGTTGGAAACATACCGTATAACACATGAATGTACTCAGTGATACTGATAATGGTGTGCAGTGCTGCGCAGGGATTGTTGGAAACATACCGTATAACACATGAATGTACTCAGTGATACTGATAATGGTGTGCAGTGCCGTGCAGGGAGTGTTGGAGACATGCTGTATGACACATGAATGTACTCAGTGATACTGATAATGGTGTGCAGTGCCGCGCAGGGATTGTTGGAGACATGCTGTATAACACATGAATGTACTCAGTGATACTGATAATGGTGTGCAGTGTCGCGCAGGGAGTGTTGGAGACATACTGTATAACACATGAATGTACTCAGTGATACTGATAATGGTGTGCAGTGCCGTGCAGGGATTGTTGGAGACATAATGTATAACACATAAATGTACTCAGTGTTACTGATAATGGTGTGCAGTGCCGCGCAGGGATTGTTGGAGACATACTGTATGACACATGAATGTACTCAGTGATACTGATAATGGTGTGCAGTGCCGCACAGGGGGTGTTGGAGACATACTGTATAACACATGAATGTACTCAGTGTTACTGATAATGGTGTGCAGTGCTGCGCAGGGATTGTTGGAGACATGCTGTATAACAGATTAATGTACTCAGTGATACTGATAATGGTGTGCAGTGCCGCGCAGGGATTGTTGGAGACATACCGTATAAAACATGAATGTACTCAGTGATACTGATAATGGTGTGCAGTGCCGCGCAGGGATTGTTGGAGACATACCGTATAACACATGAATGTGCTCAGTGATACTGATAATGGTGTGCAGTGCCGCGCAGGGATTGTTGGAGACATGCTGTATAACACATGAATGTACTCAGTGATACTGATAATGGTGTGCAGTGCTGCGCAGGGACTGTTGGAGACATACCGTATAACACATGAATGTACTCAGTGATACTGATAATGGTGTGCAGTGCCGCGCAGGGATTGTTGGAGACATACTGTATAACACATGAATGTACTCAGTGATACTGATAATGGTGTGTAGTGCTGCGCAGGGATTGTTGGAGACATATACTGTATAACACATGAATGTACTCAGTGATACTGATAATGGTGTGCAGTGCCGCGCAGGGATTGTTGGAGACATATACTGTATAACACATGAATGTACTCAGTGATACTGATAATGGTGTGCAGTGCCGCACAGGGATTGTTAGAGACATGCTGTATAACACATGAATGTACTCAGTGATACTGATAATGGTGTGCAGTGCCGCGCAGGGATTGTTGGAGACATACTGTATAACACATGAATGTGCTCAGTGATACTAATAATGGTGTGCAGTGCCGTGCAGGGATTGTTGGAGACATACCGTATAACACATGAATGTACTCAGTGATACTGATAATGGTGTGCAGTGCCGCGCAGGGATTGCTGGAGACATACTGTATAACACATGAATGTACTCAGTGATACTGATAATGGTGTGCAGTGCCGCGCAGGGATTGTTGGAGACATACCGTATAACACATAAATGTGCTCAGTGATACTGATAATGGTGTGCAGTGCCGCGCAGGGATTGTTGGAGACATACTGTATAATACATGAATGTACTCAGTGATACTGATAATGGTGTGCAGTGCCGCGCAGGGATTGTTGGAGACATACATATAACACATGAATGTACTCAGTGATACTGATAAAGGTGTGCAGTGCCGCGCAGGGATTGTTGGAGACATACCGTATAACACATGAATGTGCTCAGTGATACTGATAATGGTGTGCAGTGCCGCGCAGGGACTGTTGGAGACATACTGTATAACACATGAATGTACTCAGTGATACTGATAATGATGTGCAGTGCCGCGCAGGGACTGTTGGAGACATACCGTATAACACATGAATGTACTCAGTGATACTGATAATGGTGTGCAGTGCCTCGCAGGGATTGTTGGAGACATACTGTGTAACACATGAATGTACTCAGTGATACTGATAATGGTGTGCAGTGCCGCGCAGGGATTGTTGGAGACATACTGTATAACACATGAATGTACTCAGTGATACTGATAATGGTGTGTAGTGCTGCGCAGGGATTGTTGGAGACATATACTGTATAACACATGAATGTACTCAGTGATACTGATAATGGTGTGCAGTGCCGCACAGGGATTGTTGGAGACATGCTGTATAACACATGAATGTACTCAGTGATACTGATAATGGTGTGCAGTGCCGCACAGGGATTGTTGGAGACATGCTGTATAACACATGAATGTACTCAGTGATACTGATAATGGTGTGCAGTGCCGCGCAGGGATTGTTGGAGACATACTGTATAACACATGAATGTGCTCAGTGATACTGATAATGTTGTGCAGTGCCGTGCAGGGATTGTTGGAGACATACCGTATAACACATGAATGTACTCAGTGATACTGATAATGGTGTGCAGTGCCGTGCAGGGATTGCTGGAGACATACTGTATAACACATGAATGTGCTCAGTGATACTGATAATGGTGTGCAGTGCCGCGGAGGGATTGTTGGAGACATACCGTATAACACATGAATGTGCTCAGTGATACTGATAATGGTGTGCAGTGCCGCACAGGGATTGTTAGAGACATGCTGTATAACACATGAATGTACTCAGTGATACTGATAATGGTGTGCAGTGCCGCGCAGGGATTGTTGGAGACATACTGTATAACACATGAATGTGCTCAGTGATACTGATAATGGTGTGCAGTGCCGTGCAGGGATTGTTGGAGACATACCGTATAACACATGAATGTACTCAGTGATACTGATAATGGTGTGCAGTGCCGCGCAGGGATTGCTGAAGACATACTGTATAACACATGAATGTACTCAGTGATACTGATAATGGTGTGCAGTGCCGCGCAGGGATTGTTGGAGACATACCGTATAACACATAAATGTGCTCAGTGATACTGATAATGGTGTGCAGTGCCGCGCAGGGATTGTTGGAGACATACTGTATAATACATGAATGTACTCAGTGATACTGATAATGGTGTGCAGTGCCGCGCAGGGATTGTTGGAGACATACATATAACACATGAATGTACTCAGTGATACTGATAAAGGTGTGCAGTGCCGCGCAGGGATTGTTGGAGACATACCGTATAACACATGAATGTGCTCAGTGATACTGATAATGGTGTGCAGTGCCGCGCAGGGACTGTTGGAGACATACTGTATAACACATGAATGTACTCAGTGATACTGATAATGATGTGCAGTGCCGCGCAGGGACTGTTGGAGACATACCGTATAACACATGAATGTACTCAGTGATACTGATAATGGTGTGCAGTGCCTCGCAGGGATTGTTGGAGACATACTGTGTAACACATGAATGTACTCAGTGATACTGATAATGGTGTGCAGTGCCGCGCAGGGATTGTTGGAGACATACTGTATAACACATGAATGTACTCAGTGATACTGATAATGGTGTGTAGTGCTGCGCAGGGATTGTTGGAGACATATACTGTATAACACATGAATGTACTCAGTGATACTGATAATGGTGTGCAGTGCCGCACAGGGATTGTTGGAGACATGCTGTATAACACATGAATGTACTCAGTGATACTGATAATGGTGTGCAGTGCCGCACAGGGATTGTTGGAGACATGCTGTATAACACATGAATGTACTCAGTGATACTGATAATGGTGTGCAGTGCCGCACAGGGATTGTTAGAGACATGCTGTATAACACATGAATGTACTCAGTGATACTGATAATGGTGTGCAGTGCCGCGCAGGGATTGTTGGAGACATACTGTATAACACATGAATGTGCTCAGTGATACTGATAATGGTGTGCAGTGCCGTGCAGGGATTGTTGGAGACATACCGTATAACACATGAATGTACTCAGTGATACTGATAATGGTGTGCAGTGCCGCGCAGGGATTGCTGGAGACATACTGTATAACACATGAATGTACTCAGTGATACTGATAATGGTGTGCAGTGCCGCGCAGGGATTGTTGGAGACATACCGTATAACACATAAATGTGCTCAGTGATACTGATAATGGTGTGCAGTGCCGCGCAGGGATTGTTGGAGACATACTGTATAATACATGAATGTACTCAGTGATACTGATAATGGTGTGCAGTGCCGCGCAGGGATTGTTGGAGACATACATATAACACATGAATGTACTCAGTGATACTGATAAAGGTGTGCAGTGCCGCGCAGGGATTGTTGGAGACATACCGTATAACACATGAATGTGCTCAGTGATACTGATAATGGTGTGCAGTGCCGCGCAGGGACTGTTGGAGACATACTGTATAACACATGAATGTACTCAGTGATACTGATAATGATGTGCAGTGCCGCGCAGGGACTGTTGGAGACATACCGTATAACACATGAATGTACTCAGTGATACTGATAATGGTGTGCAGTGCCTCGCAGGGATTGTTGGAGACATACTGTGTAACACATGAATGTACTCAGTGATACTGATAATGGTGTGCAGTGCCGCGCAGGGATTGTTGGAGACATACTGTATAACACATGAATGTACTCAGTGATACTGATAATGGTGTGTAGTGCTGCGCAGGGATTGTTGGAGACATATACTGTATAACACATGAATGTACTCAGTGATACTGATAATGGTGTGCAGTGCCGCACAGGGATTGTTGGAGACATGCTGTATAACACATGAATGTACTCAGTGATACTGATAATGGTGTGCAGTGCCGCACAGGGATTGTTGGAGACATGCTGTATAACACATGAATGTACTCAGTGATACTGATAATGGTGTGCAGTGCCGCGCAGGGATTGTTGGAGACATACTGTATAACACATGAATGTGCTCAGTGATACTGATAATGTTGTGCAGTGCCGTGCAGGGATTGTTGGAGACATACCGTATAACACATGAATGTACTCAGTGATACTGATAATGGTGTGCAGTGCCGTGCAGGGATTGCTAAAGACATACTGTATAACACATGAATGTGCTCAGTGATACTGATAATGGTGTGCAGTGCCGCGGAGGGATTGTTGGAGACATACCGTATAACACATGAATGTGCTCAGTGATACTGATAATGGTGTGCAGTGCCGCACAGGGATTGTTAGAGACATGCTGTATAACACATGAATGTACTCAGTGATACTGATAATGGTGTGCAGTGCCGCGCAGGGATTGTTGGAGACATACTGTATAACACATGAATGTGCTCAGTGATACTGATAATGGTGTGCAGTGCCGTGCAGGGATTGTTGGAGACATACCGTATAACACATGAATGTACTCAGTGATACTGATAATGGTGTGCAGTGCCGCGCAGGGATTGCTGAAGACATACTGTATAACACATGAATGTACTCAGTGATACTGATAATGGTGTGCAGTGCCGCGCAGGGATTGTTGGAGACATACCGTATAACACATAAATGTGCTCAGTGATACTGATAATGGTGTGCAGTGCCGCGCAGGGATTGTTGGAGACATACTGTATAATACATGAATGTACTCAGTGATACTGATAATGGTGTGCAGTGCCGCGCAGGGATTGTTGGAGACATACATATAACACATGAATGTACTCAGTGATACTGATAAAGGTGTGCAGTGCCGCGCAGGGATTGTTGGAGACATACCGTATAACACATGAATGTGCTCAGTGATACTGATAATGGTGTGCAGTGCCGCGCAGGGACTGTTGGAGACATACTGTATAACACATGAATGTACTCAGTGATACTGATAATGATGTGCAGTGCCGCGCAGGGACTGTTGGAGACATACCGTATAACACATGAATGTACTCAGTGATACTGATAATGGTGTGCAGTGCCTCGCAGGGATTGTTGGAGACATACTGTGTAACACATGAATGTACTCAGTGATACTGATAATGGTGTGCAGTGCCGCGCAGGGATTGTTGGAGACATACTGTATAACACATGAATGTACTCAGTGATACTGATAATGGTGTGTAGTGCTGCGCAGGGATTGTTGGAGACATATACTGTATAACACATGAATGTACTCAGTGATACTGATAATGGTGTGCAGTGCCGCACAGGGATTGTTGGAGACATGCTGTATAACACATGAATGTACTCAGTGATACTGATAATGGTGTGCAGTGCCGCACAGGGATTGTTGGAGACATGCTGTATAACACATGAATGTACTCAGTGATACTGATAATGGTGTGCAGTGCCGCGCAGGGATTGTTGGAGACATACTGTATAACACATGAATGTGCTCAGTGATACTGATAATGTTGTGCAGTGCCGTGCAGGGATTGTTGGAGACATACCGTATAACACATGAATGTACTCAGTGATACTGATAATGGTGTGCAGTGCCGTGCAGGGATTGCTGGAGACATACTGTATAACACATGAATGTGCTCAGTGATACTGATAATGGTGTGCAGTGCCGCGGAGGGATTGTTGGAGACATACCGTATAACACATGAATGTGCTCAGTGATACTGATAATGGTGTGTAGTGCCGCGCAGGGATTGTTGGAGACATACTGTATAAAACATGAATGTACTCAGTGATACTGATAATGGTGTGCAGTGCCGCGCAGGGATTGTTGGAGACATACTGTATAACACATGAATGTACTCAGTGATACTGATAATGGTGTGCAGTGCCGCGCAGGGATTGTTGGAGACATACTGTATAACACATGAATGTACTCAGTGATACTGATAAAGGTGTGCAGTGCCGCGCAGGGATTGTTGGAGACATACCGTATAACACATGAATGTGCTCAGTGATACTGATAATGGTGTGCAGTGCTGCGCAGGGACTGTTGGAGACATACTGTATGGCACATGAATGTACTCAGTGATACTGATAATGATGTGCAGTGCCGCGCAGGGATTGTTGGAGACATGCTGTATAACACATGAATGTACTCAGTGATACTGATAATGGTGTGCAGTGCCGCGCAGGGATTGTTGGAGACATACTGTATAACACATGAATGTGCTCAGTGATACTGATAATGTTGTGCAGTGCCGTGCAGGGATTGTTGGAGACATACCGTATAACACATGAATGTACTCAGTGATACTGATAATGGTGTGCAGTGCCGTGCAGGGATTGCTAAAGACATACTGTATAACACATGAATGTGCTCAGTGATACTGATAATGGTGTGCAGTGCCGCGGAGGGATTGTTGGAGACATACCGTATAACACATGAATGTGCTCAGTGATACTGATAATGGTGTGCAGTGCCGCACAGGGATTGTTAGAGACATGCTGTATAACACATGAATGTACTCAGTGATACTGATAATGGTGTGCAGTGCCGCGCAGGGATTGTTGGAGACATACTGTATAACACATGAATGTGCTCAGTGATACTGATAATGGTGTGCAGTGCCGTGCAGGGATTGTTGGAGACATACCGTATAACACATGAATGTACTCAGTGATACTGATAATGGTGTGCAGTGCCGCGCAGGGATTGCTGAAGACATACTGTATAACACATGAATGTACTCAGTGATACTGATAATGGTGTGCAGTGCCGCGCAGGGATTGTTGGAGACATACCGTATAACACATAAATGTGCTCAGTGATACTGATAATGGTGTGCAGTGCCGCGCAGGGATTGTTGGAGACATACTGTATAATACATGAATGTACTCAGTGATACTGATAATGGTGTGCAGTGCCGCGCAGGGATTGTTGGAGACATACATATAACACATGAATGTACTCAGTGATACTGATAAAGGTGTGCAGTGCCGCGCAGGGATTGTTGGAGACATACCGTATAACACATGAATGTGCTCAGTGATACTGATAATGGTGTGCAGTGCCGCGCAGGGACTGTTGGAGACATACTGTATAACACATGAATGTACTCAGTGATACTGATAATGATGTGCAGTGCCGCGCAGGGACTGTTGGAGACATACCGTATAACACATGAATGTACTCAGTGATACTGATAATGGTGTGCAGTGCCTCGCAGGGATTGTTGGAGACATACTGTGTAACACATGAATGTACTCAGTGATACTGATAATGGTGTGCAGTGCCGCGCAGGGATTGTTGGAGACATACTGTATAACACATGAATGTACTCAGTGATACTGATAATGGTGTGTAGTGCTGCGCAGGGATTGTTGGAGACATATACTGTATAACACATGAATGTACTCAGTGATACTGATAATGGTGTGCAGTGCCGCACAGGGATTGTTGGAGACATGCTGTATAACACATGAATGTACTCAGTGATACTGATAATGGTGTGCAGTGCCGCACAGGGATTGTTGGAGACATGCTGTATAACACATGAATGTACTCAGTGATACTGATAATGGTGTGCAGTGCCGCGCAGGGATTGTTGGAGACATACTGTATAACACATGAATGTGCTCAGTGATACTGATAATGTTGTGCAGTGCCGTGCAGGGATTGTTGGAGACATACCGTATAACACATGAATGTACTCAGTGATACTGATAATGGTGTGCAGTGCCGTGCAGGGATTGCTGGAGACATACTGTATAACACATGAATGTGCTCAGTGATACTGATAATGGTGTGCAGTGCCGCGGAGGGATTGTTGGAGACATACCGTATAACACATGAATGTGCTCAGTGATACTGATAATGGTGTGTAGTGCCGCGCAGGGATTGTTGGAGACATACTGTATAAAACATGAATGTACTCAGTGATACTGATAATGGTGTGCAGTGCCGCGCAGGGATTGTTGGAGACATACTGTATAACACATGAATGTACTCAGTGATACTGATAATGGTGTGCAGTGCCGCGCAGGGATTGTTGGAGACATACTGTATAACACATGAATGTACTCAGTGATACTGATAAAGGTGTGCAGTGCCGCGCAGGGATTGTTGGAGACATACCGTATAACACATGAATGTGCTCAGTGATACTGATAATGGTGTGCAGTGCTGCGCAGGGACTGTTGGAGACATACTGTATGGCACATGAATGTACTCAGTGATACTGATAATGATGTGCAGTGCCGCGCAGGGACTGTTGGAGACATACCGTATAACACATGAATGTACTCAGTGATACTGATAATGGTGTGCAGTGCCGCGCAGGGATTGTTGGAGACATACTGTGTAACAAATTAATGTACTCAGTGATACTGATAATGGTGTGCAGTGCCGCGCAGGGATTGTTGGAGACATACTGTGTAACACATGAATGTACTCAGTGATACTGATAATGGTGTGCAGTGCCGCACAGGGATTGTTGGAGACATGCTGTATAACACATGAATGTACTCAGTGATACTGATAATGGTGTGCAGTGCCGCGCAGTGATTGTTGGAGACATACTGTATAACACATGAATGTACTCAGTGATACTGATAATGGTGTGCAGTACCGTGCAGGGATTGTTGGAGACATACATTTTACACATGAATGTACTCAGTGATACTGATAATGGTGTGCAGTGCCGCGCAGGGATTGTTGGAGACATGCTGTATAACACATGAATGTACTCAGTGATACTGATAATGGTGTGCAGTGCCACGCAGGGAGTGTTGGAGACATACCGTATAACACATGAATGTACTCAGTGATACTGATAATGGTGTGCAGTGCTGCGCAGGGATTGTTGGAGACATACTGTATAACACATGAATGTACTCAGTGATACTGATAATAGTGTGCAGTGCTGCGCAGTGATTGTTGGAGACATACCATATAACACATGAATGTACTCAGTGTTACTGATAATGGTGTGCAGTGCCACGCAGGGATTGTTGGAGACATGCTGTATAACACATGAATGTACTCAGTTATACTGATAATGGTGTGCAGTGCTGCGCAGGGATTGTTGGAGACATACCGTATAACACATGAATGTACTCAGTGATACTGATAATGGTGTGCAGTGCCGTGCAGGGATTGGTGGAGACCTACCGTATAATACATGAATGTACTCAGTGATACTGATAATGGTGTGCAGTGCCGCGCAGGGATTGTTGGAGACATACATATAACCATGAATGTACTCAGTGTTACTGATAATGGTGTGCAGTGCTGCGCAGGGACTGTTGGAGACATACTGTATGGCACATGAATGTACTCAGTGATACTGATAATGATGTGCAGTGCCGCGCAGGGACTGTTGGAGACATACCGTATAACACATGAATGTACTCAGTGATACTGATAATGGTGTGCAGTGCCGCGCAGGGATTGTTGGAGACATACTGTGTAACAAATGAATGTACTCAGTGATACTGATAATGGTGTGCAGTGCCGCGCAGGGATTGTTGGAGACATACTGTGTAACACATGAATGTACTCAGTGATACTGGTAATGGTGTGCAGTGCCGCGCAGAGATTGTTGGAGACATACATATAACACATGAATGTACTCAGTGATACTGATAATGGTGTGCAGTGCCGCACAGGGATTGTTGGAGACATGCTGTATAACACATGAATGTACTCAGTGATACTGATAATGGTGTGCAGTGCCGCGCAGTGATTGTTGGAGACATACTGTATAACACATGAATGTGCTCAGTGATACTGATAATGGTGTGCAGTGCCGCGGAGGGATTGTTGGAGACATACTGTATAACACATGAATGTGCTCAGTGATACTGATAATGGTGTGCAGTGCCGCGCAGGGATTGTTGGAGACATACTGTATAAAACATGAATGTACTCAGTGATACTGATAATGGTGTGCAGTGCCGCGCAGGGATTGTTGGAGACATACTGTATAACACATGAATGTACTCAGTGATACTGATAATGGTGTGCAGTGCCGCGCAGGGATTGTTGGAGACATACTGTATAACACATGAATGTACTCAGTGATACTGATAAAGGTGTGCAGTGCCGCGCAGGGATTGTTGGAGACATACCGTATAACACATGAATGTGCTCAGTGATACTGATAATGGTGTGCAGTGCTGCGCAGGGACTGTTGGAGACATACTGTATGGCACATGAATGTACTCAGTGATACTGATAATGATGTGCAGTGCCGCGCAGGGACTGTTGGAGACATACCGTATAACACATGAATGTACTCAGTGATACTGATAATGGTGTGCAGTGCCGCGCAGGGATTGTTGGAGACATACTGTGTAACAAATGAATGTACTCAGTGATACTGATAATGGTGTGCAGTGCCGCGCAGGGATTGTTGGAGACATACTGTGTAACACATGAATGTACTCAGTGATACTGGTAATGGTGTGCAGTGCCGCGCAGAGATTGTTGGAGACATACATATAACACATGAATGTACTCAGTGATACTGATAATGGTGTGCAGTGCCGCACAGGGATTGTTGGAGACATGCTGTATAACACATGAATGTACTCAGTGATACTGATAATGGTGTGCAGTGCCGCGCAGTGATTGTTGGAGACATACTGTATAACACATGAATGTACTCAGTGATACTGATAATGGTGTGCAGTACCGTGCAGGGATTGTTGGAGACATACATTTTACACATGAATGTACTCAGTGATACTGATAATGGTGTGCAGTGCCGCGCAGGGATTGTTGGAGACATGCTGTATAACACATGAATGTACTCAGTGATACTGATAATGGTGTGCAGTGCCACGCAGGGAGTGTTGGAGACATACCGTATAACACATGAATGTACTCAGTGATACTGATAATGGTGTGCAGTGCCGCGCAGGGATTGTTGGAGACATACTGTATAACACATGAATGTACTCAGTGATACTGATAATAGTGTGCAGTGCTGCGCAGTGATTGTTGGAGACATACCATATAACACATGAATGTACTCAGTGTTACTGATAATGGTGTGCAGTGCCACGCAGGGAGTGTTGGAGACATGCTGTATAACACATGAATGTACTCAGTGATACTGATAATGGTGTGCAGTGCTGCGCAGGGATTGTTGGAGACATACCGTATAACACATGAATGTACTCAGTGATACTGATAATGGTGTGCAGTGCCGTTCAGGGATTGGTGGAGACCTACCGTATAACACATGAATGTACTCAGTGATACTGATAATGGTGTGCAGTGCCGCGCAGGGATTGTTGGAGACATACATATAACCATGAATGTACTCAATGTTACTGATAATGGTGTGCAGTGCCGCGCAGGGATTGTTGGAGACATGCTGTATAACACGTGAATGTGCTCAGTGATACGGATAATGGTGTGCAGTGCCGCGCAGGAATTGGTGGAGACATACCGTATAACACATAAATGTACTCAGTGATACTGATAATGGTGTGCAGTGCCGCGCAGGGAGTGTTGGAGACATACTGTATAACACATAAATGTACTCAGTGATACTGATAATGGTGTGCAGTGCCGCGCAGGGATTGTTGGAGGCATACATATAACACATGAATGTACTCAGTGTTACTGATAATGGTGTGCAGTGCTGGGCAGGGAGTGTTGGAGACATACTGTATCACACATGATTGTTTTCAGTGATACTGATAATGGTGTGCAGTGCCGTGCAGGGATTGTTGGAGACATACCGTATAACACATGAATGTACTCAGTGACACTGATAATGGTGTGCAGTGCCGCGCAGTGACTGTTGGAGACATTCCGTATAACACATGAATGTACTCAGTGATACTGATAATGGTGTGCAGTGCCACGCAGGGATTGTTGGAGACATGCTGTATAACACATGAATGTACTCAGTGATACTGATAATGGTGTGCAGTGCTGCACAGGGATTGTTGGAGACATACCGTATAACACATGAATGTACTCAGTGATAATGATAATGGTGTGCAGTGCCGTGCAGGGATTGGTGGAGACATACCGTATAACACATGAATGTACTCAGTGATACTGATAATGGTGTGCAGTGCCGCGCAGGGATTGTTGGAGACATACATATAACCATGAATGTACTCAGTGTTACTGATAATGGTGTGCAGTGCCGTGCAGGGATTGTTGGAGACATGCTGTATAACACATGAATGTGCTCAGTGATACGGATAATGGTGTGCAGTGCCGCGCAGGAATTGGTGGAGACATACCGTATAACACATAAATGTACTCAGTGATACTGATAATGGTGTGCAGTGCCGCGCAGGGAGTGTTGGAGACATGCTGTATAACACATGAATGTACTCAGTGATACTGATAATGGTGTGCAGTGCTGCGCAGGGATTGTTGGACACATACTGTATAACACATAAATGTACTCAGTGATACCGATAATGGTGTGCAGTGGCGCGCAGGGATTGTTGGAGGCATACATATAACACATGAATGTACTCAGTGTTACTGATAATGGTGTGCAGTGCTGGGCAGGGAGTGGTGGAGACATACTGTATAACACATGAATGTACTCAGTGATACTGATAATGGTGTGCAGTGCCGTGCAGGGATTGTTGGAGACATACCGTATAACACATGAATGTACTCAGTGACACTGATAATGGTGTGCAGTGCCGCGCAGGGACTGTTGGAGACATTCCGTATAACACATGAATGTACTCAGTGATACTGATAATGGCGTGCAGTGCCGCGCAGGGATTGTTGGAGACATACCGTATAACACATGAATGTACTCAGTGACACTGATAATGGTGTGCAGTGCCGCGCAGGGATTGTTGGAGACATACTGTATAACACATGAAAGTACTCAGTGATACTGATAATTGTGTGCAGTGCCATGCAGGGATTGTTGGAGACATACCGTATAACACATGAATGTACTCAGTGATACTGATAATGGTGTGCAGTGCCGCGCAGGGATTGTTGGAGACATGCTGTATAACACATGAATGTACTCAGTGATACTGATAATGATGTGCAGTGCCATGCAGGGATTGTTGGAGACATACCGTATAACACATGAATGTACTCAGTGACACTAATAATGGTGTGCAGTGCCGCGCAGGGATTGTTGGAGACATACCGTATAACACATGAATGTACTCAGTGATACTGATAATGGCGTGCAGTGCCGCGCAGGGACTGTTGGAGACATTCCGTATAACACATGAATGTACTCAGTGATACTGATAATGGCGTGCAGTGCCGCGCAGGGATTGTTGGAGACATACTGTATAACACATGAATATACATAGTGATACTGATAATGGCGTGCAGTGCCGCGCAGGGAGTGTTGGAGACATACTGTATAAAACATGAATGTACTCAGTGACACTGATAATGGTTTGCAGTGCCGCGCAGGGAGTGTTGGAGACATACCGTATAACACATGAATGTACTCAGTGATACTGATAATGGCGTGCAGTGCCGCGCAGGGACTGTTGGAGACATTCCGTATAACACATGAATGTACTCAGTGATGCTGATAATGGCGTGCAGTGCCGCGCAGGGATTGTTGGAGACATACTGTATAACACATGAATATACATAGTGATACTGATAATTGTGTGCAGTGCCGTGCAGGGATTGTTGGAGACATACCGTATAACACATGAATGTACTCAGTGACACTGATAATGGTGTGCAGTGCCGCGCAGGGACTGTTGGAGACATTCCGTATAACACATGAATGTACTCAGTGATACTGATAATGGTGTGCAGTGCCGCGCAGGGACTGTTGGAGACATTCCGTATAACACATGAATGTACTCAGTGATACTGATAATGGTGTGCAGTGCCGCACAGGGATTGTTTGAGACATACCGTATAACACATGAATGTACTCAGTGATACTGATAATGGTGTGCAGTGCCGCGCAGGGATTGTTGGAGACATACCGTATAACACATGAATGTAATCAGTGATACTGATAATGGTGTGCAGTGCCGCGCAGGGATTGTTGGAGACATACTGTGTAACACATGAATGTACTCAGTGATACTGGTAATGGTGTGCAGTGCCGCGCAGAGATTGTTGGAGACATACATATAACACATGAATGTACTCAGTGATACTGATAATGGTGTGCAGTGCCGCACAGGGATTGTTGGAGACATGCTGTATAACACATGAATGTACTCAGTGATACTGATAATGGTGTGCAGTGCCGCGCAGTGATTGTTGGAGACATACTGTATAACACATGAATGTACTCAGTGATACTGATAATGGTGTGCAGTACCGTGCAGGGATTGTTGGAGACATACATTTTACACATGAATGTACTCAGTGATACTGATAATGGTGTGCAGTGCCGCGCAGGGATTGTTGGAGACATGCTGTATAACACATGAATGTACTCAGTGATACTGATAATGGTGTGCAGTGCCACGCAGGGAGTGTTGGAGACATACCGTATAACACATGAATGTACTCAGTGATACTGATAATGGTGTGCAGTGCCGCGCAGGGATTGTTGGAGACATACTGTATAACACATGAATGTACTCAGTGATACTGATAATAGTGTGCAGTGCTGCGCAGTGATTGTTGGAGACATACCATATAACACATGAATGTACTCAGTGTTACTGATAATGGTGTGCAGTGCCACGCAGGGATTGTTGGAGACATGCTGTATAACACATAAATGTACTCAGTGATACTGATAATGGTGTGCAGTGCTGCGCAGGGATTGTTGGAGACATACCGTATAACACATGAATGTACTCAGTGATACTGATCATGGTGTGCAGTGCCGTGCAGGGATTGGTGGAGACCTACCGTATAACACATGAATGTACTCAGTGATACTGATAATGGTGTGCAGTGCCGCGCAGGGATTGTTGGAGACATACATATAACCATGAATGTACTCAGTGTTACTGATAATGGTGTGCAGTGCCGCGCAGGGATTGTTGGAGACATGCTGTATAACACGTGAATGTGCTCAGTGATACGGATAATGGTGTGCAGTGCCGCGCAGGAATTGGTGGAGACATACCGTATAACACATAAATGTACTCAGTGATACTGATAATGGTGTGCAGTGCCGCGCAGGGAGTGTTGGAGACATACTGTATAACACATAAATGTACTCAGTGATACTGATAATGGTGTGCAGTGCCGCGCAGGGATTGTTGGAGGCATACATATAACACATAAATGTACTCAGTGTTACTGATAATGGTGTGCAGTGCTGGGCAGGGAGTGTTGGAGACATACTGTATAACACATGATTGTTTTCAGTGATACTGATAATGGTGTGCAGTGCCGTGCAGGGATTGTTGGAGACATACCGTATAACACATGAATGTACTCAGTGACACTGATAATGGTGTGCAGTGCCGCGCAGGGACTGTTGGAGACATTCCGTATAACACATGAATGTACTCAGTGATACTGATAATGGTGTGCAGTGCCACGCAGGGATTGCTGGAGACATGCTGTATAACACATGAATGTACTCAGTGATACTGATAATGGTGTGCAGTGCTGCGCAGGGATTGTTGGAGACATACCGTATAACACATGAATGTACTCAGTGATAATGATAATGGTGTGCAGTGCCGTGCAGGGATTGGTGGAGACATGCTGTATAACACATGAATGTACTCAGTGATACTGATAATGGTGTGCAGTGCCGCGCAGGGATTGTTGGAGACATACATATAACCATGAATGTACTCAGTGTTACTGATAATGGTGTGCAGTGCCGTGCAGGGATTGTTGGAGACATGCTGTATAACACATGAATGTGCTCAGTGATACGGATAATGGTGTGCAGTGCCGCGCAGGAATTGGTGGAGACATACCGTATAACACATAAATGTACTCAGTGATACTGATAATGGTGTGCAGTGCCGCGCAGGGAGTGTTGGAGACATGCTGTATAACACATGAATGTACTCAGTGATACTGATAATGGTGTGCAGTGCTGCGCAGGGATTGTTGGACACATACTGTATAACACATAAATGTACTCAGTGATACCGATAATGGTGTGCAGTGGCGCGCAGGGATTGTTGGAGGCATACATATAACACATGAATGTACTCAGTGTTACTGATAATGGTGTGCAGTGCTGGGCAGGGAGTGGTGGAGACATACTGTATAACACATGAATGTACTCAGTGATACTGATAATGGTGTGCAGTGCCGTGCAGGGATTGTTGGAGACATACCGTATAACACATGAATGTACTCAGTGACACTGATAATGGTGTGCAGTGCCGCGCAGGGACTGTTGGAGACATTCCGTATAACACATGAATGTACTCAGTGATACTCATAATGGCGTGCAGTGCTGCGCAGGGATTGTTGGAGACATACCGTATAACACATGAATGTACTCAGTGACACTGATAATGGTGTGCAGTGCCGCGCAGGGATTGTTGGAGACATACTGTATAACACATGAATGTACTCAGTGATACTGATAATGGTGTGCAGTGCCATGCAGGGATTGTTGGAGACATACCGTATAACACATGAATGTACTCAGTGATACTGATAATGGTGTGCAGTGCCGCGCAGGGATTGTTGGAGACATGCTGTATAACACATGAATGTACTCAGTGATACTGATAATGATGTGCAGTGCCATGCAGGGATTGTTGGAGACATACCGTATAACACATGAATGTACTCAGTGACACTGATAATGGTGTGCAGTGCCGCGCAGGGATTGTTGGAGACATACCGTATAACACATGAATGTACTCAGTGATACTGATAATGGCGTGCAGTGCCGCGCAGGGACTGTTGGAGACATTCCGTATAACACATGAATGTACTCAGTGATACTGATAATGGCGTGCAGTGCCGCGCAGGGATTGTTGGAGACATACTGTATAACACATGAATATACATAGTGATACTGATAATGGCGTGCAGTGCCGCGCAGGGAGTGTTGGAGACATACTGTATAACACATGAATGTACTCAGTGACACTGATAATGGTTTGCAGTGCCACGCAGGGAGTGTTGGAGACATACCGTATAACACATGAATGTACTCAGTGATACTGATAATGGCGTGCAGTGCCGCGCAGGGACTGTTGGAGACATTCCGTATAACACATGAATGTACTCAGTGATGCTGATAATGGCGTGCAGTGCCGCGCAGGGATTGTTGGAGACATACTGTATAACACATGAATATACATAGTGATACTGATAATTGTGTGCAGTGCCGTGCAGGGATTGTTGGAGACATACCGTATAACACATGAATGTACTCAGTGACACTGATAATGGTGTGCAGTGCCGCGCAGGGACTGTTGGAGACATTCCGTATAACACATGAATGTACTCAGTGATACTGATAATGGTGTGCAGTGCCGCGCAGGGACTGTTGGAGACATTCCGTATAACACATGAATGTACTCAGTGATACTGATAATGGTGTGCAGTGCCACACAGGGATTGTTTGAGACATACCGTATAACACATGAATGTACTCAGTGATACTGATAATGGTGTGCAGTGCCGCGCAGGGATTGTTGGAGACATACCGTATAACACATGAATGTACTCAGTGATACTGATAATGGTTTGCAGTGCCGCGCAGGGACTGTTGGAGACATATACTGTATAACACATGAATGTACTCAATGATACTGATAATGGTGTGCAGTGCCGCGCAGGGACTGTTGGAGACATATACTGTATAACACATGAATGTACTCAGTGATACTGATAATGGTGTGCAGTGCCGCGCAGGGATTGTTGGAGACATACCGTATAACACATGAATGTACTCAGTGATACTGATAATGGTTTGCAGTGCCGCGCAGGGATTGTTGGAGACATACCGTATAACACATGAATGTACTCAGTGATACTGATAATGGTTTGCAGTGCCGCGCAGGGATTGTTGGAGACATACTGTATAACACATGAATCTACTCAGTGATACTGATAATAGTGTGCAGTGCCGCGCAGGGATTGTTAGAGACATGCTGTATAACACATGAATGTACTCAGTGATACTGATAATGGTGTGCAGTGCCGCGCAGGGATTGTTGGAGACATACTGTATAACACATGAATGTACTCAGTGATACTGATAATAGTGTGCAGTGCAGGGCCGGCGCCACCACTAGGCAAATCTAGGCATTTGCCTAGGGCGCCAGCCACTGGAGGGCGGTATTTTGCCCCCCCCTTGCCGACCGGGTACCTGTCCTGCGGCGTAAAAGCTGGCGGCGCCAGCGGGGGGTCCCTGAGTCAATAAGAAATAACGAGCGCTATCCGCCGGGCTATGCGGAAGCGCTTCTGTTTTGGAAACACTGGGCGCACTCTGATTGGCTGAGATTCAGCCAATCAGCGTGTGCCGTGCGGCCAGTGTTTCCAAACAGAAGCGCTTCCGCATAGCCCGGCGGATAGCGCTCGTTATTTCTTATTGACTGCAGGGACCCCCCGCTGCCGCCGCCAGCTTTACAGCGCCGCAGGACAGGTACCTGGGCGGCAGACACTGGGGCGCCCCCACCCCGACTTGCCTGGGGCGCTCTGGTGCTTTGCACCGGCCCTGGTGCAGTGCCGCGCAGGGACTGTTGGAGATATACTGTATAACACATGAATGTGGTAGGAATACCTGGGTCCTTTTCACATCAATAGCGCTAATACACTCAGGTCTGTCACAATACAGATTATAGAGTCACAGTAACATAGAAACACTGAATTATACTGACATATAGTGGGAATATTGGGCCTTATTCATACCTGATATGACGCCCAGACCGGAAGAAAACCCACCCCATGCAAGTCTATGAAGGAATGGCAAATGGATCGCCACTCGCTATTCCCTGCAAATCCATCCGTAATTCCTGAACCATCTCAAGGTGTTTACCGTCAGACCCAAAGACAGACCCTCCTTTACACGCTTGAGCATGCTGTACTTGGGTTTTTCTGACATTCCCAGAAATCCGCCGGTTACCACCCCCAAATGCCAGCTTCCTGTCAGCCAACCGATGGTCGCTTTGCGTTTACGCTTCTGAAGCCTGTCTGCGACCTTCTGTGTCTGTGCATGTGTGAGAAAGAGATGTAGTTTCACTCTCTGCCAGCAGATGGCAGTGTTTTAGAGACTCACAGACACTACACGTATATAGATGATATGCTTTTTCTTTCACAAATTGTGCTGGGGCATGCGGATATCATTCAATAATCGCTTGATTTGCAACTTATCTTCTTATTATTTATCTCTAAAATATGCCCATAACACAAAATCATCAGTGACGATACTGCAACCTGTGTTCCTTAAGGAAACATCTAGCCTATTTCTGGATGACTCGCTATGTTAGCCATCTAACACCACCCACCAGGTGAGCTAATGCCCGCCCCATCGCCGCGCCAACATCCCTGCTACATTTGCGGCGTCTGATCCGAGAATGGGGTGGGCAGCTGATGTCCTGTGTGGTCAGCCGCCCAGTGCCTACGTTCGCTTGGGGGCGCCCAGTGTTTTTCTGGTTACACCCACAGTCTTTGTGGGTACTCCCAGGAAACGCTGGGTGGCCCCAATGCAACAGCCCCCTGCCCACCTCCATCCCAACGGCCCCCCTTGTGAATATACACATGCGTGGTGTGCAAACATCGGTCCCCGGGACAAATACGCTGGGACCAATCAAAACAGAATTATGTGGAGAAATCTTGACTCCAAAGCGTTAAAATTGGCGATCAAAGTGCATTCACTTGCGTAAACTTTGAAGGGTATTTTAGGTCCGTGTGGGGTATTAATATGCAAAGACACTGGCGTCCTTTACACATATTGGGGGTGATAGGACGCTATCTGCCCCACCTGCAACGCAGCATGATTTCGTTCATTAATAAAGGAACTTGCTTTTGAAAACCAACCAGAATAACCCCCATTGTTTTTACATGTAAGTTTTTGAATTTTTTGTCTTAGTTTTTGTATCATCTCACGGAGCCGCGGTTAATTCAATTGATTTAAATGACGGTCTTTAGCATATGAATAGAATGTGGATTGGAAACTGACATATCTGCAAATCCTCCGGATCCAGAAAAAATCGCAATAACAATTTCCTGTCATTTCCTTTTCACTGTGGCTGGGAATTTGCATATTCCGCTTTGTGCTAACTAGGGCTTAAACTGGAACAATTAGCCGCCAGACATTCGGTGCTTATATGTGCTGAGAAATAAGATCTGTTCATTTAATATGGAGGGAACCTACTGCAGCTGTCTGTGTGTTCTATAAAGTGCAGTGTTACTCAGGGGAAACGTTTTACGGCTTGGAAAAAGATAAGTGGACAACTAACCAGCTTCAAATTTTCATTGATCTAGCGCAGTCTTTGAAAATATAATTATTAGTATTATTGTTGATATTGTTACTCACTACATTCTGGGGGTTATTCTAATTTAATCGGTCCCCTGCGTATGTTTGCCGGCAGTGCGGGTGGTGGGCGTGGGGCAGCAGCAGAGGGGCACAGGGCTTTCCCATGAAAACGATGGGCATTCCCATTCAAATGGGCCAGTGACATGGGTGCGGGGGGCAAATCATCCATTTGCAGACGTGCGGGTATCGTGGCAAGCGAGGGAGGGGTTGTCCATCCCTGCAGGCAGCGAGCGGCGTTTAGTCCACATGCAACGCTGCAAAAATTGCAGCGTTCCGTGTGGACCAGAATAAGGTCCTCTGTCCTTATCTGTCTAAATAAAATCACACATTTGTGCAAATTTTTATCAGTCTAGACTCCAGGTGCATGACATGTTTACTTGCCTCTATAAAATGATCTGCATGTGCACTTGTCTGTCACTGTGCTATTGGAGCATCACAGTGCAGAATGTCAATACCTAGGGCCCGACTCAGATCTGATCACTGGGCTGCGAGTTTTTCGAGCCTGGCAATCAGGTAAATGTGACCCACGCTGCTGGACACAAGCAAATTCCTGTCCATGTGCATGGCTGCAAATTTGTCCGCAGCCATGCACATGAGGGGAACACCATTCACAATCGCTCACACAATCCCCCCACTGTTCACAGTAAGCTAGGACTTACTTGGCGCTGCGATGGCCCTGGGCAGAAGGCGGCTGCTGCGTTTTCTGGTGCACTCCCAGATGACGTAGGCCAAGAGAGATTATCACCTTATATTACTCACATCGGCGATGTAGTTACCAACTTGTCGGTATCTGTTAATAATTACCATGGTTAAAAGCAGCAAGACTTCTCTGAGACTTGATATTAATAAATATTCCCTTTAACGTTCTTTGGGTCCGATTCAAACCTGTTTGATAGACTTTGCGAACAGGTAACCCCCCCCCCCCCCCCCTGCACGGATCCCTGCATTTCATTGGGTGCGAACGTGTACACATCCCATCGCATGTGTCCGCATGGGTGAAAAGTCATTCGACGATTGCTGACCATCAAATAATGCGCACATGCGCATATTCACAGATGCAGAAACCCCGACCATCGGAGACGGGGACGAATTCGGCCCGATACGAGCAGGACTGAATCTGTCCCTTTTCTGCTCTTCTGTAGAGAGACACATTCCCAGTGATCTGATTCACACCCTGTGCTGCTTAATCATGAACTTTACGTCCACGGAGCACAGATTTGCCACAATCAACAAAGTCTGCGCAGTTTCCGAGTCTTGTCAGGAAGATATGGATTAGTTCTCCAGCGTCTCCCATGCCGATAGTACTCAGCCAATTATCCTTAAATGTCAAATCAATCAATGTTCTCTCCAGGTGGAAATAGTTGAAAGTTTCCAGTTTATCTCTCCACAGACATCAGTAGTTTCACTTCAATGTGAACAGTTTGAGGAGTTAAAAGTTCTGTGTCACCGGGTTCCCTGTAATGAGCTTTGCTGGATATGGTAAGTTTGGCTGTAGATGGTCATGTTCAAGCACAGATATGTCCTCACTTATTGGGTGTCTGTACGCAACACAGCGCAGGATAACCAGCGCAAGACTGAGGCGATTCCAGAAAAGTAGCATGCTGTATGTTTGGACGCAATGTCAGTTTTGTGCGCAGTGGAGTCATTTTGTTCCATTGTGCGTGCGGGCACACTGGGCCTTATTCTAGTTCACTCTTTCTGACAAAACCCTTCTTAGATGGACAAAACCATGCGCACTGCAGGGGGGCAGATGTAAAAAGTGCAGATAATTAGATTTGGGTGAGTTATTTTGTTTCTGTGCAGGGTAAATACTGGCTGCTTTATTTTTTCACTTGAAGTAAAACCCCACACAATTCTAATTCTCTCTGCACACGTTACATCTGCCCCACCTGCAGTGCACATGGTTTTGTCCATCTAAGAAGGAACTTGACTGTGACTGTGACGCTATATTGTTGCAGTAAGCAAATTTTTTTGCTGTGCGGTCCATGGGTAGACAATATCTAGGTCGACAGGCACCAGTGTCGACAAACTCATGTTGACGTTAGTCATGTCGGCCATGCCCATGTCAACAAAAAGCTTGTGTCGTAGTGTCGATCTTCTGTCCATGTCGACCTAGGATATGACTACCACTCTTAGGTGTAGACCTAGTCACTGTCGACATAGATATTGTCTACATCTATACCATAACTAATTCATTCACCTACTCTGTGAATTACCAGAGTATTAGGATATAAAGGGCTTTACAATGTCTAGTGCATCAGGCCCTTGTGTATAACACGCTCTATATGCATGCCTGGCTGTGTGTGTTACAGTACAGTAGTGTACAAGGACCTGACGCAGTGCAGTGCATCAGGCCCTTGTGTATAACACGCTCTATATGCATACCCGGCTGTGTGTGTTACAGTACTGTAGGGTACAAGGACCTGACGCAGTGCAGTGCATCAGGCCCTTGTGTATAACACGCTCTATATGCATGCCCGGCTGTGTGTGTTACAGTACTGTAGTGTACAAGGACCTGACGCAGTGCAGTGCATCAGGCCCTTGTGTATAACACGCTCTATATGCATGCCCTGCTGTGTGTTACAGTACTGTAGTGTACAAGGACCTGACGCAGTGCAGTGCATCAGGCCCTTGTGTATAACACGCTCTATATGCATGCCCTGCTGTGTGTGTTACAGTACTGTAGTGTACAAGGACCTGACGCAGTGCAGGCCCTTGTGTATAACACGCTCTATATGCATGCCCGGCTGTGTGTGTTACAGTACTGTAGTGTAGAAGGACCTGACACAGTGCAGTGCATCAGGCCCTTGTGTATAACACACTCTATATGCATGCCCGGCTGTGTGTGTTACAGTACTGTAGTGTACAAGGACCTGACGCAGTGCAAGCCCTTGTGTATAACACGCTCTATATGCATGCCCGGCTGTGTGTGTTACAGTACTGTAGTGTACAAGGACCTGATGCAGTGCATCAGGCCCTTGTGTATAACACGCTATATATGCATGCCCGGCTGTGTGTGTTACAGTACTGTAGTGTACAAGGACCTGACGCAGTGCAGTGCATCAGGCCCTTGTGTATAACACGCTCTATATGCATGCCCGGCTGTGTGTGTTACAGTACTGTAGTGTACAAGGACCTGACGCAGTGCAGGCCCTTGTGTATAACACGCTCTATATGCATGCCCAGCTGTGTGTGTTACAGTACTGTAGTGTACAAGGACCTGACGCAGTGCAGGCCCTTGTGTATAACACGCTCTATATGCATGCCCGGCTGTGTGTGTTACAGTACTGTAGTGTACAAGGACCTGACGCAGTGCAGTGCATCAGGCCCTTGTGTATAACACGCTCTATATGCATGCCCGGCTGTGTGTGTTACAGTACTGTAGTGTACAAGGACCTGACGCAGTGCAGTGCATCAGGCCCTTGTGTATAACACGCTCTATATGCATGCCTGGCTGTGTGTGTTACAGTACTGTAGTGTACAAGGACCTGACGCAGTGCAGGCCCTTGTGTATAACATGCTTCCCTGCATGATGCCCAGGGCCCCGCCTCCAAGTCCGCCCGCTTCTTCAGTAGAGTCGGCAGCACACAGTCATTACTGCCGCTGCGGCACCGAGTTTATTTTCCTGGTTATAGGCCCCTGTCAAGGTACAGTATACCCATCATCTCTTATTTAGGGAAGCACAGACTGTCGCTACAGTATATCATCTGAAATGCTGAAATGAATAGTTGCCTGGACGTCACATTATCAATGACTATACCACACACAGCCTGGCAGCCATACATGGTAATCATCATCATCATCATCATCAATGTCTGCCAGGCTGCGTACCGTATAGCAGGATATATCATCAATTACTGGGGGTACAGTGTGTATTACAAATAAACTATTTCCTTTCTTTCAAATCAAGGGGGTAACGTCGGCGGATCTAAATATATTTGGGGGTAAAAGGTAAAAAAGTTCCCTGACCTCTGGATTAGTTAATGGAAAGATATTGTGGAGTGTAGTTACATGAAGAAAAGGGGTGAGAGTAAGAACAGAACAATATAACAAAGACTATGAGTGTAAAATAACGCACAAGTACGCCAGGGAACGGAATAATGAATAATGTTAAAGGTTTGATGAAATCAATCGATAAAGGGGCCGATTCGCATCGACTCACAATTGTGCAAGTTCAGCCCTGTCCTGATGTTTTGGGGACCGGGCATGCACTATGGGAATGTCCAGCCCCCCTGTGTGAATGGCTTTGGCAACTTGCATCGTTGCAGAGCCGTACGCAATCATCGTGGTGGACAGGGGGCCGGTAATGGGGTATCCCAGCTTCTTCTGGGCATTCCCGCAAAAACGGTGGATGCAGGGAGTCTCCATGAGAATGCAGGCGAGTCTATGCCATCACAAGACATCAGTGCCAACCCATATGCATCCCAGACGTTCACAAATATACTGTAAGTCCATCTAGGCTGACCTATATCTGCAAATGGGTCGGTGGTCGGTGACCCTCCGTACGCTCCCATGCAAATGAATGTTTATGCTAAATATCCATTGGCAATGCACCGGAAATGTAGGCCTGGCGGCGGGGTGCCTGGTGGCAGGGTGCCTGGCGGTGGGGTGCCTGGTGGGTGGCATTAGTTTGCTCGCTAAACAGAGAATTTACGCTGCTTAGCGAATCAAACTGAATCAGGCCCAAAATGTAGTAAAATGAGTTTGAGGGGATTGATTGCGTCAGTAATAAAAAACTCTGAGGGTATATGAGAACCGAAATGTTGGCGAATGACTGTAAGTGTATAAAGAACAATAACAGATATAAAGTAATGAAATATGATGATTAAAAAATATGTAGGAGATCGATAGCAACAAACCTGTTATAGGAGAAAAAAAGATATTTATTAAATATGGTTATAATGCAGTAACACAATGTATGTAATGAAATATACTGAATAAGCCGTATGAATATATAGAAATCGATGGTAATAATAATGGTGTTGGAGACACAGTAATGAAACATATATTTTAATTGGATTTAACCATTGGAGTGGTAATTGCTGTGGTGGTGTTATACACGCTTGGGGCTGTGGTTTCTTGAGGGCGTTTATAGGTAGGTTTGTGGTAAATGTGATGTTACTGGTATATAATGTTCCATGAGAATGTAAAGGCGCTATAGTGGGCAAAGTACCGATGCATGGGTGTGTCTATAATGGGTGCACACGGACCGCTGAGCCCAGGGGGTCCACACCGCATACACTGCACCTATATTTTAATGCTCACCTCTCCGGTAACCCCCGCCGGTGTTGCAATCTGCAAAATGGCTGGCACACATGTGCGGTGTTCGATTTAGTCTCCCCAACGTGGCGGGGTGCCATGTTTGTGGACTTGCACATGCGCAGAAGACTCTGGCAGGATGTGCCTGAGCCAGGCCATGTTGTCGGAAGCTGGACGGCAGAAGGGTTAGGCAGGAGAGGGAGGTTGGGGTCAGACAATAAATTCTCATAAATTCCCCTTCCTGCACCTAACCCTCAATGCAGCCTAACCCAAACCCTCCCCTTCCCACAGCCTAACCCTAACCCTCCCCTTCCCACAGCCTAACCCTAACCCTCCCCTTCCCACAGCCTAACCCTAACCCTCAATGCAGCCTAACCCAAACCCTCCCCTTCCCACAGCCTAACCCTAACCCTCCCCTTCCCACAGCCTAACCCTAACCCTCAATGCAGCCTAACCCTAACCCTCCCCTTCCCACAGCCAAACCCTAACCCTCATCACAGCCTAACCCTAACCCTCCCCTTCCCACAGCCTAACCCGAACCCTCATCACAGCCTAACCCTAACCCTGCCCTTCCCACAGCCTAACCCTAACCCTCATCACAGCCTAACCCTAACCCTGCCCTTCCCACAGCCTAACCCGAACCCTCATCACAGCCTAACCCTAACCCTCCCCTTCCCACAGCCTAACCCTAACTCTCATCACAGCCTAACCCTAACGCTCATCACAGCCTAACCCTAACCCTCATCACAGCCTAACCCGAACCCTCAATGCAGCCTAACCTTAACCCTCCCCTTCCCACAGCCTAACCCTAACCCTCATCACAGCCTAACCCTCCCCTTCCCACAGCCTAACCCTCCCCTTCCCACATCCTAACCCTAACTCTCCCCTTCCCACATCCTAACCCTAACTCTCCCCTTCCCACAGCCTAACCTTAACCCTCATCACAGCCTAACCCTAACCCTCCCCTTCCCACAGCCTAACCCGAACCCTTATCACAGCCTAACCCTAACTCTCCCCTTCCCACAGCCTAACCCTCATCACAGCCTAACCCTAACCCTCCCCTTCCCACAGCCTAACCCAAACCCTCATCACAGCCTAACCCTAACCCTCCCCTTCCCACAGCCTAACCCGAACCCTCATCACAGCCTAACCCTAATCCTCCCCTTCCCACAGCCTAACCCTCCCCTTCCCACAGCCTAACCCTAACCCTCATCACAGCCTAACCCTAACTCTCCCCTTCCCACAGCCTAACCCAAACCCTCATCACAGCCTAACCCTAACCTTCCCACAGCCTAACCCGAACCCTCCTCACAGCCGAAGTCTAATCCTCACCGCAGCCTCACCCTAACCCTCCCCTTCCCACAGCCTAACCCTAACCCTCATCAAAGCCTAACCCTAACCCTCCCCTTCCCACAGCCTAACCCGAACCCTCATCACAGCCTAACCCTAACCCTCCCCTTCCCACAGCCTAACCCTAAACCTCATCACAGCCTAACCCTCCCCTTCCCACAGCCTAACCCTCATCACAGCCTAACCCTAACCCTTCCCACAGCCTAACCCAAACCCTCATCACAGCCTAACCCTAACCCTCCCCTTCCCACAGCCTAACCCGAAACCCTCATCACAGCCTAACCCTAACTCTCCCCTTCCCACAGCCTAACCCGAACCCTCATCACAGCCTAACCCTAACCCTCCCCTTCCCACAGCCTAACCTAACCCTCAACGCAGCCTAACCCTAACTCTCCCCTTCCCACAGCCTAACCCTAACCCTCATCACAGCCTAACCCTAACCCTCCCCTTCCCACAGCCTAACCCGAACCCTCATCACAGCCTAACCCTAACTCTCCCCTTCCCACAGCCTAACCCTCATCACAGCCTAACCCTAACCCTCCCCTTCCCACAGCCTAACCCAAACCCTCATCACAGCCTAACCAAAACCCTCCCCACAGCCTAACCCGAACCCTCATCACAGCCTAACCCTAACTCTCCCCTTCCCACAGCCTAACCCGAACCCTCATCACAGCCTAACCCTAACCCTCCCCTTCCCACAGCCTAACCTAACCCTCAACGCAGCCTAACCCTAACTCTCCCCTTCCCACAGCCTAACCCTAACCCTCATCACAGCCTAACCCTAACCCTCCCCTTCCCACAGCCTAACCCGAAACCTCATCACAGCCTAACCCTAACTCTCCCCTTCCCACAGCCTAACCCTCATCACAGCCTAACCCTAACCCTCCCCTTCCCACAGCCTAACCCAAACCATCATCACAGCCTAACCCTAACCCTCCCCACAGCCTAACCCGAACCCTCATCACAGCCTAACCCTAACCCTCCCCTTCCCACAGCCTAACCCTAACCCTCATCACAGCCTAACCCTAACCCTCCCCTTCCCACAGCCTAACCCTAACCCTCATCACAGCCTAACCCTAACCCTCCCCTTCCCACAGCCTAACCCGAACCCTCATCACAGCCTAACACTCCCCTTCCCACAGCCTAACCCAAACCCTCCTCACAGCCGAAGTCTTATCCTCACCGCAGCCTCACCCTAACCCTCCCCTCCCCTTCCCACAGCCTAACCCTAACCCTCATCACAGCCTAACTCTAACCTTCCCACAGCCTAACCCTAACCCTCATCACAGCCTAACCCTAACCTTCCCACAGCCTAACCCGAACCCTCATCACAGCCTAACCCTAACCCTCCCCACAGCCTAACCCTAAACCTCATCACAGCCTAACCCTCCCCTTCCCACAGCCTAACCCTCATCACAGCCTAACCCTAACCCTCCTCTTCCCACAGCCTAACCCGAACCCTCATCACAGCCTAACCCTCCCCTTCCCACAGCCTAACCCTAAACCTCATCACAGCCTAACCCTCCCCTTCCCACAGCCTAACCCGAACCCTCATCACAGCCTAACCCTAAATCTTCCCTTCCCACAGCCTAACCCGAACCCTCATCACAGCCTAACCCTAACCCTCCCCTTCCCAAAGCCTAACCCTAAACCTGAAGCAAGAAAGAAAGGTTTTTTTGCGCCAGTCGCACAAGACAAGTAATTTTTATAAATGTATAAGAACCCCTATTACATAACAAGAGTTATTACTGGAACACGTTCCTGAATAGTAATAAATATATTCGGGGGTGCTACCACAGGACACTGATAGAGACGATTTTTATTAAGAAAAGAGAGGATATCACTAAAGTGGTGCACCACTTTAGTGATATCCTCTCTTTTCTTAATAAAAGTCCTAACCCTAAACCTCATCACAGCCTAACTCTCCCCTTCCCACAGCCTAACCCTAACCCTCATCACAGCCTAACCCTAACCCTCCCCTTCCCACAGCCTAACCCGAACCCTCATCACAGCCTAACCCTAACTCTCCCCTTCCCACAGCCTAACCCTCATCACAGCCTAACCCTCCCCTTCCCACAGCCTAAACCGAACCCTCATCATAGCCTAACCCTAACACTCCCCTTCCCACAGCCTAACCCGAACCCTCATCATAGCCTAACCCTTACCCTCCCCTTCCCACAGCCTAACCCTAACCCTCTTCACAGCCGAAGTCTAACCCTCCCCTTCCCACAGCCTCACCCGAACCCTCATCACAGCCTAACCCTAACCCTGCCCTTCCCACAGCCTAACCCTAACCCTCATCACAGCCTAACCCTAACCCTGCCCTTCCCACAGCCTAACCCGAACCCTCATCACAGCCTAACCCTAACCCTCCCCTTCCCACAGCCTAACCCTAACTCTCATTACAGCCTAACCCTAACCCTCATCACAGCCTAACCCTAACCCTCATCACAGCCTAACCTGAACCCTCAATGCAGCCTAACTTTAACCCTCCCCTTCCCACAGCCTAACCCTAACCCTCATCACAGCCTAACCCTCCCCTTCCCACAGCCTAACCCTAACCCTCCCCTTCCCACATCCTAACCCTAACTCTCCCCTTCCCACATCCTAACCCTAACTCTCCCCTTCCCACAGCCTAACCTTAACCCTCATCACAGCCTAACCCTAACCCTCCCCTTCCCACAGCCTAACCCGAACCCTCATCACAGCCTAACCCTAATCTTCCCCTTCCCACAGCCGTACCCTCCCCTTCCCACAGCCTAACCCTCATCACAGCCTAACCCTAACCCTCCCCTTCCCACAGCCTAACCCTAAACCTCATCACAGCCTAACCCTCCCCTTCCCACAGCCTAACCCGAACCCTCATCACAGCCTAACCCTAAATCTCCCCTTCCCACAGCCTAACCCGAACCCTCATCACAGCCTAACTCTAACCCTCCCCTTCCCAAAGCCTAACCCTAAACCTCATCACAGCCTAACTCTCCCCTTCCCACAGCCTAACCCTAACCCTCATCACAGCCTAACCCTAACCCTCCCCTTCCCACAGCCTAACCCGAACCCTCATCACAGCCTAACCCTAACTCTCCCCTTCCCACAGCCTAACCCTCATCACAGCCTAACCCTCCCCTTCCCACAGCCTAACCCGAACCCTCATCACAGCCTAACCCTAACCCTCACCTTCCCACAGCCTAACCCGAACCCTCATCACAGCCTAACCCTAACCCTCTCCTTCCCACAGCCTAACCCAAAACTTCATCACAGCCTAACCCTCCCCTTCCCACAGCCTAACCCTAAACCTCATCACAGCCAAACCCTCCCCTTCACAGAGCCTAAACCGAACCCTCATCATAGCCTAACCCTAACACTCCCCTTCCCACAGCCTAACCCGAACCCTCATCACAGCCTAACCCTTACCCTCCCCTTCCCACAGCCTAACCCTAACCCTCATCATAGCCGAAGTCTAACCCTCCCCTTCCCACGGCCTCACCCGAACCCTCATCACAGCCTAACCCTAACCCTGCCCTTCTCACAGCCTAACCCTAACCCTCATCACAGCCTAACCCTAACCCTGCCCTTCCCACAGCCTAACCCGAACCCTCATCACAGCCTAACCCTAACCCTCCCCTTCCCACAGCCTAACCCTAACTCTCATTACAGCCTAACCCTAACCCTCATCACAGCGTAACCCTAACCCTCATCACAGCCTAACCCGAACCCTCAATGCAGCCTAACCTTAACCCTCCCCTTCCCACAGCCTAACCCTAACCCTCATCACAGCCTAACCCTCCCCTTCCCACAGCCTAACCCTAACCCTCCCCTTCCCACATCCTAACCCTAACTCTCCCCTTCCCACATCCTAACCCTAACTCTCCCCTTCCCACAGCCTAACCTTAACCCTCATCACAGCCTAACCCTAACCCTCCCCTTCCCACAGCCTAACCCGAACCCTCATCACAGCCTAACCCTAATCCTCCCCTTCCCACAGCCTAACCCTCCCCTTCCCACAGCCTAACCCTAACCCTCATCACAGCCTAACCCTAACCCTCCCCTTCCCACAGCCTAACCCAAACCCTCATCACAGCCTAACCCTAACCTTCCCACAGCCTAACCCGAACCCTCCTCACAGCCGAAGTCTAATCCTCACTGCAGCCTCACCCTAACCCTCCCCTTCCCACAGCCTAACCCTCATTAAATCCTAACCCTAACCCTCCCCTTCCCACAGCCTAACCCGAACCCTCATCACAGCCTAACCCTAACCCTCCCCTTCCCACAGCCTAACCCTAAACCTCATCACAGCCTAACCCTCCCCTTCCCACAGCCTAACCCTCATCACAGCCTAACCCTAACCTTCCCCTTCCCACAGCCTAACCCGAACCCTCATCACAGCCTAACCCTAACTCTCCCCTTCCCACAGCCTAACCCTAACCCTCCCCTTCCCACAGCCTAACCTAACCCTCAACGCAGCCTAACCCTAACTCTCCCCTTCCCACAGCCTAACCCTAACCCTCATCACAGCCTAACACTAACCCTCCCCTTCCCACAGCCTAACCCGAACCCTCATCACAGCCTAACCCTAACTCTCCCCTTCCCACAGCCTAACCCTCATCACAGCCTAACCCTAACCCTCCCCTTCCCACAGCCTAACCCAAACCCTCATCACAGCCTAACCCTCCCCACAGCCTAACCCGAACCCTCATCACAGCCTAACCCTAACCCTCCCCTTCCCACAGCCTAACCCTAACCCTCATCACAGCCTAACCCTAACCCTCCCCTTCCCACAGCCTAACCCTAACCCTCATCACAGCCTAACCCTAACCCTCCCCTTCCCACAGCCTAACCCGAACCCTCATCACAGCCTAACACTCCCCTTCCCACAGCCTAACCCTAACCCTCATCACAGCCTAACCCTAACCTTCCCACAGCCTAACCCGAACCCTCATCACAGCCTAACCCTAACCCTCCCCACAGCCTAACCCTAAACCTCATCACAGCCTAACCCTCCCCTTCCCACAGCCTAACCCTCATCACAGCCTAACCCTAACCCTCCTCTTCCCACAGCCTAACCCGAACCCTCATCACAGCCTAACCCTCCCCTTCCCACAGCCTAACCCTAAACCTCATCACAGCCTAACCCTCCCCTTCCCACAGCCTAACCCGAACCCTCATCACAGCCTAACCCTAACTCTCCCCTTCCCACAGCCTAACCCGAACCCTCATCACAGCCTAACCCTAACCCTCCCCTTCCCAAAGCCTAACCCTAAACCTCATCACAGCCTAACTCTCCCTTTCCCACAGCCTAACCCTAACCCTCATCACAGCCTAACCCTAACCCTCCCCTTCCCACAGCCTAACCCGAACCCTCATCACAGCCTAACCCTAACTCTCCCCTTCCCACAGCCTAACCCTCATCACAGCCTAACCCTCCCCTTCCCACAGCCTAACCCGAACCCTCATCACAGCCTAACCCTAACCCTCCCCTTCCCACAGCCTAACCCGAACCCTCATCGCAGCCTAACCCTAACCCTCTCCTTCCCACAGCCTAACCCTAAACTTCATCACAGCCTAACCCTCCCCTTCCCACAGCCTAACCCTAAACCTCATCACAGCCTAACCCTCCCCTTCCCAGAGCCTAAACCGAACCCTCATCATAGCCTAACCCTAACTCTCCCATTCCCACAGCCTAACCCGAACCCTCATCACAGCCTAACCCTTACGCTCCCTGCAAGAACAAACACAGATTTTGAGCGCTGTTTGGTGATTATAATGCACTGCAGCTGCTCTACAAGGGGAATACCAAAAAAAACCTTCAATGTGGAAGAGCAAAGAAAGAACAAGTGTGAGCAGCGCTTGTGCAGAATAATATTAAATATTTATTAAAATACAGTGATAATACTGTTGTGGCCAGCAACATAGACAAGACTTACACACATAAAACACACATTCCCCTATGTTCACTCAGTGGTAAGGGTTAATATGCATGCTGTCCTTGTGACGGATTAGTAGTTGTAAACTATTGTATCCTACTTGATGTTACTAAAGTTCACCGTCCCCCACTCATGTGCACATATTAGTGGTTATTAGTTGGTTATTGAATACTTGCAAGTGAGGGTTCGGCTGCCAGTCCCCAAAGGTGTTCCCCGACCGCTGGTGCTTATCCAAGTTATTGCGGTCCTATCAAGGAAAAGACAATGGTACCGGTCTTTGTGCTGCCAGAACGCTCCCCGTATCCCTCTACGCGTTTCTCCGCCTATTTATGATCAGCGGCTTCCTCAGGAGATCCATCTCCTAATCCTCCCCACAGCCTAACCCTAACCCTCCCTGCAGCCTATCCCTAACCCTCCCTGCAGCCTATCCCTCCACACCGCCAAACCCTAACCCACCTCTCCCTGCAGCCTAATCCTCCCCACAGCCTAACCCTCCCTGCAGCCTAACCCTCACTGCAGCCTAACCCTCCCCACAGCCTAACCCTAACCCTCCCCTTCCCACAGCCTAACCCTCATCACAGCCTAACCTTCACCGCAGCCTAACCGTCCCTGCAGCCAATCCCTCACCGTGGCCTAACCCTAACCCTCCCTGCAGCCTATCCCTCACTGCAGCCTAACCCTCCCCACAGCCTAACCCTCCCCACAGCCTAACCCTCTCTGCAGCCTAACCCTAACCCTCCCTGCAGCCTATCCCTAACCCTCCCTGCAGCCTATCCCTCCACACAGCCAAACCCTAACCCACCTCTCCCTGCAGCCTAATCCTCCCCACAGCCTAACCCTAACCCTCCCTGCAGCCTATCCCTAACCCTCCCTGCAGCCTATCCCTCCACACAGCCAAACCCTAACCCACCTCTCCCTGCAGCCTAATCCTCCCCACAGCCTAACCCTCCCTGCAGCCTAACCCTCACTGCAGCCTAACCCTCCCCACAGCCTAACCCTAACCCTCCCCTTCCCACAGCCTAACCCTCATCACAGCCTAACCTTCACCGCAGCCTAACCGTCCCTGCAGCCAATCCCTCACCGTGGCCTAACCCTAACCCTCCCTGCAGCCTATCCCTCACTGCAGCCTAACCCTCCCCACAGCCTAACCCTAACCCTCCCTGCAGCCTATCCCTCCACACAGCCAAACCCTAACCCACCTCTCCCTGCAGCCTAATCCTCCCCACAGCCTAACCCTCCCTGCAGCTTAACCCTCACTGCAGCCTAACCCTAACCCTCCCCTTCCCACAGCCTAACCCTCATCACAGCCTAACCTTCACCGCAGCCTAACCGTCCCTGCAGCCAATCCCTCACCGTGGCCTAACCCTAACCCTCCCTGCAGCCTATCCCTCACTGCAGCCTAACCCTCCCCACAGCCTAACCCTAACCCTCCCTGCAGCCTATCCCTCCACACAACCAAAACCTAACCCACCTCTCCCTGCAGCCTAATCCTCCCCACAGCCTAACCCTCCCTGCAGCCTATCCCTACACACAGCATAAACCTCCCCTCTCCACAGCCTAACACTAACCCTTCCCTCCCTGAAGCCTAACCTTCCCCGTTGGCTAAACCCCCCCTCCCCACAGCCTATCACTAACCCACCCCACAGCATAACACCCCCCCCACACACACACACACAGCCTAACACTAACCCTCCCCTCCCTTCAGCCTAACCTTCCCCATAGGCTAACACTAAGTCCTTCCACTAGTGTCTAAATCTAAGTTCTCCTTCCCTGTCCACCCGCTTCCACTCCCCATATACGCACTGATTGGGATACCCGCTGTTGGTATTCCAGTGTTGGCTCTCTGGTCCTGGTCGAAGTTCCGGCTCTGGTCTCATGATGGCAGTCAGGATTCCGGCATCGGTATATTGAACACCGGCATCCTGACCACCACAAGAAGGTACTGTAAGTGACCACTGGGCTACTAGTGACAAAATGTTGACATTCTACCATGACGGTCGACATACAACACTACTCCCATTACTTTGGGGCAGACTTACTAAGATGAGAGTTCTTATAAAAATGGGACAGGTTGCCTATGGCAACCAATTAGATTCTACTCCTTCGTTATTTAGCACCGTCTAGAAGATAATAGATATTATCTGATTGGTTGGCAACATCCCATCTTCAATAGAAGTCTTATCTTAGTAAATGTACCCCCCGCATTCCAAATTATCATAGTGACGTTTCCGCCTTATGGGAAAGCGCCAGGTGGATGCTCTTTATTTGTGCGGGAAAAGTTTATTAGGATAACTTTATCTTGCGGCATTGGATATCTCCTGTATTGTATCTCGCCTGCTCCGTGCTTCTGTCACCGCCGCCTAATTGATTTCTGCGTCGCTATCTCTATCCCTATGAAGGAATTTCTGCAGAATCCTAATTAAAGAGATTAAGGAAAAAAATGATTTCAGAGTCTTTAACCACCGAAACTGTGGGAAAGCGTATTAGTAACAAAGTATGTATACAATGGATCTCTTCTCGGAGGCTGTGCTATACTTTAGCGCGGACGGTAAAACATTTCCTCTGCTCTCTCCCTCTAATGGAAGAAGCAGCTTCATAATATTTCTCAGCCACAATGTATTATCCTTCACATCATTTCCCCCACTATCATGTAAAACATGTGTCACATAATTACAAGAAATTACCAATAAATGTGCTCGCGGAACAGCACCCAGTGACCTGGGCTGACCTCATATTCATTACGCCATTCGGAAAAAAAAAGGAAAGTCATTTAGTCTGCGAGAAGGAGGTTAGAATAATTCCTGCGGAGAATAGAAGTAAGTAAGAGCCTTCATTAGCTAAATGGACAGTATATCGCTCTAATACAATCTGGGAGACACAGTTGTTCGGGAATCTATGTGGCGGAAATAGAAATGTAGTCTGATAGCGGAATGGGAAATGTTGCTCAGTACAGGCTGCCCTATTTCTGTGTCTGTGCGCATGCCTATGTGTGTGTGTGTGCGCTTGCATGTGCGTGTGTATGTGCGCGCCCATGTGTCTATGTCTGTTTTTTGTATAGGGGATTTTATTTATTTTTGCAAGGTTTTTTTATTGTTCTTTGCTGTTGTTTTATTGAAATGCATACAGTACGTGACGCTGGCAGTCGGGATGTTCAGCAGCGTCATACCGCAGATCAGAACCCAACAGGGTCGTCCTACCCATAAACCTCCACACCTGATGCGGAAACCTTACTCCCACCTGCAGCTCAGCCCTCCCTGTTAGTGTCCAACATGGATCCAGGGCCATGGGTGGGCTATTGCTCAGGGGCCCTATAAGCATAGGGGCCCCCGAGCAGCCTAAGGCAGGGCAATTCCAAAATAAGACGTTGCTTAAGCAATAAATACCAATTGGGAGCCCGGTGCTGGGACATCGACCTCCATCATCCTGATTATCGGCATGATGACCACAATTCGTGTGGTTGGCCGGCTGTCAGGTCCTCACAGTGCATGAATCAGACCTGAGCGCTAGGCTGCGTACTGTATATTCGCTGCCTAGCCGGCATTTGTTTCTGTGGGCACACCCATAACGCCATCAGTGAGCAAATGCCCCGGCTAGTGGGAAAGGCACCGAAGTCATTCGCTCTGCGGGTTTCCACATGTGCGTATTCATGCCTGCGCAAACCCCCACCGTCAGCTGGGGGAGCGAATTCCACCCACACCGAACAAGCCTGAATGACCCCCTTGGTGAAGCATGCATATTGGTCAACTTGTAGGAAGGACAACATGAGTCTAGGTTGACATGGGTTAGGTCAACAGGGTCATTAGGTCAACAGGGTCATAAGGTCGACAGTCAAAAGGTCGACATGGGTTTTTTCGTCGTTTTTTTACCTGTATGTCGACCCATGCTTCGGGCACAGTGCCTCGCTACACTCGGCACACTATTTTATTCTCCCACCGCACCTAGTGGATGTCGGCAAATGTCGGCTCAAAACGCAGTGAAAAAGTCATGTCGACATTTTGACTGTCGATCGAATGACCCCGTCGACTTAACCCATGTCGACCTAGACTCACGTCAACCTTTCTGCATGTCGACCTAGACACATGTCGACGTACTAGTGTCGACCTAACAACTTAGTTGGGCCAATGACCGTATCACTCCCAGGCTGTGTTGCTAATGCTGAGGAGCTGTCCGCTTGCAGGTGCTGAAAAAGGTCCTGAATAGAAATTGCAAAACAGATGAAAAATTCTTATTTGAATAGATGTGTTCCCCAACACCGCTCGGGTTCTTCTCTCCCCCTGCCTCTTCAGCACTCCCACCTTTTTTTTGCCCCCCCCCCCCCCCCCCCCCCGCTTCTCCATCTTTCTCTCCCCCCCGTATGACTATTCCTATGCAGCTATTATATAGATTACCATAAGCGGGGTGTTTATTTCTTTTTCATCTTAACTCATTTCTGTAATGGGTTAAATTTAAGATTCTAAAAAATGAAAAGAGACCAAATTACTCCTTTGTGTGCTAAAAGATGACCTAACAGAAAGAAAAAGCAATTTTACTGTACAAATAAGAGCTCAATCATTAGGCAGCTTTCTAGGGTTCATGGGGGGGGGGGGGACTCTGAGACTTCCTATCACAAAATGAAGGATGAGACATTCTTGTTGTACTTAATGCAGGTGGCAGCTGTGGGTCCTCTGAGATGCCGTCTCCACACTTTGACTTTTGGGGCTGAAAAATGAATATTGGCGGGGTTGAAGAGTTAGTTTGCCTAGGGTGCCGAGCAGTGTTCCCTCTAAGCTGTGCGCACGGATACGGGACTTCCGGGTGCGGCATGGAGGAGTGAGCAGCGTCTCCTCAGAGCTCCGCCGTCAACCCAGCCTCACTCGTGAGTAATCCTGTCTGCGAAAGCCAGAAACCGCTCCCGCTCGCCCAGGGGACCTGAGGGGACCATGGAGAAGCCAGTGGACCCGACCCCCACGCCTAAACAGACCCCGGCACCGCAATCTCAACGCCAGGAGAAACGCCGCGCTGAAAGCAACATGGCGCCGGCGTCAGACAACGCCCGGGGGACACCAGTGGCGAAGAAGCCCATAACGGAGACCTCGATCATACACCCAGGTACTCCAAACCCCACAGCCTCTCAAGGGTCAATACCGTTTAATCAGGGGGAGCTGGTTGCCTTAATTCAAGCATCGATTGCCCCACTGTTACAGCAAGCGGTATCTGACATAACAGATCAGATTGACCGTCTGTCAGATAGACTGAATGATGCAGAGGCACAGATTAGTGCCAATATGGATGATATCCAGGGGCTACAGCACACAGTCAAGACCATTAAAAAGGAAAATAGACAGCTAGCAGAAAGGCTAGAAAATATAGAAAATAGAACAAGAAGAAATAATATTCGTGTCACAGGGGTCCCTGAAACAGTTAAGACTCCACAGTTAGAATCATTTTTTCGCCTCACCTTACTCCCATTGTTGAAATTGGACTCGCTAGCAACTGAGATTGTTGTGGAAAGAATACATAGAATGGGGAATATTGACACAAAAAACCCCTCCAGACCGAGAGTTATTATTTTGAGGATTCTGAATTTTGTTCATAAACAAGCAGTTTGGGCAGCGTCCAGGAAGGTGAATCCAGTGAAATGGGAAGGAAACACTATAAGGATCTTTCAGGATTTCTCGAGTGATGTAGCAAAGGCTAGAAGAGCTTTCACCCCTCTTTGCACAGCTATGATTAAATCTGACTGTCGATTCAATATGATCTTCCCAGCTAAACTAAGGATAATGACTCAAGCAGGACCTCAGGATTTTCTGGATGCTGCGGCAGCAAAAGAATTCCTATTGAAACACAGGTTAATTGATCGCATGGAGGACATTTCTGATCCCAACCCTAAAAAACCGGGATGATCAACTCTGCCAGTAGGATCAATAAGGGTCTGATCTGTTTATTTCAAAGGATCTTGAGATGAGATCAAGAGCTTTAAGCTAATGGGAGCTTATAATGTTCTAACTGAAAATTAACCTTTATTACGTTCTAACTGATAGTTAGCCTTTTGATTGTGATAATTAACAAGTTTTTTCTTTTATGATATTGGATCCTCGCAGACAGAGGAGATGTTTAATATTCAGTATTGTTTTTCATATTTTCTCTTTTTATCATCACGGGTGGAGTGGGGAGACGGCTGAGCCAGTCGCCTTTCTATCTTCTTTTTTGTTGCTTTTTTTCTTTGTATTTTTTGGTTCTCAGGGTATAGAGTAACAAAAAGTTAGTCCTTTTAATATACTTGGGACGGACGGTATAAAATTTATACCGACCACAGTTCGGAAGTCCAGTTATAGATATAACATTGAAAAGTGCTGCAAGTTTCTATCTGCATGTTTTTGTCTTGTGAACCCCAATATGTCTGTGTCTTAGTCTTTGTTTTTCTTGTTGTATGTTTTCCTAGTGTTTCTTACCTTACCCATCCCTTTATAGGAGTGATACGGTTAATTTATCTGAGTAAGATAAAATGTCGTTGAATATTGGTTCCTTAAATATTCGGGGAATCCATACCCCAGTAAAGAGGCGCAAGCTGTTCACATATTTAAACAAACAGGGAGTCGATCTGATATGTCTCCAGGAAACCCATTTATTACCAGATGAAGTTAAAAAACTTCAAATTATGAATTGGGTAGTACTGGGCTCTGCTTACTATAACTCGAAGTCCAGAGGTGTAGTTACTTTGGCCAGGAAGTCTCTTGGTGTGAGAGTAGAATCCTCTATTATAGATAAGAACGGAAGATATGTAATTCTTAAAGTTGAAATAGATAATAATATTTTTCATATTTGTAACATATATGCCCCAACTCAGTACTCTAAGGATTTTTTCATATCTCTACTAGCGATTTTACATACCCTAGACCCCTCTACCCTAGTGATATGTGGTGACTTTAATTTACTTTCTTCAAAATTTCTAGATAGGTCCCCCCCCCCAGAAAAACCCTACCCCCCTTCCAAAGATTGGTATCACGTATTTTACAAAAGAACTTAATGTAGTGGATGTGTGGCGGGCCTTACATCCAACTGATAAAGAATATACGTGTATCTCTCTCACACATTCGACATGGTCAAGGATAGATTTTATTTTTATAGCTGAACCCCTTTTTCCTAATATAAAAATGGCCAAAATTTTTCCCCCTTTACTTTCGGATCATGGACTGATCATAATAAAATTAGATCCCCCCAGACCTAAGACACCAAGGCAGGGCTGGAGATTTCCATCTCATCTAACACAAACCAAAGGTTTGAAAGAGGTGTTGCTAACCACATGGCATAGGTATGAGAAAGAAAATGGAGGTGAAAAGAGTAAAATTCTAGATCCGGCAAATTACTGGCAAACGGCTAAAGCGGTTGTCAGAGGAGAATTAATAGCATATGTTGCTAGAGTAAGGGGTCGACAAAGGTCCAAGTATTTGGAACTACAGGCTAATCTTACTGATTCATTTCAGAAGTTTAAGCAACATATTACTCCTACAAATAGACAATTATACCAGACTGCTAAGAACCAATTAGAAGAGTTTTTACAGATTCAAGGCGATAAATATCTTTTTAACGTCCAGTCTAAGTTTTACAGGTATGGCAATAAAGTGGGATCCATGCTGACAAACCTACTTCGTGGCTCCAGGCAGAAAAACACAGTTCATCCCCTGCTGACTGATGATGGCTCTCTTTCTACCTCTGATGACCAAACGACAGAAATAATGAGAAAATTCTATGAACAACTTTACTCTCCCCCATGTCTCTCCAGGGATCTTTCAGGTAACGCCCCAGCCCCGCTAATACCCCCTATAGGTAGCCAACGTCCAATATACTGGGATACTTTACCATACCCAAAGATTTCGGAAGAAGCCAAAAATATATTGGAAACCCCAATCAGTGAAGAGGAGGTAACTCAAGCAATTAAAAAATTAAAATTAGCTAAGGCCCCAGGCCCAGACGGCTACGCGAATGAGTTTTATAAATTAATGCAACCATACATAGTTAAACCGCTAACGGAATGTTTTAACCAAATTATTATGCAAGAGAAACTCCCCCTTTATTTTTCTGACGCGATAATAAAATTAATTCCTAAAGAAGGGAGGGACTTAAGATTACCGGGATCCTATAGCCCAATCTCTCTGCTAAATGTTGATTATAAAATCTATACAAAAATTTTAGCAGAGAGATTGAAACAGATAGTCCCAACAATAGTCCACAAAAACCAAACTGGTTTTATAACAGGCCGACACTCTACTACGAATGTCAGAAGAGTTTTAGCTGCGATTCAACACGCTAATAATTTAAAAAATACTACAGAAGGACCTTATTTGGTCCTTACTGTAGATGCCGAAAAGGCATTCGATTTAGTCTTATGGCCCCATTTATTTTCCACCTTGACCCATTTCGGATTCCCACCTAAGTTTATTTCCATAATTAAAACTATTTATACAGGCCCTAAATCTGCTATTTCCTGTAATGGTTCGATCTCCCAATATTTCCAGTTGGGCAGGGGTACACGTCAAGGTTGCCCGTTATCGCCTCTCCTCTTCGCGATGGTAATAGAACCTTTAGCTATTGCAATTAGACTGTCCCCTTTGATACAGGGTATTAAAATTAAATCAGAGGAATTAAAAGTTTCCCTTTTCGCCGATGATACTTTAATTTTCCTGGCAAAACCAGACCAATCCATTCCGGCATTACTACACCTTATTGGAACCTTTGGAGAGACATCGGGGTATAAAGTGAATTTATCAAAGTCTGAAATTATGATCTTAGGAAGTGGAGTCCTGAACCCCATGCAGCGGATGAATGTGCCATTCTCATTTACGGATACACATTTTAAATACCTAGGCATCCAGATTAGTGCTAACCTAGCCTCATTGTATAAATTAAACTTCTCTAAAACTATCGAAGCCATCGAGACTAGATTGTTGGCATGGCGGGACCTACCAATTTCCCTTTTAGGCAGACTGGCAATTATAAAATCGGTTATTTTACCAAAAATATTATATCCCATGCAAATGATCCCTATAAAGCTGAGTAGGACTGATATTTCTCGCCTAGAATCATTGTTTTTAAAGTTCGTCTGGCAGGGGAAGCGACCCAGAATTGCTAAAAGTAAACTTCAGGCTCCAAGGGAAGAGGGAGGATTTGGATTCCCAGATTTGAAAGCTTATTCAATGTCCATTTTCTATCGCTATATATCTGATTGGGTTTTAAACAAAGCCACATACACAGACTTGGAACTGGACTGCGCAGTGTTCTATCCCTACGCCCCGGGAGCCCTGGTTCAGTCAAAAACTTCTCATATTCCCTCAAATATTAAACATCATATCCTGTTTGGAGATACCTATGCCATGTGGTTAATGATAAATAAAGTAAGTGGTAGAAACCCGTACCTCTCCCACTTTATCCCACTGTGGGGTAACCCAAATTTACCTACCTCAGTCACTTTTTCGACAGGGAATGAATGGAAAAAGAAAGGCCTAGACCTATCGTACAAGGTCTTTGACCCGGGAGGGTTAACAATACCCTTTTCACAACTACCACATACCCACCTATTTTATTACTTACAGGTACGCCACTACCTTACTAGTATAAAAGCCCCAGGTCAAATTAAGTCTTCGCCGATTTACATTTCGCAAGTTATATCTGTTGACCTTTTATTTAACTATTTGATGTTTAAAGAGTACAAACTTAGGAATTTGTATATGCTTCTCTTGAAGGGCAAACCAGCAGATTCTGCACAATGGCAAATCTTGCTACATAAATGGAAGCGGGATGTGCCCTGTGTTGAACAACTAGAAGATATCATCGGATTACAACCTTTATCCTTAAAAGTGTTAAAATCGGTTTACCTGCAGGAGGTTTATATGCGCACTGTACACAGGGCGTATATAACACCACACCGCCGTAAATACATGGTTAAAGATGAGAAAGGTAAATGTATGAAATGTGGTGCAGAAGATGTTGATTTTGCACATTGTATGTGGCTGTGTTATAAAACTAGAAGATTTTGGTGGAAAGTTTTAGATTTTCTTAAGGAGGTATTTAAGATTAGCTTCACAATGGACCCTATCGCCTTAATGGGGCTGTCATTTAAAAACTGGTCGTTAAATGAATTAGACTCTAACAAACTCGCACTCCTCATTGTAATATTAGCACTTGCTAAGAAGTGCATTTTAACGTACTGGACTAAGAAAACAGCGCCAATGCTCACGTTACTCAAACAAAAGCTCACGCAAATCTTATACTTCGAGAGAAAATATGCCAAGATGGAGATCCCTAATGGAGCAGCTAAATTTCTCAACAAATGGTCGTCCTTTATGGAAACAATGGAGGAAAGCATCAAGTCACATATTGTTGAAATATTTGAATTTTCATAAAAGTTTGAATCCAATATGCTACTAATGTTCTGTTGGAAAAGAAAGGAGACTTGTTGGGTATTTCTTTTCTAAATAAGGTTTTATTTGCTCAATATACTGGGGACAGGAAGATGTATAATAATACTGGCTGTTTTTTTTTTCAGAGGAGGTGTCAAATGTAGAAAGGTAAATTGGTATAATAAGTAATTGTGGTTTAACATCCTTCACCCTTCTATATTACTCAAAAAAGAACGACTTTTTAAGAACCATTATTAAATTACTGATAGACAGATTAACACTAAACTCATCTGCTAATCACTCTAACAATACCCCCCTCCCCCTCCCTCATCCCTCATGTGTCTTTTGCTTATTGTATTTGTAGGCGTGTCGTATGTGTTTTGTCTTTTATGTTAGGTGTCCTAGACTTGATACTGAAGTATGTCAAAATTATGGCCCAACAGAATGGGCTGCTTTCTATGTTGACCTTATAAGAGCTCGGATACTCTATTTTTATGGTTATATTTAAAATTCTATGTATTTGTTATGTGATATTATGCCTAGAATAATTGATATGTGTGTAAGAATATTATTTGAAATAACAGCTAAACAATGGAAAGCCATGTTATATGATCTTGTATATGACACCTGTATGCTTATTCTATATCTGTCTGTATAAAGACAAAAGTTACATCTTCAAAACTTTAATAAAAAGATTTAAAAAAAAAAAAAAGCTGTGCGCACGGATACAACTCGCCGAGCATGCGCACAGACATTACAACAGAGAGCACAAAGCAGCAGTGGTCAACTTTTTGCAGTTGTGGACTAAATTAATGTATGTTTCACCCATTAACTACATTGTGTGCTGTGTTTTGAATGTTTAAATGTTTTGAATGTTTAATATCATTTTGAAGAAAAGTTAACATAAATGCTGAACGTCGTTTTCCAAGTATATATAGAAGTGACGCACAAAAATAAAAATTTCCTTCCAAAGTTGCACAGCCAAAATCTTTTGCCGCACACAGACTTCGTAAAATTAGAGGGAACATTGGTGCCGAGAAGTCTTACGCCAGCCCTGGCACAGATATGTGGGGAATAGACATCACAAGGGCAATGATACAGTAAATGAATCCAGCTATATGGTTAGTATTATTTATTTCAACTGGGTTCCTAGATCCAGCACAGGAGGAAGAATGAATTGTTGACGTTGCTTTGTATTCTTTCGAGAAAGGTAACGGATGAAGGGAACAACAATACAACAAACGTCTGTCAGTCTTACTTTCAAGACCGTTACACATCTTCAGAGGACGCCTCTTCCTTCACGTTTTACCAGTCGCCTCTTTTGTGGTCAACTCTAGCGATATCCGTACGGTGCTTTTGTTGACAGGAACATCTTCCTCCCCAGAATAGTGCCTAGAAAGAGGGGGATATTAACGCAGTAAATCTTCTCTTCCTCACAACTGCCACGAGAGAGACGGATGGCACAGAACCCGCTCCATTCATGACATCAAACTGCATGAAAAATTATGTGAATTTGACAGCCAACTTTAAACACTCCTGGATTACAGATGGAAATACAGTAATTGGCGGCGCGCTACTTTAGAGAGGAGATCTGTAAATCACCGCCGGTTGTTTTTCTTGATACCTCTGTTTTCATGGATTTCCAAGGTGAATGTTATTGTGCAAGGATTTGCTAAACCATAAGTGATATCAGATTGTGAATTATCTTCCAGAGATTAAATTCTGCAGAAATGAACTTCAGATTATGATAATTTATAGGTCAGGATTTTGGTGGCTCGTGAACCTGTCTGACGTAGACTTAGACATTTCTTGTTCCTAGTTGGTGGATCAATAACCATGCTGCCAACCCTCAGTGTTATGTCCTGGAAAGTGGCACTGGACCACATTCTTCATTAACACGGATCAAGAAGTGGCATGGATGGTGTAATGACTCTGGCTCACGGCCTTGTATTGTCCTGCTGCCGCCGTTGCCCACTTTTAAAGGTGTTATGTTTCAGAAGAGAAGTTTAAGTTAAAGGAAGGTTACAGAGCTAAGAGATGCCACCTCTGAGTGTCATCTCCCTCATCATCATGACCTGCAAGATCATCTTTTATACTTTTAGTTAAAAACCGGCATGAGGTGGCGGGGACCCGGGGGGAGCTCCGTTAGAGGGGGATGCGCACGCAAGTCGAATAAGCTCACCTAGCGATGACGTATAGACATAGAAAAGAGGACCAAGAATAGAGCCTTGGGGGACACCTACTGACTGAAGTGCAGGGGAGGTGGAGTTATGACAAGAGAGGTCAGAGAGGTAGGAAGATAGCCAAGAGAGAATGGAGGAAACAGCCTTAAATTCTGTATTTACTTTTACTGTACATGTGTAAAGACCCTGGTCTTATCTGATTACCGGCTACTATGTATGACCCCGGTAATGTGCTCTCTCTGTGCATCCCTGGCTTATGAAGGCTATTGGGTCAAGTAACCTTGGCCGGAGACACAATGCAAAGGCTATTTTTGTTTAAACTATAATCTTTAAAAAATAATCTATTATTGCTTAATTAGGTTGCTTGTTCTGTTTGCCTGAAAATATTACAATAAAGAAACAAAACTATAAGAAGAAGCAGCCAGACTGTTTCAGCAGGGATTCAGCTAAATTATGGGAGATAAATCACCATCCATGATCTGTATGCTAGCCTATACCATCATCTCAGTAACATACTGTAGTATTCTTCCTTTAGTTTGACAAAGTTGCCACCGGGACACTTGGATTAGTTATTGCACCATTCATGGTACTTTCCCTAAGTGCTCTATATTCACTGGAAGACACATCCTCCTTTCTGGGACAATCCAAAGATCGTAGCTCTACATCCTCTCCCACCAACATAAAACCAATATAAACTTTTACGAGAAAGTCAACAACAACCTAGACATTGGAAATGCTGTAGAAGTGGTCTTCCTGGATTTTGCTAAGGTTATGGATACTGCGCCACATACAGTAAGAGATAAAACATTGTAGATGGGTAAGAAACTGGCTACAGGATAGAGAGCAGAGAGTGGTTGTGAACGGTGCAGGTTCAGGTTGGATACCAGGTCTAAGTGGTGTGCCACAGGATTAGGTGCTAGGGGCCGGGCCTCTATTATTTAACATATTCATTAACAATATAGGGGTGCTGAGAAGCTTTACACCGGTAGTGGACGTGAGGTGGACAGGTGCAACAAAATTCAGTGTACGTATTATATGGAGTTTATTGAGTAAACAATGAATTCTGTTGTGAATGGCCGTTCCGGTAAGACTCTAATTAGCCCCTGCAATAAGGCTAGCTGCTAAATACATCTGCCGAACAGGTTAATCCAGAACGCTCCATCAATAATTCCAGGCATTGAAATGTATTTTGTACCTTGACATTCAAATTTATATTTTTCCAGCCACCGAGACGAGTTACATTTTGCACTGAGTGAGTTTCATAGTAATTGGCAAAAATTGTTTTACAAACACAGCTTATTAGCATATAAATTGATTATATTTGTAAAGCAGGTAGCGGGAGCGGCGGAGGAATGCAGATTTGAAGAAATCAAGCAAATTAATTTACAGCTTGTTTTAGTGGCTAAGCGCAAAAAGTCTGTATTATAAGATAAAGGATTAACTGCGCTCAAGTGGTCTTTATACAGCAGGATGGCCCCGATGCACCTGTCATTCTGAAAGCTTTTGTAGATTATAACTAGTTTAGAACCAGTAAAGTCCAGATATTGCAATACTGAAAACTGTACAAATGAAAATGCATTGAAATCGGGTTAGTTGGGGCGGACTGGTCCACAGCAAATGACAGGTGGTATCAGGAATGTTCTATTACTACAGGGGCTGTATTTCTATATAGGGTGGACCTCTGACCTCTGCTCCTCCCCCTATGTGTTCATATCCTAACTGTTTCCGCTCCCCCTGACCTTTGCCACTCCCACTGCATCTCATTTGATAACTGTTTGCCCTCCCCTTGAGCTCTGCTCCTCTTCCCCTGCATCTAATTTCCTAACTCTTTCCCCTCCCCCTGACATATGCCACCCCCCCTGCATCTCATTTCCTAACATTATCACCTCTCTATTCCTCCTATGTGTGCTCATTTCCTAACCACATCGCCCTGACCTCTCTCCTCCCTCTGCATCTCGTTTTCTAACTGCATCCCCTCCCCTTGTTCTGCCCCTCCCCCTGCATCTCTTTTCCTAGCTGTGTCTCCTCCCCCTGACCTCTTCACCTCCCCTTGTATGATAACTGATACAGATAGATGAAACGCATTGAGGCACTTCCTGTTATTGGGACTTACCAATCCTGTTGATGTTATCCTGGCACAAATAAGTTGTAGTTCCAATGATATATTTTATACAATATTTGAATGTACATTTTTTAGGTGTTTTTTTTACAGTAAATTTCACCTTTTAAAATATACTACACTACAGTACATACTGTATATTCTCTCCCTTGTTTTCACTTATGTTTTATGCTTGGAGACTGACGGGACGCCGGAGAGGCAGAAGACCATTCCTGGTTACTATTTATAACAAGCTCTTATATATATTTCTTTATATATGTTTGGTCAATACTTTTATTTTAATCAAAAAAATGTTTCACATTTAAGTGGGAATTAAATCGCAAATTCTTTCTGGACCCTCCGCACCCTCTGCACTCTTCACTGCCCTGTTCCCGCTTCACCAATCACTATTGAATCCGGAAAACCCGTGCTGCACTCGGATCCAGGATTTCCAGCATTTCCCCCATTGCATTTTCCAGCCCACCCTGCTTTATGAATAGGGTATTACCCTTCCATTGTAACCTTCTGGAAGCAGATGGTACTATGCTCTACGGGCCTCTATCCTTCTGGAATTAGATGGTACTTGACTCTACTGGCCTGGCCTTGAATCGAATGCAAGACAATCCAGCCAGATCTAGCGATTATTTGCAGACTACACATGTGACCCAGCCATGTGACGCATTTCACCCGCTTATCCCTGTACATGTACAGATGTGTCCACATACATCTTTGTTTTATTGTGCCATGTACGGCCCAATTTGGCACACCTTGGACTCTGCACAAGTCACGCTTTGTGATTTCTCAAAAATGTGAATTATTAAATTATTAATATTGGCATTATTGGGTGTCAACTGGAAAGCAACTGGGCGTATGCAAGTAAGAACCATCATGAGTGCGTGTGGACAGTGTTACACAGGGACCCCTCACAAATTATAGGCCAGTACTAGCATTAGACCTCAAATGTATCAGATGTATTGGAATGCAAAGTATCAGATTTATTGGAATGTGTCAGATTTATTGGAATGTATCAGATTTTTGGGAATGTATCAGATTTATTGGAATGTATCAGATTTATTGGAATGTATCTGATTTTTCTTGGAATGTATCAGATTTTTTTGGAACGTATCAGATTTTTGGGATTAACAACATTACAGCTGGCAGAAATTACTATGCAAAGCAGAATTCCGACACCAGATGTTCCCCAAAGAGCTGAATGGGACCAGGCACCTACATAGGGACATAACCTAATTCAATTTTTCTGGTTCTTCTCTGTGAGGTCTCTTTTAGGCCCTTATTCTGATTGACGCGGACTTTACCGCATTCTTACGGATCGCGTCTTTTCGGCGTCTGCGCATGCGTGGAGAACGCAACGCGCATGTGCCACGCCTTGACTCCGTACCAGTTCGGCCAAATCCCGTACAAAACTGTTCCCCGCAATCAGTCGGGAAATATGGGCGTATTATGGGCGTCATGCGGAATGTCACATGGGCGTAGTTTCAAAGTGGGCAAAACGGGGCGGAAACATGGGCGGACACGGGGGAGTACACTTATGTTGGGGGGCGTACATTCGGATAGCACTCCGAATGCACGCGATCAAAAGGGGAAGAAATGTGCGGTGTCCACAAGTGTACTATTGCTTTGCGGACACCACTCGTTCATGCGGTAGGCGAACGTACGCCTAATGACTACAAGCATTAACACCTGAACCCAATAGAATCTACTCCTTTACTCATTACTCACTAATAGGCCGCTTGTCAGTGCTTTAATTGAAACCATTGCTGCTTCAAGGAACCCTTCCTAAACACCCACATATCCTGTACTTGTCAGACACTTTAAAACTGCTAACAATGGACATGACAGAATATTAATACTAGCAATACACATGTGTATTCGACATGTACTCATGAAACCACACATTTTTGGGTAAAGTAAAAAAAATTATTTATATACATGTCACAGTCAATGCCACTGTGATGCAATGACCAAAAAATACAAAATCAAAAAAATAAACAACATGGCAGGAATGTAGCAAAATAAATAATAATACAAAACAAATATAATTGCACACAGATGGACTCCAGCACCTCCTATGTGCCACTGCACATGCAGCCAGTGGGAAATGAGGATGCTGCTGGCCCTTCTACAGCAGGGCAACCTGCACCTGACCATTCTACAGCAGGGCAACCTACACCTGGCCCTTCTGCAGCAGGCCAACCTGCAGCTGGCTCATATGCACCATCAGCAGAATCATTTGGAACACAACCGGGGACTTCACAAGATAGTACCATGGCCATCACTTCAAGTACAGCTGACAGTAATGGCAGGCAAAAGAGGGCAACAGGGGAACCAAAAAGGACATATGAAGCAAGGGCTCATCTGGTTACCCTCAGCACGTGATTGGACACAAGAAGCTGACACACACAGCACAATGGAAGATTTGGGACCACATAACGGTGGAGATTAATGCAGCCACAAGTTCATTTGCGACCACGTTTGGCCTTGGTAGGCTCCTTGGCCTGTGCAGCAGCTCTTCGGGGACGGCCAGATGCTGGGGCAGGTGGAGCAGATGATGTTGAGGGGTTGGCTGGTCTACCCCTCCTGCCAGCAGGGAGTGTTGCCGGTGGTAATGCACCAGAAACGGATGACATTAGGACCCTGTTGCTGGTAACCAGCTCCACCATAAGCTCATTATGGTGGAGGAGGAGATCATTTTGGCGGGTGGCTTGCTCGGCCAGCACCTGAGCACTTGCAGCCATGGCCTGATGTGACTGAGCCATGGCCTGCATGCTCGCAGCGATGGCCTGCTGGGTGCTGACCAAGCTCGCCAGGATCTCCTCGGTCCTATGCATCCGTTCTGATGCCAAGTCTCCCTGCTGGTTGATGTCCCCAAGCATCTGTGCCAAGGCGGCCAAATCGGCTTGGGCCGATGGCTGCTGCTGCACAGGCCTACCACTGGGGCCAGGTGGCACGGACTCCTCCACCTCCTGAGCAGAGTCGGCACCAAGCGGTGGGGTGTCTGTGGAAAAAGATAAACACAATTAGGAGACATTCTAAGATAATTACTTGCACAAGTTTATGGCATGACCAATATTTACCTTCCAGCAAAGACGCAAACACTTCAGCTGGGGCCTCGCTATCCATCGTGCTCACCCCCCTGATCTCCTCTACTGATATACAGCTCTCGGCCATCAACTCCAGGGGGGTGAGCTCTAGCCCTGATGGCATGGGCCCGGCCCCAGATGTCTGGCTGTGTTCCCACCGCTTGGTCATCTTCCTCTTCAGGTTGGTTTTGAAGTCCTGCCACCTGCAATGTAAGTTGACATATTAATACATGTCACTCCAGATGTTAGCTGTTGCAGCCATTGCTCTGTGCTACATATTACGACATGTGATTAATGTCCAAAAGATAATATTATATGCAACTATGATATCCACCGTTACAATACACATTCACAATCACCCTACTCTAACTCTCACCGAAATAACATGGCAATAATGTATGTGTATCGTAACAACCTCACGGGCCATTTGCTAAATCCATCTAAGCATCAATTCAATCATTACTTGGCTATTACTGGGCACATGTATGACAAAACAACTTGCCTCTTCTTCACATGGTCCGTCTCACGAACTTGTGGCGCTACTTCATTAATCTCTGCCGTTATCTGTTCCCAAATCTTCCATCTGCGTGTGTGTGTCAGCTTCTCCGATGGACACTCAATCCAATTACGTGCTCGGGGAACCAGGATGGCAAGCTCCTGTGCTTCATATGCCTTATTTTTTTTGGGTGGTTCCTCTGTTGCCCTGGCTCTCCCCTTGCCACGTCCTTGGCCACGCCCCCTGTCACGTGTCGCTGCACTTGAAGTGCTGGCCATGGTACTACCTTGTGAAGTCCCCGGTTGTGTTCCAATCAATTCTGCTGATGGTGCATATGAGCCAGCTGCAGGTTGGCCTGCTGCAGAAGGGCCAGGTGTAGGTTGCCCTGCTGTAGAATGGTCAGGTGCAGGTTGCCCTGCTGTAGAAGGTCCAGCAGCCTCCTCATTACCCACTGGCCGCATGTGCAGTGGCACATAGGTGGTGCTGGAGTCCATCTTGTCAAATAGTTGCTGCAGATCTGGGTCCACCTCTGGTTGTGATCCAGACATGTTAGCAACAACATGGTCACCTTCTAATACACCTTTATATACTGTTTGTGTAGCCTGTTTGGCGGACATCAGCGGCAGCTGCGTTCCGTGCGTGAGCGTACGTCGCTGTTTTTTCGCGCCGCATACGGTGGCGGAAATTCCATTGTGTAAAACCTGGCGAAAGTTCTACATGTAATACTGGGCACCAATGCTAACATTGCATAGAATCTTCTGATACACCTGTGACTATTGCACAATACACATGCTATTTGCTAGCATGACATGACATTTGATTCATGACTACTGTGGTATTGTGGCGTTTGTTTGCAAGCTAAAAGTAGCCCAATCCCTTAGATAATCCAGGCCACAAGTCATGCAATACTCATCTCTACTGTTATAGACCACACATGTGAGAGCCCTATAAATAGTGACTTGCTGCTAGAATCATTTGTCTCCAGATCTGGACTTGTCAGGGTCTAAGGTAAGCTCTTCCATGCTCCTTGTAGATATGATATCCATTAACAATGTAAGTGTATGAATGTATGCACAATTGCCTCACTGACTACAGATTGTTGGGCCAGCAAAGTGCGTGTAGCATTATTGCAACATGTCACATGTTCACTATTTCACTCACAGGTCTTAAACCTGTGTGGGTTCATCTATTGCAGGACAACATGTCCCAGCAATAGATGAAATGTCTCATAGTACATGATGTCGGCATAAAATGCTGACACCTTTATCTGAGTGTTTTGGACGGTGTGTATTGAGTTCATATTATTGTGTCATCATTATAGAGGCAAATGGATCTGAGGGATTTCACGGGGCGGCCATCTATTGTACGTATTGAAGGCTACAAATCTATTTGTAGTGGGATATGGCCATTATGTGCATAGGTGCATCAGTATTTATGTTCATTTCTTTATAGGTTGCTGAAGCAATGATGCGCTACATGGAGAGGAGGCTAAGGGCACTTGCGGCTCTCCCCACTCGTCGGCCAAGGAGGCCAGGACGTGCTAGAATCTATCGCACACGGGTGACTCTGTTTGCTATGCCCGATGATGAGGTACTTACTAGGTACCGGTTACCGCCACATGTCATTCTGGATCTGCTCACCTTAATTCAGAGCGATCTGGAACCTCTACACGGGATCACGACAGCAATTCCGCCTCACACACAGCTGCTGGCGGTGTTGCATTTCTGCGCCTCAGGATCATTCCAACAAGTAGTGGCAGTACTTGCTGGAATATCTCAGCCGGCCTTCTGCCGAATCCTGAGGCGTGTGACGTCGGCCATGTTCAGGCGCAAGGGGCACTTCATGGCCATGACATTTGCCACCGAGACCCTGCGCAGAAGCCAGCAGGCCTTCCATCAAATTGCTGGCTTCCCTAATGTGATAGGGGCTGTGGATGGCACCCATGTACCATTTGTGCCTCCATCTCGAAGTGAGAAGATATATAGGAACCGCAAATTGTTCCACTCACTGAACGTGATGGTGGTATGTGGCCCATCCATGGAAATTCTCGCCTTCAACTCGAAGTTTCCCGGAAGTGCCCATGACTCTCATGTCATCCGACAAACCGGGATATGGCAAAGACTCCAAGAGCTGGAAGGCCGTGATGCGTGGGTTCTGGGTGACTCCGGTTACCCATGTACGCCCTGGCTACTTACGCCGTACAGCTACCCAGCACCGGGCCCACAGGAGGCATTCAATCGGGCGCATGTTGCCACCAGGCAAGTGGTGGAGCGCTCAATTGGCCTTTTAAAAGGTCGATTTAGAGTGCTCCACCGCACTGGTGGTGACTTACAATATGCGCCTGAAATGGTGTCGAGGATCGTGGGCCTGTGTATATTTTTCCACAACATTGCTGTGCGGCGTGAGATACCCTTTGATGAGTGGGAGGTACCATCTGAGCCGCAAGATCCGCCCATGCGCCCATCCCGCGCCCCTGAATGCCGGAGGGGATACCAGCTGCGGGACTCTGTGGCGCAAAGATACTTCAGGTACATGTTATCGAGTTGACAGAACACACCAATTTTAGTCAAAATCAGCCCTTCAAATAAGTACAGTGTGTTAGTTGTCAGTGTTACAAAACTAAAATTAGCCAGCCTGTCCTCCTAATGGCAAAGAAATAGGAGATATTTATCATATGTGCTTAGTTTTGGGGGAAGTTCAATATAGGTGCTAATTATTATACCTTGTACAAGGGATCTTATGTGTTTGTTATATCTTCATTATTGTAGTTGATACTATCCCTGATGACTGGTGAGTACATTGATTTCTTCTCTAATGTGTTGGGGATTTTTTCCTGTGTTGATGTATGATTTGTTTGCAGATATATATATATATATATATATATATATATATATATGATATTTGAATTTATTCACATGTTTCAACATTTCAAGGAGCAGGCAGGCAGGCAGGCAGGCAGGCAGGCAGGCAGGCAGGGCTGGTGTATAATGCTGGTCTCAGGATACCTGCAAGTGTGTGTATGTGTCTTTTACACATAAATGTACGCATACACATAGATGCATAGAGTAAGTAATGCTAACTACAGCTATGCGTTGCTAAGCTATAGCACGCGTTGCTTGGCGGAGCGAGGCGTCATTGGATTTGCTAAGTGCATACACACTGTGTTTTATATATATCAGATTTGTTCATTGCCATACATCAACACTACTGTTTTGAAGGCATGCGAATTTGTCACCATTTGTGTTGGCGCAGAGACGCTGTTCATGTAAAGATGAACAATAAAGTTATTAACACAAATAACTGTGATCAACCAATGCCACCACCTGATTGGTTGATACATGCCATTGTCAACATGGCGGAGACACGAAGGGCAGAACCCTTCACACATGCGGAGCTGAGGGTTCTTGTCTCCGTCATGGAGACAAGGCTGGGCCGTGCGGGGCCCTTCATCACAAACCGCCATAAGCGGAGGGCGTATGCTGCGGCAGGGCGCCGTATTTACGCCCGCACTCGGGTGCGGAGGTCCCTCGGGCAGCTGGAGAGGCGGTGGTCGGACCTCCGCAGGCGCCAGCCCCAGCTGCTCCAGCAAATCAGGGGCGAAATTGCTGAGTGTGAGTATTTTAGCTATGAAATTTCGCACTTACAACATAGCATCTAGAAACAATAAAATGTGTCTCATGATAAGTGGGTGTCCATGGGTTTAAAAGTCCATAGACTGTTATGTGTGCTTCTTCCTGGTTAACATGCAGTCATGTGGCTTTTATATGTAATGCCATAGCATTGAGGATTCTGATGCATACAATGTGCCAGATCTAATATGTGTTACACATTGATAAATGCCTGGGTTGTAATGTGTGAACAAATTACTAACAATCACATAATAATTTAAATGTCACAATTTGGAGTCCATTAACAGTAAGGAGCTACTTTCCTGCATCGTTTGCCATCATTATCACCCTTCCATGTATGTCTTGTTATGGATTAATACATGTGCACCAATGACCCGACATTGACCATGATGTTTTTTTCTACCACACAGCACGAGCCCGAGCCCGACAGGCCCGTGAAGAGGCGGAGGCAGACCTGGCCCAGGAGGAGGCCCAAGACCCGGAGGAGGAGGTGGCGGCAAGGGTGGAGGAGGAGGAAGTGGAGGAGGAGCAAATGTTTGAGGAGATGGTGGAGGAGGTGGTGGAGGAGGAGGAGGTGCGTGAGGAGGTGGTGGAGGAGGATGTGGAAGCGGAGTTGGTGGCGGAGGAGGAGGTGTTGGTGGCGGAGGAGGAGGTGGAGGAGGAGGTGGTGGTGGTGGAGGAGGAGGAGGAGGAGGAGGAGGTGGAGGAGGAGGTGGAGGAGGAGGTGGAGGAGGAGTTGGAGGAGGAGGTTCTTGTGGCAGAGGAGCTGGCGGAGGAGGGGGCTGAGGAGGCCACGGTTGCCCCGGACGATTCTGATGACGAGGGGGAGGAGGCGTGCCAGGCCCCGGAGTCCCAGCAGATCGGTATGTTAACATAATGCATCATTCATGAAGTAGTTGTACTGGTATTTGTTATGTAGCACTGGTGATAAAAAATTTTGGGCCCATACTATTCATATAGACCCCAAAGTGGGTAGCTACAGATACAGGTACGGGTTAGATGGGGTGTCCAAGGCATCCCTTTCATCCAGGACACCTCTCAATTACACAGGTTTGTGGGATGGGTTGGAGGTCCATTTTGACTGCCACATAACCGTTGTAGTTAAACAGGATCCAGGAGTAAAGGGATGAGTGGATCATTTGTGGATTAAAATCACCTGCTGCAAGCGTAGATTATGACCCATCAAATAGTGGAATCTATATTGTTGGTGAATGTTATTGATAAACTCTAGGATGTATGCTATAAATGGAGTAGGGGCCAGCCTACCTTGGAATGGAGTCAGAAGTTGCCAGTGTCCCAGGAGCCTCCTCTACCTAAACACCCCCTGTAGTTCAGATTGTTTTTTTGCCCTCACAGAATTGTAGGTTGGTTTAGACAGAATTATGATTTTGAGGATGTGTACTGTGCATTCCTGACATTTGCATAACTCCCATGCCACGAACCATCACTGAACTTAGACTGAGCAGATTGTGACAAGTTCTTATTGACGGAGGCCATGACATGCTTGTCATTGGTTAGTCATGGGTGGGTTGTGACTGAGAAGAAACAATATGACTGTTATGTCTTCTGCAGAGTAAAGGGTAGAGGCCAAAAAAGACAGTATGTAGTAAATAAGTTTGCATGTATGTATATATGTATGTGTCATATCTATTTATCTATGTGTGTCTCTATCTCTCTACATAGATAGATATATATATATATATATATATATATATATATATACACACATGTCACCTAGCATTTGTGCAATTTATGTCGCAGTATGTGAAATGTATGCATGAATAACATGACTAATTTTTGCCCCTTTGACATGCCCACAGATGACACCACACCGGCAGATGAGGGGGTGCGTGGGGCCGTCCTGCGAGCGGAGCACCATTTGAGGCTCCTTCTAGCAGACCTGCAGGACATCCGAGATCTGCTGCTTTAATTTAGTATTTTATATTTTTTTTTTCTATGTTAATGGTGTTTTTAAATAAATTCTTTATGCAAGTTCACAGTTGTTGGTTTTATTTGCACTTGAAACAGTATATGTGTAGATTGTTTATAATCTTTTACACAGGGTGTAATACAAACCATTGCACTTACATTGCTGTAACGGTTAATGTGTGCAATGCATGTGTTAGGCATGCTTGTAAGGATATATTGGCATCTAATTGATTCCAATTCCAAATAAGCAGTTTTTTATGAGGATAGGTAATTGAATAAGTGGGTCATGTGATGTCTTGCAGAAGATACTTAATAGTGGGTTGTTTGGCGTAAATACTCCGCTTACGTGCGGTAGCACCGCTTGGCTCCCGTTCGGATGCGGTATTCCCGAGCATACTCTGTAATACTCTGTAATACCGTGCCGAATCTGAGTGTTTCTCCCGCACACGCATGGTTTGTATGTCGTCCGTAAACACGCCCTGTTCTTAAAGAGTGAGTCCGTCCGAATGCGGAGGACACGTGGGCGTTTCTACGGACGATGGCCGCATGCGGCAAAACACCGTAGCGTGCGGACCGCTCCGTAAGAATGCGGGAATATCCGCACCGATCAGAATAAGGGCCTTAGTGCTGTCCTTTCCTGCTCCACATCCGCCTTTGTCTCAATGACTCCTGATGAATCTTTTGGTTTTTACAGATAATTGCGCTCTTGCAGAGGGTACGATGTATCTGTATTGGCATGAATCAATATGTTTTGGCTTTTATCTTTTATTCACACATCCAATTTAAATACTACACAGTCTTAATTAGTTTACTAGAGACTATTAATTATAATGGATATTAGCAATGAGGCACAGTGCTGTCTACTTTATTTATTGGGAGGATTTGGTAGATTAGTAAGAATAAAGTGTTCTGATATTGATTAGAACAGAGGACACTGCCCACAACTGTAGGAGAGGACACTGCCCACAACTGTAGGAGAGGACACTGCGCCCAAACCTGGAGGAGAGGACACTGCCCACACCAGGAGGAAAGGACATGGCACATACCTGGAGGAGAGGACACTGCCCACACCTGGAGGAGAGGACACGGCACACACCTGGAGGAGAGGACATGGCACACACCTGGAGGAGAGTACATGGCACAAAACTGGAGGAGAGGATATGGCACACACCTGGAGGAGAGGAAACTGCCCACAGCTGGAGGAGAGGACACAGCACTCACCTGGAGGAGAGGACACGGCACACAACTGGAGGAGAGGACAGGGCACATACCTGAAGGAGAGGACAGGGCACATACCTGGAGGAGAGGAAATGGCACACACCTGGAGGAGAGGACACGGCACACACCTGGAGGAGAGGACAAGGCCCACACCTGGAGGAGAGGACACGGCCCACACCTGGAGGAGAGGACACGACACACACCTGGAGGAGAGGACACGGCCCACACCTGGAGGAGAGGACATGACACACACCTGGAGGAGAGGACACTGCCCACACCTGGAGGAGAGGAGACTGCCCACACCTGGAGGAGAGGACACGGCACACACCTGGAGGAGAGGACACGGCGGGCACACACCTGGACACTTTTTAAAAATAAACAGTAGACACGTTGTAGAGTAGAAAGTCCTAATAGAATGAAATTCTAGACACAAGGGGAAGTAGTGCCTCTGAGTAATCACAGCAATCACATAAATGCAATGATGACATAGGATATTTCTCATACCACTTTCAGACAGAAGTTGAGGCTTAGAATTGGCAAAGCCCAGTTCCCACTTTCACACAAGAGATGACATTACTGGGGGAAGCTATTGGACCTTTGGAATTTGCTGGGCAAATCCGGCTTAATCTGGTCCTTTCTCTATGTGAAAAGGATCATCCTGAGTCTAAAGTCCTGGCTCCTCGGCCAAGGTGGACCCTTTCAAACTAAAAAAAGACCCAGGTTCAGCTGGTTTGTCTCTGCAATATACTGGGTCAAACTCATTGCAAAAAGGCTATCAGTAAAAAGTTATAACTAGATTTAATATTCAATCTTTATGTTTTCCCAAGATATACACCTGTGTTGTTCTAAGCTTTGCGTACAGACATTAATTATAATGACTGTGCATGAATCAAGTACTATGACTCTGCAGATGAATATGAAGACAAGAGAAGGAAGAGGAAATACTCTCTCTTTGTTGGGGCACTCTTTGAAAATGATTACAATTCAGTAATCGAAGATTTGTAGAAATATGTCATACGATATTATCGGTGAGTCATAAGTATCAACACAAGTTTGAGTGGGATGAGTAGAGATATCGTGGAGCCAATGTGACTAGGATGTGGTAGGCTAGTTGTAAACGCTAGTAACACTTGACAGAGTGGGTTAGATTAACCCAACTCCGGGTATGGTATGAGTTAAAATTTAGCTTTTATTTCATATTATTAAAATAAACACTAGACAAGAACGTTTTTTAGGCGCTCACACACATACATATAACATATATAATATATTTAAAATCAGAAATTCACACTGAATTGTGTGTGCCCTATGGGCATAACATCCCCTAGTTCTGTAACACCATGTATCTTAGGCTCAAAAGAGTACGTATCAGTCCCGAATATAAGGACTGTAGAAGATGTCTCAAAAATGAGTCTGTGAAGTAGGACTGAATTAGTACAGCCCCGTCCCCAATCCAGGTGGTGAAATTCCCCAGCACAGGTAGTGCGTTAGAGGGGGTCACCTGCGTGTCACTAGAACGGGGTGTTTAACTGTAAACACTTACTAGGATTCACTTAGTAAGAGCCACAAGCTATCCATTGAAGAGTGGAGGTGTAATGGATAGATCAATGCATAAGATTTCACCACAATAAATACATTGAATCAAGTATTGTTGGAACAGTTAGTGTTTAAACATTGTATCGAAGGGGTAGCAATCCCTCTGCTGAGTTAAACTGTTCTAAAAAGGGGTGGAATATGGGCTGACTAGTGATCCTCCTAGTTTGTTAGCCAAAAAGACAAAATATACATTTAATTTATAGTAAGATTCCGCAAGCTTAGGAATCTCCTTTCAACGGTGATAGGCTTGCCTTCCAAACCGGCAGTCCTATCTGCTTATAACTGTCAACACAAATGTCCGTCATCAACAATAATATGTGTGTCGGTAGGCCGACATGCCGACACAAGAGTATATCTCATTCAATGCAGACAGGCTCTAGTTCAATTAATGACCAACCTATGAAGTATTCAATATGAATATAAATTGTCACAGTCTACCTGCCACCGTGTCGGCAGTTTACATATATATTAGCAATGAGGATTGGTATTTTGTACAGATAGCACTTGGTACAGGTAAATAATTGAGTTCTATCTAGCTGTAACTACCTCGTATTAATTAAGTTAAGCCGACAGCTGTAGTGTCGACGTAATAAGTTGTGCTGTCAGTGTTTACTGATTCTGTCAAAACCAATCTCTAACTAACAAAAATATAACTGTCAACACAAATGTCCGTCATCAACAATAATATGTGTGTCGGTAGGCCGACATGCCGACACAAGAGTATAGACAGGCTCTAGTTCAATTAATGACCAACCTATGAAGTATTCAATATAAGTATAAGTTGTCACAGTCTACCTGCCACCGTGTCGGCAGTTTACATATATATTAGCAATGAGGATTGGTATTTTGTACAGATAGCACTTGGTACAGGTAAATAATTGAGTTCTATCTGAGCTGTAGCTACCTCGTATTAATTAAGTTAAGCCGACAGCTGTAGTGTCGACGTAATAAGTTGTGCTGTCAGTGTTTGCTGATTCTGTCAAAACCAATCTCTACCTAACAAAAATATGCGTGCTGTCGGATCAGCAGTCTAGATAGCAATTTTTATACATGACAATTAATATTTGGCGGCTCGGGTACTGTTTTGTATATACAGATCTCTGAATCACAATATGCTGGAAATAATACAGATACTCCCGCAAGGTGGTTGGGTAGGGATTGGGGATGTTAGGGTGGGGAATGGGGAAGGGAATTTTTATACACAAGGAAAAAGGGGAGAGGAGAGTCACAAAAAGGAAGAAAGAAAGGAAAAGAAGAAGGAATGGAAAATGGAAAGAAAGAACCAGATGGAGGTAAGGATCTGACTATATCCAAAAGGGTATGAGTGATCCCACCGACTTTATATACCCTTGGCAATGGTGGGGTAGTCTGGTTCGAGGATTGGAAAGTCTCCTTTCACCTCTGGCAGGCTGCCCACTTCCAATTGTCAGCTACCACCTGATAGTAGTGGGCTCTTATGGGTATTGTGGGGGAAGAACTCTGCCCGGAATGGAGTCAGAAAGAAAAAGATAGGTGTTGCCCTTTAGTGCGAAAGCGGCTGCTGCCCACCTGATATACCTATTGCTCGGGGTGGAATACTGCATGAAGCTAGGAGAGGTCTCCCTTCTCCTGTCATGCCTTCATACGCCCCAAGTAAGCTGCCATCATTTGTAAGGTGGGCTTTTTTAGGATGAATCAAGTACTATGACTCTGCAGACGAATATGAAGACAACTCATCTGCTGGGAGGACCTGATCATACGCACAGACAACTCACCTGCTGGGAGGACCTGATCATACGCACAGACAACTCACCTGCTGGGAGTACCTGATCATACGCACAGACAACTCACCTGCTGGGAGTACCTGATCATACGCACAGACAACTCACCTGCTGGGAGTACCTGATCATACGCACAGACAACTCACCTGCTGGGAGGACCTGATCATACGCACAGACAACTCACCTGCTGGGAGGACCTGATCATACGCACAGACAACTCACCTGCTGGGAGTACCTGATCATACGCACAGACAACTCACCTGCTGGGAGTACCTGATCATACGCACAGACAACTCACCTGCTGGGAGGACCTGATCATACGCACAGACAACTCACCTGCTGGGAGGACCTGATCATACGCACAGACAACTCACCTGCTGGGAGGACCTGATCATACGCACAGACAACTCACCTGCTGGGAGTACCTGATCATACGCACAGACAACTCACCTGCTGGGAGTACCTGATCATACGCACAGACAACTCACCTGCTGGGAGTACCTGATCATACGCACAGACAACTCACCTGCTGGGAGTACCTGATCATACGCACAGACAACTCACCTGCTGGGAGTACCTGATCATACGCACAGACAACTCACCTGCTGGGAGTACCTGATCATACGCACAGACAACTCACCTGCTGGGAGTACCTGATCATACGCACAGACAACTCACCTGCTGGGAGTACCTGATCATACGCACAGACAACTCACCTGCTGGGAGTACCTGATCATACGCACAGACAACTCACCTGCTGGGAGTACCTGATCATACGCACAGAACACAATTTTCTGGAGGGGCTTCTGCCTCCGGAAACCTTGACTCAATAGTTTCTTCTCCCTGAAGCTACGATGATGAAAGAGGACGACCCAGAAGGGGGCGTCATACATTACTGATGGGTATTTCAATCATTATGTACATTCATTTACTTACGCTGCATACTGATTGCATCTACGTCACACCGCGGCCTCCACTTGTACGGGTTACACCGGATGGCATTGAGGCTTTTATTGTTATTCTAAGAGAAAATTGTAGACTTTGGGTCTGATTCAGCCCTGCTCACTGGGCAACATATATTCGCTCTCGCATGCGGCCGCACTGAGAAAAAATATTAGATGGTCGCTCACCATCGAATTATTTATTCCTCTGTTCATGGATAAAATTAGATCTATGATTACTTTTATCCTGGACAGAGATGGCTGGAAAGGGGTCGGGCGTAGATGTCATCGATATGCCTGCATTCGCTTGGGGTACACCCAGTGTTCTGGGCACGGCATTGGCACTGTGTTACAATAGCCCTCAGTGGCTTATTACTTTAAGCGCCGTGTGAGTCACTAATAATATAAGTGCTGTTAGTCAGTATAGGTCATGACCAGTCTATTAAAGAGCAGGAGCAGCAATTCTGCAGTAGCGCTGTGGCTGCTGCCAGTTATAGTGCTAAAACATCCACTAAAAGTGGTCCAGGGGGCAGAAAGTTTAAAAAGGGAACTGAAATAAATATTTCCCAATGTTAAAAAAGACATAGATTTGACACTTTTGAAACAGACAAATCAATGCCCGCTAAGTTGAAAAGCTGTCTACATGTTTACAAATCTCCCAAAGATGTAAGTTAGATGTAATGCAGATGTAATTCAGATGTAATGCAGTCAGCACCTACAGTACATAGATAATGCAGGCAGCACCTCTGTATGTAATGCCGGCAGCACCTCCATATACTGTATAATGCAGGCAGCCCCACCGTATAATATGCAGGCAGCACCTCCATAGATAAAGCAGACAGCACCTCCATACATAATGCAGGCAGCACCACTGTATAATATTCAGGCAGCACCTCCGTATAATATGCAGGCAGCACCTCTGTATAATATGCAGGCAACACCTCCGTATAATATGCAGGCAGCACCTCCATACATAATGCAGGCAGCACCCCTGAATAATATGCAGGCAGCACCTCTGTATAATATACAGGCAGCACCTCCATACATAATGCAGGCAGCACCTCTGTATAATATGCAGGCAGCACCTCTGTACAATATGCAGGCAGCACTTCTGTATAATATGCAGACAGCCCCTCTGTATAATATGCAGGCAGAACCTCTGTATAATATACAGGCAGCACCTCTGTATAACATGCAGGCAGCACCTCTGTATAATATACAGGCAGCACCTCTGTATAACATGCAGGCAGCACCTCTGTATAACATGCAGGCAGCACCTCTGTGTAACATGCAGGCAGCACCACTGTATAACATGCAGGCAGCACCTCTGTACAATATGCAGGCAGCACCTCTGTATAACACCTCTGTATAACATGCAGGCAGAACCTCTGTATAACACCTCTGTATAATATGCAGGCAGCACCTCTGTATAATATGCAGGCAGCACCTCTGTATAACATGCAGGCAGCACCTCTGTATAATATGCAGGCAGCACCTCTGTATAACATGCAGGCAGCACCTCTGTATAATATGCAGGCAGCACCTCTGTATAACATGCAGGCAGCACCTCCGTACAATATGCAGGCAGCACCTCTGTACAATATGCAGGCAGCACCTCTGTATAATATGCAGGCAGCACCTCTGTACAATATGCAGACAGCACCTCCGTATAATATGCAGGCAGCACCTCCGTACAATATGCAGGCAGCACCTCCGTACAATATGCAGGCAGCGGTACTTGTGTATTTTGGCGGCGCCCATCGCATCGCAAGCCATAACACATACAATGGTATGCGATGCGACGCGATATTGCGCGATGCTGTACAATGTCATAACGTGAACCCGAAGCGTGGCGAGCGCAGCGAGCCCGCGAGGGGCGGCGGTACGCGTCCTCCGACCTTTTCATACCCCCACTATCCACGTCGGCGTGGAGTTGAGAATAGAAAGTGTGGCGAGCGCAGTGAGCCACCGAGCCCGAAACGTGGCGAGCCCCGCGAGGGGACGCGGATACCTGTGAAGCCCGCGAGGGGACTCCGATACCTGTGAAGGTATCCGCGTCCCCTCGCGGGGCTCGCTGCGCTCGTCACGCTTTATGGTGCTTATACGATCTTTAATCGCATAGGGGGCAAAAATCGCGTCGCATCGCATGGTACGCGATGCATGGCATGCGATGCGACGCACATCGGGGGAGCCGCTATAATACACAAGTACCCAGGCAGCACCTCTGTACAATATGCAGGCAGCACCTCCGTATAATATGCAGGCAGCACCTCCGTATAATATGCAGGCAGCAGTGGTATTGTTCTATTTTGCTATTTGAAGTTTGCACGTTTGGCAATGTATCTGCATTGGGAATTTCTGAATCATAACTATCCCTCCGTGTTCCCCCAGACTGAGGCCTAATCAGGGATGCACTGCGCATCGTTCAATGCGAGTCAGGCTTTAAAAGGATGAGGTGTAAACTCAAGTTGGAATTGAAAACCAGTAACGAGCTGAGAGTTGGCTGCAGTGTCGGCGCTGTCGGATCCTTCCAATCAGAACCCTAATCTCTCAATCTGAGCACAACAGCAGCTGGGATCATTGGCAGCTAGAAAAGTGCAAAATCTCCTTTATTTCAGACTTTGGGGCCCTCTGCTCACAGTACAGTGAATGTTGTTATTTGTTAGCCATGTACAGGTAGATTTAGCCATTTCCTGAATGTATTAACCCTTTGAATGCCACATCTGTGAGCGATATTCAAAACATCCTCTAAAAAATGCCAGTGTTGCTCACATTTGTTATATAAATTCAAATAAAAAAAAGTTTTATGAAAATAGATGATCTTTCCTGTACAAGGTAACATTACAGGTCATTATGAAAAGGTTTGCCGCTGTGCCTGCGGCTGTGCAGATCTCCTTCCTGTCACTCCGGGCGGCAGTACTCATCCCCCTGCAGTTTCCCATTCCGTAGCCTTTGCTCACAGACTCAAGCATGTCTCTCCAAACACTCTTGCCCGCCAGAACCAAACAAGGGGGCTGCCATGTTTGCCCCAGTCACCTGTTCCTTCTGAGTCAATCCTGTGAGACCAAATTCCAGCTGATTCCATGTTCCATCATCGTTCCTGGTATTCCATGTCCCACCATAGTTCATGATATTCGATGTCCCACCATCGTTCTTGATATTCGAAGTTCTGCCATCGTTCTTGTTATTCGATGATCTTCTATCGTTCTGGATTCACAGTCTCCTGGTGATCTACCTCACAGTTGTTCCATGCTAGCCATCGATGAACCCACTCCATCGGCATTCAACCCACAGAAACGTACTGTACTCATCATTATATATTGCTTACTGCATTGTGCTCATACAAGAACTGCATCAGTGTTCTACATCGCACCCAGTTCCCACAGACCATCGATGTTGCTACTTCTTATGCTATGCCAATGACTGGCTATTGAGATTCCGTTACTGTCTTTTATTGAATTACAGATTGCAAGTCTTAACGCTGCTGTCTGCCGTCGGGATACGGTCATTGGGTCACTAGCATGACGGTCGACATGCATTTAGGTCGACATGACTTAAGGTCGACATTCAGGAAGGTCGACATGACTTAAGATCAACATGGGTTAGGTTGACAGGTCATTAGGTTGACAGGGTCATTCGGTCGACTTGGGTAAGGACGACAGGGTCATTAGGTCGACACGGGGGTTTTTGAGCCAAAATGTGCCGACAGGCGGTTTTTCATGCCTTACCATCCACTAGGGTGTGGCCTCCGCTACAGACTGAGAGAACAGGCGTGACACTTGTACTTTGTGGCTGAAGTGCTTGGTTTGTTTGGGCCTCCACAAAACAAGTTACCAATGCCAGCTAAGGGGGTTATTCCTATCCATTCGGTCGTCTGTGCATTCGTACGGAGGACCGATGATGCACGTGTGCGCATGCGCAGGAGCGTTTCTGCGCATGTGCAGACGTAGGCTGCGTGAACCCACGGCAAACTTTTGTTTCGCTGGGTGCACGCACCCATGGCAGCGTGCGGGGGGCGGAGAAGGGAGCGGGCGCCGGGCTTCACATTACCATATGGGAATGCCCAGCGGTGCGGGGGGCGGGTAGCTGACATCACAGGATGTCAGCTGACCGCCCATATCCACGCCAGCGTGCACGCAAATGTAAGTAACTGAAAAGTCCCTTATATAGGCGTGCACACTAAACATCATTCGATGGTCGGCGACCTTCGAAAGATGTGGGTGGTTAGCCGAGCCATGCGAATAGATGTGATTCGAGAGGGCGGCGGGGGGGGGGGGGGTTCATTCGCTGGGCGGGGTTTGGTGAATCAACCAGAATAACCCCCCAAGAGCGCTCTTTTGTTAATGATTGGATGATTTTGGCGTTTTCGTCCTTATCCTCAGTGTTATCATTGTCACCACCATCGCACATTATTAACTCATCACCGTTGGAATCCACCATTTCTGTCATTTTATGTAATGTCTTCCCTAAAGCCTTGTCAGCTGGGGCGGGGGCAGGCGCCGGTCTTTGAGGAGGTGCGCACGCTTATGGGAAAGGCGGCTGCCGGGCGAGTGGGCAGGCGCCGGGCAGCACACAGGCAGGGCAGGCACACTGACAGCATCATTCATTTGCGGTGCTTGCCGCCGCCCTGCACCCCTTCGGTGCCCAGAGCTTAAGCTGCACCGGCTCCGCCCTCCCTATGCCTCTGCCCCCTTCATCTATTACTTTAGTCACCCAGTCAAAAAAGTAAATAAGATTTGTTTGACATGATCTTCCCACTGTCGGGAACAACATTGCATTTGGGAGGTATGACATATTGCATAGTGGTGGTTTAAGAGAGGAGAGGGCCCTGTGCAGCCTCAGTGTGGGTCTGTTCCCCTCTGGCGGTGCAGTACCAAAATCTAGTGTATATATGAGAGAACTCTGAGAACATGGCCCTGAACCATGGCGCAATCCACCGCACCCTTTTCCTAGTGATTTCTGCGGCTGCCACAGGCATTTTTGGTTGTTTGTGCAGTTTACCAAAGGAAAGCGAGTGTCAGGTTGGTTGCAGACATTCATTGGTAGTCATTTTAAGGTCTCTTACTATGCTCACCTGGTCCATTCATTCTTACTAATACCCCTTTTACACCAAGGAATAACCAGGTTGGACCCAGGTCGGACCCAGGTCAGTGTTGGTGTAAAAGGGGTCAACCCAGGTCCAGTAACACTGGTCTCCTACCCAGGTCCTGACCAGGGTTGAACACTGGTTGGACCTGGGTCGTGGGCGGTGTATATGGTCCCAACCCAGGTTGGGACATCTGGGTAGTGCCGAAAGGATACCAGAAGTGCTGGACGCCTTTCCACAGTGCGCTGCAGTGGCAAAAGACAGCAGCCAGGAAGGAAACGGGCAGTGCACACAGAAATCATAATTGGATAATTGGATGCAGTATCATTTATGTTACTATTATTATTATTATTATTATTTTTTGGGGGGGGGGGGGGGAGAGCACATGGGAGATTCGGGCTGCAAAGGAAGGGGCTGGGGAGAGCTCAAGGATGATGCTGCACTTTTATACCGCTATGTGGGCTTGAAAAATATTTTACTAAATAAACAAACCAACATTTTTCAAAGCTAACTTGTCAGGTCTTTTAATTTTTATTTTAAATCATTGAGGGAAAGTTGGATGGCAGTTTATCCTAAAATGGACATTTTTAATGTCATCCATAGGGAAAAGCAGTGCTGACCCAGGTTCAGTGTAAACGGCGCAGACCTGGGTCACAGTGCTGTGTAAATGGGGTATGAAGCTGGGTCCAACCCTGGAAACTCCCATGTTCAAAGACCAGGGTCCGACCAGGGATTTTGGTATAAAAGGGGTATAAGTGAATGAATGAGCCACAAGCCCTGGTGCATCTGCATATCCCCAAGGCCAGGGATCAATCACTGTGAAGCAGGGGTGCCCCTCCCCCTGAATCAACCAGTGCTATAAATTCACAAATGACTCATCACACAGGCTTCTGGATCCTTGATCTCCTGACTCATAAACACCTCTACTGATCAGATACCAGTAATCTGCGGGCCAACCTGCAGCATCGGAAAACCATGCTGGGATTCTTATCTGTCATTTGTAAGAAATAGCAGAGATACAGTATGCAGTACAGGGAGGGGTGTAATAGCACAACACGGGGGGGGGGGGGGGGGGAATTGCATTGCAGAGTTTAGGAACGTCCCATGAGAAATCCTGTCTGTGTAGCAGCACTAAAATTGTTGACCTAAGTGGTAAATTTTCCCAATGTTTTTGGACATTCTATAATAATAAAAAACATCTCAGGTAGGTCTTAGAGTGGGTGTCATTCAATTAGATTTTATTCATTTAATCACACATGAGATTAATGGCTCAAAGGAAAATTACTTCATGCGTCCTTCATCTCAAATGACTATTTCCTGCATACAGTCCTGGGGGAAGTGATTAATCTCCTATCTTCGGACGACGGGCGCATCTGACTCATGTAAGGTTGATGAAGTCGGAGTCCTGTGACACTGAATGAAATCATCACATTAAACACAGAGAAAAAAATGATTGTGCAAAAGGATAAATTAGGAGTTACAGAATAAGGCATCTCTATCATGAGATTAAACTCTTATGATCTTACGCCCAAAAATCTTCCCAAAAAACAGGCTTGCAGCCTTAAGGGGAAACTCTGGGCCAAACAGTCCCAGCCATACTCTAGAACAGGCATTCCCAACCTCGGTCCTCAAGGTGCTCCAGGCTTCAGCTCAGATGGTGAGGGTCAAGACCAGAAGCTGAGGAGCAGAAGGACCTGTAGTGTTGGTAAGAGAATGAACGTTCTGAAGTTCTCCACTGCATCCTCTCCCTCCATGAGTTGGTGTCCTTACCACTTGTTTCTAGATCACACGAGATTCAGCCGCTAGCTTTCTGGCTTGGTTTAAGTTGGGGGCTAGGCCTGTGGCCTTTTTATTTTTGCTGCTAAGCTCATCTCCCGGTACTTGTGTATTATCACGGCGCCCACAAAATCGGCCGAAAATCGCATGGAAAAATTGGATGCGATTTTGCGGCCGATATTTGGCCGATTTCCGGCCGATTAGGACCCCCACTATCAACGCCAACCCGAAGCGTGGCGAGCGTAGCGAGCCCGTGAGGGGCGGCGGTACGCGTCCTCCGACCTTTTCATACCCCCACTATCCACGTCGGCGTGGAGTTGATTTTAGATAGTGAGGCGAGCGGCCGCGGAATACATGTAAAGTAATCTGCGTCTGCTCGCCACACTTCGGGCTCAGTGGCTCGCTGCGCTCGCCACACTATCTAAAATCAACTCCACGCCGATGTGGATAGTGGGGGTATGAAAAGGTCGGAGGACGCGTACCGCCGCCACTCGCGGGCTTGCTGCGCTCGCCACGCTTCGGGTTGGTGTTGATAGTGGGGGTGGCGTTAACAATGGGGGTGCATTTAACATTGCGAATCACATCGCATCGCATGCCACTTGCTGGCATGCGTTGCTATGCGATATTTAATTGTACAATCGCATTTTCCCGAAAATCACATCGCATAGTACCTGGGGGTGTGCAAGGATGGAATAACATGCAAATCAGCAGGAAATGGCCGAAAATCGGCAAAAAATCGGCCGAAAATCGGCCGAAAATCGAACGAAAATCGGCCGATAAATCGGATGCGATATCGGATGCGATTTAGATAAAATTGGGCGCCGTGATAATATACAAGTACCCATCTCCCTGATAAATTTGGGTGCTAGGTCCAAAACACGTTCTAAATTTTGGTACTGTGTCCACTTCATTCTTCCCTTCTGCGTTTGAGGAGTTGTCTTACTCCATCACTAATCCGATGTTCCACCAAAAGCCCGTCTTCCTGCCAAAAAGAGGGCAATAGGTTTGAATTCTATAAATAAACTATAGGAAATAAGCTAAGAGTTAGGTAACCAAAACATGGATTAGGGAGACAGGAAGTGACAACATTTTGAAGAAATAGGTTTGCTTGTACTGACCACAACCCTAGTTCCATTATGGTGATGGGGATGCCACTGACATATAGCCCACAGCCCCTAACCTTCAATGCCAGTCACACTGCAGCTAGGGCTGCCGTAAGGCTTCTCGGTACCCTAGGCAAAACTGCAATCTGACCACCCCAACCCCACACTGCCATCAATACCTATTTTCACATCCAAGTGAAAATGTGGATGTGATGTCTTAGAATTTCCACAGACTGCATTAAATATTACCAAGATGGCATCCTTAATTTTGTGATAGCAAACCCGGTGGTGCCCCCCAGATCCGGCACCCTAGGCAGCTGCCTAAGGGTCAAGCCGCCCCTGACTGCAGCCCACAGCCCTCCACTGGTGACGGACACTGCCGTAAACAAAAACATCCAGTTAAAATCCAGTGTCAGACGTGCTGAGAAATGGCCGCTGCTTATAGATAAAGGATTTGATCCGCCTGCGCCACGCCTGCCACTTCCTAAATTTCTAGAAAGAATTCTTGAACTTGGCGCCTGCACTATCTGCAGAATAAGGTTCAACCCCCAGTAGCGCTGCGCTTCGGATACAGCGCCGAGAAATACATCTGAAGTTAATTGAAACTATACTGACCCCAAGCAGAGTAATGAAAAGATAAGTCTGGCAAAAATGTGTCTGAAGTAATGGGGTGGAGAATGGACCACAATAGGCCGCGTATACCATTACAGTATGTACAAATCATCTCAAATTGATAACTCAGGCAATCGCCCACAAGCGAAGCTGGTTGAATGGGATAAAGCGAGCAGGCGGCGTTCACAAATGAAGTTCATGCGTTGCCTCGGGAGACGGATTGCAGCCAGATATAAGTAAGTGAGTGTCTTAAAGCACAAACGTCTCCTGCTCTGTTAATTCCTGAAACTCTTAAGGTGCTGAACGTCCTTCTCTCTCCTTGGGTTGGCAAGGGAGGGAATAAAACAGAAAGTTCAGTATAAATTCTGCATTCTTGTGATGTGTTTCCTGACAAAGCTTCTCCGGATTATAATGCAGGCGCCGTAACGCGCCGTCTCTCTCTTCCAGGGCTGTGTCCCAGCCATAGGTAATTTGTTTCATTCATCTGGGACCAGTTACACAAATATGGGATGGAAACTCATTAAAGTGCAGAATTAACAAACACGAAGTTAAGACCAAGGATTTGATGCATCCGGTTGCCATGAGAACTCGGGCGGGTGACAAGCAAAGTTTTTAGAGACCGCTGAAACCTAAAATGGAATATATTTAAAATACAGGTGCAATATTTCTTGAACTTGCTTAGAATAGAACATAGGGGCTGATTCAGTACTGTTCGCACAGGTCCGAATTCGGCCGCGTCCCAGATGGTTAGGGTCTGTGCATGGGTATAGGCAATAATGCCAAAGCACACCATCAGACCACCACAAGGAAAAAGAAAACATTGGCTCCCATATAAAAAAAAAAAAAACATTCACACTGGTCCCCACAGGTAAGAACAACAAAATACATTGGCCCTCACATAAAAAAAATATCAGATTGGTCCCCACATAAAAAAAATATCAGATTGGTCCCCACATAAAAAAAAATATCAGATTGGTCCCCACATAAAAAAAATGTACACATAAAACAATAAATTGCATTGAACACAAATAGAACACACAGAGACCAGGGAATAACAGTGTACCGGGTGGTGGTGGCTGTAACTGATGTGTGGCATCTCTAGCTTTGGTGGCACACTCGTCAACAGCCCACGGCTGCTGGTCTAGATAGACACTCAATAAGTCAACATCGAAACATTGACATGTAAACGGTCGACAGTGACAAAAGGTCGAGACAATCAAATGGTCGACATGAAAAGGTTTAATCTTGGAAAGGTTGATGTGAGTTTTATTACAGCTGTATGTCAATGTTGACATCTTTCATGCACCCCCCAATTATTGTAGCGCGTACCCTCGCTTTGCATCAAATTATCATATAAGTGCATCACAGATGCTTCCAAAGAAGTAGCAGTGATGCCACATCTGAAGAAGACCCCGAGTAGTGGTACAGTACAGTACCCATACTTGCCTACTCTCCTGGAATGGCCTGGAGGCTCCTAAAAATCACGTGGCTCTGCCAGCCTCCCTGAAAGTTGTGCAAGTCCCCCGCGTCAGCCCTGGCGCATAGTTAAATGCAGGCTTGTGGCACTTGGGGTTAGGGGGTGGGGTTTAAATGATGCAAATCACATAATTTTACATAATTTTAGCCCAGCCCCCTCTCCTTAGACTCACAAACCATGGCATTTGGTTGGAACAGGGGCAGGGGTTAATGATGTCAGCGTCTGTCCTCACGGAGAGAAGCACCTAAAAGCAGAGAAGTATGACAGTATCTCTCCAGTTATGTGTGCCCAGCCTGCATCTCATCAGCTCAGGGTGGAAGCAGTGCGGAAAGTCTACTGGCAGGCAGAGTCAAACCTCATGGGGTCCCTAAGCAAGACACCAATTTTGGGCCCCCCTCCTACACACAATCCATAGCACTGGCAGCCTGTTAGGGCCCGGAAGTTTTCGGCCAGCCTAACACAATCATAAATTCCCAGCTAATAGGGTATGAGAGATCTACTACAATTATTGAGGGTGGAATGGAGGTTCTGGTCTATAATGCAGTCAAACTAATGGGTGTAAGTGTCATACGTTATAATGCTTACACCCAGTGGCTGATGCACTGTCCCCCACCCTCCGCTGCAGCTGCTGCTGGACCCCACCGCCAGTGCCCGCTGGTTCTCACCAGTGCCTGCTGGTCCCCCCTGCCGGTCATGACCAGCACATGTGCAGTAGCTTATTTGGTACTGCGCCTGCACTGGCCCCCAGCCTCGATGGGATGCTTAGGCAGCGGTCTATAGAAGCGTATTCGTGCGCAGTATGGTTCTCGGTACTGTGCATGCGCAGAACCTGTTTTTATGGGCAGCTGTTGTAGCAGCACATAGAGACACCCATGGGACTGCCTTGTGTGACTGGCAGGATGGACATCCAATGAGAAACCACTGCCAGTCACAGTGAAGCCAGTGCAGTCTGCATCTGGCTTCACACAGTGGTGGATTGTACCTGGGGGGGCTGCGGCCCTGACAAAATAGGCATCCCCCAATAACACACACACTCCATCTAGGACTCCTCCTGTTCTTTCTCCAGCCCCCCCCCCCTTTACTGTATGTCTCTCCAGCCAGCACCCCTTTCTGTCTTCCCAGCCACCCTATAATTTCTGTCTCTCCAGCTAGCGCCCTTTCTGTCTCTCCAGCCAGCACCACTTTCTGTCTCCCCAGCCACCCCATCATTTATGTCTCTCCAGCCAGCACCACTTTCTGTCTCTCCAGCCACCCCCCTTCCTGTCTTTCCAGCCAGCACCCTTTCTCTCTCTCTCCAGCCTCCCCTTCCTGTCTCTCAAGCCATCCCTCTTTCTATCTCTCCAGCCAGCACCCCTTTCTGTCTCTCCAGCCAGCACCGCTTACTGTCTCTCCAGCAACCCCCTTTTCTATCTCTCCAGCTAGAACATCTTCCTGTCTCTCCAGTCACCCCCTTCTGTCTCTTTAGCCACCCCCTTTTCTGTCTCACAGCCAGACTCTCTTCTGTCTCCCCAGTCAGCACCCGTTTCTAACTCTTCAGCCACCCCCCTTTCTGTCTCACAGTCATACCCTCTTCTGTCTTCTCAGCCAGCACCCCTTTCAGTCTCACCAGCTGGACCCAATTCTGTCTCCCCAGCACCCTTTTCTGTTAGCAAAAAATGCAGGGCTCTCTGTTGACATCCCCCCTCACCCGGTAATGCCTGGCTCACAGATAGATGGGCGGGGGGTGCAGCGAAGTGCATGCACACTTACATGCCAGGGCTGTGGAGCAGCCCCCATCTGTCCCGACAACAACCAGTGTAAATTATTCTGTGCTTCAAATTTTTTTAAATAGCAGCTGCAAAGTGCCAATAAGCCTCAGTGACTACTAAGTAGTGTAAACAAAGGTCTGAAGTGCTCGTTCCCTCGCAAAAGGAAATAAATGTAAATTTGAAAGTTAACATAACATGAATATAAAAATCTGAAATAAATAAAAATATAAGCAGAAACATGTACAAAGGGTACTTGTGTATTATCACAGCACCCGTCGCGTCACATCGCATACCACTAATTAAGGTATGCGATGGCATGCGATGGACTCGATTTGAGGCTTTCCGCGGGATGAGTGTACAATTTTAATATTGCGTCGCATCGCATGCCATTATAATGGCATGCGATGCGACGCAACGCGATTTCAATGTTAAATGCCCACCCAGACCCGATTTTTAATTGTATCCCCACCCTGATGGGTAATGACAATGTTAAATGCCCCCCCATTGTTAACGCCACCCCCACTATCAACGCCAACCCGAAGCGTGGTGAGCTTTACGCGTCCTCCGACCTTTTCATATCCCCACTATCCACGTTGGCGTGGAGTTGATTTTATATAGTGTGGCGAGCGGACGCGCATTACTTCACAAGTATTATGCGTCCCCTCGTGGGGCTCGCTGTGCTCGCCATGCTTCAGGCTCGGTGGCTCGCTGCGCTCGCCTCACTATATAGAATCGACTCCACGCCGACGTGGATAGTGAGGGTATGAAAAGGTCGGAGGATGCGTACCGCCGCCCCTCACGGGCTCGCTGTAAACGCCACGCTTCGGGTTGGCGTTGATAGTGGGGGTGGCATTAACAATGGGGGGGGCATTTGAACATAGTCATTACCCATCAGGGTGGGTGTACAATCTAAAATTGGGTCTGGGGGGGCATTTAACATAGGAATCAGGCATCTGGGTGCCTGTACAATTAAAAATCGGGTATAATCACAGATAGTAAGTAAGTAAGTTTTATTTATATAGTGCACTTTCTCCAACAGGACTCAAGGCGCTTTACAGACATTGAAAATAACATGAACAGACAGAAGCCAGGGTTGACGACCCTCCCGGAATTTGCGGGAGTCTCCCGAAAATCGGGTCCTTCCTCCCAGCCCCCGGAAGGGTGGGCAACCCTCCCGGAATCAGGGGTACCCCCACTGAGCCCCCCCTGATCGCGGCATTTATATGCCGCAATCCGCGGGTCTCAGGGGAGGGGGCGGAGCTAAAACGGCACAATCGTGTCATTTTAGCCCCACCCCCTCCATGGAGATCAGTTATTTCGGCTATTTGCCGTAATGGGGGCGGGGCTTAATGACGTCACTGTTAAGCCCCGCCCCCAAAACGCGTAATGCAAGAATCCTCTCCGGGCTTCTCCCGGAGAGGATTTTTTGAAAGTCGGCAACCCTGACAGAAGCTGATACACAGATAGATGTTGACACAGATACTGCCAGACATATGCTGACACACTGACCGGCGAATGCTGACACAAACAGATGCTTATATGCTTACACACTGACAGATAATGCCACAGATGCCGACACTCAGACCAGGGCCATCTTAACAGCAGTGTGAGCCCCTGGGCAAAGCAATGCACTGGGGCCCTTGCCCATTCTCCCCTCCTAGGGGTGGGGGGTGCTATCAGCAGCAGCTTTGATGTCCCATGGGTGGCAGGGGCTGCTCTATCTTCCATTCAACATGTAGGACCTGGAGCAGTAACTTCTGCTAATTACTCCTTTACTGCACAGGTGGTGGGAGGGAGAACACTAATGTGTGGAAGGGGGCACTGAGCTGAATGATGGGTCCCTTGTAAATGACTTCCAGGGAGGTAGGGGGTGTTTTATACACAGGGGAGGGTTGTATAATGGAGTGGGCTTAATATTCGTCATTTTCCGGTGGAAGGGCAGCTTGTTTGACTGCAGATATCGCCATTATCTGGAAATAATTTTCTTAGCCTTCAATAGTATAAAAACCTAGAGTCCCAACTTTCAGGAGGTGCTGGGAACTTGGGGATCAGAGATCAGGAGCCAGAGCAATCCATTGACAAAAATATAAAAATGTACACCAGACGTTTGGGGCTGGGGCAGGGACCGGCTGCTGGAAGGCTGATATCTCTGGTTCTGGGTATGATAGAGACAAGCTGCTAATGTCCACAGAAAGGGGACAGTCGCAGCTTTTGCTACCCGGGCGGAACACAGCTGCCGAGGAGAGACAAACTGCCGTTCTGAAGGGGGGGAAGGGAACAGCCACCAGGAACTATGTCCAGTGTGCAGGTGTGTGTGTGTGTGTGGGGGGGGGTGGTCTGGGTAGAGCACAGCCGCGGACACCTTGAGCGGGGGAAATAACTGAGGTGGCTGCGGTGGGGTATGGTGCAGGAGTCAGGAGGAAAAAAAATCAGCTTGAAGGAAGTCTTGCTCACTGATTGTGGTGATAGTCGCTAGCAAGTGGGTGGGCAGCGGTAGTGATGGGCAAGCGAGTGGGCGGCCGGGCCCCTCTGGACTTTTCGGGCCCTAAGCACCTGCTTGTGTTGCCTAGTGGTAAATCCGCTTGTGCTGCTCATGCTCATTCTGGACGGACGTTGGCCAGCGGTGGAAGGACTTGAATGCTACCGAAGACGCTGCTGTGGATGATTATAGCGCGCTTTGTATGATAGTGATTCGTTACTTTGTACAATGGGCCTGTCTCAGACCGGTTTGCTAGGCTGCAGATATTCCCTGCCCTCCCGAGCAGGGAAACGCTGTTCTGCATGCAGTCCGGGTTCTCCGGAAAGCGTCTGACAGCCCAGACAAGTATTTATACAATGTGGGTCGGGAGTGGCACAGGTATAGACATGAAATAAGTAATAATAATAACGTACGTTTAACGGATATGACCAACGTAGATACCACTAATAAACAAATGTGGAGTGGTGTTTGGTTGGCGGTGCTCCCAAAATGTTGGCTGATATCTCTGGTTCTGGGTATGATAGAGACAAGCCGCTAATGTCCACAGAAAGGGGACAGTCGCAGCTTTTGGAATATACTCTCAGAAAAACTCTAAGTCAGAGAGAACCTGAGAAATATGACTGGGAATTGCAATTAACAGGTCAGATGTGGACTGCTGCTTTGAAGTTGGATATCTCCAGTTCCCCAGGGCCGATTTTCAAAATTCTGGTATCCCTGGAAAAAGAGGATTCTCAGCTATCAGGATTGGGCCCTTACACACCTGGGGCCCTTAGGCAAGTGCCCATTAAGCCCATACGAAAAGACGTCCCTGACTCAGACACTGCCACACAGGGCTGCCAAGAGAAATCATGGGCCCTGGTACAACAACTTTCCGGGGCCCCCATGGAGGGCGCTCCCGGCAGACTCCTGCACTCAAAAATAAATACAAACTGACGTTTCAAAGGAACGTTCTCAACAGCACCTTGATAAAAAAAGCCCACGGGCTTTGAAACGTCGGTCACTTACACCGCCTGCAGTCTTGTATTTATTTCTGAGTGCCGCCGCCCCCCAACGCTGCATTGTATATCACTGCTAACCCTGCACCCACACACACTATACTATCACCGCTAACCCTGCACCTGCTCCCCATGCACACTATACTATCACTGCTAACCTTGCACCTGCTCCACACACACTATACTATCACCGCTAACCCTGCATCCACTCCCCATGCACACTATACTATCACCGCTACCCCTGCACCTGCTCCCCACACACACACACTATACTGCCACTATCCCTGCACCTGCTCCACACACACACACACACACACACTATCATGCCGCTATCCCTGCACCTGCTCCCCAAACACTATACTATCACCGCTAACCCTGCACCTGCTCCCCACACACGCACACACACACACACACACTATACTGCCGCTATCCCTGCACCTGCTCCCCAAACACTATACTATCACCGCTAACCCTGCACCTGCTCCCCACACACACACTATACTGCCGCTATCCCTGCACCTGCTTCCCACATACCCACACACACACTATACTGCCGCTAACCCTGCACCTGCTCCCCACACACTATTCTATCCCCACTAACCCTGCACCTGCTCCCCACACACTATAATATCACCGCTACCCCTGCACCTGCTCCCCACACACACACACACTATACTGCCGCTATCCCTGCACCTGCTCCCCACACACACACACACTATACTGCCGCTATCCCTGCACCTGCTCCCCACACACTATACTATCACCGCTACCCCTGCACCTGCTCCCCACACACACTATACTGCCGCTATCCCTGCACCTGCTCCCCACACACACACACACTATACTGCCGCTATCCCTGCACCTGCTCCCCACACACACACTATACTGCCGCTATCCCTGCACCTGCTCCCCACACACTATACTATCACCGCTAACCCTGCACCTGCTCCCCACACACACACTATACTGCCGCTATCCCTGCACCTGCTCCCCACACACACACACTATACTGCCGCTATCCCTGCACCTGCTCCCCACACACTATACTATCACCGCTAACCCTGCACCTGCTCCCCACACACACTATACTGCCGCTATCCCTGCACCTGCTCCCCACACACACACACACTATACTGCCGCTATCCCTGCACCTGCTCCCCACACACTATACTATCACCGCTAACCCTGCACCTGCTCCCCACACACACTATACTGCCGCTATCCCTGCACCTGCTCCCCACACACACACTATACTGCCGCTATCCCTGCACCTGCTCCCCACACACACACTATACTGCCGCTATCCCTGCACCTGCTCCCCACACACTATACTATCACCGCTAACCCTGCACCTGCTCCCCACACACACTATACTGCCGCTATCCCTGCACCTGCTCCCCACACACACACTATACTGCCGCTATCCCTGCACCTGCTCCCCACACACACACTATACTGCCGCTATCCCTGCACCTGCTCCCCACACACACTATACTATCACCGCTAACCCTGCACCTGCTCCCCACACACACTATACTGCCGCTATCCCTGCACCTGCTCCCCACACACTATACTATCACCGCTAACCCTGCACCTGCTCCCCACACACACTATACTGCCGCTATCCCTGCACCCCACACACACACTTTACTGCCGCTATCCCTGCACCTGCTCCCCACACACTATACTATCACCGCCAACCCTGCACCTGCTCCCCACACACACACACTATACTGCCGCTATCCCTGCACCTGCTCCCCACACACACACACTATACTGCCGCTATCCCTGCACCTGCTCCCCACACACTATACTATCACCGCTACCCCTGCACCTGCTCCCCACACACACTATACTGCCGCTATCCCTGCACCTGCTCCCCACACACACACACTATACTGCCGCTATCCCTGCACCTGCTCCCCACACACACACACTATACTGCCGCTATCCCTGCACCTGCTCCCCACACACTATACTATCACCGCTAACCCTGCACCTGCTCCCCACACACACACACTATATTGCCGCTATCCCTTCACCCGCTCCCCACACACACTATACTATCACCGCTAACCCTGCACCTGCTCCCCACACAGACTATACTGCCGCTATCCCTGCACCTGCTCCCCACACACACACACACTATACTGCCGCTATCCCTACACCTGCTCCCCAAACAGTTTACTATCACCGCTAACCATGCACCCGCTCCGCACACACACACACTATACTATCACCGCTACCCCTGCACCCCATCCACACACACTATACTATCACCGCTACCCTTGCACCTGCTCCCCACATTAACTATACTATCACCGCTAACCTGGACACACTCCCCTCATACCTTACACTATCCCCCTACACTCACACACAGCACCGACAATCATCTGCAGGCTAATTAAAAAAAAACCTCCTGTAGGAATTTGCCTGCCAAAAATCATGCAGCGATTTTTTTCTTCATTGGACACTGCATAAACTAAACTCGAGGTAATATAAAATTAAAGGTTCAGATCCTTTTTGCCCCTTACATTGTATAGAACCCCCCCACCCCAGAGAAGTTAGACACATAATTTGTATACAAAACCATCAATATATACATACGTTTTTTGTGTATGCAAGAGTAACTAGCAGAGTGGCTGGCTGACAGGCACCAGGCAGCAGGCACCCCCCCTCCACCTTTCTGTCTTTCTGCTTCAGTCCTTCATTTGCACTGCAGCAGAGCAGACTCCGTTAAGCCCCGCCTCCTATTTCACTCTTGCAATGCCTGGAAATAAAACCTGGCTCCCCATTGGTCAACGGCGGCCATCTTTTTGGAGCCCGGCATGTGGGCAGTCATTTTCTGTTAGCCCCTGCCTGCCACAGCTTAGCTGAGCTGCGCAGAGGAGTCGGTGAACAGGCACATTCTCCTACGCAGTACACTGCCGCTGTACACACTGTGAGTGACAGCTGACCCCGCCGCTCTCCTATTCCTCCAGTATACTCAGCGCCCGCCCGCTCTCCCATCTGCGCACCTGCCACTACACACGGGCGAAATCATAAAAAAAAAAAAGTGTATGTGTGTGTTCCCAAGCCGGACCGGGGCCCCTCTGCCATGCCCGGGCCCAGGTAAAATGTACCTGCTCCCCTCCCCTCTCGGCGGCACTGCTGCCACATGGACAGATGCTGATATATGGATACAAGGAAGCTGACACACAGACAGACTCTGACACAGACCCATGCTTACAGATGCGGATGCTGACACATGGACAGATGGACACTGACACATTGAGATACCCTGACACGCAGATACTGACATGCTGACACAAAGATATATGCATACACACAGACACTGATGCAGACATTGGCACACTGATGATGACACACAGACACATGGTGACCCATGGACAGACGCTGACACGCCATTTTTCATCCCCATACAGATTAGCCACAGCTGCAGGGTGCCAGAGATACCGCTGGAAGATGAAAAGAGAGCAGGGGGCCCCCTGAGGGATCATCGTATCAAAAGATTTAGATAGAAAAAAAGCCCTTTTTATCATGCGCAAATACAGTATCTTCAGCATGGCCACGCATGCGCAGAAGCACTGCAGCATGGCTCACCAGGTGGGCGGTACCATCGAATCACCATCAAATGTTTACCATTTGATGGCTGAAGACATTGGAATACCACCATCAAATGGTAAAAGTATTACCATCAAAATAAATTCATCGATGGTAAAGAAATCTACGAAGAACCCAGCCACCCGGGCGGAACACAGCTGCCGTGGAGGAACAAACTGGCGTTCTGAAGGGGGGGAAGGGAACAGCCACCAGGAACTATGAGTTCATCCGGCGGATGTCCAGACCAGTGTGCAGGTGTGTGTGTGTGTGTGGGTGTGTGGGGGGTGGTCTGGGTAGAGCACAGCCGCGGACACCTTGAGCGGGGGAAATAACTGAGGTGGCTGCGGTGGGGTATGGTGCAGGAGTCAGGAGGAAAAAAAATCAGCTTGAAGGAAGTCTTGCTCACTGATTGTGGTGATAGTCGCTAGCAAGTGGGTGGGAAGCAGTAGTGATGGGCAAGCGAGTGGGCGGCCGGGCCCCTCTGGACTTTCCGGGCCCTAAGCACCTGCTTGTGGTGCCTAGTGGTAAATCCACTTGTGCTGCTCATGCTCATTCTGGATGGACGTTGGCCAGCGGTGGAAGGACTGGTAAAACACAGTGCCAGCAACTTAAAACTCAGCCTGTCTTAGTGAAGCTCAAGCTTTTTGAATGCTACCGAAGACACTGCTGTGGGTGCGTATAGCGCGCTTTGTATGATAGTGATTCGTTACTTTGTACAATGGGCCGCACTCAGACCGGTTTGCTAGGACTGCAGATATTCCCTGCCCTCCTGAGCAGGGAAACGCTGTTCTGCATGCAGTCCGGGTTCTCCGGAAAGCGTCTGACAGCCCAGACAAGTGAACAGTTTAGAATTGCTTTAATAAGAGCAGTAGACAGACAAGTGATTAGAGCGAGGGACGGTTCTGCGGCTGTCAGCGCGCTGCTTGCTATCACAGTGGATTAGATGGGTGCGTACACTTGGGGCTCATTTACCTAGACCTACAGTATACTCGGTTTCCAGGGCTAAACCACACTTACTAACAGATGATGTTTTTACGTTCATTTATGCATGATAGTAAATGTGTGTTCTAGGCCTGGAAGCCCAACATCGATATACAACTCCTGGATTTTCATCCACTTCATATGGACAATAATTAATTCAGCTACACTTTTAGTAATTACAGTATAACCGCTGGAGAGAGATACTGTAAAGTGGGGAAGTTACCTAAATCAACCAATCAGCTTTGTCTTTCAAGGACTATGCTAGATAAGTGACAGTTAGTAACTAACCGGCAGCTTTCTGCAACTTCTCCACTTCATCTCTCTCCAGGTGCAGTGGCATTGAGGAGGGGGGGGGGTTAATTTTTACCCGGGCCTGGCTCCGCTGGAAGGTCCCGCTCCCCCTCCCCCTTTGCATGGAGCCGGACAGCACCCTGTCATCTCTTTCCCTCTCATTTTTTTTCAGGGGTGTGGCCATGCCCCTTTCGGAGCCCCGCCCCTCCCACATTTCACTTGTGGCCTGGCCATTGAGGGGGGGGGGGGGGGGTGGCAGGGCAGTTGGGACTTTTTTTTTTTACGAGATTATAACATTTGGACTCTGGATTTCGGATATCATTTCTTGGGGCTTCTTCTTTCGTTTTACACACTTCCATAAGAGTTACTACCACAACGTTGTATTCTCCGACAACGCACGCTTGATCCCTTCTCTGTAGCGAGCAGAACAAAGCTCTGCATTTAGAGGGAGGAATATCTGACAGGGAGCCAGACAGCTCTGCGAGATCTGCAGCGGACTAATGTATCAGAACTGAATTTCCACTTGAGCGTGACAGTCTCAGCAGCGCCAAACTGGGAATTTTTCCTTCGACGTATTAAATATTCATTGCCGCTGAAACAACACATTTTACGGACTTACTCATGTGCGCCTTGTATTCGTATTCATGTTGGACGTAGACCAACGGAGCATGCAATAGGCAGAAATAGCAGGCGCGCAGACGTTTTGGCGGCACTTTCCCTGCGTCGCGCCTTTCTTTTCTTATTTGTACAAACAACGTATTATACAGCTATAAATATGTAATGGGGTTTAAAGGGACAGCGGCAGGAAAACACTATACTTAGAAAATATTGGATAAAATGAAATATATGACCTCACACCCCCCCCCTCCTTTGTGGGTCAGTCAAAAGGTTGACCACTTTTGGTCGACATTCAAATGGTCGACACGTCAAAAAGGCTGACATGCATTAGACTGACTTGTTCAAAAGGCCAACACAAGCAAAATGTCGACAGTCGACATGCAATTTTTCACCTTTTTTGTGCCGGCATGAGCCGACAGGCGGAATTTCACAAGCTACCATTCACTACGGCATGGTGGGAGAATAAAATAACGCAACGAGCCATGTGAGGGAATGCGGTACACATTGATGGTGTCCATGTCAACTATGTCAACATTTGGGAAAAAGATTTGACCATGTTGACCTTTATGATTGACAACCTACCCATTGTTAACCTACTGTTTGTGTTAACCTTCCAACCCTATCGACCTTAGACATGTCCACCTTCAGTACACAGGGTGACCCAATGACCCTTACCAGCAAACCCCGACAGTAAACTGCTTGCCGTGCCGTTTGCTGTGGGTATGAAAGGCCGTTTGCGGACACAGGGCTGGACTAGTTGAATGGCTAGCATTTTAAAGGCATCCCCACAAATCTGCTGGGGGTTCCCCTAGGAACGTGGGCCCCTTGTGCTCGTAAACAAGATAGAACGAGGGCTGCATAGGCTCGAGTGTATTTAAGAGCCTGGGAATTTGTTGGTTGTAAATAAAGTTATTGAGGAAAGTAAGGTGCTGTGGGTAAAAACCCCAGGTAGTGAGTGGCAGGTGGATGGGGCAATCAGGTAGCTTAGGGGCGTCAGCTTAGAGAGGGGTATATTGCGGTTCGTTGGGAGGAAGTACTTCCTCTTTGAGTCTGGATCCCCACCCCACCCTCCTTTCCCTTTCTATCTTGTTCTATCTGGCCTACGGGCCATCCACCCAATTTGATTCAATAACTTTAATTATAAACCGGCGAGAAGGCATTCTCGACCAGCAGTCAGGTGAGGGGTCAGGCGGTCGCCGTGTGGTATTGCCCCCCTTTGCCAGGACGTTTGGTGAGTCCCGACTCAGCAGGGGGATGTTGGACACTTCCGGGAGGTGTCCTCGCTATACCATAGAAGGGGAGGTAAGTCCGCCACGGCGCAGGCTGTACCCTACGTAAGGGGTGTTTTTGTTGGATTGGGGCGTTGGATTGGTTCTGGTCTCAAGTGCTTTCTTGGCCATCCCATTAGACAAATAAGGGTCATACCACTTTAATAAATACTATGACCAGTTTAAACATATGCTGTTGTTGTTGTTATTTCAAGTTAACCCCTTCCTGACAAAGCCAGTTTTTGCCTTCCTGACAGAGCCCTTTTTTTCAAATCTGACATGTATCACTTAAGTGGGGATAACTTTTTTTTGCTTTTACTTATCCCAGTGATTTTGAGATTGTTTTCTCGTGACACATTGTACTTCAAGTTAGTGGTAAATTTGGGTCGATACAGTCTGTGTTTTTTTGTGAGAAATACCAAAATGTCGCAAAAAAATGGAAAATTTAGCAATTTGCAAAATGTTAAATTTTCTGCTTGTGAGACAAATAATCATACCACTCAAAATAGTTAATAACTAACATAGACCATATGTCTACTTTATGTTTCCATCATTATTTCAACTTCCTTTTAAATTTTTTGGACACTAGGAGGCTTAAAATATGAATAGCAAATTCTCAAATTTTCAAGAAAATTTGAAACACTGATTTTTTTAGGGACCAGTTCAGTTCTGATGAGACTTTGAGGGACTTGTATGTGAGACACCCCCATAAATGATGCCATTTCAAAAACTGCACCCCTCACAGTATTCAAAACAGCATTTTGGAAGTTTGTTAACCCTTTAGGTGTTTCACAGGAATTAAAACAAAGTGTAGGTGAAATTTCAAAATTTCATTTTTTTTGCAGATTTGCAATTTTAATACATTTTTCTAAGGAACACAGTACATTTTACTAGAGAAATGTGACTAAAAATTGATTCCCCCAATTCTTTTGTTTTCATAAATATCCTATATGTGGCCCTAGTGTGCACGTTGACCAAACCACAGGCTTCATAATAGAAGGAGCACCTACTTGATTTTGGAGCCTCCTTTTTATGAGATTATATTTTAGGCACCATGTAGGTTTCTAGGCACCATAAGATGCTAGAAGTTAGGAACCTCCCCCACAAGTGACCCCATTTTGCAAACTACACCCTTCAGGGAATTCATTTAGGGGTATAGTGTACATTTCAAACCCCCAGGGGTTTCACCAATTTTGATACAACTGGGCTGTGAAAATGAAAAAATTAAATTTTTCATTTTCACAGCTCAGTTGTATCAAAATTGGTGAAACCCCTGGGGGTTTGAAATGTACACTATACCCCCTGATGAATTCCCTGAAGGGTGTAGTTTGCAAAATGGGGTCACTTGTGGGGGGGTTCCACTGTATGGGTGCTTCAGGGGTCATTCAACCAGAATCTGTGCTGCAAAATCCAAATATCACTCCTTCCCTTCTGAGTCCTGCCATGCACCCAACTGGTATTTTTTTGTCACATGTGAGGCATTGCCATACTCGGGAGAAATTGGGGCACAGATTTTGGGGTGCTTTGTCTCCTTCATTCCTTGCGAAAATGAAAAATTTTGAGCCAGATCTGCATTTTTGTGTAAAAAAATGTAATTTTTTACACAAAAATGCAGTTCTGGCTCAAAATTTTTCATTTTCGCAAGGAATGAAGGAGACAAAGCACCCCAAAATCTGTGCCCCAATTTCTCCCGAGTACGGCAATGCCTCATATGTGACCAAAAAATACCATTTGGGTGCATGGCAGGACTCAGAAGGGAAGGAGTGATATTTGGTGGTGGAATGAATGGTGGGTGCTATGTCGCATTAGCAAGACCCCCGAAGCACCAATACAGTGGAACCCCCCCACATGTGACCCCATTTTGCTCACCAGCTTTGGGAGGGGGGCTGGCGCTGCGGCTGGTGGGGGGGTGGGAGGGGTGCTGGCGCTGCGGCAGCCGGGTGGGTGGGAGGGGGGTCTGCCGGGTGGGAGGGGGGGGGGGCTGGCGATCGGTGGTGATCGGTGCTGTACTTAACAGCACCGATCACTCTATATATATATATTTATATATGTGTGTGTGTGTATATATATGTGTATATATATATATATACACACACTATATATATATATATATATATATGTGTATATATATATATATATATATATATATATACACACACACATATATATATATATATATATAGTTCATTTCTTTAACGTTTCTGCTGCTGTGCTGCGGCTGGCGGGGGGGGTGGGAGGGGGGCTGGCGCTGCGGCTGCTGGCTGGGTGGGAGGCTGCCGGGTGGGAGGGAGGCTGCCGGGTGGGAGGGAGGGAGGCTGCCGGGTGGGTGGGAGGGAGGGCTGCCGATCGGTGCTGTACTTAACAGCACCGATCTCTGTGTTACCGAGCGGCTTAGCCGCCGGTAACACAGAAAACGCTGCAATTGGCTGTTCACTTTTGAACAGCCAATCGCAGCGATCGCCGACCGGGGGGGGCATCCCTGCCCCCCCTGGGCGGCGAGGGGGGATGTCTGCTGTCAGGGACAGCAAACATCTCCAAACTGTCACCGCGTCTATAGACGCGGTGACAGTTTAATGGCATGACGTACATTTATGCCATGTGTCGGGAAGTACATCCCGACCATGACGTAAATGTACGTCAAATGTCGGGAAGGGGTTAAGGTGTCTTGTGTGAGTTATTTCTAGGCACTTAAAGTTAAGGTAAGCTATAGGCCAAGCAACATAATTAGGCGCCTTAAAGTCAGTACAGACTGACTTTTATTTACAACGGCAGAAGAAATCATTGGATGGTCGTGACCAGCGAGTGATTCCTCCTGCTAGCGGGGGCATGCGAGGGGTGAGTTCTCGTACACATCCCCTGCATGTTTCCGAGGGGATTCAGTGTGTGTGTGTGGTGGGGGGGGGGGGGCAAAAGCGAAGGACCCCTGCTTAGCGAGCGATACTAAATGACCCCCATTCTAACAGTAGCCTGACCATGCACTTTAGCTGCAGTTACCATCATGCCTATTAGCAGGTGGTAGGGAAGAGCGCGCTCGGACAGCTTGGGCTCAGGATAAAGGATTTCCCATCATTCGGAACATTATAACACATAATTATACTACAAGCTGCATCCTTCTCACCGGTAATCCTCAAATGAACAAACGGAAACTCATAAAGCAAACGGATTGAATCTCAGCGGATGTTAACAAAAAATTACCAGCAGCTGCTTCGGAGTTGTGCGCCGGTCTGACAACTGCGCACTAAGTAAGACAAGACGTTGATGGGAGTAAGAATCCTGGATTATGTCACGCGAGTGATGTGTTACTGCATGAGAAGGCTCCATTACCCGCCACGCGGCTCTTATCGTCTCATCGTCCAGATGTGCCGCTGTCGTCTACAAGATGTTTCCATGACTTACGTCTAAGCGTCGCTACCTACATTAGTGCACGCAGACGCACGGTCGTACGCGTCATTCTGTCTCGTTATTAGTAACATTTATCAGCAACATAAATATTCCTGAGTGTCATTAATATTCCCTTACGCTTGCAACACCCTGGGGAACCCTATAGCAGTGTGGAGCATTCAGGGCCGGTGCAAGGCACCGGAGCGCCCCAGGCGAGTCAGGGTGGGGGCGCCCCGGTGCCGGGGGGGGGGGTTTACCTGTCCTGCGGCTGTGTATATAAAGCTTGCGGCGGCGGCAGCGGGGGGTCCCTGCAGTCAAGAAATAACGAGCGATATCCGCCTGGCTACGCGGAAGCGCTTCTGTTGTGAAAACACTGGCTGCACGGCGCACGCTGATTGGCTGAATCTCAGCCAATCAGCGTGCGGCCAGTGTTTCCACAACAGAAACGCTGTTGACTTGCCATTGTGTGGGCTGGAACGCAGCACTGCGGGACCTGATCCGGGGGGGGGGAGTGATCGCAAAACTACTGTGCAACCCTTACTGAGGCCTAATTCAGATTCATCGCACCAGTGTGTGTGTGTCTGTGGATCTGAGCGCTCACTCATCGCACCAGTGTGTGTGTCTGTGGATCTGAGTGTTCACTCAGTGCACCAGTGTGTGTGTCTGTGGATCTGAGCGCTCACTCATCGCACCAGTGTGTGTGTCTGTGGATCTGGGCGTTCACTCATCGCACCAGTGTGTGTGTCTGTGGATCTGGGCGTTCACTCATCGCACCAGTGTGTGTGTGTGTCTGTGGATCTGTGCACTCACTCATCGCACCAGTGTGTGTGTCTGTGGATCTGGGCGTTCACTCATCGCACCAGTGTGTGTGTCTGTGGATCTGGGCGTTCACTCATCGCACCAGTGTGTGTGTCTGTGGATCTGGGCGTTCACTCATCGCACCAGTGTGTGTGTCTGTGGATCTGGGCGTTCACTCATCGCACCAGTGTGTGTGTCTGTGGATCTGAGCGCTCACTTATCGCACCAGTATGTGTGTGTCTGTGGATCTACGCGCTCACTTATCGCACCAGTGTGTGTGTCTGTGGATCTGAGCGCTCACTCATCGCACCAGTGTGTGTGTCTGTGGATCTGAGAGCTCACTCATCACACCAGTGTGTGTGTCTGTGGATCTGAGCACTCACTCATCGCACCAGTGTCTGTGGATCTGAGCGCTCACTCATCGCACCAGTGTGTGTGTCTGTGGATCTGAGCGCTCACTCATCGCACCAGTGTGTGTGTCTGTGGATCTGAGAGCTCACTCATCACACCAGTGTGTGTGTCTGTGGATCTGAGCGCTCACTCATCGCACCAGTGTCTGTGGATCTGAGCGCTCACTCAGCGCACCAGTGTCTGTGGATCTGAGCACTCACTCATCGCACCAGTGTCTGTGGATCTGAGCGCTCACTCATCGCACCAGTGTCTGTGGATCTGAGCGCTCACTCATCGCACCAGTGTCTGTGGATCTGAGCGCTCACTCAGCGCACCAGTGTCTGTGGATCTGAGCACTCACTCATCGCACCAGTGTCTGTGGATCTGAGCGCTCACTCATCACACCAGTGTCTTTGGATCTGAGCGCTCTCTCATCGCACCAGTGTCTGTGGATCTGAGCGCTCTCTCATCGCACCGGAGATTGAGTCTGGTAAATGATTTCTGTGATCATTAGGCCGTACTGTATGTCTGATGCACTGTGTTTGGGGCAGGCTATTGCTACATGCTAATTATGCCCCCTACATGGGCTGGCGACAAGGGATAACCCCCTCCAGAAATCCTGAATTTGCCCCTGTACACTTCAACATGTTACAGGGATTTCATTGGGGTTTTTCCCGCTAGTTTCAGCTATTTTACTATTCTTTAATGTCTCCTTCACTAAGACAAGTCTCGGCCTTTTGTCTAAGATGAAGTGTAGCACAGTATCTGTTCAACCTCGGCATGGTGCGGTAGCTTTGTAGAGGTCATTTAGGCAACAGAAAGTGGGTTCAAGGGCGTAACTACCATAGGTGCAAGGGGTACAGCTGCTATGGGGCCCAGAGCTGAAGGGGCCCGTCTTTGCTAACTAATATGTTTTACATACATTTATCACCATCAGTTGCTAAATAGGGGCCCCAAAACTTTTGCTATGGGGCTTACGAATATCTGGGTACGCCTCTGAGTGGGTTGTACTTCCATTACTAGATGGACAATTAAGTCTATAACAAATGTATTGATCCACTGCATGTCTTATAGTTTATAAATCACTTTTATTATATATGTAACACGTTCACACCTCGCGTCATAGAGCAGTCTGTAGCCTTGCTAAGCAAACACTAAAATAAAAGGTTCATCATTCACTACAGGGTTAGGATTTACTATATACACCAACTGTAACCATGGCGATGGCAGAAATGGTTCATGGGGGGTGTTTCACGTTGGCTCCCTAAGCAATGTAAATTCGATGCTTAGTCAAAGGGTAAACGGCGCCCTTCGCTGAATGTATGGGGACCCGGGTGAGCTCCGTTGTAAGGGGCCGCAGGCGTGTCTAGTGCACGCGCGTCCCCTTCCGGCAGCTGGCGAATCTACCGCCACCCCCTGCAAGGAAGAGGGACGCTCCATCTGTCTAGCTCCCCTAAGGTGATGGAAAGGTGTAACAAGGGCTGTATACTTATAGTTACTTTACCCTCTCGGACCCTGGCGTACAGTACTGGATGTAGATTGCATTTTGCTGGTATTCTAACCTGGATTTAAATGGAATCTGTATTTCAGTTTGCACAGTTAATATAATGAGGTTTGCCACCAGGATAGTCCTTCCACGGCTGGTGCACGGCTGATTTAGTATTCTGTCTCATCCCAGCACAAAAACAGAATTAAATAAAAAATATATAATAAAATATATGATTTAAATGACAATTAGATGCCACATATTTGTAATCTATGCTGCTGAATAGATACAGCCCATTTTATCCTGTGATTGGTAACCTGTACCCATTCACGTGTAAAGCACAATGGTATCTACAGTACTGGGGCTAAATAATTAAATGTTAATAAATACATTTGATAGTAATGAGAATACACTCCCGGTCCATTGTTTTAGGACACCCCAAGTTTATCAGACATGAGCAGATTGGATTACCCGGAATTTTTGGGTAATCAGGCACAATAAGGGCACAGATGCTGCGACTCACTCTGTTCTCAGGCACGGTGCTGCGCGCTGCCCTGTACTCTGTTGGTTAAATTGTCTATGCTGTGTCCATCTAAAGTGGCCATGTGTTAACAAGCAGCAACACAGTGCATATTGTTATTGCCACTTGTCTGTTGTGAAAAAAAGCAAAAACAAAAATAAAAAAGTTTACATTTTTTAAGAAAAAAGCTTATACAAATGATTTTACATTTGCCTAACCTCTGTGCGCCGTACCCCTGTGTGTCTATTATTTACGTACATAATAAAATAAAAGACTTTTGAATTTTCTGCAATAAAAGTTGAGCTGAGAAGTGAAAAATAAATACAGGAGTCTTCTGTTGTTTGTACTGTTTGGCGCACTTTACCTTAGTGCTCTTATCTCTAATTGTGTACATTTTTAAACAAAACTGGAAAAAATGGAGACGTTCTGAAGTGTTTGACGGTCGAGATGTAGCTAATTATTTATAGGTAAGAACATTTTTTTTACTTCCATTCCAAAGATGCGGAAGCGACAATGACTTATCATTGATTTACAGAGCAGGAAAATACAATGTTGTTTACACTTTTTTATTAGAAATAAAACACATTCATTTGTGCTCTGAAAACTGTACAAAAAAACCTGACACACACAGATTGGGGGAAAAAAAAATAACCAGAGGAATCAAGGGGGGCGGGGGGGGGGGGGTAATAAAAACAAAACAAAACAAAAAAAGATTAAAAGAATCAGAACAGTTATTAAACAAACACATAGTTATTACATAACACCGCTATGTTTGGGTACTTGATGGCCTTTTGGGGGGATTTGAGTTTTTAAAAAAAATTATAAGACAGTATAAAGATATTTATATGGTAAAATTCATTATGTGTAATTATAATAATTACAATATTATACAACACGGCACCTTATGCCTTGTGCTTTCTCTTTGTATATATAATCTAAAATTTGACAATTACATCACAGTTTTAAGTATTTCTTTTATTCTCTATTTTGGATTTTTTTTAGATTCTTTAAACATTTATTGATTTATTTATTATACAGTTAATGACAAGATAAATGTCATTTAAATAAAAAAATAAAAAAAATAAAACACTGGCCCAAATAATGAAAAAAATGCTTGCATATCAAGCAACTTGCTTTAAGATTGATTTATGCATCTCTTCCCATTGACACAAACACCAGGAGAAGTCACTGTGGTATCAGGTTCCAAGCTCTGTTCTCGGAACCCCAAACCCTCTGAAACGAGATGAATTAGCTGCAGACTGAGGCCTCCTTGCGAACCTCAGCGGCCTCCAGCAGAGCCGTTGACCTTCGTGTTGAATCCTTGGGTCAAATGGAAAGATATTCGGAAAGGAGAAGAGCAAAGAAACAAGTGCTCTGAAGTTTGGGAACACTTTATTGTAATCCATAGCTTACGGTTCTAAGCAGTCCGTCAAATCCCACAACCCGTGTTACAAAACTATATATATTAACATTTCTGTTGATAACAATCCTCTATAGCAAAGCATCTGCTGGACCGAGCAGAGTGAAGATTGGGTAATCAGAAGGTAATCCTAAACGGTTCTGTTTATAACAGTCAAAAACATCCATTCCATCATTTCCCTTCGCTTGTTCTGCATTTAAAGCCTCACTCTTTCGGGGTGGGGGGGGAGGTGTTTATTTTATTTGGTTCTATCTACTCGGACTAGTCAAAAGATGGCGGAGATTTCCTTTGGCTACAACCCATTGCGCTGGGCCAGCTCTGGTCGACATGGCTGACTGAACCTAAAGATATTGCTTGGAAATAATAAGCATCACTGAAGATTTACGTTGCTGGACCCAGAGTTCTATTTTCGTTATAAATTGTTAATATTTATGGGACATTATTGAGCGTTTGTCAAGGTGACATTTGCCAGCCAACCCCAGCAATTCCTCAGTGTCATCTCCAAAAGCCGGTAGCCGCCTTGAAGTTGATCTTCATCCGCTTGACCTCATCCCTTTGACCGATCACCTTTGACATCATCTCTTCGAAAACCGGGAGAGACCACGTTGCGCCTACAGTACCTCTAAGAGTCTAGCGGAATTTCCCTTCTGAGAACAATGCAAAAAGTACTTTAACAGGGTTTCAAAAGAAACCAAACATCTCTCCGTTTTATATGGAATCATATTCTTTAAAAATAAAAAGAAGTCTCTTTCTTTAGCTTCAGACCTCAGTCTGAAGGTCGATTATGTCTTGACCCACCAGGGGTATCGTTGCCCCTGTTTTCTCCCATTCCACAGTCTTTAGTTCTAAGGGAGAAGGGGGCAAGGCATCCATGTCCTTTTTAACCCAAGATGGAGGAGACTGGATCTTCCTCATACCTTCCCAAGACCTCTTGCTGGGTGTTGTTTGTTTTTCAATCTGTGGGATTAAGAAGCAGAAATTGTAATAAATCAACTGAGAAGATAGACAAACAAGATTGATGGATGGATGCGTAATTATATTAACAAATATAAGGTCTAACAGTTACTGAAAATGAAACGTAGTGGCCCCTGATGTACGCTTCTGCACCTCTATTTATCAATGGTTCTGAGGGGCCACCATGTGGGATAATTAATTAACTCTACCTTAACTGGAGGAACTTACATGGGCATTATGTGTAAGCTCCATCACAATTTAAGAACTAGCTACTGTATAGCCCTCTTTCTTTTTGTGGGGAAACCTAAAACGACTCCTCCAGTTGGGGAAAGGTGTCGTCATCTTGCAAGAAACCTCTTTTCCCTTATCAATAGACTCTTCCCTCATTATTAATTATTCTCTAAGACTTCAACACAGGTTCCAGTGGCTCACAACATACAAAGCGAAGCTGAGAACTGATCACCAAGACTAGGATGTAGCAAGGGCCAACAGAAAACTCTCCTGGAGGGCAGAAGACCCTTACAGAAGGAAGGAACATTGCCAAAGGGACATTAATGTCTCCCACTCTTCCTGTGTGACACTTAAGAAACATTTGGCAGAAGTTGCAAGTTCAGGGTGATGCTCTCGAGCATTTCACTTCTAGACGTGTGGTTGAGTGACCGGAGCACTATGCAATGAGATCGGGTGATGGTCTCACGCATTTCCCTTCTAGACATGTGGTTGAGTGACCGGAGCACTATGCAATGAGATCAGGTGATGCTCTCACGCATTTCACTTCTAGATGTGTGGTTGAGTGACCGGAGCACTATGCAATGAGATCGGGGATGCCCTCATGCATTTCACTTCTAGACGTGTGGTTGAGTGACCGGAGCACTATGCAATGAGATCGGGTGATGCCTTCACAAATTTCACTTCTAGACGTGTGGTTGAGTGACCTGAGCACTATGCAATGAGATCGGGTGATGCCTTCACGCATTTCCCCTCTAGACGTGTGGTTGAGAAACCGGAGCACTATGCAATGAGTTCGGGTGATGCCGTCATGCATTTCACTTCTAGACGTGTGGTTGAGTGACCTGAGCACTATGCAATGAGTTTGGGTGATGCCGTCACGCATTTCACTTCTAGACGTGTGGTTGAGTGACCGGAGTACTATGCAATGAGATCGGGGATGGGCTCATGCATTTCACTTCTAGAGGTGTTGTTGAGTAACCGGAGCACTATGGAATGAGATTGGTTGATGCTCTCACGTATTTCACTTCTAGAGGTGTGGTTGAGTGACCGGAGCACTATGGAATGAGATCGGGTGATGCCCTCACGTATTTCACTTCTAGACATGTGGTTGAGTGACCGGTGCACTATGCACTGAGATTGAGTGATGCTCTCACGCATTTCACTTCTAGACGTGTGGTTGAGTGACCGGAGCACAATTCAATGAGATCGGGTGATGCACTCACGCATTTCACTTCGACGTGTGGTTAAATGACCTGAGCACTATGCAATGAGATCGGGTGATGTTCTCACGCATCTCACTTCTAGACGTGTGGTTGAGTGACCGGAGTACTATGCAATGAGATCGGGTGATGCACTCACGCATTTCACTTCTAGACGTGTGGTTGAGTGACCTGAGCACTATGCAATTAGATCGGGGGATGCGCTCACGCATTTCACCTCTAGACGTGTGGTTGAGAAACTGGAGCATTATGCAATGAGTTCGGGTGATGCCGTCACACATTTCACTTCTAGATGTGTGGTTGAGTGACCGAAATACTATGCAATGAGATCGGGGGATTCTCACGCATTTCACTTCTAGACGTGTGGTCGAGTGACCTGAGCACTATGCAATGAGATCGGGTGATGCGCTCACGCATTTCACCTCTAGACGTGTGGTTGAGTGACCTGAGCACTGTGCAATGAGATTGGGCAATGCACTCACGCATTTTACTTCTAGACGTGTGGTTGAGTGGCCGGAGCACTATGCAATGAGATCGGGTGATGCGCTCACGCATTTAGCTTCTAGACGTGTTGTTGAGTGACCAGAGGACTATGCTATGAGATCGGGTAATGCTATGAGATCGGGCGATGCACTCACGCATTTCACTTCTAGACGTGTGGTTGAGTGACCAGAGTACTATGCAATGAGATCGGGTGATGCACTCACGCATTTCACTTCTAGAGGTGTTGTTGAGTGACCGGAGCACTATGGAATGAGATTGGTTGATGCACTCACGCATTTCACTTCTAGACGTGTGGTTGAGTGACCGGAGCACTATGCAATGAGATCGGGGGATGCCGTCACGCATTTCACTTCTAGACGTGTGGTTGAGTGACCGAAGCACTATGGAACGAGATTGGTTGATGCTCTCATGTATTTCACTTCTAGGCGTGTGGTTGAGTGACCGGAGCACTATGCAATGAGATCGGGTGATGCTCTCACGCATTTCACTTCTAGACGTGTGGTTGAGTAACCGGAGCACTATGCAATGAGATTGGGGGATGCCATCACGCATTTCACTTCTAGATGTGTGGTTGAATGACCGGAGTACTATGCAATGAGATCGGGGGATGGCTCACGCATTTCACCTCTAGACGTGTGGTTGAGAAACCGGAGCACTATGAGTTCGGGTGATGCCGTCACGCATTTCACTTCTAGACGTGTGGTTGAGTGACCGGAGCACTATGCAATGAGATCAGGTGATGCCCTCACGCATTTCACTTCTAGACGTGGGGTTGACTGATCGGAGCACTATGCAATGAGTTTGGGTGATGCCGTCACACATTTCACTTCTAGATGTGTGGCTGAGTGACCGAAGTACTATGCAATGAGATCGGGGGAGCCTCACGCATTTCACCTCTAGACGTGTGGTTGAGTGACCTGAGCACTATGTAATGAGATTGGGCGATGCACTCACGCATTTCACTTCTAGACGTGTGGTTGAGTGGCCGGAGCACTATGCAATGAGATTGGGTGATGCGCTCACGCATTTCGCTTCTAGACGTGTTGTTGAGTGACCAGAGGACTATGCTATGAGATCGGGTAATGCTATGAGATCGGGCGATGCCCTCACACATTTCACTTCTAGACGTGTGGTTGAGTGACCAGAGTACTATGCAATGAGATCGGGTGATGCACTCACGCATTTCACTTCTAGACGTGTGGTTGAGTGACCGGAGCACTATGCAATGAGATTGGGCGATGCACTCACGCATTTCACTTCTAGACGTGTGGTTGAGTGACCGGAGCACTATGCAATGAGATCGGGGGATGCCGTCACGCATTTCACTTCTAGACGTGTGGTTGAGTGACCGAAGCACTATGGAAACGAGATTGGTTGATGCTCTCATGTATTTCACTTCTAGGTGTGTGGTTGAGTGACCAGAGCACTATGCGATGAGATCGGGTGATGCTCTCACGCATTTCACTTCTAGACGTGTGGTTGAGTAACCGGAGCACTATGCAATGAGATCGGGGGATGCCATCACGCATTTCACTTCTAGATGTGTGGTTGAATGACCGGAGTACTATGCAATGAGATCGGGGGATGCCATCACGCATTTCACTTCTAGATGTGTGGTTGAATGACCGGAGTACTATGCAATGAGATCGGGGGATGGCTCACGCATTTCACCTCTAGACGTGTGGTTGAGAAACCGGAGCACTATGCAATGAGTTTGGGTGATGCCGTCACGCATTTCACTTCTAGACGTGTGGTTGAGTGACCGGAGCACTATGCAATGAGATCAGGTGATGCCCTCACGCATTTCACTTCTAGACGTGTGGTTGACTGATCGCAGCACTATGCAATGAGTTCGGGTGATGCCGTCACACATTTCACTTCTAGATGTGTGGCTGAGTGACCGAAGTACTATGCAATGAGATCGGGGGAGTCTCACACATTTCACTTCTAGACGTGTTGTTGAGTGACCGGAGCACTATGGAATGAGTTCAGGGGATGCCCTCACGCATTTTGCTTCTAGAAGTGTGGATGAGTGACCGGAGCACTATGCAATGAGATCGGTGTATTGTCATACACCTTGCCATACCTTGCTCTCTGCCGTGGGCGACTCTTTCTCTTTTTCTGCATGTTGTAGTTTTCGGTTTAAATCCTGAAACATATCTTGGTGCCGTTTTCTGGTGTGCATGATTTTCTGTGGAGAAACGAAGCGTACATGTCAGAAATTTGGAATCCGCACTAGGCTTGGTTAATGCATGTCTGGAGTCAACGTGTCCTGTCTGCATTCTCTGTGCTAACCAAGGCCTGGTATACGGAACCTCCTCCTGTGTCTTACAGTCATTTCCAGTATATACAGTAACACTATGACAATGACAACGTACTAAGCCTGTACATGGATCTGATCTGCTATTTCCCCACCCAATCAGTCACCTCCTGAGTGTTAAAAAGTCACCGAGGGCCTAATTCAGACCTGCAAAGCACATTTTCAGCGGATGGACAAAACCATGCTGCACTGTAGGTGGGGCAGATGTAACAGATCCAGATAGAGTAAGATTTGGTGAGGTGTGTTCACACTGAAATCTTAATTGCTGTGTAAAAATAAAGCAGCCAGTATTTACCCTGCACAGAAACAATATAACCCGTACTGCACTTTGCGTACAGATTCAGACTCAGTTGCACACACATATATATATATATATAAGTGTCGCATATCACATTAATCAGTGCAGTCTTATGAAGCAGTCTTGTCTCGTTTTAGCAATACTAAATGGTAAATTACTAAAGCTTTGAAACATAAAAAAAGAGGTGATATTGCCCGTAGCAACCAATCAGATGGATAGATAATTTCTATCGGCAAAATGATAGAATCCACCTGAGGTTTCTCTGAGTAACATCACGGCTTGAATCACGCGGGACCCTGCACGGCAAGACGGGATGCTTGGCGCTACTGCTGCAACAGTCCATGAGGGCAGATCTGTACGTAATCTAAAAAACACGTATTCCTCCCATTTACTGCTCAGCCAATTGTATTGCCAGGAAATGACCGAGAGAATCAATATCTGTGTCTGAAACAAAAGGAATGAATGTTATACCTCGAAGTCGAGCTCTGCGTAGCGGGATTTTCTTCTCTGCGAATGGAGAGGGAATATTATTCAGCAAAGTGCAGCAATGAGGCGGCCTGACTCAGTAACAGTGACTAGCGATGGAATGTGAGACAACAATGTAACACAGCCACACCAATATGACATGTGCATTTTATGGAACAGCAGAATATTGAACAGGTAAGCACCCCCAACCCCCCCCCCCCCCCCACCCCCCGAATCCCCTCGCTAGCATGCAAGGGGATTTGTATGAGAACACATTGCCACGGGTGAACAATTATTTGCTGACCATTGACCATCAAATCATTTCCCCCCCCCCGTTCATATATACGTCAGCTTAGACCAAAGCCAGCCATACATCTACAGATCGATTGTCAGATTGGGCTGGTTGGAACCAAAACCTGGTAATGGATGAGAGTAAATGACAGTTGACCATTTGCTTTGAAATGCTGGAAAACTGCCAAAAACTGTCACTCATCCAATACCAGGTGTTTGTTCCAACCGGCCCAATCTGACAATCGATCTGAAGATGTATGGCCACCTTTAGAGACGGCCACATTTGTAGAAAATTTATCTTCTCAACAAGACAAATTCATGGAACTTTTGCACTCCTAAATCTGAATTCAGAATCAAACTGGGTTGGGATCGGTTCTCCTCGGGAAATCCATGCCGGGTGTTAGTCCGGATCCACAACATTTGTGTTGATTGAGATTTCTGGAAAACCGGTTCACCAGAGCCGAATTTCCCATTAGGCACGTGAGGCACCGGCCTAGGGGCGGCACATGTTTGGGGGCGGCACTTGAATGCCTGTGATAGTACTGTCGGCCCAAAATGTACCAATAACTGCAAAATATCCACTGTACTGTACTATATTCCATCTTAAATAGAGTGTAAATGGATAGGACATGCAGATACTGCCATATAAACGGTCCTACTTAATAAACATTATTGTTGTGCCTAGGGGCGCCCTCATCCCTAAATCCGCCCCTGCGGTTCACACGTCTCTAGCTCAGCAATTCCTCCACAGTAACGGACACAAGAGATCCAGCCCGGTCCCAAGCAAGTATTAACCAAACACCTTTACATGTGTTCCTATAATGGGCCTGATTCAGGTGGATTCGGTATGGGCCGAATTCGGCCCAGTGATAGATGTAGTGGGTCTGTGCGTGGATATGGGTGAAAATACACATGTGCGGATCCACTGTATCACACACTGAGTGGCAGGCAAAAGGCGGCTGCAGGGGAATGGGGAACGCCCAGTGTTCATTCTAGCACCCGCTATCTTTGAAAACCCATGCAGTTCCTGTTCTCTGCCTGGGGGGTCGCTGTCTGCTGTAGTGCTTCTAGCACAGTGTGGTTTGTATATCAGCACTGATATGCAAACCAGACCTGTGCTAGAAACACCAATGCAGACAGCGACCCCCCAGGCAGAGAACAGGAACTGCATGGGTTTTTAAAGTTAGCGGGTGCTAGAATGAACACTATTATGAGCATTCCCATGAAGATGTTGGCGTTCCCCTACATTTACCCTATTGCACCGTATGGTGACTTTTGTCGCATTAGAATTGTTTTCAAGTCACATATGAAGCACGTGGCTGCGTGGCACACGGAATACGGCGGTAGGTCCTCTGCCTGTGTTATCTTTACCCAAGTTAGTGCCAGTGTCCTGGGTACCGCGCTGAATGAACCCCCGCAGTTCGAATCCTCTCTCTAACCCTCGCATGCAGCCGCACGGGTGAAAATAATCATTCGATGGTCACTCGACATCGAGTGATTTTCCACCCGTTCGATAATACAATTCAGTCTAGACTCGCAGATCGTCGGGGCGAGTGCTGGCGTCATGTGACTTCATCGGCACGCCCCAAGCCGGCATCGCCACACCTGCATCTGCAGGGGTGCGCCCAGCGTTTTTATGACCGCCCCTCCTGGAGCGGACGCCCGGCGAGTGTGAAACTTGCGGAAGCCGTTCGCACATGCGCAAACCCTGACCATCGGGGATGGGGGCGAATTCGGCCCGTTGTGAATGGGTCTGAATCGGCCCCTTAATACAAGTGGGTATGGGTCATTAGGTCAAAAGGTCGACTCATGAAAAAGACTGGAATGCATTAGGTCGACATGGTCAAAAGGTCAACACACGTAAAAAGGTCGACATGGGAAAAGAGTGACATGACTTTTCACCTTTTTAGCACCTGGCACACTATTATATTCTCCCGCTATGCCCACTGGGACGGTAACGTACGAACAAGTCGGTTTAACCAAAGAAAACATGAAACCCTCATGTCGACCTATTTCAACGCCAACCGTTTGTGCCAACCTTTTGACCACATGTAATGCATGTCGACCTTTTTCATGTGTCGGCCTGTTGACTGTCGACCAATAGTGGTTGACCTCTTTGACTGTCGACCTAGACAGAGTCTACATAATAACCGCATACCATTGCAAACGGCAGACATTGAACTTCTAAGACGCCACCTCCACACGTTCCCCATAGGTTCTAGAACAGGCATGTCCAAAGTCCGGCCCGGGGGCCAATTGTGGCCCGTGCTGTCATTTCAAGCGGCCCGCAGCCTCCAGCCAGAAGCGGGTGGAGCATCAGATGCAGTACACACAGCACTAAAGGTGGGGCCCCAGCGAGTGCGCCTTTACCTTGCTGTCGGCAGCAGTGAGGAGGTGCCGGCCGCCACAGTGAGATGTGTTTGGCATCTTTCGGGTGAGTATGCGTCCAACCCCTGCAGCTGCAATTGTATATCACCCTACTCCACAATCACAGTGACAGCAGTGTGTGGGGAGGGGGTGCAGCAAGGGGGAAGCTTGCTCCCGTAATATGCAGAGCGGAGGAGGGCGGCAGAGGGAGCCCAAGCATCTCCTGTCCTTGCAGTTCCTGCTTTGCCTCTCCGACCTCTGGCTCACACAAGGGTCTGGGAAACATACAGGGAACAGAGGGGGCAGGCAGGAAGACATACAGTCAATGGGGGCAGAATGGGGGACATACAGTGAATGGAGGCAGTGATTGACATTCAGAGAAGGGGGAGGGCCAGGCTGTGGGACATAGTGAATGGGAGTCATACAGTGAATGGGGCAGATTGGGGGACATACAGTGAAGGAGGGTCAGGCTTTGGGACATACAGTGAATAGAGGCAGTGATGGACATTCAGAGAAAAGGGACAGGCTGGGGGACAGAGTGAATGGGTGCAGATTGGGGAACATAGAGTGAATGGTGGACATACAGTGAATGAGGAGCAGGCTGGGGGACATACAGAGAAAGATGGTCCGGCAGGGGAATATACAGTGAAGGGGGCAGAGTTGGGGACATACAGTGAATGGGGGCAGGCTGGAGGAAATACAGAGAAGGGGGGGGGGGGCAGTCTAGGGAATATAAAGTGAAGGGGTGGGTTGGGGGACATAAAGTGAATGGGGGCAGAGTGGGGGACCATTCTGATATGATTAATGATTCAAAGAATGTCAGGCTGAATGGTCGGCCCCCCACATTTTCACCTCACCAAAACTGGCCCTTGTCGCAAAAAGTTTGGATGCCCCTGTTCTAGAACCTTTGGCCATCCGGCTGTTGTTGAACTACACATCCCAGCATGCCCTGCAACAGATTTAGCATGATCAAATCGAAAAACTGTAGCAGGGCATGCTGGGATCTGTAGTTCAACAACAGCTGGAGGGATGAAGGTTCCCCATCCCTGTTCTAGAATGTCGGCATCGGTGCAGAAGGTTGGCGCTTTGCCTAGGTTCGGAGATACCTTCCACCGGCCCGGCATGCCTTTATTCTATACTAAACTGTGATGACGGGAACACGTGAGGTCTTCATTGCAAATACTGTAGGTGTATGTGGGCACATCTGTACATTCATAAGACTGAACAAAGACATTGATGTTTCCTGAATCTATTACAGAACGCAATCCACGCGTCTAGGTGGGTAGTATAGAGAATGTGCATCCAACAATATAGCCCCCTAGAAAACTCTTCCTACCTCTAAAGAGCTCATTGACAGTGTAGAGATGTTCTCGCTCTTTGGCACAATTGTCCCTAATTCTCCCATTGGGATTTGTGACTCGCTGGGGTGCAGCTGGTGCTTCAGCATGGGGGACCCCTGCTCAGCGCACTTCATGCCCAGACGTTCCCTCGGAGGGCTTTTCACCATGTAGGTGGGGTCGGCCATGTTGAGATGTATGAGCCGGGTCTGCGGCATCTGGTCAATGTTAATGCTGTATTTGCTGTCCTCCTTTGGCTTTGCTCTGAGGGTGGCCGAGCTACCGGGCAATATGACGTAGTTGGCCTCCATGGACTGTTCCTGCGCTCTGCTCAGTTCTGAGTCCAGCTTTTTGAAGATGTCCCCCTCGCACATGTACATGGGTTTGGGGTTCTGGGATTTGTCCTTTTTCAGGGTGAGCGTATGATTGTTGTATTCGTTGAGGTTGATGCTTCCGAGATAGTGCGGGGAACTTTGCAAGTGCAGCTTCGATACGTTGGATGGAAGACTGTTGAAGTTGGAACCCTTCTGATGACTCATCTTCATCTTCTCCTCGTCCTGCAGAGAAGGGCGCTTCAGGGTCCCCGTTATGGTGGAGGTACGACAGGCGGAGATGTCCTTGTTGAGCACTGGAAGAGAGACAGCGTTCCGACATGAGAATTACACAGCGGTACAATGATAACGATATAAAAAAATTATACGATAAACATTTTGTAGCTATAAATCCATGTTTTGTGTGCAGTACAGTAGTCCGCCACATCTTACAGCTGAATTAAGAAGTGGAGGAGGTGGAGGGGGAAGCAGAGGATGCACGGGACCCAGACCCCCCTCTCAGGCAGCCATTGTCTACAATAACTAAAATAACAAATACATTGTGCGCCAAAAAATTAAATGAATATATGAAATAACATAATAATGCACACACTAAATTAGAACGGGTCGGCTGCATTAGTGATATTTGTTCTGAGTCCTTTATTACTACTGTAAGTGATTAAACCATTGCACTAGGTGATTAGGCCATTATACAATACTAGGTGATTAGGCCATTATACAATACTAGGTGATTAGACCATTATACAATACTAGGTGATTAGACCATTATACAGTACTAGGTGATTAGGCCATTATACAGTACTAGGTGATTAGACCATTATACAATACTAGGTGATTAGACCATTATACAGTACTAGGTGATTAGGCCATTATACAATACTAGGTGATTAGGCCATTATACAATACTAGGTGATTAGACCATTATACAGTACTAGGTGATTATACTATTATACAGTACTAGGTGATTATACTATTATACAATACTAGGTGATTATACTATTATACAGTACTAGGTGATTAGGCCATTATACAGTACTAGGTGATTATACTATTATACAGTACTAGGTGATTATACTATTATACAGTACTAGGTGATTATACTGTTATACAGTACTAGGTGATTATACTATTATACAGTACTAGGTGATGATACTATTATACAATACTAGGTGATTATACTATTATACAGTACTAGGTGATTAGGCCATTATACAGTACTAGGTGATTATACCATTATACAGTACTAGGTGATTATACTGTTATACAGTACTAGGTGATTATACTATTATACAGTACTAGGTGATTATACTGTTATACAGTACTAGGTGATTATACTATTATACAGTACTCAGTGATTATACTGTTATACATTACTAGGTGATTATACTATTATACAGTACTAGGTGATGATACTATTATACAATACTAGGTGATTATACTATTATACAGTACTAGGTGATTAGGCCATTATACAGTACTAGGTGATTATACCATTATACAGTACTAGGTGATTATACTGTTATACAGTACTAGGTGATTATACTATTATACAGTACTAGGTGATTATACTATTATACAGTGCTAGGCAATTATACTATTATACAATACTAGTTGATCATACTATTATACAGTACTAGGTGATTATTCCATTATACAGTACTAGGTGATTATACTATTATACAGTACTAGGTGATTATACTGTTATACAGTACTAGGTGATTATACTATTATACAGTACTAGGTGATTATACTATTATACAGTTCTAGGTGATTATACTATTATACCGTACTAGGTGATTATACTGTTATACAGTACTAGGTGATTACACTATTATACAGTACTAGGTGATTATACTGTTATACAGTACTAGGTGATTATACTATTATACAATACTAGGTGATTATACTATTATACAGTGCTAGGCAATTATACTATTATACAATACTAGTTGATCATACTATTATACAGTACTAGGTGATTAGGCCATTATACAGTACTAGGTGATTGTACTATTATACAGTACTAGGTGATTAGGCCATTATACAGTACTAGGTGATTATACCATCATACAGTACTAGGTGATTATACCATTATACAGTACTAGGTGATTAGACCATTATACAGTACTAGGTGATTGTACTATTATACAGTACTAGGTGATTATACTATTATACAGTACTAGGTGATTATACTATTATACAGTACCAGGTGGGAGATTGCCGTGACGAGATGAAGGACGGCATTTTAATCAATGTGCAATCTCTACATCTGCTAATAATACAGATCGCTGCGGCTAAATATAGATTACCTGGCGGTAACGAGTGCGTGCTCACACAATGCAATTCATATAATGACAGGTATTTCTGGCTAAACGCAGAGGTTTCGGTATATATTACATAGTGATCGCCTATATCCCTGTACAGTATGTAAATTAGGGGGCCATTGATTCCTAATAGTGGTATAGAGCACACGTTGAGGAAAGTCAGACAGTGCTCAGCATAATGATAGCGTCAGCCCCTAGCGCAGTTTGGCAGACTCAGCGGCCTGCGATTCACATTATTTATTAATAATTAGGCTAAATGCTAAAAATGTCATTTTAAAATTAATATTTTGGAACAACAAAATTGTAGGTCGACCAAGAAGGTCACAGATTTACGTGATAATCATCCATATTATTCTCAACATACAGTAGCTTCAATTAGTGATTTATGTGAAGGAAAAATAAAATATTTTACAATGATTCCAATACTTGTTTGGGCGAATACTGCAAACACTGCAGTGCTGCAAAGCTTCATCTGCAGCCTGCATCAATGGCTACAGCCGTTTGCAGTATGGGAGGGAACCTGGAGTACCCAGAGGAAACCCACACAAGAGCAGGGAGAATATACAAACTCAACACAGTGAGGGCCGTGGTGGGAGTGGAACCCATGACCTCAGCGCTGTGAGGCCAGAATGCTAATACTTTCCCCAGTCGTAACAAATAAGTGTGAAAATTATAGCTCAATAAAAAAGGAGTCATACAGTACTCTCACCTGATCTGCAGGCTATGTCAACATCCTTTTCAAATTCAGACTGCAATGAGACAAGCAGAGTAATACTCAATGTTAGCAACAGTGTTAGTCTAAATATGAAAATAGGAATTTATTTCTGCACTGAGAGAGAGAAGAGGGAGTGTGATCATAAGAGAGAGAGAAGGGTAGTGTGCATGTGAGAGAGAGGTGGGGAGCAAAAGTGTAAGAGAGAGGGGGAAGTGTGCGTGTGAGAGAGAAGTGGGAGCATGAGTGTAAGAGAGAGAGGGGAAGTGTAAGTGTGAGAGAGAGGTGGGGAGCAAAAGTGTAAGAGAGAGGGGGAAGTGTGCGTGTGAGAGAGAAGTGGGAGCATGAGTGTAAGAGAGAGAGGGGAAGTGTAAGTGTGAGAGAGAGGTGGGGAGCATGAGTGTAAGAGAGAGAGGGGTAGTGTGTGTGTGTGAGAGAGAGGTGGGGAGCATCAGTGTAAGAGAGAGGGGTAGTGTCTGTGTGAGAGAGAGGTGGGGAGCATGAGTGTAAGAGAGAGGGGTAGTGTGTGTGTGAGAGAGAGGTGGGGAGCATGAGTGTAAGAAAGAGAGGAGTAGTGTGCGTGTGAGAGAGAGGTGGGGAGCATGAGTGTAAGAGAGAGAGGGGTAGTGTGTGTGTGAGAGAGAGGTGGGGAGCAAAAGTGTAAGAGAGAGAGGGGAAGTGTGTGTGTGACAGAGGTGGGGAGCATGAGTGTAAGAGAGAGAGGGGTAGTGTGTGTGTGAGAGAGAGGTGGGGAGCAAAAGTGTAAGAGAGAGAGGGGTAGTGTGTGTGTGAGAGAGAGGTGGGGAGCATGAGTGTAAGAGAGAGAGGGGTAGTGTGTGTGTGAGAGAGAGGTGGGGAGCAAAAGTGTAAGAGAGAGGGGGAAGTGTGGGTGTGAGAGAGAGGTGGGGAGCATGAGTGTAAGAGGGAGAGGGGTAGTGTAAGTGTGAGAGAGAGGTGGGGAGCATGAGTGTAAGAGAGAGAGGGGTAGTGTGTGTGTGAGAGAGAGGTGGGGAGCATGAGTGTAAGAGAGAGAAGGGTAGTGTGCGAGTGAGAGAGAGGTGGGGAGCAAAAGTGTAAGAGAGAGGGGGTAGTGTGCGTGTGAGAGAGAGGTGGGGAGCATGAGTGTAAGAGAGAGAGGGGTAGTGTGTGTGAGAGAGAGGTGGGGAGCATGAGTGTAAGAGAGAGAGGGGAAGTGTAAGTGTGAGAGAGAGGTGGGGAGCATGAGTGTAAGAGAGAGAGGGGTAGTGTCTGTGTGAGAGAGAGGTGGGGAGAATGAGTGTGAGAGGGAGGTGGGGTGCATAAGTGTAAGAGAGAGGGGTAGTGTGCGTGTGAAAGAGAGGTGGGGAGCATGAGTGTAAGAGAGAGAGGGTTAGTGTGTGTTAGAGAGAGGTGGGGAGCATGAGTGTAAGAGAGAGAGGTGGGGAGCATGAGTGTAAGAGAGAGGGGTAGTGTGTGTGGGAGAGAGGGAAGTATACAGTAAGTGTAAGAGAGAGAGAGGGGAAGTGTAAGTGTGTGAGAGAGGTGTGGAGCATGAGTGTAAGAGAGAGGGGGAAGTGTAAGTGTGTGAGAGAGGTGGGGAGCATGAGTGTAAGAGAGAGAGGGGTAGTGTGCTTGTGAGAGAGAGGTGGGGAGCATGAGTGTAAGAGAGAGAGGGGTAGTGTGCGTGTGAGAGAGAGGTGGGGAGCATGAGTGTAAGAGAGAGGGGAAGTGTAAGTGTGTGAGAGAGGTGGGGAACATAAGTGTAAGAGAGGGGGTTGTGAGTGTTAGATGGACAGCATGAGTGTAAGAGAGAGAGGTATTGTGGGTGTGAGAAAGAGGTAGGGCGCATGAGTGAGGGGTAGCATGAGAGAGGTGTTGTGTAAGTGTGTGAGAGAGGTGGGGAGCATGAGTTTAAGCTAGAGAGGTAGTGTGAGTGTGAGGTGGGGAGCATGAGTGTAAGAGAGAGAGGGGTAGTGTCAGTGTGAGAGAGAGGTGGGGAGCATGAGTCTAAGAGAGAGAGTGGTAGTGTCAGTGTGAGAGAGAGGTGGGGAGCAAGAGTGTAAGAGAGGGGTAGGGTGAGTGTGAGAGAGAGGTGGTGAGCATGAGTGTAAGAGAGAGAGGGTTAGTGTGTGTTAGAGAGAGGTGGGGAGCATGAGTGTAAGAGAGAGAGGTGGGGAGCATGAGTGTAAGAGAGAGGGGTAGTGTGTGTGGGAGAGAGGGGAGTATACAGTAAGTGTAAGAGAGAGAGAGGGGAAGTGTAAGTGTGTGAGAGAGGTGTGGAGCATGAGTGTAAGAGAGAGGGGGTAGTGTAAGTGTGTGAGAGAGGTGGGGAGCATGAGTGTAAGAGAGAGGGGTAGTGTGCTTGTGAGAGAGAGGTGGGGAGCATGAGTGTAAGAGAGAGAGGGGTAGTGTGCGTGTGAGAGAGAGGTGGGGAGCATGAGTGTAAGAGAGAGGGGAAGTGTAAGTGTGTGAGAGAGGTGGGGAACATAAGTGTAAGAGAGGGGGTTGTGAGTGTTAGATGGACAGCATGAGTGTAAGAGAGAGAGGTATTGTGGGTGTGAGAAAGAGGTAGGGCGCATGAGTGAGGGGTAGCATGAGAGAGGTGTTGTGTAAGTGTGTGAGAGAGGTGGGGAGCATGAGTTTAAGCTAGAGAGGTAGTGTGAGTGTGAGGTGGGGAGCATGATTGTAAGAGAGAGAGGGGTAGTGTCAGTGTGAGAGAGAGGTGGGGAGCATGAGTGTAAGAGAGACAGTGGTAGTGTCAGTGTGAGAGAGAGGTGGGGAGCAAGAGTGTAAGAGAGGGGTAGGGTGAGTGTGAAAGAGAGGTGGTGAGCATGAGTGTAAGAGAAGGGGATAGTGCGATAGAATGAATGTAAGAGAGAGAGTGGTAGTGTCAGTGTGAGAGAAAGGTGGGGAGCAAAAGTGTAAGAGAGAGGGGGTAGTGTGCGTGTGAGAGAGAGGTGGGGAGCATGAGTGTAAGAGTGAGAGGGGTAGTGTGTGTGTGAGAGAGAGGTGGGGAGCATGAGTGTAAGAGAGAGAGGGGTAGTGTCTGTGTGAGAGAGAGGTGGGGAGAATGAGTGTGAGAGGGAGGTGGGGTGCATAAGTGTAAGAGAGAGGGGTAGTGTGCGTGTGAGAGAGAGGTGGGGAGCATGAGTGTAAGAGAGAGAGGGTTAGTGTGTGTTAGAGAGAGGTGGGGAGCATGAGTGTAAGAGAGAGAGGTGGGGAGCATGAGTGTAAGAGAGAGGGGTAGTGTGTGTGGGAGAGAGGGGAGTATACAGTAAGTGTAAGAGAGAGAGAGGTAGTGTCAGTGTGAGAGAAAGGTGGGGAGCAAAAGTGTAAGAGAGAGGGGGTAGTGTGCGTGTGAGAGAGAGGTGGGGAGCATGAGTGTAAGAGTGAGAGGGGTAGTGTGTGTGTGAGAGAGAGGTGGGGAGCATGAGTGTAAGAGAGAGAGGGGTAGTGTCTGTGTGAGAGAGAGGTGGGGAGAATGAGTGTGAGAGGGAGGTGGGGTGCATAAGTGTAAGAGAGAGGGGTAGTGTGCGTGTGAGAGAGAGGTGGGGAGCATGAGTGTAAGAGAGAGAGGGTTAGTGTGTGTTAGAGAGAGGTGGGGAGCATGAGTGTAAGAGAGAGAGGTGGGGAGCATGAGTGTAAGAGAGAGGGGTAGTGTGTGTGGGAGAGAGGGGAGTATACAGTAAGTGTAAGAGAGAGAGAGGGGAAGTGTAAGTGTGTGAGAGAGGTGTGGAGCATGAGTGTAAGAGAGAGGGGGAAGTGTAAGTGTGTGAGAGAGGTGGGGAGCATGAGTGTAAGAGAGAGAGGGGTAGTGTGCTTGTGAGAGAGAGGTGGGGAGCATGAGTGTAAGAGAGAGAGGGGTAGTGTGCGTGTGAGAGAGAGGTGGGGAGCATGAGTGTAAAAGAGAGGGGAAGTGTAAGTGTGTGAGAGAGGTGGGGAACATAAGTGTAAGAGAGAGAGGGGTAGTGTGCTTGTGAGAGAGAGGTGGGGAGCATGAGTGTAAGAGAGAGAGGGGTAGTGTGCGTGTGAGAGAGAGGTGGGGAGCATGAGTGTAAGAGAGAGGGGAAGTGTAAGTGTGTGAGAGAGGTGGGGAACATAAGTGTAAGAGAGGGGGTTGTGAGTGTTAGATGGACAGCATGAGTGTAAGAGAGAGAGGTATTGTGGGTGTGAGAAAGAGGTAGGGCGCATGAGTGAGGGGTAGCATGAGAGAGGTGTTGTGTAAGTGTGTGAGAGAGGTGGGGAGCATGCGTTTAAGCTAGAGAGGTAGTGTGAGTGTGAGGTGGGGAGCATGAGTGTAAGAGAGAGAGGGGTAGTGTCAGTGTGAGAGAGAGGTGGGGAGCATGAGTGTAAGAGAGAGAGTGGTAGTGTCAGTGTGAGAGAGAGGTGGGGAGCAAGAGTGTAAGAGAGGGGTAGGGTGAGTGTGAGAGAGAGGTGGTGAGCATGAGTGTAAGAGAAGGGGATAGTGCGATAGAATGAATGTAAGAGAGAGAGGGGTAGTGTTGGCATGAGAGATAGGTGGGGAGCATGAGTGTAAGAGACAGGGGTAGTGTGCGTGTGAGAGAGAGGTGGGGAGCGTACAGTAAGTGTAAGAGAGAGAGGGGAAGTGTAAGTGTGTGAGAGAGGTGGGGAGCATAAGTGTAAGAGAGGGTGGTTGTGAGAGTGAGATGGACAGCATGAGTGTAAGAGAGAGAGGTATTGTGGGTGTGAGAGAGAGGTAGGGCGCATGAGTGAGGGGTAGCATGAGAGAGGGGTTGTGTAAGTGTGTGAGAGAGGTGGGGAGCATGAGTTTAAGATAGAGAGGGGTTGTGTGAGTGTGAGGTGGGCAGCATGAGTGTAAGAGAGAGAAGGGTAGTGTTAGTTTGAGAGAGAGGTAGGCAGCATGAGTGTAAGTGAGAGGGCTATTGTGAGTGTGAGAGAGGTGGGGAGCATGAGTGTAAGAGAGGGGTAGGGTGAGTGTGAGAGAGAGAGAGGGGTGGGGAGCATGAGTGTAAGAGAGGGGTAGGGTGAGTGTGAGAGAGAGAGAGGTGGGGAGCATGAGTGTAAGAGAGAGAGAGAGGGGTACTGGGAGTGTGATAGAGAGGCAGGGAGAATGATTGTAAGAGACAGAGGGGTAGTGTGAGTCTGTGAGCGAGGTGGGGAGCTTGAGCCTGTGAGAGTGTGAAAGAGAGAGAGAGGGTATAATATTGAGGGATGAGTGTGTGAGTGTGTGTGAGTGTTAGTGTGAGAGAGAGGACGGAGAGTGAGTGTGAGAGAGAAGCGGGTTGGGGGTGAGGGAGTATTCAGGCGCATGAATGGTAAAAGGGTGACAATTCCATCCGATCTGTGCTTAATTGATAATTATTGTATATAAATCTTCTCCTCCACAGTGACCATAACACAGTAATAATGTCGCATTATCAGTACAGGCAGACACACAGTCAGCACATTGGGTGGTAGTGTGAGTCCGTGAGAGAGGTGGGGAGCAGGAGACACACAGTCAGCACATTGGGTGGTAGTGTGAGTCCGTGAGAGAGGTGGGGAGCAGGAGACACATAGTCAGCACATTGGGTGGTAGTGTGAGTCCATGAGAGAGGTGGGGAGCAGGAGACACATAGTCAGCACATGGGGTGGTAGTGTGAGTCCGTGAGAGAGGTGGGAAGCAGGAGACACACAGTCAGCACATTGGACGGTAGTGTGAGTCCGTGAGAGAGGTGGGGAGCAGGAGACACATAGTCAGCACATGGGGCGGTAGTGTGAGTCCGTGAGAGAGGTGGGGAGCAGGAGACACATAGTCAGCATATGGGGCGGTAGTGTGAGTCCGTGAGAGAGGTGGGGAGCAGGAGACACATAGTCAGCACATGGGGCGGTAGTGTGAGTCCGTGAGAGAGGTGGGGAGCAGGAGACATATAGTCAGCACATGGGGCGGTAGTGTGAGTCCGTGAGAGAGGTGGGGAGCAGGAGACACATAGTCAGCACATTGGGCAATAGTGTGAGACCGTGAGAGAGGTGGGGAGCAGGAGACACATAGTCAGCACATTGGGCGGTAGTGTGAGTCCGTGAGAGAGGTGGGGAGCAGGAGACACATAGTCAGCATATGGGGCGGTAGTGTGAGTCCGTGAGAGAGGTGGGGAGCAGGAGACACATAGTCAGCATATGGGGCGGTAGTGTGAGTCCATGGGAGAGGGGGGGAGCAGGAGACACATAGTCAGCATATGGGGGGGCTGCCTAGGATGTGCGCACATCGCTCTAGTATTCTCATCTGATTATACACAGAACATGTGTCCCAAACACATCGTCATTTACCGTCACTTTCTTGTCTTTCATGCCCACCATGGCGGTGCAGATGTAGGGATTGTTGGCTTCTTCTAGCTGGGAATCGAGAAAAACAACAAATAAACCACGAGGCTCCGGGTCAATTACCGGCAATATCTCACACTCGTAATCCACCTGTAGTAGCGCTGGACCTACACATATAACTAAGTATCTCCGGGAGGCTGTGTGTTACCTACACGTATAACTAAGTATCTCCGGGTGGCTGCATGTCACCTACACGTATAACTAAGTATCTCCGGAAGGCTGTGTGTTACCTACACGTATAACTAAGTATCTCCGGGAGGCTGTGTGTTACCTACACGTATAACTAAGTATCTCCGGGTGGCTGCATGTCACCTACACATATAACTAAGTATCTCCGGGAGGCTGTGTGTCACCTACACGTATAACTAAGTATCTCCGGGTGGCTGCATGTCACCTACACGTATAACTAAGTATCTCCGGGTGGCTGCATGTCACCTACACATATAACTAAGTATCTCCGGGTGGCTGCATGTCACCTACACGTATAACTAAGTATCTCCGGGTGGCTGCATGTCACCTACACGTATAACTAAGTATCTCCGGGTGGCTGCATGTCACCTACACGTATAACTAAGTATCTCCGGGTGGCTGCATGTCACCTACACGTATAACTAAGTATCTCCGGGTGGCTGCATGTCACCTACACGTATAACTAAGTATCTCCGGGTGGCTGCACGTCACCTACACGTATAACTAAGTATCTCCGGGTGGCTGCACGTCACCTACACGTATAACTAAGTATCTCCGGGTGGCTGCATGTCACCTACACATATAACTAAGTATCTCCGGGTGGCTGTATGTCACCTAGATGGATATAGACGGAGCCGCTATTATCTGAGCGGCTCCGAATGCGAGGATCGCCAGCCTATGCCAGTGAATGGGGCACACGCATGTCGGAGACGCTCGCACACCCCCCTTCTTGGCTTGTCCACGTCCGCCGGATCACCATTTGCCAGATACCACGGCATGACGCACCGGCGGACATGCTAAGAATGGCCCCAACTGTAGTGTTCACTGGGACCCCAAGTGTCAGTGTGTCATTGTCCTGTGACCACCAGTGTCAGTGTGTCATTGTCCTGGGACCCCAAGTGTCAGTGTGTCATTGTCCTGGGACCCCAAGTGTTTGTGTGTCATTGTCCTGGGGGACCCCAGTGTCAGTGTGTTATTGTCCTGGGACCCCAAGTGTCAGTGTGTCATTGTCCTGGGGGACCCCAGTGTCAGTGTGTCATTGTCCTGGGACCCCAAGTGTCAGTGTGTCATTGTCCTGGGGGACCCTATTGTCAGTGTGTCATTGTCCTGGGAACACCAGTGTCAGTGTGTTATTGTCCTGGGACCACCAGTGTCAGTGTGTCATTGTCCTAGGACCACCAGTGTCAGTGTGTCATTGTCCTGGGACCACCAGTGTCAGTGTGTTATTGTCCTGGGACCACCAGTGTCAGTGTGTTATTGTCCTGGGACCACCAGTTTCAGTGTGTTGTTGTCCTGGGATCCCAGTGTCAGTGTGTCATTGTCCTGGGACCCCAAGTGTCAGTGTGTCGTTGTCCTGTGACCCCAGTGTCAGTGTGTCATTGTCCCGGGACCCCAGTGTCAGTGTGTCATTGTCCTGGGACCACCAGTGTCAGTGTGTCATTGTCCCGGGACCCCAGTGTCAGTGTGTCATTGTCCTGGGACCCCAGTGTCAGTGTGTCATTGTCCTGTGACCCCAGTGTCAGTGTGTCATTGTCCTGGGACCACCAGTGTCAGTGTGCCATTGTCCGGGACCACCAGTGTCAGTGTGTTATTGTCCTGGGACCACCAGTGTCAGTGTGTCATTGTCCTGTGACCCCAGTGTCAGTGTGTCATTGTCCTGGGACCCCAAGTGTCAGTGTGTTATTGTCCTGGGGGACCCCATTGTCAGTGTGTCATTGTCCTGGGAACACCAGTGTCAGTGTGTTATTGTCCTGGGACCACCAGTGTCAGTGTGTCATTGTCCTAGGACCACCAGTGTCAGTGTGTCATTGTCCTGGGACCACCAGTGTCAGTGTGTTATTGTCCTGGGACCACCAGTGTCAGTGTGTTATTGTCCTGGGACCACCAGTTTCAGTGTGTTGTTGTCCTGGGATCCCAGTGTCAGTGTGTCATTGTCCTGGGACCCCAAGTGTCAGTGTGTCATTGTCCTGTGACCCCAGTGTCAGTGTGTCATTGTCCCGGGACCCCAGTGTCAGTGTGTCATTGTCCAGGGACCACCAGTGTCAGTGTGTCATTGTCCCGGGACCCCAGTGTCAGTGTGTCATTGTCCTGGGACCCCAGTGTCAGTGTGTCATTGTCCTGGGACCACCAGTGTCAGTGTGCCATTGTCCGGGACCACCAGTGTCAGTGTGTTATTGTCCTGGGACCACCAGTGTCAGTGTGTCATTGTCCTGTGACCCCAGTGTCAGTGTGTCATTGTCCTGTGACCCCAGTGTCAGTGTGCCATTGTCCGGGACCACCAGTGTCAGTGTGTTATTGTCCTGGGACCACCAGTGTCAGTGTGTCATTGTCCTGGGACCCCAATGTCAGTGTGTCATTGTCCTGTGACCCCAGTGTCAGTGTGTCATTGTCCTGTGACCCCAGTGTCAGTGTGCCATTGTTCCGGGTCCACCAGTGTCAGTGTGTTATTGTCCTGGGACCATCAGTGTCAGTGTGTCATTGTCCCGGGACCCCAGTGTCAGTGTGTCATTGTCCTGGGACCCCAGTGTCAGTGTGTCATTGTCCTGGCATCTAGGGGGGAATTTATTAAGCTAAATTCATAAAAAATAGATTTACTATCCCGAAAATACATAAATTCGTATTCCTGGCACATTCATATTTATATTTACAAATAAGAATGTATACGCCATCGACAGAATACAAATAGGAATCACCATTCAAAAGAAAAAGATTCCTAATTTGCTAAGCGTCATATTGAAATATTGAAAATACGGCTGCTAATTAGCGGTAAACGGCCGCTAATTGCCGGCCAAATACACCTGGAAATTACACTTAATTTTCCAGGCGTATTTGGCAGAAGCCTGCACGGATCAGTCAGATCCGTCATATCAGTCAGATTCGTCATATCAGTCAGATCCGCCATATCAGTCAGATCTGTCATATCAGTCAGATTCGTCATATCAGTCAGATCCGTCAGATCCGTGCAGGCTTCGGTGTAAAAAAATAATAATAATTTAAAAAAAAAAGGCGTGGGGCCCCCCACACGGCTATAACCAGCCCCAGGCTTACAGGACATTAACACACTAAAACTTGGGGTGCCAGAACAATGACACACTGACACTTGGGGTCCCAGCCGGACTGAGGAGAAGCCGTACAATGACTTTTTTTCCAGCGTGCGGCTCCTTCCGTAGTTCAGCTTGGATCGGGGTTCGGTTTGTTTTTTTGCCAAGACCCGGGGATGCCTACATGGACAGAAGCGGCCGATATACGCCGGAGGACCCTTGTAAGAATAATTTCCTTCAACAAGTACTGTACCCCTATGGATTTCTTCAGGACGGATGGACGGCGACCTACGGGCTCAAGATATGTAAGTATCAGTATGAAAGGACTGTGTGTGGAATAAAGTTTTATTTTTCTGGTGTGTTTTTCTGGTGTGTTTGTTTGACTATTTATATTTCTGTGGAACTACAAGTTCCAGCAGGCCCTTTAATGCCCCGCATGCTGGGACTTGTCGTTCTCCAAGTCCCTTCATGCGAGGGATTCTTGCTGGTACTCATAGTTCCACAGCAATATACAATAGTTTTTTCCTATTTTTACACCATTTATCCCACCGCACAGGGGTACCCGGGCTTCAACCTGGGTAATTAAATTCTGGAGGGAGGGGGACTCCATTATTGGGGGGGTCCCCAGTCCCCCTTCCCAGGCTGACCGGTCAGGGGGTTAATGCTTTGGCCGGGGGGGACTTGTATCAAAAGTCTCCCCCCGGCTGTGGCATTACCCTGCTGGCTGGTTGGGCCTAGTGCTGGTTCATAAATATGGGGGACCCCTAGTCATTTTGTCCCCCGTATTTTGGGAACCAGGAGAACCCCAACTTCATTGTTTCCCTGATTTTTTAAAACCAGGACCGGCTCTGAGAGCCTGGGGCTGTTACGGCCGTGGGGGGGACCCCATGCCGTTTTTCTTTTTTTTTACACTGCAGCCTGCACAGATCTGACTGATGCTAATTCGTATTTAGCGCCCGTATATACGCCCGATAATACGAATTTATACGCCATCGGAAAATACAAAGCAGTCGTATTTGGCTGCTTTGTAAATTCCCCTCCGGAATATGAATTTGCATACGGCTATAACAGTCGTATGCATTCGTATTAAGAATACAAATACGGAAAATCGTATCATTATTCTTAGTAAATTCCCCCCCTAGGCTACAATGTTCTGTTTCGCAATGGCAGCAATTGCAATTTTAGGAGAGAAAGAAAACCTGCAATGTCCAGCCTACCGCAATGGTAAATTGTCTCAAACTTAGTCAACACCTTGAACATAACATGAATCGTCTTTGAACGCACAGCCTTATAGCTCACTTCCTTGGCACATTCTGTACTCAGACTGCATGGCTTTCTCTGCATACCGATGGCTAATCTGGTGAAGTTTTGCTGCTTCTACAAATCTGACCACTAGAGGTCAGATATTTCCTAATTATGTGCCTGAAGCAGTGGCGAACATTACTCTGCATTCAGGACAAGGCCTGAAGAAGGCAACATGTATTCCCAAAACACTGCATCATTTAATTAAAGCAGTTTATCAGCAAAGCTGGGTTATCTGGGGATAATGGACTGTGTGTGGAAGTCTGATATATTCCCTTACTGCTGCATCTGCTCTGCAGGAAGCCTCTGCTGTGGCGACATTGCTGAAGATGCTCTGCTACAGCATTTCTCAAGCTATTCCCCAGATATAAGCCGGTATTAGCTGCTGCTGTAAGCACAATGTTTACGTACGGTGGACGCAGCCATTTTGGAGGAGCCCATGACATCATCACTGTGGCCTGATGCACAAAGTTGCAAGCAGGACTGACCATCTGCAGTCTCAAAGATATTGTGAGAACACTCAACCAGCCATAGAAGCATGCTAGGGCGAATCAGCAGCTCAGCATTGGAAACTAACGCATCTAATGACCTCCAAACAGTATAAAATACCAATAAGTACCATTAACTGAGCGTGTCCGTTCTGGAAGGAGCCGCCGGAGTCTCCATTGCCTTCTTCTTGTCGATCAACAACTCGACACTTCACCGCATCCTGGACCTAGGATAGGGATTCAAAAGCAGATTATGTGTCAGTGTCATATTCTTCTCATGTGTCAGCTGCAGTGTTCCTCTCATGTGTCAGCTGCAGTGTTCCTCTCATGGGTGAGCTGCAGTGTTCCTCTCATGTGTGAGCTGCAGTGTTCCTCTCATGTGTCAGCTGCAGTGTTCCTCTCATGTGTCAGCTGCAGTGTTCCTCTCATGGGTGAGCTGCAGTGTTCCTCTCATGTGTCAGCTGCAGTGTTCCTCTCATGTGTCAGCTGCAGTGTTCCTCTCATGTGTCAGTGTCATATTCCTCTCATGTGTCAGCTGCAGTGTTCCTCTCATGTGTCAGCTGCAGTGTTCCTCTCATGTGTCAGCTGCAGTGTTCCTCTCATGTGTCAGCTGCAGTGTTCCTCTCATGTGTCAGTGTCATATTCCTCTCATGTGTCAGCTGCAGCGTCCCTTTCATGTGTGAGCTGCAGTGTTCCTCTCATGTGTCAGCTGCAGTGTTCCTCTCATGTGTCAGCTGCAGTGTTCCTCTCATGGGTGAGCTGCAGTGTTCCTCTCATGTGTCAGCTGCAGTGTTCCTCTCATGTGTCAGCTGCAGTGTTCCTCTCATGGGTCAGCTGCAGTGTTCCTCTCATGTGTCTTCTGCCGTGTTCCCCTCATGTGTCAGCTGCAGTGTTCAGTGTTCCTCTCATGGGTCAGCTGCCGTTCTCCTCTCATGGGTCAGCTGCATTGTTCCTCTCATGTGTAAGCTGCCGTGTTCCTCTCATGTGTCTGCTGCAGTGTTCCTCTCATGTGTCAGCTGCAGTGTTCCTCTCATGTGTAAGCTGCCGTGTTCCTCTCATGTGTCTGCTGCAGTGTTCCTCTCATGTGTCAGCTGCAGTGTTCCTCTCATGTGTCAGCTGCAGTGTTCCTCTCATGTGTCAGCTGCAGTGTTCCTCTCATGTGTCAGCTGCAGTGTTCCTTTCATGTGTCAGCTGCAGTGTTCCTCTCATGTGTCAGCTGCAGTGTTCCTCTCATGTGTCAGCTGCAGTGTTCCTCTCATGTGTCAGCTGCAGTGTTCCTCTCATGGGTCAGCTGCAGTGTTCCTCTCATGTGTCAGCTGCAGCGTTCCTCTCATGGGTCAGCTGCAGTGTTCCTCTCATGGGTCAGCTGCAGTGTTCCTCTCATGGGCCAGCTGCAGAGTTCCTCTCATGGGCCAGCTGCAGTGTTCTTCTCATGTGTCATCTGCCGTGTTCCTCTCATGTGTCAGCTGCAGTGTTCCTCTCATGGGTCAGCTGCAGTGTTCCTCTCATGGGTCAGCTGCAGTGTTCCTCTCATGTGTCAGCTGCAGCGTTCCTCTCATGGGTCAGCTGCAGTGTTCCTCTCATGGGTCAGCTGCAGTGTTCCTCTCATGGGCCAGCTGCAGAGTTCCTCTCATGGGCCAGCTGCAGTGTTCTTCTCATGTGTCATCTGCCGTGTTCCTCTCATGTGTCAGCTGCAGTGTTCCTTTCATGGGTCAGCTGCAGTGTTCCTCTCATGTGTCAGCTGCTGTGTTCCTCTCATGTGTCATCTGCTGTGTTCCTCTCATGTGTCAGCTGCAGTGTTCCTTTCATGGGTCAGCTGCAGTGTTCCTCTCATGTGTCATCTGCTGTGTTCCTCTCATGTGTCATCTGCTGTGTTCCTCTCATGTGTCATCTGCTGTGTTCCTCTCATGTGTCAGCTGCAGTGTTCCTCTCATGGGTAAGCTGCCGTTCTCCTCTCATGTGTCAGCTGCAGTGTTCCTCTCATGTGTCAGCTGCAGTGTTCCTTTCATGGGTCAGCTGCAGTGTTCCTCTCATGGGTCAGCTGCAGTGTTCATCTCATGTGTCAGCTGCAGTGTTCCTCTCATGGGTCAGCTGCAGTGTTTCTCTCATGGGTCAGCTGCAGTGTTCCTCTCATGTGTCAGCTGCAGTGTTCATCTCATGTGTCAGCTGCAGTGTTCCTCTCATGGGTCAGCTGCAGTGTTCATCTCATGTGTCAGCTGCAGTGTTCCTCTCATGGGTCAGCTGCAGTGTTCCTCTCATGTGTCAGCTGCAGTGTTCCTCTCATGTGTCAGCTGCAGTGTTCCTCTCATGGGCCAGCTGTCGTTCTCCTCTCATGTGTAAGCTGCCGTGTTCCTCTCATGTGTCAGCTGCAGTGTTCCTCTCATGTGTCAGCTGCAGTGTTCCTCTCATGTGTCAGCTGCAGTGTTTCTCTCATGGGTCAGCTGCAGTGTTCCTCTCATGTGTCAGCTGCAGCGTCCCTTTCATGTGTCAGCTGCAGTGTTCCTCTCATGTGTCAGCTGCAGTGTCCCTTTCATGTGTCAGCTGCAGTGTTCCTCTCATGTGTCAGCTGCAGTGTTCATCTCATGTGTCAGCTGCAGTGTTCCTCTCATGGGTCAGCTGCAGTGTTCATCTCATGTGTGAGCTGCAGTGTTTCTCTCATGGGCCAGCTGTCGTTCTCCTCTCATGTGTCATCTGCTGTGTTCCTCTCATGGGTCAGCTGCAGTGTTCCTCTCATGTGTCAGCTGCAGTGTTCCTCTCATGTGTCAGCTGCAGTGTTCCTCTCATGGGCCAGCTGTCGTTCTCCTCTCATGTGTAAGCTGCCGTGTTCCTCTCATGTGTCAGCTGCAGTGTTCCTCTCATGTGTCAGCTGCAGTGTTCCTCTCATGTGTCAGCTGCAGTGTTTCTCTCATGGGTCAGCTGCAGTGTTCCTCTCATGTGTCAGCTGCAGCGTCCCTTTCATGTGTCAGCTGCAGTGTTCCCCTCATGTGTCAGCTGCAGTGTTCCTCTCATGTGTCAGCTGCAGTGTTCATCTCATGTGTCAGCTGCAGTGTTCCTCTCATGGGTCAGCTGCAGTGTTCATCTCATGTGTCAGCTGCAGTGTTCCTCTCATGGGTCAGCTGCAGTGTTCCTCTCATGTGTCAGCTGCAGTGTTCATCTCATGTGTCAGCTGCAGTGTTCCTCTCATGGGTCAGCTGCAGTGTTCATCTCATGGGCCAGCTGTCGTTCTCCTCTCATGTGTCATCTGCTGTGTTCCTCTCATGGGTCAGCTGCAGTGTTCAGTGTTCCTCTCATGGGTCAGCTGCAGTGTTCCTCTCATGTGTCAGCTGCAGTGTTCATCTCATGTGTCAGCTGCAGTGTTCCTCTCATGGGTCAGCTGCAGTGTTCCTCTCATGTGTCAGCTGCAGTGTTCATCTCATGGGTCAGCTGCAGTGTTCATCTCATGGGTAAGCTGCCGTTCTCCTCTCATGTGTCAGCTGCAGTGTTCCTCTCATGTGTCAGCTGCAGTGTTCCTCTCATGGGTCAGCTGCAGTGTTCCTCTCATGGGTCAGCTGCAGTGTTCATCTCATGTGTCAGCTGCAGTGTTCCTCTCATGGGTCAGCTGCAGTGTTCCTCTCATGGGTCAGCTGCAGTGTTCCTCTCATGTGTCAGCTGCAGTGTTCCTCTCATGGGTCAGCTGCAGTGTTCCTCTCATGTGTCAGCTGCAGTGTTCCTCTCATGTGTCAGCTGCAGTGTTCCTCTCATGGGCCAGCTGTCGTTCTCCTCTCATGTGTAAGCTGCCGTGTTCCTCTCATGTGTCAGCTGCAGTGTTCCTCTCATGTGTCAGCTGCAGTGTTCCTCTCATGTGTCAGCTGCAGTGTTCCTCTCATGTGTCAGCTGCAGTGTCCCTTTCATGTGTCAGCTGCAGTGTTCCTCTCATGGGCCAGCTGTCGTTCTCCTCTCATGTGTAAGCTGCCGTGTTCCTCTCATGTGTCAGCTGCAGTGTTCATCTCATGTGTCAGCTGCAGTGTTCCTCTCATGGGTCAGCTGCAGTGTTCATCTCATGTGTGAGCTGCAGTGTTTCTCTCATGGGCCAGCTGCAGTGTTCCTCTCATGTGTCAGCTGCAGTGTTCCTCTCATGGGCCAGCTGTCGTTCTCCTCTCATGTGTAAGCTGCCGTGTTCCTCTCATGTGTCAGCTGCAGTGTTCCTCTCATGTGTCAGCTGCAGTGTTCCTCTCATGTGTCAGCTGCAGTGTTCCTCTCATGTGTCAGCTGCAGTGTTCCTCTCATGTGTCAGCTGCAGTGTTCATCTCATGTGTCAGCTGCAGTGTTCCTCTCATGGGTCAGCTGCAGTGTTCATCTCATGTGTGAGCTGCAGTGTTTCTCTCATGGGCCAGCTGCAGTGTTCCTCTCATGTGTCAGCTGCAGTGTTCCTCTCATGGGCCAGCTGTCGTTCTCCTCTCATGTGTAAGCTGCCGTGTTCCTCTCATGTGTCAGCTGCAGTGTTCCTCTCATGTGTCAGCTGCAGTGTTCCTCTCATGTGTCAGCTGCCGTTCTCCTCTCATGTGTCAGCTGCAGTGTTCCTCTCATGTGTCAGCTGCAGTGTTTCTCTCATGGGTCAGCTGCAGTGTTCCTCTCATGTGTCAGCTGCAGCGTCCCTTTCATGTGTCAGCTGCAGTGTTCCCCTCATGTGTCAGCTGCAGTGTTCCTCTCATGTGACAGCTGCAGTGTTCCTCTCATGTGTCTGCTGCAGTGTTCCTCTCATGTGTCAGCTGCAGTGTTCCTCTCATGTGACAGCTGCCGTGTTCCTCTCATGTGTCAGCTGCAGTGTTCATCTCATGTGTCAGCTGCAGTGTTCCTCTCATGGGTCAGCTGCAGTGTTCATCTCATGTGTCAGCTGCAGTGTTCCTCTCATGGGTCAGCTGCAGTGTTCCTCTCATGTGTCAGCTGCAGTGTTCATCTCATGTGTCAGCTGCAGTGTTCCTCTCATGGGTCAGCTGCAGTGTTCATCTCATGGGCCAGCTGTCGTTCTCCTCTCATGTGTCATCTGCTGTGTTCCTCTCATGGGTCAGCTGCAGTGTTCAGTGTTCCTCTCATGGGTCAGCTGCAGTGTTCCTCTCATGTGTCAGCTGCAGTGTTCATCTCATGTGTCAGCTGCAGTGTTCCTCTCATGGGTCAGCTGCAGTGTTCCTCTCATGTGTCAGCTGCAGTGTTCCTCTCATGTGTCATCTGCCGTGTTCCTCTCATGTGTCAGCTGCAGTGTTACTCTCATGGTTCAGCTGCAGTGTTCAGTGTTCCTCTCATGGGTCAGCTGCCGTTCTCCTCTCATGTGTCAGCTGCAGTATTCCTCTCATGGGTCAGCTGCAGTGTTCCTCTCATGGGTCAGCTGCAGTGTTCCTCTCATGTGTAAGCTGCCGTGTTCCTCTCATGGGTCAGCTGCAGTGTTCCTCTCATGTGTCAGCTGCAGTGTTCATCTCATGTGTCAGCTGCAGTGTTCATCTCATGTGTCAGCTGCAGTGTTCCTCTCATGGGTCAGCTGCAGTGTTCATCTCATGTGTGAGCTGCAGTGTTTCTCTCATGGGCCAGCTGCAGTGTTCCTCTCATGTGTCAGCTGCAGTGTTCCTCTCATGGGCCAGCTGTCGTTCTCCTCTCATGGGTCAGCTGCAGCGTTCCTCTCATGTGTCAGCTGCAGTGTTCCTCTCATGGGTCAGCTGCAGTGTTCCTCTCATGGGTCAGCTGCAGTGTTCCTTTCATGTGTCATCTGCAGTGTTCCTCTCATGGGTCAGCTGCAGTGTTCCTCTCATGTGTCAGCTGCAGTGTTCCTCTCATGGGCCAGCTGCCGTTCTCCTCTCATGTGTCAGCTGCTGTTCTCCTCTCATGTGTAAGCTGCCGTTCTCCTCTCATGTGTAAGCTGCCGTGTTCCTCTCATGTGTAAGCTGCCGTGTTCCTCTCATGGGTCAGCTGCCGTTCTCCTCTCATGGGTCAGCTGCAGTGTTCCTCTCATGTGTCAGCTGCAGTTTTCCTCTCATGGGTCAGCTGCCGTTCTCCTCTCATGTGTAAGCTGCTGTGTTCCTCTCATGGGTCAGCTGTCGTTCTCCTCTCATGGGTCAGCTGCTGTTCTCCTCTCATGGGTCAGCTGCCGTTCTCCTCTAATGGGTCAGCTGCCGTTCTCCTCTCATGGGTCAGCTGCCGTTCTCCTCTCATGGGTCAGCTGCCAGGCATCTCTGGATGAATAATCCATGGGCAGCCAAAGTATGAATCATGCTGGGCCCACAGAGCACATACAGCATGTACTATACAGGTAAAGCAGGATGTATTGCAGCATTGCAATTCTGTAAAATTTGGGCTTTTGTGCGCCAAAACTGTCATGTTGTCAGCGGGCCCAAAACTTTGCACCAATTTGCCCATTTTACTAGTTTAAAACGTAATGTCACTCATGCCAATCTGCAGGACAACAGAATATCGTCCATTGGGAACCCATTTCTTAAACGCACCCAAAAACATTTAATTACCCCACACGGAATAGTCGCCCTAATATAGTTGATGAGGCACTGGTATCACGCCCAGCGGTTATCCGAGTGCGCACTCACCTCCCGCCGCAGTATGCAGTGCACCATGACTATAACAAAGCCCTCCAAGGAGTCGAAGACCGCGAACAGGATCTGGAAGAGGGCTGAGCGCCGGTCTGTGATGGCAAGAACTGCGGACATCCAAGTCAGCGCCAACAGCGGCAACACCACACACGAGCTCCACAGCGAGGCCCTAAAAAGGGAACAGAACATCACAGGTAAGGTTCAGCAAACTCCACCCCCCCACCCCGAAATGCCAGTTACCCCAGTGATCCACAAATAGTGACCGCAACAACAAAAAATTCCAAGGTCAAAGGAAGGGTATCACATGCCAGCTGCCACTGATCCACAGTGCCCAGCCGATGCCGACTCTTAGTTCGGCATCGTCTGAGGCTATAACAGAGCCCAGGCCCTGGATCTCTGCAGCTATTTCTGATTAGATGTACAGAGAACAGACCTCTCTTGGTTGCCGGGTATTCCATTGGCTGATACGGGACACTCTGCTTTCAGGCGTGCCCTGGATAGAACTGGTTCCCATGACCCTTTATGGGAACATGCAATTAATACTAAAGTAAAAGAAAATATAAATAATCCCAGTCTAATTCCGCATAGTTAAAGCAGACACCGGGTTCCTACCATTTGTATTATGCACGTGCATTTGAGATATGAGTTCCGCTGGATGGAACGCCATAGTAGTGGCGTTTTGTAAGAGGCGGGAGGCTGCGGCAACTTGCGTTCCCTCCAGTAAAGCACAATGCATGGAAAGAGACATCATTTTCCACAAATTAGCAAATGGATTAATTATATGGTTATCCGATGATAGGCAGACGATATCTCAGTCCATGATCAATTGGCCGACACCCAAAGGTTGACACGAACAAGGTTGAAATTGACAAAAGGTGGACAATGCACAATGGCAACACTGTCGAAATGTCGACATAAGCAAAAAATCGACATGACAATAGTCAAAGCATGAAAAGGCCTACATGAGTTTTACGAATTTTTTATATTGTTTTATTTTGCCCATCCACGTGGACTCATGACCCAAAGCATAGTGTGCTTGAAAAAACTCATGTCGACATTTTCACGTGTTGTCCTTTTCCATGATGGGTTCTTGGCTGTAGTTACCTTTTGTCAATGTTGACCTTTTACAACCAATCCCATGAATCCAGTTGTGCTTTCTAGGATGGAGATGGGGGAACTCTTACTGTATAGATCCCCTCATCTAGAACCTATATCACAATTAACTATTATGATCTGTCTCAAGGTAAAACTCAATTTTGGGGCAGCTCTTCCTGTCACAAACATTCCCCCCCACATGATCAGTATTACCAGCTGTGGATGCCCCTCCAATGACCATATCAAGTGGATCCATCACCTACAAAGAGTGGAAGCTGACATTGTACGGGCTGTACCAGTTTCAAATCCGTCAGTTTGCTAGGATTTAGTGACATCATCGATCTCACCATCTCCTAGTGCATTGATTGGCTGAGGGCCTCAGTGATGTCACTATTCCACGAAATTTGACTGAGCCCCCCAAAATGTCATCCTCCAACATGTGCAGAAGATGGATCCGCTTTAATAAATAGACGATGCGGTCAGACTCCAGCCAAGGACTCAAACAGTATGACAAAAGCACGGCTTGGGCTCAATATACAAATCTGTATCGGAGCAAAGCTGGCGGAACGCGTCTGTGTATGTTATCCAACAGTGTTTAATGGACGGTTGATGAATGGATTGGTCATGTTATAATTTTGATTAAAAAAAAAAATGCACTGTGCAACCGGTCAGTGGGGATAAATATATATTAATGGAAATAAAGGTAATTAGGGTTAAATTAATCAGGGAGCACAGCTGACACGGCTCCACAGGCGGTTCCATCCAGCGGTGCTTCAATAATATACAGGTACATTTAATTCTTTGCAATTGGTTTAAAAAATAAAATAAAAGAAAAAATAAACACTGTGTTGCAATAACCCAAAGACACAGAAAATCTTATGGTTTTATGGAATATTTTTTTTTCTTTCACCAGTAAAAAATTTTTTATTTCCCTATAAAACTACTGCATAAGCATTCATATATAATCAAACGTTAGCGAAAAGGTCATTTTGCCCGAGGCGTCGTGTTCCAAGGCTCTCAATGTTTTACAATCTTGATGATGACGGACTTACAGTAATCTAAAAATTTCAGCGGGATTAAAGAGAAGATTTCGCCCGACGGCAGACATTCCCGGGAAGTAATCTGCCAGAGTCACCGTTTCTGTCACAAATGAGGTTAATAAAAATGACACACACGTACATGCAAGAGCCAAAATAGCAAAATAAATAGGAAGGAAAAGCTGATGGATGGGGAAAGTTGTTAATAACTTTGGCGTTGCGCTTGAATTGCTACATAACGCCTGGCGGGATGCTTTAAGAGCTAATCCCTTTGATTGCGAATGATAACCGCTGCTGCAGCTTGGCCGTCTCTTCTCAGGCAACGAGCTGATCATTAGGCAATAAGTGTCATAACTGGGTCTTCGAGATTCCGCGCACACATCAAAATATCTGTTGGAGAATAAATATCCGAAATCACCCCATTTTTAAAGGGGTTTCCTTCTTTTTTTTTCCCCCAACATGTCTACTGCCAGTTCTACATCCAAGTTGTCAGAGTATTCCGGTGTATAGGGTATGGCAGTGGTTCCCAAACTGTGCACCTCATTCTGATTGACTCGCAATGTTGCGAATTTTGCAGCCTTGCAAGTCCATCAGACGCCCCCCCCCCCCCTAACTAATGGGGTTGGCCGGCACCCCCCACCCTTCTCCACCCCCGCCTGCTGTGTAGGGTGCGTGCGTCCGGTGAAACGGAAGTTTGCCATGGGTGCACGCATCCCGCTTCTGCATATGTGCAGAAACGAGCAGACGCTCAACATTGGTCCTCCGTGCGAACACACCGAGAACTAAATGGATCTGAATAAGGTCCTGTGTGTCTAAGCACCCAGGGGTGCCTTGAGGCACTTGTAAGAGGGTGACCTGAGCTGGTAGTCATGGACCAATTAAAATCATTTATGGTGATCGGAACAGCGAAAACCATTCCTTGCGGTTTCCATTGATAAAGATGTGGACAAACAGTATCAGTATAACTGGAACTAAGGACATTGAGCCTGATTCAGGTGCGATCTGTTGGGGCCGAATTTGACCTTCACTATGACTTGTATGTGGGGGAAAGGGCGCACCACCTCTGTGGTGTCTTAGGTCTGCAGGCACCCTGTGAGGATAGCGGGCTGATGTCAGCTGCCTGCCCCCTGCACTATCACCCAATTTCCATGGGAACACCCAACGTTTTAATGGGAATGCCCAGTGGCGTAACTACAATTGGGGCGCCCCCCACCTGCCACTGAAATGTGTGCGCCCCTCCTACTCCCCCTCTCCCACTCACCCGCACTTACACCCTCACCGCTGCATCTTCTGCCGCGACGATCCGTTGCAGTCCCGGGCCGGCTTCCAGGACCTGCTGCTATCTTCTCCTCCTCTCTCTGAATGTCACATCCAAAATGGCCGCCGCCTTACAGCAGACCATTATTTAGGATGGAGGAGGAGGTCGCTGCCTCATCTAGCATCCTTAATAACTGTCTGCTGTGAAGGGGGCGGCCATTTTACAATTGAGCAGACAGGCACTGGGGGCATCAGAGATTCGGCGGTGGCGACAGCTTCTGCAGACCCCGCGGCACCTACACTTCCCTCCAAGTGACCACGGGGGCTGCGGAGCTATTACTATGCCACTGACTGGGCGTTACAATGGGCACGACCTTTCGCCACACCCCCGCCTGCAGTGCTATGTGCAAACAGCTGCCGAATAATTAATTCACCGTGGCCGCACGCACCAAGCAGCTGCACATGCGCATAACCGTATATGCGCATGTGCAGTCACACACCAACGCTCCCTGCGCGAACACACAGGGGACCGAATGCACCAGAATAAGGTCCATAATGTATAGAGCATGGATCACTATGACATGTAATATACAGCAGGGGGCGCACTATCACATATAATGTACAGTAGGGGGCGCACTGTCACGTATAATGTACAGTAGGGGGCGCACTGTCACGTATAATGTACAGCAGGGGGCGCACTGTCACGTATAATGTACAGTAGGGGGCGCACTGTCACGTATAATGTACAGTAGGGGGCGCACTGTCACGTATAATGTACAGTAGGGGGCGCACTGTCACGTATAATGTACAGCAGGGGGCGCACTGTCACGTATAATGTACAGTAGGGGGCGCACTGTCACATATAATGTATACTGTAGTACATGGATCACTATGACTTGTAATATGCAGCAGGGGGCGCACTATCACATATAATGTACAGTAGGGGCGCACTGTCACGTATAATGCACAGTAGGGGGCGCACTGTCACATATAATGTATACTGTAGTACAGTGGTGGCCTACCCGTGGCTCTTGAGCCTCATGCGGCTCTTCCCCTTGTAAAGTGTGGCTCCTGCTCCCACTGCTGCCCACCGTCCGTCCCAGTCCCCCCTGCTGCCGGTTCCCTGAATCCCTCCTCCTTCTGAGGGGAGGAGAGCGCGCATCGCGCATCTCTCCTACCCCTTACTGTGCATCCTTGTGACTGGGCCATCCGCCAATCAAAACTCGTGGGCCAGCAGCCAATCAGGAGCCGGCCAGCAAGCTTTGATTGGTGGACGGCCCAGTCACAGGGAAGTGAGGGGGAAGGAGACGCGCGGTGTGCTGTGCTCTCCTCCCATCAGTGACATGACAGGAGGACTGCAGGGGGACGCCAGACTGTCCTCTCCCCGCCCGGCAGCAGCAGCAACAACGGTGAGTGCTGCTGCTGGGAAATTTGCACTGTGGGGGCATAGCAGATTGTGGCACTGTGGTGGCATAGCAGTTGGTGGCACTGTGGGGGCATAGCAGTTTGTGGCACTGTGGGGGCATAGCAGTTGGCGGCACTGTGGGGGCATAGCAGTTAGTGGCACTGTGGGGGCATAGCAGATTGTGGCCCCGTAGGGGCATACCCGGCACCGTGTGGTGCATACCTGGCACCGTGGGGGGCATATGTGTATCTGGCACTATTGGGGGCATATGTATATATGGCACTGCACTATTGGAGGTATATTTGTATCACACCCACCCAAGGGGTCAAAATAGACTACGTCCCTTTTTTTGGCGCATGCGCCTTCGGCGCGCGCATGATGTCGGCTCTTTAGCTTGACTACCGTTATTTTTCAGCATTTTTACCTCTGACCGGTTGGCCACCCCTGCTGTAGTACATGGATCACTATGACTTGTAATATGCAGCAGGGGGCGCACTGTCACATATAATGTACAGTAGGGGCGCACTGTCACATATAATGTACAGTAGGGGGTGCACTGTCACATATAGGGGGAAATTTACTAATATGGAAAACCTAAAAATTCGTATTCGTATTTTACCTACGACCGATTACGAATGTGTACGAATGTTATTGTTGTAGAAAAAGTCGTGTTCCGGGCTTTAATTTACTATGTAGTCGTAATTGAAAAATTCGTATTTTTCGATGTCGTAGCCATTCGTATTTTTGTTTTACAAATGTTTCGTATTTTTGTAGAATCGTAAATTGAAATACAAATGTCCTAGGGAAGTTTGTTTAAAAACCAGGATATTTTACGAATTTTCGTGAAATGAAATACAAAAAATTGTATTTAATTCCACATGCATCACTATGAAAATGAAACCAGAATCGTGATTGGTGTATTTGTTTTACACTTGGGAGGTCTCTCACAGCCATATATAAGTCGTGGAGGCGCCAAAACTTCAGTTTAATGTATAGCACACACTGTTTGCATTACAACACAATAGCACAGGTTAGGTCTGCAGAAACACTGCAAACCACAATACTCATCACTCTTTACAAGCGTTTGCCACCATTTCTGCCCTTGTAATTCCCAACCTTACTTTTCCAGATATTTGTTCCCAACACTTACATCAGACATAACATCTGTAAGTGTGTACAGAACTATATATATATATATATATATATATGCAGACAATAACATAATATCTGCTCATAACCTTCAATACGAATTAATGATTCTCCTCACCTAATTTGACACACCCTTGTTTGCACAGCTCATCAGTGCAGCAGCTGACATCATTTCTTCATTACTCTGAAAGTCCAGAAGGTTACTGCTTTTCATCCTGGTTTTAGCCATTTGCAATATTACAGTGTTGTAAACATTATACCCACTAACTGCAGTTTTTATTGATCATGTGACCTGCTAATTGAATGTGTATTAATGCTGTGCGTCACTGATCTTGTTTAGGAAATCACAGGTTCAATCACATACATGTATGTTTTACTGTGTGAGTGCTTCAGGTGGGCTTTATCTGCTCAAGGGTTATTAGTGGACATACATTTATTCTGCTCTCAGCACACCAAAATTTCACAATCCACATTTTCAAACTCTTGTGCAGTGCAGGTGGGGCAGATGTAACATGGATATAAACAGTTTTATATATTTCTATGATTTTTAATTCCTGTGCAGCCTAAATAATGTACTTATTTGTAAAAACACAGCACTTTACATTTCTGCTTCCACACACCCAAGCCCAGGGCTGGCGCCACCACTAGGCAATGGTTGGAAGCAGGGCAGGAGGGAGGGCTCACTGCGCTGTGCGCAGTTCAGTCCCGATGCATGTTAACAACATTTTCCTCCACGCGTACAGCCGTTCAGCGTCTGAGGGTGAGCCAAGTGCTCAGCGCTGCCCGGCTGAGTGGCTGTACGCGGTGCGGGTGGAGGAAAATGTCAATTAACATGCATGAGGACTGAGCTCTCCCTCCCGCCCGCCCGCCCACTCGCTGGACCGTCACCCGAGGTCCTCCTTAAGGGTGAGTGGTGTCCCCCCCCCCCAGGAGCAGCATGGCGGCCGTATTCCTCCCCCACCCCCCCCCCCGTAGAGCGCCTTGCACCGGCACTGCCCAAGCCAATTGTATCTGACTCTGCACATGTTACATCTGGCCCACCTGCACTGCACATGCTCTGACCCACGTTGTTGAAAACATTGAACTACCATCATAACAGAATAATAGGCATAGTGCAACGCTAACACAAAGTCAATTTGTACACTACAAATGTTACATGAACTCAGGCCACAGCACAGCATGTTTTCCTGCATGAGTGTGTGTTCTTCTCACACATGTGTATGGGGCTTGTTCTCCTGGGCTGGCTGGTACCAGGATGTCAGTTGCTGGCCATGTCTTTGATCAACTTAGCTGATGTATGAGTCACCATAACTGCTGGTTACAGCTGACTTTACAACAGTAACAGGTGTATTTGATCAGCTGTGTGTAGTGGTGCCTCGCTGACATCTGTCTTAGGGACAGATGTACTAAGCTTGAAAAGTGATAAAATGGAGAGTGATAAACAACCAGCCAATCAGCTCTTGTCTGACAATTTTCAAACACAGCCTGTGACATGGAAGGTAGGAGCTGATTGGCAGGTTGTTTATCACTCTCCATTCTATCACTTTTGAAGCTTAGTGCATCTGGTCCTTAGAGAGATAGAGAGAGAGATATGGGGCAGATTTATTAAGCTTGGAGAAGAGATAAACTGGAGATAAAGCGGAGAAAAGGTAAAAGGAGATAAAGCACCAGCCAATCAGCTGTGTTTGAAAAAAGACAGTTGGGAGCTGATTGGCTGGTGCTTTATCTCCTTTTACCTTTTCTCCGCTTTATCTCCAGTTTATCTCTTCTCCAAGTTTAATAAATCTGCTCCTATAGAGGGAGACAGAGACAGATTATAATGTATTCATAATCACACAAAAAGCCAGAGAGATAAACACACATGTGTAATCAATTCCCTATGTATCGCATACAGCAGTTTATACAGTATTAGAGACTTACCCAGTAGCCAGCCCTCTGCCATTGATCCGGCTTCAAACTCATCAAAGAGGACTGACTGGCCGAGGATATAGGAGTCATGACATGAGCCAGGGTAGCCTGCAAACACACTCATGATCTTAAGATTGGCATCACAGACCACCTGCACGTTGGTACTTGTGCTTCCATGTCGGTTATAATAGGAACGGGCAGTATCCCGAGGTGGTCTCAGCGGAATGTGTGTGCAGTCAATAGCACCAAGCACATTTGGCATGCATGCAATGCGATGGAATGCTACCCTAACATCATGCCACTCTGTCTCCTGGCTTGGGAAGCAGATTGAGGCATCTATATGTGGCTGAAGGGCTTCAAGCACCTGGGTCAGGTACCTGGACAGTGTGGGCTGAGATATGCCAATGCCTTGGCCAGTGACATGTTGAAAACTGCCAGATGCCAGAAAGTACAACACAGCCAGCAGTTTGTGCAGGCCTGAGACAGCGCATGAGTCGTCTTCTTCCGTGGCACTGCCAAGACATCAGGTCTCTCAAAGCCCACACTGAAGCACCCTGATATAGCATATAGTCTGCCATGCTAGAAGTCAGGAAGTGTTTGTAGGTAGTTATTTGGCTTTTATAAGGCACACATTTGGGATTACAATGGTCTGTGATGTATTGTTAAAATGATAACACATGTGTCCCATTGAAGCAGGCGAAAGACACTTCAAAATACACCTTGCAAAGGAAGGTGTATTTTTTTTCACGAGTTTGTTTACGAAACGTAGGTGTTTACGAATCCGATTTTACGAATTCACGAATACGAATTTTTAGTAAATGGTGAAAATACGCCTAGCCAATGCAAAAATCAGGCGTATTCTATCGATGGTGTAGACTTTTCGTAAACATGCGTAATCGTATTTAAAAATACGAATACGATCTCAATATGACATGTTTACGACAATACAAATTTCACGAATCTACGAATTTTGCACTTGATAAATGAACATTTCACGAATACGTCAGAAATTCACGATTATTTCCCTACGAATACGACTTTTTTCTACTTTAAAATACGAATCCATATTAGTAAATTTCCCCCATAATGTATACTGTAGTACATGGATCACTATGACTTGTAATATGCACAGTAGGGGGCACACTATCACACAGAATGTACAGTAGGGGGCACACTATCACACAGAATGTACAGTAGGGGGCACACTATCACATAGAATGTACAGTAGTGGGCGCACTATCACACAGAATGTACAGTAGGGGGCACACTATCACATAGAATGCACAGTAGGGGGAGCACTATCACATAGAATGCACAGTAGGGGGAGCACTATCACATAGAATGCACAGTAGGGGGAGCACTATCACATAGAATGCACAGCAGGGGGCGCACTATCACATAGAATGCACAGTAGGGGGTGCACTATCACATATAATGTACAGTAGGGGGCGCACTATCACACAGAATGTAAAGTAGGGGGCACACTATCACATAGAATGTACAGTAGGGGGCACACTATCACACAGAATGTACAGTAGGGGGCACACTATCACATAGAATGCACAGTAGGAGGAGCACTATCACATAGAATGCACAGTAGGGGGAGCACTATCACATAGAATGCACAGTAGGGGGCGCACTGTCACATATAATGAATACTGTAGTACATGGATCACTATGACTTGTAATATGCAGCAGGGGGCGCACTATCACATAGAATGTACAGTAGGGGGCGCACTATCACATAGAATGTACAGTAGGGGGCACACTATCACATAGAATGTACAGTAGGGGCAGACTATCACACAGAATGCACAGTAGTGGGCGCACTATCACACAGAATGTACAGTAGGGGGCACACTATCACATAGAATGTACAGTAGGAGGAGCACTATCACATAGAATGCACAGTAGGGGGAGCACTATCACATAGAATGCACAGTAGGGGGCGCACTATCACATATAATGTATACTGTAGTACATGGATCACTATGACTTGTAATATGCAGCAGGGGGCGCACTATCACATAGAATGTACAGTAGGGGGAGCACTATCACACAGAATGCACAGTAGGGGGAGCACTATCACACAGAATGCACAGTAGTGGGCGCACTATCACACAGAATGTATAGTAGGGGGCACACTATCACATAGAATGCACAGTAGGGGGAGCACTATCACATAGAATGCACAGGAGGGGGAGCACTATCACATAGAATGCACAGTAGGGGGCACACTATCACATAGAATGTACAGTAGGGGGCACACTATCACACAGAATGTACAGTAGGGGGCACACTATCACATAGAATGCACAGTAGGGGGAGCACTATCACATAGAATGCACAGCAGGGGGCACACTATCGCATAGAATGTACAGTAGGGGGCGCACTATCTCAAATAATGTATACTGTAGTACATGGATCACTATGACTTGTAATATACAGCGGGGGACGCACTATCACATAGAATGTACAGTACTGGGCGCACTATCACATATAATGTACAGTAGGGGGTGCACTATCACATAGAATGCACAGTAGGGGGCGCACTATCACATATAATGTACAGTAGGGGGCGCACTATCACATAGAATGCACAGTAGGGGGCGCACTATCACATAGAATGTACAGTAGGGGGCGCACTATCACATAGAATGTACAGTAGGGGGAGCACTATCTCATATAATGTACATTAGGGGGCACACTATCACACAGAATGCACAGTAGGGGGCGCACTATCACATAGAATGTACAGTAGGTGCGCACTATCACATAGAATGCACAGTAGGGGGTGCACTATCACATAGAATGCACAGTAGGGGGCGCACTATCACATAGAATGCACAGTAGGGGGCGCACTATCACATAGAATGTACAGTAGGGGGCGCACTATCACATAGAATGTACAGTAGGGGGAGCACTATCTCATATAATGTACATTAGGGGGCACACTATCACACAGAATGCACAGTAGGGGGCGCACTATCACATAGAATGTACAGTAGGTGCGCACTATCACATAGAATGCACAGTAGGAGGAGCACTATCACATAGAATGCACAGTAGGGGGCACACTATCACATAGAATGCACAGTAGGGGGCGCACTATCACACAGAATGTACAGTAGGGGGCACACTATCACATAGAATGCACAGTAGGGGAGCACTATCACATAGAATGCACAGCAGGGGGCGCACTATCACATAGAATGTACAGTATGGGGAGCACTATCTCATATAATGTATACTGTAGTACATGGATCACTATGACTTGTAATATACAGCGCGGGGCGCACTATCACATAGAATGCACAGTAGGGGGCGCACTATCACATAGAATGTACAGTAGGAGGAGCACTATCACATAGAATGTACAGCAGGGGCGCACTGTCGCATAGAATGTACAGTAGGGGGCGCACTATTACATATAATGTATACTGTAGTACATGGATCACTATGACTTGTAATATACAGCGGGGGGCGCACTATCACATAGAATGTACAGTACTGGGCGCACTATCACATATAATGTACAGTAGGGGAGCACTATCACATAGAATGCACAGTAGGGGGCGCACTATCACATAGAATGTACAGTAGGGGGCACACTATCACACAGAATGTACAGTAGGGGGCACACTATCACATAGAATGCACAGTAGGGGGAGCACTATCACATAGAATGCACAGTAGGGGGCGCACTATCACATAGAATGTACAGTAGGAGGAGCACTATCACATAGAATGTACAGCAGGGGCGCACTGTCGCATAGAATGTACAGTAGGGGGCGCACTATTACATATAATGTATACTGTAGTACATGAATTACTATGACTTGTAATATGCAGCAGGGGGCACACTAACACATAGAATGCACAGTAGGGGGGAGCACTATCACATAGAATGCACAGTAGGGGGCACACTATCACATAGAATGTACAGTAGGGGGCACATTATCACACAGAATGTACAGTAGGGGGCACACTATCACATTGAATGCACAGTAGGGGGAGCACTATCACATAGAATGCACAGTAGGGGGAGCACTATCACATAGAATGTACAGTAGGGGGAGCACTATCACATAGAATGTACAATAGGGGCGCACTATCACATATAATGTATACTGTAGTACATGGATCACTATGACTTGTAATATACAGCGAGGGGCGCACTATCACATAGAATGTACAGTACCGGGCGCACTATCACATATAATGTACAGTAGGGGGTGCACTATCACATAGAATGCACAGTAGGGGCGCACTATCACATAGAATGTACAGTAGGGGGCGCACTATCACATATAATGTACAGTAGGGGGCGCACTATCACATAGAATGTACAGTAGGGGGCACACTATCACATAGAATGTACAGTAGGGGGCACACTATCACACAGAATGTACAGTAGGGGGCACACTATCACATAGAATGCACAGTAGGGGGCGCACTATCACATAGAATGTACAGTAGGGGGCGCACTATCACATAGAATGTACAGAAGGGGGAGCACTATCACATAGAATGTACAATAGGGGCACACTATCACATAGAATGTACAGTACCGGGCGCACTATCACATATAATGTACAGTAGGGGGTGCACTATCACATAGAATGCACAGTAGGGGCGCACTATCACATATAATGTACAGTAGGGGGCGCACTATCACATATAATGTACAGTAGGGGGCGCACTATCACATAGAATGCACAGTAGGGGAGCACTATCACATAGAATGCACAGTAGGGGGCACACTATCACATAGAATGTACAGTAGGAGGAGCACTATCACATAGAATGCACAGTAGGGGGAGCACTATCACATAGAATGCATAGTAGGGGGCGCACTATCACATATAATGTATACTGTAGTACATGGATCACTATGACTTGTAATATGCAGCAGGGGGCACACTATCACATAAAATGTACAGTAGGGGGCGCACTATCACATAGAATGTACAGTAGGGGGCACACTATCACACAGATTGTACAGTAGGGGGCACACTATCACATAGAATGCACAGTAGGGGGAGCACTATCACATAGAATGCACAGTAGGGGGAGCACTATCACATATAATGTATACTGTAGTACATGAATCACTATGACTTGTAATATACAGCGGGGGGCGCACTATCACATAGAATGTACAGTACTGGGCGCACTATCACATATAATGTACAGTAGGTGGAGCACTATCACATAGAATGCACAGTAGGGGGCGCACTATCACATAGAATGTACAGTAGGGGGCACACTATCACATAGAATGCACAGTAGGGGGAGCACTATCACATAGAATGCACAGTAGGGGGAGCACTATCACATAGAATGCACAGTAGGGGGAGCACTGTCACATAGAATGTACAGTAGGGGGAGCACTATCACATAGAATGTACAATAGGGGCACACTATCACATAGAATGTACAGTAGGGGGAGCACTATCACATAGAATGCACAGTAGGGGGAGCACTGTCACATAGAATGTACAGTAGGGGGAGCACTATCACATAGAATGCACAGTAGGGGGAGCACTGTCACATAGAATGTACAGTAGGGGGAGCACTATCACATAGAATGTACAATAGGGGCGCACTATCACATAGAATGCACAGTAGGGGCGCACTATCACATAGAATGCACAGTAGGGGGAGCACTATTACATAGAATGTATACTGTAGTACAGTGGTTCCCAAACTTTTTTCTCTCCCGTACCCCTTGATTAGGTTTTTCATTGATAAGTACCCCCTCCTTTCATTTTGAAACATGGACAGTACTTAGCGGTATGCATGTCCTTATATTAAGGAGGAGCGGAGGAGTAGTATACAGCCAGGAATCATGCCCTTCTGTGTCTAGTCACTGGTTGTGTACTATCTCCAGGATTCCCGCTAACACCGGTAGGATTAATGTCGCTGCTTCCTCCACTTTTGTCAGTGCTGGGCAGATGACTGCTGATGTCTGAGGGCAGCGCGGGAAGCTCCCAGTGTACTGCTGGTCAGGCATATGACACAACATGGTTTGTCTCCATTGCAATGGGTCTTCTTCAGCCATCAAATGACCTTTTCATTGTCCGCCATTACCAATATTATTTTCAAGTACCCCGAACTGGTCTGCAGAGTACCCCCAGGGGTACTAGTACCCCAGGTTGGGAACCACTGCTGTAGTACATGGATCACTATGACTTGTAATGTACAGCGGGGGGCACACTATCACACAGAATGCACTGTACTATATTATATAATGTATAGTACGTGGATCATTATGGCTTGTAATATACAGCAGGGGGCGCACTATCACATATAATGTATAGTACATGGATCACCTGCAGCCTAACCCTCCCCACTAGTGCCTATGCTTACCTCCCCACAGCCTAACCCTAACCACCCCCTCCCCTCCAACCTAACCCCTGCACCCTGCACCCTAACCCTCCCCACTAGTGCCTATCCCTACCTCCCCACAGCCTAACCCTAAGCCCCACCCTGCAGCCTAACCCTAACACCCCTCCTACAACCTATCCCCTGCACCCTGCAGTCTAACCCTCCCCACTAGTGCCTACCCCTACCTCCCCACAGCCTAACCCTAACCACCCCCTCCCCTCCAACCTGCACCCTGCAGTCTAACCCTCCCCACTAGTGCCTACCCATACCTCCCCACAGCCTAACCCTAACCACCCCCTCCCCTCCAACCTGCAGTCTAACCCTCCCCACTAGTGCCTATCCCTACCTCCCCACAGCCTAACCCTAAGCCCCACCCTGCAGCCTAACCCTAACACCCCTCCTCCAACCTATATCCTGCACCCTGCAATCTAACCCTCCCCACTAGTGCCTATCCCTACCTCCCCACAGCCTAACCCTAACCACCACCCTGCAGCCAAACCCTAACACCCCTCCTCCAACCTATCCCCTGCACCCTGCAGTGTAACCCTCCCCACTTAGTGCCTACCCCTACCTACCCACAGCCTAACCCTAACACCCCTCCTCCAACCTATCCCCTGCACCCTGCAATCTAACCCTTCCCACTAGTGCCTACCCCTACCTCCCCACAGCCTAACCCTAACCACCCCCTCCCCTCCAACCTATCCCCTACACCCTGCAGTCTAACCCTCCCCACTAGTGCCTATCCCTACCTCCCCACAGCCTAACCATAAGCCCCACCCTGCAGCCTAACCCTAACACCCCTCCTACAACCTAACCTTAAACCCCCCTAGATCCTTAACCTACACTCATCCTGGTCACTCATAATTCAGCATCCCGGCAGTTGGATTTCCAGGGCCGGCATTCCAACTGGATTGGGGAATCTGGCGCCAGTCTCCCGGTAGTGGTTGGGCTGTAGTTTTGTACAGTGAACGTCGGCATCCCTGAACGCATCCCCACCAGTATCCCTGGGATATAATGGATCCCCTTTGACATGATTGTGGTATTGATGCATAAGATAGGGTGACAGGCCGCACTTGGCCAACGTACGGTAACTACATATCCTTCCTTACAGACTCAGACCAGGCAGAAGAATCTGAAACCCGCTGCGCACTAGAGTTGGGAGCCGGCACCGTCCCGAATTCTACGTCTCAGGGATTTATGGCGGTGGCGTTTAATAGGCGATGTGGAAAACTCTAGACTGTCTTATAAAACATTTACTGGTCTCTCCACAATTTATGAGGACATTAATATATACCTGTATAAATGGACCTGCCGACAGCCTGTAAATCAGCCTTGTTTGATTTAGAGGAATATTACAATATCATTAGTCTTAAACCAGCGCATTAGCTCGGACGTATTTCATTCCGACATTATAGGGGGGGGGGGGGGGGCTTCCGATATCCGGCTACATTGGACTTCACCGGATTTAATAGGATATGAATGGACGACTTTGGTTGTTGACATGCACTAGGTCAACATTGGGAAAGGGTCCACACGTGAAAAGGTCAACATGTGTTTTTTGTGATTTTCTTTGTTTTGTTGGGACTTTTTTTATACTTTACATTTTAAAAGAATTGGGAACAGTAGAGTATGAAGTGCCAGCTTAGTGGGCCATGCGAGGGTACACGCTACACTACTTGAGGCCCCATGTTGACAAGTGTCGACATTGGCACCAAAAAAAACGTTAAAAACTCCTGTAAACGTTTAACTTGTGCCGACCTTTCGAGCATGTTGACCATGGTATCAACCTTGTGAATATCAACCTAGAGTATTTCAGCCATTGGATACCCTCTTGATAACGACCGATAATATTTACGACACTGGGGGGTGATTCAGGGCTGAATTCTCTCCCCTGTCCAATGTTAGGGGTTTGGGCATGCACAAACACCTGGAGCAAGCGCCTTGGGCGGACGCAGGCATAGAAACGACGGGCGTACCCCTGCAAATGCAGGCATGTCTGCTTGGGGCGTACCCACTATCGGGAGTTTGCCAAATAGAGACCACAGAGTGTGTGTGTGTGTTGTGTTTCTGTGTGTGTTTGTGTATATATATATATATATATATATATATATATATATATGTATATATATATATATATATATATACTAGGAGGTCACGGGGGGTTGCCGCGAATCGCGGGAAGGGGGTCTGGGGGGGTGGGGGTGCTGGCAGATGGGGGGGGTGCGGGAGTAATGGTGGATGGTGGCTGAGCAGAAATGGTGGATGGTGGGCGTGTACTGTAGCCGTGGCTGGGCGGGGGGAGGTGATGTCAAGGGGGTAGGGTGAATAGAACACTTGTCTTTTCCTTAGGGGGGGCGGGTTTGTATATAACGCTGGGCGGGAACGTTATACACATAGAACACTGGTCTTTTCCCTAGGGGGGCGGGTTTGTGTATCCCGCTGGGTGGGAATGTTATATACACAGGGGATGAGTGACAGATCTGGCTAAATATATAAGATACATATATATATATATATATATATATATATATATACATAAAAATACACACACACACTTATCCATGTTTGAGACAGACAAGCAATGACAGCGGCTATCGTTAAATGACGTCGGTGAAAGTTGCAGAGAAGGAGAAAGTTCATTGTGATCCTTTCTGACACCGCGTTACAATGTACCCGTAACTGCAGCAATTGTGTGGATAACACTTTAGGAGATAGTGTCAATCCCGTGTTAGATAACAGCAGGTAATGGACTATTGCTGCCATATAAACGCTTAAAAAAAAACACATTTTCCTGACAAACCTGCAATTTCGCTGCCATTTACTCTAATACGTCCATTCAGAAGCAGGAAATTTGGACGGGAAATGATTGAAGAATTCCAGAGCGATTCTCGAGAAAGAGAAGGCATCGGGGACCTTAGACGGCGCTCCTGTATTTTGCCTCCAGAATCGAGATAGAACTACTACCATCCCAAAATACACACAGCTACACAAAGATGGCAGCTACAGGACGGACTACAACGCAGGGGTTAAATAATGGACTACTCAGGGGCCACTTCCTCACACCGGCTCATATTAAAATATACTGTACAGTAAGTGTAGCGGAGTGCACCAACATTCTTTACACGGTGGCTTCTGGAATTCTGCGTATTACTAATATTTGATATTTAGTATAGGAGCTGTTATTGGTGACGTAAAACTGCACCTGAGTCTGTATTGGGCACATAGAAACAGTAAAAAATTCTTCAAATGGTATAAAAAAAAAAAAAACTTAAAAAAATGTTCACTACTTTAGAGCCGATGCTGTGAGAGATCCTCAAAATATCTGCTAAAAAAATGCCAGCGTCGCTCACACCCGCTGTTCTTTCCAATCAGAGGGCTGCAGTTTTTAATTGTGAATTTCAGGATCAAACGGAACCTCTTTTTGTTGTCTATAAACCTCTGATGGTCGTTATGTATTCATTTGAGATCAGCAAATCTGTAGCATGAAAACCACAAAAAATATTGGCTAATAGCAAATTGTAACAAAGCAGTATCCAACTTTGGGGCCTAATTCAGAACTGATTGCTCATCTGCAAATAACCGCCCAGAAAGAAAACCTGCCCCATGCAAGTCGAATGGATCGCAATCCACCCACAACTCCGTACACAATTCACTCATGATCGAATGGTTTCCCAGTCTGTGGAAATGTAAGTAACTGACCCTTCCACATCTCTGCGACAGAATCAGGCGGATCGGGGTCAGAGCGGACATCACTGCTGCTGCCTGAAAACGCCTGGGCACACGTCTGCGGTCTTCCTAAAACTCCCAGAAAAAGTCTCCTTTTTCTATTTGGGCTCATGTATGGGTGTTGCGATCCGTACACATGCAAAGTCATGTAATAGTCTGAAGGATTGCAAAATTGTAAAACAGCGATCAACTGAATCGGGCCATTGTCTCTTCACTAATTGTGTATATGCAGCACACACAAGCAATCATACACTATATATATATATATATATATATATATATATATATACCCATCTTTGCGACACAAATACCCAACATCACCGCACAGTAATGTATGTACATACAGAGGGGTCAGAAACACAATATCACTATTTCCAGACAATGTGGGCGAGATGTAATCTGCAGCACGCGGTCTGCATTGTAATGTCAGGGCCGGAACACTCTGGGCTGTTAATGAGGTCAGGGCCGGAACACTCTGGGCTGTTCATGAGGTCAGGGCCTGGAACATTCTGGGCTGTTCATGAGGTCAGGACCGGGACATTCTGGGCTGTTCATGAGGTCAGGGCCGGAATACTCTGGGCTGTTCATGAGGTCAGGGCTGGAACACTCTGGGCTGTTCATGAGGTCAGGACCGGAACATTCTGGGCTGTTCATGAGGTCAGGACCAGAACACTCTGGGCTGTTCATGAGGTCAGGACCGGAACATTCTGGGCTGTTCATGAGGTCAGGACCGGAACATTCTGGGCTGTTCATGAGGTCAGGACCGGAACATTCTGGGCTGTTCATGAGGTCAGGGCCGGAACATTCTGGGCTGTTCATGAGGTCAGGGCCGGAACATTCTGGGCTGTTCATGAGGTCAGGGCCGGAACATTCTGGGCTGTTCATGAGGTCAGGGCCAGAACACTCTGAGCTGTTCATGAGGTCAGGACCGGAACACTCTGGGCTGTTCATGAGGTCAGGACCGAAACATTCTGGGCTGTTCATGAGATCAGGGCCGAAACATTCTGGGCTGTTCATGAGGTCAGGACCGGAACATTCTGGGCTGTTCATGAGGTCAGGACCGGAACACTCTGGGCTGTTCATGAGGTCAGGACCAGAACATTCTGGGCTGTTCATGAGGTCAGGGCCGGAACATTCTGGGCTGTTCATGAGGTCAGGACCGGAACACTCTGGGCTGTTCATGAGGTCAGGGCCGGAACATTCTGGGCTGTTCATGAGGTCAGGGCCAGAAAATTCTGGGCTGTTCATGAGGTCAGGGCCGGAACACTCTGGGCTGTTCATGAGTTCAGGACCGGAACATTCTGGGCTGTTCATAAGGTCAGGGCCGGAACACTCTGGGCTGTTCATGAGGTCAGGGCCGGAAAATTCTGGGCTGTTCATGAGGTCAGGACCGGAACATTCTGGGCTGTTCATGAGGTTAGGACCGGAACATTCTGGGCTGTTCATGAGGTCAGGACCGGAACATTCTGGGCTGTTCATGAGGTCAGGACCGGAACATTCTGGGCTGTTCATGAGGTCAGGACCGGAACATTCTGGGCTGTTCATGAGGTCAGGACCGGAACATTCTGGGCTGTTCATGAGGTCAGGACCGGAACACTCTGGGCTGTTCATGAGGTCAGGGCCAGAACACTCTGGGCTGTTCATGAGGTCAGGACCGGAACACTCTGGGCTGTTCATGAGGTCAGGACCGAAACATTCACGGCTGTTCATGAGGTCAGGGCCGAAACATTCTGGGCTGTTCATGAGGTCAGGACCGGAACACTCTGGGCTGTTCATGAGGTCAGGACCAGAACACTCTGGGCTGTTCATGAGGTCAGGGCCGGAACATTCTGGGCTGTTCATGAGGTCAGGACCGGAACACTCTGGGCTGTTCATGAGGTCAGGGCCGGAACATTCTGGGCTGTTCATGAGGTCAGGGCCGGAAAATTCTGGGCTGTTCATGAGGTCAGGGCCGGAACACTCTGGGCTGTTCATGAGTTCAGGACCGGAACATTCTGGGCTGTTCATAAGGTCAGGGCCGGAACACTCTGGGCTGTTCATGAGGTCAGGGCCGGAAAATTCTGGGCTGTTCATGAGGTCAGGACCGGAACATTCTGGGCTGTTCATGAGGTTAGGACCGGAACATTCTGGGCTGTTCATGAGGTCAGGACCGGAACATTCTGGGCTGTTCATGAGGTCAGGACCGGAACATTCTGGGCTGTTCATGAGGTCAGGACCGGAACATTCTGGGCTGTTCATGAGGTCAGGACCGGAACACTCTGGGCTGTTCATGAGGTCAGGGCCGGAACATTCTGGGCTGTTCATGAGGTCAGGGCCGGAACACTCTGGACTGTTCATGAGGTCAGGGCCGGAACACTCTGGGCTGTTCATGAAGTCAGGGCCGGAACACTCTGGGCTGTTCAAGAGGTCAGGACCGGAACACTCTGGGCTGTTCATGAAGTCAGGACCGGAACACTCTGGGCTGTTCATGAGGTCAGGACCGGAACATTCTGGGATGTTCATGAGGTCAGGGCCGGATCACTCAGGCTGATGTGTAAGGTCAGGGCCAGAACACTCTGGGCTGTTAGTGAGGTCGGGGCCGGAACACTCTGGGCTGTTTGTGAGGCCAGGACCAAAGCACTTGGGATGTTTATGAGGTCAGAGCCGAAGCACTTGGGCTGATTGTGAGGTCAGGGCAAGAACACTTTGGGCTGTTTTATGAGGTCAGGGCCGGAGCACTTGGGCTGTTTGTGAGGTCAGGGCCAAAGCACTTGGGATGTTTGTTAGGTCAGGGCCAGAACACTCTGGGCTGCTTTATGAGGTCAGGGCCGGAGCACTTGGGCTGTTTGTTAGGTCAGGGCCAGAACACTCTGGGCTGTTTTATGAGGTCAGGGCCAGAGCACTTGGGCTGTTTGTGAGGTCAGGGCCAGAGCACTTGGGTTGTTTGTCAGGTCAGGACTGGAGCACTTGGGCTGTTTATGAGGTCAGGGCCGGAGCACTTGGGCTGTTTGTGAGGTCAGGGCCGGAGCACTTGGGATGATTGTGAGGCAGGGCCAGAACACTCTGGGCTGTTTTGTGAGGTCAGGGCCGCAGCACTTGGGCTGTTTGTGAGGTCAGGGCCAGAGCAGTTGGGCTGTTTGTGAGGTCAGGGCCGGAGCACTCTGGGCTGTTAATGAGGTCGGGGCCGGAACACTCTGGGCTGTTTGTGAGGCCAGGGCCAAAGCACTTGGGATGTTTATGAGGTCAGAGCCGAAGCACTTGGGCTGATTGTGAGGTCAGGGCCAGAACACTCTGGGCTGTTTTATGAGGTCAGGGCCGGAGCACTTGGGCTGTTTGTGTGGTCAGGGCCAAAGCACTTGGGATGTTTGTTAGGTCAGGGCCAGAACACTCTGGGCTGTTTTATGAGGTCAGGGCCGGAGCACTTGGGCTGTTTGTTAGGTCAGGGCCAGAACACTCTGGGCTGTTTTATGAGGTCAGGGCCGGAGCACTTGGGCTGTTTGTGAGGTCAGGGCCAGAGCACTTGGGTTGTTTGTCAGGTCAGGACTGGAGCACTTGGGCTGTTTGTGAGGTCAGGGCCGGAGCACTTGGGCTGTTTGTGAGGTCAGGGCCGGAGCACTTGGGCTGATTGTGAGGCAGGGCCAGAACACTCTGGGCTGTTTTGTGAGGTCAGGGCCGCAGCACCTGGGCTGTTTGTGAGGTCAGGGCCAGAGCAGTTGGGCTGTTTGTGAGGTCAGGGCCGGAGCACTCTGGGCTGTTTTGTGAGGTCAGGGCCGGAGCACTCTGGGCTGTTTTTCTGAGGTCAGGGCCGGAGCACTTGGGCTGTTTGTGAGGTCAGGGCCGGAACACTTGGGCTGTTTGTGATGTCAAGGCCGGAACACTTGAGCTTCACTTTGATTTATGTTGGGTAGAGATAGAATGAGGGGCGGTTGAAGGAGGTACAGTAGGAAAGTATGTCTTGTGGATATGGGTAAGGAATGATGGTGTGATCATTAAGGTGAAGGGCATAGTGGTGGCATGAAAGGGCTTGGAAGGTGGAGTATGGATGTGAGTATGGGTCATGTGAAGGTATGGAAGGTGGGATGTCTATCATGGGATGAAAGAGGAATCCATGAGGGGATATGTGGATGATTGGGAGAGTAAGGAATGGGTGTATGGATAATACAGCAGGTAAGGATCAGGGGGGCATAAGCAAACAAGATTGGGGTTCTTTAAAAGGAAGTTAAAGGTTTAAAATTATCATGGTGGAGGGGCAAAAGGGGGAGGGTGGGTTTTGTTTGAGGGAGGATAGCATATATATATATATATATATATATATATATATATATATATATATATATATATATATATATATATATATATATTACATGCACAAGCACACATACACACACACACACACACACACTATATATATAATGTTGCAATGTTTCTAATAAATCCCAACCTCACTGAGATTTCCTGGCCTCATCTATGCATGGGTCATAAATTAAATAAATATAAATGATATTTCTGATCTCACCTCCCTATTCCGCCAGTATGGGTATCTGCATGGCAGGTGCAAGATTAGGACGGTGCCTTATCATCCTACACCCACAATGCACAATATGGATTTTGGTTTGCAGGATGAGACGTAAACTACAGGGGGAGGAATGGGGGGGGGGGCGGGGGGGTGGTGACTGAGCATTCTGGGGGCGCTGCCATTATATTGAGTCATCACCGTTGGAAGACTTGGAATGAACTTTCATTTAGGAATAACAAACATGATGCAGGAATCAGTCAGTCCGGGCGGATGCCCACTCCCATTACTCAAAGCCTTAATAATGGTCCGATAAGCACTGTCAGAGGTATAACAAATTATGGGGTACATTTTCCTGCCCAACCCAACACCATAAATGTCTCGTAAAGAGGACAGAAGACGCAAGTTCCCTCCGCTGCAGAAATTTAGGGCCAGAAGTATCAAGCTTTCAAAAGTGATAAACAGCCAGCCAATCAGCCCCTAACTGTCATGTTACAGACTGGGTTTGAAAAAATCAGGTAGGAGCTGATTGGCTGGCTGTTAATCACTCTCCACTTTATCACTTTGTGTAGCTTGATACATCTGGCCCTTAGACTCTTCTTCAGTGCACCAAAACTATCCTGCCCCTCGCCGCCCTCCACCCAACCCCATTCTACAAAAATAACCATTTTACCCGCTAATGCTGGTACACATCCGTCGGCATGCCAACAACGCAACATCGCCAACGATTTCCCCAAAACTCCTGGACAAACGGTACAGCGCATACAACAATTTGTAAATTCCCGATCCGTCGGAATCAGACACAACTTCACAAATGAATAACCCGCTTGATGTGTTCGCGGCTTTACAGAAAAACGTATCTTCAGCCCAAATTTGGGTGTTACACATAAGCGGGAAGACTGAAGATTTGTTTTAATGAGGAATGATGAAAATCCTAATAATTTTTTTTTTTTTTACATTACGCTGCAGCATCAAGGCCCTTATTCTGATCGGTGCGGATATTCCCGCATTCTTACGGTGCGGTCCGCACGCCACGGTGTTCTGCCGCGTGCGGCCATCGTCCGTAGAAACGCCCACGGGTCCTCCGCATTCGGACGGACTCACTCTTTAAGAACAGGGCGTGTTTACGGACGACATACAAACCATGCGTGTGCGGGAGAAACACTCAGATTCTGCACGGTATTACAGAGTATTACAGAGTATGCTCGGGAATACCGCATCCGAACGGGAGCCAAGCGGTGCTACCGCACGTAAGCGGAGTATTTACGCCAAACAACCCACTATTATGTATCTTCTGCAATACATCACATGACCCACTTATTCAATTACCTATCCTCATAAAAAACTGCTTATTTGGAATTGGAATCAATTAGATGCCAATATATCCTTACAAGCATGCCTAACACATGCATTGCACACATTAACCCTTACAGCAATTGAAGTGCAATGGTTTCAATTAAAGCACTGACAAGCGTCCTATTAGTGAGTAATGAGTAAAGGAGTCGATTCTATTGGGTTCAGGTGTTAATGCTTGTAGTCATTAGGCGTACATTCGCCTACCGCATGAACGAGTGGTGTCCGCAAAGCAATAGTACACTTGTGGACACCGCACATTTCTTCCCTTTTTGATCGCGTGCATTCGGAGTGCTATCCGAATGTACGCCCCCCAACATAAGTGTACTACCCCGTGTCCGCCCATGTTTCCGCCCCGTTTTGCCCACTTTGAAACTACGCCCATGTGTCATTCCGCATGACGCCCATAATACGCCCATATTTCCCGACTGATTGCGGGGAACAGTTTTGTACGGGATTTGGCCGAACAGGTACGGAGTCAAGGCGTGGCACATGCGCGTTGCGTTCTCCACGCATGCGCAGACGCCGTAAAGACGCGATCCGAAAGTATGCGGTAAAGTACGCGTCAATCAGAATAAGGGCCCAAATGTGGTATCACCGCTGCAATCTGGGACTGTTTGCACACCACAATAACCGTACATGGCTTATAATGCACAGAATCTAATAATGATGCTTACAGGGGTGTAGGTAAGCGGGTAAAAGAATGACATATATATATATATATATATATATATATTACATTCTGTGCATAGACATAGTACTTTATCAACATCTTCCCCAATATACAGATTACTGTTGTATTCCTCACAACACACAGATGTGACGTACTGCCATCACAATGTATAGAACAGCGATATACAGTATGGCCAGAAGCCTGACACACAGAAGCACATATGCTCAGTGACGGAACAAGCCCTGCGGGCAGAGGACGCATACCTTCTGCATGGGTTACGCTTAGTATGCACTCCCGCTGCAGGTTTCTGTGTGTTTGACTTTGTACTATCCAACTGAGGAGCGCTGTAAGAAACAACAGCACGCTATCAAATACATGATAATAATACGGACCAAATAATAAGACGCTGATAGAATTCTACCTGAACATAGACATCACAGGGACGGCACGCACTCAGACACAAAGCAGACTTTGTTTTTGTCTGATCGACAGTATACAAGATATATACTGTATATATAGGAGGAGATAGTGGGGGCCTTGAAAAAGGTCTGTTGGCAGACCAAAACGTTGGCCCTAGGCCCATTGTCATGCACTTTGCACTTTATTGGATGTGGTGAGATGGATTAAAATTCCTTTATTGAAGAAAGACCGGTGAGTGTCCTCATCTTTGTGGCTTTATGCATATAATATATATATATATATATATATATATATATATATATATATATATATATATATATATATATATATATATATATATAATTATTATTATTATTATTATTTTTTATTTTTTTATAGGGAACAGGATTTTGGTGATACACCATTATCTGCATCAGCGTCTGTGTTTGTCATTCTACATGCTTGCCACATGTGCTGACAATCTGTAGGGGTCACCTCAAAGGCTGCTCAGAAAACAGGTCACAGCCCCTGAAACTGCTTTTCAGACCTGCTAATTAGGGTGGGATTATTAAACATTGGCAAGAAACAAAGGGCCTGATTCAGAGGCAAGTGCCCAATGTTTTAAATCACGGTTACTGTTGGGGAGACGCAGATCGAAGTTGCATGGGGATCCATACGGTTTTGATAGGCATTCCTTGGCATACTGGTGTCAGGGACTAGGACAGAAGATGGCAAGGGCAACCATGGACCATAGAGTTGCTATAATGTCCGCTGGTGCAGCCAATGTCCGCTCGATAGTAAGGCGGTTTGTACACCGCAGTGCAGAAGAGCTGCAGCCGTCGGGCGTCTCAGCTACGGTCTGTCAACTGCGGCATAAATACACAGTAGCTGAATCAGGCCCAAAATAAATTGGCTACAAATCAGCTTCTGTCATTTTTCTAGAACATAAGATCTACAGGCTCCGAACCGATCCGAGGAACGCACATCGGAACGGAAGTCAAACACTTCTGATTTGGGATGGGTCGGAATCGGGATAAAACGGACCAAATCGGACCTGTGTATGGGCCCCTTTAGAAGCTGATTGGTTGGTACTTTTTCTCTCTCCACTTTATCTCTGTCCATGCTTTGATAATCTCCCCAAAGACTTGTTATCAGCATGACAAATCCTATATACTGTAATATAATAGGCTAAAGCTGCTCCTCACCACTACGGGGGGGGGGGGGGGGGAATGATTAAAGTGTTTTGCACACAGGTGGCCACTAGCTGGCGCCCAACGGAGTGTTGCTCCGTTCTGCTGCGTACAGCGCTGACATTACTGTTATAGTGTTCCAAAGTGTTGCTCCGTTTGACTGCTTGGGGCGGGCAGATGACATCATGGGGGAAATTTACTAAAGGAAATTTGTAAAAAAAATGGTGTATTTGTCTCCAGAAATACACTCATTTTTGACATTTACTATCCCGAAAATATGGCAATTCGTAGTAGATATGCTATCATTACGAATACGAATTGCCGTATTTTCGGGATAGTAAATGTCAAAAATAAGTGTATTTCTGGATACAAATACACCATTTTTTTTACAAATTTCCTTTAGTAAATTTCCCCCCACATGTCAGGAACCGCCCCCGAATCGGACATCGGCGAGCAGCAGTTCTGGTGTTAGTAGAGGAAAAGTCATTCGATGTTGAGCAACCAATTGCGTGATTTCTTCTCTGTGCGGCAAATGCTAGTGGATGTGTAAGCGTATACATCTATTCGGCGAGTAGCGAGGGGGGTCCAGACGGTGGGGGAGGGGTTGTGCGTACGCCGGGGGTGGCTTTAACTGCTCCCTAGGCTCCGAATTAATGCAGCATAGCCAGTAGGTCTGAATCATGTCCACAATGTTTGTCTTTGAACGTGGGACCTAGAACTGGGCCAGACAATGTTTCATTGGAGATATATTATTTTATTTTAAGTGTAGACAGGACTCAAACATAATGAAATATCTCCACATCTCCTTTAAAGAAGCATTACGGGTATTTCCTATTTCGTATACAAGCACTAGTATTTATATGCTGCTATTCAGGACTTGCATGCCACATCTCACGGTATAGCACTGTCAAGGTGTGTACACGCGGGGGCGATATGCCGTGAGATGCGAGTCCCAATGTGATCAGATCACTTCGGGACTCACATCGCACGGCATGCTAGAGGGGCACAATTTACACTATATAGTGCAGATCTGCACTATATAGTCTTGCCTGCCCTCCCTATCTAGCTGCCGATATGCGCTCACACGGGAGCACGCATCGGCAGCGCATCGGGCTCGCAAGCCCTAAAAAAGCATGCGATTTGGCTTCCGATGTTCCCTATATCGGGAACATCGGAAGCCAAATCTTACCGTGTGTACACACTATAAGGGCTGAAACAATGTCAATGGGTCTGTGCGGGTCTCCGCATTCACACGCAACAGACAACAGAACTCTGGTCCCGGAAAACATAAATACACAAACAAACAAATACACAAATAAATCAATACATAAACCACAGCGTGTCGTTTGTAAGCAGCCTACTCCATAAAGATGAACATCAATACATAGGTTTGGATACAAAGAATTAGTCCTTATAGTATTTTGTATTTGCATAGGGTCATTCGCTCCAACGAGACGCCATCGACCACCAGTTGTAAAGAATCGTTCTATAAAGTCTACAGGCGTACAAATGGGTCAAGGTCAAGGTCAATAGCCGCTAAATGCACATATATTACACCACAGAACAAGCCCAGGACAGGTGTTAACGGACGTACATTTGCATGGCTGTTGTCGAGCGCAAAATAAAATACATACAGAGTTTTAGGAACATAAAAATGACAACGATGCAGAAAATAAAATGAATCAAAACAAACAAATGCAAAAAAAAAAGAAATCAAATAAGTTGGAAATTAGAAAAAAAACTAACATGGCGTTACTGGTGGCTGTGGCCGATACTTCTGCGGAGGAGACTACCCCACACTTGGAACATTTGAGCGTCATGCCGTAAAGGGGCATTGTCATCTGACTGCAATTTAAATCAACAATACTGAAACAAAAACAAAAAAAATACTTGGCTTTTAAAACAGAAAAGTATCCACCAATAATAAGCATTTCACATCTTAAAAAGAACTAAACCAAAAAAAAAAGTTGCCCGCTGGTTGCTGCCATAATTTTGCCGCAATTCCCCGCAGATCCTAAGCCCTGCAATTGCATGTGCAAACGGGCTTAATATATATGATGTCAAATTTCAGTATTTAATTTGTATTAAAAAAAAAAAAAAATGCATTTCCATGGTCATTCCATATTTCCCATTTCAGTTGCATGATTATGGCAGTTCCCAGCAAGCAAACAGCTGAAATCATCAATCTGATGTCAACTGGTATAAATATTAAATTGTACCTGGATTATTTTGACTGCATGAATATGGTTTAGGGGGCCTTTTTAATTTTTTGGATTTAGTTCCACTTTAAATCTATCTATGTCGACAGATAAATTAGACCCATGTCTAGATTGTACAACCAAGGGCCCATGTAGTTTTATATTGAAGCGACCAAGCCAGGTCCCCTAAAGGAAGCGACATTAACTGCTCCTGTCAGAAATTTGTGGTCGTTTTTTAGGAAGATGACAACACCCTTTTTACTAGGCCTGGATCTCACCTGCAGCCATCTCTGTGGACTGAACCAATAGTGATGAGAATTAGCTGGCAGAGAACCTGTGACATCACCCATTATTTTTACTCGGTGATGTCATAGTTTCCTAGTAAATGGACAGTTTGCATTGCCATAATTGCTAGTTCAGCTGACAGAAATGGAGGCAACTGATAGGTCACTGTTATTGTCTGATAGGCAAGAGTCTTGGGAGATTATGGGAAGATCTTCTGAGTGGTTATCTCCATGCAGTTAATGTCCGGTCTCTTCTATATGAAACAAATGGTACGGTTATTCATTTTTTGCTGTACTTTCCACAAAACATAAACAGGTGCCCCATGCTTCGTTCACCCCTTCACCCCTGAGTCATTCGCCTTGTCTAAAATAATGAACGTTCCAGAAGAGCAAAATAATAACACTTGTAGCCCTCCGAGTCCTGCAAAGACAATGGTTCTCTTCATGGCCTTAAACGGCGTTTAACTTTTCCTTGAGGAGCGTCTTAATAAACTGAATGGGGGAGGCCTGGAATGTGAACTACAGATGAATGCCTGGGACATAAAAGGCCCTTTTCCAAAGCCGATGTGAATGCAATAGCACAAAGACACTTTAATGAGGCTTGGTAAGCCAGTAAGGCCGCAATCAGACAATAGAGGTTCTCACCAAATCTAAAGGAGTCTCTCAGGAGTGAAGAGGTTAAACAAGGACACAACGCCACCGTTTGGCAAACACACCAGGATTCCGAGCCCATCAACGACATTCAGTGTTTTTTGTTTAACCATTACACGGCAGGGCTACACGGGAACAGGGAACCAGCGAGACACATCTGCAACGACGGGCGCTGGCCACCAAAACAGTTACAATGTCTCTGCTGTTATGTGTTTCTTTTCCCACAGTGGTGCCCATCAGGACGCCCCCCCCCCCCCCCCCCCCCCCCGATGGCTGCCCTGGTGCCCAGTGCTGGTCCCCTGTAAGCGTGGCATGAAAGATGCGCCCTAGTTTGTGCAACATATTATGGGTCACATGTAGGGGTGCTACGTAGCTCTCAGTGCTGGCGATACATTGTGGCACACAGGTGGTTGGAAAACAGTTTGGAGTTTGTGTATTAGAAAAAACGTGATCTAAGTTTGTACCCTGGTTACCCTAATACAGAGACAACCGAGATTTTTATCACGTACGCCTCCCCTCCCCAAAATATATATTTTTGAAGGTTGTAGAATGTTCTTACGTGATGTCAGAGGCATATAGTAACAATGATTACATCATACTTAATATATTACATTTTGAAGCTAAAATCAAAACATCAACACAGCAGAAATGCATCTTCCAACGCAGCCCCCCCTCCCCGGCCTGAGTCACCCCCTGTCACTGCCCAGTAAATGCTTTATGGAATGTAAGAAACCGCTTGCGGTACTCTGCGACATTTACTGCGATGAAACTAATCGCATATTGCACGTGTACTTACATATGTGATTAGTGTCATAAGGGGCAACTAAAAACTTCCCTTTGCAATGTGCTCCAGTCCCTGGATTTCCAGGTTCCTGACCCGGGAGTCCCTCCGCCTATGCAAGGCATTCTGGGAGGGATCCAATCAGATCCCTCCCACAGCGCGACGCAGCTTCCATAGGGAAATGATGAGCAGAGCTGGCATTACACTACGCAACGGGCCTTTAGTACTATACTTTTGGAAATGTGGTAAAAACCCAGAAAATTATGTTTTTCCTGCAATTCTACTTTAGTACATCCGGCCCACTGTGTAGTGTAGTGAGATTAAAGCTGATTGGTCACCTCCCGTCTCCTCCAATCGGCCTCTCTCTCTGGCAGACAACATGCCATTATTCCCTGCAGGCATTGCTTACCTACACTGGCAGAGGTAAGAAGGTTCTCAGGACCTGTATAGGCGCCGGCAGTTCCAGGCTTAAAAAATGTCTTTGCCCCTGAAATTCCCCTATGTACTCTGGAGTCTTCATTCCTCTGAAGTTTTAACGTGATTTTGTCCAGATCATGGCAATTTAAAATGTAATTACTATCTCCGCCGACAGGGGGGTGCTGTGCGTACAGCTATCCCGGGCCCAGGCCTCTGGAAGGGACCGGGCAGCTCATTTTGCCCACTGCAAACCCCCCCCCCCCACCCCTGACTACCTCCGCTGTGCTGCCTGCTTGTTCAATGCATGATACCGGTGGCCAATTAAAATGCTGCACCAGCTTTTGAGCCAATCAGAGCGGCTGCCAGTACAGGAGCCCTTATTGGCTCACCAGCCGGTGCTGCATTTTGAAGCCTGTGGTTCGGGATCTGCAGCAGGTAAGTAAAGGGAGGGGGGTGATATGAGGAGGGGCCCAGACTGGAAATCAGTCCCGGGCCCCCAAATTCCTAGTGGCAGCCCTGAGAACCTGTGTACCTGTCTGCCCAAATCCCAGCCACCTTTTAACCCCACTAACACTGAAACTTATATGAATCTACGCAGTTAGTGTTCCAGCATTTCAGGAAGAGCTGGAAATCATGTAAATTGTAATTGCTTTATTAATATACTGTAGGCAACATATCGCAGTGTATATCTGATGTGAAAACCTTAATAAACCTAATAAATAAATTGTCCAACATAGTTCCGTAAATATACCCAGCAGAGTAAGAGCCAGGTTGGTTGCTATTAGCAACCACGCAGCGGCACATCTTGTGATGAACTGAGATTATTATCTACGCTTTCATATTTGTGAAAAAAACAAGGACATTATTGACCCCGTTATTTATTCCCGATGCGCTGGCAAGTAGTGTTACAAAGGACCTGATGTTTTTCTCTTGAAGTCGTCAAGAGTGATGATGTTGTCGGAGTATCGGAGCGTTTGGTAATGACAAGCTGAACATGCTGCGTAATTAAGGGCGATTCTGGGAATTCAGCTCCTTCGTCGGATTACTCGGTGCAGAAGGAAAACTGAGGCACTCTGTAATTCTAATGGCTAAATCAATATGGGCCTTCAATCTCTCACAAACAACATGTGGAAAACAAGCATTAACGTAAGGGTAAGGTGGCTGACGGACGTGTGGAAGCATAGGGTTTCAGCAACACTTCACCCCTCCTCAGGTGTTTACTTGTGCTCGGTGATAATACTGACATCAGTGTCCCGTCATCCTCCAGGTCTATGAGTCACCCATCCCTGGCTAAGCTCGAAATACAACCGCTGCAGGACCTCTAGTACTTACCGCAGGGAAGGGGCGGATTGTATAAGTGTCTGAGTTCAAATATAATGGCTCTGTGGGTTATGCAAGCTTTTAGGAACTTGCTGTTCCTTGCCTACTGTAGAACTACAAGTGCCAGAATTTCTTGCAAGAGATTGCCTTGAGTTTTGTACAACAACTGTTGAGCAAGAGGCTTTATATCTCTGTATACACTGTACCTCTGGTCAACACCATTCTGCTTCAAACGCTGGACAACCTGACACCAACTCCCCAACCTAACCGGTACCAACATGCAACGTAGCCTACCAAATCTATACAACCCACCAGGACATCAACGACTTATTTGGGTACAGCTTAGAGGGAAGAGGGAGGCTTGTTTTGCATCCAAGATGGCCGATATGAAGCTGCATTATTCGGATACGCCTGTTCGGATCAGCCATTTTGGATTAAAAAAGATAGCGAATTGTTATAATTATTAGTTGGAATGTAAAGGGATGCGGTACACTCATACGGTCTCTGCGTCGACATCTGCCAACATAGACAACATAAATTCTCATTGCATGTGTCGATATTTTGACCATGTCAAACTAGTGTGCGTCGACCCTTTTTGCTGTGTTGAACATTTGCCTGTGGACCAAATGATCAGATGGCTATTAATCTCACAGATGATCTGATTTTTTTACCTTTAGTGAATCTAATACCCACCCCTGGACACCACGATATGGGCGTGATTTAGTCATTACCGAATGCCCACCTAGCACCCCGCTATACTTGTTCATAGCACTGAGACGTTCGCCTATCACGTCCAGAGAGAACACAATGTTTCTGGGACTGGTTTATTATGTTACTTTGGTTTCGTTTGTTTACTGCAGTTAGTTTGTGTCTCTGTAACTTATAATTAAGTCCAAACTGTGTTCCAACACCAAACAATTCCGCACAGGAGGTGGTAAAACAGTCAGATACAGGTACACAAATAATGATCAATAACCAGATGTGCGGGAAAGAGAAAGTGACATGTGTCATATTCTGTACAGGCTGATTGATTCAATTATAATCTGTCTCCATTTATCTTTCACTCCCAGCCGACTGTTCTGCGCTGTAACAGCATTTAAGTATTTATCTGAGAAATACAGTGTATTGCTTATGTCTCGCACTGCGAGATAAATCTAAGAACATGAAGAAAATATTTAGAGGAAAAATAAATGTAAGAAGTTAGTTTTGAAAACGAATAACAATGTTTTGAAAGGAGAAGTATTCTTACTGTACCAGGGGCCTGATTCAAAGCAAAAAAAAAGCATGCAAATAGGCAGAACCATGCTGCACTGCAGGTGGGGCAGAAACAACATGGGCACAGAGAGTTAGATTTGGGTGGAGTGTGTGAAAACTGGAATCTGTAAAAATAAAGCAGCCAATATTTACCCTGCATAGAAACAATATAGCACACCCAAATCTAACTCTGTATGCACCTGTTACATCTGCCCCACCTGCGGTGCAGCATGGTTTTGCCCAGTTGTGTGCTTTTTTCACTCAGGCCCGAATCGTTCCATATATTTGTAGGTCTCAGGCTGCAGAAGTCTTTATGTACACACAATAACTTTCTAACTACCAATATATAATCACAAATCTATGGTAAATCCAACTCAATAATATATATATATATATATATATATATATATATATATATATATATATATATATATATATATATATATATATATATATATATATATATATATATATAAACATCAAGATCAGAACATGGGACCCCTGGATTAGTGGGTAATGCTAGAAGCCAGCAGTCCCGGGCCGCACATATGCTCCCATGGTAAGGCTAACAGCCAGCGGCATCACCTCCCAATCAGTAGCCACCACCGCTGCTGGAGAGAAGAGAGGCATAAACACGCATACGCAAAACCCCAAACATTGAGAAAGGGGCTAAATTCGGCCTGCTGCGACTGGCTCTAAATCAGCACCAATATGAAGGAAACTTAAACGTGAGAAGAACGAGGAGATACAGAAAGTGACCCATTACAAAGTAACAGTTTAGTAAAGCGCTAAGCGTTACATCAGGAAGAAGAAGCAGTGTGCTGTACGTATTCAATTACTACATTTGTTTACTTAATGACTACGCGCTTATTAGGAGGTGCTGTACACTGCAAAAAGGCCGGTTCAAAAATATTGAAAACAAGGATGAGGTGGTGCACTTCCGGTGGCGTTACTATTTGGGCCGCAGTGTGGGCACCATGTAGGCGGTCTCCGTGCTCTCTATTTCCCGCAGGATCAGCTCATGTTCTGCTGCTATCTCCCTGGAGAGGGCATGGAGACCGCCTACGTAGGGCCCACACTTCAGCCTAAAGAACAGCGTCATGGGAAAAACACCACCTTATCTTTGTTTTCAACATTTTTAAAGTCATTTTTGGAACCAGTCTTTCTGCACAATCTAGTTGGCAGCACCTCTTAATAAGCGCAGTTTTCTTCTAACCACCAAATAACTCATCTGGTGTACAGTATATGCCATATGTTTATCACCCAACTCTGCCTATCGTCTAATACATTTATTTATATCACATATCTACCGCACATTAATTCATCCGGTGTATATTCCGCATCTACCTGCCGTCATCTCATCCAATATATCCCACATCTACCTTACCGTCATCTCATCCAATATATCCCACATCTACCTTACCATCATATCATCCAATATATATCCCATATCTACCTTACCATCATCTCATCCAATATATATCCCACATCTATCTTACCATCATATCATCCAATATATATCCCACATCTATCTTACCGTCATCTCATCCAATATATATCCCATATCTACCTTACCGTCATCTCATCCAATATATATCCCATATCTACCTTACCATCATATCATCCAATATATATCCCACATCTACCTTACCATCATATCATCCAATATATATCCCACATCTACCATACCGTCATCTCATCCAATATATATCCCATATCTACCTTACCATCATATCATCCAATATATATCCCATATCTACCTTACCAACATCTCATCCAATATATATCCCACATCTACCTTACCGTCATCTCATCCAATATATATCCCACATCTACCATACCGTCATCTCATCCAATATATATCCCATATCTACCTTACCATTATATCATCCAATATATATCCCATATCTACCTTACCAACATCTCATCCAATATATATCCCACATCTACCTTACCGTCATCTCATCCAATATATATCCCTCATCTACCATACCGTCATCTCATCCAATATATCCCACATCTACCTTACCGTCATTTCATCCAATATATATCCCATATCTACCTTACTGTCATCTCATCCAATATATCCCACATCTACCTTACTGTCATCTCATCCAATATATATCCCATATCTACCTTACTGTCATCTCATCCAATATATCCCACATCTACCTTACCGTCATCTCATCCAATATATATCCCACATCTACCTGCCGTGATCTCATCCAATATATCCCACATCTACCTTACCGTCATTTCATCCAATATATATCCCATATCTACCTTACCATCATATCATCCAATATATATCCCATATCTACCTTACCGTCATCTCATCCAATATATATCCCACATCTACCTTACCATCACATCATCCAATATATATCCCACACCTATCTTACCGTCATCTCATCCAATATATCCCACATCTACCTTACCGTCATCTCATCCAATATATATATCCCATATCTACCATACCGTCATCTCATCCAATATGTATCCCATATCTACCTTACCATCACATCATCCAATATATATCCCACATCTATCTTACCGTCATCTCATCCAATATATCCCACAACTACCTTACCATCATCTCATACAATATATATCCCACATCTACCTTACTGTCATCTCATCCAATATATATCCCATATCTACCTTACCGTCATCTCATCCAATATATATCCCACATCTACCTGCCGTCATCTCATCCAATATATCCCACATCTACCTTATCGTCATTTCATCCAATATATATCCCATATCTACCTTACCATCATATAATCCAATATATATCCCACATCTATCTTACCATCATCTCATCCAATATATATCCCATATCTACCTTACCGTCATCTCATCCAATATATATCCCACATCTACCTTACCATCATCTCATCCAATATGTATCCCATATCTACCTTACCGTCATCTCATCCAACATATATCCCACATCTACCTTACCGTAATCTCATCCGATATATATCCCTTATCTACCTTCCCATCATATCACCCAATATATATCCCACATCTACCTTACCATCATCTCATCCAATATATATCCCATATCTACCTTACCGTCACCTCATCCAATATATATCCCATATCTACCTTACCATCATCTCATCCAATATATATCCCACATATACCTTACCGTCATCTCAACCAATATATATCCCACATCTACCTTGCTGTCATCTCATCCAATATATATCCCATATCTACCTTACCCCCATCTCATCCAATATATATCCCATATATACCTTATCGTCATCTCATCCAATATACAGTATATGCCATATCTACCCTACCGTCAGCTAATCCAATATATATACCACATCTATCTTACCGTCATCTCATCCAATATATATATCCCACATCTACCTTACCCCCATCTCATCCAATATATATCCCATATCTACCTTACCCCCATCTCATCCAATATATATCCCATATATACCTTATCGTCATCTCATCCAATATATATCCCATATCTACCCTACCGTCAGCTCATCCAATATATATACCACATCTATCTTACCGTCATCTCATCCAATATATATCCCACATCTACCTTATCATATCATCCTAGTGTTCATTCTAGCACCCGCTATCTTTAAAAACCCATGCAGTTCCTCTTCCCTGCCTGGGGTGTCGTTGTCTGCTGTAGTGCTTCTAGCACAGTGCGATCTGTATATCAGCAGTGATATGAAAACCAGACCTGTGCTAGAAACACCACAGCAGACATCGACACCCCAGGCAGGGAAGATGAACTGCATGGGTTTTCAAAGATAGCGGGTGCTAGAATGAAGACTATCATCCAATATATATCCGACATCGACCTTACCATCATCTCATCCAATATGTATCCCACATCTACCTTACCTTCATCTCACTCAATATATATCCTGTATATACCTAACTGTCATCTCATCCAATATATATATCCCATATCTTCCCTACTGTCATCTCCTCCAATATATATCTTGTATATACCTTACCGTCATGTCATCCAATATATATCCTGTATCTACCTTACCGTCATCTCATCCAATAAATATCTTGTATCTACCTAACCGTCATCTCATCCAATATATATCCCATATCTACCTTACCGTCATCTCATCCAATATATCCCATATCTACCTTACCGTGACCTCATCCAATATATATATCCCATATCTACCTTACCATCATCTCCTCCAATATAGATCCCACATCTACCTTACCGTCAACTCATCCAATATATATCCTGTATCTACCTAACCATCATCAATATATATCCCATATCTACCTTACCGTCATCTCATACAATATATATGCCATATCTACCTTACCGTCCTCTAATCCAATATATATCCCATATCTACCTTACCGTCATCTCATCCAATATATATCCCACATCTACCTTACTGTCATCTCATACAATATATATCCCATATCTACCTTACCATCATCTCCTCCAACATATATCCTGTATCTACCTTACCGTCATGTCATTCAATATATATCCCATATCTACCTTACCGTCCTCTCATCCAATATATCCCATATCTACCTTACCCTCATCTCATCCAATATATATCCCACATCTACCTTACCCTCATCTCATCCAATATGTACACCATATCTACCTTACCGTCCATCTCATCCAATATATATCCCATATCTACCTTACCGTCATCTCATCCAATATATATCCCATATCTACCTTACCATCATCTCCTCCAACATATATCCCACATCTACCTTACCCTCATCTCATCCAATATGTACACCATATCTACCTTACCGTCCATCTCATCCAATATATATCCCATATCTACCTTACCATCATCTCATCCAATATGTATCCCATAACTACCTTACCATCATCTAATCCAATATATATCCCATATATACCTTATCGTCATCTCATCCAATATATATTCCACATCTACCTTACCCTCATCTCATCCAATATATATCCCACATCTACCTTACCCTCATCTCATCCAATATGTATCCCATATCTACCTTACCGTCATCTCATCCAATATATATCCCATATCTACCTTACCGTCATCTCATCCAATATATATCCCATATCTACCTTACCATCATCTCATCCAATATGTATCCCATAACTACCTTACCATCATCTAATCCAATATATATCCCATATCTACCTTACCGTCCTCTCATCCAATATATCCCATATCTACCTTACCCTCATCTCATCCAATATATATCCCACATCTACCTTACCCTCATCTCATCCAATATGTACACCATATCTACCTTACCGTCCATCTCATCCAATATATATCCCATATCTACCTTACCGTCATCTCATCCAATATATATCCCATATATACCTTACTGTCATCTCATCCAATATATATCCCATATCTACCTTACCATCATCTCCTCCAACATATATCCCACATCTACCTTACCCTCATCTCATCCAATATGTACACCATATCTACCTTACCGTCCATCTCATCCAATATATATCCCATATCTACCTTACCATCATCTCATCCAATATGTATCCCATAACTACCTTACCATCATCTAATCCAATATATATCCCATATCTACCTTACCGTCATCTCATCCAATATATATCCCATATCTACCTTACCATCATCTCATCCAATATATATCCCATAACTACCTTACCATCATCTAATCCAATATATATCCCATATCTACTTTACCATCATCTAATGATTAGATGATGGTAAAGTAGATATGGGATATATATTGGATTAGATTCTAATCCAATATATATCCCATACAGTATCTACCTTATATATCCCACATCTACTGTACCTTACCGTCATCTAATCCAATATATATCCCACATCTACCGTATGGCCAATAATATATGTTTCTCCATCATTTGGAGTAAAAATTGGAAACTTTCTATTGGAAACATTTATTCAATGGCGAAAAACAATATGGTGAGTTCCAGTATCCTGCTCACATATGCACCCGTTCAGACTGCAAAAAAAACAAAACGGGTCTGAAACGGGTAGTACCCTGATCTTTTACCGTTTTAAAATACAGATTATTTTAAACGGTAAATTTGCTCTGGACCTTTCAGACCGCACATATTACTGTTTTGAAACGGTAAAATAATGGCAAAATACCGGGTAATAAGTGCGGTCTGAAAGGGGCATAACAGAGGTCAACATGCTCTGATCGACCTGTCACCCAGGTCCTGTTACAAGCTACCATCTATTTCTACCGAAGCGCTCTGCGCACTCCTCCTTATGGGAACACATTTCCAGTAGCGGATTAGCGGAACACTGCACCTGACATTAGCATTTTGCAGAATTCCTTTTAAATCACTTTAAATCAGTGACCACATATGGGATAAACTTCTGCATATTACCTAGTAACAACAGATTATTATAAACCGCGCTCAGACCAGGGAAAGGACTACCTATAGGATGGGGGATTTCTTTATCCTCAGAACCAATCACTTGGCACAAAAAAAAAAAAAGATTGATAGAAACCACTTTTGCTCAGTGAGCAGCAGCCTCCCGGACAACCTCCCCAGCCTCCTCTCTATGTCCTATGTACGGTTACATGTACAATATGTTATATACAGTAATAGCGCAGCCTGTACAGTATCACAATGCACACATCTGCCTTATACAGAGAGCACGCTGGTTATTGATCATATGACAGGTTCCGGGACAGTACAAATAAGGACTTACCCAGCCCGCTCCTTCAGCTTCTTGTCAGTTATTCCATCTTTAGACACCAGTTTATTAAACACCAAAATCCCAATGACCATGTTTACCTGAGGAGACAGAATAAAGCCTTAAATCGGTTATGATATAGACACACAGTCTGCAAATCATAGAGTCATAGCTGACACTACATACAACCCTAGAATGTGCCTTCCACAGACTCAGAGTTATATAGTGGGAGGAGCAGTGTCCCCAGGAGCACAGAGTATATCAGGAGATGAGTGATGTGTCAGTGAGGACAGGGCTGCATGTGACAGGGGCAGTGACATGATGTGAAGAGGGGAATGGAGGCAGCAGGAAGCCACAGACTGAGAGTTATATAGTGGGAGGAGCAGGGTCCCCAGCAGCACAGAGTATATCAGGAGATGAGTGATGTGTCAGTGAGGACAGGGCTGCATGTGACAGGGGCAGTGACATGATGTGAGGAGGGGAATGGAGGCAGCAGGAAGCCACAGACTGAGAGTTATATAGTGGGAGGAGCAGGGTCCCCAGCAGCACAGAGTATATCAGGAGATGAGGGATGTGTCAGTGAGGACAGGGCTGCATGTGACAGGGGCAGTGACATGATGTGAGGAGGGGAATGGGGGCAGCAGGAAGCTACAGACTGAGAGTTATATAGTGGGAGGAGCAGGGATCCCCAGCAGCACAGAGTATATCAGGAGATGAGGGACGTGTCAGTGAGGACAGGGCTGCATGTGACAGGGGCAGTGACATAATGTGAGGAGGGGAATGGAGGCAGCAGGAAGCCACAGACTGAGAGTTATATAGTGGGAGGAGCAGGGTCCCCAGCAGCACAGAGTATATCAGGAGATGAGTGATGTGTCAGTGAGGACAGGGCTGCATGTGACAGGGGCAGTGACATGATGTGAGGAGGGGAATGGGGGCAGCAGGAAGCCACAGACTGAGAGTTATATAGTGTTAGGAGCAGGGTCCCCAGCAGCACAGAGTATATCAGGAGATGAGGGACGTGTCAGTGAGGACAGGGCTGCATGTGACAGGGGCAGTGACATGATGTGAGGAGGGGAATGGGGGCAGCAGGAAGCCACAGACTGAGAGTTATATAGTGTTAGGAGCAGGGTCCCCAGCAACACAGAGTATATCAGGAGATGAGTGAGGTGTCAGTGAGGACAGGGCTGCATGTGACGGGGCACTGACATGATGTGAGGAGGGGAATGGAGGCAGCAGGAAGCTACAAACTGAGAGTTATATAGTGGGAGGAGCACGGTGCCCAGCAGCACAGAGTATATCAGGAGATGAGTGGTGTGTCGGTTAGGACAGGGCTGCATGTGACAGGGGCAGTGACATGATGTGAGGAGGGGAATGGAGGCAGCAGGAAGCCACAGACTGAGAGTTATATAGTGGGAGGAGCAGGGTCCCCAGCAGCACAGAGTATATCAGGAGATGAGGGATGTGTCAGTGAGGACAGGGCTGCATGTGACAGGGGCAGTGACATGATGTGAGGAGGGGAATGGAGGCAGCAGGAAGCCACAGACTGAGAGTTATATAGGGGGAGGAGCAGGGTCCCCAGCAGCACAGAGTATATCAGGAGATGAGTGATGTGTCAGTGAGGACAGGGCAGCATGTGACAGGGACATGATGTGAGGAGGGGAATGGGGGCAGCAGGAAGCCACATACTGAGAGTTATATAGTGGGAGGAGCAGGGTCCCCAGCAGCACAGAGTTTATCAGGAGATGAGGGATGTGTCAGTGAGGACAGGGCTGCATGTGACAGGGACATGCTGTGAGCAGGGGAATGGGGGCAGCAGGAAGCTACAAACTGAGAGTTATATAGTGGGAGGAGCACGGTGCCCAGCAGCACAGAGTATATCAGGAGATGAGTGATGTGTCAGTGAGGACAGGGCTGCATGTGACAGGGGCAGTGACATGATGTGAGGAGGAGAATGGAGGCAGCAGGAAGCCACAGGCTGAGAGTTATATAGTGGGAGGCGCAGGGTCACCAGCAGCACAGAGTATATCAGGAGATGAGTGATGTGTCAGTGAGGACAGGGCAGCATGTGACAGAGGCAGTGACATGATGTGAGGAGGGGAATGGAGGCAGCAGGAAGCCACAGACTGAGAGTTATATAGTGGGAGGAGCAGGGTCACCAGCAGCACAGAGTATATCAGGAGATGAGTGATGTGTCAGTGAGGACAGGGCTGCATGTGACAGGGGCAGTGACATGATGTGAGGAGGGGAATGGAGGCAGCAGGAAGCTAGAAACTGAGAGTTATATAGTGGGAGGAGCAGGGTCCCCAGCAGCACAGAGTATATCAGGAGATGAGTGATGTGTCAGTGAGGACAGGGCTGCATGTGACAGGGGCAGTGACATGATGTGAGGAGGGGAATGGAGGCAGCAGGAAGTCACAGACTGACAGTTATATAGTGGGAGGATCAGGGTCCCCAGCAGCACAGAGTATATCAGGAGATGAGCGATGTGTCAGTGAGGACAGGGCTGCATGTGACAGGGGCAGTGACATGATGTGAGGAGGGGAATGGCGGCAGCAGGAAGCCACAGACTGAGAGTTATATAGTGGGAGGCGCAGGGTCACCAGCAGCACAGAGTATATCAGGAGATGGGGGATGTGTCAGTGAGGACAGGGCTGCATGTGACAGGGGCAGTGACATGATGTGAGGAGGGGAATGGGGGCAGCAGGAAGCCACAGACTGAGAGTTATATAGTGGGAGGCGCAGGGTCACCAGCAGCACAGAGTATATCAGGAGATGGGGGATGTGTCAGTGAGGACAGGGCTGCATGTGACAGGGGCAGTGACATGATGTGAGGAGGGGAATGGGGGCAGCAGGAAGCCACAGACTAAGAGTTATATAGTGGGAGGAGCAGGGTCTCCACCAATATGGTATTGTTTTAAGCTCTATATAGAAAATATAAATCTCTATTTGGTCAGACACAGGGAAACAAATCTGCTTTATATAGTTAGAAATTCTTCTCATGTAGAGGATATGAACAAACACAGGGCCCGTGACTGAAATCTATTGATCTATGTTCTGTATTTTCTGATAAACATGGACATTTCTGCCCCTCCCCCAGGATGGTACACGTATCCCCAGGGACGGTACACATATCCCCAGGGACGGTACACATATCCCCAGGGACGGTACACATATCTCCAGGGACGGTACACATATCCCCACGACGGTATACATATCCCCAGGGACGGTACACGTATCCCCAGGGACGGTACACATATCCCCAGGGACGGTACACATATCCCCAGGGACGGTACACATATACCCAGGGACGGTACACATATCCCCAGGGTGTGTAGCTGTGAGAGGACTGTCACACCTCAAGAGTTATGGAAGAAGATAGATTATGTGTTAGAGAAGATCATTAATGGTCCCTCTACTTACGCTGACCTCTTATATCCTAATATATCTTATATACTAATGTCACTGTCTTTAAGGCTTAAAATGTGGAATTCTTAAAAAAAAATATATATTTGTATTTATTCCCCCATTAGTATTTACTGTCCATGAAACAGATGCAGATGGATAATTAGATACAGTATAGGTCAGAGTGCTGTTATATCTGTGTAGCACAACACGAGCTGGATAACGCGTCTTCATTATACAGCACAGCCTCAGCCAGATATTAAAACTGAATATCAAATTGTTATTCTGAGAATTAGGCGGCAGTTCAGCTACTGGGACTTATACTCGCTAAATCGTTATGCCTGGTGATTTAAAATGTGGGATTAGCGCATTGTGAGATGATTAATCCCCTCACGGTTTATCAAACAGAGCGTTGTCAGGAGTTTGCAGAAAGTTACTGCAGTCTGGTTACTTCTAAATGACATTTCTGAGGGAAGTTAGGGGCAAACTGACTGAGATCTGAGTTCTATTGAAGATAGGATGTCGCCCATACATACAGATGCAGACGGTTTCTTTGATCCGAACAGCGGGCCGCGTGTTCTCCTCCCGGAGCACCATTTGCCGCGAATGGGATGCGTGTGAGATGCTCGCAAGTCCCCGTTTTAGAGAATGTGGTGCCGGGACAATAAGACACAGCGCGCTGTCGGGATGGAAATGGCTTTATCTGTACCTCCCAACATTTTGGAACACAGAATCGTAACTCTCTGCCTAGCCCTGCCTTGCACATCCCCGAAAGGGGTGTGGCCTCGGTTAAAGGGGCATGTCTTCATGGAATGTCCGTGATCGCAAAGACACGCCTCCGTTATGCTGTTGTGGGGGCTTGGCCTTGCCCTCTCTCCCTTCGGCATCAGCAAAAAGACAGTGTGCGCATGTGCACAGCATTTATTCCCAACGGAACAGTCCCCCAAAAAATAGGACTGTCCTGCAAAAAGTAGGGCCAGTTGGGAGGTAACCCCTAGCAACCCCTAGCAACCAATCAGATTCTACTTCTAATTAATCAGCACCTTCTAGAAGATAATAGATAGAATCGTACTAGTTGCTACGGACAACATCCTGCCTTCAATAGAACTCCCATTTTTGTAAATTCACCCCTTAGAACTCAAAACGCACAAAACGACATGGAAGGGTCATAAATGAAAATACCAAAACAACAGCGGCTGCCGGTCCCACGAACGCGTACAGAAGTCCTCCTTCCAGGGACAGCCAGCAACTGCAAGACACAAAGAACAATGTTACGTCATCCATACAAACACAATCAGTAATAGGGGATGAGCAGCGCTCTGCGGCTAGAAACCTTTTGCAGAGCGCGCCAGCAGCTGCACCTGGGCTACAGCTGGACAGGTTTAGGGCGATGAAGCTGTAAGTGAAGACAGTAGGAACAGAGACACTGGTTTAACTGATAACTGAACAAATATAATCAATCAAGAGAAATGGCGACGCGACCTTGTTCATACATATAAATGAGCAGCGTATCCAGAGAGGCTGTGCGCAGAAGTGGTGCAGTACTGTGCAAACATATTAAGTAGTAACATTTCCATAATGGACTTTCTGACAAGAGCCCTTGGATTACATCGGAACCTTGCGCGCAATTCTATTACGGTCGGAGACCACACCGTTACCACCCTCAAACGGCCGCAAGGTGTCAACCACCCTGCAAACAGCCAGCAATGGCTACCTTCGGACAGACGGCGTACCGTGCAGATGCGCAGTCTTTGATAATCGGACGTGCTGCAAAATCGCAGCCATACAATTGTGTCTGAATCACGCCCTATGTACGAAAAGACCTGAAAGTGTTTTCGTTTGATCCCCCCCCCTCCCCATAAAATGAACATGTCTTCCCCTGCAGGCGAGCAATGGTTATCACGCTACAGCCAGCCATTTCTGGCTTGGCGCTGCCTTATTTTCATGGGGGCAGCTGGGAAGATTTGATGAGCTTTATACACTGCTCACAGCAGACAGTGTGAAAACACAAAGTGTTTTCTGAGCAGGGCTGACAGCAAACTGACTGCTGTGAGAATCACTGGCACAAAGATAAAAGGTTTCGCAGCGCTGTGCCAAGCGGCCAGGCTCTGCCGCATGAATGCCAATGAGATCCCAGATAGATGACCCTGGTCAATTGTTTCTGCTCCAGGGCCAAAGCCAATATTGCGGTGACAGATGTCTGGGCCGCGAGCAGAAGTGTGACACTGCGGTTCCTGCCCCTCGCTGTGACAGCGCGGGGCGAGGACAAGCATTGGACGTACGGTAACTTTAGATAACCTGTTAACTCCTTCAGCTGCCTGAGAAAGTGGCTCATCAGGTACAGAGCAGAGAGATTGCACTAAATGGTCTTTAGTTCCATGGTTCAGTGAAATTGGAGGCCGCAATAGATTGCCCGACTCAATGATTATAATAGCGGATCATATTAATAATTATTTCTGCTCAGTATTCAATGCTGAAAGAGAGGGGAAGGGGCCACAGTTAAGTTGCAAGTATAGTCAGAAAACTGAGGGAGAGACAAGTACATTTACAGAGGAGAAAGTCCTCACAGAACTCTCAAAACTGAAAGTGGATAAATCAATGGGGCCAGATGGGATACATCCAAGGATACTAAAAGAGCTTAAAGGGGAGCTGGTAAAACCAATAACAGAATTATACAACCAGTCACTAGCTACTGGAGTAATCCCAGAGGACTGGAAAACAGCGAATGTAGTCCCACTGCAAAAAAGTGGAAGCAAGGAAGAGATAAGCAACTACCGACCAGTGAGCCTTACATCAGTAGTACTTAATGGAAACACTCTTAAAACAAAAAGTTGTAGAATATCTCAAAACCAGCAATTTACAGGATCCGAAACAGCATGGGTTTACTGGTGGAAGATTATGTCAAACAAATCTTATTGACTTTTTTGACTGGGTGACTAAAGTAATAGATCAAGGTGGGGCTGTAGACGTAGCTTATCTAGACTTTAGTAAGGCTTTTGACACTGTCCCACATTGCAGACTGTTAAATAAACTTGAAAGCTTGGGATTGGATTCTGAAGGTGCCCACACACGCACCGATTCCGGCGTGCGTTGTGGGCTTAACTAGCACACATAGCATCGCATGCCTTGTGCATACGATGTGCATACGATGCAATGCTATGCTAGAAAAAGCTAGTACAAAAAGTATGTGCAGCACATACTTTTTGTACTGTGCAATGGGGTGCCGCGGGAGCGCGCACCCCATCGTATAGCATCGCACCGCCGGGATCGGTGCGTGTGTGGGCACCTTAAGATAGTTGAATGGATAAGATCTTGGTTGCATGACAGAAAACAGAGAGTTGTAGTAAACGGAGTACAGTCAAAGGAGGGAAAGGTTACAAGTGGAGTACCCAAGGGATCTGTACTTGGACCAGTGCTTTTTAATATCTTTATTGGTGATATTGCAAATGGAATTGAGGGTAAAATGAGCCTTATTGCAGATGACACAAAGGTATGCAACAGGGTAGACACACCAGGAGGGGTAAAACAGATGATTGATGATCTAGGCCAGGCATGTCCAACGTTGGCCCTCCAGATGTTGTGAAACTACACATCCCAGCATGCTTTGCCACAGTTTTGCTATTAGAGAATGCTAAAACTATTGCAAAGCATGCTGGGATGTGTAGTTTCAAAACATCTGGCGGGCCAACGTTGGACATGCCTGATCTAGGCAGATTAGAGGAATGGTCAAGAGCATGGCAACTACAGTTTAATGCCAAAAAATGCAAAATCATGCATTTGGGTCTCAAATATCCAAAGACTAAATATTGTATAAATGGCACTATAATGGAAACTACTGAGGAAGATAGGGATCTAGGTGTCACTATTTCAGGGGACTTAAAGGCAGGTAGGCAATGTAACAAAGCAATTAAGAAGGCAAGTCAGATGCTTGGTTGCATAGGGAGAGGTATCAGCAGTAGAAAGAAAGAAGTAATAATGCCACTGTATAGGTCATTGGTACGACCTCATCTAGAGTATTGTGTTCAGTTCTGGAGGCCATATCTCCAGAAGGATATAAATACATTAGAGACTGTACAAAGAAGGGCAACTAAAATGGTGCATGGCTATGTATAGTTTAGAGCAGAGAAGGGAAAGGGGGGACATGATAGAAACTTTCACATATATCAGGGGTTATAACAAGGTACAGGTGGGAGACATTCTTCACAGGAAGAGGAGCAGCAGAACACGAGGACACGTACTGACACTAGGGGGAGGAAGGTACAGGTGGGAGACATTAGTCACAGGAAGAGGAGCAGCAGAACACGAGGACATGCACTGACACTAGGGGGAGGAAGGTACAGGTGGGAGACATTCTTCACAGGAAGAGGAGCAGCAGAACACGAGGACATGCACTGACACTAGGGAGAGGAAGGTACAGGTGGGAGACATTAGTCACAGGAAGAGGAGCAGCAGAACACGAGGACATGCACTGACACTAGGGGGAGGAAGGTACAGGTGGGAGACATTCTTCACAGGAAGAGGAGCAGCAGAACACGAGGACACGTACTGACACTAGAGGGAGGAAGAGTCAGGGGAAATGTGAGGAAGACTTACTTTACAGAAAGAGTAGTAGATAAGTGGAATAGCCTCCCATCAGAGGTGGTAGAGGCAAATACAGTAGTACAATGTAAACATGCTTGGGATAGGCATATTGATAGCCTTACAAAGAAATAAGGATCAAATATGGTTTGAGGTAACATGTTTAAAACAGGGGCAGACTAGATGGGCCAAGTGGTTCTTATCTGCCATCAAATTCTATGTTTCTACTGGGGGAATAAAGGGTTTAGGTAGCAGTCCCATTCTATCTATTGTTCTAGATGCTGCAGTCCTCTCTCCACTCTAAGATTCTGTAGATTTGCCCCCACACTAGATGCCCCCCCATACTATAGTTCTGCAGCTATTTCCTATAAATATTATGGATCTGTAGATGTGCCTGCCACACTTCATGGGTCTGTAGATGTGCCCACCACACCTCATGGGTCTGTAGATGTGCCCACCACACCTCATGGGTCTGTAGATGTTCCCGCCACACCTCTAGAGTCTGTAGATGTGCCCGCCACACCTCATGGGTCTGTAGATGTGCCCACCACACCTCATGGGTCTGTAGATGTGCCCACCACACCTCATGGGTCTGTAGATGTGCCCACCACACCTCTAGAGTCTGTAGATGTGCCCGCCACACCGCATGGATCTGTAGATGTGCCCTCCGCACCTCATGGGTCTGTAGATGAGCCCACCACACCTCATGGGTCTGTAGATGTGCCCACCACACCTCATGGGTCTGTAGATGTGCCCACCACACCTCTAGAGTCTGTAGATGTGCCCGCCACACCGCATGGATCTGTAGATGTGCCCTCCGCACCTCATGGGTCTGTAGATGAGCCCACCACACCTCATGGGTCTGTAGATGTGCCCACCACACCTCATGGGTCTGTAGATGTGCCCACCACACCTCTAGAGTCTGTAGATGTGCCCGCCACACCTCATGGGTCTGTAGATGAGCCCACCACACCTCATGGGTCTGTAGATGTGCCCACCACACCTCATGGGTCTGTAGATGTGCCCACCACACCTCTAGAGTCTGTAGATGTGCCCGCCACACCGCATGATCTGTAGATGTGCCCTCCGCACTGCATGTATCTTTAGATGTGCCTGCCACACCTCATGGGTCTGTAGATGTGCCTGCCACACCTCATGGGTCTGTAGATGTGCCTGCCACACCTCATGGGTCTGTAGATGTGCCCACCACACCTCATGGGTCTGTAGATGAGCCCGCCACAACTCATGGGTCTGTAGATGTGCCCGCCACACCTCATGAGTCTGTAGATGTGCCCGCCACATCTCATGGGTCTGTAGATGTGCCCGCCACACCTCATGGGTCTGTAGATGTGCCCACCACACCTCATGGGTCTGTAGATGTGCCCACCACACCTCATGGGTCTGTAGATGTGCCCACCACACCTCATGGGTCTGTAGATGTGCCCACCACACCTCATGGGTCTGTAGATGTGCCTGTCACACCTCATGGGCCTGTAGATGTGCCCACCACACCTCATGGGTCTGTAGATGTGCCCACCACACCTCATGGGTCTGTAGATGTGCCCGTCACACCTCATGGGTCTGTAGATGTGCCCGCCACATCTCATGGGTCTGTAGATAAGCCAGCCACACCTCATGGGTCTGTAGATGTGCCCGCCACACCTCATGGGTCTGTAGATGTGCCTGCCACACCTCATGGGTCTGTAGATGTGCCCGCCACATATCATGGGTCTGTAGATGAGCCCACCACACCTCATGGGTCTGTAGATGTGCCCGCCACACCTCATGGGTCTGTAGATGTGCCCGCCACACCTCATGGGTCTGTAGATGTGCCCGCCACACCTCATGGGTCTGTAGATGTGCCTGCCACACCTCATGGGCCTGTAGTTGTGCCCACCACACCTCATGGGTCTGTAGATGTGCCCACCACACCTCATGGGTCTGTAGATGTGCCCGCCACACCTCATGGGTCTGTAGATGTGCCCACTACATCTCATGGGTCTGTAGATGAGCCCGCCACACCTCATGGGTCTGTAGATGTGCCTACCACACCTCATGGGTCTGTAGATGTGCCTGCCACACCTCATGGGTCTGTAGATGTGCCTGCCACACCTCATGGGTCTGTAGATGTGCCTGCCACACCTTATGGGTCTGTAGATGTGCCCGCCACACCTCATGGGTCTGTAGATGTGCCCGCCACACCTCATGGGTCTGTAGATGTGCCCGCCACACCTCATGGGTCTGTAGATGTGCCCACCACACCTCATGGGTCTGTAGATGTGCCCACCACACCTCATGGGTCTGTAGATGTGCCTGCCACACCTCATGGCTCTGTAGATGTGCCCACCACACCTCATGGGTCTGTAGATGTGCACTCTACAAATTGATAATTCTGCATCTTTGATGTCTACACCTGTCGGCCCATGATGTGTACGGGATCACAGGATCACTAGCGCTTATCTTTGAATCAGCCCTTTGCCCTGAAGATCTCTGGTCATCAATGTAAACTTAAAAGCCATACAACTGCCATAGGATAATGACGTACTTAAAATGACAATGGATAGCAAAAAAGCCAAGCTGTTGGCCTCATTCAGAGATGCACGCGAACCCGATGTTTACTGAATGTATATCTGCAATGTTTCTGGCTCTGTTCCGGGGCTGCCACTACCGGTGCCCTGAAACGTCCTAGCATGACTAACATAGACATGCTGGTGGCGATTGGGGGTGGCGCCTGGCAGAGTTACAGAAAACGCGGGCATGTAACCCGGATTGTCAGGCCATACTGCTGGCATTGGCTGATTCCTTGAGCAGGGTTATTGGAGTCAGTGGCAAAAGATCCGATGCTGGGTCTTCAGACGCAGCAGCGGGTCACAAAAGCTTCCAATGGGCGTCTTCTACTACAAGCTCCTCCTAATGCGTTTACATATTTTAGCACAGCGACCGCATCCAAAGACACAGCGGCTGTAGCTGAAGCCTCCGCAATGGAATGGTCCCCGAATACAGAGATGTTCCTTTGTGCCAAACATTACGAGTCCTTTATAACATGTATTATTATTCCACTGTAAGCCTTTGCGTCCAGACATACGCCACGCACAGCGCTGACTGTGCTCTGACCCTGGTTTGTGAGAACAAAGTAAAAATATGCGAAGAACAAACCCCAACCAAGGACATGTAACCAAGTAATTTTCCGAGGAATGAGCATCTTAACAAAATCATGATTGGCCTTCGCCTTCTCAGACAAACTCACTCTACCTTGAAGACAGCTAATAAATTAATTCTAGCACTCATGCCGTTTCCAACTCCCGTATTAAGATTAATGTCGCCCATTCTTCCCACCTAAATAAGGTGTTCTTAGCAATTTGTAGGCAGAACAAGTGGAAAGGTTTGACATGGTGGCACTGTGTGGCATGAAGGAGGCAATTATTCAATGTCAGGGCATCTCGGCTCCCCGCCTGGTGCACAAAGCTAAACGTTATTCACTCCGTTCCATTAATGGTACTCGGTGACATTGAGAAGCCCCCTTGTGCTGATGTGCTCCGTGTCTAAGTACCCAGTAGATGGTGTAAGAGAACAGCATGGAGGCAAAAGTATGTAGGGGCAGTGAGAGGGGGGAGAGAACGGGCAAGGGTACTGAGGGGGATAGGATGGGGATACTGGAGGGAGAGGAAGGGGCAAGGGCACCAAAAGAGTTAGGGTCCCGTTTATCAAGGATCACATTTACAAGGAAAGCAGTGCGGTGTGTAGCCCATAGACTACAATGGGCTACCGCCATATCAGAATGTGATGCGCTGCTGCCCGATATTAATACATCGGACAGCTTCGCATCCCCCATATAGAGCTATGGGGGATGTGGCTGGCGATGGTGCAGGAGGGATCACAGCAGGGATCGGAGATTCCTGCTGCTGTCGCTCCTCATACATTCAGGGGATACTTAATATTAAATGATAAATGGGCCCCTTAGGGAGAAGGTAAGAGAGAGGGAGTCGGCAGGGGCACATGCAAGGCCATAGAAAAGGTACAGAGAGAGAGAGAGAGAGAGAGAGGGTGCGGGCAGAAGCAATGGAGGAAGGGACCTGGAAGGGCCACAGAGAGAGGGAAGGAGTGGGGAGGGGAAAAGAGAGAGGGAAGGAGCTGGAAGGACCACATAGAGAGGTAGCGAGCAGGGAGGGGCAAGGAGAGGGAGCAATTAGCTAATTAGCCGCGACCTCATTTTTATACGAGAATAGACGCTGTGCGCATGTGCACAGCGTCTATTCTATTAGATTGGGGGGGTCTTCCAACTGCCACCCCCTGCAGCGGGACAATGCCTGTCGCGGGTAGGACAGCGGGACAGGACCCGAAAATCGGGACTGTCCCGCTGCAATCGTGACAGTTGGGAGGTATGGCCACAGAGAGAGGGAGGTAGTGCGGAGGGGCAAAGAGAGTGGGAGGGAGCAGGAAGGGCCACATAGAGAGGGAGGAAGTTGGGAGGGCCAAGAGAGAGGGGAGTGGGAGGGGCTGAGAGAAGGAGGAAGTGGGAGGGGCTAAAAGAGAAGGAGGAAGTGGGGAGGGGCTAAGAGAGAAAGAGGAAGTGGGGAGGGCCAAGAGAGAGGGGGAGTAAGAGGGGCTAAGAGAGAAGGAGGAAGTGGGGAGGGGCTAAGAGAGAAGGAGGAAGTGGGGAGGGGCTAAGATAAGGAGGAAGTGGGGAGGGGCTAAGAGAGAAGGAGGAAGTGGGGAGGGGCTACGAGAAGGAGGAAGTGGGAGGGGCTAAGAGAGAAGGAGGAAGTGGGGAGGGGTGCCTAGAGGGAAAGGGTGGCAGTCAGGGCCACTGACAGTAAGAGGGAGTAGGCAGGTGTATTGAGGGGGTGGAGCTATCTCTGGACATGTCCAATAGGCAGCTGATGAGGGGGACATATACATATATGCCACACATTGTATAGAAACTTTCAGAGATTTTTTTCAGAAGGGGCATGTCTATTTGTGACCATGTCTCCTCGGTATTACCCAGGCCCATTGTATGTCTTGGTTCAGGGCACCAAGGGCCCGGCATGCAGGGAGTCTAACCATAGAAGCCCTCTATGACGTCACCATCAAGGCCCCTGTTACCCGCACCACTGTAATGTATACAACAAGGGGGTACAGCTGCCATGCCCAGCATCCAGGCCCATCCACGTACAACACAGACACACTTGTAGGGGTATATTTACTGGGATTCGGATTATAGGCAGACAGTGTCCTGGTCAACAGTCAATAGGTCGACACAGTATGTTTGACAAAGAAAAACGTTGACACAAGCAAAAGGTCGACATGGCAATGGTTGACACATGACACGGTCGACATACGTTTTCACAATCTTTAAAATATTTTTTTTTTACTTTTCCATGCGTTACCGTTCATGCGGACTCTAATTGGGAACCATTATGTGGTAGCTGAGGTTGGTGCTGTACATGCACGGAGGCGCTATACACTAATTGGGGATCCATGTGCTCAAGTGTCAACGCTTGACACCCAATCAAAAACGTGAAAAGCTCATGTTGACCATATCGACCTTCTGCTTGTGTCAGTCTTTTTCCAGTGTCGAAAACATTTCCACTTGCACAAACTGGCACTTTATTAACTATACCCCATATTGTGCCACGCCTCCACTCCTCAGCTACTGCTTTCTTGTATCAGTTTGATTGGATTGTTACAAATCACTGAATAAGCAGGATAGAGATTGGAAGCCGCGTAGACCATACTGTCCCTTCTACGTCTCAGGCTCCCTACAATAGCGCTGCAAGTATTATGTAAATGAGCTGTTGGCGTGGGCTGTCCTACAGGCTGGAAATGCTGCCATCCATCTGCTGACTGTAATCTCATGATTCCTTAGTGCCAGCTCTGGAGGACTGCCTGCAGTCTGAGGATGTCGCAGGATGTTAGCCTGGTGCGATAGGGGACGCCATCTTTAGACGTCACACCTTAGCCAGCAGGCTGTATTTTTAAATTTTTATAATTAATTCTTACAGTATATGCGTCAATAATAAATGATATCCTGGGACAATTGCAATTGGTATTACAACTGCGTCTTTGACTTATACGCATTGATATAACAATCGGGTCAGCATCTATTGTTAACCGGAACCAAGCGCCATTCCGAACAATGTAAAAATCCCCGTCTCTCACTGCCCGCGTATTAGGGATGGCCATCGACCATCGATGATTATAAATCATCGATGGTTTATGGCCGATGTCTAATAGTTTTGCCATCGATGGGGGAGAACCACATGGTTTCCCACCATCGATGTCAAGCTTAAACGAATAGTTTCGTTTTTGCATTTTTCCCCAAGGTGTCGGGACACGGAGCATAGCTCCGCCCCTGGCACCCGCGAAGCCCCGCCCAGGATGACCATCGATATAGAAAATGGATGACCATCGATATATAAAAACATCAATGGTCGTCCATTGAATATTTATACACTATCGATGGTCAGTTACACTTTTGCCATCGATGGCAAAGGCAACAATGGCCATTCCTACCGCGTATGCCAGTGTGGGCATGCCCATTATCAGATAGGCCACACCTCCGCCAATAGCGAGAGCAGTGGTTCTCTGGACTCCATTCCTCATGTATTCCCAACAGGTGGCGCAGTGGGGACTTCTGTCTGTAGGAGCTGATGGGATAATTACTGACCCAGCAACACAGTACTGCAGCGCATCACAACGCACAGTACGCAGAAACATACCACATGTCTAATGCCTCAGACACCCTCTCATTAACCCCTGCACTGCTGCCGCATGTCTGTAGAAGAGGCAGGATATGGGGGGGTGGCGGGGTCACCATCTGGCCAGGTTCAGCCGTAGTTATGGTCAGTGGGAGGAGAGATAAGCAGCTCGGCGGCGAGCAGGCTGCAGAACCGGTGACACTCCTGCTGTTCTCCTGAGAGAGCTGGGGTCGCAGGGAGAGCTGCACTGGAGCGGAGGCTGGTCTCTGCCATGATGATACATTGCTGCAGTCGGGTTTGTGTGTATCCAGCTCTGAATACGTAACGAGCTCCTGCTGCACAGAGTACGCCGGCGCCCCACCGCGCCCCATCCGAGCCAAGCACATTCTGTCCCCGCGCTCAGCACAGATATCACGCATTGTTGTCTTATGCATAGATTTGCAATTCTTAGGGGTAAGATGGGAGTTCTACTGAAGATGGGATGTTGTCCATAGTAACCAATCAGGTACTATCTATTTATCTTGTAGCAGGTGCTAAATAAACAGGAAGTAGAGTCTCATTGGTTACTATGGGTTACTATGGGTAACATCCGATCTTCAATAGAACTCCCATCTTAGAAAATGCCCCCCTTACTTAAGCAGAACATTGGGGATCTATAAATAAAAAAAATACAATAATATAAATAGCAGATTATCAGAAGTGAAGATCATTGAAATATTTATTGTCCTATTATCTCTCCATTTACCAAAGAATTCCCGCAACAACATCTTATTTCTTACTGTCGTGGTAAGCAGCTAAAAACCAATTAATGGCCCTTATTCTGGTTCACTCGCAAAAGCAAATTCCTTCTCAAATGGACAAAACCATGTGCACTGCAGGTGGGGCAGATACAGAGGAACATGTGCAGAGAGAGTTAGATTTGGGTGATTTTGTTTCTGTGCAGGGAAAATACTGACCGCTCTATTTCTACACTGCAATATAGATCTCACTTTGAAGAAAACCCCACCCAAATCTAATTCTCTCTGCACATGTTACATCTGCCCCACCCGCAGTGCACATGGTTTTGCCCATTTGAGAAGGAATTTGCCTTTTTACGAGTGAACCAGAATAAGGGCCAATGAATCATTAGGCTCTATAAAGTAGTCCGACAATCCCGGGGTGTCATTAGGGGGGGGCTTGTACTCGCATTGTAGTTCACATTCTGGGGGAACACGTACAACCACGAGGAGTAGAAATAATGAGGATTACTCACTAGTTGTTAGATCCGTAGCCCTTCGCCTTTGTGAACCCAACAGATATGGCCACGACCAGAGCGGGGAGACCTGAAACACAGGAGAAATGTATTAGCGCCGCTAGAACTTACCATCTGTAGCTATGTACTAGCAATCACATACCCCCCACATAGAAGGATCTGGCCATGCAATGTTCAAGAACAGTTCTGGAGCATGGCAAATCCATCCACAATGCAGCCCCTGTAGATGGGTTGGGATAATTTGGTCTACAGCATGATGGTCAACAGTCATTAGGTCGACACCATTAGGTCGACATGGGTAAAGGTCGACATGGTTATAGGTCGAAAGGTCGTTAGTTCGACAGGTCATTAGTTCGACAATGTCTAGGTCGACAGTGAAAAGGTCGACGTGGGGTTTTTCACTGTTTTTTTTTACCTAAATGTCAACACAGTTGACATGGACACAGTTTCAAGTGCACCGCATTACCTCACATCGCTTGCTGTGCTCACTATGCTTCAGACACACTATTTTATTCTCCCACCACGCCCTAGTGGATGGTAGGGCATGAAATACCGCCTGTCGGCACATGTCGGCTCAAAAAACAGTGAGAAAGCCCAAGTCGACCTTTGGACTGTCGACCTAGACACTGTCGAACCAACAACCTGTCGAACTAATGACCTGTCGACCTAGAACCATGTCGACCTTTTCCTGTCGACCTAGACCCTTGTCACCCTTTTCCCAATGTCAACCTAATGCTGTCGACCTAATGACTGTCTACCATAATGCTGTAGACCAAATGACCGCATCCCCTGTAGATAACTATGGAGGCCGCCTTTGCGGACAATGATGAAGCACTGCGGCAGAAACCTGCTGTGATCCGCCATAGTACATCTGGGGGATTACTAACATTGCAGGTACCTTCAGAAAACGATAAATAGCCCCTCAGTCACTTAACTCATAGTTGCCTACTAAGTGACCAGGTGGCACAGGAGGTGGCCCGGGGAAGGTGGTCCGGTGGTGTGGAGACACAATTGCATCATCTTAGCCCCACCCTTTGCTTTACCATGCCCAATTACATCGCTGACTGCATCATCGCCCTGTACATTTCTCCTGTGCAGACAGTGGCCAGCGGATAGAGGGGTGTTGCGGGTGGGGGGGAGGGCGGACGTTTTTATGTGGGCGGCTTGCAGACTTTCTCGCGTAGCCGGGAGTCAATAACCGAGCAGCAATGGGATGCGGTCATTTGGTCTACAGCATGATGGTAGACAGTTATTAGGTCGACACCATTAGGTCGACATGGGAAAAGGTTGACATGTGCCTAGGTCGACATAGGCAAAGGTCGACAGGTCATTAGTTCGACAGGTCATTAGTTCGACAGTGTCTATGCCCTACTATCCACTAGGGCGTGGCGGAAGAATAAAATACTGTAGTGTGCCGAGCGTAGTGAGGCACTGTGCCCGACGCATAGTGAGTGCAGGGAGTGATGTGAGGGGATGCGGTGCACTTTAAACTGTGTCCATGGTGACTGTGTTGACATTCAGGTAAAAAAAACAGTGAAAAACCCAGTGTCGACATTTTCACTGTCGACCTAGACAATGTTGAACTAACGACCTGTCGAACTAATGACCTTTCGACCTAGAACCGTCGACCTTTTCCCATGTCGACCTAGAACCATGTCGACCTAATGGTGTCGACCTAGTGACTGTCGACCATCATGCTGTAGACCAAATGATCCCAACCCACAGCAATAAGCACTGATACTTCATCAGAACGTACACTATTGATAGAAACGTGCGCGGGTGTGTTCCGGCTGTTCCCGGTAATGTCTGCAGCCTGGTAATAACCGTCCTATTAGTCAGCGTTAATAATGCTCTCTACGCTGTGCTGCTAATAGCGATGCTCTGTATCATTCCCGTCTATCAGCGGCCCCTGGAGCAGGAGGCATCACTATATCATAAGGAGAATGGCAGCAGAGCGCTGCGCACAGCGGGGAAGATTTACACAGTAATATTTATCCGCTAGTTACCGATTCCAAAAAATAAGTTTGTTCATTAATTACGTCTTCATTACAGAACGGTTATTCTCCCGGCGCCTCTCCAGAAACGGATTAGCTGAAGCTTTATGTAAACAATCAGCATCTGCTAAAAATCGGGACGGAGAGCGCAGAGGGCGCAACCAAATCACGGTGGGGCAGAAAGTGCGACCATTGCATGCTGCTTTGCAGTGTGTGTGCGAGTGTGTGAGTGGATTTGGATGCTCCATCAGCGCGTTGGATCTCAAAGACTAGAGAGCAGCTAGCAGCAAGACAGGTGTCTTACTATGAGGAGGGAGAATGTGCAAGTTTAGTTATATATGATATATTACATACACTGCACTTTATAGATTGTTATGAGATATTTTTGGAGTCTTCATTGCCTGGCAGGACTTGATTTAAACTAGGCATTCGGAAACCTCCGTAAAATCCTGTGTTTCCCCTGGCAACTATCAAAAGTGCGTATCTGGGTTTTAAGCATGTGATTCAACTTAGTGGGGTCTAATTTACATATCTACAGTTATTCCAGTAAACGGAGCACTCTATAAACTGGTATTCATTTGGCTGCTAACTGGTTTTATTTTGGAGCAGATTTAAACCGTGTCTTGTAGATCCAATACACTGGGAGGGGGGGGGACAGATCAGGGATCAAATTTAGAATAATACCCCTTTCAGACATATGCAAAAATCCCGGGTTTTTTCACATTAACGCGCCCAAACCTGGGACTAGCGTATGTCTGAAAGGGTATACCCGGGATTTCGCTCCCGGATAGTGAGCACCTGCAATTGACCAGGGTTTTTCCCGTTATTTAACTCCCGGGTATAATACCCGGCTTATGTCTGAATGGGTTTACCCGGGTTTTTCTGTTTTAAACATGTAATGTTGCTTTTATTTGCTGCCGGGGCGTGTCCCATTTTAATAATGAAACACTGAAATGCTTGAAAAGCCTGGCTTATGTGTGAAAGGGGTATACCCGGGTTTTTCCCGGATTTGAGGTGCAGTGTGAAAGGGGGTCTGTTACTAAAATCCCGGGAGTGACCTGGGTTGAAAATCCCGGGTAAACCTGGACAAAATCCCAGGTAGTATGTCTAAAAGGGGTATAAGCAATGTGCATCTATTAATACATCGTCACATGCAACAAAAATGAGGGGGGAATACCATGTTATTAGTTATGCTAATTACTAGTTGCCCTGATCATGTGCAGGTTACATTAAATGGGTTTCATATTAATGACAACGACTCTGTTTACTATCTCTGCTCTAATTGCTTTTTGAATATTGGCGATTTCAGCGCCCGGCGCGTTCATACCCGGAAACCCATTTCCCTGCAGTTATTTCGCCCCATACATTCGCTACTTGCTAGCGCTTAGAACATTGCTTTCGTCAGGTCACCAGGAATCCAGGGTCTTATGTTTTACCACCTCCAGCCAATGCAATTAGGAAGGAACAGAAATGAAATGCAATCATTTGCATTCACCCCATAAACCGCGACCCCTTCCCGCAATAATGCAGCTATAGGGTAATCTGCAAATCGCACCTCGCAGGAGAACTATTATTACAAGAAGACAGAATATTGGGAATATAATTAGCACCTTGTCGGTAAAGGGTAACGCGCCCCCGTCCGATGGCTCGGAGTCTCCGGCGCGGGATGCAGAGATACATATGGAGATATGCTAAGTGCTGACTGTAATTCCAGCAATGTAATCAAATGATCTCACACAATGGCAACTGTCCGCACCGTTCCAATTATCACTTTCTGCCTCCTTGTGTTTACAGTGGGAGAGACACAGCTGGGAATATGGCAGCGTGAAATGGACGGAGATGACGCAGGAGGACTGCGCAGATTTACTGATGTGACACTGTGAATGGGGGGATAACGGTGACAATGTGGAAGGCAGGCTGGCTCCTGTATGGGCTCATATCTCGCACTGTATATTCCTGATACATTATGGGGGACATTTACCAAAATGGATTCGTAGAAAAAAGGTGTATTCGTAGGGAGAAATACACCTTTTTTTTACGAATTTGTATTTTCGGGATTTACAATCCCAAAAATACAACAATTCGTAGTCCTAAAGATGGAACATTCGTATTTGTAGTTACAAATACGAATGCCCTACACCATCGATAGGATACGACAGAAATCACCATTCAAAAGAATGGTGGTTTCTGATTTACTAAGCAGCCGTACTGACAATACGGCTGCTTAGTGGTGTGAAACACCCACGCAAATACGACAGGAAAATAGAACACCATTTTCCTGTTCTATTTGCGTTTTAGCCTGCACGGATCAGTCAGATCCGTGCAGGCTTCAGTGTAAAAAAATAGAAAAATAAATAAATAAAAAAAAAAAACGGCGTGGGGTCCCCCCCACAGCCGAAACCAGCACCAGGCTGAAGGAGCCGGGGCCGGTAATTAAAAATCAGGGAGCCCGACAAATAGGGGTTCCCCGATTTTTAACAACCAGCCCCAGGCTCCAGGTCCAGGGCTGGTTCCCAAAATACGGGGGACAAAATGAGTAGGGGTCCCCCGTATTTTAAGAACCAGTCCCAGGCACAACCAGCCGGCAGGGTAATGTCACAGCCGGGGGACACTTATAATATAAGGTCCCGCGGCCAAAACATTCTCCCTACCGACCAGTCAGCCTGGCCAGGGGCCCTGGGGGAGTGGGGACCCCCCCAATGAAGGGGTCCCCCCCCTCCAGGACTTACCTGACCAGGCTGAAGCCTGGTGCTGTCCTCGATGCCCCTGGGCGGTGGGCATCGAGCTGATAAATGTTGTAAAAAAAAGATGAACCTATTGTTTTTTACTGTGGCACTACAAGTGCCAGCAAGCCTCCCCAGCAAGCTGGGACTTGGAGAACCACAAGTCCCAGCCTGCTGGGCATTAAAGGGCCCGCTGGCACTTGTAGTTCTACAGTTAAAAAAATAGTGCACAAAACACGCTGACACACTTTTAAAATAAAACTTTATTACACACAAAGCCCACACATACTAATACTTACCTATCTTCTTCCCATAGGTCGCCCTGGTCCTGTGTCGGCGTCTTCTGGTCCTGTGTCGTCTTCTTCCTCCATGTCGACCGTCGTTGTCGCCGTCCGGATCCGACGAAATCCATTTGGGAAGCTGTGGAAGGAAACCATACTCACCTGTCCCAGCGCGACGTAGTCCAGGTAAGGGTCTTGGCAAAAAAACAAACCGACACCCGAATCCAAGCGGACACGACGGAGACGCACGGTGTTTACATCGTGCGGCTCCGCCTCCCGAATGCCGCTATTGGCCGCCTTGCGGCCTAGCGGCCAATCAGGAGCCGCTAGGCCGCAAGGCGGCCAATAGCGGCATTCGGGAGGCGTAGCCGCACGATGTAAACAAACACACGTGCGTCTCCGTCGTGTCCGCTTGGATTCGGGTGTCGGTTTGTTTTTTTGCCAAGACCCTTACCTGGACTACGTCGCGCTGGGACAGGTGAGTATGGTTTCCTTCCACAGCTTCCCAAATGGATTTCGTCGGATCCGGACGGCGACAACGACGGTCGACATGGAGGAAGAAGACGACACAGGACCAGAAGACGCCGACACAGGACCAGGGCGACCTATGGGAAGAAGATAGGTAAGTATTAGTATGTGTGGGCTTTGTGTGTAATAAAGTTTTATTTTAAAAGTGTGTCAGTGTGTTTTGTGCACTATTTTTTTAACTGTAGAACTACAAGTGCCAGCGGGCCCTTTAATGCCCAGCAGGCTGGACTTGTGGTTCTCCAAGTCCCAGCTTGCTGGGGAGGCTTGCTGGCACTTGTAGTGCCACAGTAAAAAACAATAGGTTCATCTTTTTTTTACAACATTTATCAGCTCGATGCCCACCGCCCAGGGGCATCGAGGACAGCACCAGGCTTCAGCCTGGTCAGGTAAGTCCTGGAGGGGGGGGACCCCTTCATTGGGGGGGTCCCCACTCCCCCAGGGCCCCTGGCCAGGCTGACTGGTCGGTAGGGAGAATGTTTTGGCCGCGGGACCTTGTATTATAAGTGTCCCCCGGCTGTGACATTACCCTGCCGGCTGGTTGTGCCTGGGGCTGGTTCTTAAAATACGGGGGACCCCTACTCATTTTGTCCCCCGTATTTTGGGAACCAGCCCTGGACCTGGAGCCTGGGGCTGGTTGTTAAAAATCGGGGAACCCCTATTTGTCGGGCTCCCTGATTTTTAATTACCGGCCCCGGCTCCTTCAGCCTGGTGCTGGTTTCGGCTGTGGGGGGGACCCCACGCCGTTTTTTTTTTAAATTTATTTATTTTTTCTATTTTTTTTTACACCTTGCAGCCTGCACGGATCTGACTGATCCGTGCAGACTGCTAGAAATAATTCGTATTAGCGGCCGTATATACGGCCGCTAATACGAATCATTACACCATCGGAGGGTTACAAAGCAGTCGTATATGACTGCTTTGTAACTGATCCTCCGGAACACGACTTTGCATACGACTTAAACAGAGGTATGCAGTCGTAGGGAAACTACCAATACGAAAAACTAGGTTTTTCATATTGGTAAATTTCCCTAATTATTCCGACCGTACGCAGGTGTCGCAGTGCGCCTGGATGAACACTTACACTGCAATTACCTGGTGAATGCAGTTTAAGTTCCAATGGGGGGGGGGGGGGGGCGTGTCTGGGCCGCTTCGGGGGAAGGTTGTTGGCGGCTATGCTGCGCAGTCAGGGAGCGAGCACTTTGGTGTGGAGTGAAGCACTCGCTTTAGTGATTGACCCACAAATGTTTGTGAACACAGCGTGGGGGGTACACAGCGTGGGGGCAGCCAGGCCCTGTGCTGTGCTTTCAGGGGTATTGAATTAGGAGCTCCACTTCTAGGGGTATTGTAAATGTTAGAAGTAATGGGCATAAGCACTTGCTCCTGAGGAAGCCGGACGCAAACATCCGGGGAAACGCGTTAAGCTTATTCAAAATCTGGGCGCACCATCCCACCTGTGACCTGTCCTTCTCCATCCACGTGAGACTCCTGTTCATAACTGGACATTGCCATTGTTGGGTTATCTGCAATTTCCCTAATTTCCAGCCACAAGGAGGAACACACGCCTAATCGGGAGGCCTGAGCCCTTGCAATTATAGGGCAAACCAGGACACTTGCCGTCACCACCACTGGACATTATCCAGACATGTAACTTATGCCCATTACTTCTAACATTTACAATACTCCTAGAAGTGGAGCTCCTAATTCAATACCCCTGACAGCATCAATTGCTCATTTTATATGTGTATTTTTATTATCTTTTTTGTATTATGTGATAGATGTACATCACCTTTGTTATGAATTAAATATTAATTATCGAGAACCGTCTTGTCATATCATTGGAAAACAGCTAGCTTTTGGGCTTGACTACCCAGTGCCAGCGGCTATTGACAGCGCACCACTCTACCTACACTTTCTTTCTCCTGTGCTGTGCTTTGCCAACTACCACAAAATTTAGCAAAACTGCAACCAGCTCTGAATCAGGCCCTATGTAACAATATGTAACATTACGCAACACAATGTAACAGTATGTAACAGCATGGGACACTATGTAACAGCATGGGACACTATGTAACAGTATGCAAAACAATGTAACATTATGTAACAGCATGGGACACTATGTAACAGCATGGGACACTATGTAACAGCACGGGACACTATGTAACAGTATGCAACACAATGTAACAGTATGTAACAGCATGGGACACTATGTAACAGCACGGGACACTATGTAACAGCACGGGACACTATGTAACAGCATGGGACACTATGTAACAGCATGGGACACTATGTAACAGTATGCAAAACAATGTAACATTATGTAACAGCATGGGACACTATGTAACAGCATGGGACACTATGTAACAGCACGGGACACTATGTAACAGCATGGGACACTATGTAACAGCATGGGACACTATGTATCAGCATGGGACACTATGTAACAGCATGGGACACTATGTAACAGTGTGTAAGAGTATGGGGGACAATTACTAAGATGTGGATTCTATTTCACATGTGATGTTGCTATGGGCAACCATACAGAATCTACTTCTTATTTATTTAGCACCTTCTAGATAATAGATCGTATCTGATTGGTTGCCCATAGCAACACCCCATGTGATATATAACTCCCATCTTAGTACATTCCCCCTATGTATCAGTGTGTAAGGGCACAGAGGGCCCATGTTCTCCGCAGGTGTCCAGGCAGTTGGCACTTGTACTATGTTCTCTGTGGTTTCCGCCGCTGGTGCAATGCCGACGCACCAGATAGGTGAGTATAAGTATATCGGAGCAGGCTGCACCCATTACACATAAGCCAATGAAATACAAGGGATCTCACCCCATCCTAGGCAGAGGAAGCGCTTCCGGATGATCCTGTTGCGCAGCCGCCCCGTCACGGCCATGTAGGATTGCCAGGCTTCCGTCAGCACCCAGCAGAAAGACGACAGGAAGAAGAAATGGAGGAAGGCGGCCACCAGGGTGCATATTACCTGCGTTACAGATGGAGAGGTGCAATCAGAGAAGCGGCATTTCCTGTTCTGTACCATAACCTCAGCCAGTGTTTCCCAGTCCGCAGTGACCTCTGACAGCGCATGTTTTCTAGATCTCCGAGTTGGTGAACAGGTGTTTTCATGACTGGCTGACGGATTTGAAAAGATGCACAGGTAGAGCTAATTATTTATTGAGGAGATCTGTAAAACCTGCACTGCCGGTAACCCCCTGAGAAATGGGAAACACTGCCACAGACTATACCAGGGGACCCGGCGAGCAGAGGAGTCTCATTACAGGATGAGCAGAGGAGTCTCAATACAGGATGAGCAGAGGAGTCTCATTAAAGGAGGAGCAGAGGAGTCTCATTACAGGAGGAGCAGAGGAGTCTCAATACAGGATGAGCAGAGGAGTCTCATTACAGGAGGAGCAGAGGAGTCTCATTACAGGAGGAGCAGAGGAGTCTCATTACAGGAGGAGCAGAGGAGTCTCATTACGGGATGAGCAGAGGAGTCTCATTACAGGAGGAGCAGAGGAGTCTCATTACAGGATGAGCAGAGGAGTCTCATTACAGGATGAGCAGAGGAGTCTCATTACAGGATGAGCAGAGGAGTCTCATTACAGGAGGAGCAGAGGAGTCTCATTACAGGAGGAGCAGAGGAGTCTCATTACAGGAGGAGCAGAGGAGTCTCATTACAGGATGAGCAGAGGAGTCTCATTACAGGATGAGCAGAGGAGTCTCATTACAGGATGAGCAGAGGAGTTTCATTACAGGATGAGCAGAGGAGTCTCATTACAGGATGAGCAGAGGAGTCTCATTACAGGATGAGCAGAGGAGTCTCATTACAGGATGAGCAGAGGAGTCTCATTACAGGAGGAGCAGAGAAGTCTCATTACAGGAGGAGCAGAGGAGTCTCATTACAGGATGAGCAGAGGAGTCTCATTACAGGGTGAGCAGAGGAGTCACATTACAGGATGAGCAGAAGAGTCTCATTACAGGATGATGAAAGTCTATGATTTGGGAGGTGGCGAGGTGCACGAGGCACAGTTAATAGAATACGCAGAATGCGCTGGGAGCCTATTATAGCATTGGTATTAAGGGCCTGATCTAGTCGGTCCCCGGTGTATTCGCACGAGGGCCGATGTTTGCGCATTGCACATACTGTATGTAGGGGGGGGGGGGGGGGGGCTGATGGCAAAAAACTGGGTGCGCCCAGAAAAACTCTGGGCATCCCCAACACAGTCACAGTAGGTCAGCTGCCCCCCCCCCCCCCCCCCGTTCTTGGAGCAAGACGCCGCAAATATAGGTCAGTCAAGACTGACTTATATTTGAGAACAGGGAGAAATCGAATGATTTCGCCAACGTACGTTCCCCTGTGAAAGGATATTTATGCAAAACATCCACTAGAATGCGGCGGGGATGTTTGCGCGGTGGGCGGGCATTCGTTCACCCGGCAGGTGGCGTTACATGGCTCAATCAGCAGCGATTTCAGGCTTCTTAGCGAGTCAACCCGAATCAGACCCCAAGCGGGGACTTCCTGCCACTCTGACTTAAATGCGGACTCATACAAGCTGGACGGACGATTTAATCATTACTAAAGAAGGTTAATAAGTCCATCGCTTCATCTGTCCGGGGCCCAAGATCCTCTCGGTGGGGAATCCAGAACTTGGCGAAATGCTACAGAATAGAAAATGCGCTCAGTGATCCCCAGCACAGATCAGCGGTAACTGACTGTTTGTTTTAATTAGTTACATCCTACATCGCTGGCAAGCCCGTGGCTCCGGAGGACGGATTTGGGCATCCCTGCTCGTGGCTGCTAAGTTTAATTAGATGGATTCTGAAATGTCTTCTCTGTGAGTAAGCCGGGTGCACTGTGAACCTCAGAGCAGACAAGCAAGACACAATGCGGGTACAACTTAATGGTAAAAAACACTAGAATAATCAGTGCTGGTATCATCAGTGGGTGGTAACGAGGGTGGGTCAGACTGGGCCACTGCACACAACATTGTAGGGTAGGAGGTGCTGTTGGCGGCACCTGTCAGTTAATTGTTTGAATTACTTTCATTTTTAAGCTTCCCTCTATTAAGAGGCTTGGCATCTCCTGGCTAGCTCAAGGAGTAGGGTGTTTGACTGTAATGCAACAGTGTATGGGTTTGAAGCCCGAGAAAAGCAGTACAGATGGAGCGCCTCTCTTCTAGCGGGGGTCTGGCGGTCGGATCGCCAACCGCCAGCCCCCGTCAGCCGCTGGAAGGGGACACACACATATCCCCTTCCAACGGAGCTCCCCCTGAGCAACGCTGGCTGAGAAGCGCACCATCTGTATATTGAAACTTGTTATTTACTAAAGGGTACTGTAACAGAATAAAAGAGAGTAAGTGCATGAATATTATATAAAGAAGGATATGTGTTTAGTTGCGGTTCTGAATTGGAAAAAGATAAAGTACCAGCCAATCAGCCCCTAACTGTCATTTTAACCTTGTAACGTGTCGGTTAGTAGCAGATTGATGGGAAACTTTATTTCTCTCCAAGGCTTAGTACATAGATACCTATGATAAAAGAGGATCTGTAATCAGTGTTAGAATGTGTATTTCATGTTATCCTACTGTAAATCTAGATACACACTGTACAATTATTGGACAGATTTGCCAATATTCAGGTGTCAGCAATGAGCCTTTTATCCAAGCGCAGATAAAATGGTCCAATAGCGACCAGAAATGGTCAGTATGGATTATCGATACAGGCTTGCCAGAAGATATCGGCTAAAAGATCCCGATATTGGGCAGTGTGTGGGCATTATCTGTAATCTGCCCATGCCCATATTAACTATGGTTTATCCTGATTATCCTATCCTCATTGTGGGTGGGCAAATGGAAATGCAGGGCGGCGTGACACGAAATCGATGTGTGCGATATCGCAACCTTCCACTGATAGAAAATAACCGCGCTGATAGTCATCCGAACAATAAATCGCTTAGTGTGCCGCTCGCTACTTTTCAGAGCAAATAAAACGGAAGCACTCCGGGGGGATATTACCGTAACGCCAGTAACGGGAAGCACTTGTACCTTGTTCCTGGTCTGTGTCTGCCCAACAAGTATTAAGGCATTTGAAGAAATGATGGACAAGCAGAAGTTGATTAATATGACGGAGCGTTCCGACCGGATATACCTGAAATTAGAGACAGACACAGTCATTTTTTTATAATTTGATGAGTTTACAGGGGACACATTGTAGCAATATTTAACGGCAATTAATGATCCTCAAATACAGAGAATACTGGAATTGCAATTAATTCTATAGATGAATATTGGGAATTAGAAATTCCAGAGGACAGTGGGGCGGCTCATTAAAAAACATTACCCCTAGGTGCAGAATTTCCCCGAAATGATAAACCAATCAGGCGTTAGCTTTCATCCTTAGCAGATACAAGTCCCCTCTGGTGCACCGCGGTGGGTCAGTCCAGGATGTGCACCTAAGTACAGAGGCGTACCTAGATATTATTGGGCCCCATAGCAAAAGTTTGTAAGGGCCCCCTGTTTAGCAACTGATGGTGATAAATGTATGTAAATCATATTAGTTAGACAGCAAAGATGGGCCCCCTTCAGCTCTGGGCCCCATAGCAGCTGCACCCCTTGCACCTATGGTAGTTACGCCCTTGCCTAAGTACAATCAGTTAATAATCCCTAATGAATGACCCAGTTCCGCTAATACATGGAATGAGTGACAATTTAATGGGTCGCCTGGAAACAACTACGCAACTCGCACAAAAATTCTCAACAGCCTGTCGCTGCCCGGGGGATACAAAATTCATTTGGGATTTAAAGATAGATCTATTTATCTTCCCACTGACCGATCTCATGACACCTCAATCTGCTGCGGAGATGTACTGTACGATACAATTGTTTCCATAGCGATAGTGTAATGTGCAGGAGCAGAAATAATAACAGCGGTTACTGTGACCCTGTGTCTGTAATAAACCACTTTGCAACGCCCGGGGTGCAAACACTTTTATTTGTTTTGCATGCTGAGTAAATACTGACTGCTTTTGCATGAGGCCCACATATGCCGGACAGCATAATTCTCAGTGCTGGTTGGATGTAATTGCTGTAGATCTTCTACACCGCACCCCTTCCAATGTCATCCTATCAGATCTGTTACTTGCTCACACAAAGCGAGGGCAGCCATGATGACGTCTCTTACCGAGAGCGACTCTTGCCCTTTACCTCTCTAGAGCCCATGTAAATTACTGTGGCGGAACGCGTTTCGCTCCATCCCTTTAACCAATGTAAGAAGAGACCTGAGACGTTTATAATTGCTGATGATCAGAAGGGACCCTCCTAGTGACTTACATTTTAGTTGGACATATGGAGTGACACCGAAACTGTGCTGAACGTGTCGACCACGCCATATATGCCAACATGTCTGTTTGTTAGACACTCCCAACTGTCCCAAGTATATCTCGTACACACACCCCAAGCTCACGTTATCTCTAGTCTGTCTTGTGCCCAACGCATTTCAAACAGGAAACCCCAACATTCCAAAGACAATAAAGTGATACATTTTATAGAATGTGCCCAATAATCAGCGACTCCACCTGTTGGGCGAAATCGGCACTGCACCTCATTTTATAACAACATTCCACTTAAGTTGTGCAACCGATTCCAGTGCGTAGAAAAGGTGTAGACGGATCATGTTAAAGCTGATTAACCAAAGTAGATTACTGATGGGAAATCCCTACTCACCTCCACACGGAGACATAGATGATTATCAGAAGTAGAAGCGTGAGGGAAGAGACACCACATCCGACGATGAGCGTCACCGATGGGACGAGAACCTTCTCCATATTCTGCAACACAAGAAGGGACACGATAAGGACTGGGAGACGGGATTTGTTGGCCATGAGGCGGAGGCACACCGAAAGGATGGGTATGTGTCAGAGTATGATGAAAGTGAATTGGAAACACCTTCTCCCCTCTTAGAAAGTGGTGTTATCACTGGCACGTTGGCAGTAGCATTTAGGGCAAGGAATAAATCCACTCATCATGGAAGGAAGTGCTCCACCGATACTGGGGGCACGGGAAACCCCAACAACTGCTCAAACTGCGGCTCAGACAATACCCAAACCGCTATACCAAGCGGATATATTGCTGCGGGTAGCGTGCTCTTGTGGCAGTACTGTAACACAAACCTCAGAGACCAAGCACCCATAGTGTTGAGTTAGATGGCTTTCACAGTTAGTTACTAACACCGGTCAGAGATCATTATCCCCTCTATTTACGTAGGGGTGAACAAAATGTTCCCAGAAATCAATAAAAAATAAAATAAAAAAGAGGATAATTTCTATATTGCTCTAGAACACTGCTACCCGGGGAAGTTGCCTATACAGCCTTAGCGTAGTGTAATTACAGAGAACCAGGACACCTCTCGCTATCACCATGAGCTTGCTACCTTCTGTAATCAACACCCCTCCTGTATACAACACTTCACATCATACAGATAACATAGACAGATGTATCAAACTAGACATTTACCAATAGTGATGAGAGGCAGGTGATTCATTAAATGTCAAAACACGGATTCGGTATGAAATCCCGACGTTCAAAATCCCGACAGGGTCAAAATCCCGACATTTAAAATCCCGACATTTAACATCCTGAGAAGGTCAAAATACTGACATATAGAATGTACAGGTGAAACAGTGACTTTCGGCCAACAGGTCGCGAGGTCGAAATGGGTTTTTCACAGTTTTTTTACCCGAATGTCGACACAGTCGACATGGACACAGTTGGAAGTGAACCGCAGCCCCTCGCTTGCTCGCTTCCCTCACATTGCTTCGGGCACTGTGCCTCGCTGCCCTCTGCACACTATTTTATTCTCCCACCATGCCCTAGTGGATGGTAGGGCATGAAATACCGCCTGTCAGCACATGTCGGGTCAAAAAAACAGTGAAAAAAACAATGTTGACCTCGACACCTGTCGACCGAAAGTCATGTTGACTGTTTCACCTGTACATTCTATATGTCGGTATTTTGACCTTGTCGGGATTTTAAATGTCAGGATTTTGTCCTTGTCGGGATTATAAATGTCGGGATTTTGTCCTTGTCTGTATTTTGACCCATTCGGGATTTTGACCCTGTCGGGATTTTGACCGTCGGGATTTCGTACCGAATCCAACAATACTACTACTAATAATAATAATAATTTTCCATGCCTCTGTACAAGGGTGAGATTTAGAGACCCCCACCCATCTATCAGGAAGGGCCAGTGTAACCCTCACCATCTCCCCTGTAATTACCTAATAGATTATCACGTTACACCCGCGTCTCACTGTCAGGAATAGGAGGGAGGTGGATGGGATGTGTCACCAGCATCTGGCTCTTATGTGTCATCTACTGTAGTTAAGATATAACATTGTGGAATGAGATTGTACTTATGTCCGTGCTCCTCTGCGTTACAAATGATCACGCGTGGGGGGAGACACAAGTGTGAACAGCAGGTAAGTGATTTACAAGTCAAACAAATGCAAATTCACTGATTCTCTGCACACAGCCGAGCGGGCGTTCGGAATACACTGCGGCTTTATCTCTCCCCGGATCCCTCCCTGGGAAAATATAGATGTATATTACAATTCCACATAACCATCCCAGGTCTGAGACCCCGGGAAGAGATCAGCAGGGATCAGACACCGCAAATCCCCCCGGAGAGACTCACAGCCCACAGAGATGAAGGAAGAGGCAAATCACTGTGGTGTAAGGAGAAGATCAGGCCCAATAATGAGGTTTGGACACAGACAGGATTATTAGATCTGCAGTAGTATAAAATATTAATCAGTATGGTTCCAGGCTCAGCGCTGACGGACGCTTATCAGGGAGAATACAGTTCCCCGTCTGTCCGTGGAATACAGAACACAGTTCTTTGTGTGAAGTTGCACTTTAGTCTGTCTTCAATTCAGGTAGATGGCTAAGAAAGGGATATATATATATATATATATATATATATATATATATATATATATATATATATATATATATATATATATATATATATATATATGGGTGACCAGCTCTTGGAATACCGATGCCAGCATCCCGACAGGGGTCAGGTAAATATTCTTACCCCTCCCCCTAAGATTAGCCCTCCCTCGCTGCAGCGTAACCCCAAACACTCCCGCTCCCCGCAGCCTGACCCTATCCCTTCCCACTGGAGCCTAACCCACCCAAGCTTAACCCCCCCCACCCTAAGCTTGACCCTAACCCTCCTGCTACTGCCTAACAGTAATCCCTGTACCTTGCAGCCTATACCATCCCACCTCCCCCTCTTCTAATTGTCTAACCCTAACCCTCCTTCCCCACAGCACAATCCTAGGGATTGCCATTAGTGCAGTTGCCATCAATGTTTGCCATCGATGGCGATACTGCAACCGGCCATCGATAGTAATAAACTATGTGATGGATGACCATCGATAGTTTTACCTATCGATGGTCATTCATTTTGTTTCACCGATTGACCTGTGGACCAATCAGAATGTGAGGGCAGGGTTTCATGGGTGGAGGGGGTGGAGCTTACTCCAGGTCCCGTCACTTTGGGAAAAAAAGCAAAACATCGGTTTTGCTGTGCCATCGGTGGAAGTATACCATCTGGCTCTCCACCCTTGATGGCAAAGGTATTCAACATCAGCCATAAACCATTGATGATTTCAAATTATCGATGGTCGATGCGCATCCCTACCCAATCCTAACCTTGCCCCTCCTAACCCTCCCTATAGCCTAAACCTTAATCCCGCGCAAGTGCCTAAACCTCCCCCCTCCCCCTTCCTAACCCTAACCCACCCTGGCATACTTATGTCCGGCATCCCAGAAGTCTAAATTCCGTTGCTGGCCTCACCGCACTCCATAACTATTCGCTAACTGGGAAGTTACCTGGAGTTACCTAACCTAACTTACTAACACATCATTTGTGGCCAGTCCGCCATCTGTTAATAGTGGTAGCCACTTATTTAGACACTTGTTATAGCCCATCAAATTGACAGCTTCTGCATTGTACGTTCAATTTGAGCTGGGACAGTTTTTACTGTCATATTTAGCTATGACACATTTTAGCCCACAAATTCCCCATCCCACCCCCAGCCCCTATCTGCCCCTACCTCCAATCTCTGTCTTCACAGCTCCCTCTCTCCATAACCAGCAAGTTTAAAATCGATCAGTTTCCCTGGATAAATTACTTTTACTTTCTGTTTTGACATAATTTAGCACACAAAGGAGTAATTTGGTCCGTCCAGTGGCCTCTAGTGCCCACTGGCGTTACTTCACCTACCTACCTTAACACTTTTGTTTGTATTGCTTTTTTGTATCCTTTTATAGGCTACCTCGACCCTCGTATAGCATCTACACAACACGACTGGCATAACCGGATCATATACATACTACAGTATGCTCGCAAGAGATAAAATATAATCAACCTGATCGCAAGTGACATCACTGTCACATAACATTGCTAGGAACCATCCCATATACGACACCTCCCGCTTCAAGGCCCAAAACTCCCACAGCCAGTGATCCAAGGCCAAACAACCAAGTGCGATGCCACCCAACGCGTTTCATTTCTCCAAACTTCATCACAGTGCTGATTACCTGAGGATTCTATGATTGCATTCAGGTAAGCACCACAACCATTGAGTAAAAGCAGACACAGCACTGGCACTTTGTAAGCAAAATTTGACATGCATACTGTATGAAAATGGTCTAAGTCTTTATATATACACAGATGTGCCCTCGTACATGTTTGCTGCAGTTACGCCCCCGCCCCCCTGTATCTGTCAAGGCTTTCATCTCAATCCCGAGTTCATTAGTATTGGTATACCACAAAATAATTGATGATATTAATGAAAACGAGAATAGGTCATGTACTACATAATAAAATAAAGGAATTAAATCTTAATTCCTTAATTATCCTCCTGATGAAGTCAAACTGTAGACAAAACGCGTCGGGTATCATTACATGACCCCATGACCTAGCAGTTCATTGTAAATTTTATTGTGCTGTTTTTGAATAAAAACAAACAAACATGCAAACACACGTGACACACAGATACGTGTGTGCGTCTGGCGGTATGACAAAATAATGTAAATGAGATTTAATAGCATTGCAAATAAAGAAGTAAGAGAGGTCTCTAGGGAAATATAATGATCGCATCTCTGATTTATCCATTAATTACTTTTTCTAATAAAAACATGAAGAAGTTTAATTTTGCAATGAATTTAGAGTGCGCTTTAACACTAACTTTATTAATGTGATTCTGTTCCTCCTTTCTCTCCCCATGCAGTATATACAATATATATCTCCTGATAAGATGCTATCAGTGCAATACTGATGTTCTAGCTGGCAGAGAACGCGGAACCCTAAATATAGGCTACTTTATTAGGAATTAGTGTTGTGCCTAGAACCCAGCACTGCAGCCCATTATATTGTATATACAGTATTTATTATCTGTCTCAGGCAGCGCCCAGCTCTGTTCCATAAACCAGTAACATCTGGTAACATCTGGTAATCTTCCCTAAGATCCTCTTGGCATCTCCATCTCTCTATCAGCAGCCAGCAGGAGAAGATGCACATTTGTCTTGTCTTACGGTATCTTCTGAGTCTCCATCGTTATCGCCCATGATTTGGGGGTTAACGCATCACCCCACCCTGCGCTAATCTCCGCCCGAGCCGCAGTTTCCATATCGCAGCTCTTGGAAGTTTGTTTACACCGTTTATTATATGTACTGTAACGTCTTATTCCCAAAGCCTCTGTCTCCCATTAATCCCGTAAGAGGATAAGCTGGAAGCGAGGGGACGCCGGTATATCTCCACAGCTGGGTTCTGGATTCCGCGACTTGACTGGACATCTGTTTTTTTGGGGGGATTCTCTCTGTATATCTGAGAAACCTGCCTGTTTTCCTCCTTTGGAGGTGACGGTGTCCTTTATATGTATTAGTTGGTATTTATAGAAGCATCTGAATGAATCAACAGTTTGTAGCATGTTATAGCCAGATAGAGGTTACAGAGTGACCAGAGGTAAAAAATTCCACTCCAACTGTGCCAGCGAGACAGACACCGCCCACAGCTGTATTAACCAGACAATAAGGGGTACATTTACCAACATGGGATAGGATGGTGCCCAGAGCAACCAATCAGATTGTACTTCTTATTTATTTAGAACCTAGAAGATAATAGACAGAATCTGGTTGCTATGGGAAACATCCCACCTTCAATATAACTCCTATCTTTACCCCTAAGACCTAGGGGGCTAAAAAGCTAAAGACACAAAACTTCCATCCCGTCAAAAAAGCGGCTTCAACACCATGCGCGGGCCAACTGATCGAATGACGCGTTGATCGATATTATGTGCGGCAAATAATATTTATGGATTTACAAGAGTGAACGCAATGCGATCGACTGGCGGCGGGTAGCAGTGTAGCGGAGCGTGCGGCAAGAGCCCTGGTGGTGGAGCGGGCCCCAGGAGGGCTGGCATTCGGTGGTAGTCAAATGCTGGTGGCAGAATTTAAAAAAAAATATTTAAAAAGACTTAGCAGCCTTCTGGGTGAGAGAGAGAGAGCCCAGCCAATCAGCGGCTGCCTGAATGTGAGAACCAATCAGAGGGCCACCCAGTGTTTTGAATTTAATTAAATTTTTTCTGCCGCCCACCTATGTCTACAGTTGCACACCAGCCCCCCTGCTGCCTGGGACATAGCAGAAGTGTATGGGGTACATAACTCTCTCTGCACATGTTACATCTGCCCCACCTGCATTAGAACCTGCATTAGAATCAGGCCCTATGAGTGGGTGACGGGTACCTGGATATAAGGATGCAGAAAAGGCTTTGTCCTTGCAGGGTCACATTAGCGCACTTTGGTAAATCCTTTTTACTGTCTATATTTAAATTCCTCTGTAATAGTTGAAAACATTCCACATTGAAGGCTACTGTGGGTTCAGACAGAGAATGAAAGCGGCCTCTCGTCTGAATTATATATACAATAATACAACATGTATAGTTAGTCTCCCCGATCTATAAACCGACAATATCCCATCTATTCAGTGCATCGTTCCCTGACCAGTAAAGGGTTAAACCTCTCCGCGTTGTGACGCTATAAATGCACCACTGCGGCAGCACAAAGACACCATGTAACAACCGATAATAAAAGGCCAGCAGAAACAAATTGTCTTCCTCTGATACATCTCAATGGAGTATTCTGTCTGAAGCCACATTATTGAATTGCCATCGATTCTCCCAAACTTCCCTGAGCTCTCAATGTGCCATATGGAGAGGAAAAAGGATTTACTGTGGAGCTGCTCTGCTCGGCGCAGGGGAAAACAATTATATTTCAGTCGATCAGAGACTTTGTTTCACTGCGGCAGACTCGGTCCTAGATAGCCCCTCGGAGCAGGGGTTGGATGATGTGTTCTTTACAGGAGGGAGCGGGGCACAAAGGAGTTGGGGCATCAGACACTGAGGAGTTGGGGTCTGTCGCTTACTTCGTGCACATGAAATATGTCGACAAGGCGAAGGTTTAGAGAGTCAGAAGGTTAACAAACATTAGGCTGACGAGGGGACAATCAAAAAGTCGACATGAGTTTTTCAAAAAATTTTTGGTCACAAAAAAACGTGACCAAAAATGTGACCTTCTCATTGTCAACCTAATTCTTGCTTTGACCTTCAGACCCTGAGAATATAAGAGAGCAGTGATTACAGCGACTGATTGGGGCGCACAGGAGCCGTCATCCAGCCTCCTGTTGTTACAGCTCTTCTCATAACATAACCTGGAGTTAGTCTATTAGTTCCCAGCACCGACGTTCCTGTATTCCCTCTGCAGAACAGAAGCCCCCAGAGAGTCAGATGTAACTGCCCCCGGTAATGAGATCCATCACATCCCATTCAGACCGCCGGTATCACTGCGATTTCCCTGCATTACCCAACATTTCCCAGCGTGGGTCACAGAATAGTCTCACGCTGCACCGATAGCTGCTGTGATAGAGGTATAATCCCAGTGGATCTGTTCCAGATAGCTGTCAGGAAACAAACAATATTGCAAATACCAAGGACGCAACTGGTAGACCTGGAACCGGGATCCATAGGAAGAGGATGTCAGACCTTGTACTGAAACGGTACACATTCAGAAAGAGGGCATGACCTCGCGAAAAGGAGGCGTGGCATCACAAAAATGGGCGTGGTATTACACATTATACCACACACCGTAAGCCCATTACACATTTTAGCAAACTCCGTAATACCCATTACACATAAAGCCACACGCCAGAATGCCAATTACACACAAGGGGCCTTATTCTAGTTCACTCTTTCTGACAAAATCCTTCTTAGATGGACAAAACCATGTGCACTGCAGGGGGGCAGATGTAACATGTGCAGAGAGAATTAGATTTGGGTGAGTTATTTTGTTTCTGTGCAGGGTAAATACTGGCTGCTTTATTTTTACACTGCAATATAGATCTCACTTTGAAGTAAATCCCCACCCAAATCTAATTCTCGCTGCACAAGTAACATCTGCCCCACCTGCAGTGCACATGGTTTTGTCCATCTAAGAAGGAATTTGTCAGAAAGCGTGAACCAAAATAACCCCCAAGGTCACACACCGTAATGCCTATTACACATTGTGCCACACATCATGATGCCCATTACATACTATATAACATACCGTAATGCCCATTACATATTGAGCCACACATCATGATGCCCATTACATACTATATAACAAACCGTAATGTCCATTACATCTTTGACACATAAGTGCCGTTTAGCTACATGCTCATTGCTAGGGGGTTCTTGCTTGATGCCAGGGGCTTCATTATGCTAGATGCCAAGGGGGCTGGAGGGAGTGAATTTCTCATTGCCTCGGGGGAGTGAAATTGCTTGTTGCCGGGGGGGGGGGGGGTTGCTCGTTGCCAAGGGGGAGCCGCTGGAAGCACAATATTTAAAGAAATGACAGCCGGGCAGAGAGAGAGCGGTCTGTGCGCTGCCCAGCTGTATAGTCAAAGCAGCCTCAAAGAACCAATAGCCGCTCACGGTCCAACAGCTAATCAGGAGCGGTCAACAAAGCCACCAATGCCTCTCCTGATTGGTTCCCGGTCCAGTGAGAGAATTGAAAATAGCGACGGACCAGGCTGCTTTGACTATATACAGCCGGGCAGTGCACAGACTGCTCTCTGCCCGGCTGTCATTTCTTTAAAAAACGGTACAATCAGTATAGTTTTTATTTGCCGGTACAGACCGTTCAAAACGGGTACTGTACCGGCAAATTCGGTACTGTTGGAGGGTATGATGTGAATCTTCAAAGGGACGGTATTTTATTGCAGTTCCAAAAATATTCCCGTGGCCACTAGTCTATGGGCGTTCCCATGGGCACCTGGGCGAGCCGATGCCTGCCTGGGGCGGGCGCGGCTGACGTTACAGGACTGAGGATCAGTAGCAGCGGCTTCTGCTCGGCAATAGACTTCACATCGGTTATCGCATGAGAAAGACGCTTCTCCACTTGGTAAATATGTTCCTACCTGAAATCTGAAATTCACCAAAGAACCCAGTAGTTGGGTGTGGTACAAAATGGTGACATTGAGGGGTAAATCTACCAAGATGAGAGTTATATTGAAGATGGGGTGTTGCCCATAGTAACCAATAAGATCCTAGTTTTTATTTAATGTGCATGGCAACGGGCAGCACATCAAAAGGTCGATGTCAGTTTTTCACAATTGTTTGAATTTTTTGGACTGTCGACTTTTTCATGTGTTGACCTTTTCCATGTCAACCTTATGTTGTCGACGTATTGACTGTTAATCTAGATACTGTTGACGGTCGACCTGCTGTATCATCATCATGTAACATTACACACACAGATCTGCGTCAGTGTTATGTAGACGATCCTATTACATGTGTGGTAATCCACATTACATGTACGGGCACGGATGCAGAGGTATATGTGTACATGTGTTCTATGTAGTAAGCTTTAATGCAATTAATTAATGCCAAAGACACTGGCAGCAGTACCGCCCCCCCTCGCCCGTCTGTGCCACCCGCTGCCCATCACCAGTTTGTTCTTTACTGGTCTCACGTGGAGGATTCTGACATGTAATTAGGGCGTAGAGGTGCCCCAGGACACGCCATATGCTCTGCGGTGATTATCAGGATGACCAACAGCAGAAACGTGCTACATAATCATATATAACGTTACTGCGTTACTGTACTGTACATTATAGGGATATTATAGATGACACAAGTGCCATATACATAACCTTACTGCAGTACTGTACTGTACATTATAGGGATGTTATAGATGACACGAGTGCCATATACATAACATTACTGCAGTACTGTACTGTACATTATAGGGATGTTATAAATGACACGAGTGCCATATACATAACGTTACTGCGGTACTGTACATTATAGGGATGTTATAGATGACATGAGTGCCATATATAACATTACTGCGGTACTGTACATTATAGGGATGTTATAGATGACACGAGTGCCATATACATAACATTACTGCAGTACTGTACATTATAGGGATGTTATAGATGACACGAGTGCCATATATAACATTACTGCAGTACTGTACTGTACATTATAGGGATATTATAGATGACACGAGTGCCATATACATAACATTACTGCGGTACTGTACTGTACATTATAGGGATGTTATAGATAACACGAGTGCCATATACAGTATAACATTACTGCGGTACTGTACTGTACATTATAGGGATGTTATAGATGACATGAGTGCCATATATAACGTTACTGCAGTACTGTACTGTACATTGTAGGGATGTTATAGATGACACGTGAGTGCCATATATAACGTTACTGCGGTACTGTACTGTACATTGTAGGGATGTTATATATGACACGTGAGTGCCATATATAATGTTACTGCAGTACTGTACTGTACATTGTAGGGATGTTATAGATGACACGTGAGTGCCATATATAATGTTACTGCGGAACTGTAGTGTACATAATAGGGATGTTATAGATGACACATGAATGAAATATATGTTACTGCGGTACTGTACTGTACATTATAGGGATGTTATAGATGACACATGAGTGCCATATATAACTTTACTGCGGAACTGTAGTGCACATTGTAGGGATGTTATAGATAACACGAGTGCCATATATAATGTTACTGCAGTACTGTACTGTACATTGTAGGTATGTTATAGATAACACGAGTGCCATATATAATGTTACTGAGTTACTGTACTGTACATTGTAGAGATGTTATAGATGACACGTGAGTGCCATATATAATGTTACTGAGGTACTGTACTGTACATTGTAGGGATGTTATAGATGACACATGAATGCCATATATATATATAACATTACTGTGGTACTGTACTGTACATTGTAGGGATGTTATAGATGACACATGAATGCCATATATATATATATACATATATATATATATATATATAACATTACTGCGGTACTGTACTGTACATTGTAGGGATGTTATAGATGACACGAGTGCCATATATATAATGTTACTGCGGTACTGTACTGTACATTGTAGGGATGTTATAGATGACACGTGAGTGCCATATATAATGTTACTGAGGTACTGTACTGTACATTGTAGGGATGTTATAGATCACACATGAATGTCATAAATATATAACATTACTGTGGTACTGTAGTGTACATTGTAGGGATGTTATATATGACACATGAGTGCCATATATAACGATACTAAGGTACTGTACTGTACATTGTAGGGATGTTATAGATGACAAATGAGTGCCATATATAACGTTACTGCGGAACTGTAGTGTACATAATAGGGATGTTATAGATGACACATGAATGAAATATATGTTACTGCGGTACTGTACTGTACATTATAGGGATGTTATAGATGACACATGAGTGCCATATATAACTTTACTGTGGAACTGTAGTGTAAATTGTAGGGATGTTATAGATAACACGAGTGCCATATATAATGTTACTGCGGTACTGTACTGTACATTGTAGGAATGTTATATATGACACTGAGTGCCAATGTAGTACACAGGAATGGGGTGCCAGGCTGACTTCATACTGATCACTGATATACACATTATAAATAGGAGGAGAGCAGCTAAGCACAGGGACCACTCAATTTATTGAATCTATCTATCTATCTATCTATCTATCTATCTATCTATCTATCTATCTATGTATCAATGACTACAGATGAATACACAGTAGACAATATAATTTACGATTGATATGGTCAACGATTTCCCTTGAACTCCGAGGGGAACAGTATAGTGTATACACATTGAACGATATCATTACGGTATTGTTCTGCGATGTCACCAGGCCCGCTGAAGATGCAGTCGTTGAAAATATCAACAGCATTATATCATACATACAATGGGAGATGGGGGGCGCCAGGAAAGACCAGTGGGAGTTAATTGTTAAAGTTACAGTGCATATACACTGGACAATATACACAATATATCATTAACAATATCGTTATTGATCATATCGTTAGCAATATATCATCTAATGTGTATGCACTTTAAGTTACAGATCTATGTGTGAGCCTTTTGTCACATGACAGACAACAATATGATAACCCAATATGTTCCAAACACACCTGAGCATGTCCTTGTCAACCCTCGCAACAGCGCAGCATAGTCCATTGGGTACTCTTTACCTAGAAGGGCGCCCGCTATTGGAATCGCGGGCGTCGGGGGTAAAAAATTGCGGCCATCGCGGGTAAATCGCGGGTACATTGAAAACGGGTGCCCGCGATGACCGCGATTTTCCCATAGGGATCAATGTTAAAAACGGTGATTGACCGCGATTTTAATGTTAAATGCCTCAATGCCCGCGATTTGGCCATAGGAATCAATGTTAAATGGGCCACAGAGCCCTAATAGTCACCGTGAACTCTGAAATGGCCCCCACAATTGTTAACGCCACCCCACAATCAACGTGAACCCGAAGCGTGGCGAGCGCAGCGAGCCCGCGAGGGGCGGCGGTACGCGTCCTCTGACCTTTTCATGCCCTACTATCCACGTCGGCGTGGAGTTGAGAACAGAATAGTGTGGCGAGCGCAGCGAGCCACCGAGCCCGAAGCGTGGCGTGCGCAGCGAGCCCCGCGAGGGGACGCGGATACCTTCACAGGTAAACGCGTCCCCTCGCGGGCTTCACTGGTGTCCGCTTTTCGCCACGGACACCTGTGAAGCCCGCGAGGGGACGCGTATAACTGTGAAGGTATCCGCGTCCCCTCGCGGGGCTCGCTGCGCTCGCCACGCTTCGGGCCTCGGTGGCTCGCTGCGCTCGCCACACTATTCTATTCTCAACTCCACGCCGACGTCGATAGTAGGGCATGAAAAGGTCGGAGGACGCGTACCGCCGCCCCTCGCGGGCTCGCTGCGCTCGCCACGCTTCGGGTTCGCGTTGATCGTGGGGTGGCGTTAACAATTGTGGGGGCCATTTCAGAGTTCACGGTGACTATTAGGGCTCTGTGGCCCATTTAACATTGTTTCCTATGTAAAAATCGCGGGCATTGAGGCATTGAACACTACAATCGGGTCCAATCTCATTTTTAACATTGGTCCCTATGGGAAATCGCGGCCATCGCGGGCATCGCGTCGCACCCGATTTTTAGTGCATTCGATGGTCGCGATGGTCACGATGGTCGCCCTTCTAGGTAAAGAGTACCGTCCATTGCACTTTACAATAGGAGACAAACTGGGTATTTACAGACAGTCAAAGGTATGAGGGCCCTGCTCGCAAGCTTACAATCTATAGATCATTTACACTTACAGGAAGTGGAGAAATAAGAAATAAAGGTACTTATGTATTATCTGGACTCCCATGTTAAATGCACCCCATTTTTTCATACCCCTACTATCCAACTACGCATGGAGTTGATTTTATATAGTGTGGCGAGCGCAGCGAGCCACCGTGCCCGAAGCGTGGTGAGCGCAGCGAGCCCCGCGAGGGGACGCGGTCTCATAAGAAAAACGGGAGTCCAGATATTACATAAGTACCGAAATAAGTCTCAGGCTTTTTATGTGCTACAACCAGGGCTATTTTTGTGCAGGCTCTAGCAGGAACTGTGGCCCTTATTCTAGTTCACTCTTTCAGACAAAATATTTAGTAGATGGACAAAACCATGTGCACTGCAGGTGAGGCAGGTGTAAAACCCCACCCAAATCTAATTATCTCTGCACAAGTAACACCTGTCTCACCTGCAGTGCACATGGTTTTGTCCATCTAAGAAATATTTTGTCAGAAAGAGTGAACTAGAATAAGGGCCACAGTTCCTGCTGGAGCCTGCACAAAAATAGCCCTGGCTACAACTGAAGTTGAAAAAACAGTTGAAGTTGCAAAACGTTCAGCCCTGTTGTGATTTGTTTCTTGTTCCTCCGCGTCTTGTAAGTTTAAACGAAGCCGCACATCACTGAAGCTGTTGTGAGTACTGACGAGGACACGCTCTGGTGTTTTTGAAACCCTGTAGAAAGTTTTTGCTACAGGGTGCATTACATGACGTAAAACCGTGTTCACTGGGTACCAGAACACGGAACCGGAGTCCAAGTGATAACATAAATCTTGCCTCAAGGCAGCAGCAGCGCACACAGGGGGCGGGGGTTATGAGTACCCAGAACCCCCCATCCTGACACATTTCAGCCTGTTTCTCATCCATATTACAGAGTTGTGGAGTAGGGAATGAGCCGGGACACAGACGCCTCTGTTGCGTCAGCTGTTTGCTTGTTTGGGCCAAGTTTTTATTCGGTTAGTCCCCAGTAGTAATCAGGAGAAAAGCTGCTCTGCTCCGCACTCCTTCTCACATCATTAGACAAAGTAAGAGGCAGGGAACCCTGCTGGGTCTGATTGATGATACATACATGTGTATTCAGCTTCTCTGCTCACTCATAGCTCCTTCCTTCTGCAGAGGGAGGAACCATCCGCAGCCAGGCCTGGTGAGCAGGGAGCGAGCCCGGATATGACAGGGACGGGGTTATGGAAGGTGATTAATACCACCTGGGGGACTTGCTAATGAACACACAAACAAACAGAATTAAGTGGCAATGATAGCAGGCGCTCTATGCAGAAAGAAGGGGGATCGGTTCCATAGCAATGCTATCTGTGGGAAGAAATATTATTGCAGGGAAGAATCATCCCCATCGGCCAATCCCGGCAATGACTGAAATGCAGCTTCTTCTGGGAAGGGGGGGATGCACGCTCTGTTGGGGGGGACGCACGCTCTGTTGGGGGGGGGGGGACGCACGCTCTGTTGGGGGGTACAGCATACACAGAACTCACGCAAGTGGGGTTATTCTGATTCACTCAGAAAGGCACAATCACTCTCTAATGGACAAAACCATATGCACAGCAGGTGGGGCAGATGTAACTTGTGCAGAGAGAATTAGATCTGGGTGGGGTTTTACTTCAAACTGATATCTACATTGCAGTGTAAAAATAAATCAGCCAGTATTTACCCTGCACAGAAACAATAAAACACCCACATCTAACTCTCTCTGCACAGGTTACATCATCCCCACCTGCAGTGCACAAGGTTTTGTCATTTAGAGAGTGATTGCGCCTTTCCGAGTGAACCAGAATAACCCCCAATGTACATTAAACAGATAAATAGACTACACTCTGTGAGTGTGAGCTCCAAGTTCACATGTCCGTCTCCATAGGCGATGTATAAACCGAGTTAGCAACAACCAGCGCGTTTCATTAAGGAAAGAACTTTCTCTCTGCTGCATTTTACACGTCATCCAAAGAGAATGGAAATGTTTCTGCTACAATATAACCGACGCAATTGAACAAAATGACATTTCAAAACCACTGCGCAATTGCAAAATAGGTGTCAATCAATTGCTTGTTGTAACCCATCTATCAGGACACAGGACGTGCTCATGTTTCATAGAGCACCAAGTTTTGGGGGATTCATGGATTTCCCCATCTAGATAAAGAAGTGTCCGGCGTGGTCTTTCTGATTAAAAAGGGCGGAGCTATTATTATTGAAATTGTCTAAAGATGACATCAGCCACCAGCCCTGTCCTCGACCCAGAGCCCGCAAATATAAGTCAGCATCCACTGTCTTATATCTGCGAGCCCAGGAGAAATCACACCTATATCTGCAGTCATGCCACACTCAGGGTGCGCCAGAGACTCTGCCAGACCTGGGCCAATGTTTCTTGTTTGCTGGGAAATGCATCTTAGTCCCAATGCAATGCTTGGAGAGAGATAAAGTGAAGTGCGATACCGTACTAGTCGATCAACATCTGTCATGTACCAGCCAATCAGCCAATAATCTGTCATGTTAAAGGCTGTGTTTGGAAAATGACAGTAAGGAGATGATTGGCTGGTACTTTACCTCTCTCCGATTTATCTCTTCCCCTGTATGTGAAGCACTATGGAACTTGGTGTGGAAAATGCCTGGTGTAACTCTGTATACACATTCAGGACTCAGCCGCACACAGATGCACAGGTGTCACATATCAAATCGGTTTCCTGGTGCATCCTAGTCTCATCGCAATGAGACTAAGATGCATCTTTGTATGATAGATTTGCTGGCGCTACCAGCGCAGAACCGGGTCGTGCTGATGAGGACACATCTGTAGCCAGGCCGGAAACAGCAGAAAGAAAGATTAAATATAAAACATTACAAATCAGCTTGTTCCCAACACTCCCAACAGTAATAATACTGAGAGCATCCCCCGGATACATGAAAGCAGACGCAGCAACTAGGAAACGTTCCGGCAGACGTAAACCACTCCCGCTATGTATTCCTATTAATAGGCTAGAGATCTAATAAAACCTACTGCAAGACATGACTTATAATATACACACATTATAGGTCTAATTAGAGACTCTATTTAAAATAATCCCTCAGAGTTCACCCACAGACTAAACTGTATTCAGCCTTTATTTATATGGCACTAATATATTCTACAGCAGCCCATGCTGTCGACATGCCCGCTGACACGTCTGCCGACACAGATCCGATGCAAGCCTCCCAGGAATGCCTATAACTTTTACAGGTACCTTTTAGTTACATTTCGAGACTACAAACCCTCAACGCCCTTAATGTACTTTGGACCTGTCTGCAGACCAAGGGCCTACATCTCCCGTTCCATTCCCGGCCACCTAGTCATAACCAATTGCGGGTCTGGCGTACACATCGTCAGAATAAACTAATAACAATACACAACGGACCAAATGCTAGAAGCTATTGTTAACTATCGAAGGGTTTGGAAGGCAGAGCTCAGCTGAACTAATATTCCTGAGAAATCATACTGATAATTCCCTTGAAACTAACAAGGAGCAGCCAATCATTTCATTAGGAACCAGTGACATCACGTAGAAAGCAGCCCATAATTTAATTAAGAACCAGTGACATCATGGAGAAAGCAGCCAATCATTTAATTAGTGAAAAGGGACATCACTAAAAAAGCAACCAGTCATTACATTAGGAACCAGTGACATCGCTAAGAAAGCGTTTACAGTAGGTATTTATATTTCAGTAGGTTCTGAAGATGAGGCAGTGGAGGCAACTATCGCGTTTCACTACCTGCTGTAGCTTTCTCGAAGGCGCTCTTACCTCTCTCACCTTTGAGAAAGCTACAGCACATAGTGAAATGCGTTAGGTTACCTCCACTGCCTCATCTTCAGGACCTACTGATTGTCTACTCTGTGGAGTTGACTTATTCTCCTAACCGCCAACTTTAAAAGGACTTAATTATGCTATCACCCACCCTTGTCTCAAAAGTGGGACCCTCAACATGGATATCCTCCAGTGTCCTACTTCATCTACAGCCACCCCTGTGAGAGGACACTTGGTTCCAGTCGCATTGGGTCAGACACTTCACCAACCCTCCAGCGGGTCAATTGGAAAGCGTACACCTAGTGAGGAGTGGGCCATTTCACCCTTCCTTTATAGGGTTGACGTTACAAAGCAATTTGGGTAAAGTGCACTTACAGTACCTCTTGTTCATGTGACTACCAGCTACTTCCAACACTGTATTCTCCATGCTACTGAGGTCCTGAGATTGTGTCATACTTTATTTTATTTATTTATTATTACCAATAATGTTTTGTTATTTTCATCATTTTTCATAATTATTATATATTGGTGTTTTATATATATTCTTACCTAGTAAACATTATTTACCCAAGTTGTTTACTATCGGATCATCAGCGCTGCTATTTTGTGGTTTCTTTTTATTTTGTAATTCAGTAGGGACTGACCTCCCCTACTCCATAGCAGCAGCTTATTGGAAATCACCTCACATCACAGGTGCCCGAATATATTGTTAACTGAGTATATTTTCTTCTGTGTGACCGAGAAGACTTTCATCTCTCATACATTGACAATGCAGCTATAAATTATGAGCATACAACCATTGGTGGATTGGGGGCTACTGTACTGTATGGATGCGCTATGGATGCGCACTGCATCGCACATAATTGAATCAACCCCTGTGTAGAGTGTTTTTTGCATGGTGTCATGGCAAAGGGTGATATTTGCAAAACTTAACGGTGGAAGTGGACATAAAGCGGCACTAACATTAAGGGGGAAATTCATTGTGGGGAAAAAAATTGTATTTTCATATGAAAATACGATTATTTTTTTTGGCGTATTTGTATTTTTGGCATTCACTATGCCAAAAATAAGAACTTTCCTATTCGTATTGGTGGGACATTCGTATTTACATTTACAAATACGAATGAATACACCATCGATAGAATACGACAGAAATCACCATTCAAAACAATGGCCGGCCAAATACAGCAGGAAAATACACTTTATTATCCTGTCGTATTTGGCTTTAGCCTGCACGGATCAGTCAGATCCGTGCAGGCTTCAGTGTTAAAAAAAATAGAAAATTAAATAAATAAAAACGGCGTGGTGTCCCCCCCCACAGCCGTAACCAGCACCAGGCTGAAAGAGCCGGGGCTGGTAATAAAAAAATCAGGAAACCCGGCAAATAGGGGTTCCCGGATTTTTTAAAACCAGCCCCAGGCTCCAGGTCCGGGGCTGGTTCCCAAAATACGGGGGACAAAATGACTAGGGGTCTCCCGTATTTTAAGAACCAGCCCCAGGCAAAACCAGCCAGCAAGGTAATGTCACAGCCGGGGTACAAGTATTATATAAGTTCCCGCGGCCAAAACATTAACCCTACTGACCAGTCAGCCTGTCCCCAGTGGCCACCGGGCTGATCAAGATAGGTAAGTATAAGTATGTGTGGGCTTTGGATGTATTAAAGTTTTATTTTTCATGTGTCAGTGTGTGTGTTTATTTGACTATTTTTCATACTGTGGAACTACAAGTGCCAGCGGGCCGTTTAATGCCCCGCATGCTGGGACTTGTGGTTCTCAAGTCCCAGTTTGCGGGGGAGGCTTGCTGGGACTCATAGTTCCACAGTATTAAACAATAGTTTATTCTTTTTATTTACACAAGTTCATCAGCCCGGTGACCACCGCCCAGGGGCACAGCGGACAGCAGCAGGCTTCAGCCTGGTCAGGTAAGTCCTGGAGGGGGTATCCCTTTATTGGGGGGGTCCCCACTCCCCCAGGGCCCCTGGCCAGGCTGACTGGTAGGTAGGGTTAATGTTTTGGCCGCAGGAACTTATATAATAAGTGTCCCCCGGCTGTGACATTACCCTGCTGGCTGGTTTGGCCTGGAGCTGGTTCTTAAAATACAGGGGACCCCTAGTCATTTTGTCCCCCGTATTTTGGGAACCAGCCCCAGAACTGGAGCCTGGGGCTGGTTGTAAAAAGGTGTGGGGGGGACACCACGCCGTTTTTTTTAAATTTATTTCCCTATTTTTTTTTTACACTCTGCAGCCAGATCCGTGCAGACTGCCTGTACGAATTTGTATTAGCGGCCGTATATACGAATGTTTACACCATCGGAGGGTTACAAAGCAGTCGTATCTGACTTTGTATATTCCCCTCCGGAACACGACTTTGCATACGGCTGAAACAGTCATATGCAGTCCTATTCATTCGTATTAAGAATACGAATACGAAATTTCGTATTCGTATTCTTAGTAAATTTCCCCCTAAGGGTCAAGCCTGCGGTCATTGCAAAATATGCGTATGATGCACATTACATAGAAACATATATAACCCTTTCAGGGCAATGTCCGCCATGACGTGATCTACCTCCTCGTAGTGTCGTATGCCTGCATTCTGCCGACGTGTTGTCTTATTACAGATGCCAAGTGTTCATCAATGTTCTCTCACTGTAAGTAAATAATTCCCAGATTTCCTTTTGGAACCAAACCAACCAAATCAAACACTGCCTATGAAATGAGTATATTAAGTCAACAATGCGTAGATTAAATCCAATAGGTCAATATGAACACAGTCAACACTGAACAAGGGTCGACACAAGTAAAATGTCAACACATGGTTGACACATGAGAAAAGGTTGACATGCAAAAAAAAGAAACCCCCAAAAAACTCCCAATAAACCTTTCCATGCGTCGACCATAGCCATGTTGACATTTTGCTTGCATGTCGACCATATTGTGTCGACCTATTGACGGTCGACATATCCATTGTGTTTCAGCCACCCGGATACCCTATGAAACATTCACTTCATTTCTAAGGCCCGATCCATGCACACAAGTGTCCTGTATCTTTAACCGCAGATGTTGTTTCCATGGCAACGTGGGGGGGGGGGGGCAGCTGTATTAGTAAGTCTAATAATAGCCAACCTTCATTTTACAAGACTTTGTACAGTTTGTGCGTTAGCGGTTTATTTACTGAGACGGTGTCAATCACTAAGCACAATATGCCGACAGAGGTGTGTTACACAGCGGCGCTGGAAACACTGGGGCCCGGAGCCCCCCTTCCCTATTCCATCGCACACCCCGGAAAGGCACTTCATAAGCTGCATAGACGATACCAAAATATTTCTTTCAGCCGGGGATCCTGGTTGGCAGCAGGAGAGGGTCACACGCAGCCAGCGCAGGCCTCCGCATGATAAGAGGCCTCCAGATGAAATATTTACACCAGCACCAGCCCAGGGATATCAGCGCCATAAACAGAGCAGTGTCTTCATTCATTCATGATAACATCATCAGTGCTCACATCCCAGGATGGACCGCAGCCACTATCCGTGCCACCGCCTGTCTGGACACCCACCCGGGCCCTTTCACCCCCATGGCAAAAATAAGGACTACAAAAAATTTTCATTTTCTAGATTTACACAGGGGTGGGGGTGCACATAGTATCTTTGGTACCACTAATATCCTGCATCATATAATAACTAATACAATATAACCACTGTGGCACAATGTAGCAATGACTACAATATAACCACTGTGTCACAATGTACCAATGACTACAATATAACCACTGTGTCACAATGTACCAATGACTACAATATAACCACTGTGACACAATGTAGCAATGACTACAATATAACCACTGTGACACAATGTAGCAATGACTACAATATAACCACTGTGACACAATGTAGCAATGACTACAATATAACCACTGTGGCACAATGTATCAATAACTACAATATAACCACTGTGGCACAATGTATCAATGACTACAATATAACCACCGTGGCACAATGTAGCAATGACTACAATATAACCACCGTGGCACAATGTAGCAATGACTACAATATAACCACTGTGGCACAATGTAGCAATGACTACAATATAACCACTGTGGCACAATGTAGCAATGACTACAATATAACCACCATGGTACAATGTAGCAATGACTACAATATAACCACTGTGGCACAATGTAGCAATGACTACAATATAACAACTGTGGCACAATGTACCAATGACTACAATATAACCAATGTGGCACAATGTAGCAATGACTACAATATAACCACTGTGGCACAATGTAGCAATGACTACAATATAACCACTGTGGCAAAATGTAGCAATGACTACAATATAACCACTGTGCCACAATGTAGCAATGACTACAATATAACCACTGTGGCACAATGTAGCAATAACTACAATATAACCACTGTGGCACAATGTAGCAATAACTACAATATAACCACTGTGCCAAAATGTAGCAATGACTACAATATACCCACTGTGGCACAATGTAGCAATGACTACAATATAACCACTGTGTCACAATGTAGCAATAACTACAATATAACCACTGTGGCACAATGTAGCAATGACTACAATATAACCACTGTGGCACAATGTATCAATGACTACAATATAACCACTGTGGCACAATGTAGCAATGACTACAATATAACCACTGTGACATAATGTTGCAATGACTACAATATAACCACCGTGGCACAATGTAGCAATGACTACAATATAACCACTGTGTCACAATGTAGTAATGACTACAATATAACCACTGTGGCACAATGTAGCAATGATTACAATATTACCACTGTGGCAAAATGTAGCAATGACTACAATATAACCACTGTGGCACAATGTATCAATGACTACAATATAACCACTGTGGCAAAATGTAGCAATGACAACAATATAACCACTGTGTCACAATGTAGCAATGACTACAATATAACCACTGTGGCACAATGTAGCAATGACGACAATATAACCACTGTGGCACAATGTAGCAATGACTACAATATAACCACGGTGGCACAATGTAGCAATGACTACAATATAAACACTGTGGCACAATGTAGCAATGACTACAATATAACCACTGTGTCACAATGTAGCAATGACTACAATATAACCACTGTGACACAATGTAGCAATGACTACAATATAACCACTGTGTCACAATGTACCAATGACGACAATATAACCACTGTGGCACAATGTAGCAATGACTACAATATAACCACTGTGGCACAATGTAGCAATGACTACAATAAAACCACTGTGGCACAATGTAGCAATGACTACAATATAACCACTGTATCACAATGTAGCAATGACTACAATATAACCACTGTGGCACAATGTAGCAATAACTACAATATAAACACTGTGCCACAATGTATCAATGACTACAATATAACCACTGTGGCACAATGTAGCAATGACTACAATATAACCACTGTGGCACAATGTACCAATGACGACAATATAACCACTGTGGCACAATGTAGCAATGACTACAATATAACCACTGTGGCACAATGTAGCAATGACTACAATATAACCACTGTGCCACAATGTAGCAATGACTACAATATAACCACTGTGGCACAATATAGCAATGACTACAATATAACCACTGTGGCACAATGTACCAATGAGTACAATATAACCACTGTGGCACAATGTAGCAATGACTACAATATATCCACTGTGGCACAATGTAGCAATGACTACAATATAACCACTGTGGCACAATGTACCAATGACTACACTACCACTGTGGCACAATGTAGCAATGACTACAATATAACCACTGTGGCACAATGTAGCAATGACTACAATATAACCACTGTGGCACAATGAAATTTTTTAGAGAGAACAGAAACATCATCGTGAAATATATATTTGATGACAAACACAGTAGATGCCAAAAATAAATAAATAAATAAACAAATACAAAATAACACTTCATAGGCCAACGCTGTGGCAGCAGCAAATCAATGTTGTTTCCAAACTAAGACACTCTTTGAAGATGGAAGGAGGGGGGATAAGAGGATGGGGGGGGGGGGGGGGTCACACTAGTTGTTTAGTCATTTATCTTTTTTCTATTTTTACATTTTCATTTGAAGAATGTTTTTTCCTTTGTTTTCTTTTTACTGAGGACACAAGAACCCAGATAAATCCTCGCAACCTTTCACCTACGGCCGCTGCGCAAATTGCTAACCCTGCAGCTCCCTGGCCCCAATATTCTGACGGCTGCACCACCTCTCTGTGGCCCAGGGGGCCAGGGGCAGGATGGACGTGGGTTTAAAAGGCACACTGTATCGCCAACATGGGCACAGTGTTCCTCACCGTCACTCTGAGGACAGGGGGGGCTGTTAACGCCTTCACAGCCACGGCAGCCTCTCGCAGTGCGGGGGGGCTGCAGCTTCACACCGATTCTACAGGCTCTGACCCCACTGCAAGGTTACATGAGGGGGGGGGGGGGGGAGATGGATCCGGCTGGAAATGAAAGCTACGGAGACGGGGGGGGGGGGGAGGTAGAGGCACTTACCATGTCTGTACTGAGCTGGGATAAAATGGCGAAGCTGGATAAACGATCACAGGAGCATTTCGTACGGAAGGAATCCACTGGGACTGTACGACAGCCTTTAAAAGACCAGGCACCGAGATTAGAGGATCTATAAGGGGGAAAGAGAAGAGAGAAGAGGAAAAAAAACGGGAATGATAAATACAGGGGATGGGGGAGGAATCAGCTTTGAGCGACCTTATCAACATAATCTGCCGTGGCTATATATAGATCTATGGAGGATACAGAAGAAGGGAAAACACACACACAGATATTATAGTGTAAATACAGCAGGACATACCAGATTGTTATAGATGCTATTGGGGGGCTGGCTCACGTTGAAGTCTATAAAACACACACACGGTGGGGATACTGGAGAGAGGAGGGGAGCCGGGGATTACAGTGAAGTGAAAGGGTCTAGGAGGTAGCGGGGGGGGGAATGAATGGGATGTGATGGGGAAAGATGCTAGCTGCGAAAAAGGGTCTCCAGATCTCATGGGGGGTGGGGTGGGGAAATGGACGCATGCAAATCGATCAGGTCGGGCTGAATGGTGTTGTCTGGACGCCGCTGCATGTGTAGGGAGGGCGGCTGGAGCAGGGATGGAGGGAAGGGGGGAGCTGCAATTGACAGTCGGAGCAGGGAGAGCGAGAGAGAGAGAGGGAGAGAGAAAAGGAGAGAGAGGATCTCACACACAAGTTTGGGGGGGGGATGGGAATACTGGGATGGGTACAGTAAATTTACTGACATGCAATTTAAAAATTAGGTCACAATTTGCCTGTGTATGTAAAAGAAGAGGAAATAAATCATTGTGACTATGAAGCCCGCGGGGTACTTTAACATCACAGCTGTGTAAGGCTGTAACACCCCCCCCCCACCCCACTCCCCCTCCTCTTTATACCTCAGCCCAGGACATGTAGTAGTATTACATACAGAATGGGGCATTATTAGCATTCATCGCCTAATTGTTCCCTGCACTGTATTACTACAACTATCACAGCGGTAACATTCTTCTGCTGAAAAGAAGAAAAAAGGAAAATAAGAAAAGAGAAGAAAAGATTATTGAACGTTGCTGGCAGCCTGGGGTTTAGCCGTCCACTGTATAGGACAGATGTCCACGTCGCCTCAACTCCTGGGGTACCAGACACAACTACACCCCATGGGACTATACGCCTCCAGTCTATGCACCCCACATGCCACAATGCTGCTATAAATAAACTAAGGGGCCCAGTTATTAATGAGTGACAACGCTCGTAGCGAATAAGCAGACTCGTTGCAGGACTCCAGACAAATAGATCCCAACTGTCAATTTTCAACTCACTCACAACGTTTTATCACTCATTGATAAATGAGCCCTTAAACGTAAATCGTAATGGCCCCTGTGACATATCATGTACTGGCGATTACATCGCTGTACGGTAAAGCCATGTACTGTACTGTACTGTACCTATCTTACATGGCCGATGGTTTATCCTTTATATATAATATATTGTATTCAACTATAGAAATGCTCTTCTGGCGTAAGGGCCTGATTCATACCCAATCGCACGGCTGCTAATAATCGTAGCCCTGCAATTAGGTGTACACCGCACCGCCAGAGTGGAATTCCGCCCCGTGCAAACCTGCAAATTGCTTAGCACGGCTTGCGAAAAGTAGCTGGTTCGGGGAATCACCTGCGAATCTGTTCGCAAGCCACTCACCATATAATGATTCCCCAGTGTGTGCAGTCTGTGTGTAGCCCAGGACTTACTCAGTGGCTGTGATAGAATCAGGCTGATCGGGGGCGTAGCTGAGGTCACATGACTTCCCCTCACACACCTGGGCACGCCCCTCACCATATAATGATTCCCCAGTGTGTGCAGTCTGCGCGTAGCCCAGGACTTACTCAGCGTCTGTGATAGAATCAGGCTGATCGGGGGCGGAGCTGATGTCACATGACTTCCCCTCACACACCTGGCCACGCCCCTCACCATATAATGATTCCCCAGTGTGTGCAGTCTGTGTGTAGCCCAGGACTTACTCAGCGGCTGTGATAGAATCAGGCTGATCGGGGGCGGAGCTGACATCACACAACGCTTGGACACGCCTCCGTTTTCCCTGACACTCCCAGAAAATGTCCGGGTATGTCCCCCAAACGCACCAGTTTTCTGTCAAGCACCTTGCGAATGGCCAGCGATTAATAAAAGTAGCAGGATTTCATTGCAGGAAGGCCTCACACACACACACACACGTGTACTAACAGCCATAAGCATGCACAGACTATAGATAATCGCTAGGCCTGCACAATATGCAGCTATGTGATCAAGTCTAAATCAGGATGTAAATGCAGTATTCATTCTGCTACGTGGCGCATATAATTTTAATCAGCAATCTTTGCTTGTGCGTCCTTTTGTGAATCAGACACATTTCCTGAGGAATAAAGTTAACAGGAAACACATTGGTGTAGTCGGGGTCTCTGTGCGAATTCCATAAGTGGGCAAAGCAGATGCCCGGGCCACGCTGTCTAATCGCAGCACTTGGGCAGCTCCATCCGGCCCCCTTGTCTCAGAGAGGAGCCTCCTCCTGTAAGTGTGTAGATCGTTTGGCCGACAGCGTCTGGTTCGACAGGCAAAAGTTCGATGTGTGAAAAAAGTGGACAAGCATTAGGTCAACATGGGCAAAATGTCAGCAAAGAAAAGGTCGACATGGGAAAAGGTCGACGTTGATTTTTCATATTTTCACTGTTGAGATAGGACGACATGAACACTGTATTCTTGTACGCCTGCGCTCGCCATGTGTCGGAGCCGGTGCCGCGCTGCGGTTATTATGCTGTTGGGATGGTAACGTTTTCTTTTAAATCATGAAAAACTCACGTTAACCTTTCCCACGTCGGCATTTTGCTTGTGTCGACCTAATGCATGTTGACCTAATAACCGCATACGTCCTGTAATTAGACATAATAACCCATAGGGGCTGATTCAGGATCGAATTCGCCCCGATGTTTGGGGTCCGCACATGTGCAATCCCAGCAGCCAACTGTTGTCATGATTTACACTTCGCCGAACCATTTGCTGCGGAGAGGGAGGGCCGGAGGCGGACCAGGGGAGCGACCAGCAGTTTGTGTGCCGATGCCTGTTGGGGGGGTGCGGTTGATGTCACATGACGTCAGCCCCCTCCCCGTCTTTGGGAGATAGTCCGTTTAGACTGACTTTTATCATTCTCTCCCCCTCAGGGGGGCAGTTGTTCAGTGGGGTGGCATAAAGCCGCTTGCTATCAGCAAACAGCCGCTGCTTAGCGAGCGGTAGTGAATCAGGCCCAAAGAACCAACACCCCAAATCTGAAACCATTCCTAACCCTACAACTACCCTGAACTTAACCAGCAACTACAATATTCTGTACAAAGCCTCATTCTAGCCCTGGAATCTGTATACACTCAGAAGTTCCCATTGATCTTTGCTGTGGGACACTATGCCTTACAGCAATCCTGCAGGCTACCTCTTATTATTTGTCTGTGGTGAGGCATCCTGACAATACTTTACATGTTGGGAAATGCTACGATCAAACCGGATCTGTCGGAAACAAGGTCGTTGTTGGAATCAAACGGATATTTTAAAATTCCATAAAGCAAAGGCTTTGACACTGGCTGAGAGAGCGAAGAGAGGTGTATTTGACTTTACTTGGCTCCTCCCACAACAGACCCCTTATGTTGGCCACACCCACTGCAATATGGCTGCCAGTAATAGGCAATTGCCCCAATACTGCCGGTTGCGTGGCCTGTGTGACATCAACGTCTCATAATAATCCAATTGATACGAACTGGGTTAGACGGCATCTCCTAATGGACCACTGCCCCCCCCCCCACACACACACATCTAATACCCCTTTTACAACAAAAATCCCGGATCCGACCCGCCATTTGGATGAAGGATCAAAGCCGGGTCGGATCCGGGATTTACACCATCCGGGATTTACACTATTTACACTGCAGTGTAGACGGAGGCGGCGCTTGGAGATGACATCATCTCCAAGCGCTGGGACCGCGGTGATCCCCGTCGGGACCTCTGATCGCCGTGCTGGGGGCAGCCCAGCACCAAGGTAAGCCGTCACCCGGGAGGTGAATGGATGCCGCACACAGGCATCCATTCACCTCCTCCGCTGCTGTCTGCAGACTATAGCAGACAGCAGCGCAGCCTGTCTGTGCCCCCCCAACCCCGGTCCGCACGTTGCATGTCCCCATTGATGTAAATGGGAGCCGGGTCGGATGACCCGGCCTACCCATTTATACCACCCTCTACCCAGGTCCTAGCCGTGTTCTACCCAGGTCAGGACCTGGGTAGAAGTCCCGTGTAAAGGGTCACGGTATGTCCCATTTACACCGCCGCTGACCTGGGTCTGACCCACCGAAGACCTGGGGTTTTGAGGCGGTGTAATAGGGACATTACTCTCTCTGCACATGTTACATCTGCCCCAGCAGCTCAGCATTGTTTTGCCCAGTTGCTTGATAGATTACTTACAAGTGATAAAAGAAAGGGAAAGATTGTCTTCTTTTTTTGGTGCACAGAAGTAAAAAAGAAAAATTAAAATATTTTGTAATGTTATTTTAAAAATTAACTTTTACTTTGTCTGCTTTAAAACGGCTTATTTCGTGATACATTAGTGCAGTAAACAAAAATTTATTAAAAACGGTGTCAATTTAAATTTTTGTTTACTGCACTAATATTTCACAAAATAAGCAGTTTTAAAGCAGACAAATTAAAAGTTAATTTTTAAAATAACATTACAAAATATTTGAAATTTTCTTTCCCTTTCTTTTTTCACTTGTAAATCTATTGTCTCTGGCTGCACCCCCATAGAGAATGTACATGTAATTGTGGATATTGTCTCATTGGGGGCCTCAACGGGTGCCATAGCACCAACCTGTGCAGAATTTCCAACCCCCCTTTCCCCTTTGAAATACTAGATAACTTACAAACATGACCCGTGTCCTGAGTCCGACAACCTTGTGGGAAATATTCTGTATTACTGTAGCTATTATCTGTGAGGTCCCCCCCCCCCACCTTTCGGCTGCAAATTGCGTCATTTTAGCCCTTCCCGAAGTGCCGCTAATGTCAGCATTTTCTGGGCTGGGGGCGGGCCTGGCGACATTACGCTGCAGCCCTGCCCCCGGAAACGTTGTACAGAGGCTCCGCTCCCGGCTTCTCCCAGAGAGGAGACAAGTAAAGTAGGTAACCCTGGATAGATGTCCCCGTGGGATACATATAGCTTGTTGTCTGCCATCCCGGAACAGCCTGGAGGCTCCCGAAAATCAGGTTCCCATCTCAGCCCCCCAGGAAGGTTGACAAGTCTCTCGCAGACACCCCCCCCCCCCCCCCCTCCCCTTCCCAAAGCCGCTGGAACACCGGTTCTGTGGCAGTTTAAAGCCAGGTGAAAGCCAGCCACAGAACCTGTGTAATTAATATGTGTCCAGGATTAAAGGGATGAGTTAGTCACCCTACCCATAGCAACCAATCAGATGATCTAGAAGGTGCTAAGTAAATAAGTACAATCTGATTGGTTGGCCATAGCAACATCCCCTCTTCATAGTAAATAAACTCCTTGCTGGCTCCATGCACTCGCCACAGCGGCTAGCAGCCTAGAGGAGAAGGAGCCAGCGCACAGACCGGCCGCCCATTACCTGCTATCTCTCCCGGGGCCAGACGGATCAAGCTTCAAATAGTGATAAAGTAAGGAGAGATAAACAGCCAGCGAAACAGCTCCTAACTGCCACATTACAGACTGGGTTTAAAAATGACAGGAGGACCAGACTGGCTGGTTGTTTATCACTCCCCACGTTATCACTTTTTAAGCTTAAACCATCTGCCCCCCCCCCCCCCCCCGACACCCTCTTTCTCTCTATCAGGGTCATATGTACTAAAATTGATAAAATGGAGAGTGATAAACCACCAGCCAATCAGCTGCTAACTGCCATGTCACCGGCTGTGATAGAATTGGCTGGTGCGTTATCACTCTCCATTTTATCACTTTTCAAGCTTAGTACATCTGGGCCTCGTTCCCTCTCTTCCCCTCTCTTCCCCTCATTCCCTCTCTTCCCCTCATTCTCTCTCTTCCCCTCATTCTCTCTCTTCCCCTCATTCCCTCTCTTCCCCTCATTCCCTCTCTTCCCCTCATTCTCTCACTTCCCCTCATTCCCTCTCTTCCCCTCATTCCCTCTCTTCCCCTCATTCTCTCACTTCCCCTCATTCCCTCTCTTCCCCTCATTCAGTCTCGTCCCCTCATTCTCTCTCGTCCCCTCATTCTCTCTCTTCCCCTCATTCTCTCTCTTCCCCTCATTCCCTCTCTTCCCCTCATTCTCTCTCTTCCCCTCATTCTCTCTCTTCCCCTCATTCTCTCTCTTCCCCTCATTCTCTCTCTTCCCCTCTCTTCCCCTCATTCCCTCGCTTTCCCTCATTCCCTCTCTTCCCCTCATTCTCTCTCTTCCTCTCATTCTCTCTCTTCCCCTCATTCTCTCTCTTCCCCTCATTCTCTCTCTTCCCGTCTCTCCTCCTTTCTCCCCATGACACTCACTCTCTTGATCCCCTCTTTCTCCCTGACATCGTATGTCTCACACCTCTCTTTCCGTGGAGCCCCCCCCCCCCCCCCCCCCCCCCTCTCACCACCTCTCATTCTTTTCTCTTTTTCTTTCTCTTTCCCCGACACTGTCCTGGGACAGGATGTACCAAGCACTAGTGACAATGGTGGATGGGGGGGGGACCTTACTAGAGTATTTAGTGTTCCCATTATTACACAGGTTTTGAAACAATAAGGTCTACTGCGACTTTTGAATCTCCCTGTATTACATACTGTTATGTACGCACAGCAAGCGCAGGAATAAAGTTTCTTCAGTGTTACAGAGTTTATTTACTCCACCATCAGGATACAATGTTGCGATCAGAGCGCTGTCGCCATGTGGGCCCACATTGGGGTAACCTAGGAGGGCGGCGTGGGCCTGTTGCGGCTAAAATTAGAGCGCGGCTTTCTGATATTCAGTATGAAACCTTCTATCGGATGTGACGTGAGACGGGGCCTGATTCAGCTCTGTTTGCACGACTGCGAATTCGCACAGTGGCCGATTATCGATGCACTGTGCATGCGTATGTGGAAAGGTAACAGGCAGGAATCGGTCAAGCTGCGATTTCCAAACATCGTCAACATCAGACACTGCCGGTGGAACCGCCCGGCGGGGCAAAAACACCGGGTATAAAACCCCATAAGGGTGACTGACAATGTCAACATGGGTCGATATGCACAAAGTCGACAATGGTAAAAGTTTGATATGCACAGTCAACATTAGCAAACAGTCAACAAGGTGCAATGTTGACATTGACAAACGTTCGGCACAAGCAAAAGGTCGACATTGACTCTCCTCCAGTCTCCAAACCTATAAGCGTTCCCTAAAAACTCATCTCTTCAGGCAAGCTTATCAAATTCCAGAACCAGTCATAGAACCTTGCATTCTGGTGGAATCGATGCAATAAAGAATACAGTATCTATCCTTATGTATCAATGCCTATTTCTCTATAGATTGTAAGCCTGCGAGCAGGGCCCTCCTACATTTTGACTGTCTGTAAATACCCTGTTTTGTTGTATTACTGTCCCCTTTGTAAAGCGCAACGGAATATGCTGCGCTATATAAGAAACTGTTAATAAATAAATAAATTGAAAAGGTCAACGCGTGAAAAGGTCGACAATAGATATTTGTGATTTTTTTGGGGTACTTGTGTAATATCTGGGCGCACGATTTTTTCATCGGTTCGATCGCATCGCATGCGACCAAATCACATGCGATGGACCCGATTTTTACATTGGATCCAATGTTAAATGGTCCCTGAGTACCTTTTTTTTAAAATTCCTTATTTGAACTTTTTCATACTTTTCCACAAGTCGACTTTTTCCATGCCGATCTTTTCCTTGTGTTGACCTTTTGTCAAGGTTCAACTTGTGCACAGCCGACCTCTTGCTGTCGACGTAATGGCGGTCGGTCTAGACATTATCTGTGCGCTAATCCACGCCCGACAACCGCTTGCTGTCTGGTATACAGTATATAAGTAAGGATAACGGAATACGGGCGAGGATTAGAGGGATGATAATGGTAAACATTTATTCCGACGCAGCGTAATTAGCCGTGGTGGCAGACACCCCGCTGCACACGGTATCGCACAGACACTGGAACCAGGAATCTACCACTAATGAGAAAAATATTTCCAATTAGCGCGCCTCACCTCCCATAATCACTGAGTAAACAGATGAAACATTAACGCCACGCTACAATGAAAGCAGAAAATAATGACTCCCCCCTCCTCCAAAGCCAGCGGGAGCCCATCATTCATTATTACTACACAGAGAGGGTTAAAGAAATATCTGCCGGTAATTTACTTCTGTGACACAAGCAATTGGATTGAATGTGGAACAAGCAACGTACGATGCAATTCTAATATGGGTACAGGGAAGCGCTGTGACTTCTCCCTGCGCGGGTTCTGCGCTGGGAACTCGGAGAGATGGAAGGTTTATCATCTATGACCCATACTGAATCAGGCCCTATGCCTCAAGGCTCTGGGGCCCCTACACACCCATTAACAGGGTTATTGTTTAAATCATAACACACCTCTCCTGCAGTCCTGCACCATCTCCGCACTCGCTTACATACAAGGAGAGGGTGCTGCACTCTGATTGGTGGATAGCTCCAGCCACACACTAATCAGAATGCTGACAGCCAATCGCTGCCTGGGTGCAGGCTGGGAAGCAGGAAGAGAATGCTGCACAATGGCCCTTATTCTGATCGGTGCGGATATTCCCGCATTCTTACGGAGCGGTCCGCACGCCACGGTGTTTTGCCGCGTGCGGCCATCGTCCGTAGAAACGCCCACGTGTCCTCCGCATTCGGACGGACTCACTCTTTAAGAACAGGGCGTGTTTACGGACGACATACAAAGCATGCGTGTGCGGGAGAAACACTCCGATTCGGCACGGTATTACAGAGTATTACAGAGTATGCTCGGGAATACCGCATCCGAACGGGAGCCAAGCGGTGCTACCGCACGTAAGCGGAGTATTTACGCCAAACAACCCACTATGAAGTAACACATGTGTATTGCTAGTATTAATATTCTGTCATGTCCATTGTTAGCAGTTTGAAAGTGTCTGACAAGTACAGCATATGTGGGGGACTAGTAAGGTTTCCTTGAAGCAGCAATGGTTTCAATTAAAGCACTGACAAGCGGCCTATTAGTGAGTAATGAGTAAAGGAGTCGATTCTATTGGGTTCAGGTGTTAATGGTTGTAGTCATTAGGCGTACGTTCGCCTACCGCATGAACGAGTGGTGTCCGCAAAGCAATAGTACACTTGTGGACACCGCACATTTCTGCCCTTTTTGATCGCGTGCATTCGGAGTGGTTTCCGAATGTACGCCCCCCAACATAAGTGTACTCCCCCGTGTCCGCCCATGTTTCCGCCCCGTTTTGCCCACTTTGAAACTACGCCCATGTGTCATTCCGCATGACGCCCATAATACGCCCCTATTTCCCGACTGATAGCGGTGAACAGTTTTGGACGGGATTTGCCCGAACTGGTACCGAGTCAAGGCGTGGCACATGCGCGTAGCGTTCGCCACGCATGCGCAGACGCCGTAAAGACGCGATCCGTAAGTACGCGGTAAAGTCCGCGTCAATCAGAATAAGGGCCATTGATTGGTGTATAGTTCCAGCCATCCACCAATCAGAATGCTGACAGCCAATCGCTGCCTGGGTGCAGGCTGGGAAGCAGGAAGAGAATGCTGCACACTGATTGGCGGATAGTACTAGTCATCCACCAATCAGAATGCTGACAGCCATTCGCTGCCTGGGTGTCGGCTGAGAAGCAGGAAGAGAATGCTGCACAATGATTGGTGGATAGCTTCAGCCATCCACCAATCAGAATGCTGACAGACAATCGCTGCCTGGGTGCAGGCTGGGAATCAGGAAGAGAATGCTGCACAATGATTGGTGGATAGCTCCAGCCACACACCAATCAGAATGCTGAAAGCCATTAGCTGCCTGGAAGCGGGATGCTATATAGCAGAAATGCGGTAAAAACCCCGTTTTCGGGGTTTCTACCGCATTTCTATATGCTATATGGCGCCTCCGCAGTGTCAGCGCTGCGGAGGGAATCGCCAGCTAAAGCTGGCGAATCCCTGCAGAAGCCTATGGGCTTCTTACCGCAGCGCTGTTTGAGGGATCCGTCACGGATCCCTCCCAGCGTGCCCTGCGGCCGGCGCCATGCAGCACGGGGAACCGCACGTACCCTACATATAATCCGCCATAGGGAAGCTCAGGGTCACCCCACCAGTACACCAGCCCCCTGCGATCACCGTTCTAAAGCCTCAAACAAGCGTGATACCTTACCGGTTAAATCGACCACCACAAACAAGCACCGAGCACAGATACACCCTCCCCCGCACTCCCGGTATTTAAATGGGGCTGGGAGACTGGGTGATTGCCGCCAGCTGCGGTGATGAGGGCGGGGGTGGCAGATGCGGCTCAGGTGTGCGGGAGGTGAGAGCGCAGGTCCGTGGGGATGTAGTGCACGGCAGGGGAGATCCCGCTGCCTCTGATCGCTGGGAGACGGGCACAGCTGATTTCAATCCACCCGCGTCTGAGAGCTGCGACCAATCCGAGGCCAACATGCGGGACGTCACCTGCTGGCGTAGATGGACTCCCGGGTCACAGACCCGGAAGTCCAGTGCCGGCACCGCATCGCAAGGGACAGCTCTTACCGCAAGAGCTGTCCCTTGCATGAATAACGGCATATGTTATAGCATATGCCGTTATTAAAAATGCGATGTCCGGCGAAGGGGGGCCGCGGATGTTATAACATCCCGCCCTGGGTGCAGGCTGGGAATCAGGAAGAGAATGCTGCACAATGATTGGGGGATTGTTCCAGCCATCCACCAATCAGAATGCTGACAGCCATTCACTGCCTGGGTGCTGGCTGGGAAGCAGGAAGAGAATGCTGCACTCTGATTGGTGGAAGAGAATGCTGACTGGCCGATCTGATATTCTCGACTGCCTCCCAAGAAGCTCAGGAGGCAGATGCTCACTGCCCAATCTGCCCCTGCTCAAACGCCCCCAGAATTGGGGGGCCTTTTGGCAGCTGCCCATTAAGCCCATACACTAAGATGACCCTACTATGCCCGCTGTTTATACACCTTGGGAACGATTCAGGATCACTCGCATCGATCCGAATTCGGCACCAGCCCCGATGGTCGGGGTTTGAGAATGTGCATTTCTGGGCATGTGCAATCCCCAGAACCGAACGGCTTTGGAAAGTTACATATTCGCTGGGCGATTGATGCGGGTATTTGTGGCGTCCTCTAGATGTGGCCATATTTCACCCGATCCGGCAAAAAAGTCATATTTCAAATGCAGTAAAATCGGGATAGAAGGGGCACAAAGTGCGGTCACGGCAATTTGCAGGAGGCGCGGGCAGCGGAGAGTGTGACTTTATGATGAGCCCACAGGCACTGTCAGCGGAGGGAAGGCGACAACGCCGCATACAGAGAACAAGGCATCTGGATAGATAAATACTCCAGAGATTAGTGGGAGATAAGCTGTTCAAATAAAATAACTGCGGTTCACATAGAGGACTCGCGCCGGTATTAAGGCGAACACATACACCCCCAGCTCCCACTTACATCTCTATAAACTTCACTGGCTGTGGGGCTCCCAGCGACAGCACAGCTGGGAATAAAATAAATCTGTCTTAAAACCCTCACTAAATAGGTCTCCACTTATCTTACTGTACAAATCACCTAAAACGCCGTAAATCCGGCAAAAAACATTACGCTGAATTACGTTACAATAACTGTGCCCGTGACCACGTGACATTGCAGTGTTTTCGGCCTGCAGCGACTCACGGGCGGCTAATGACATCACCAGGGCAGGACGTTGTTGCCTCGTTGCGGTGGCGTTGGACTGCATCTATAGAGTGTAATCTTACGAGCAGGGCCCTTTTTGACTATCTGGAACTACCGTGTTCTATACCTGTTTCCAATTATAAGGTGCAACGGAATTTGCTGCACTATATAAGAAACTGTTAACAATAATAACAATATGCATGCATATTGTAACAATATTCGCCCTCAGTGCAAATTTGCTATTGTGCGCTCGTGCCGTGCGTTTTGAGCGACTATTTGCAAAAACTATGGAAAACCCTACAATGCACGCGTGCAGGAAGGTGCAGCTCCGATGAAATCAGATGGTACCGGGAAAGATGCGACCGACATAGAATCAGCCCCTTCATCCCCTGCGATACATTTAAATATTGTTTCAAACAGAAAAATACAACTATCACACTTAGAAGGGGATTTCATTAATAGCAAGTACGTATTTATAATATTATTGTGTATTTATTAAAAATCCCGCCCCAAATAAATCCACGCCAATGTGGAGGTTTTGTTGAGATGCCCGGCGGAGAGCTCGCTACTGAATTACCAGCCTGGTTGGTGAAAGCTTTCAGGAAGATGTACTTATCCCTCAGGAGACAAGGGCTTCAATAGTAAATGAATGATATGAGATTTACTAAAAACCTTTACATTCATTATTGATTTTTTTAAATTAAAAAGGAGCTAGTTGATCTCAATAATTCAATGAAAATAAAATACAATTTTATTATAAGTTTTTGGCTTGCTGGCCAAATTTTATTCCCTGCACCTGCCCCTGTGGCATGGGCGCCGGCGTTCAGAATTCGCTGATATAAAGACATACAGTACTTATATATATATAATTGAGTCCAGTTAATAATATTGTCCAATCAAGGCCATACCGGACCCCGACCTTGTGAGGGGCCCCAAGGTTGAGAGATATCACTGTGCAGTTGTGCACCAGTATCAGTAATATTAAAGTCTGTAACCGTAATCGGTAAAGATAATTGAAACTGGACATGGAGGAATGCTAAGTACCACATTACCGCTTAGTGAACTGGCCTTCGATGCCTAGCACTTTCTCCATCCATTTTTTCATCTATCTAGCCAAATGTAATAAAAATATAAGAAAACAACAAAAAGGCCAAATCGGAGCCATAGCCAGGGTGGTGAATCCAACCATGGTGTAGAATCCTACCATCGGGATAACCCCTTGATTTTCCCATGAACTTTCCGTGTGCTTATTTATACTCATTTGATTACAAAGCAGCCATTATTTGTTTAGTTCTGGCCGAACTTTCCAGGAACCCAGCAGTCTGATGGAAAAGTGCGAGTCAGCCCAATTACAACGGATTCTGAACACCCCAAATTTAGGTGCTCTTCCAGAAACAAGGGACAGTGGGATGCGGGCGGACATTTTTACTAGAGATGAGTGTTTCGGGTTTGTTGAAAACCAAACACATCCAACTTATGGGGCTTCAAAATCCTAGTTGTGGTTACTTTGCAGTCGTGTCTCAGATCAAAAAGGACCGTTGGATGTTTTGGATGGAGTGTAAGGGGCAGATTTATTAAGCTTGGAGAAGAGATAAACTGGAGATAAAGCGGAGAAAAGGTAAAAGGAGATAAAGCACCAGCCAATCAGCTCCCAACTGTCTTTTTCAAACACAGCTGATTGGCTGGTGCTTTATCTCCTTTTACCTTTTCTCCGCTTTATCTTCAGTTTATGTCTTCTCCAAGCTTAATAAATCTGCCCCTCAGTCACTTCCTCGCTATTCACTCGAGCAATATCTGGGGATTATTTTATTGATGTTAATTATACTGTAGGAAGAGGTCAAAAATGACATGGCTTTAGCAATCTTAAAGAAATTAAACCCAATACCGAAGCAAAGCACTCGAGGGTGGGTTTACCAAAACGAAATAAAATCAAACCACGGGGAACTGCGCGCATTCTTGTGTTCTGGTTTTACTAAACAGAGCGCGGCTAAGGGAAATGGAACCATTGTTAACAGACTTTCATTTATGGGATCGAAGCTGGATCCAACCCCAGAGGTAAAAAAATGTAAAGGTTTTCTGCAGAGGCGCCAGGGAGGAGGGAGTATAAATAGCAGTGAGGTGAGAATGCTGAGAGGTCCCCAGGGGCCTTCTACCAGAGACATGGAGTTTGCAACAAGGCCAGAGGAGGTGCAGTCAAGATCGTCTTATTAAAAGGGCTACACCACCAAAGCGTCTGGTGGGGAATCGCTGGTCTATATATCACATATAACTTATACTGGGGCACTACTATCATGGCATAATTTAAACTGGAGGGCACTATAATGTTACATAGGAACTGGGCACTGCAACATGGCATAATTTCAACTGGAAGGCACTCTTAGGTGGGGACACCGAATGTCATAACATGTACTGGCAGCCCTACATGATAGAAACTAGGGCACTACATTATTATTTATTCATTTATTAACAGTTGCTTATATAGCGCACACATATTACACGTCGCTTTACAGAGAATAGTTGAACATTCACATCAGCCCCAGTGGATCTTACAATCTATATTCCTTACTGCTGCTTCTCGGGGCCGTGTCTAGTGTTAGCTCAGGTCTGGATAGCAGTCTCTTGTCAATGCTTTGATTTAACATACTGCACTTGAATTGGTCTCTAAGGACGTATGGCTTCAAACTGGCAGTAAATATCTGAATTTGGTCACACACGTGTGTCTGTGTGTGTGTGTGTGTATATATATATATATATATATATATATATATATATATATATATATATATATATATATATATATATACACATACACTCCACAAAGGCCGCACATGGATAAGAAAGAAGGAAATCATGCAGTTGAAGTTCAAATGTTTTCGATGTATTTTACCACATCGTCATCAGGATAATACACGGGTGAAAATCACATACCTTTATCATACCAGCACCAGTGGGAACACCGCCCACGCATCATCCGTACAGAGTGGATGCGCCCGCTGATGACGTCATCCTACCCTGTCGGTTACTATTGATACGCGTGTAACACCAAGCACCTTAACTCACGCCACTTGAAAGGTGATGCAACCCTGGTTAGCATCATCATCGTGCGGCGGTTGCCATGGTGCGTAACATCAATTGTCTAATGGGCATTAAGGTGTGTGGTATAATATGTAGTAGGCATCACGATTTGTGGCATAATGTGTATTAGTTGTCAATTCAGAAGTGAGACTATCTGCGCTGGGGGCAGCAATTATATGGGACTCCTTGCCACCAATATGCCCACCATTCCTCCCTGCTCCACACAACTACTAGTGCTTGAGGGGGTGGGGGCCCCCAGAAATATCAGTGTATGGGGCCCCAAGATTTCTGTTGCCGGCCCTGCTAACCATTACACCATCCGTACTGCCCTGTATATATAACACATGGTGGGGATAGAACCCATGACCTCAGCACTGTGAGGCAGTAATGCTATAACCATTACACCATCCGTACTGCCCCGTATATATAACACATGGTGGGGATAGAACCCATGACCTCAGCGCTGTGAGGCAGTAATGTAACCATTACACCATCTGTACTGCCCCGTATATATAACACATGGTGGGGATAGAGCCCATGACCTCAGCGCTGTGAGGCAGTAATGTAACCATTACACCATCTGTACTGCCCCGTATATATAACACATGGTGGGTATAGAACCCATAACCTCAGCGCTGTGAGGCAGTAATGTAACCATTACACCATCCGTACTGCCCCGTATATATAACACATGGTGGTGATAGAACCCATGACCTCAGCGCTGTGAGGCAGTAATGTAACCATTACACCATCTGTACTGCCCCGTATATATAACACATGGTGGGTATAGAACCCATGACCTCAGCGCTGTGAGGCAGTAATGCTAACCATTACACCATCCGTACTGCCCCGTATATATAACACATGGTGGGGATAGAACCCATGACCTCAGCGCTGTGAGGCAGTAATGTAACCATTACACCGTCCGTACTGCCCAGTATATATAACACATGGTGGGGATAGAACCCATGACCTCAGCGCTGTGAGGCAGTAATGCTATAACCATTACACCATCCATACTGCCCCATTTATATAACACATGGTGGTGATAGAACCCATGACCTCAGCGCTGTGAGGCAGTAATGCTAACCATTAGACCATCCGTACTGCCCTGTATATAACACATGGTGGGGATAGAACCCATGACCTCAGTGCTGTGAGGCAGTAATGCTAACCATTACACCATCCGTACTGCCCCGTATATATAACACATGGTGGGGATAGAACCCATGACCTCAGCGCTGTGAGGCAGTAATGCTAACCATTACACCATCCGTACTGCCCCGTATATATAACACATGGTGGGGATAGAACCCATGACCTCAGCGCTGTGAGGCAGTAATGCTAACCATTATACCATCCGTACTGCCCCGTATATATATATATATATATAACACATGGTGGGGATAGAACCCATGACCTCAGTGCTGTGAGGCAGTAATGTAACCATTACACCATCTGTACTGCCCCGTATATATAACACATGGTGGGTATAGAACCCATGACCTCAGCGCTGTGAGGCAGTAATGCTAACCATTACACCATCCGTACTGCCCCGTATATATAACACATGGTGGGGATAGAACCCATGACCTCAGCGCTGTGAGGCAGTAATGTAACCATTACACCGTCCGTACTGCCCAGTATATATAACACATGGTGGGGATAGAACCCATGACCTCAGCGCTGTGAGGCAGTAATGCTATAACCATTACACCATCCTTACTGCCCCATTTATATAACACATGGTGGTGATAGAACCCATGACCTCAGCGCTGTGAGGCAGTAATGCTAACCATTAGACCATCCGTACTGCCCTGTATATAACACATGGTGGGGATAGAACCCATGACCTCAGTGCTGTGAGGCAGTAATGCTAACCATTACACCATCCGTACTGCCCCGTATATATAACACATGGTGGGGATAGAACCCATGACCTCAGCGCTGTGAGGCAGTAATGCTAACCATTACACCATCCGTACTGCCCCGTATATATAACACATGGTGGGGATAGAACCCATGACCTCAGCGCTGTGAGGCAGTAATGCTAACCATTATACCATCCGTACTGCCCCGTATATATATATATATATATATATATATAACACATGGTGGGGATAGAACCCATGACCTCAGTGCTGTGAGGCAGTAATGCTAACCATTACACCGTCCGTACTGCCCCGTATATATAACACATGGTGGGGATAGAACCCATGACCATACTTTGGAGCATATTAATAACTAGGGCACTACTTTGGGGCATATTAATAACTAGGGCACTACTACAGAGCATAACATTAACAGTTGCTGTATAGAGGCGTCTCTCACAAAGCACTGGGACAGGGGCCCCTTCAATATGTTGTCGGTCGCGCCACTGACTGTGCGTCTAACCTCTGCAACTCTACACAAATGAAATCGGTCCGCGTGCGCAGTGACACTCAGACGCATGCACTGACAAAAACTGGCTCCGCCACGTCTGACAGCTCCACTTTATTCTCAGAATCCAGAAGTCAATTGGGACAAAAGTCCCGACCGGTTGGATCCTAGAATAGTCTCCTGGGGACTGCCCTTCCTTAATCAGGACAGAGGGGCGACGAGGTGCTAGCAGAGACACCGATCCTGCACTTAGCAGACGCGGCTGCCACAGCTGAGACTGATCACGATAAACGGGTTCTGGCATAATGAGCTGTTTTCCTGCCATCCCCATGTCACAGGTTTATTGTCTCCCATGTAGAACAAGCAGTACACCTGCAGTATGCGGAACACTTGGTACCTGCCCCCGGGATGAGTGCTCACTGCAGCGACACGGGAACAGTAATGTGTAATTAGTAGATGGGATTACATTGTATTTGTCACTCCAGTACCCGAGGGCAGATTATTCAGGGCTCAGCAGTTGTGGCATCCTAACTTCACACGCTATCTGTCCTCTCTGCTAACTCCACTTCCTAACCACTGACAGCCATGGTCCGGGATTAGTGATGTCACCCCGGGAGGGACTAGTGACATCACTGAGACATGAGGCTTGTCTCTGAGGTGCGAGCAAATCAAATCAGAATGAGGCAGACCATTTAGGCATGACTCACATCACTGAGTTATGAGGCATGTGAGAGATTGCTGAAGCATGAGGCACATCTGAGGCGCGAGGCAACTTAATCAAAATAAGGTGCACCATTGAGGCACATCACTGAAGCAATCGGCAAATCAAATCAGAATGAGGCACGGTACACCATTGAGGCATGAGGAACATCACTGAGGTGCGAAGCAAATCAGATCAGAATAAGGCACACCATTGAGGCATGAGGCCCGTCACTGAGGTGCGAGGCAAATCAAATCAGAATGAGGCACACCATTGAGGCATGAGGCACACCATTGAGTCATGAGGCACAACAAATCAGAATGGTGTGCACTATTGAGGCATGAGGCACATCACTGAGGAATGAGGCACAACAAATCAGAATGAGGTACACCATTGAGACATGAGGCACATCACTGAGGTGGGAGGCAAATCAGATCTGAATGAGTCACACCACTGAGGCATGAGGTGAGTTGTGAGGCAAATAAGGCACAGTTTTGAAGCATGAGGCCCATCACTGAGGTGCGAGGCAAATCAAATTAAAATGAGGCACACCATTGAGGCATGAGGCACACCATCGAGGCATGTGGCACATCACTGAGGCACAATGCAAATCAAATCAAAATGAGGCACACCATTGAGGCATGAGGCATACTGGTGAGTCATTACGAAACCTCACTGAGGGGTGATACAAAAAAAAAAGCACAATGGGGCACACCATTGAGACATCAATGAGGTGTGAAGTAAATCAAATCAGAATGAGGCACATGACTGAGGCGAACCACTGAGGCATGAGGCATTTCCTAGTTTCCTACAGCCAAGGTGCTACAGTGGTGATTTGTATTGATCTACAGTTAATCAGGGATCTGATGGGGGAAGGTCTGCAGATCCTGTACAATGCATTGCGTCTAGCAGTGCAGACATTATTGTATTATTATTTCATTATTGTTCCATATCAAGTATTCCTGCCAATAGCCAAAAGCCTTGTGGCCCTGGCACTACAGTAGGGGCAGTAACTGCAAATGCATGCTGGGACTTGTAGTTCCCCAGCAATGTACAGACCAGTCTCTGCAGAGTCTCATACTTCCCTTTCCCTCACCGCGTCTGTCAGACCGTACGCGGGCTCTGTGATCCTGCTCCCAGCGCTGAAAGCAGATCCTTTATTTATAAACGTTTTCAAAAATAACAAAGCAGATAAGAGGAGACATCACAAATGGATAAAATATTAACGGTGCTTTGAAATGTTTGTTTTTAGTGCAGCGAGATAGGGAGAGTGTGAGACATCACTCACAGCGAGCGCGCAGCTCCTCGCTAAATCCACGATGGGAATGACAGAGCTTTTCATTTCACAGACTGAGAATCACCGGCCTCTGGAATGTGGCACAATGAGGAGGGATATGGGAACGTGCACAAGACGTAGAAGTAGTAGGACGGATGAAGTTTGCGGATGGTTTTGGGGTCTCACCCTATTGCGGGGCGCTAAACACTACGGTTGTCATTTATGTGCAGCGCAAAATGCCATACATAATCTCTGACAACAGCATATGGACTTGGGGCCTGATTCATTAATTCTGCCCCAGCCCTTACTTTACAAAGCTGAAAACTGATCGATTGACCACCGTTGGCGCGGAACGCAAGCCCACTCGCATTTGAGGAATTCTGTGCATCAAAATTATTTTATGAGTTGGGATTACTATAATTAAACGTATAACATATGTCTCAGTGCCCATAATTAATCTAACGTATGTCTCAGTGCCCATAAGTAATCTTATAACATATGTCTCAGTGCCCATAATTAATCTAACGTATGTCTCAGTGCCCATAAGTAATCTTATAACGTACAGTATGTCTCAGTGCCCATAAGTAATCTTATAACGTTTGTCTCAGTGCCCATAAGTAATCTTATAACATATGTCTCAGTGCCCATAAGTAATCTTATAACATGTCTTAGTGCCCATAAGTAATCTTATAATGTATGTCTCAGTGCCCATAATTTATCTTATAACGTATGTCTCAGTGCCCATAATTAATCTAACGTATGTCTCAGTGCCCATAATTAATCTAACGTATGTCTCAGTGCCCATAAGTAATCTTATAACGTATGTCTCAGTGCTCATAAGTAATCTTATAACGTATGTCTTAGTGCCCATAATTTATCTTATAACGTATGTCTCAGTGCCCATAATTAATCTAACGTATGTCTCAGTGCCCATAAGTAATCTTATAACGTATGTCTCAGTGCCCATAAGTAATCTTATAACGTATGTCTCAGTGCCCATAAGTCATCTAATAACGTATGTCTCAGTGCCCATAAGTAATCTTATAACATGTCTCAGTGCCCATAAGTAATCTTATAATGTATGTCTCAGTGCCCATAAGTAATACAGCAGACATAGGGGCTCATTTATCATGCGCAATGCATGTGACGTGTTTGAAAATGACAGTTGGGAGCTGATTAGCTGGAGCGCCAATTATCTTATGTAACAAGTTTTAAAAATAATGGGCCCCATACATCTGCAATCACAATTTATGGATTTTCAGATATTGGGATATTTTGGCCAGATAAATGGATTTTCAGATCTATCCGACTTTGCCCACACATTACAGATTTTTTCAGTGATCGGCAGATTTTTCCATCTAAAGATTGCATCTTCATATCTGGAAATTGCCCCAATCGATTGTCATTTCAGCTGTTCATAATGTAAATAGATGAAGAAAACTAATTGGGAATGCCCACACATCTAAAAAAGATCTGCAGATAATACCAGATTATTAAACATGTTTAAAAACCTGATTAAGCAATCGATTGGCGATTGTGATTGGGATTGCCAAAAGGGGGAGCCCACACATCTAAAATTAATTGTGGCAATCATCTCCATATCTGAAAATTGTCACAATTAATTGCTGATGTATGGGGCCCTTTACTGTGTGTAATAAAACTCACTGATAAATCAGCCCCCATAGTACTATTCCTAACTAGCTGCGGCAAATGTTTATCCTGCGAGCGCGTGTAAGTGACGCCTGCGCACAGGAAGGTCGTAGGGGCCGGAATGGATCAAAGCTATTTCTTATAGGTAGGAGCAGTTCTCGATGAAAGGGTTGACAGTGTCCAGGTAGAAAGTCAGTAGGTCAACTCCATTAGGTCGACAAGCAAAATGTCGACTTTGACAAAAGGTCAAAACAAACAAAAAGTCAACATGGCGATGGTCGACTCCTGAAAATGTCGACATGTTTTTTTTCTTCACATTTATTGGTGCCAATGTTGACACATGAGTATGTACACCATGCTCCAGGCCAGGTGCCTCACTCCAGTACCCGTCATGTCAACCTTTTGGCATTGTCGATCTAATGCGTCAACCTTTTGTTATCGATCTTCTGACTGCTGACCTAGACATGGACGATCGACCATCCGAGTACCGTCAGGAGCTCATCTGCGCAGGTTAATGTCATGGCGTCAGTATCCGCTGTCATGGACGGGGTACTAACCGTAAGTTACAAACATAGGGCCTAATTCAGGATGGATCACTAATCAGAGGGACTCAGTGGACTGAAAGCAGAAAGCCGCCGCCGACTATGGAATAGGAATGTGAATGAATTGCGAATGGATCGCTGAAATCCATTTGCAATTCCTGCAACAATGAAGACCATCAAAGACCATCCCTTCCCTTTTTTGGGAAGGTCCCACTACCCACCCGTGGCCAGCAGTGTCCCGCCGCGTGGGGGGGGGGGGCAGTTTGGAGTGCAATGCATACGGTACACATGCGCATTTGTTCGATAATCGTTGATTTACGAATTCACTAATTAGCAAACCATGCTGAATTAACCCCTTAAAACTGACCCGATCACCTTGACGAATAGGTCCCTAAATTGGCGGAGTTCTATGTGCGCACAGGTGATTTGCTGACGCATGAATCCCGCCGGATCCTGATTCCCACACCCCGGAGACACAACCTTGCCAGTTCCCCGCAGCAGGATTTTCTCCCAGGCTTATAGATATACGCCTGAGCCGGTGCACTCAAACTAACATGGAGGATTTCCAGGCCGCAGAAGACGATCGGCTCAGCAAGATTAGCTCATGCCTTCCAGGGGGTCATTAATGTAATTGGATCACAGACTTTGTAAAGCATTGCAGGCTCAGAGTGGAGTTTTGTAAATCATTACCAGCCGCACTCCCCTCCCAGAGCCGGTAATCGGCCCCTGCGGCCTGTACCCAGACTTTTATGGAGCTACAGAGAGTGGGCTAAGAATACCGCAGATGGTCATAAAGGTGTCGGTCAGGACACTCGCTGCCTCCCACCAGCACAGAGCGCTCATTCTCTGCTCTGGCGGAGATTTCCCTGAGTGATACCTATGTCTATGTCTCCCCGCTGAGCTCCCCCATAGCAGTAACGCAGTACAGTACAAACTACTCAAGCCAAATCCTTCGCCTAGAACACTTGTGCAGCGGAACCCCCAGGGACTGAGTCTGAGATAATGCTGGTCCCCCTTATTTATTCCACAGTCACCGGTGGGTCACCGAGGGGCCTATTTACCATTCCCCGGAAACCGCCTTCACGTCGCACATGTAGTGATAGCACAGTAAGGGGTGATATGGCCCATTCTGCGCTGTATTCCCGCTTAACCCCATTGGCGGCAAGTCTGCTTTCGCTGGTGAATGCGCTACAAGATCTCGGTGCAAAGCTGGCCCAAGGCGCTAAAGCATGTGCGGCAATCCCATAGTCACACGGGAAGCAGTATGTACATATGTGCAGTAGACGTGACCGTGTGCCTTGTTTATCAGGACAGTTATGGACCTCTGAAATGTTCTTCTGATGAATGACCATACTAATAGCTAAAGCAGTTGATTGAACACAAGATCACCCATTACATGACGTAGGACTTTGGGGGTCACCCAACCATTGCAACCTGACAGACGTGGGGGGTCAGTGAGTAGAAGGAGATCCACATTACAGTGGTGAAGTAGGTCACTCCCAGCTTATTACCATAAGGTGCACTGTAATTATTTGGGAGCCACATGAAATAGCGAATGACAGTTTGTGTAGGTCTAACCGGCAATTACTTGCTCTTCCTTCCCCTTCTGTCAGCTGTTTCCCTTCTCTCTAAGCCATAGGTTCCCAAACTCAGTCATCAGGTACCCCCAACAGTGCCCGCTTTCCAGGACGACCGGCAGGTACACAGGTGCACTCATTACTCCCTGACACATATTAAAAGATCCACCACTGGAGCTTATTATTTTACTATTGATTCTGTGAGGAGACCTGGAAATGTACTGTTGGGGGTACTTAAGGACCGAGTTTGGGAACCACTGCTTTAACCAATTCCTCCTCCTTCCCACCCCTTCCTCCCCCTTCTGTCTGCCCTTTCCCATCTATATAACCCCTTCCTTCTTCTTCCCACCTCTTCCTTCCCCTTCTGTCTGCCCTTTCCCATCTCTATAACCCCTTCCTTCTCCTTCCCATCCCATTCTTCTCCTTCTGTCTGCCCTTTCCCATCTCTATAACCCCTTCCTTCTCCTTCCCATCCCATTCTTCTCCTTCTGTCTGCCCTTTCCCATCTCTATAACCCCTTCCTTCTCCTTCCCATCCCATTCTTCTCCCTCTGTCTGCCCTTTCCCATCTCTATAACCCCTTCTATCTCATTCCCACACCTTTCTTCTCCCTCTGTCTGCCCTTTCCCATCTCTATAACCCCTTCCTTCTTCTTCCCACCCCTTCTGTCTGCCCTTTCCCATCTCTATAACCCCTTCTATCTCATTCCCACCCCTTTCTTCTCCCTCTGTCTGCCCTTTCCCATCTCTATAACCCCTTCTATCTCATTCCCACCCCTTTCTTCTCCCTCTGTCTGCCCTTTCCCATCTCTATGACCCCTTCCTTCTCCTTCCCACCCCTTTCTTCTCCCTCTGTCTGCCCTTTCCAGTCTCTCTAACCCCTTCCTTCCCCTTCACCTTCCTTCTCTCTGTCCATCCCCTTCAGCACACCCTTCCATTTTTTTCCTCACCGTTTCAGTCCCCTGATCCCCATTCCTCCCTTCCCATACCCACCTCCTCTATCTCCTTCCCACCTCATTCTTTCCTTTCCCTCGGCTCCTCTCTTCTCTGCCCCTTTATTCTATATTACCCTCCTCTGTTCTGTACGCTGCATGAGTTGTATATTAAACATCCATTACGTTGAATATTTGAGAGGACTGACTTCTAATTTGTAATTAAATTGCATTTGATTTAAACTCATTTATTACCAGCAACTATTATATTTGCCGGAGGTAAGCAAGCTGTCTAAGCTCAAATTATCTTTATTTAGTATTTTTAATTATGCTGCCTGTGTGCTCTCTCCAGATCCTATACAAAGGTGTTTGGATGATAGTCTCTAATTCTGTACATCTGCATATCCCCACAATTTTTTTGTATATAATAATATTGTCTTCTGTAACAGTCATATGCTCATACTTACAGGTAAGTCTATGTGTTGATCTTTTTGAAAACTTTTTGAAAACTTGTGGTCACCCCAAATATGACCATAAAGTTACGGTAAAATGTTATATTATATTTGTATCTAGCATGTGTTGATATGTAGTAAAAAATAACATGCTATCTCTTATTGAGTGATATTATTGTGCATGACTCCTCAGCCACAATAACATCACATGTCTGAGTCACCAGGCCATGCTGTTTAGACTACAGGCGCATGTTGTTTATTTGGCTCTATAAAAGGTTATGCATATGACTAAGCCTGTCAAGTGTGGGTGCATTGGTTCTGTGAGCTCTGTGCTTAACATTGGAGACAACATGGTGAGTCCAGGGTGGGGGAAGAGGTGTTGTAATGTTATATGAGAGAGGAAGATTTAGAGATATCTTGGGGGGTATGTGGTATGGTCCACAACTAGTAACAAAAGGCACAGAGTATAAAACAAAGCAGCGAGACTGGTATAGCAGAAACAAAGGATGTTTTTGAATGAATCAAGGTTGTAAACTGCATGATTGTCCTGGCAGCAACCAATGGGACCACAAAAGTAAATCTCCGGTTCCCTGGTGCAAGTCTTCAACAGTTTCCAATAGTACATTCGTCCCTCCGGGGGAGGCAAATAAAACTTGTGCACGTTAAAAAGTTGAATAATGATGCTTATTTCCATACAGCACATTTCAGTTTAAAGGGCATCGCTTGGAACGGTGAACAACAATTTGGGGGGTAACACCGGCCGCGGTGCTAGGGTCTACTATTGTACAATGGGCCAGATTTAGTAAAACAAAAAAAAGCAAGGAGCTTTGAGTCTGGAACAAACCATGTTGCAATGCGAGGGGAGCAAACATATTTAGATTGTTTCTGTGCTGGGTAAATACTGGCTGCTTTTGCATGTAGCCCACAGATATTAGATAGCTTTTTTTTTACACTGCAATTTCGATTTCAGTTTGACCACCCACGTTCCAAATCTAACACTTTCTGCACATGTTACATCTGCCCCACCTGCAGTGCAGCATTGATTTTCCCATTTTTTTTTTGTTAACAAAACTGAATCAGGCCGACAGAGCGCAAGATTTTAAAAGGAGGAAGTGAAAACTGTCTTCCGGATCTGCGCACTTCTGCAAATCAGCCGGTTCTCGCACAAAACTCGATACAATAATTCTAAAATATGCATGAGAAATATCCAGATATAATAAATAGACAGAAATATCCAGATACAATACATAGATAGAAATATCCAGATATAATATCCCAGACACTGTCAGCACGCAGGATCTCTCTCGATGCCTCGCTGCACTTTTGGAACGATCATCTACCATGGAAATGATTTATATTTAATCCCTGCACGCTCGCCTCATAAATAGAATATGAATTCTCTATTGACTGTACGCTTTGCAAAATAAGCTTTTGGGCATCAAAACATTAAACTTATTTTAAATTAAAAAAAACCTATCTGTCAGATGCTTGGCACGCGTTGTTATGAGAACTGTTATTGCTTTTGCTAAGGACTAAAATTTGAAGAAGTCACAATAAATATGGTTTAAAATTGATGTGGAGGTTAAGACGGGCCAGTCGCCCAATGTCTGCCTAACTCGCAACCGATTACTCCTACTGTATGTCCCAATTAGACATTCACAGGTTAGGACTATGAGATTCAGGTCAAGTTATGTATACTGGGCTGTCCGTAAACGCCATCTTGGGGGCACGCCTTCGCCTCCTTGGCAGAATGACTCACACAGACCTCCTTGTTTTATAGTAATTATCTAGATTAATAAATATATTAATCCAGAAGGCTGCATGCCACTTAGCCCCGCTATTGGATTGTTAACGGACTTCTCCGAAGTGGAAACGTGTCTTCGATAGCAGTCTTTAATCTCACGCTATATAGTTTCCCCAATGAAGTTAATCTGTGAGTGGAACCGTGTACTGTAGTGATGTGACAAGCGCAGGAACGTGTACAGAAATAGCCGTGGGGTATCTCCCAGCCCCCCGGGGCAGCAGACCTGTGACCCCAGGCAGCAAGGTGCAGTAACATAACTAGCCAACAAGGAAACAGAACAAATAAGAGTTAATCTGAATTCAAAATGACTTCATCACAGGGAACAGAAATTACGATATTTGGATAAAGGGCCTAATTCACGTTTTTGCGCAATGGCGATGTTAATGCAACATATCGGTTACTGGTAGACCGTGCACGCGCTGCAAACGCAGTCCGTATGTGTCAAGGTACATTTTGCGACATTGTTAGCCAAATTTACTCCGACTGACTGACACTACCCCCCCCCCAATTTTATATCGCAGTCCAGTTTGCCGCCACCATTCCGAACTCCAAACGCTGAAGCATGTCACGCATAACCGCCAGTTATCCCATCATTGTATTTGTGCATAAACTATCAGTTTTATATTAGAATCGAAATCAGAAACAATGTCATCAATCTCAGATTTATAATAGGCGCACTTAAATGGCGCAGTCAATGGTACAAACGCGTCTAATAATCTGCGTAAGACCCAACTCCAGAAAACGCTGTGATAATGGAACGGTAACTGCAGCACATTCCGGTCTTGCTTGTGTTTCTCATGATAGACGAGGTCTTGGTGTCACCTGATCAGTCACGTTGCGGCAAAGTGGCTTTTTCATGCGCTGTAATAATCTAAGTTGATCGTTCAGTGGTTCTGGGCCTCAGTCAGTCGGAATGCAGAGCTTGTCACTGCTCTGCTATGTGCACGGAATGGAATCAGACAGCGCCGCTGACTTGTGCATTGTTAGACTGCCAAATGCTGACAGCAGGGAGCAGCGGCCCTCATTGGCTGCTGCCGAGGACACAGTCTGGGGGTAGAAATGGAGAGGAAGTGACACTGTGTATTAGGAGATGGCTGAGATGCTGCGCTGCACATCTCGGCCCCTCCACATCTCGGCCCCTCGCCGGCTTGTAATAGAATCACAGCGAAGTACGCTACATAGATGCCACGGCCCCCACTAGTCAGGCTCGGTTCTTAAAAGGTTGGTCACCCTAGCGTTCGGCAGTCAATAGGTCGATGGCTATTGGTTGGGATATGAAAAAGGTCGACATAGAATAAAGACGCCATAAGTTTTTCATGATAATTTTTTTTTTTTCAAAAAACAACTTGTTCATAGTTTACCATCCCAGGGGCTTAGAGGGAGCATATAACATTTGTCGACATACTGTAGATAGGAAAAAATCAACCCTCATGTCGTCCTTTTTTTCCATTTCGACCTAATGCAACCTTTTTCATGTGTCGACATCTGGAATGTCGACCAATAGTGGATGACCTGCTGAATGTCGACCTAATTACTGTTGACAAAACGATCCACACCCAGCGTAGGGCTTTGTGGTGCACCAAGGCGCCTGAGCTGCTGGGAAAGTGTCCGGGAAATGACTGTAATATGATGGACAGGAGGATTAAGCCGGAGAAGTGATAAAGTGGAATGTGATAACGCAGCAGCGAACCCGGTCCGGACTGTCATGTTGACAGTTAGGAGCTGATAGGCTGCTACTTTATCCTTCCACTTTATCACTTCTCTGGACTTCATACAGTACATATGAAGGGTTCAAGGATTGGGGGACCGTGTTTTAAGTAACAGGCCCATTCATTATTGGGGGTCCCGACGCGGCCGCCTACATTTTTGCAGTTTGCCTGCAATAACAATCCCCACCTCCAGTTGGCGCTGGCTCTTGGAGCCTCTCTTCCTCCTATGGGTATTCGAGGATAGCGAAGAGGGATCTGAGTAGATCCCTCTGCGTCATCCTCACTGTGCGCCAAGCGGTTGTGGACATGCGTGACCTCACAGGGGGGTGATAAGTAACACTACTACTAAAGTGTTACACATCGATATTCGGAGCAGCTGTACCCGCAACAGAGCAATGCTGAATTGCTCCAGTAACTAAGTATCCCCCGCCGCAACTTCCATCTGATACGCAGCGCAGGAGACAAATCCCTGCGCCTAGTGTGGGGTATGTCGGCATTCCGGTCATTATGAGGGTCGGCAATGTCTGTGGGAACGTCTGAGACAGAGATGTGCTGGATGTCCTGGGAAACGGGAGCTGTCCAGGGTCCTGAGCATAACCACGGCTCTATATATACCAAGGGGCACATTTACTAAGATGGCCGTTTATTGGTGATGAGATTCTCAGTATCTTTTAGATGGTGCTAAATAAACAAGAAGTGGAATCTTATTGGTTGCTACGGGCAACATTCCATCTTCAACAGAACTCCCATCTTAGCAAACTTACCCCCAGAAGTTTAGTTCATTGTGTTGACACTGTCTAGGTGCAGGCATGTCCAAGCATGCGGCCCTCCAGCTGTGGTGAAACTACACATCCCAGCATGCCTTGTCATAGTTTTAGCATTCCCTAATAGCCAAGCTGTGGCAAGGCATGCTGGGACTTGTAGTTTCGCAACAGCCGGAGGGCCATAGTTTGGACATGCCTGGTCTAGGTCAATACTGTTGAGGTCAACATTCACAAGGTAAAATGTGGATACAAGCAAAACGTTGACATGGATATGGTTGACACACGAAAAGATCTACTGTACGTGAGTTACTTTTTTAATGTTTTTAGCGTGTCGACTTTAATCTTGTAGCCCATGAATCCCCAATTAGCGCACCGCCTCACTTGCCGCGCTTCAGGTAAGGTATGCTGTTCCCAATCGTAGTCCATGCGTACGGTATGAAAAAGTTCAAAAATGTTTAAAAAATTGTGAAAAACCATATGCTGTCAACCAGTATAAAGTCAATTTGTTCTGAATTGGCCCCAAAGTCCAGATACGAGTTTAGTAGTGCAATAGAGAACTACAGCATGAGACAAATTCCCTTATTCACCCCCGAACTACGTGTAGAACCGAGCTCAGTTCCTTACCCTGCAGCGACACAAAAGAGACCCCCCCCCCCAGCCCTCTCTATAGGGCCCACATTACCTCATCGGACTCTGCAGACTCTACTCCAAGGGAGGAAGGAACAGGAGACAAACGGACAATGCCAACTCCTGGATCGTCACTTTCCTGTTGGCACACTGCAGCCCCGGATCCGCCCGCTGCGCAGGTGACATCACTAAGGCCAGGTCCCAGAGGATGCACCGGTGGCGGCAGGCTCTGCGACCGGCAGTTAGGAATTAACAGCTTCAGAAATTCCAGGCTTCCGGCAGCAGAGACTAATTAGGAGCTGTAATAACGCAGCATTTCCGTGAGGCTTACCGTCACCCGGCTGTCCCAAAGTGGGAAGAGGGATTTCTGCCACTTATTAGTTAAGCACAACTCTTACGCCGTGATCAGACGTCATTCTTTCCGGCTTAATGGAAGCTGTAAATGTCTGCGTCTATTGGAATTTTTCCCATGGTGCATAATTAAGGTTCGGGGGCGGTGCGATCGTTATCCCCACTTTGCCGAAAATGAACGATAGATAAAAATAAATAAAACCACAATTTGCAGGTGTTTTACCGCGACAGGAACAAGTTGTCGTCCGATGTTAATTATTTTGCTGGGAACAACTGCTTTAGGCAGACGTCAATAGTTGCTTTGGCTCCAAAATAAAGAAATCAATATCATTAGGATTTTAGGTTGATTCAGTGTGACCGATCGATGGCGTCTTCCTGTTTATTAGCCCGGCCTGAATTGTCAGTTTGCCTGTCCTGATAGCAGCCTGGGTCATTCTGAAGTGACATCATAGATACGCCCTAGGTGGTTACCCCACAAAATGTGCTGCGCAAAGTGCCGTGGGGGGGGGCTAAGTCCTGATTAGAACATTAGTTTTGTAGATTTAAAAGGTTTATAGAAAACCAGTAACTTTATAGATTTCAATGGTGACTGCAAAAATCATTTCCAATTTACAGTGCTCTGAAAAGTTTAGCAACCTTTAATAATCTCAAATTTAGAAATTTTGTTGAGAGAAGGATCTTATTGATCCCTCTCCAGCAGCCAATATTTGTACATACGTAATAGGCAAGCCAGGTCCGAACCCAGCAATTATGTGATAGTGCACTTTCATTTTTACCCCATTCATCCACTCTTCCTTGGAATGGGATGAATGGGGTACACTAAACTGGGGTCCACTTTTTCCACTGCTGCACTTGTGCATATCCACCATTTGTTGTCAAACATTTCACTCTCTATCTAGACACTATTGATCTTTTAATATAGAGCCGAATAACTGATCTGACGCCAGAGAACTGCACGATTGTTGTTCTGGAATAAGAAAGCACTAAATCATGCGTAAAACAATAAAATGATGTAATTACAGAACGGACAGACAAGTCATTTGCCGAGGACGGTGAAATCCACTCTGGCTCGCATTAATGATAAGTAATCAATAATGATATACAGCTCAGAAACAATAATAAAAGTGTAGGCCTAGGGAGCGCGGCTATTTCCCAAGCTGATGTAGTGACCGGGCCGAGCGCGCAGCCACAGTCATGAGATCCGCAGGCGCGGCCCAGCGGTGTGTGGAGATAGGAGGATATGACCTGCAAGGGGGCTCGTCAACTAATCCAATGGTGAAGGGGATCCAGATGGCAACTTACAAATTTTTCAAAAACAGTTTACGTCACGTAGGCAGAACCAGGATCATCGTAAATGACCCACGTGTGAAAGGAAGATGAGCAGAGGGACCCCGGAAATCAGCTTTGTGTCATTTTTACAGCACAGACTGTTACACGACTTTATCTCTCTCCCTACAGTTTGATTTCCCCGTCACCCTATGGAACGTAATGTGGCTAAATTAAGGCTGGAATTTGGGATGTGCAGAGAAAACAGAAGGGAGCCGGGGTAATGGTCCTCGCTGGGGGCAGAAGTGACAAGCGAGTGGCACATGTCATTGAACAAGAAAGTGTCTGCGCCGACGTTTTATCCCATCACGGATCAGCGACTCGCACTTATGGCTTCCTTGCCTAACATAACAAGGCCCCATCTGCTGTCATTACATTCAAATGATAACTGGAAATAATAACCTTTCACGGAACATAAAGCGGCGGCGGTAACCTCTCTGTCATTTCCAGGGACTGGTCTATTGAGTAAGTTAATTAAAGTCAGAGCGGAGGCATTGAGTTTGAACTCTGACATGTTCTGTTCCGGAAGGATGGGGACAGGGCCTGTGACAGGAATAATCATGATGTCTACGGCGCAGTCACTGGGGTCCGTACAGGAAGCGTTGGCACCTTGTCATTTATTCTCACCCTCCGCTTAGCACCAAGCGCCGTGGCCCGACGAACCCGCTGTGATCTACTTGCAGACACCCGTAGCCTTACAAGCCCGGCTCTGACTTTGCTCAGTACAGGTTTCCTGAAAGAAGCCATACTCAGGCGTCTCTGTGCCAGTGGCGGATCCAGAGGTGGGGGCTGCAGAACGGTTCAAAATTCAAAAAGGGGAGAAACACCAACTGCCAGTGAGTCAGTTGGGAATGGCAGTTGGCAGCAGTGGGTGTGGCTCCCCTATTTGTATTTTGAACTGCCCCCTGCGGTGCCTCCCCTGCTCTGTACCCTCCATTTTCGGGCCCTTGGCTTAGCCCAAATTCCGGTATCAGGATGACATCTGTCGACATCGACCCCACATTAGTGTATCGCGTACTCTCTCACGGCCCATAAGTAAAACGGAAAAAAAAAATCATGAAAAACCCATGTCATCCTGTTCACGTGTCAACCATTAGTACGATGACTTATTGCTTGTAAATGTCGACACAGTGTATGTCCACCTTTTGACCATGTCAATCTAGAGCCTGTCGACCATTTATGGTAAACCTGTTGACTGTCACCCTAGACATGTCGACCTATCACTCGGAGACCAAAGTAACTCGCTACAATGTTTCCCAAAAACATTCTGAAATTTTCATTTTTTTAAATCTATTTGAAATCTATTTAAAACTTATCTAATGGGAATTAAAAAAAATATTTATATACAGGGTATTAGTTTTGAATACTGAAGACCATAAAAATATCAGTTGTCCAATCCCAAGCTGCAGTCTGTTCCGATCCGGAATCACCGTACATTGATACAGTTCAATATTAATAGCAATACTATAGATAATTACACATTATAATGGGCCTGTATCGCCTTCAACTTCATTATAGTTCAGTACCAGTCTACACTTTGGACATCCTGGGGGAAATTTACTAAAGGAAATTTGTAAAAAAATAGGTGTATTTGTATCCAGAAATACACTTTTTTTGACATTTGCTATCCTGAAAATATGGCAATTCGTAGTCGTATTGATGTGCTATCAATACGAATACGAATTGCCGTATTTTCGGGATAGTAAATGTAAAAAAAAAGTGTATTTCTGGATACAAATACACCTATTTTTTACAAATTTCCTTTAGTAAATTTCCCCCCCTGTGTGATATGGGGCACCTGGCTGCTCAACGGACACAGTGTGAGGTGCGACAAAATGTTTAACTGGGGCCATGATAAATTCCATTCCGCCATTTGGTGGGGCGGCGTTTACCTGCTCGCTGGACACCGGACACTCGAAGCCCAGTGAGACGGTTTGAATAAGGCCCTAGGTTCCCAAGCACCATTCTTCCTAACGTCTTGTAGGTACAGCAGATGCCAATAATTATTTGGCTCGGCGTTGCAGATTTTGGCTAGTCAATAAGATCCCATTAGACAGACCAGATCTCTGTAATAGAGGAACGCTGGATAGCGCAAGCACTTGGCTAGATATGGCTTCACACCATGTAAGAAACCCATTTACACCAATGACGATGCCATTCTGGTGCGGCGTTCCCACAGCAGCACAGAGGATGACCTCAGGGACATCTCAGCTTACTGGCCATAAGGTCTGTCTGTGCCGTACTAAGGGAGAGGCGCGAGAAGAGGGACACTGAGCGGAAACGGCACATAATTAGGACAGAACAAGTTCATTCATCCCCCCGGTTCCTGTATCCTGCTAGGAATTGACAACACAGAAAAACTGCTAAGCAGCTCGTAATTGCTTCAGCTGAATGCCCGGCACTGGGCCAACATCCAAACCTCACCCAGATCTCCAACCTTCAGCGTATCCGCCTGTGCCAGCTCATCCGTCACTAATACCTTTACATAACCATATACCACTAAGGGGACATTACTGTGCCAGCCATGCCAGCTCATTGCTCCCCTCCTTCCCTATACCAGGAATCAGGGGCATTCACCATTGGGTGCTGTGAAGCCAGGATGTGACATGTCCCCGGAGATGCATGACGTCAGCATCAGGAAGACAAACCTATGGAACATTGTAGTTGTGACACGAACAAAAGTCTATCAGGAGTAATCTTGTGTCTCAGTGATGTCACCAGCTCCTGGTGAGCTGATTGGCTGCATTATTGGAATAAGGGTGTGAGACGGAATAGGCAAGGTTGTTCATCGGCCAGGGGTGTGCAGAGGATATTAGGGGGTGTGCTGGATACGTGCCCCAGAGTGGGGGGGTCCATTTTTTTTTAAAATCATATACATTTTTTCAACTTTAAGCTTCATTTACCCTCCACGTGGACTACGATTGGTAAAAGAAGCCAGTGGCAACGCATCATGAGGTCAGTGTACCATTGTTCTGGGGCCCTATGAGGTCAGTGTACCATTGTACTGGGGCCCTTTGAGGTCTGTGTGCCATTGTACTGGGGCCCTATGAGGTCAGCATGTCATTGCGGTTTCCTATACAACACACGTCATAACCAGCAACAGCCCCCGCCCCACCCCCCCACCCCGCACAGGATGTTATATAACATACATGGTACGTGTCAGCGCCCTGGGATAGTTATATAATACTATAACGAATTCATGGTGTGATCACAAATCATTTATATGAGAACTAAACTTTGACGACGCATCTAACTCACCCCGAACATGGCGGAGGTAACGCCATCCCCACGTCCTGCCCTGTTACACTATATATCCTTTCCCAGTGGTTTCCAGGGGATACGAATGACAGGTCAACAGTCAACAGGTTATTAAAATGTCGACATGCAAAAGGTTGACATTTTACAAAACATCAACAAAAGTTAAATGTCGACATATGACACGGTCAACATGAGTTTTTTCATTGTTATTGTTTTTTTCTTCTTCTTCGAATGTGTCCATACCGCACCATCCACGTGGACTTCGATTATGATGGTAAGGGTACGCTGTACACTAATTGGAAGACCATGTGCTCAGATGTCAACACAAAACACACAAAAAACTGAAAAACGCATGTCGACCTTTACATGTGTTGACCTTTTCCAGGATGACCTTTCGGGGTATGGGTCGTTGGGTCGACATATCTCAGGTCAACATACATTGGGTCGACCATGGCTTACGTCAACACAGGAAATAGGATAACATGGTTGGAAGGTCGACACAAGCAATAAGTCGACAATGGCAAAGTTGACAGTCAAAAGGTCGACATTTCACTTTTTTGTCCCGAATGGGAGCATGTCCCCTGGCATGGCTTGCTACGCTCGGCACACTTCTGTATTATATTCTCCCACCACACCGTAGTGGATGGTAGGGCATGAAATATCGCCTGTCGGCACACGTCGGCTCAAAAAAACAAAGAGAAAAACTCATGTCGACTTTTTGACTGTCTACCAAGACACTGTTGACCTGTGAACCCATAATCAGTTCAGGAGCCTGACAATAACATAAGACTGAATGACAGTAAAGTAATTCGATGGTCTGACAATAAGTCTCTATAGTGATACAGTATACAGTATATCCTATGACATAAGATCAGGTGAGATACAATGTCCCAGAAATGACACAAATGGCAACAAAATCACCGACAGTATTATTCTGAAAGCAACAATGTAACTGCGCGGGTGACACCATTCTGTATGTAATACAATGCAGTCCTAATGATAACCCTTTATCCCACCTGTCCCCCGTCATTACGCTACACCCGGCAGCAGGAACATCACTCCCCTGTAGTGACCCGTGACATGGTATGCGAGAGAGCGGCAGAAATTGGGGTGACTTACGTGTCGGACTCGTCCCAGATGATGCAGGTTTGGTTGGTGGTTCCCTAGGGAGAGAGCGCAGAAAACAATCACTGTTAGACAGATGCAACTGCCGAGGAACCCCACAACTTATACCCGGTACCCCGCTGTGCCGCTGCAGACGGGAGAGTTATACATTCTGTGCAAAAATCCAGTTCTATCGCTTTTCCGCTTATCACATATTACACGCCTGGGGCGAGGTAATCACCCGTGTGCGCTTGATACACTGAATGTCACACATTGATCTTACTATGACAGTGGCAGACAGTGAGCGCTGTGACCTTGGAAGATAACAGGGATCGCCAAACCGAAGGCATTTTGCAGAACCAAATTCACTTTAAGATCGTAAGTTCTCTATCGGAATGCTGTCCCGACCGACCGTCAGAAATCTTCTCCTTCCTCCGGACCACAGACGCCTTATGCTCTGCATTATTGCCCCTTCTGCTGTTGACCGTGACATCTCTAGAAGGTCAGGAATACTGTATGAAGGTGAACCGGTCTCCTGGAAACAATCCACTGGGACGTAGTGACATCACCAAGGCACTCCATGCAGAACTAGTGATGTCACTGTGATTAGTTGACAGGTCTATGCCTTGGCCTGAGGCCCACAGCAAGATGGGGGATCCTTCACTTACTGTGATATCATGTGATTGCCATCCATAAATAGGACAACACACACCTAAGAAGTTGTACAATGGTCTCTGGCTGCAGCAGAATATCCTCCGTCACACTTTAAGTGTTATACAAGTTACGGAGATAAGTCAGGTTACTGGAAATGACATTTTGGGTTCAGGTTGGGGGGTGTTCTTGGGACCAGACCAATCACTTGATAACAAAATATCTCCTACAGGGGGTGATACCTTGAAGAGTGATAAAGCAGAGCGGGCTAAAGTATTAGCCAGTCAGCCCCTAACTGCCACGTCTGTTTTTGAAAAATGACAGTTGTGAGCCAATTGTCTGATACTTTATCTCTCCGAGGTTTAGTATATCTGGTAAGCAGTAATGCATCAGAAGTATCTCTGAGAGTCTACGTTGTGCCTTCCATTCGTCTCTTCTTAGCATTCACGGAACCGGGAATTGGGAATCTGCGTTAACGGTTCCACGAGGAAATCAGTTTTTATTTGGAACCTTTCCGTTAAGTCTTTGTCAGTTTAATAGATCCCATAAAGGATGAGAACGTGTCACAGCAGGTTCCCCCGGCGACAGTCTGTCAAGTGCACCAAAATAATAATGTACTCACATTGTATAAGTGGGAGAATTCTATATCCAGGGGGACGGAGGGAGAGCGCGGGGCCGGCTTCACTGTGACCGAGATGACCTTAGAGTTCAGCACCGTGTTGTTCCTAAGTGTAAAGACAAAGAACAGGACAGGTGTAATAACAGGCTTTGAAAATACAACACACGTGACAATAATACTGTCTAGATGCATATGAATGATAGGAATATACAGTAGGTGGTTATTTATTAACCAGTGAGACTTGTAATTGGAGGAACTTAACATAATTGTGCCCAAATCTATGGGCACACCCACCACAGCCACTAATGTGCCCAGAACTTGAACCTTAGTGTTACCAACCATGACCAGATGAGGTCACCTTAAATTGACTCTATGGGCCCGATCAGATCTGATCGCACAGCTGTGAATTCGCACAGCGACCAATTAGCGATACACTGCGCACGCGTACGGTTGGTGTACGGTTCCCGGTACACATGTGTGAGGCCGTTCTGCAATGAGATTCTGCTACTTTAACTAGACACGCGCTGTTCGCAAGATGATTGACAGGAAGTAGGCACCTGGGGGTGGAAACTGGACGTTTAGGTTGCTAAGAAACAAGAGACCACAGAAATAGAAGTCGGGAGGACACAGAGGTGTCAAATAAGAAGACAATAGTAAATACCAGCACTGACAATGACAGTAATGTGCCCTCATTCACCCGTCCGCTTTCTCCACACATGGTACAAGATGCATGGTGCGACTCCACCACAGACAGTTACTACCCACAAACCCTGGCTTCCTGTCAGTCACTTTGCGTACGGGCAGCGATAAAAGAAGTAGAAGGATTTTATCGCAGGACAGCCTCGCGCATGCCTAATACAATCTGTACACATGAACAGTTCTATTATCACCTGGCCTGTGAAATCGCAGCCATGAGGTCAGGTCTGAATAGCCCCCAATATCGCCACAATCTGCTGCATACAAATATCCTTTACCACCCCCAATGAGACGCGACCACCACGTACGGTTTCTGCAGAAGTTGTCTACAGACAGCGATTTTATTGTCTTGCTAGAATCCATTCTCAATATATCCACGGATCCTGTGTGCAATATCTGTCTGCTAATTGGGCTACGTGGGGGGGGGGTGGGGGGGGGTTGTATGTAATTAATATGGTCTCCTTGGAAGAGGCTGGCCCAGCACTGAACAGAGATGCGCACATGGTAATCAGTGCAGAACAGATTCATACAGCTGCCCTAGGACACTTCACTTACTGCCTCAGTGCCTATCAGAGTGGAGGAAGAAATGCGCCTTTTCCTGCAAAGCTCGCGGCCTACAGCATGTTTCCTAAGCCGTCGGCGCTGCGACGTGTGCACCCACCCATGCTGTAATACTTCTCAGGTCCTTCCTCTCCATGGGGGGGGGGGGTGCTTAATGGTTTAATACCGGACCCGGAGAACAACGGGAAGACAATAGCTGATTGCTACAAGGCGATGGGGAGCGTAATGGTGACTCTTTCCCCAGATTGACTGTTTCTGTCACAATCTGAAGGGCTAGGGTGCGCCATAACTCTAGCGTAAGTGCCGGAGCCTCCAGCCAAAAAGGAGGCCAATAATAAGATCATATTTCATGGAGACACAAAGTAAACAGAACAGAGGTCATCTTATTTCAAGGTCCATTTGGTCCAAATGGAGGAAAAAGAGAACATTATGGCGCATCGTCCATACGTGACGCGGATTCATCACGTCGCGCTCAGATCCTGCACCGCACAACCAAGGGTAAATCAAATAATACATAAAATACAAACGCAAAAGGTAGTTTTGGGGGAGTGAGTCCTCATTCTTAGCTCACTCTGATATAAGAAGGTGATGTCACAGCAGGTCATGTGACACAAGTGACATCACTGTTTTATAGCGATGACATCAGCAGACACAAATATGCATTCACAGAGCCATGTAACCAGCTTTCTCAGCATCAAGCTTCCGTATTTACATGATAGGTCGATAGTGTCTAGGTCGACTGTCAACAGGTCGGCCGCATGCGGTCAACATGCATTTGGTCGACATTGACAATCCACCTGAACTACAATTGGGAACGGTAAAGTGTGACGGAAGTGGAACAGACCGAGGCACCACACAGCGAGTCACGCACGGCTACACGCTACACTAATTTGGAGTCTGTGTCGACAAGAGTCAACATTAACACAAAAAAGTGAAAAACTAACGTTGACCTTTTTCATGTCTCTACTTTTTTTTTGTCAACCTTTTGCTTGTCTCAACCTTTTGCGCTGCTGAACTTTTGGCTGTCGACCTAGACACCGGCAACCCTTTTATCCACATAACATGCCCATAACTGCCATTGTTCAAACCCAGCCTGAAAGACAACAGTTAGGAGCTGATTGTCTGCTACTTTACCTTTCTGCACTTTACGCACGATTCAGACCTGCTACGCTAGCCTGCGTACACTCTCCTAGCCTAGCTAACAGCTCAGCACCGCCACCGCCGAAAGGGATGTTGCTAGGGGCAACTAATTAGAATCTAATTCTTATTTATTTTTGCACCTTCAAGAAGATAGTAGATAGCATCTGATTGGTTGCCGATAGCAACACCCCATATAGAACTCCAGTCTTAGTAAATTCCCCCCAGAACGTCAGTTAGGGGCTGATTGGCTGGTACAATGCTTAGTACATACTCCCCTATATCAGAACACTGCGCGTCCTACCTCTGTAAGGACAGGAAGCTGCCCAGATTCCGGTAGAGAACTGTTCCGATGACGAACATCGAAGAATCTTCTGTATCTGGAAATAAAAAACAAAAAAAAAGCAGAAAATCCATTAACGGGGAGAAAGGACAAACAGGGAATGTGCGCGAGGCGGCGGAACGCAAACAGGCCACACGCTCATCCGCGGGCTAACAAGCTCTTACTTGGCTGAAATAGACTTGGGGGGGGGGGGGGGGAGGGGGGGCATGAATAATTCATTGGGAAAGGTTAGGACACGGAGCACGTTATGATTGCAATCTGCGTAGGCGGCGTGAGACGGGACGGAGCTCCTTCCACCTCTGCAAATTCCGCTCATGGTTAAGCAAACATTGCACAAGAAGGTCGGCACCCAACTGGGCGCTACCGGCGCAACCATTTCCCCTGTAAAACAGATGGGAAAGGGCCAACCGTACTGAATATAAGGCATGGAACTGTATACATGCTGTGTCTTATATAACATTGCAGACTATACCGGCGACAGCACAGGCGCAGGTGCATTGTAAGAAATATCTGCAAGAATCTGTTAATATCTGTTATAAGATCTACAGTACAAAATACATGTATATATATATATATATATATATATATATATATATATATATATATCTTGGATTATGCAACTTGTACTATGAATTGTATATGCAACTCCTTTAAAATGAACAAATCTGTGCTGTTTAGACAGAAGCACTATAAAAATCTGTTTGAAAAGTAGGGTTGCAGTAGTACAAGCTGCTGTGACATCACCAGCCCCTCCCCTGGATATGAACCAATCCTCACGCTGCTAAATAAGTCCACAAAGCCACGTCTCTTGTGCACCAGAGAAGCACCTCCCCCCTAATATGGCAGACGCAGGGCAATGAGCATGTTGGGTTTGATGATGATTCTAATCCACAGGTTATTATTATTATTGTTACAATTGTTTTCCTTTATTTATTTGGCGCCACAAGGGATCTGCAGCGCCCAGTTGCCCTCACCCTTAATTCTTTCACTTCTGACGGTGTTAACTTTAATTTAACCTCTTCTATGACAGAGAGGACGGAATAGCCCAGGCACAAGCAGCAGAACATTCCCGGCTCAGCAGGACTCTGCAGCTGGCATTTAGCAGGCAGAGAACGCCAGCTAACGGCGCTGACAGTGGAGGTAATCACCCGCGGCATTGTACTCCCGCCACACTACTAATGACGACCTTTACAGCCCCTTCTGGGGGCGCCCAACTCTCTACTTAGCTCTTTCTCTGTGACAGCTCATTTTACTAAGAACGTGGAGCGTTCCCGCTGGCAGCGAAACATTCCACGGAGTCTGGGTTCAGATAAATTAACCTGCAGATGGAAAGGCGCTTGCATGTTTGAGGGTAATGATATGAAGCTTGCGGGAAGAAACAGACCGGGACTTCGACTGCGAGAATAAAAAGGATCAGTACTGAGCGGTTGCGTCACATGGGCCAGGGGAGGCCGCAGCGCGATCAGCCCTCTGCGTGGATCACACAGGAAACGAGGTGTGGGGTGTCGCTGACGGAAGAGGCTGACACAGAGATATTAGGGATACAGCGGAAGTATGCTGAATGGCGAGTGCTTGCAAGGAGGTTGCGGGGCGCCAAAATGATACGGAAACCTACTATGTACAGAAAATCCTCAGGAACCAAGCACAAGCCGTGTACAGCGGGAATACCAAATGGGTCTCACCCTGGAAGATCAGCCCCAGCATCTCCCTGGGGGGTCGATACTATTAGCCGCAATGAATCTGCGTGCGCGAATCATTGCGGATGCACTTTGTGGTGGTCCAAATGCGCACAAACCTGCTCGCTGCCCGATACGGAAGTGAGCAATTTCCAGCAAATTAGGACTGAAATCCAGAAGGGTGAGAGATCGGGTGCTGTTGTCGTTGAAACCGCACCTCGCACCTTTCGCAATTAATAGGATCGACCCACAAAATGCAAAAGGTTCTCCCACTCTAGTGTGATACAATGAAACACTTAGAGTCCGATTTATCTGATTTGATGTAATACAAATCGGTCATATTCGCAATGTGATAACTGATTACATCGCATGGCCTGGCGGGCACATTTGGCATGCCTAGTTGCACCTTAACTGCACCCGTGGCGCTGGGCTGGCAGCTAATGGCCACGGGTGCGACATTGACGTAAGCGCATGAAAGCATATGCGTGCGTTGTGGCATACGTGTCACAACCACGCAGCATCGGAGCCACAATGTGTTATAGATCAAACACTGCATTTGGAGAATGGCGACAGGACACAAACTGTACTCAGCCCCCTGACATTCCCACATAATATCTTATTAACCTTCAACATAAATCACAATGACAAAATCATTTACAGGAAAGCCATTTACATTTTCAATTGTATAATATTACCTGCAGGAAGTAAATGGTAATGTTATGTTCTCTTATAGCGTTATTCAGTACAATGATTGCAAGAATCCTGACGTGAATACCAACATGGTCTGGTTACAGATAAACAACAATAAGGGACTGCAGCCGGATTCACATAAACAATGCATCTTATAAAGGCCGATATGTAACTTACTGTGGGCAATAATGCAATATATCCATCTACATTCAATAGTTACATAGAGATGTGTCCACAGGCATCTACGCCTTTGTGCATTAAGCAGCGCATGCAACTTTGCCATTAAAATTAGTCCTACACGCAAAATGATGTGAATAGGACGCACAAGCAGCCTCTGCTGATTAAAAGTAGAATTAGAATGTCTATATTCTGTGTGCAACCGTGGCTATGTCTGCATAAGCATTGTTGCGTTGCGGTGTTTTCCAGTAAAACACTGTAATGCAGCATTTCATATGTATCATTTTAATCAGCAGAAGCTGTGTGTGCATCCTATTCACAAGACTTTGCGAATAGGACGCATTATAACGGAAAATAGTCACAATCGAAGACGTTCGTCGCTACCGCATTATAGGCTTCAGTCAGCATGGATCGCAAATGAGAGAAATCGCAAATCGAGCGATTATCGAACAGCTGTTTACCAATCGCACTGCGCCTGAGCGGCCAGAAATAGCAACTGAATGCGTATATAGATCTTACACGCAACGTAGGCGAAATTTGACTGACAGGAAGCCGGTGTTTCTGTTTGGTGTGCCCGGACGTTCTTAGCATCAATGCTGGCCTTGTTCTGCCTGTATTAGTCGCAAATTAGTGGCATCACAGTAATTACTAAGCGCAACTAATCAATATTTCCAAATCATAAACTCTTGTTAAAAATGATATTATCGCTGGATTGGTAATTATGGAGTAATTCAATGTACAATGTAACAGAGACCTTGCTATGGTAATATTTTACAACAATAAACAGGCCGTCCCTGACCTGTCGGCCGGCCGTCCTAGGGAGTCTGAGCCTTACCCGTGTCTTCCGTAGAGAGAAAGTTCTTGGAAATAGACACTTTGTCCTCTGAGGTCCGGGCCCACTCCACCATTCCTCTCCACCCTTTCATCGGGAAGCTGATGTCGGTGGGACTGTTGGCCGGTCGCTTGTAGACACTGAGGACTTTCAGGAAGAGAAACAACAGCGGGTCAGGGCAGGTAGCACACAACCATCCTTTTATACTTGTTATGATGTATCTCTGTGTACGTCCTTGTTTTCTGCCACTGCATGAGTATACATCATAGGCCTAATTCTGGTTCACTCGCAAAAGCTAATTCTCTCTCTAATGGACAAATCCATGCTGCACTACAGATGGGGCAGGTGTAACATGTGCAGAGTTAGATTTGGGGGTGTTATTTTGTTTCTGTGCAGGGTAAATACTGGCTGCTTTATTCTTACACTGCAATATAGATATCAGTTTGAAGTACAAACCCCACCCAAAAACTAATTCTCTCTGCACAAGTTACATCTGCCCCACCTGCAGTGCAGCATGGTTTTGTCCATTAGAGAAGCAATTTGCTTTTGCGAGTGAACCAGAGGCCCCATATGTAGCATGCAATGTAGTTGTTGTAATTATATGCAGTACAGATGTTTGGTTGCATAGGGAGAGGTATCAGCAGTAGAAAGAAAGAAGTAATAATGCCACTGTATAGGTCATTGGTACGACCTCACCTAGAGTATTGTGTTCAGTTCTGGAGGCCATATCTCCAGAAGGATATAAATACATTAGAGACTGTACAAAGAAGAGCAACTAAAATGGTGCATGGCCTACATCACAAAACGTACCAGGAAAGACTAAAAGATCTTAATATGTATACTTTAGAGCAGAGAAGGGAAAGGGGGGGCATGATAGAAACTTTCAAATATATCAAGGGTTTTAACAGGGTACAGGTGGGAGACATTCATCACAGGAAGAGGAGCAACAGAACACGAGGACATGCACTGACACTAGAGGGAGGAAGGTACAGGTGGGAGACATTAGTCACAGGAAGAGGAGCAGCAGAACACGAGGACATGCACTGAAACTAGGGGGAGGAAGGTACAGGTGGGAGACATTCTTCACAGGAAGAGGAGCAGCAGAACACGAGGACATGCACTGACACTAGGGGGAGGAAGGTACAGGTGGGAGACATTCTTCACAGGAAGAGGAGCAGCAGAACACGAGGACATGCACTGACACTAGGGGGAGAAAGGTACAGGTGGGAGACATTCTTCACAGGAAGAGGAGCAGCAGAACACGAGGACATGCACTGACACTAGAGGGAGGAAGGTACAGGTGGGAGACATTGTTCACAGGAAGAGGAGCAGCAGAACACGAGGACATGCACTGACACTAGAGGGAGGAAGGTACAGGTGGGAGACATTAGTCACAGGAAGAGGAGCAACAGAACACGAGGACATGCACTGACACTAGAGGGAGGAAGGTACAGGTGGGAGACATTCTTCACAGGAAGAGGAGCAGCAGAACACGAGGACATGCACTGACACTAGAGGGAGGAAGGTACAGGTGGGAGACATTAGTCACAGGAAGAGGAGCAGCAGAACACGAGGACATGCACTGACACTAGGGGGAGGAAGGTACAGGTGGGAGACATTCTTCACAGGAAGAGGAGCAGCAGAACACGGGGACATGCACTGACACTAGAGGGAGGAAGGTACAGGTGGGAGACATTAGTCACAGGAAGAGGAGCAGCAGAACACGAGGACATGCACTGACACTAGGGGGAGGAAGGTACAGGTGGGAGACATTCTTCACAGGAAGAGGAGCAGCAGAACACGAGGACATGCACTGACACTGGAGGGAGGAAGATTCAGGGGAAATCTGAGGGAGAATGACTTCACAGAAAGAGTAGTAGATAAGTGGAATAGCCTCCCATCAGAGGTGGTAGAGGCAAATACAGTAGTACAATGTAAACATGCTTGGGATAGGCATATTGATATCCTTACAAAAATAAGGGTACATGTGTATTTTAGCGGCGCCCATCGCATCGTATACCAAAAGGCATGCGATGCCGTGCGATGTTGTACAATGTCATACAATTTTAAAATTGCAATGCGATTAAACATTGTATAAGCACCCAAATGGGTGCTTACAATGTAAAATGCACCCCCACGCCACCCCCCCACTATAAACGTGAACCCGAAGCGTAGCGAGCGCAGCGAGCCCGCGAGGGGCGGCGGTACGCGTCCTACGACCTTTTCATACCCCCACTATCCACGTCGGCGTGGAGTTGAGAATAGAAAGTGTGGCGAGCGCAGTGAGCCACCGAGCCGAAGCGCGGCGAGTGCAGCGAGCCCCGCGAGGGGACGCGGATACCTGTGAAGCCCGCGAGGGGGCGCGGATACCTGTGAAGGTATCCGCGTCCCCTCGCGGGGCACGCTGCGCTCGCCACGCTTCAGGCTCGGTGGCTCGCTGCGCTCACCACACTTTCTATTCTCAACTCCACACCGACGTGTATAGTGGGGGTATGAAAAGGTCATGGAAGCGTACCGCCGCCCCTCGTGGGCTCGCAGCGCTCGCCACGCTTCGGGTTCACGTTTATAGTGGGGGGTTAGCGTGGGGCTGCATTTAACATCGTAAGCACCTATTTGGGTGCTTATACAATTTTTAATCGTATAGGGGCCAAAATCGCGTCGCATCGCATGCCATCTGGTACATGGCATGCAATGCGATTAAAACATCGCACGACCAACATCGGGGGCGCCGCTAAAATACACAAGTATCAAAATAAGGATCAAATATGGTTTGAGGTAACATGTTTAAAAAAGGGGCAGACTAGATGGGCCAAGTGGTTCTTATCTGCCGTCACATTCTATGTTTCTATGTGTCTATGATAAAGGAATAGGTAACAGTTATTATAGTTCTCAATTTACCACATTGGATTTATAAGATCATAGCAACATCCAATCTTTAATAGAAGTCACATCTTAGTACATAAACCCCAGATTATCAACTATGTGCACGCTTCCGTGGTGGAATTCAAAAGAGGTTAGGTTTCCCATAGCAACCAGATACTATAATTTTCTAGCATGAGCTTGCTATAGAGAAATGACATACAGAATCTGATCGGTTGCTATTGACAACATCACCTCTGATCAGTTTTAGACGTTTTAGTAAATTTACACCGCAGTGTCCAGTGTAGACCCCCGGCTCATTAATCGTTATTCCTGTTCCCTTTATTACACCCCGGCCACAGGACAGAGCAGAAGTAATGGGTATCTGGTCAATCGGTCAACATTATAGCATCAACATGCACAAAGTCGACATAAGAATAAACGACGACATGGCAATGGTATGATGGGCGAAGCAATCCATGCGATAGGACCTGGTACACTAATTTAGAGTCCGCGTTAAGAAAAAAGAAAGGAAAAAAAAACGTGTTGGCATTTTTGTGCGTCAACAATTTCCGTGTTGACATTTTGCCTGTGTCGGCCTTTTTGGCGTCGACCCTTTATACTGTAACCAAATAAATGGTCAACATTAACACCCCAGCTCTGCAATGTGCAGGATTTTCACGCCATGATCGCGCTTGCAATTTGGAGGCAAGTTTCCTTTAATTCATCATGAGCCCCACTCAGGACCTCCGCACGTCCAAGGACAGGTCTGCCCACCGCCCCTCACCCGCCAGCGTGTCATTTGTAACACATTTTACAGAGACTTTGTAAAGTGTACGACCAGGGGGGACTCAAGCCTCCCACACCAATAACGTTTTATCCCATGGACCAAACTGGAAAGTTCCATGTCATTCGTAGACGCAGTCTCTGTCCCAGCGGCTGCAGAACAGGCGGTTATATTACCAGCGACTCTGCGGCTACAGCTGGTTATTGCAGTCATCTCAGTATCAGCTGCAGCACAGGCCTGGGAGCCTCAAGGACAACTAGAACACACAGACGGATGACAAGCAGCCAGTGCTACCTAGTGGCTGAAGAGAGAGATGAAACCTAGTCCCAGAGCCTCGCACACGACACACACACACACAAACACCTACCCAGGTTGTCTGTCACTTGGTACGAGTCCTTAAAATCCTTCATTCGGAAACCGATGACATCAATGAAATCTTCGATCAGCCTGAAGAGATCTTTGACGCTCAGCCCCATCTGGGAAGAGGAGAATGTCAGAATGGGATGACCACGGAATAAATACATTTTATGTGCATTTAGCTACTGTAATGTAAGGTAAAGGAAACAGACATTCATTCTGGATACACAGAGACCAAGCCTTAGCTGCTGGGGCATTGTGGGACTTGTGGTTTCACAGTAGTCTGACAGCGCAGCTCTGAGCAGTCTGATAAAATGCTGCCGGATGCAGTAATTAGTTTAGGGATCGTTAATCTCGTCGCAGCGGTACCGGTACTATTTTCACTGCTGTATCATTGGAGAATAATGACACGCGTTGATCCGTTGTAAAACAGACCGGTGACACCTGAACTACCCTACACTAAACCCTACTCCACATGTAGATTTCTGCAGTTGTCAGAACTGCGCTGTTTCCTCAATAACTCACAGATTAGCTGTAGCATATTTTATCATATAACTAGCACATACATATCCGTATACAGTATACAGATTCCTATGTAATATATAGTATTTCACCAACCATTACAACAGGATCATCTGAACATGTTTACAGAACATTTACCCCGGGTCTGAATGGCCCCCATAGATAGATATATATGATAGATAGATATGATAGATAGATACAGTCATTAGGTCGACACCATTAGGTCGACATGGGAAAATGTCGACATGGGTTTAGGTCAACATATGAAAAGATTGACATGGTTCTAGGTCGAAAGGTCATGAGTTCGACAGGTCGTTAGTTCGACAGGTCATTAGTTCCACAGTGTCTAGGTCAACAGTGAAAAGGTCGACATGGGGTTTTTAACTGTTTTCATGCCCTACCATCCACTAGGGCGTGCTGGGAGAATAAAATAGTGTGCCAAGCATAGCGAGGCACCGTGCCCGACGCATGGCGCGTGCAGTGAGTGATGCCAGGGGATGCGGTGCACTTTAAACTGTGTCCATGTTGACTGTGTTGACATTCAGGTCAAAAAACAGTGAAAAACCCTATGTCAACTTTTCCCTGTCGACCTAGACATTGTCGAACTAACGACCTGTCGAACTAATGACCTTCCGACCTAGAACCATGTCGACATTTTTCCATGTCGACCTAGACCCATGTCAACATTTTCCCATGTCGACCCAATGACTGTCGACCATCATGCTGTAGACCAAATGATCCCAACCCATTTATATCCCTACCGGTTAGGCCTCTAGCAGTTCCATTTACTGAGCGCAGATCATAGAAATAGGCGCTACAATGATCACATGACGTGCGTTAATACTTAGAGACCGCAATATTCACCTTCAAAGCTTTGTTTTAGCTTTATACAGGAGCCAATTAAAATTGCGAGACCTCAAAGTCATCTCTCTCCAGCAGCGGCTGGTGGGTCCGTCAAGCTTAACGCTTTTGGACGTGCAAAAAGGTTCAGTCATGTAGGCAACTGTTCGAGCCCCTTTTACACCATTGTAATGGCTCGCTCTCACAGAACCCTCAAAAGCGCTTTGTTATAAGAGGCATAGAGGCGGAAAGCCTCAAATTAGACTTTATCTGTTAGTTTTCTCAGAATGTCCTGTTGTCTTGACAACTCGGAGGAGACTTCACTGAAGTTGTTTGTAAGGAGCGTAATAATAATAATAATAATGCAGGGAAAATGCAATAATAATGTCTCATATTTGGTGATATGATCACAAGAGAAGCCGCTCTGGAAAATATTATGTCTTTCTTCCCAACAAGAATATGACACAAAGTATCTTCGGTAAAGGTGCATTATAGTGTACACAATACACAACACACACCTAATGTTTATTGTATGCTGTGCGCTCATAAATACAGAAGCTTCTAAATATATGTTTATCCTGGCTCTCAATTCTCCTATAAACATTCACTTTATACAAAGTATCCCTAGAGAGGGAGAGAGAGACACAGAGGGGCTGTGAGAGAGTGGAAGAGGTAGAGACAGATAGAGAGGGGCGGAGAAAGAGTGGGAGATGAAGAGAGACACAGAGGGGATGTGAGAGAGTGGGAGAGGGAGAGACAGATAGAGAGGGGTGGAGAAAGAGTGGGAGATGAAGAGAGACACAGAGGGGATGTGAGAGAGTGGGAGAGGGAGAGAGACAGATAGAGAGGGGCGGAGAAAGAGTGGGAGATGAAGAGAGACACAGAGGGGATGTGAGAGAGTGGGAGAGGGAGAGACAGATAGAGAGGGGTGGAGAAAGAGTGGGATAGACACGGATAGAGAGGGGCGGGGAGAGAGTGGGAGAGGGAGAGAGACACAAAGGGGCTGAAAGAGAGTGGGAGAGGGAGTGAGACAGATAGAGAGGGGATGGGGAGAGATTAGGAGAGGGAGAGACAGATAGAGAGGGGTGGAGAAAGAGTGGGAGATGGAGAGAGATACAGAGGGGCTGTGAGAGAGTGGGAGAGGGAGAGACAGATAGAGAGGGGCGGAGAAAGAGTGGGAGATGGAGAGAGACACAGAGGGGCTGAGAGAGAGTGGGAGAGGGAGAGACAGATAGAGAGGGGTGGAGAAAGAGTGGGATAGACACAGATAGAGAGGGGTGGGGAGAGAGTGGGAGAGGGAGAGAGACACAAAGGGGCTGAAAGAGAGTGGGAGAGGGAGTGAGACAGATAGAGAGGGGACGGGGAGAGAATGGGAGAGGGATAGAGACAGATAGAGAGGGATGGGGAAAGAGTAGGAGAGAGAGACACACAGAGGGGCTGAGAGAGAGAGTGGTAGAGACAGACAGATAGAGAGGGGCGGAGAGAGAGTGGGAGAGGGATAAATAGAAAGGGGCAGAGAGAGAGTGGTAGAGACAGGCAGATAGAGAGGGGTGGAGAGAGAGTGGGATCGGGATAAATAGAGAGGGGCAGAGAGAGAGTGGTAGAGACAGGCAGATAGAGAGTGGTGGAGAGAGAGTGGGAGAGGGATAGATAGAGAGGGGCGGGGAGAGAGTGGGAGAGGGATAGAGAGGGGCAGAGAAAGTGGGGGAAGGACAGATACAGATAAAGAGGGGTGGAAAGGGAGAGGCAGTGAGACAGATAGAGATGGGCAGGGAGAGAGTGGGAGAGGGACAGTGACAGATAGAGGCGGAGAGAGAGTGGGAGAGATGTAAAAGACCACCCGAGTGCTGTCTTGGCTTACGCTGATTAAATCATCAAAGATACAGTATATCACAATGATGGACTGATACGTCTCTCCAGAAAAACCTATGTACTGATAGCCCTGTGTACTGATAGCCCTGTGTACTGATAGCCCTGTGTACTGATGGCCCTGTGTACTGATGGCCCTGTGTACTGATAGCCCTGTGTACTGATAGCCCCGTGTACTGATAGCCCCGTGTACTGATAGCCCCGTGTACTGATGGCCCCGTGTACTGATAGCCCCGTGTACTGATAGCCCTGTGTACTGATAGCCCCGTGTACTGATAGCCCCGTGTACTGATAACCCCGTGTACTGATAGCCCTGTGTACTGATAGCCCCGTGTACTGATAGCCCCGTGTACTGATAGCCCCGTGTACTGATAGTTCCGTGTACTGATAGCCCCGTGTACTGATGGCCCCGTGTACTGATGGCCCCGTGTACTGATGGCCCCGTGTACTGATGGCCTCGTGTACTGATAGCCCCGTGTACTGATAGCCCCGTGTACTGATAGCCCCGTGTACTGATAGCCCCGTGTACTGATAGCCCCGTGTACTGATGGCCCCGTGTACTGATGGCCCCGTGTACTGATAGCCCCGTGTACTGATAGCCCCGTGTACTGATAGCCCCGTGTACTGATAGCCCCGTGTACTGATAGCCCTGTGTACTAATACAATATAAAAAAAAAAAATTGTTACCATTTCATTTATGTGAAAATCATAGACCTTGGTAATATAAAGCTGATCGCTATAAATTCAAAGTAGCTATACATATATATATATATATATATATATATATATATATATATATATATATATATAGATATATGGCTTGGTTACGGCGGCACTCGTCACGACAGATAAATAAATCAGAGACTGGAGGTTTTCCCAGGGAAAACCTCCAGTCTCCTGGCTTTGATTTATTTATCTGTCGTGACGAGTGCCGCCGTAACCAAGCCATACATACCCTGAGCTTCTCTCACGTTATTTCTACACGGGAGGCACCGCATCATTCTTTGGATATTACAGCCAGCACACCTGTCGGAGTGCCGCCCCACCATATCTATATATATATATATATATATATATATATATATATATATATATATATATATATATATATATATATATTTGTCTACATCTGTCGCTCAAAATGTGTGAGTGTGTCTATAACAATGGGTGGAGCATCTGACTCCGCCCACACACACTCACATAGTGACAGAGAACCAGCCCACAGTGCCAGACACCCTCTGCCTCCCCATGCTGCCCGGCAAAGACACTGCTACTGCACAGCCACCAGGTGAGCGCCCCCCCCCCCACTCCGCGCCCCCCCCCCGTGCAATTCGCGGCACACACTCCCTCCCGCGATTCGCGGGCGGCACCCCCCCCGCGACCCCCCCTCCCGCAATTCGCGCCAAACCCCCACCCCCCCCCGCGACCCCTCCCGCGATTCACGCCCCCCCTCCCGCGATTAGCAGACCCCCGCACCCTCCCGCAATTCGCGGACCCCCGTGCCCCCCCCCCCCTTCCCGCAATTTGCAGACCCCCCTGACCCCCTTCCGGCAATTCCACCCCCCAGCGAACCCCACGCGACCCCGCTCCCGCATTTCACGTACCCCGGTGAGAATGGGGGATCCTGTACCGCCACATGCAGGTGCAGCCCCTAGGTGGGAAATCCGTCCCTGGCTGCCGCGCTGCAGGTTCCCCCACTGCCAGAAATGCCCCCACGGTCCTCTGCACCAGCGCCACAACTTTTATCAATGTCTTGCCCACATACCACTATTATACAGCCTCCTGCTCTCATACACCCTCACTCCCTCCCAGTGGGAGGAGACGCTCACACACTGCCGGGAGCTGCATACTGTCCCGCACCCTCCTCCAGTTCTAGGGATGCCCATTGACCATCAATGATTTCAAATCATCGATGGTTTATGGCCGATGTTGAATACTTTTGCCATCGATGTGGGAGGACCAGATGGTTTCCCTACATCGATGGCAGAGGAGAACCGATCAAGTTTCTAATTTTTTTATGGTGCCGGGACACGGAGCATAGCTCCGCCCCTCCCCCCCCCCCCCACACACCCGACAGTCCCGTCACCGAGTTCTTATTGTTCCATGGCCTATTCAGTCAGATATAATGGATGACCATCGATAGCTACAACAATCGATGGTTATCCAAGTAATATTTTCTGCTCAGGGGCTTAGATGCAACAAAGCTGCGGGGTAATTCAGACGCGTTCGCACGGCCGTAAATTTGCAGCGGCATGCGTTCCGTGAAGATGCCACATTATTGAGAAATCCAGAGTTATAGTGCTGGCTATGGGAATGGGTGTGTATGACTGCAAATCTGTACGCAGCAAATATGTCCAAACCCATCGTAACAGGCCCAGCTGGCTGCAATACATCGCAGGCTCCGAGCAGCCAAGTGGGGGACTGTCCTGATAATATTGGGAGAGTTGGGAGGTGCTGCATACAACATGCCCACTGCTACCCAATACCAGGGGTGGGCAATAAGCAATCCCCAATGATAAGGACTTGTGCACAGAGCCCCCTGCAGGCCACAGAGGAATCAGCAAGTGCTGCTGCTGCTGTACGTTTAGTAACCTTATATAATATATAATTACTATGGCCCTTATTCAGATCTGATTGCAGTACAAATTTGTTTGGAATATGGACAAAACCATGTGCACTGCAGGTGGGGCAGATGTAACATGTGCAGAGAGAGTTAGATTTGAGTGGGGTGTGTTGAAACTGAAATCTAAATTGCAGTGTAAAAATAATGCCGTTAGTATTTACCCTGCACAGAAACAAAATAACTCACCCAAATCTAACTCTCTCTGCACATGTTACATCTGCCCCACCTGCAGTGCACATGGTTTTGCCCATTTTCCAAACAAATTTGTACTGAGCTCAGATCTGAAAAAAGGCCTGTGAATGAGGCACTTTGAAGCATGCAGTTATTATGTCACATTATCCCTCAGTAACTCTGTGCCTTACTGGGGACGTCCCAGGACGCAGGAGGTGCAGACCCGCAGGGCGTGTGGCTTATACACAGATCCTCAGCAGCTCGTCACCTGATCTTGCCTCTGGCACTTGTTGATGAATGATTCTGCCTCCAGCAGAAGCTAAAGGGCTGATACTGTAATAAGGAGCCTGAGGATTAATTCCTGGGATAGTCATCGCTCACAGACGCTCAGACCGGCAGCAGCTCCACAGGAATTCAGGCAAATCTGGCTGCCATGCGCTCTAATTGTCCTGGGGTGTTCCTATGCGGTTACGCAGATGGAGCAGAGTTTATCACAGCGCTAAGACAAAGAAAATAATTTGCACATGGCAGGAGTGGAGTAAGTCCGGGATCTGTATGTAAATCTGAACACGTTTTGTGCTACGGTGCAACAAAGTGCACTCCACCTGTTACAGTTCACGTCTGAAGTATGTGAGTATCGCCCGTGTTTGTATCATTGTGCCCTGTATTGTACCATTCTGTTAGTAGAAATTCCATGTTTGAAAGACATTGTTGAGGTTTTAATCATGTCTGTCCCATTTGGGCGTACTGGACAGTAGTGTGTAAGTATTCAAGCCTTTGAGAGAGGTAAAGTATCAGCCAATGAGCTCCTAGCTGCCATGGTGTTCCAAAAAGGACAAACGGGAGCTGATTGGCTGATACTCTCTCCCCAAAGCTTATTAAATAGACTTTTGAATGTACAAATACCGGCCCCCTCAAAATATGTTACCATGGGGTGTCCTGTCTGCCTGTAACTATACATTCCTTGGTCGGTTTGGGATCGTTGGTCGACAATCATTAGGCCAACACCTTTAGGTCGACATAGGGATAGATCGACATGGTTCTAGGTCGACATGGGTCAATGTCGACATGGGTCAAGGTCGACATGGGTCTAGGTCGACATGGGTCTAGGTCGACAGTTCATTAGGTCTACGTAAGCATTAGGTCGACCGGCAAAAGGTCGACATGGGGATTTTTCACTGTTTTTTTACTGAATGTCGACACCGTCGACATGGACACAGTTTCGAGTGCACCGCATCCCCTTGCTTCGTTCAGTATGCTTCGGGCACACTATTTTATTTCCCACCATGCCCTAGTGATTGGTAGGGCATGAAATACTGCCTGTCGGCACATGTCGGCTCAAAAAAACAGTGAAAAACCCATGTTGATTTTTTGACTGTCGACCTAATGCTTTTGTCGACCTAATGACCTGTCAACATAAACCCATGTCGACCTTGATCCATGTTGACCTAGAACCATGTCGACCTATCCCTATGTCGACCTAATGGTGTTGACCTAATGATTGTCGACCAACTTGCTGTAGACCCAATGACCGTACGCCCCCTGGTCACCACACTGCAATGATCATGTGTTGGGCTGACTTTCAGAACCACCAAATCCAAAAATGAACTTTATTTGAAATTCCATCTGGAGGCGTCGAACATGACGGCTAATATTTTATCTGCTGTGTAAACAACAAATTAGGATGGTAACTGTATTGTATTCCAAGGCTTGGACTGGCCTCCAAATCCCCAAGGACTGTAACGGAACCCCGAGATTCATTGTGTCGGCAGCAAACATGCTGACGACTCAAAACACTGCACTGAAAGGGACAATGCCAAAGAGTCTAAGGAGTGGGAACAGGTAAAAGCAGCACCTACCGTCTGGGCCTCGTCCCACTTGTCTCTGTTCTCGTCGGAGAGTAAGTTGCTGATAATCTGGACAAAGTTCTAGATGGAAAGTAAAAAAGAATCAGTCAGTAGCTGCAGCAATGAGCACAGGGACAGATTGCTCCCTACATTCCTCCTGTGTTCCCAGGAACATTGCGCCTACTCTCCTGAGTGTTGTTTAGCACTTCCCATCCCACCTCTCTCTCTCACTGCAGCAGATTTAGCATTTCACAGCGAGATCACTAAACGTGACACCAGACACTTGCAGTCTCCGTTCTGCCCAACATTTCCTTTCTTCTCCAGCCCACACGTGTCTGAGGCGCACAGTTACACAGCCTCACGCCTATCGATTCCGGCCGCCTGAGCTGATCGCCTCTTCCATTAATCTATAATCATGAGCCCGGGCTCTTCCCTTACGTGGCACTCACTCACCCGGGCACCCGAGAGGAGGCCTCTGAGTATCACTCGGCCTTTCATGTCTGTTCCCGCCGCCTGGACACTTTCATCTCACAGCTTAATAACTGCACAGAGCTACGACCTAAGACTCGGGTCACCCTGCAGAGCTAATTCCCTGCAGCAGTGCATGAGCATAACCTGAGGATACACCATTATTGGTCGACAGGCAAACTGTCTACATGGTCTAAAGGTCAACATGCACAAGAACGACAATAATAAAAGGTTGACATGTCAGCATGTTTTCTCATCCAGATGACACATCATACCATCCACGGGGACTACAATTAGGAACAGAAAAGACTGCAGAGCAAAGCGAGCCCTGCTAGGGTACACAATACACTATTTGGGATCCATGTCGACAGATGTCGGCACAGTCAAAAAAAATTGAAAACCTTATATCGACCGTTTCATGTGTCAACCATTTCCCTGTCAACCTTTTCCTTTTGTCGGCCTTTGGTTCATGTCGGCCTAGTGCATGTCGTCATTTTTGTCATGTGTCGACATTGTCACTGTCGACCAAGGCTGGTCGACCTAATGAATAATAATAATATACAACCGGTCGACTCAATGAGAGGCAAAGTCCCCTGAACATTACGCGATGCCGGCTGCACACACTGGGTCAAAGCTAAGAGAGAGAGAGATAAAGGGGGAAGAGATAGAGTACCAACCACTCAGTTCCTAATTGTCATTATTCAAGCACAGGGTCTAAGTAGCCTTTGTAAGAGATAAAGTGGACGGAGATAAAGATTCAACCAGCAAGTTCCTAACTGTCGTGTACCAAACACAGAATGTATAATGACAGTTAGGAGCAGTTTGGTACTTTGATACATTATTTGCCATTGGCCGAGGAGAGCCTCTCACGTATGGAACCTGCTAATTGAATTGACCCCTGCTCGTTTTTGACCGGCAGGGCATGCTGGGACTTGTGGTGTTACAAATGCCGTACAGAATAAGATCACCTGTCACTTGTCTTATCTAGAACCTTGGATACACCTCCGTCTATATCCCCCGGAGAAGACAGTGCGTCTCGGCTCACCTGGACATCATTGGAGGAGGGGTTGTGGTACGGCCGGCGGAAGATCTCGGTCATGTTCCTCAAACTTTCCACAGTGGACAAAACATCTCCGCTATAACTCGCCCCTTCCTGCGTGACCTCCACCAGGTTCTGTAAGACCTCCGAGACCCCTTCTCCTTTCTGCCCTCTCTGAGCTTTGGAGAGGTGATCTCGGATCTACAAGACAAACAGAGCACAGAAAGGAATCATTACTCAGGGGAGATGCATCGAGCCTTGGAGAGCGATACGATGTGGGCGTTGTCCCACAGACCAATCAGCTTCTACTGTATCTGCACAAGGTAAATTACAGGCAGGCGATTGGTTGGTTTGGGAACCTTCTACACTCTATCACTGTCCAATAATTGGTACATTTCCTCCTGTATTTTATTTATAACAATCAGCAATATAATATAATATCACAACTAAGTAGGCGCCATAATTAGAGGTTTCCAGCATATTACAGAGATACTGTCATTTCGTGGCTGCTGTACAGCATATTACACTTATATTACATCTGCCCCAACTGCAGCGCAGCATGGCTTTGCTCAGTTGGTGTATGGTCATAAGGTCAACACGATTAAGGTTGACATGCATTGAGTCGATCGCTAAAGGTCAGCAGGGGTAAGTCAACCCATGAAAAATGTCGACATGGCGAGATTTTCACGCTTTGTGTGAGCCGACAGGCGGTATTTCATGCCCTACCATCCACTAGGGCATGGAGGGAGAATATTATTGTGTGCTGAGCAGGGCTGCCGACAGGGGGGTGCCCTGGGTACAGCTGTCCCGAGCCTCGGCCTCTGGAGGGGTCCAGGCAGCTGCCCACAGCAGTGCCTCCCCCTCCCGGTTCCCCCAGCCAGGCACGCACAATGCAGCCTGCAGGGCGCCGAGCCTAGGACACAAAGGGGCTCGGCGCTCGACAGGCTGCTTTGTGCAGTGTTCGCTCCGGACCTGACCGTGGAGGCTGAAGGAGCTGGAGGGCGATGCCACAATGTGGGTGATGGTAAGTAATGGGGAAGGGGGAGGCGGGGTGCTGGCAGGCGTGCGTGCGCGCTGGAGGGGTAGTGCGGATTGGCATATGACGCTGTGCCGCTGGGGGCCCGGACTGTAGATCAGTCCCAGGCCCTAACATTTCTAGTGGCGGCCCTGGTGCTGAGTGCAGCACGGCATCGAGCCACTTTTTCGGTGTCCAGTGAGGCAGAGTCAGCATCTCACCACATCAAAGTAATGTGGAGGATCCAGACCAGGTTTTGGAGCAGTACCAGAATCCCAGGTGTGTAATCAGCGGCACCTGGGATTTCCTGATATAAGGGTTTCCAGGGAAGAGTCACCTTGCTCTTGATAGTGGCAATAGGCGGGGGTGTGTGGGCTAATGGTGGGAATCATTGGAGGGGATGGAGAGGATGCAGTCACAATCCTGCCCCCCCTTGTCGGGATTCCGACCACTGATAATACATACCAATCCCCATTGGAGCCTTGCGAGAGTCTGTAATGCTGAGATTGCCTGTATGCTGCTGCCAGTAACTATGGCTTCATATGGAATTAACCTGCTACGCTGTGACCTGCTGATCAAAATAAACACCAAAGTCTTCACCCTTGTCGCACCATGTCCACTGTGTCGGCATTTGGGACAAAACATGAAAAAACTCTTGTCGACCACTTGATCCGTTTGACCCTGTCGACCTTAATCATGTAGACATTTTCTCATGTGTTGATCTAAGTCGTGTCAACATTCGTGGTCGACCCGATGCATGTCCACCTTAATTGGACACAATGAACCCTGCCCGCCCAGTTGTGTGCGGAATCTGACCCCTGGTGCATTCAGAACATATTACATCTGCGCTAATACTGACACAGATGCATTGTACCAGCTCAGGGAACGGTATTTATGTCAGGGCCTATTCATAACTGTGTAATGGGCATGTGTTCTGCATGTACGGGAAGCGTCAGCCGCCAAATGCGCAGTCTGTACCTGAATCAGGACCAATATTACTAGCAGCTGTGTATGTTGGGGGGAATGTATCAGTAGCCTCCTCTGACATCCTCGCACCTGTTACTCTTATTTGGTGATTACCTATAATGTAGGGGGGTTGGGATCACTTGGTCTACAGCATGATGGTCGATAGTCATTAGGTCAACATGGGAAAAGGTCAACATGGGTCTAGGTCGACATGGTTCTAGGTCGAAAGGTTATTAGTTCGACAGGTCGTTAGTTCGACAGGTCATTAGTTCGACAATGTCTAGGTTGACAGTCAAAAGGTCGACATGGGGTTTTTCACTGTTTTTTTACCTGAATGTCACACAGTCAACACAGACACAGTTTAAAGTGACACCGCATTACCTCACATCGCTCACTGCGCTCGGCACGCTATTTTATTCTCCCACCACGCCCTAGTGGATGGTAGGGCATGAAATACCACCTGTCGGCTCAAAAAACAGTGAAAAACCCCATGTCGACCTTTTGACAGCCGACATACACACTGTCGAACTAATGACCTTTCGAACTAACGACCTGTCAAACTAATGACCTGTCGACCTAGAACCATGTCCACCTTTTCCTATGTCGACCTTTCCCCGTGTTGACCTAATGGTGTTGACCTAATGACTGTCTACCATGATGCTGTAGACCAAATGACCGCATACCAATGTAGGAATAGGAGTTAGGAAAGAGGCAACAGAAATGTAATGTTGGTGGGTTGGATTGAACGCACCAAGGAGGAAGAGGCGTTAATGCAGCCAATCAGGAACCTGAGCAGCAGACATGTGTCCGGACTGTATCCCCGCGCTCTGTATCCCCCAGCTATTAGCCCACCCACACTCCGATTAATCCTGTAAAGACCACTGCTGCATTCCCTGACTGCAGGCCCCTTATCCTGACAGCTGCAAAGTCCCGGCCTCATTAGACGCTGGGAGGTGAAATCAGATTTTGTGTCAGGCGTTATTGTATGGAGATGGGAAAGTAACATGTTCTGCGTTCCTAATACCACATTTACCAGCTTAGCAGCAGCAATAACGCACAACCTGGAAATTCAGCGCACAAAGGTGAACACAATACAAGAGGAAATTACAGAGGCTTGCTGAGCGCATAATCGCACCAATCACAGAGGCACTTACACTGCGCGCTTCCCCCATGTCTTATATCTGCAGAGCGTTACAGAGATACCCCCAACCTGTATCATTATACCAGGAACACTGCTTCACATCTCATAGGAAACAAGTAACGGGACAAATTGAATTAAATGAGGAATAATAAGCATGAAGCGAGTATTATAGACCTCTTACCATCTGCTGGATATTCCTGTAGTCAAGGGAAACGCATTTTATGTACGTCGGGACCTCCCAGTAGGCTTCTCCTACTTCATCCAAAACACATTTCCGGAGAACGACCCCTACAACGGAACAAACAGACATTACAGACTGGTGGTAATCCTTCTGGGAGCGGAACTGAGGCTAAAAACGATTCAGCCTCTCCAGTCTTGGGAATTAGTGACATCACTGAGGCACGAGGCGTGAAGTGCCTGAGGCCTCAGTTTTGTTGAGTTCTTAGTGTATTGCTAGTGTAAATGGTTATGGTACTGTATGGAGGGACAAGGTCGACATAGTTAAAAAGTCGACTCAAGCTAAAGATCGACATGAAGTTAGTGGACACGTGAAAAAGGTCGACATGTGTTTCCCTTTTTTTTTTCTTTATCAATTTCTAACATGGATGGTAAAGTACAAGAAGGAACCCCCCCCCCCCCTCCCCCCCAAAAAAATCTCACACCGATCTTTTCACGTGTCAAAAATTGTCATGTTTACCTTTTGTTTATGTCGACCAAATGGTGTTGACCTTTAAACTGAATTCCGCCTTAAGGAGCCCATACAAGCTCCGTTCATCGGCTCCATTCGGTACTTAAATAGTACACATCGCATCGCATCATATGCATAGTGCAATGCGATGCGATGAAAAGCTAGTACAAAACGTATGTGCAGCACATACTTCTTGTACTGTACTATGAGATGTGCGGGAGCGCGCATCTCATAGTACAGAATGGACGGAGCACAGAACGGAGCGTGTATGGGCTCCTTAAGTACTGACTGCCTTGTTCTTGCTGTCCATGGTGCTGAAACGGCCGTAAGCTGTAGGTTCATACATCTATAATATTATTTTTTCACTTGTTCTAGACTGGAATTGTAGATTATCAGTCTAGATAATTGTATTTTATGTGTGCATATGGTTACATAACCAATTACTACAGTAACAGGCATTTTACACCTGTAGTATCAGACTGGGTCCACACACAGGGCTCTTTGTGCACTGGTTGCGTTAGAGTATATTGGAGCATAAATAAGGGATCAGTATGAAATCCCGGAAGTCGAAATACCGACGCCGGAATCCCAACTGCCGCAATGCCGAGAAGGGGGGGCCGTGGATAGAAAATACACACCCCCCCCTTTGCAGGCTCACTGCACTCGCCACACAGCGGGCCCAATGCTTTGCTACGCTTGGCACACTATTTTATTCTCCCTCTATGGGTGTCGTGGACACCCATAGAGGGACAAAGTGCAGGCATTGCAGCGGTCAGGAATCCGGCATCTGTATTTTGACCGCTGAGATTCCGACCACTGGGATTTTGACCGCATCCCATAAATAATGGTCACCTATGATTGAGTAAGGCAGTGAGCTATGATGAGGTAAATGGTGAGGTGATGATGTCATGGTGAGGTAATGGTGAGGTGATGATGTCACGGTGAGGTAATGGTGAGGTGATGATGTCATGGTGAGGTAATGGTGAGGTGATGATGTTATGGTGAGGTAATGGGGAGGTGATGATGTCATGGTGAGGTAATGGTGAGGTGATGATGTCACGGTGAGGTAATGGTGAAGTGATGATGTCATGGTGAGGTAATGGTGAGGTGATGATGTCACGGTGAGATAATGGTGAGGTGATGATGTCATGGTGAGGTAATGGTGAATGAATTTGTTGCTGGTGATGTAAGAACACTGAATAGATCAGGACAGAATAGCAGCATAAACATAAGACATTTCTGAATAATTATTCTATGAATATGTTTGTAATGAACGTGTTACCTATATGTGCTGTAAAAATTGCATCCATTAATAAATATGAGTTTCATTTGTATAAATGACTAATTTTGAATACGATTCAGTGTGTCTGCCAATCAATAGGCAACCGGCCAATCAGTTCCCTGGACATCCCTGAAGCACAGAGTTGGCACCAATTGGAACCACCAGCAGCGTAACCTCTCTCACCAAAGTCCTCCTGGAATTACATCACTTCAAATGAATGGTGCATTCTGCTTATGGAACGTCAGGCACAATGAGAAGGAATTACCAGTGACATTCTGTGGAAATGGCATGAGATGTTTGTAGTGTGAATACAGAGGAAGTAGGATGTTCCTGCCGGGGCACAGAGCAGACAGCCGCGAGTGGAGTTACCTGTAGCATTCCGAGGGCACCGAACCTCAGCCGTTTCTCCCGCCGGATTTAGTGGCCAAACAACAGAAGATAGATTTTCCTCAGGACAAATTTCATGAGGTTCTGAAAAGACAGAGGTCACTTTATTTTTTTAAAAGGTCGTTTGTATTTGCCAATACAGTCTGAGCTCTGCGGCTTCTACTCAACCTTTCCAAGAGGCCTTACTGGGATAAATGGTACAGAAATGGTGATAATGTGTAATCCACATGCAGCCCTGTCCTCACTGACACATCACTCATCTCCTGATATAAACTGTGCTGCTGGGGATCCTGCTCCTCCTACTATATAACTCTCAGTCTGTGGTTTCCTGCTGCCTCTATTCCCCTCATCGCATCATGCCACTTGCCCCTGTCACATGCAGCCCTGTCCTCACTGACACATTCCTCATCTCCTAATATACTCTGTGCTGCTGGGGACCCTGCTCCTCCCACTATATAACTCTCAGTCTGTGGCTTCCTGCTGCCCCCATTTCCCTCCTCACATCATGTCACTGCCCCTGTCACATGCTGCCCTGTCCTCACTGACACATCCCTCATCTCCTGATATACTCTGTGCTGCTGGGGACCCTGCTCCTCCCACTATATAACTCTCAGTCTGTGGCTTCCTGCTGCCTCCATTCCCCTCCTCACATCATGTCACTGCCCCTGTCACATGCAGCACTGTCCTCACTGACACATCACATATCTCCTGATATACTCTGTGCTGCTGGGGACCCTGTTCCTCCCACTATATAACTCTCAGTCTGTGGCTTCCTGCTGCCTCCAGCCCCTAACTGCCACACTAAAGGCTGTGAACAATGACATTTAATACTTTATCTCACAGGTTCTGTTTTCACTGTAGATAAACCAAGTAAAGTCCTTCCTAATATTACTACATAGGCTCGTAACGTAACACTTACCCGGGCACCTTTTTTCATTACAAGCTAGGTTTTCCTCTGCGGATCCAGGGCAAAGCTCACCATCGAAAAATGGCCCATAACAGACGCGTTCTCTTTTCTGCACCCCTCCATCGCACGTGGCACTGCAGCCCCCCCACGGCCCCCAGGACTGCCACTTCCCATCCACTGCAAGAAATACAGAGGCGTCTTTAGGAAACACGTACGAACGTCAGTCTGACCGAGAAAAAGTGTGAAAATATGACAACAACCAACGTCATCGCTTCTCTGAAGCACATAAAGGGGGAGGGGATACCCCTGGATGTATCGCAGCACCTGCTGTGATTGGCTGGCAGCAACGTGGAACCGACAGAAGACACGGCCCAAGGAATATATGTCAGCCAGCGCAGGATGCTCACATCCAGTCCTTACATGCTATTTTTGGCTGTGCCGGCTCTGCCGGTGACAAGCTCTGTGACCGATGGTGAAGAACAATGTGAATCAGCTAGGTATATATAGATATGACTTGTGAGAAGGTAATCTGTACGTGGTTACAGAGCAACACAGTAGTCATGTTCCTGTAAGGTACCGACTGATTCATTTCACCCTGACAATACAGAGGTTCTACATCTGCAAAAATAGCATCATATCTTTACTTCGGTTAAGTCATTTTTTACTGGTAATTTAGGAAAATGTAAAATAGCCAAAAAGATAATTAATAGCAAAAGAGATATATGGGCATCACACAAATAGCATATGCAGATGTGTCCCTGTAAATTATTGCTGCAGTCGCACCAAACAGCTCCCCTCACAGCGCCAGGCGAGACTCTGCGAGTTCCAGGTGTTTATTTTGCCCAAAATGCATCTTAGTCGCAGCAAAATGGGACTTATTCTGGTTCACTCTTTTTGACAAAATCCTTCTTAGATGGACAAAATCATGTGCACTGCAGGTGGGGTAGATGTTACTTGTGCAGAGAGAAATAGATTTGGGTGAGATCTATACTGCAGTCTAAAAATAAAGCAGCCAGTATTTACCCTGCACAGAAACAAAATAACTCACCCAAATCGAATTCTCTGCAAATGCTACATCTGCCCCCCTGCAGTGCACATGGTTTTGTCCATCTAAGAAGGATTTTGTCAGAACGAGTGAACTAGAGTAAGGCCCTAGGGGAGGGGTGGAGAGTTTGTGGGATAAAAACTGTCACAGCTCAAAGTGAAAGTACATTGTAGAAGTCATCATTCTGATGGGCTTTAAACTAGTTATGTCTAAATATTTCCAAAACGTCACGGCGTGTGGGTACGGCCTAACAAAATAAATAAATAATCTGGATCTGGATAATGTCACCATTATCCAGATTCTGGCAATGCCCATACTCAATATTCCCAACCTGTAAAAGGATTGTGTACCCGCCGCCGGAGGATGGATGGTGGATGGGTGATGTATTCTCTTACCAGGACACTGCGCTAGGAAGCATTCTCTTGTGTCCGACCACTGCCCATGACACTCCGATCCGCCATAGGACGGGCCGTTACACTCCCGGATCCTTTTCTGGGTCCCGTTGGAGCAGGTGGTGGAGCAGGCGCTCCAGCTGGACCATTCGTTCCAATTCCCATCGACTGCAAGTAAAGAGAGAGCGGCGGTCTTACTGGATATAGCAACAGCCTGGAAGTCGGCAAACGCTTAGAGCCGTAAGGCGTCATCGTCCTCACCTGGACACAAGGCGATGTTACAGAACTTGGTCTGTTTCTCGGGTCCTTTGCAGTCTTCACCCCCAAACAGAGGACTACTACAGGTGCGGGTCCTCTCCCTGTACCCCCGCCCACACGTGGATGAGCACAAACTCCACGGTGACCACTCATCCCACGAACCGTGCACTGTTAGAGAGAACACAGAGAGGTTACACAGTTATCCTGGTAGTTGTGTTACACACTCAACGGTCTCCAAAGTTACATGTGCTCACCGTCTCCTTACTACCCCTTCCTATGTGCTGCATCATAGTATCGCCCTCTCCTTACTACTACCCCTTCCTATGTGCTGCATCATAGTCTCACCGTCTCCTTACTAACCCTTCCTATGTGCTGCATCATAGTCTCACCCTCTCCTTACTACCCCTTCCTATGTGCTGCATCATAGTCTCACCGTCTCCTTACTACCCCTTCCTATGTGCTGCATCATAGTCTCACCGTCTCCTTACTACCCCTTCCTATGTGCTGCATCATAGTCTCACCGTCTCCTTACTACCCCTTCCTATGTGCTGCATCATAGTCTCACCGTCTCCTTACTACCCCTTCCTATGTGCTGCATCATAGTCTCACCGTCTCCTTACTACCCCTTCCTATGTGCTGCATCATAGTCTCACCGTATCCTTACTACCCCTTCCTATGTGCTGCATCATAGTCTCACCGTCTCCTTACTACCCCTTCCTATGTGCTGCATCATAGTCTCACCGTCTCCTTACTACCCCTTCCTATGTGCTGCATCATAGTCTCACCGTCTCCTTACTACCCCTTCCTATGTGCTGCATCATAGTCTCACCCTCTCCTTACTACCCCTTCCTATGTGCTGCATCATAGTCTCACCGTCTACTTACTACCCCTTCCTATGTGCTGCATCATAGTCTCACCGTCTACTTACTACCCCTTCCTATGTGCTGCATCATAGTCTCACCGTCTCCTTACTACCCCTTCCTATGTGCTGCATCATAGTATCTCCCTCTCCTTACTACCCCTTCCTATTGCTGCATCATAGTCTCACCGTCTCCTTACTACCCCTTCCTATGTGCTGCATCATAGTCTCACCCTCTCCTTACTACCCCTTCCTATGTGCTGCATCATAGTCTCACCGTCTCCTTACTACCCCTTCCTATGTGCTGCATCATAGTCTCACCGTCTCCTTACTACCCCTTCCTATGTGCTGCATCATAGTCTCACCGTCTCCTTACTACCCCTTCCTATGTGCTGCATCATAGTCTCACCGTCTCCTTACTACCCCTTCCTATGTGCTGCATCATAGTCTCACCGTCTCCTTACTACCCCTTCCTATGTGCTGCATCATAGTCTCACCGTCTCCTTACTACCCCTTCCTATGTGCTGCATCATAGTCTCACTGTCTCCTTACTACCCCTTCCTATGTGCTGCATCATAGTCTCACCGTCTCCTTACTACCCCTTCCTATGTGCTGCATCATAGTATCTCCCTCTCCTTACTACCCCTTCCTATGTGCTGCATCATAGTCTCACCGTCTCCTTACTACCCCTTCATATGTGCTGCATCATAGTATCTCCCTCTCCTTACTACCCCTTCCTATGTGCTGCATCATAGTCTCACCGTCTCCTTACTACCCCTTCCTATGTGCTGCATCATAGTCTCACCGTCTCCTTACTACCCCTTCCTATGTGCTGCATCATAGTCTCACCGTCTCTTTACTACCCCTTCCTATGTGCTGCATCATAGTCTCACCGTCTCCTTACTACCCCTTCCTATGTGCTGCATCATAGTCTCACCGTCTCTTTACTACCCCTTCCTATGTGCTGCATCATAGTCTCACCGTCTCTTTACTACCCCTTCCTATGTGCTGCATCATAGTCTCGCCGTCTCCTTACTACCCCTTCCTATGTGCTGCATCATAGTATCGCCCTCTCCTTACTACCCCTTCCTATGTGCTGCATCATAGTCTCGCCCTCTCCTTACTACCCCTTCCTATGTGCTGCATCATAGTATCTCCCTCTCCTTACTACCCCTTCCTATGTGCTGCATCATAGTCTCACTGTCTCCTTACTACCCCTTCCTATGTGCTGCATCATAGTATCTCCCTCTCCTTACTACCCCTTCCTATGTGCTGCATCATAGTCTTACCGTCTACTTACTACCCCTTCCTATGTGCTGCATCATAGTATCGCCCTCTCCTTACTACCCCTTCCTATGTGCTGCATCATAGTATCGCCCTCTCCTTACTACCCCTTCCTATGTGCTGCATCATAGTCTCGCCCTCTCCTTACTACCCCTTCCTATGTGCTGCATCATAGTCTCACCGTCTCCTTACTACCCCTTCCTATGTGCTGCATCATAGTATCTCCCTCTCCTTACTACCCCTTCCTATGTGATGCATCATAGTCTCACCGTCTCCTTACTACCCCTTCCTATGTGCTGCATCATAGTCTCACCGTCTCCTTACTACCCCTTCCTATGTGCTGCATCATAGTATCTCCCTCTCCTTACTACCTCTTCCTATGTGCTGCATCATAGTCTCTCCCTCTCCTTACTACCTCTTCCTATGTGCTGCATCATAGTCTCACCGTCTCCTTACTACCCCTTCCTATGTGCTGCATCATAGTATCTCCCTCTCCTTACTACCCCTTCCTATGTGCTGCATCATAGTCTCACCGTCTCCTTACTACCTCTTCCTATGTGCTGCATCATAGTCTCATCCTCTCCTTACTACCCCTTCCTATGTGCTGCATCATAGTATCTCCCTCTCCTTACTACCTCTTCCTATGTGCTGCATCATAGTCTCTCCCTCTCCTTACTACCTCTTCCTATGTGCTGCATCATAGTCTCACCGTCTCCTTACTACCCCTTCCTATGTGCTGCATCATAGTATCTCCCTCTCCTTACTACCCCTTCCTATGTGCTACATCATAGTCTCACCGTCTCCTTACTACCCCTTCCTATGTGCTGCATCATAGTATCTCCCTCTCCTTACTACCCCTTCCTATGTGCTGCATCATAGTCTCACCGTCTCCTTACTACCCCTTCCTATGTGCTGCATCATAGTCTCACCCTCTCCTTACTACCCCTTCCTGTGTGCTGCATCATAGTATCTCCCGCTCCTTACTACCCCTTCCTATGTGCTGCATCATAGTCTCGCCCTCTCCTTACTACCCGTTCCTATGTGCTGCATCATAGTCTTACCGTCTACTTACTACCCCTTCCTATGTGCTGCATCATAGTCTCACCGTCTCCTTACTACCCCTTCCTATGTGCTGCATCATAGTATCTCCCTCTCCTTACTACCCCTTCCTATGTGCTGCATCATAGTCTCACCATCTCCTTACTACCCCTTCCTATGTGCTGCATCATAGTATCTCCCTCTCCTTACTACCCCTTCCTATGTGCTGCATCATAGTCTTACCGTCTACTTACTACCCCTTCCTATGTGCTGCATCATAGTATCTCCCTCTCCTTACTACCCCTTCCTATGTGCTGCATCATAGTCTCGCCCTCTCCTTACTACCCCTTCCTATGTGCTGCATCATAGTCTCACCGTCTCCTTACTACCCCTTCCTATGTGCTGCATCATAGTCTCACCGTCTCCTTACTACCCCTTCCTATGTGCTGCATCATAGTATCTCCCTCTCCTTACTACCCCTTCCTATGTGCTGCATCATAGTATCTCCCTCTCCTTACTACCCCTTCCTATGTGCTGCATCATAGTCTCGCCCTCTCCTTACTACCCCTTCCTATGTTCTGCATCATAGTCTCACCGTATCCTTACTACCCCTTCCTATGTGCTGCATCATAGACTCACCGTCTCCTTACTACCCCTTCCTATGTGCTGCATCATAGTATCTCCCTCTCCTTACTACCCCTTCCTATGTGCTGCATCATAGTATCTCCCTCTCCTTACTACCCCTTCCTATGTGCTGCATCATAGTCTCACCCTCTCCTTACTACCCCTTCCTATGTGCTGCATCATAGTCTCACCCTCTCCTTACTACCCCTTCCTATGTGCTGCATCATAGTCTCACCGTCTCCTTACTACCCCTTCCTATGTGCTGCATCATAGTCTCATCCTCTCCTTACTACCCCTTCCTATGTGCTGCATCATAGTCTCGCCCTGTCTGCTGCATCATAGTATCTCCCTGTCTGCTGCGTTACATGCTCGCCCTGTCTGCTGCGTTACATGCTCGCCCTGTCTGCTGCGTTACATGCTCGCCCTGTCTGCTGCGTTACATGCTCGCCCTGTCTGCTGCGTTCCATGCTCGCCCTGTCTGCTGTGTTACATGCTCGCCCTGTCTGCTGCGTTACATGCTCGCCCTGTCTGCTGTGCTACATACTCCCCCTGTCTGCTGCATTACATGCTCGCCCTGTCTGCTGCGTTCCATGGTCGCCCTGTCTGCTGCGTTCCATGCTCGCCCTGTCTGCTGCGTTCCATGCTCGCCCTGTCTGCTGCGTTCCATGCTCGCCCTGTCTGCTGCGTTCCATGCTCGCCCTGTCTGCTGCGTTCCATGCTCGCCCTGTCTGCTGCGTTCCATGCTCGCCCTGTTTGCTACATGCTCGCCCTGTCTGCTGCGTTACATGCTCGCCCTGTCTGCTGCGTTACATGCTCGTTCTGTCTGCTGCGTTACATGCTCGCCCTGTCTGCTGCGTTCCATGCTCGCCCTGTCTGCTGCGTTACATGCTCGCCCTGTCTGCTGCGTTACATGCTCGTTCTGTCTGCTGCGTTACATGCTCGTTCTGTCTGCTGCGTTACATGCTCGCCCTGTCTGCTGCGTTACATGCTCGCCCTGTCTGCTGCGTTACATGCTCGCCCTGTCTGCTGCGTTACATGCTCACCCTGTCTGCTGTGTTACATGCTCGCCCTGTTTGTTACATGCTCGCCCTGTCTGTGAATTTCATTACAGGCACAATCTCCTGGACATTGGATTACATTATTAGTGATCTGAAGCGCTTAAGAATGGATCATTTGAACATTAATATTAAAATAAATACATTCATCTAGATGTACTCAGTAACCAGTGATAAATACAGTAAGGCCACTGGGAAGAAAACAAGGGGAAAAAAAAATCCCTGGTATCATTATTAGCAGAGTCTGCCAGGAAATAATGGTGGGAGGTGGATCCTGAGAAGTGCGCGGGGGTGGGCACTGACTATGCTATCAGTAAGGGGCGAGACAGAGGACGTGGGGAGAGGAGCTGAGCACCCATGCAGACAAGAAGGGGAATGATGGAGGTTATACAGGGGTATGATGGACGTGTGGGGTGACCTCTATGTGAAGGGGATGGGACTATTTGCTCTTCTCACTATCCATAAACCGCTGCTGGCAGGGGCAAGGCTCACCACATTACCAGCACGTAGAGAGCACCAGAGTGTACATAGCAATGTCCAGTGGTTACAATAACACCCATATATTTAACAACTGATCTCAGACACAAAGAACCAGCTGTGCCGGAACAGATCGCTGGAGCCAAGGCCAGCAGGGGCCAATAGTGGTACCAAACACAGCCCTGGAAAATACCTATAATTAATAAGAGGGTTTGTCCATTATGTAATGGAGCTGGTAGGAGGGCTGTGCATGATATTCTGCAGCTGGCCTCTTCTAGAGCACTGTGCCCAGTTCTGGAGGCCATATCTTCAGAGGCTACAAGGAAGGGCAACTAAAATGGTGCATGAGCTACATCCTGGAAAGACAAACAGATGGACATTATGAAGGGGGGGGGGGGGCAGTATGAGGAGGGGGGGGGGCAGTATATCACATGTACAAGGCTTCCATAGCCTAGACGTGCTACCTCAATAAGCTCATCATTTCTTCTCCATTAGTGCACCACCTACTGTACCAAGGGTAGATTTACAGTGGGGATATTGAGAATACAGCCCCAGGCCTCCACATAAGTAATAGGCCCATCGCCATAGCATAATGATAATAATCAGCCACTAACCGACTACATTGTCGAACATAAAACATATTTATTTCAATTGTGTTTCTATTTTTCCGAAAAGTCACATTTCCTACATTACTGTTATGTACTTAGGGAGACATTGGGGGCAGGATGTCACCACCTTGTGCAGTATCGTGACACGGAGGCCACAGGGGATGCGTCCAATCAGATCCCTCTACAGCAACAATGTGTAAAGAAGATCATAGACTTCTATAGAGTAACGTCAGCTATTGCCGCCATTTCCCGCTGCATCAGAAACCCGTTGGCTGGGATTTAGTACATACGGGAAATGCGGTAAAACCTTGAAAATGGTGGATAATCCATTAAACAATCTAGATTCTGGTGAGAGATGGATCATCTATTAGGTAACCTAAGCTCTGGCCAGAGATGGATTATCTATTAGGCAACCTATGCTCTGGTGAGAGATGGATCATCCATTAGGTAACCTAGGCTCTGGTGAGCAATGGATCATCCATTAGGTAACCTATGCTCTGGTCAGAGATGGATCATCCATTAGGTAACCTATGCTCTGGTGAGAGATGGATCATCCATTAGGTAACCTATGCTCTGGTCAGAGATGGATTATCCGGTACTTGTGTAGTTTCACGGCGCGTGCGTCTGAGTCCCCTTGCGGGGCTCGCTTCGCTCGCCACGCTATTTAAAATCAACTCCAAGCCAACATGGATAGTGGAGGTATGAACTATCCATGTTGGCATGGAGTTAAGTTACTTTTTTTAACATAGTTTGTGGCGAGCGTAGAACCCGGAAGTAGCACAGCGCCATGCTGGCGCCGTGAAACTACACAAGTACCGATTATCCATTAGGAAACCTAGGCTCTGGTGAGAGATGGATCATCCATTAGGTAACCTATGCTCTGGCCAGAGATGGATTATCTATTAGGCAACCTAGGCTCTGGTGAGCAATGGATCATCCATTAGGCAACCTATGCACTGGTCAGAGATGGATCATCCATTAGGTAACCTAGGCTCTGGTGAGAGATGGATCATCCATTAGGTAACCTATGCTCTGGTCAGAGATGGATCATCCATTAGGAATACTATGCTCTGGTCAGAGATGGATCATCCATTAGGTAACCTAGGCTCTGGTGAGAGACGGATCATCCATTAGACAGCCCAGGCTCTGGTCAGAGATGGATCATCCATTAGGTAACCTAGGCTCTGGTCAGAGATGGATCATCCATTACGTAACCTAGGCTCTGGTCAGAGATGGATTATCCATTAGGTAACCTATGCTCTGGTCAGAAATGGATCATCCATTAGGTAACCTATGCTCTGGTCAGAGATGGATCATCCATTAGGTAACCTATGCTCTGGTGAGAGATGGATCATCCATTAGGCAACCTAGGCTCTGGTCAGAGATGGATCATCCATTAGGTAACCTAGGCTCTGGTCAGAGATGGATCATCCATTAGGTAACCTATGCTCTGGTGAGAGATGGATTATCCATTATGTAACCTAGGCTCTGGTGAGAGATGGATCATCCATTAGACAGCCTATGCTCTGGTCAGAGATGGATCATCCATTAGACAGCCTAGGCTCTGGTGTGAGATGGATTATCTATTACGCAACCTAGGTTCTGGTCAGATAAGGATTATCCATTAGGTAACCTAGGTGCTGGTCCATGCCCGGCGGGCACAGAGATGTCCGGATTACTTAAATTTATTTCCATGTGTGAGTTTTTGACATTTAGGGCTGGAGAAGGGGCCCCAAACCAGTACCCTGCCTAGGGCCCCATGCTCTGAACACGGCTTATTATCAAACAGATAACACATAACTAAACCTATTGTATGCCCAAATTACTGGGGCTGCGGGCCTTGATGGTACAGAGACCCTGACTTGTAAATTCTCCGCGCACCAACCCATTCTCCCTCGTAACCAGCGTCGCCATGACAACCATCTCTCGAAATTACTATGGAAATATATACCAGCAATAACATTGTTTCCCCGGGAAGGTGTAGCAGTGAGGAGTAAATGACTGCCTCATTATACATTCACATATTTATTGCTTACTACTTAATGTAAAATACGGCCACGCTCCGTAATTAGAATCTTCAATAGGAATTCGGGAATGTAATATAGGCCACACACCGCTCGTCAGGCGAACCTCATCATGGGAAAGATATAGGACCCAGATCTCACAGTGCGGAGGAGACGATGGCACAAACGTCTCTACATTCCACCTTCATTACACCCATTACCGGGTCCTCCGCCCGCGCCAGAACACTCATCCGGGAGCGAGAAATATGGGGTTGTTCTGCAAAGTTTCCCCTAACGATGTCGCCTGCTCAGGGAGATTTTTGCGTTAATTCAAGAAGCACAGAGAAGATTAAATGTGCGGCATGTGCGCGTCCTGGATTTTTCGCCTATTTTTTTTTTTACGGATTTGTTATTTTTTTTTTATTGGTAAAGAAGAATTACAACATCAAGAGGTTTAATGATGCAAAAATCCCAAATACTGTATACGTTTTTGCTGTTGTCTTTAAATAAGAAGTGGAAATTTGTTTTAAATGTGCATTTTCCTTCGCGTTCTAACTACATACTATTATCTCTATTTCAAATTCTCTCTGGAGGGTGCAGATATATGGCTGCCAGACACAGACTCTCATTCCGGTGTTGGCAGGAGGTCCAGGAGGAGTGGGAGGGTCACAGCGCAGACAAGGATAAAATGTAGGTTTGCAAAGTCTCCATGCAGACTGACCCGAGCAGACATCGGCTCACTTGCGTTCCCTGCTCCAGCTCCCTGTCCGCCCCCGCCTACCACGGCTCACCGTTCACTCCCAGGGTTTGCCCATGTGCATAAACGTGCCTGCGCAAACCCCAAACATCGGGGAAGGGGCCGAATTTGGCCTGCTCCAAGCAGGTCTGAATAAGGCCCTATGTTCCCATGTAAGAGGAGCAAATACAGTTACAGTCTTTCTGTGCAGGGTAAATACTGGCTGCTGTTGCATGTAGCCCTCACATGTCGGACAGCTTTATTTTTTCATTGCAATTTAGATTTTAGTTTGAACACCCCCCCCCCCCCACACACACACCCAAATCGAACTCTCTCTGCACACGTTACATCTGCCCCCTGCAGCGCAGCATGGTTTTGCCCAATTTCTTTTTTTTTACTTTATTTACAAACATGAATCTGACCCACTATACATATGTCTTGTGACTGGCTACCGGGTTGGGATCATTTGGTCGATAGCATGATGGTTTACAGTCATTAGGTCGACATAATTAGGTCGACATGGGAAAATGTCGACATGGGTCTAGGTCAACATGGTTATAGGTCGAAAGGTCATTAGTTGGACAGGTCATTAGTTCGACAATGTCTAGGTCGACAGCCAAAAGGACGACATGGGGTTTTTTTGACTGTTTTTTTACCCTAATGTCAACACAGTCGACATGGACACAGTCCCTTGCATCACTCGATTCGCTCGCAATGCTCGCTCCCACCGTGCTCTAGTGGATGGTAGGGCATAAAATACCGCCTGTCGGCACATGTCGGCTAAAAAAAACCTTGAAAAACCCCATGTCAACCTTTTGACTGTCGACCTAAACACTTTCAAACTAATGACCTGTCGAACTAATGACCTTTCGACCTAGAACCATGTCGACCTTTTCCCATGTTGGCCGAATGGTGTCGACCTAATGACTGTCGGCCATCATGCTGTAGACCAAATGACCCGTGGCTACCATGGTTATGGAACCAGCAGAAGTGGTGACGTAAATATCATGCCAACAGGCTAGAAGGTGACAGAATATTATTGGTGGCTACAGGTAGGACCATGCATGTACTGTATCATCTAATTAAATATGACACCGCACAGATGGACTGTGTCATAGTAAATACATATACGTGTACTGTGCAGATCCGGCGGATGGTTCGTGCACACTGCAACATCAGATCGGCAAACATCGGTGGCTCACATCAATCCTGGACCATGCAGATAGAACTCCACAACCGGCACAAGCCCGTGGCACCCCCATCCCATGCCCACAGCTCAGCCACTTTTGTGTCTATGTTTGGTAACTATCCAGTCTCCACTCATGTGCGCAATGGTCTTTTAATGCAACCACGGGCCCATTTGCAAATGCGCAGTAACAAAACATCGGCCATTTGTGAAAACCTCTGCAACAGAATCCGGCCCTACGTCCAATTACAGAATGACCGTGGCGTATATACTTACACAAAATATACGGACAGTATATGCCCCTGATCTGCCCATATTGCACCCATCCAATCTGTCTCTTCTGGGGAACATCACCGACCTCCACTAGATCGTCTCCATTTCTCGGGTATAGGTCACTAGGTCAAAAGTGTCTACCATTATTGGTTGACAGTGAAAGGGTCGACACATTAAAAAAATCGACATGCATGATCAAAAGATCGACATGGAAAAGGTCGACATGAGTTTTTCACATTTTGGGGGTGTCCATGTCGACACAGGTTGACCTGGACACCGTATAAGAGTGTCGCGTCCCCCTAAGCCCTCTGGGATGGTAAAGTACGAACAAGTCGGTTAAAAAAAAAAAATCATGAAAAACTCATGTTGGCCTTTTGCCAGTTCCACCTTTTTCATGTAAATTTTTTGACCACGTCGATCTGTTGACCATGTCGACTTAATGCATGTTGCAGTTTTTTTCATATTTATGAGGTGAAGTACCAGCATTGACCACTAGAGGCCACTCGATGGACCAAAATGAAAGCTATTTTTGCAGGGACACTGGTCTGTTTCAAACCTGCTGCATATGGAGAGACGAAGCTGTAAAGACAGAGATTGTAGGTAGGAGCAGATAGGGTCTGAGGGTGGGGTTGAGAGATTGTGGGCTAAAAACGGTCACATCTCAAAGTGAAAATAAAAACTGTCACATCTCAAAGTGAAAATAAAAACTGCCACAGCTCAAAGTGAAAATAAAAACTGTCACAGCTCAAAGTGAAAGTACACTTTAACACATGATACATAAAATACATAGGCTAAAGGGGTGTTTCCGGTGCCTTTTGGTGAGCTGTGACTGGCAGCAGTGCTGTTGTGTTTTTCCAGCGAGATGGAAACGGCGAGTGCGGAAATGGTGAGGGTCGCCGATATACGAGCGGGCTTGCTGCATTAGCGGCGAACCTTGCCGTTCATATGTTGCCTTCCCGGAACATATAATAGGGTGAGCTGCCGGTGAGGGGGTTAGACGGCGGGGGTGGCTTGTTTTCTAAAACAAGCCACCCTTGGCGCAGAAACCCCTTTGCCGGCCGCATCAATGTGGAGCGGGTGTGTTAGAACGGAGGAATGGGGTGGGAGTTAAAAGTGGGGGTTAGTTTTCAACTGGGGGAGGGTAAAAATTGGGGGTGAGGAATTTTTATGGCGGTACATTATCATTATACTGGCTCATATAAAATCGCACTGACACCTACTGTAGGCTTTTCAGTGTCCCCCAACCCCGACCGTATAAAGATAATGATAATAAGAAGCTTATTAGTACAAAGACTTTACGGCTATTGGAATGTTCACAGCTGACAGCGACATTTCAGCCCAGAGACTTACGCTCATCAATAATTAATATACGGCGATCATCTACAGATAACGACACCGGACCCGGCAGCCACCGCAGTCTGACCAGAAGGAAGTGCCCACGTATAAACTGCGCCAACAGGATGTAAGAAATGACATCGGTGCCTTAAACACTATACACTGATCCACAGGAGGCACTGGCGGCATCGTACAGTATGTAATTACACAGGTAACGGTATATTATCCATATTGTGTTCTGGAGAAGAACAGTTCTGGTTTCTCTCATACCAATGAGCAAGGCTGCCTGCCAATCATTGTGGGGACCAGGACTGACAAAATAGACAACCCCCCCTCCCTTAAACCTAGACAGTGTCCATGTCGTCTTCTGTTCACCTTTTAGCTGTCGACCTGCTGTCTGTTGACTTTTAAACCCTGTCAACCTTTCAACTGTCGACCTTTGGACCCTGTCGATCTAAGGTATGTTGACCTTTTTCATGTGTCAACTTGTGGCCTGTTGACCAATCATTGTTGACCTATGGACTGTTGACCACATTAGTGTTAACCTGCGGGCCGCTTCCCCCTGGCAGTCCCTGATCACTGGCATCGGACGCCTTCAATTGGCAGCCATTGATGTTCCCAAACCACTGGAAATGCCTTTTCCATTGCATGCTGGGATTGCAATGGCTGCCACCGCGGCATGCTTATTTGTGAAGCCTCTTCTGAAAGCTGCTGGTGCCCACTCAGCCGTGTACCCTATGTAACTATGACTGAGACGCTTTGTACTTCTATTGTCCCAACATTCCGATGTACCCCCCATGAATAAGCTCACACCATCACAAGGTCCCCTGGACTGTAATACCATGCCTGTCCCTCTTGGTAGTTTTTGGGTACTATAGGCACTCAGAACCCCTCCGCCTGCGCTAATGCCCACCTGCGGTGCAGCATGATTTTCTCCAGTTGCTGTGATTTGTTGCTCTGTTGACCAACATGAATCAGACCCATTATAAGCTCAATATTACAGAACGTCTACGTCCCCTAAGTTGTTGATGCTGACAGTTTTTACCCAGGCGCTGATCGATGGCGTGGTCAATGGTCAGAAAATATACTGACAAAGCGAAAAGAAAGAAATGACATTCTCGCACCCCAGTAAGAAAAATGCCGGTCAGGAAAAATGAAATCTCTTCACACGGATATACACAGAACTGTGACGCTGGGGGTGTAGAGGTCCGCGAACCACACACTCAGCATAAGTGCCGCCTGTCTACGTCCCATGAGGTACAAGGGGTGATACAGCGCAGCACAGTATACATAGCATACAGTATGTGAGACATAGAGGGGGGGTTTAAAAAAACATTTCAGCCAAATAGCTTTGTGTTGGCCCATTTAGCCACACACAGCTGGGGGAGAACGGGCATGTCCGTGATGAAAGGGAACTGTCCGATATCTCATCAGGTTGCTTTGCAAAAGAAAACTCTTTCTTTAATGGACAAAACTTTGCTGCACTGCAGGTGGGGCAGATGTAACATGTGCAGAGAGAGTTAGATTTGGGTGAGTTATTTTGTTTCTGTGCAGGGTAAATACTGGCTGCTCTATTCTTACACTGCAATTTAGATTTCAGTTTGAACACACCCCACCCAAATCTAACTCTCTCTGCACCTGTTACATCTGCCTCACCTGCAGCGCAGCATGGTTTTGTCCATTAAAGAAGGAGTTTGCTTTTGCAAACCAACATGATTCACCTCCTTTTTCCTATATACATATTCTAAATGTTGTTTTTACAGAAGTTTGACGGAGTAAAGTTATGTGTCATTGTCTCATTATAAGGTTCTGATGTTCTCTGTGACTGGAACATTGTGATAACTGTGTATAGAACATGTCTGCTTTGTATTGTCACTTTCTCTGGATTATTCCTCTGTTATTACTCGTGTACTATCCGCCCAAATACTGCTGGAAACAGCCTCAATCCCTATAATGGTAATGTGCACTTAATATAATAACTTACGGTATACCCGCATTTCCGAAACTATGTACCGCAGCACCCCGGGGTAACTGCATTTACAGGGGTGCCTGCAGCATTGTGGTCTAGTCCGGTCACAACTCACAAATTAAATGATTGGAGCCGGGTGGCAGGAAGGCGCTCTGTACTGTATACTAGTCACAGAGAAGATGCTCTGTGCTGTACACTAGTCACAGGGAAGGTGCTCTGTACTGTATACTAGTCACAGGGAAGGTGCTCTGTGTTGTACACTAGTCACAGGGAAGGTGCTCTGTGCTGTACACTAGTCACAGAGAAGGCGCTCTGTACTGTATACTAGTCACAGAGAAGGCGCTCTGTGCTGTACACTAGTCACAGGGAAGGTGCTCTGTGCTGTACACTAGTCACAGGGAAGGCGCTCTGTGCTGTACACTAGTCACAGGGAAGGTGCTCTGTACTGTATACTAGTCACAGGGAAGGTGCTCTGTACTGTATACTAGTCACAGAGAAGGCACTCTGTGCTGTACACTAGTCACTGGGAAGGTGCTCTGTACTGTACACTAGTCACAGAGAAGGCGCTCTGTACTGTACACTAGTCACAGGGAAGGTGCTCTGTGCTGTACACTAGTCACAGAGAAGGCGCTCTGTACTGTATACTAGTCACAGAGAAGATGCTCTGTGCTGTAAACTAGTCACATGGAAGGCACTCTGTACTGTATACTAGTCACAGAGAAGATGCTCTGTGCTGTACACTAGTCACAGGGCAGGTGCTCTGTACTGTATACTAGTCACAGAGAAGGCGCTCTGTACTGTATACTAGTCACAGAGAAGGCGCTCTGTGTTGTACACTAGTCACATGGAAGGCACTCTGTACTGTATACTAGTCACAGAGAAGATGCTCTGTGCTGTACACTAGTCACAGGGAAGGTGCTCTGTACTGTATACTAGTCACAGGGAAGGTGCTCTGTGCTGTACACTAGTCACAGGGAAGGTGCTCTCTACTGTATACTAGTCACAGGGAAGGTGCTCTGTGCTGTACACTAGTCACAGGGAAGGTGCTCTGTGCTGTACACTAGTCACAGGGAAGGTGCTCTGTACTGTATACTAGTCACAGAGAAGATGCTCTGTGCTGTACACTAGTCACAGGGAAGGTGCTCTGTGCTGTACACTAGTCATATGGAAGGCACTCTGTACTGTATACTAGTCACAGAGAAGGCGCTCTGTGTTGTACACTAGTCACATGGAAGGCACTTTGTACTGTATACTAGTCACAGAGAAGATGCTCTGTGCTGTACACTAGTCACAGGGAAGGTGCTCTTTGTTGTACACTAGTCACAGGGAAGGTGCTCTGTGCTGTACACTAGTCACATGGAAGGTGCTCTGTGCTGTACACTAGTCACATGGTAGGCACTCTGTACTGTATACTAGTCACAGAGAAGATGCTCTGTGCTGTACACTAGTCACAGGGAAGGTGCTCTTTGTTGTACACTAGTCACAGGGAAGGTGCTCTGTGCTGTACATTAGTCACAGGGAAGGTGCTCTGTGCTGTACACTAGTCACAGGGAAGGTGCTCTGTGCTGTACACTAGTCTCAGGGAAGGTGCTCTGTGCTGTACACTAGTCACAGGGATGGTGATCTGTACTGTACACTAGTCACAGGGAAGATGCTCTGTACTGTATACTAGTCACAGGGATGGTGCTCTGTACTGTATACTAGTCACAGGGAAGGTGCTCTGTACTGTATACTAATCACAGAGAAGATGCTCTGTACTGTACACTAGTCACAGGGAAGGTGCTCTGTACTGTATACTAGTCACAGGGAAGGTGCTCTGTACTGTATACTAGTCACAGGGAAGGTGGTCTGTACTGCATACTAGTCACAGGGAAGGTGCTCTGTACTGTACACTAGTCACAGGGAAGGTGCTCTGTACTGTATACTAGTCACAGAGAAGGTGCTCTCTACTGCATACTAGTCACAGGGAAGGTGCTCTGTACTGTATACTAGTCACAGGGAAGGCGCTCTGTACTGTATACTAGTCACAGGGAAGGCGCTCTGTACTGTATACTAGTCACAGGGAAGGCGCTCTGTACTGTATACTAGTCACAGGGAAGGCGCTCTGTACTGTATACTAGTCACAGTGAAGGTGCTCTGTACTGTATACTAGTCACAGAGAAGGTGCTCTGTACTGTATACTAGTCACAGAGAAGGTGCTCTGTACTGCATACTAGTCACAGAGAAGGCGCTCTGTACTGTATACTAGTCACAGAGAAGGTGCTCTGTGCTGTACCTGCTGGGGGCGGCACGGCATCTCCCCTTCTCGCGGGGGGCAGCAAATTGCGGGAGGGGGGGTCATGGGGGGCCACAAAATGATGAAGGGGGGTTTCCTTGCGGGAAGGGGGGGGGGGTGTGAATCCCAGGAGGGGGGGTCGCGAAACGCGAAGGGCTGTTGCTCCATATTCTAGCCGCTCTTTGGCAGCGGCTGTGGAGACATCTCTAGCACTGGGGAGGAGGAGAAGACAGGACGTCGGCCACATCAGTAGATACAGAGGGGGGTGGGGCATCAGCAGGTACACAGGGGGGGCACAATGTTGTGCCTATGGGCAGCCTGCTACTTAAATCCTGCCCTGCTGACCGCACTAGTAATGTACAGTAGAACGTAGTACACATGGTCACGGAATATACAGTAACGTCTCTTTATCATTTACAAACATCGTACGGATGGCGATGGCTGAGGATCCCATATAATGCATATTATAATCTGATACATTGTATTGTCAGAACGCGCGTCACGTCTGTAGAAGGCTGCGGATTCATCAATGTGCTGACCCCCCTCCCCCGGTGTATGTGTTAGAAGCTCTCAAGAGGCATTTGGTATGACCATGGGGGGCATTCTGCCAGCCTGACCTTCCCCGCCATGAGCCATTGTGCTGCAATCTCGCTGTATGATTGTAAACACAATTCCAGAGGACTGAACAGCGTTCCCCGGCAGAACACTGCGGCAGCCGTACGGGTATGATCGCGGTTCTCATTGGTATCATCATTACATCCGTGACGAAACATTTACTAATTGTATTTATTACATGGAACGACCCTTACAGTTCAACCCTAACTTTATATTTGTCATCAGTGAACGACAGGAAAAAATATAAAGTGAATATTTTAGAATCTTTTTTACAGAAAGTGATCACCCCATCACAATCCTTCTGCCCGATGTAACTAACGCCCGTGCTGACTAACGCCGTTACACACTGTCCGATAATAACACCAAATTACACAAAAATGAAAACTTCTTTTTTTCTATTTAAATTATATAAATATCAAAATAAGAGGGAAAAAAAACAAAAATGAATCAAAAACTTACAACACTTCTGTATCCATGTCAGTTGTAGACATGTCACTGTAACAATATGACTCAACAAATACCCCCCCCCCCCCCGCCCACAACACACACACACACCGATACACACACAGAGACACACTGCTAATACACAACTTACAGTAGCCAATTGTCGGTTTGGACAAGATGCCCCCCCCCCCCCAGTACATTCCAGTGATCGCGGACAAGGCCTTACACTGTTACCTGGGCACACGGCGGTGTTATTACACTGCTTGTGCTCCTTGAGGGGTCCGCTGCAGTGTGTGCTGTATGAGGACGAGACACAGAACCGGGTCCTGGACTTCAGCCCCTCGCCGCAGGTGGTGGAACACACGCTCCAGGGGGACCATTCCTCTGCTGCCGGGTCTCCTGTTCAGGGGACAGTATAATAATCATTATGAAACATGAATAATAAAATGTCAGGTAGACGTTACATGTGACACTGTGGGGAAGAGAGCAGATACATGGGGGTCAGTGATATAAGCACAATGCCTCCTGGGATGGATCTGAAGGTATCACCTGTGTGAGTTCAGCATCGCCAGATGGGCAAACATGTGCATACTATACTATTGCACACACACACCTAAACAACACGCACACACAGCCCCCCCACACCCACAAATGTCACTGTACCATCCACACTATCAATGTAGATCTTACTCTGTAACCGCTTTTTAATTAAACAAAACAATACACCCCCCCTTCCACATCATATGCTCTCTATTTAACACATTTCACCTATAACTCAAGTTGCAATACAGGGCATCTTTCATACAATTCTAACCATCTTTCTCATATACAAACGTTCACAAATTAAGGGGGCGCAGCCCCTTACGACGGTGTGAAGAGCGCCCGTAGGGCGCGATGAATCACCTAGTATATATACACATATATATATACACCAGACAAACAAATGAGGCGGCACTTGGAGACTTAGTTGCAAAGGTTGAAACCGTGTATTTCAAATTACAGCGTGCATCTACGTTTCGGGGAACACACTCCCCGTCATCAGGAGTGTGTTCCCCGAAACGTAGATGCACGCTGTAATTTGAAATACACGGTTTCAACCTTTGCAACTAAGTCTCCAAGTGCCGCCTCATTTGTTTGTCTGGTGTATATCAGGACCGCGGTCCCCAGGAAGGCACGGGAGCACGATACCCCCAAGGGGGGCGGGCAGCGGGAGTGCCGGAGCCTAGACGACGTTCACATATATATATATATATATCTAACTGGCGCAATATTCACATCACTTTTTTTTTTTGGGGGGGGGGGGGGGTAACTGGGAAAAAATGCCCTCACACGAATTGTATCTACCGTTGGCTTTTTCCAGCTAAGGGTTTGGTACAATATGTAACAGGCAGGTAATCTGGGTGCAGGCATGACAGATGTGAGGGGGGGGGGGCATAAGTGACACGAGCAGAGTGTTGGTACAAGAGGAGAGAAAGGGACATATCTAACAAGGCGACAGTGTGTGTGTGTGGGGGGGGGGGTTAAAAATGGCAAGGGAAGAGTGGGAGGGCACATTTACCTTTGGGAAGGAGGGTGCAAATTGGCAAGGGGAGAGTAGGGGGGGGCACATGTAACTTGGGGAAGGTAGGGGGAAATTGCTGAGGGGAGATTGAGGGTACATGTAACATGGGGAAGTTGGGTAAAAAAGTGGCAAGAGAAGATTGGGGGCACATGTACCAAGGGGAAGATGGGGGTACATGTACCAAGGGGAAGATGGGGGCAAAAGGGGCAAAAGAAGATTCAGGGCACATATAACAAGGGGCAGGTGGGTGCAAAAAAAGTCAAGGGAAGACTGTGGGCACATGTATCAAGAGAAGGGTGGGGGGGCACGTACAGTAACAATGAGAATGTGTGGAGGCATAGGTAACAAGGGCACAGTGGGGCATAGTGTGGGTTGGGGGTCCATGGCGCATTTGCAGCAATAGCCCCATATTTCCCTCTGTGTAATTCAATCCAACAACACTCCTAGAAATAATCCCTCCATAAAAACTCATTTAGACAATGCTCGTATAAATCCCACCTACAGTTACAGCCTTTATATACAGTCATTGTATCATCCTGCCGCACCCCCGCCAGTTACCCGATGCCCATACAGCCAGATGGGCGCAGGGTACCTTACACTGTGTATAACACCATGAAAGAAGGTGCATCAGTAAATACTGACACAGCCACAGTACAGACTTCTTTGCCTAATTATAATACATGTCGTTGGTTTTACATGTGGCTGCTCATTAATTCTAAACCACCTGAAGGTGTACCGGCCTTTGTAAATTGGCAAGTAGCACGGCGCAGGCCCGGCCGCTCCCCAGCTGGTAACTCATCCTGAGACTCAAGACGTCTTGCCGGTCAGCAAACTGCAAACACAGCTGTTCTCAGGACACTTTCAGGAGTAATTGTCTCCGTTTTCTAGCCCACAGCTGTGCACTCCACAGTGAAATATAGGACATTGTTAGGTGCCCACTGGGAAGGCTGATAAAGATTTTCGGGCTAGCCGCAGGTGGCAGGCTCTCAGAAATATACTATATAACGAAGAAGGAAAGGATGTTACATTTGCAAAGAGCTTTCAGCACTTTATTCCCCAGGTACAATGCAGAATTACCTGTGCCGCAGGTTCCACCACTGCCCTAACGCAATCTGTTTACATGCCTACCACTGACAGCACATTGGTGGATAATAGATTGCCGAGCGCTGCAGCAGCTGCACACATGTAATACATCAGGTGTGACAGAACCCCGAGCCTGCCGCTTCCAATGCACTAACCCATACGCTCTGTGCAGCTGTGATTGTGAATGGAAGCAACGGCGCTGGACCTGAACTGAGCAAAATACGTCGCGCTGAGATAAAAGGAGCAACAGCTACATGATCAGCCAAGACAAAGGGCACCCATTGCAGTGTGCACCCCATTAGCACTGGGGTACAAGGGGAAGGCAGCGCCACCGTGCTAGCATGACTGCTTCTCTATGGGGAGCCAAAAACACCCACGACGGCAGTATTGGAAGGTAGTAAGGGAAGGTAGTAACAGAATGTAGTTAGGGAAGGCGGTAAGGAAACTTAGTAAGGGAAGGTGGTAAGGGAAGGCAGCAAGGGAAGGCAGCAAGGGAAGGAAGCAAGGGAAGGCAGCAAGGGAAGGCAGTAAGGGAAGGCGGTAAGGGAACTTAGTAAGGGAAGGCAGTAAGGGAAGGCGGTAAGGGAACTTAGTAAGGGAAGGCGGTAAGGGAAGGTAGTAACAGAATGTAGTAAGGTAAGGTAGTAAGGGAACTTTGTAAGGGAAGGTAGTAGGGGAAAGTTGTAAGGGAAAGTGGTAATGGAAGGTAAAGGTAAAGTACTGTAACAGAATGTAGTAAGGGAAGGCATTATTGGGAAGGCGGTAAGGAAACTTAGTAAGGGAAGGCGGTAAGGGAACTTAGGGAAGGCGGAAAGGGAACTTAGTAAGGGAAGGAAGTAATGGAAGGTATTAAGGGAAGGCAGCAAGAGAAGGAAGCAAGGGAAGGCAGTAAGGGAAGGCTTATGGGAACTTAGTAACTGAAGGCGGTAAGGGAAGGCAGTCAGGGAATGCGGTAAGGGTAGGCAGTAAGGGAACTTAGTAAGGGAAGGCGGTAATGGAAGGTAGTAACAGAATGTAGTAAGGTAACGAAGTAAGGGAACTTATTTAGGCATTAAGGGAACGTAGTAGGGGAAAGTTGAAAGGGGAAGTGGAAATGGAAGGTAAAGGTAAAGTAACAGAATGTAGTAAGGGAAGGCAATAAGGGAACTTAGTAAGGGAACTTAGTAAGGGAAAGTAGTAAGGGAAGGAGATAAGGGAACTTAGTAAGGGAACTTAGTAAGGGAAAGTAGTAAGGGAAGGCGATAAGGGAACTTAGTTAGGGAACTTGTTTCTGTGCAGGGAAAATACTGACTGCTTTTTTTTTACACCGCAATATAGATCTCAATTTGAAGTAAAACCCCACCCAAATCTAATTCTCTCTGCACATGTTACATCTGCCCCACCTGCAGTGCACATGGTTTTGTCCATCTAAGAAGGATTTTGTCAGAAAGAATGGACTAGAATAACCCCCTTGGTGGGGCGTTTCTCTCAGTGGGTAGATGCAGGGGACCGCTTGCATGATAGTGCGGGGATTCGGTTGTTGGGGGGTGGGCATGCATTTGTCAGGGTAGCGTTTTCCTATACGCTGCCTAGCGAACAGGTCTGAATGGAACCTTATAACAATGACCAGCTGTATAACCGGACCACATACAGCATCAATCATCTCTAACCACATAACAAGCACAGTATATTCCTGAGCCTTTATATCTATACATAATGTGGGGCCTGTAATGTCAGTACACAAACTGCTTTGCAATTTCACCTCTTTGTCTTCCAAAATTCTTCAGGTAATATTAGGACCATGCCCTAAACATGTGACTCCGGGAGGGAGGAGGAACTTTACATTTTTACTGGAGACGTTATGGTAACACTAAAAGTTTTGTTTTACCTTAAAGCTCCAAACAGACATTTCCATTTTTATGTTTTGCGTTGCGTCATAGTGCGGGTAAAACTCAGGCATACTTTGACTTAAGATGTGAACTTTTCTCTGAAATATAATAATAAATGTCTGCCGGAGTCACGCCCTCCATCGCTGTCTGAAACCGACGTTCCTCTGAAGTTTAAGACTTTATTACTTTTACTTTATAATACAATTATAGAGCGAATCTCGCCTGGAGATGAAAACCTCCCGGCCTCATCTCACAATGCCTATTTCTAGATATCTGAGTCCTAAATTATTGATCCGGTACTTCTGAGAACATTGTGCACTATGAACATGCTCCTTAAATAGTAGGTCCCACATCTGTGACATGGAACGCAGGGATGAATATTGTATCAACGCCGATATTGGAGGAAGCTTTTCCAACGGTACAAGCGGAACTTGGAAGATGTTCGTGAGATCCCACACTGGCCGTGGCGGGTTACCGGTGTGGGATCGCACTAATATTAGACACACAATAAACAAGCACATTGTACAGAGTCAGATGATGTGTAATTACTGTGTCACCTGCCGGGGAAATACTACATAAAGGGGGTGATCAGTTTGAACACACCTCACCCAAATCTAACTCTCTCTGCCGCTGTTACATCTGCCCCACCTGCGATGCAGCATGGTTTTGTCCATTAACAAACCAAATGTGCTTTGCGAGCCGACCTGAATCACCTCCAAATCTAAAAGGAATATATATATATATATATATATATATATATATATATATATATATATATATGCAAAGTTTTGGAGAGCAGCACATCCACTATGGTATATAGCTGGCTCCGGTGCCTTCCTGGAAGGGAGAACCCCACTAGTAATACAGTCAAGTACGGCGGCACCCGGAGGCTTAATAAGAGAAGCAACAACTGCAGGGTAGCGTGATCAAACGTTTTCGATGTTTATTACATCGTCATCATATATATGTTCCTTTCTAGTTTAGAATTTGCCCATTTCTCACCTATCTGAGGAGCCGGGTAACCAAACTGGAGCTGCTCATCCACCTCGTCCTTCTTCTTGTTGTCGATGGACCTCAGGGACTGACTCCTGGAGTCAAATTTGCCGCCGGCTGAAACAAAGACACAACTGCTGTCACTATGGCTTGCATGACATCACTGACGCATGATTGTAAGCAATACATACAATAGGGCAATGTGTCGCGTTACCCAACTGGCAAGAGTAGGGGGCATCTAGTAAGGCCCTGTGGCTGTGTGCCCCTCCCCCTCCCCGTTCAGCCAGGACATAAACTGCCCCCAAACCACACTGGTCATCGAGAGTTATGTAGTAATGGCTAGGTTACGTTACAGCATGTATCAGACATAAGCAGTAAGAAGGGTGAATGTTGGATGTTGGGATAATTCTGGCAGGTGTGAGGAGGGCAGCAAGCAATGGCGTCAGGGCGGCCTGTAATAACGTACAGTAGAGACGCGTCGGGCTGTTTCTTTGTCTCAAGCATTATGGTTCTGCCAGTGACATAAAATCGATGAGTAAATGCCAACTTCCTCGTCCGCGGGGCCGCGTGACCTGGGCGAAACCAGGCGCTATCAAGTGGTATTATTATTGTAACATTGCAGAAGTCAGGAATCAATTCTTTCGCTGATGCTCTTTAAAAACAAAGACTTTCCGAAACACTGGAAAATCCCCGCAGCTAAATGAGAGACCGAGAGATTGATTTTACCAGAGGCGCGATGCTCTGCAGAATAGGAGACGTTTCTTTGTTCAGTACAAGAAGTTAGGACCCTTCTAGAAAGCTCTGGGGTTTTTTCTGGGGGCTGAGGTCCCGGGTGCCCAATTACTGGACTCATTATTAGGCCCCTAAACGTTGGCCTAATTCAGCTGATTGCAATGCAGTCGCAGATCCATTCGCGATTCCCTGAACATCGAAGAGTGTAAATGTGAGTAGGTCTGAATGTGCGATTGGCCTTGCGATGCGATGCAAGCTCCTGCGCACATCACATCACAAAGTACAAAAAAGTATGCGCAGAAGGTACTTTTAGAACTAGATTGCATCGCATCTCGTTCAAAACGTGCGCTGCTGTGGCGTATCGCATGCATATTAAATGAGATGCAATACGATCTAGTTCAAAACGCATGGAGGGCACCTTATCACTTCCATTAATCTGTGACTTAGACAGGGTGGAAGCGATCAACGCTGATGTGACGGACCAACCCTAAAAATGCCCGGGTGCACCTGCGTTTGGTCAAACACACCCTGAAAACAGCAATGAGAAACTTTGATTTTCTGTCAGTCAGACTGCGACTACTTTGTGATTGCTCAGCTTTCATATCTGCAGTCTCTAATTTCGTTCGTGCCCGCTAGATTTGCCTATTCTCTACTTAGCGCTCCGTAGCAAGTAACGCTGAGGTTGTGAGGCATTTTAGGCTGCTGCTGGGGACTTTCAGAAATTGGCTGCGGTATCATGGCTGGCGTAATAAGGGGGGAGATTTATCAAATCAAGATAAAAAGTAGAGCAGTTGCCCATAACATCCGGGGTCATCGCTGCTTGGTTTAGGGTTAGTATTAAGGTTATTAGGCCTCAGAAGTTCTCCCCTTCTTCATCGCCCTCTGGTGGGCAGGGTACTAAGGATCTTCAGGTACAGAGTCCGCTGGTCTATCAATGGCTTGCGGTGTTAGCGGGGGCACAACCCACAGGGTTTGCTCGCTCATTTAGGAATTTAAAGAGTTAACTGGCTGGCAAATGTGCCAAATTTTATGTGTAATGTTCTAAAGCAACATTGTTCATCTCATGACTATCGAATAAAGACGCGGGTGTCATGGGACTGGCGCTGACTTTTATTTGCGAGCGCCTGGATGCAGACGGGGCGGCGGTTGATGTGCTGTGACGTCAGCCGCCCGTTCCAAGCAGGCTTCGGCAAACCTGCGTTCACACCGATACGCATGCTCAGCCCCGCAACATCGGACCATGCTGTGAATTCAGCTCCTTACGAGCCATCCTGAATAAGGGCCAAAGTGCAATAATACCAATAGTGAAATGCATTTGCATTGGATGACAAAAGGAAATGACTAGGGTAACTCCTTTCCCCGCCGGCGTAGCCTCCTGCCCGCCAGCAGCCCTTTAACTTCAATTTATTGCGGTTCCTGTCAGGGTAAGGACATAATGCCCCCAAGTGCCACCCCCTCATTTATCTGCCGGTTCCCTATTGTAATCTCTCTTAACAAAACCCATGAACCCGGCAAAAGCCGCTCTGCTTGTACCGTGACTGCAGAAACAGCCTTTTCCAGAGCTAATGTCGTACATGGTGCATATCAAAGGCATCAATAAGTAATGGAGGTTAAGCTTTACTCTGATAACTGCTAATGAGAAAACAGGGCTGGAGAACGGTCAATTCCCTCCTCCCGCCAGACAGCGCCCGCTGTACATTAAAGGCCATCTAACCACAACGCATGAAAACATTTGTTTTAAAGTGGGTAAAAAAGGCCGTAACCCAAATAGCTCACGGTGGGAGTTACGGAGCGATCGGGGCCAGGAATCGCTTCATTGCAACCCATCCCCCACCACTGTATATAATATAAAGGGGGCAGGGAAAGGATTATGTGAATCGCTGCAAATGGTGTCATTGAGACCCCGGACCGCTCCTCAGGGGGTGAGGGTAGATGCGGGAGATTGAGCGTTTTCTTTTCTGCAGGAGTGCGGGAGTCCTACTGGGAAATTCAGCAGCCTCCTTTACATCTAAAATCCCCGCAGTTATAAAGTTGTTCCCGCAAACAGTACCTGGAAGCCGCCATTGCTGTATTTCTGGGAGAGGCAGTCCGATGAATTGAAAGGTGGGGTGGAATTTTATAGAAATATGGCAGTGTCTCCTAATAAACTTCTAATGGAATTTCTAAATAAACAGAGCTGTGGAAGGTGCGACTCTTGTACTTTTACAATATATTGATATTGATTTTTAATTAGTTTCATTTCAGTAGAACTCACAGGAAAACTCTGGGTAATAGAAGGATGAAAGGAATGGAACATAAGATAGAGCAACATATTATGTACAGGATGCTGTATTATTAGGGCAACATACAGGGCCGGATTAAAGGGGGGGGCAAAGGGGGTCAGTACCCCCGGGCCCCCCTCTAGCTAGGGGCCCCCTGTGGTTGGCATGTATGAAGTAGTATTTCCATCAATTGCAACAACCTGGATAAAGCAGCACATATCGGCAATGGAGGAGAACCGAGTGCCCAGAATCCGGACAATTCCCTACAGACGACGCGGGGAGAAGGCGGCCATATTTATTACTCATTTTTACATCATTATAGGTCAGAGCTACTGGCAGCATGTGATCGATAGGATATCCATGCCACCTGCTCATGTTCATTAACCCGTAAGCTCATTATCGGTGCGTCACCAGCGGCCCAGCAAACGCTACGCCAACCGCCTCCTTCGCAAGTCACCGGAACAGCGTCTATAATAGAGTTTTTATGGGGTATAAACTTCTCCGTTCCCTGTCTGCTAAATTATACCTGAGCACGTCCGTAGGCATCGGCGAGCCGCAGACTAATTACAAAATAATTTCTAATGATGGAAGAGGTAAAATATGTATGAAGTCATTTCATCTACTATGGCGCTAATCACTTTCCGCCAGAACGCCCTTCGCTTGGCCATTCATTAATATATATAATGTATACCCCGCACTCTCCAGACGCCGGCGTTATTTGCCGGGAGACCGGCCTGACAATCTAATCAAAAATATATCATTGCACGTATCAAAAAGAAATAAATATGGAATAATTAGAAACAAAACCAGTCTAGCATTCGCTAAAATGGTTTCTCCTTTTAATATATAAGACGCTGCTAAATTAAAGGAGGAGGCGAGTGTCGCAGATGTATCTGCCTAAGGAAATCAGATTTAATCATCAATGTGTTTTTTTTTGTGTTTTTTTTTAATATTGCGACACGAGAACGAGACACAATGTTCAAAGGATGATAGATCAGCACGATGAAAATATTTCTTCTCATATACAGTACAGTATACAGTATATATGCAGATAAATAACGGGGGCACTCACCGGACGCGCCTGAACAAACGACGTTAATAGTACATACCACTCAGGTTACTCAGTGCATAACAGTGCACATGGTCAATATACTGTATATATATTAGTGCTGGGCACGTTAACACTTTAGTATTGCGTTACCGTGGCAGCACTTTAACTGCGATTAAAATTTGAACGCAGCTAACGCGTACTATGTTACCTCTAGCGTCTGTCGGGGTGGTACAGAGTGCCCAGCGTTACCCGGAGCTCTGTGGCCCTGCAGCTAGCATGTAAACACCCCCCCCCCCTCTGGCAAAGAGCAAGTAGCACCCACCCCCCGGCAATGAGCACGTAAACCCCCCTGGAAACGAGCAAGTAACCCCCCTGGCAACAAGCATGTGACCAGACCATGTCAATGAGCACATAACTCCCCTGGCAACGAGCATGTAAACTCCTTCCCACGCAACAAGCAAGTAAACCCCCCCTGGCAACAATCACGTAAACCTCCTATGGCAACAAGCATGGAACCCCCTATGGCAACGAGCATGCAATCCCCCTTGGCAACAAGAATGTAATCTTACATGGCAATAAGCATGGAATCGCTGGCAACAACATTTTAGGTAAGCGTGCCTTATCTAATCGCAGTTAATCGCAAACGTTTCATTTGATTAATCGGGATTAAAAATTGTAATTGCTGCCCACCATTAATATATATACTTTGAGTTACCTACTGTAGGCCTTTTATGTTCCCCATACACTTTAGGGCTAATTCCGCCTGGTAATAAATGTATTTCACATGCATTTTAAGACTTGCAACCACTGACTTACCAATGCACGCCTTTCTGTTGCAAAGTCGCCCCTCCTCCAGGACGCCTTCGCAGGCGTGGCCTTCATCAGGCAACGAATGGCACGTCCTCGTTCTGGTCTGCAGCCCACCCCCACAGTCCCTGTTACAGTCCCCCCAGGAGGTCCATGCGTTCCATCCACCTTGCAAGACAAAACAGAAAGATTTAATCATCTTCAGAGTTTATAGAGAGAACAGAATTGACAAAACATATAAAGACCCTACAGATACCCCTACAGACGCCCCCACTCTCACACCTACTATCTGCAATATAATCTTCTGTAGATCAGGCATGTCCAAATTATGGCCCTCCAGCTGTTGTGAAACTACAAGTCCCATCATGCCTTGCCACAGTTCTGCTATTAGGGAATGCTAAAACGATGGCAAAGCATGCTGGGATGTGTAGTTTCACAAGAAATGGAGGGCCACAGTTTGAACATGCCTGGTCTAGAACTTGCTGGAATTAAAGGAGGCATTTATGAAATCTCAGAGAGAGAGGAAATTGTGAGAGATAAAGTACCGGCCAATCGGCTTTTGGCTTATGTTTTACAGACTGCGTTTAAAAAATAACAAGGGCTGATTAGTTGGTACTTTACCGCTCACAATTGTATCTCTCTCCAAGCTTTGATAAATACCCCTCTAAACTGCTTTAATCAACATCAATATTAATGTCCGCATTTCATGTTGATACGCACTTTCCCAGCCGTGGAATCGGTGACATCGGTTGAACATTATCGGTGGCTCGCCACGAACTCGCCCAGTGCTTGACCTGTATAGGGCCTGTGCATGGAAAGGTCTAAAGTGTCTAGGTCGACGGTCAATAGGTTGACACCAAAAGGTCGACATGAAAAAGACTGACATTGACAAAAGGTTAACACAAGCAAAGAGTCAAAAATAAAAAAAGTAACCCCACACAGTTTGCCAGGAATGTTTTATGTTTTCTTTATGTCAATTTTAACACCTGTCAAGATGGAAACCCAACTACTGTAGTGCGCACCATGCAGCGCTCGCCACTTTACCGTTCACAATTGGAGTCTGTAAAGTATGAAAAAGTCCCAAAAATGAAGAAAATTTTTGAAAAACTCCATTTGACCTTTTCATGTGTCAACCTTTTGCTTACCTGTTGCCAATATCAGCCTTTTGTCAATGTTAACCTTTTACGTGTCAACATTTGGTCAAGGCTGAACTTTTTGTGTGTCGACCTATAGAGTGTCAACGCAGGTACCTTGTATGGAGCTTTTGTGGCATTATATTGAAACTGGTGGCAAACACTTGTCTAGTTTGGTGCGGAGCAGTCTGCTAACCACAAATCTGTTCTAGGAAAGGAACAAACACCGCACTGTCCATGGGAGTATAGGGACTGGACCTATCGAGACTGGGCCTATCAGGACTGGGCCTATTGTGACTGGGCCTATCAGGACTGGGCCTATTGTGACTGGGCCTATCAGGACTGGGCCTATTGTGACTGGACCTATCAGGACTGGGCCTATTGTGACTGGACCTATCGGGACTAGGCATATCGGCCCTGGACCTTTAAGGACTGAGCCTATCAGGACTGGACCTATCAGGACTGGGCCTATTGTGACTGGGCCTATTGTGACTGGACCTTGACTGGACCTATCAGGAATGGGCCCATTGTGACTGGACCTATCAGGACTGGGCCTATTTGGACTGGGCCTATCGGGACTGGGCCTATCGGGACTAGGCCTATCGGCCCTGGACCTATCAGGACTGGGCCTATTGTGACTAGGCCTATCGGCCCTGGACCTATCAGAACTGGGCCTATTGTGACTAGGCCTATCGGCCCTGGACCTATCAGAACTGGGCCTATTGTGACTAGACCTATCAGCCCTGGACCTATCAGAACTGGGCCTATTGTGACTAGGCCTATCGGCCCTGGCCCTATCAGGACTGGGCCTATCAGGACTAGGCCTATTGGGACTAGGCCTATCAGCCCTGGACCTATCGGGACTGTGCTTATAGTGACTAGGCCTATCGGAAATGGGCCTATCAGGAATTTGGAATCCAAAGGCTTTAAGTTTGTAACTGTCATCTACTGTAGCTCAAACTATGAAATTACAGTTATGGCAGAAGCTGATTGGTCCCGTTCTCTCTCTACAAGACTTGATACACCTCCCCCTCTAGTAAGCTTACATAATACAGGGAACATAAAAATATGCAGTTTGGAGTTGATGCATGGTTGGAGGAAAATGCTTGTTAATGGATCAAGAGAAACTTGTGTAGAAGAATAATGTCTGTTCCCATGCCGACGCGACACGTGCAGCCAATACGCCTGGTTTACTGCAAATTATAGCCATCAGTGTGTACTCACCCCAGATTTATAATAGCTGCAACAGAAGCCTCTCATAACAGGTGTATATGTAACTACTTACTGGTCTGCACGTGCCTCATTTGCATAACCACACCCTTAGCGAACCCTGGCACCGCCTATCCGCCTCGCTGCTCATAAAGGTTGCATTACATGCAACATGCATGCAGGTCTACACAGCCAGAAGTGTGCGCAATGCAGTCATGGACAATAGGTGATGCCAAAGTGCGCACATTCAGCGCGGCATCAGACGCACAGCATAAATGCAACCTAACATAACAGCGTTCTAACACATTATTTCACATAAAGCCACTGTGACATGTTACATGGGGTGTATATTAATATCAAGTCATTGTATTGTACCTTAAAATAAAGTTATTATTATCTATAAATGAATTTAGATTTATGAGTGACACGTTTCTATGATGCCGGTGTGTGAGCAGGGCACATGATATCCAAAATTATAGCTCTTGGTCTATAGATTTGCAGAAAAATGTTGCCGTTGTAATGAGTAGCTTCATTTCGTATACTTATGTGGCAAACGTCCACCAGGCAATCACAGTGCATCACCATTGTGTTTTGGAAAATGCGACATCACCCTGAGCACCTGCTGGCTGACCTGGAACATGTGACCATCTGAGAGGTCCAGAAACTGTGACTGTTATCTGCAGCCACCCACTAAGCAGGGATTTTCCAAAATTCAACACAAAAATAGGTAAAATGTTCCACCAATCAAACCTTCGCTTCCGCTAGTTGTTATTACAAGAAAATAATTCATATAACGTGTCAGATCTGTTCTAAATAAAGGGTACTTGTTTCCTAGCACGGCCACATATCTTATGGATCGTGTACCTTTAGTTAAGGTACACGATCCATAAGATGGACCCGATTTCCTTTGAAATCAGGTCCATTTAGCCGGCTAGGATAAAATATCGGGGGCATCGCGTCGGTCGGGACCGTTAACAATGGTCCCGACGCGACCGACGCGATGCCCGCGATTTCCCCATAGGCTTCAATGTTAAAAAATATTTTAACATTGAAATCGTGTCGGGAAAGGTAAAATATCGGGGGCATCGCGTCGGTCGGGACCATTAACAATGGTCACGACGCGATGCCCCCGATTTTTCCATCGGGTTCAATGTTAAAATATTTTTTGACATTGAAATAGTGAAAAAATGTGAAAAATGTGAAATGGGCCAATATGACCCATTTCACATTATAGATGTCCCCGTCGTCACCCCACGATAGACGCCAACCCGAAGCGTGGCGAGCGCAGCGAGCCCGCGAGGGGCGGCGGTGCGCGTCCTCCGACCTTTTCATTCCCCTACTATCCACGTCGGCGTGGAGTTGAGAATAGAATAGTGTGGCGAGCGCAGCGAGCCACCGAGCCCGAAGCGTGGCGAGCGCAGCGAGCCCCGCGAGGGGACGCGGATACCTTCACAGTTATACGCGTCCCCTCGCGGGCTTCACAGGTGTCCGTGGCGACGCGGACACCTGTGAAGTCCGCGAAGGGACGCGTTTACCTGTGAAGGTATCCGCGTCCCCTCGCGGGGCTCGCTGCGCTCGCCACGCTTCGGGCTCGGTGGCTCGCTGCGCTCGCCACACTATTCTATTCTCAACTCCACGCCGACGTGGATAGTAGGGGAATGAAAAGGTCGGAGGACGCGCACCGCCGCCCCTCGCGGGCTCGCTGCGCTCGCCACGCTTCGGGTTGGTGTCTATCGTGGGGTGGGGTGTACGCCGTGACATTTGGGGGGGTTGGGAATATTTTACATTGAATCCAATGTAAAATCGGGTCCCAGGGACCCAATTTACATTTAATTAAAAAAAAAAAAATCGGGTCCAAAATCGGTCGGTCGCGACGATCGCATCGCATGCGACCAAATCGCATGCGATGCGATCGACCCGATTTTTCCGACACGACCACCCCGATGTAAATCGGTGTGGCCGTGCTAGGAAACAAGTACCAAATAAAGCACAGGGGAAGCGGCATTGGATGCTCCCTATTCCCTGAAGTCTTCCATCTGTCCATTCACTGTAATTTTAGATGAAGAATATCAATAAATATCAATGTTTACATAGTTTATATTGTTATTCTCCTATGTATAGTACATTGTACCTGGACCAAGCCCAAGGGCATAATTCATCGTTCTACACCAATGATGTAATTCTCCTCCTGGCCACTAGGCTAAACCTTCGAGTAATCACAACGTGAAAGGATTATCTCACATCAATTAGATTAACAGAAGACACAAAGGGATTATGGGCCTTATTCTAGTTCACTCTTTCTTACAAAATCCTTCTTAGATGGACAAAACCATGTACACTGCAGGTGGGGCAGATGTAACTTGTGCAGAGAGAATTAGATTTGGGTGGGGTTTTACTTCAAAGTGAGATCTATATTGCAGTGTAAAAATAAAGCAGCCAGTATTTGCCCTGCACAGAAACAAAATAACTCACCCAAATCTAATTCTCTCTGCACATTTTACATCTGCCCCCCCCCCCCCTGCAGTGTACATGGTTTTGTCCATCTAAGAAGGATTTTGTCAGAAAGAGTGAACTAGAATAAGGCCCTATGTGAGAGAGAGACAAACAATGACAATCCACTGAATGACCAGCAAACCTTTGTATCATTGTATCTTACAAAATCCTGACAATAGTCAAAGTACACATATACAGGGGGACCTTTAGTTACACAACTGCCCCGGGGGCAGTAGACCAAAGCACACTTGCCTAAAGAGAGGCGCACAGTAACATCATTACCACTTCCCGGGGGGAGGGGGGAGCGAAGAAAGATAGAAGATTTGGATTCGGACTGGTTTGCCGGAGACCTCAGTTTGAGCCCCTCGCCCAAGTCACTTCCTGTTCAGCGTCAGGGAAACTATACCTGAAAAAAAAAAAACCTCGTACAGCGGTATACAGGTGGAGAGGACTTGTGTGTGACTCACAATTAGGGCCATTGGGGTAAATTTACTAAACTGGGAGTTCTATTGAAGATGCAGAGTTGCTTTGGGCAACCAATCAGATTACAGTATATCCATCTTCTAGAAGGTGCTAAATAAAGAATTAGAATCGGATTGGTTGCTATGGGAAACATCCCATCTCCATTAGAACACCCATCTTAGTAAATTGACACCATTGCGTCCTCTCAGCGGTGAAAGTCGGCCTCACTATTCCCCTTACTTACTGGTAATAAATTCCCTCCATAATCCGACCTTCTCCGCCACGGCCTCTGCTACGGATGTCTACAGTGTACCGGGTATGGTTTGTTAGGTGGACGCATTCTAGGTCAACAGTCAAATGGTTGACACGTCAAAAAGGTCAACATGCATTATGTCAACATGGCCAAAAAGTCAACATGGAAAAGGTTGGCATGATCAAAAGCTCGGCATGTTGACCTTTTTTTTTCACATTGACATCTTGCCCCGTGTTGACTTTTCGACCATTTTGACAATGTTTTTTGTATTTTTTGATGTGTCAATCTTTTGACTGTTGACAAATAGTGGTCGACCCTTTGACTGTTGACCTAGACACTGTCGGCGTACTGATCGCATCACGTAGCACCTACCGGTTCCCAGCAAAGCAGGTCAGGGAAAGCTACGCAGAGCTAAGATCATGGAAGAGCTGATGTTTCCTAACCTCATTACTGTCCATGGAGTGGAACACAAAACCAAAGGCCCCGACGTCCGAATATATCCATATAACATGATGCATGGCCAGGTATGAACACAACAGAGGGAAGTCACCTTGTAACGGTGAGTCTATATTCATCCTGCCCTAAAATAACCAACAATTCACTGCAAGTTACAAAAGCTCCTCAGCAGTGCCCCCAAACATGACCCGGAAAGCCCCCGGACCCTCCAGGTATTCCAGGTACCATCCAGGTAACCCTCTGAGCACCAAGGGAATTTTTCAAAATATGTTTGAAAATTGCCAAGCAAACATTTATACTCCTCATAACGACCTGTAATGTCACCTTATACAGGCTGAGTATACCTTATCCAAATTATTCCGAAAACAATAGACTCCAAAATGTACTTTTTTTTTTTTAGCTAAAAACCTACTGGGTATCTATAACTGGCACCACTGGGGACATGATATGTAACTGGCACTACATCTGTAACTGGCACAACTGGGGACATGATATGTAACTGGCACTACATCTGTAACTGGCACAACTGGGGACATGATATGTAACCGGCACTACTGTGGACATAATATGTAACTGGCACAACTAGGGAAATGATATGTAACCGGCACTACTGTGGACATAATATGTAACTGGCACCACTGGGGACATGATATGTAACCGGCACTACTGTGGACATAATATGTAACTGGCACCACTGGGGACATGATATGTAACTGGCACTACATCTGTAACTGGCACAACTGGGGACATGATATGTAACCGGCACGACTGTGGACATAATATGTAACTGGCACAACTAGGGAAATGGTATGTAACCGGCACTACTGTGGACATAATATGTAACTGGCACCACTGGGGACATGATATGTAACCGGCACTACTGTGGACATAATATGTAACTGGCACCACTGAGGACATGATATGAAACTGGCACTACATCTGTAACTGGCACAAATGGGGAAATGATATGTAACCGGCACTACTGTGGACATAATATGTAACTGGCACCACTGGGGACATGATATGAAACAGGCACTTCTGTGAACATTATATGTAACTGGCACTACATCTGTAACTGGTACAACTGGGGAAATGATATGTAACTGGCACTACTGTGGACATAATATGTAACTGGCACTACTGGGTACATCTGTAACTGGCACCTCTGGGGAAATGATATGTAACCGGCATCACTGGGGAAATGATATGTAACCGGCACTACTGGGAACATGATCTGTAACTGGCACCACTGGGAACATGATATGTAACTGGCACCAGTGGGGACATGGTATGTAACGGCACTACTGGAGAAATGATATGTAACTGACACTACTGTGGACATGATCTGTAACTGGCACCACTGGGGACATGGTATGTAATGGCACTACTGGAGAAATGATATGTAACTGACACTACTGTGGACATGATATGTAACTGACACTACTGTGGACATGATATATAACTGACACTACTGTGGACATGATATGTAACTGACACTACTGTGGACATGATATATAACTGACACTACTGTGGACATGATATGTAACTGACACTACTGTGGACATGATATGTAACTGACACTACTGTGGACATGATATGTAACTGACACTACTGTGGACATGATATATAACTGACACTACTGTGGACATGATATGTAACTGACACTACTGTGGACATGATATGTAACTGACACTACTGTGGACATGATATATAACTGACACTACTGTGGACATGATATATAACTGACACTACTGTGGACATGATATATAACTGACACTACTGTGGACATGATATGTAACTGACACTACTGTGGACATGATATATAACTGACACTACTGTGGACATGATATATAACTGACACTACTGTGGACATGATATGTAACTGACACTACTGTGGACATGATATGTAACTGACACTACTGTGGACATGATATGTAACTGACACTACTGTGGACACGATATATAACTGACACTACTGTGGACATGATATATAACTGACACTACTGTGGACATGATATGTAACCGCCACTACTGTTCAAAAGAAGAAACATTTTGTAAAAAAAACCCTTTCCATATGATGACCATTTCACAATTTAGAATTTTTTACCGTCGACCACATGGAGCCGACCTATTGACTTTCAACCGACCTAAGTGTTGACCTATCATCCAAATGCCATTTGGAAAACACTGTCTTACAATATAAGGGGCCCAAACTGTACATAAGCATTTAGAAGAAAGTGTTTTAGTGAAAACAAATGACAACAAGAGCTGCTGTAGCAGCTGTGGCAATACTGTATCAGCACCTTACAACAATTCCAGGTGTGTGAGGGGATGTCATGTTACATCAGCTCCGCCCCCGATCAGCCTGATTCTATCACAGCCGCTGAGTAAGTCCTGGGCTACGCACACACTGGGGAATCATTATATGGTGAGGGGCGTGGCCAGGTGTGTGAGGAGAAGTCATGTGACATCAGCTCCACCCCTGATCAGCCTGATGTTATCACAGCCGCTGAGTAAGTCCTGGGCTACACACAGACTGCATACACTGGGGAATCATTATATGGTGAGGGGCGTGGCCAGGTGTGTGAGGGAAAGTCATGTGACATCAGCTCCGCCCCGATCAGCCTGTATCTATCACAGCCGCTGAGTAAGTCCTGGGCTACACACAGACTGCACACACTGAGGAATCATTACATGGTGAGGGGCGTGCCCAGGTGTGTGAGGGGAAGTCATGTGACATCAGCTCCGCCCCCGATCAGCCTGATTCTATCACAGCCGCTGAGTAAGTCCTGGGCTACACACAGACTGCACACACTGGGGAATCATTATATGGTGAGGGGCGTGCCCAGATGTGTGAGGGGAAGTCATGTGACGTCAGCTCCGCCCCCGATCAGCCTGATTCTATCGCAGCCGCTGAGTAAGTCCTGGGCTCGCACACACTGCACACAGTGGATTAAAAATTTGATGGTGAGCGGATTGTGAGTGATTTTGATGAGGTTATTAGGATGGAGAGCTGTGAACTATAAGGTTGCGCTGCCTTTGTATGGTCAGACAGGCTCATCCAGCCATCGGCCCTTCTGGGATTTGCCAGAAGTCCCAGGTGGCCACTCCGGCCATCCTACAGAATAATTACCAACCTTTCCCTATAGAGACGTCAAATGATTCATTGGTTACAGCAGCGGGGATAAAGCCGGTCTGTATGAAAATCATTCTAAATAGTTCTTCAAAAGACATCTTTGCTTTTAAATAGATTCTTAATGTGGCTGAATATTTGATGGGCCAGCACATTGTCTGTCGCACCCCTCCCTTACCCCTCACCCTCTGCTGCTGCGGTGTAATAATGTAAGAATTGGGAGGATAAAGGAGCTTCCCAGCGAGAACCTGTTCCAGAGCTGATTATGTGAGTTACTTTATTACACATTCACGGCTTCATTGTGTGATAAGCAGGAACATCTGCACGGCTTCCGCCAGACCCCACAACCCGTCATAAAGTATGCGGGATTTATCGGAGTGCGGCGCTGGAGAATTTACAGGGGCGATAAATCTGACCCGGAATCCTGCTCCCTCCAACAGTAATAATAATTGTATTTCGCACACCCAGAATAAAACATGCAACTTGGTGGAATTAAAACTTCCAATAAATCTATTCCATAAAATAAACCGAGATTCTGCTGTTTATGTCGTGAGCTGGGACATATTCAGACACTAACAGGGGCTCATTCCACGCTGTGACCCCCAAAAGACTCTAACTGTACCCCGATACCTGAATCAATTGCGATGCAGAATACTGGGTCTAATTCAGACCTGTGTACTAGGCTGTGTACACTGGCAGCCTACTGCCGCTCCGCTGAACGCCCCCCCCCCCCCCCCCCCCCCCTGCAGCCCGTTGCTGGCATGCGAGGGGATGGTAATGAGAAGGCATGCGACCAAAGGGGAGAGAACTCATTTGACGTCTGAACTGACTTTTATCACCAATGGAGATGGCCGAATTTGAGGAGGGCGCTGACATCATGTGACAACAGCTTCCAGCCCTGTGCAAGCATTGACCCACCTGTATTCCTATCGCTACACGGCTGCCTCCAACCTGTTCCAGGGGAGGGAGGGATGGGGTGCAACGCCAATCTCCTGGCTCCACAGGGGAGGGGGATGCGGCAGGCCCACAGCTCACCCGCTGCCGACCTGCTCCAGGTCCAGGGAGGTGCGGCACACCTGGCTCCACTGAGGGGGGGGGGGCAAGTGCCGCCCTCAAGTGGCCGGCTCCTCAGGATAATGCCTAAAGCCGCCTAGTAGTGGTGGAGCACTTTATGCAAGTATAGGGAAAGACCAGGGCAGGTTGTATATGTAACCTTGCTTATTTTGTGGTGAAAATAATGGGGTGCAGTTAAAATCCCGACGGTCAAAATACTGACATTTAATATCCTGACAAGGTCAAAATACCGACAAATAGAACGTAGACAGGTGAAAAAGTCTACATGACTTTCGGTCGACAGGTCGTGAGGTCGACATGGGTTTTTTCACAGTTTTTTTGACCCGACATGTGCCGACAGGCAGTATTTCATGCCCTACCATCCACTAGGGCGTGGTGGGAGAATAAATTAGTGTGCCCGAAGCATCGCGAGCGAAGCGAATGATGCGAAGGGCTGCAGTTGACTTTCAACTGTGTCCATGTTGACTGTGTTGACATTCGGGTAAAAAACAGTGAAAAAACCAATGTTGACCTTGCAACCGAAAGTCATGTTGACTTTTTCACCTGACCATGTCGGGATTTTAAATGTCGGTATTTTGACCATCGGGATTTTGACCTTGTCTGGATTTTGACCGTCGGCCAATAGCTGTCGGTGTTTTGACCGTCGGTATTTCATACCGAATCCAAAATAACAACATAAAATACTGTATATAATAGGTGCATTGTGATTTACATAAGTTGAACAATCATGAATCCTCCTGACTGCTAGCTGATTATTAGTATTAGTATTATCATTATTATTAGATGCATTATTATTATTATTATTATTCCAGACTGGGGCTCAGCATGCAGGCACAAGAGACGGCCGACGCAGTGACACCTCCGCGTGCCGCCCAAACATCTGCGTCTACTGACACTTGTACGAAGAACATGAAAACGTCTTGTTTTTTCCATTACAAATCTTGTTCGCCGATGATGTCATTTGTTACGCGGATAACGAAAACAACCTGCCCCTGTTTGCAGTCTCCATCAGTGAAGTGTAGAAAAGAATAATAATAACCAAAAATAAAAAAAGAGACGTCAATTTAATGGTTTTGTGATCCCGGGAACTACGTCTGACCTTTTAGGCCGTGTCAAAACTTGAGTGCAATAACATACCGGTTTTATTGATCCTGGAATCAACCTTTCCCCTGACAGCGCCTGAGTTATAAAAGCGCCACTTTCTCCCATGTCCTTTATGAATGGAAGAGATTTCAGAACTGTTCATCGATCTCCGCCGCTGAATCAAAATGTCACCGTTTCCAGCTTTTATCTCTGCTGGTCCTAACCGCCGGCAAATCGAGGTCATTAATTACACCGACTCATAAATAGATTTTATCATCTATATTTTTCTTTTCATTTTTATAGAATTTTTTTTATGTGTATTTGGTTTCTTTGTCTTATTAGGACTGGACAGGAAACGTTATAGTCATTTACGGCACCCTGTCCGTGGTAGTAGGGCCTTGCGTTTACGGGTTAATGGGTATGGAAGAGGAATGGGGTCAGATAATCTGTTACTTTCACCACCCGCTGGGTTAATGAGCAGTTTATTTGCATATTTCCCAATCAGTGAGCGTTTTAGAAACCAAACTGCACCTTAATGACATCAACTTTACAACACTGTTACCAGTCAACCCCCATACACACTAGGAGATATCGCTCACAAAGGGCTTTCTAAGCAATATTGTGGACAAGATCGTCCAGTGGGGCAGATGTATTAAGCCTGGTGAAGAGATAAAGTGGAAGGAGGTAATGTACCAGCCAATCAGCTGTGTTTGAATAATGACATTATTAGCTTTCTAGTAGAAAACAAGAAAGGGGGAATGGTAAAGATCCCCATCTCATACGTAGTTAGGTTTAAATGGGTGTCAATCATATGGTTCACAGGAATTACTGTAGGTCGACAGCATCTATGTCGACACTGAAAGGTCGGCATGCACAAGTCTACATAGGGAAATTATCGACACATGGGGCTTTCACATTTTTGTACTGTCATTTTAGTAGACTGGAACCTCAAATTAGTGTACGTGTACCCTGGCATGGCTCTCGGCTCACGGTGCCTCGGGCGAGGTGCCTCGATTCCGTTACTGCTGTACTCTGCCCACTTTACCGTTCCCAACTTTACCATTCCCAATCCTAGTCCACATGGATGGTGAAGTATGAAAAAGTAAAAAAAAATTAAGAAAAAAAATCTCATGTCAACATTAACGTGATCATTGTTTGTTGTGTCGACCATTGATCATGCATGTCAACACAAAGTCCGGATCTTGGTTTAAAAACTGTTGGTCAATATACAAGGGTGGTTCAATAAGTGCGGGAACAAGGCCTCATGTGTGTAATATTCTCTACTCCCCGCCAGGCCACAACAGGTAGCCCACTGCTTCCCCTCCCAGCCAATAGACTGTGCCACATATCTGTCCCAGCCAGTGGCGGATCCAGGGGAGGGGCCGCCGCACAGTTCAAAAATTCAAATAGAGGAGCAGCACCAACTGCCAGTGAGTCTGTTTGGAATGGCAATTGGTGTCAGTGGGTGTGGCTCCCCTATTTGGAATTTTGAACTGTGCTGCAGGTCCCTCCCCCTTCTGGTGCCGCCACTGGTCCCAGCATCAGCTGTAAACTGATTGGGCAGATGTTCAAGATGAGCAGCCAAGCACGTAATTCTGCAACAAAAAGAATCAAAAACATTCTACATTCGTTCTACGGAATTCATACAGGAACAAAACAATATAGCTGTTATATATTGCATGATAAACACAGATATAATAAGTCCCCGACTATGTCGCCTGACGATACTTTGTCCCACTCAACTTGTCACCGAAATCCGGCAGATAAATAAATGGCGTTATATAACAAAAAGCAAAACTGTATCTGGATACAAAGCAAAATAACAACAACAAAAATCCCAGAAAATAAGAGCTGACAGCTAAAACATTGATTCCCCTGATACATCATACATCACAGGAATCAGGTCACCGTGTACGGATCAATATTCAGTACAACCATCAGTCATTAGCACTGTCCCATCTACCCGCTGCTTCCCATAATAACGCCAGCGCAGCATGGAAGGTAGAAGTAGGGTGTGGTACAACGCTGCTGTATGTGTAGGGGTAACCATATACAGTAACATTGTCATACAGGAGGGGTGTCTGCACGAGTAGGGCCCACTCTACACTCTCTCTGCATTTGTCAAACGTTGTTATGTTGGATTTATAATATTGATTGTCGGGATTAGAGAGATAAAGTGGAGATGTTGTCCATGACAACCAACGTTTTTTTATAGACTGTGCTAAATACACTGTCAATAAATGCTTAAAATGGGTGCCTGGTACTCACTGTTGCATGCTGGCGCACAAGCAGAAAGCTGACCGTGGCATTTGCATATTATGGCTCCCTGTGTTCTGACCGCACCGCCATTGCGATTGCACTAACGTCCATTTCCGAATCAGGCTCTTTCGCAAAGGTTTTATACATCTCCCCCTTAAAAATCTCTGCTCATATCTCATAGGACAAGGTGCAGTGCAGTAGCACTAGGCTGAAAGCCGAGGGTCCCCTCTTTCCATGAGTACAAGAATTTTTTAAATCAGACCTTGGGAACTGGAGATATCTGACTTCAAAGCAGTGGTCCCCATCCAGGCCTGTAAATTGCTCTTCCCAGTCAGATATTTCAGTTTCTGTCTAACTTAGAGTTTTTCTGAGGGTATATTCCAAAAGCTGGGACTCTCCCCCTTTGATGGACACTAGAAGCTTGTCTCTACTGTTCCCAGAACCAGAGATATCAGCCTTCCAGCAGCTGGTTACTGCTCCAGCTCCACACACCTGGTATGTAGTTTTATATACTCGTTGGCAGATTGCTCTGCCTCCTGAACTCTGATCCCCTAGTCCCCAATAGCATTTGGTAGGTGGGATCCTCTAGTTTTTAATTCCATTAAAATGTAATAAATCTATTTGCGGGAACTGGAGATATCTGCAGTCAAGCAAGCTGTCCTCCCACCAGAAAATTATGAATAATAAGCCCACTCCACTATACACCCCTCCTCTGTGTATTAAACATCCTCTACCACCCTGGAAGTTATGTACCCCTTCTCCCTCCCCATCTCCCACCATCTGTGCAGTAAATGGGTAATTAGTGGAAATTACTGATCCAGGCCCTACATGCTGAGCGGTTGATATAATACCCCCTACCACCTGCGGGACATCAAAGCATATACTGGGTCACCTAAGTGTCCATCTCAGTGCTTTGCTCCGCCCCTCTGGAAACCCCCTTCTGAAAATCCTGCGTTTGCCCCTGAGTTGGAGGAGTCTTGTTTGCACCGCCGTGAATATCCTTGATGCATTATATGTGTTATATACAGTTGTAGTATTTTAGTGCAACGTCTCTTTAGTGTACTGCAGAGCATCTCGTTCCTTTACTTTGCCTTCTTATGGGACCAGGATTTTGGGTAGACATGCATTACGTCAACATAGACATTAGGTGAACACGGTATGCGTCAACGCATGGAAAGGTAGACATGAGTTTTTCACAGTTTATGTTTTGTAACTTTTCCATAATTTTCCACCGATGTGGAGGTATCCGGTAATGGGTCAACAGTGGCTAGGACAGACTGGCAATACATCGACCACTATTGGCACTAGAAGCAATATGTTGACGGGTCAATGGTCGACACATAAAAAAGGTTGACATACTATTTTCTGGATTTTCTTTTTTAAAACCGATTTGTTCTTACTTCATAATCCAAGTTGCCACCGCTCCGTTCCTTCCACAAAACGGACCCTGACTGTGAATAAATCCTCTTCACGAGAACCATCGAAGGATCATCGCGTCGCTTGCAAAGTCTGCGTACAGCTCTGAATGAGACCCACAGTCCTGTAGGGGCGGCGCCAACATTCAGCTGAATGCCGTTAATCAATACACCAGGAACCAGAGTCTTCAACAAAAGGAGGCACAATGTGTCTCGTGCCTCAGTGAAGTCACTACCTCCCTGTGATTTGGTTAGCTGCCTCCATTGGGTGATGTCAGAACCCATCCTGTCGCTGAAGGTCTGGACCCGGCGTGCTCAGCACCGGTGAAATATGAGCGGTGGTCACATGGGACTCAGGGGGGGGGGGGGGGGATCAGGGACTGCGGTGCAAACATGTGACACTGTCCCTGCTTCTTATTCATCTTGCTGCAGTTACCAGTGTCCTTATGTAGAATGTTCTACAGACGGCCTTTAGGTGGCGCTCTGTCTACACTCAGTGACCTGCTTTGCCCAATAGTCTGATCCCACAGGAGAGCGTGGACACGGAGTCACCCGGCGACATGAAGTGTGTAGTGCGTATACATACTTGTATGTTTGTATATACAATATACATATTCCATGCATGCAGATAGACGCTCGCACATATTACACACACACTCATATTACATATCACATCTACTGTACACACATACTTACAAGCTTTGTACATAGATACATGCTTACATACAGTAGTTAAATATGCAATATTTTCACACATATATAGACATCCATACTTACATATATATATATATATATATATATATATATATATACATATATATATATATATATACATACATACTACATACACACATATATATATATATATATATATATATACACACACACACACACATACACATATACATATATATGGGAAGCAGTCATCAATTAGAATGAACTTAGGTCTACAGTCATTAGGTCGACCCCACTAGGTCGACTGGCAGGAAGGTCGACCTGACTTAAGGTTGACATGGGCCAAGGTCGACATGACTTAAGGTCGAATTTGCATAAAGGTCGACATGAGGAAGGTCAACTGGTCATAAGGTTGACATGGGGTTTTTCACTGTTTTTTGAGCCGACATGTGCCGACAGGCGGTATTTCATGCCCTACCATCCACTAGGGCGTGGAGGAGGTCATTAAAGCTGTGGCGAGCGAAGCGAGCGATGCGAGGGTCCGATTCTCATTGCCAACTGTGTCCATGTCGACCCCTCTTGAAGAAGGTGCCTATGCGCCGAAACGGCCGTCGAGGAGACGTGAGAATTTGATTATGTATCTCTGATGCCTATGGGTGTTGTTACTATGCTTTGATTCATATGAGCTTGAAGATGTTTGCATTGCATTAAATATGCACTAAAGTATTCCTGTTTTGGACTTCCTCATTCCTGGTGCCGGTGGCCTTGTTGCTTACAGGACCATACCTCTATACAAACATTACCTGGCACAGGTTATCATTACAGTTAGCGGGTGCGTTTGCTCTTTGGACTATATATATATATATATATATATATATATATATATATATACACACATATATACATTTATGATTACATATCACAATACACACACATATCTATTTAAATATATATAGTGTGACAAGGGGATGCGGTCAATATGCCGGCGGTCGGAATCCTGGCTGTCGAAATACCGATGCCGGAATCCCGACCACCACACTTTGTCCCTCTATGGGTGTCCACGACACCCATAGAGGGAGAATAAAATAGTGGGGGGGCGCGATCCACGGCCCACCCTTGTCGGCATTGCAGAGGTCGGGATTCCGGTGTCGACCACCGGGATTCTGACCGCCGGCATATCATACCGGACCCGTGACAAGGATCACAAACATGGGGACTCAGATGAAGACTTTTGGTGTTTCTTTTGAACAGCAGGACACAGCATAGCCCAGTGGTTCACAAACTGTGTGCCATGGCTCCCTGGGGTGCCCCAGGTTGGTGGTCCAGGACCAATTCAAATTATTTATGGTTCATTATTTATGGGCAAAACCAGTGCTGCCAATCATAAAATGTGTACAAACAGAAGCAAATCCTAACCACATAACTCCTTACCACATAACTCACCCTAGGAATTGCATATAAACCCAATCTACTTAACGTTATGTTATTATACTGCTTTTTTTGGCGGCCTAGGGGTGCCGTGAAAAAATTCTGATACACTTGGGTGCCGTAATTCAAAAAAGATTGGGAGCCAGTGGCGTAGCAGGTTACATCCATATGCAGTGTGTAATACAGGCAGCAGCACACAGGCACTCTCAGTATAGCAGACTCTTCATAGGCTCCAATGGTCCCTATGACAAATCACCCCCAGCCGACCACTTGGGCGGCTATTCCACCACAAGGAGCAAGGTGACTCTGCCCTGGAAACCCTCATATCAGGAAATCCCAGGTGCTGCTGATTACACAGCTGGGATTCTGCTACTGCTCCCAAACCTGGTCTGGATCCTCCACATCACTTCCATGTTAGGGGAATGCTGACTCTGCCACAATATACAGTATATTATAGATATGCACACATGCTTACACACTACACACATATATACTGTATATTACACACACACACATACATGCTTACATACATACAAACGGGTATGCATCATTGGGTAAACACCAACTAAGTCGACAAGACGTCTTGCTTGAAGGTCAACATGACTGGAGGTCAACATGACTGAATGTTGACATGTGTTAGGTCGACAGGGTCTTTAGGTCGACACAAGCATTAGGTCGGCAGCCAAAAGGTCAACATTGGGTTTTTTACCTTTTTGTCCCAAGTGTCGACACAGTCAGTTTCCAAGCCAGCAGGGGGAAGGGGGAGGACAGACCATCGGTGGGGGGGGGGCAGCGGCTGGTTGATGTCACATGCAGCCGTTGTGACCCCAAACATAGACGCACTGGTCATTCAGTGGTGCCCAACCCTGGTCCTCAAGTTCCCCCAACAGTGCACTTTTCCGGGTCTCCACACAGAATCACAGGTGACATAATTACCTCCACCTGTGGATCTTTTAAAATGTGTCAGTGAGTAATGAGTGCACCTGCCGGGTGAGCTGAAAAACGTGCACTGTTGGGGGTACTTGAGGACCAGGGTTGGGAACAACTGTGGTAACTGATGGAAGGGACCTGGCAAGCAGCGCAGCATTGCCTGTACTGGCCCATTCCCCTCCCCTCCCCAAAGCACAGCGCCGGCAGTTGTAATCAGGCCCAATGTGCAAGATTTCGCCGCCAACTGCGCAATGGGGTGAAAACAGGAAAGTTTCTCAAATCCACATTACTGTTGAAGTGATTTTATCAAAGCACTGGTTAAAAGCCCGTCAGGTTTTGTGTGTTCAATCCCGACCATTTTTGCCCTGGAAACGTCCGGGATTCGCGCCTGCAGATCCGGTTCTTTGAAAACACGAATCTGTATATGAGAAATCGGATGCTACATTTTCGAATTAACGACCGTTTTCCCTCAAAATAAGATGTAGATTCCCGGAAGAAAATGAGAAACATTCAATGGATGGTATGCAAATTACTATTCTGTGCGAAAACGGCAGCAATTTCGCCGTCATTTCACGGATCGGTAACATTGAATACCCCCTTAATATAAGTCAGGAAATGACAGTGTTAAAAAGCAAACCTCTGTTATTCTTACTGTAAGGTTCTGTCTGACATTTCATCCGTTCTGGTAGGAAACGCTATAATTGGCACCAATAAATACGATCCTCAGGCTGACCTTGTGTGTGCTGCGTAGGACACTGCGAAAGCCATAGCGGGTCCCTATACAGCTGCGCCAGAGACTCGTCCCCACATCCTGCAGTCATGTGTATTAGCTTTCATATGGATCAAGGCTTATCGACAGATATTCAGCAACCCTGGAGTGTACTTAACACAATCAATACCATATCCGTAACCAGACAGGCATAACCAGCCGCCTGCGTTACCAGCCACAGGCTCTCGGCAGCGTGCCAGAAAGCTTTTTTGAGTTAAGTCATGGAAACATAGAATATTTAACCCCATCCTCATTGATTCGCCACAAACACCCACGAACCGGGGTAAGCTGCGTCTATCTGTGGTCAACAGCCTACGATCGGTTCTGCTTAATATTCCGCTCTGCAGACCTGGAGCATCTTCTGATCTGTAACAATCTATAGACCTGAATGGTAAGTGTTTCCACCTCTGGGGCGGTGCAAGCCCTGGGGAACCACTCCCACTCATAAGTTCCCACCCCTGCTGTTCCCCTCAGGAGTCGGGACTTCTGTACTGTATGTGCTGATGGGTTGCTTTGGGAAATCTCTCCACTTTCTCTCTCTCCAAGGCTTAGTTACACCTCCCACTGGATCAGGAGTATCAACCAAGTACCCAGTTCCAAGGCACAGACTCTACACCCGCCTTGTGTAGGCACAGGATGAACCCTTCATGAATCATGTATTTACAGATAATCCACATATAACCCAAAAAAATGCATTTCACAGAGTGCTGCGATAATATAACTCCCAGCGTTTGAAACCTTTAATCCGGGACACAGTCCCACCTCCTGAAAAAGGGAAGTGTGGCTGTCACATGCTAGAGGCGAGTCCATGGCACAGTGGGTGTGTCCACACCCCAGGCTTAAATTGTATTGTTGAAATTAAAATGAGTTATATAATTACAATGCTTAAGTGCACTTGTATCGGGATGCAGTCAAAATCCCGACAGGGTCAAAATCCCGAATGGGTCAAAATACCGACAAGGAAAAAATCCCGACAAGGACAAAATCCCGACATTTAAAAACCCGACAAGGTCAAAATCCCGACATATAGAATGTACAGGTGAAACAGTCAATATGACTTTCCGTCGACAGGTTGCGAGGTCGACATGGGTTTTTTCACTGTTTTTTTGACCCGACATGTGCTGACAGGCGGTATTTCATGCCCTACCATCCACTAGGGAGTGGTGGAAGAATAAAATAGTGTGCCGAGCGCAGCGAGGCACCATGCCAGAAGCATTGCGAGCGGTTCACTTCCAACTGTGTCCATGTTGACATTCGGGTTAAAAAAAGTGAAAAAACCCAAGTCGACCTCGCGACCTGTCGACCGAAAGTCACTTTTTCACCTGTACATTCTATATGTCGGTATTTTGACCTTGTTGTACTCTGCACATGCCAATCCCTGCCCTTGTGCATGGATGCAAATACATTCACAGCTGTGCACACAGGGAGAAATCCGTTCACCAGCAATGGATTTGCCCTGTTGGCAGCACTGAGAGAGCCAGAACTTACTCGGCACTGCTACGGCCTTGGTGTGATGTAGGCCACAGATGAACACCCAGAAAATGCCAGCAGCACACCCCCAAATGACCGCCCATTGTTAATCACACAAAGAGCGTTTGGAGCCTGTGATCGCACAGAGGGCTCGCGTATGTGTACTGTGGACCTTATGCCTGAATCGGGCCCTGAGGGTGCAGCCCATCGTAGCAGCTAGTACAGAATACTAACATTAGTGGCATGTTTTTTTAGAAAAAGTGTTCATTTTGGCCACTAGGTGGCACCTGTCTCTCAGTGGTCTCAATGGATAATATTCTAACTAGACAAAGTCATTAATATCACTAATACAGAATATGGTCATCCGGGGAAATCAGCGGAGCCAGAGAACACATCTGAAGGAACTATAACAATGAGATCAAATAGAAAACACAAAAACATACACAGTTCTCTAGTCTCCATATTAGATTGAGCCCCACAGTACCTCCCACCTAGCAGCAGAGCCGCCTCCTCACCTGACGGTCCGTTCCCCTGCTCTAATGATAGGATATGTGTGACCTGCATCTGGTCTTAGTGGCCCATTCTACTAACGCGTTTCTCAAAGCCACCAGGAGGCATTTCCCAGCATGCAACACACGGGATAGAAAGGGACAGGAAGAGCTATCTCCCCCAGAGGTAAGTCCGCATCGTATCCGTGATTCCAAAACTTAGGTTGAAGGATATAATCGCAGACAGAAACTGACCTTTTGTTGGAGGTAACAAGGAGTGGCGGCCAAAACACAGGTGTGTCACGGCCATTGGCGACTCCAGAGAACAGTTCAAATTTTAAATAGGGGAGAAACACCAATGGGCAGTCAGTCAGTCAGTTTGGAATGGCAGTTGGTGGCAGTGGGTGTGGCTCCCTTATTTGAATTCTGAACTGTGCTGGAGCTCCAGTTCTGGAGCCGTGACCGGTCACGGCGTTTTTTTTTTGGTGCATGTATGAATATGACATCAGCTGTGATCACCGTATGTCCAGAATAGGGTAGACGGTAATTAAGTAGATAGTCAAAAGGTCGACACACGAAAAGGGTGGACATGCATTTGGGTCAAAGTGGACAAAATGTCGACACAAGCAATAGGTCAACATAGGAAATGACATGCATTTTTTATCGTTTATGTTGTCTATGTCGACATAAGTCGACATGAACACCGTATGAGTGTACCGCAAACGGATAAATGATGCTTTGCGTTTAACAGCCAGCGGGTGCATAATAACCTGATATTGTCGTCCCCCCCCCCCCCACACACACACACACACACACACATACACAAACACTAATCTCTTATCTATCACTCTACTGTAGCCGTTCCTTCCTGCAGACTTGTGGTGGGGTAATCATCTGTCCCGCTCTCCTGACTGCTCGCCTCAGCATAGCATGGCCTCCTTTAATATAATTTTCACAAAGCGTTCCCTTAATTAGCCTTATTACCTCCTCATCCTGAAAGCTATTTGTGTTTTGTGAGCGTTTAAAATGTATCGGGCCGCAGTCCCGCGTAAATGTTAATCATGCCTGGGTGACTTCCAATTACGAAGGCTCCGTCCTCTTGTTACACGATTTGGTGGCGTCGCTGATGTTTGCAGATGGCGGTGTCCATCGGGCCTGTCGTACGATAATGAGAAGCGAGGGGCGCCCCAGACGCGGCCCAATCAAGGGGGCACAGGGCGGCTCAGAATCTGGTAACCTTGGCTCCCGCCTAAAGACGAGACGAAGGACTCAGCGGAGAAATGAAATCTCATAACCTCAGCTCGTGACCCGGAGGAAATATTTAATAAAATGGAATTCATTCATCACCGGCTCTTTCCTATACATTAACTAAAAGCAGCGCATATGGTAGGGTGCGGGCATTATCCATCAATGTGTCGTAAGTGTCTTCCCGTGATAAATAATCTATAGAGAATGGCGCAGGATGGCTCCTTTATTTATCACCCGCGAGATAAGCCAGAGACCTCCGATAACTGGGATGCTCCATATTTGATGTATCTCATGTCAATGTTTGAGGACACTTGAACTTTTATGGGTCATTTCACGCCATTATATTGTTTATTCGTAGGAAAATAAAGTGTCGGAATAGAACCCTCGGGGTGGATAGTGGAGATGGATGACTATTAGGGTCTCCTGGGATGGGAGCTGCTGAGAAGGGACATACACATCTCTCTCTCGCGCTCTCGCCGACTCTGCCAGTATAATGGCGTCTAACCTTCCCTCCGAGAGTTACTAGGATAACTATCGGGTACGTTCCCACCTATATAAAAAGGCTGCAATTTGGGAACTATTTTAAAAGTTGTGATAGATGGACGGCGGCTGTAGCTGTACATCAAAGAAAAATGTGTCGACCTTGTGTCAACATTTTGTCAGTGTCAACCTAGTGCATTTAGTCAATGTCGAGCTAATTCATGTCAACCTTTTGTGTCAACCTAGCATATACCTGGTATGTGGTCCCGACAGTCAGGATCCTGGCCGGACTCAGACAGCATGGTGAGCGCAACAAAGCCCCTTGCGGGCTCACTACGATCGCCACCTATTCGATTCTCCCTCCATGGGAGTCGTGGACCACCACGAGGGAGAATAGCCAGTGGCCTTTGGGACCCCGAGTGTCGGGGTCGTGACTGTCGGGATCCCGACATCGGGGTAATGACTGTCGGGATCCTGACGTCGGGGTAATGACTGTCGGGATCCCGACGTCGGGGTAATGACTGTCGGGATCCCGACTTTTGGGAAACTGTCCGGCACCCTTGGCTTTCAACCTAGACAATGTCATCCAATCTTCCGGATCCCAGATTACGGAGGCGCTGTGATAGAACGTATTTACGAGAATCCACTGTATCATTATGAACTGTCCATCTCCCGTTCGGGGACTGTTCCGCATCCTGGCGGTCGGCACAGAAGGTTGCTGGGAAAGATCCAGTTTGTTCTGTGGGGTGTGGATCGTATTATCGACCACACTTAGGTCGACACCGTTGGGTCGACATGCAGGAAGGTCGACAGGGTTCTAGGTCGACATGGATGAAGGTCGACAGGTGTCTAGGTCGACAGGGGACTAGGTTTTAGGTCGACATAGCGTTAGGTCGACATAGGTTATGTCAATAGGTTGCAAGGTTGACATGGGTTTTTTCACCCGCATGTCGACACAGTCGACATGGACACTGTTTAAAGTCAACTGCAGTCCCTCGCATCACTCACTTCACTCGCAATGCTTTGGGCATGGTGCCTCGCTATGTTGGGCACACTATTTTATTCTCCCACCACGCCCGGATGGTAGGGTTACAACTGCGCACGACTTTCTTGTCGCCGGCACAGATGCGCCCCAGCAACGGTTGCACACTGCGTCCACTTCTGAGTCATGCCCTAAGTCAGGCCTGCCCAAACTGTGGCCCTCCAGCTGTTGTAAAACTACAAATCCCATCATACCTTGCCACAGTTTTGCTATTGAGGGATGCTAAAACCATGGCAAGGCATGCTGGGATGTGTAGTTCCACAACAGCTGGAGGACCACATTTTGGACACGCCTGCCCTAAGTCATCGGAAGGCGACATGTGCTGTCTACGTTACAAAGTTTTATCTACAGCATAAACCCTGCAACCAAAGACACAAGTATGTACTCTGTAGCCCGCCCGGATACGAAGGAACTCAGGGCCTGATGCAAAGCAAAAAATGCATAAAACCGGGCAAAACCATGTGCACTGCAGGTGGGGCAGATGTAACATGTGCAGAGAGAGTTAGATTTGGGTGAGTTATACTGTTTCTGTGCAGGGTAAATACTGACTGCTTTATTCTTACACTACAATTTTGATTTCAGTTTGAGTGAACACATCCCACCCAAATCTAACTCTCTCTGCACATGTTACATCTGCCCCCTGCAGCGCAGCATGGTTGTGTTTTTTTTTTTATTTTTTGCTTTGCTAATAACGTGAATCTGACCCTCAGTCTGTTCCTTAACTTCATATCCCACAGATTGGGAAAAGAAAAAAACACCCCACCAGCATTTTGGGAAGGTTCCAGGGTTACCCCAGCAACTCAAATTGTGAATACTTGTGATTTCACCCAGAACTATTCATCAAGCGCTGAACACGATTAACCCCTTGTGTTCCGTGCTCAGTCACGCCGCGTCTTGCCGCTCCTGCAGGGTTTGTAATAGCTAAGAACCAATTAAACACATAAAAGCACAGCGAGACGGTAGGTAAAAAACGTTCCATTCATAGCAACAAGCGGCCATTGTTGTATGGAGGATGGCTACAGTTTCCTGCAGTACTGGACTAATTCATGCTCAGTGCGGCCTGTGAGGTCACATGGTTATTACAGGTCCAGCAGCAGAGAGCGCGGGACAGAACCTATTACAGTTATTCCCGTGACAATGGCAATGGGCCTGATTCAGGTTTCATCGGTCGACCCCGTTACGATGTTGCAGAACTATGCATGCGCATATGTGAAAATACGCATGTGCAGACCTGCTGTGCAAACACCCGTGATGATATTCGCCGAGGCGGTCCACTGTGGGGGGTGGGGAGGGGGCCGAGCGTTTCCTGGGCCTGCCCACAAAAACGGTTGGTGCACCCAGAAAAAACACTGGGCGTCCCCCTGCAAATGCCGGTGTGCCAATGCCTGGTGGCTGGCGACTGACGTCACATGGCAACAGCGCCCGCCCCCTTTTCAGCCATCACCGTTGAAAATAAAAGACAGTCCGGACTGAATTTTATTTATCGAATGGTAATGGGCGCATTTGTTTGCCACCACCAATGTTGATATGGTTACATGTAATTACAATGGGGGCATAATATAGTGCAAGGGGAATTATTGTGTGGGGCATAACATAGGACAAGGGGCATTACAATGTGGGGTATAATATGGTGCAAGGGGAATTATTGTGTGGGGCATAACATAGTACAAGGGGCATTACAATGTGGGGTATAATATGGTGCAAAGGGAATTATTATGTGGGGCATAACATAGGACACGGGGCATTACAATGAGGGGTATAATATGGTGCAAGAGGAATTATTGTGTGGGGCATAACATAGGACAAGGGCATTACAATGTGGGGTATAATATGGTGCAAGGGGAATTATTGTGTGGGGCATAACATAGGACAAGGGGCATTACAATGTGGGGTATAATATGGTGCAAGGGTAATTATTGTGTGGGGCATAACATAGGACAAGGGGCATTACAATGTGGGGTATAATATGGTGCAAGGGGAATTATTGTGTGGGGCATAACATAGGACACGGGGCATTACAATGTGGGGTATAATATGGTGCAAGGGGAATTATTGTGTGGGGCATAACATAGGACATGGGGCATTACAATGTGGGGTATAATATGGTGCTAAGAGTATTATTATGTGGGGCATAACATAGGACAAGGGGCATTACAATGTGGGGTATAACATGGTGCAAGGGGAATTATTGTGTGGGGCATAACATAGGACATGGGGCATTACAATGTGGGGTATAATATGGTGCTAAGAGTATTATTATGTGGGGCATAACATATGACAAGGGGCATTACAATGTGGGATATATTATGGTGCAAGGGGAATTATTGTGTGGGGCATAACATAGGACAAGGGGCATTACAATGTGGGGTATAATTTGGTGCAAGGGGAATTATTGCGTGGGGCATAACATGGGACAATGGACATTACAATGTGGGGTATAATATGGTGCAAAGGGAATTATTATGTGGGGTATAATATGGTGCAAGGGGAATTATTGTGTGGGGCATAAAATAGGACAAGGGGCATTACAATGTGGGGTATAATATGGTGCAAGGGGAATTATTGTGTGGGGCATAACATGGGACAAGGGACATTACAATGTGGGGTATAATATGGTGCAAGGGGAATTATTGTGTGGGTTATAATATGGTGCAAGGGGAATTATTGTGTGGGGCATAACATAGGACAAGGGACATTACAATGTGGGGTATAATATGGTGCAAGGGACATTACAATGTGGGGTATAATATGGTGCAAGGGGCATTACATTGTGGGGGATAATATGGTGTAAGAGGCACTATTGTGTCAGTGTAAAGAGGTCTTATCCTGAAAGGCCACGCCCATTGCTACAAGACCACACCCATTGCAGCAAGGACCCCTTTTGGACAAATATTACAATGAATGTCAAAGGGGGGGGGGGGGGGACACACAACATTTTTAGTGCCTACACTGTGGCCCTTATTCAGGTCTGATCGCAGTACAAATTTGTCCTCAAAATGGGCAAAACCATGTGCACTGCAGGTGGGGCAGATGTAACATCTGCCCCACCTGCAGTGCACATGGTTTTGCCCATTTTGAGATAGAGAGAGAGAGATGTATAGAGAGAGTTAGATTTGGGTGAGTTATTTTGTTTCTGTGCAGGGTAAATACAGGCTGCTTTATTTATACACTGCAAATTAGATTTCAGTTTCAACACACCCCACCCAAATCTAACTCTCTCTGCACATGTTACATCTGCCCCACCTGCAGTGCAGCATTTTCAGAACAAATCGTCCTGTCCGCAAAGAATTGGAATTGCTGAACTGCACGAACATCGGCCCTGCATGCAGCACTGAATCCGGACCAGGATCTTTGGGGCCCACATATTTTTGGCCCTGTAGTTTATAGACGAAGCCTAAGATTCCTGACCATGATAGTGTTAACTTTCTTCTTCGTTTAAACACCAGCCCGTTCTGTACGCTTCATTAAATCATTGTATTTGGGGCGTTTTATGTAACTCTGTGTTAAGGTGATTTATTGATATTTTTCCTCTACACTGATGTGCCCTTGTTCAGCGTATGGAGGGCAGTTTTCGTCTGACAGTAAATGTTTCTAGAATAGTAATGGAATATACTTCCGGAGGGGATTTTGCTTAACATAAAAATGATAAAATAAAATAAAAATTAAAAAAAATTGCGGAATAAATTACTGGAGGTGATATTTTCTGTGAAAGGTTGAGTAATTGGCGCACACTTTAGTTAATGCGGTTACATTTAACGTGTTAAGACATAATAGGGACAAATCTCTGGTTGGCAATTTTACTCCCTTAATTTCATTCGCCCTGATTGGGACACTGTTTATAGGCGCTTTGTGGCAGCTCTTATGAAAAGGAACCGGAGGAAGTGTGAAAATTCCTCTCTTGGGCATTGGGAGTGAATGATCCTAATGCGTTCAGCAAGGGGGATGACTCGACAATGACACAATAAAGGAGACTACTGAAAGGTCTCTGGAAACGGTCGCACTAGACGTGTACATGTCTTGGAGAGGGTTGGCTAAGGGCATGCAGAAATTCTTTAAAGTAATAGAACGTCCTAGAATAAGCTGTCAAAGGCAAACAATGCTTGCCAAGGTCACCAAATAGCTCATAAAAAACAAACGTGACCAGCACTTAGAGTGGTAAGCAAACTGTGCATTAAATAATATTAATGAGCAGTCAATCGCACGTTGCCAATCCACCATATATGACTCATGCTGTTCTTCGGTTATGTCCTCTATCATGCTTTGGCTGCCTCGATTTCTTCCAAACCCGCCTATGATGATGCTCCTGCAGACCATGTCAACCTGTTTCTTCTAGAAGAATCCAACCCGATTAACGATTACTTTTTGTTTTACTGTATGTCATCGACAATTTTTAAAGTTCCATCTCCTTCCTCTGCAAAGGAATGTTCTCTAAAGGCCCTTCCGACTTTCTGGAAGACCTACTTTGCTTCCTGAAACCTCTAGGGGCCTCCAGAATCACAGAATCCTTGATGGTGACCATGATTAGACCTACTCCTTCTAGTGCTTCCCGTTTTCCTTAAGCAGGACCCATAAGACTCTTGACTTTTGTTCCTCAACAAATATTGCACCTTATATTGGGTGTTTGCAGTCTGGAATTTGCAGACTGTATTTTGCGGTTTGAGTTTACCTTCAAAACGTCAAAAGTACGTTCTTACTGTCCTCTCCTTTCTCCAAGTATATGTACTGAGGCCAAGACCTGACATTTGTCCTCTGTAATGTTGCCAAAACCTGACCTTTATCTTCTAAATCCGCAAGGAACCCCAAGCCTTCACCTCTTGTCTGTTTCCTAGTGACTGTCACCTTGACTCTGGTTTTCTTCTTCTCCCTTTCTCCTCCTCTGTATATTCTCCGCTCAGCAGCTGCTGCAGAATATCTGCCCTTTCTTCCAAACGTCTCCTCGCTTACACTTTAGCGTAGTGTCTGTCTACCCTTGCTATTCATCGGCCAGTCCATACAGCTTACACAGTCCTTCTAAAGACTTTCAAGACCAACAATTCATCTGGTCTCACAGCTGTCAGTCCTTCAGCTACTCCGAGGTGGCTTCTTCATTCTGTCTTTGACTATTTACCTCTGAAAATCATTCCCTCTGCCCCAAATTCAGTCAACCAATACTTTACAATACTCCCTCCTGCCCTCCCACCAACTCCTTGGTATACCCCAATCATGACTGCTATAATTCGCGGGCCATGGAGAGGGGTGGGGCTTAAATGCTGCAAAATGCCAAGATTGTGTAATTTAAGCCCCGCCCCTCACTGCTGACCCACGATTTACGGTAATTCAACCAGCAGGCAAGGAGGGAGCGGGGGCTATCACCAGAAAGCGGGAGACTTGCCCACCTTCCCAGGGGGGCCGGGAGAAGGACCCGGTTTGCGGGAGGCTGGGACTGAGGGCTGAACAAATACTACCATACAAATGATAGATACTCCCCCCTGTTCTTATGTAACATGGGAATACAGAAAAAGTAGAATCTTGTTTATTCCCATCCACTGACATGTACAGTCCTGTTATTATTAATGTCTATTATGCAGAAAGTGCTGACGGGTTCTGCAGAACTGTACACTGACACATCCATTACATACAATGCAGATCACACTGATGGTAAATGGCTATATACTGTATCCTTGTGCTGCTCCCTGTTCCCCCATTATATTCCCCGTGCTCCCGTGAGTAACAGCCAGCGTTACCAAACGGTAGAACACAAATATGTCTGTGACACAAAGCATTGTTACACATAAATATTTAAAGAGTGGGAAAAAAAGAATGGTTTAATTTATGCGTTAGTGCGTGCCAGCGCCACACGTAGCACTTTCCCTGTCAAACCTAATTGGCCAATTTTGCATTTTTTTTTTCCTTCCTTCCTGGGTCGATACGAATATAAACTGAGTTGTACAGTGCGCTCCTTATTCAGAAGCGATGTATACAGTGCGCTCCATTCATCAGGAAGATGCTGCCAGAGCATTACATGTGGCGCTGTTACGTGTGGCGCTGTTACGTGTGGCGCTGAGTATTATCCAGCTCCTGTATAATACAATATGTCATCTAGAAATGAGAAATGTCACATTGGTTTCATTTAACTCTTTATGTGTGACCTTTCCCTTATCCCCCAACTGCCCATGTGTGACCTTTACCTGCCCCCCCCAACTGCCCAAGTGTGTCCTTTCCCTGACCCCCCCCCAACTGCCCATATGTGTCCCTTCCCTGACCCCTTCCCAACTGCCCATGTGTGTCCTTTCCCTGAATCCCCAACTGCCCATATGTGTCCTTTCACTGACCCCCTCCCAACTGCCCATGTGTGTCCTTTCCCTGACCCCCCAACTGCCCATGTGTGACCTTTCCCTGACCCCCAACTGCCTATGTGTGAACTTTCCCTGACCCCCAACTGCCCATGTGTGACCTTTCCCCAACTCCCCAACTGCCTATGTGTGTCCTTTCCCTGACCCTCCCAACTGCCCATGTGTGACCTTTACCTGCCCCCCCCCCAACTGCCCAAGTGTGTCCTTTCCCTGACCCCCCCCAACTGCCCATATGTGTCCCTTTCCTGACCCCTTCCCAACTGCCCATGTGTGTCCTTTCCCTGACCCCCCAACTGCCCATATGTGTCCTTTCACTGACCCCCTCCTAACTGCCCATGTGTGTCCTTTCCCTGACCCCCCAACTGCCCATGTGTGACCTTTCCCTGACCCCCAACTGCCTATGTGTGAACTTTCCCTGACCCCCAACTGCCCATGTGTGACCTTTCCCCAACTCCCCAACTGCCTATGTGTGTCCTTTCCCTGACCCTCCCAACTGCCCATGTGTGTCCTTTCCCTGACCCCCCAACTGCCCATATGTGTCCTTTCCCTGACCCCCCAACTGCCCATGTGTGTCCTTTCCCTGACCCCCAACTGCCCATGTGTGACCTTTCCCTGACCCCCCACTGCCTATGTGTGAACTTTCCCTGACCCCCAACTACCCATGTGTGACCTTTCCCCAACTCCCCAACTGCCTATGTGTGTCCTTTCCCTGACCCTCCCAACTGCCCATGTGTGTCCTTTCCCTGACCCCCCAACTGCCTATGTGTGTCCTTTCCCTGACCCTCCCAACTGCCCATTTGTGTCCTTTCCTTGACCCCCCAACTGCCCATGTGTGACCTTTCCCTGACCCCCAACTGCCCAGGTGTGACCTTTCCCTGACCCCCAACTGCCCATGTGTGTTTTCCTAATCCCCAACTGCCCACGTGTGATTTTTCCCTGACTCCCAACTGCCCATGTGTGACCTTTCCCTGACCCCCCAACTGCCCACGTGTGACCATTCCCTAACTCCTCAACTGTTTCATGTGCACGCCCACAAAAATGGTGGCCGGGCCCATAGAAACACTGGGCGGTCCCGCCCCAACTTGTCCAACAGCGTGAGCTACCTTTCACCCGAAACAGAGGAAAAATAATTTGATAGTGAGTAACCAAATGTAATGATTTGTCCTCTGTGCGGGCCCATTGGAGGCTATGAGTAAGCGTACACATCCGCTAACAGCATAGCGAGGGAATTTAAATGGCGGGGTGGGGTGGGTATGCATTCGGTGGGGCTGCGTTACCCTTCTTGCTGGGCACCCCTATGTAATATGTTGGCGCTATACAGTATACAGTGCATATAAGTGAAATGAAGACACAAGAAGGTTCTAGAGCTGTAAGGGAACAGCAGGGAAAGTTCTGTGCAGCTGCGGGAATAAAGCCATTACAGGACCTTTCAGAAATATGCTAATGAGCCCCGTCATTTACTGATAACAACACGTCCGCACTGTCATCTTTGGCTGGTGATTCAGAAGTCACTAATGAGAGAGGCAGACGTCTTAGTCCAGCTTTGATGTGACACCAAGTTCCCGGAGGATTCTAAGTAATGACACCAGGAGGCTGGGTACGATTTCGGATCAATAGCCTCTTATAATAGGACTGCAGACACAGAGCCCAGTCTGAGAGTTACAGCAGACAATGCGTATTCTAATCACCTTCAATATACAATCAATAGCCAAGCGCTTCCATAAACAGGTGCACGAGCAAAGGCGATTTCATTTCTATTCGACCATTAAGAGACACAATAACCATATATTGTTATATTGTATTACAGGGATATTTCATAGGGTGTGCGATGTGCAATGAACCTCAAGGGCACACACTGTAGCTGCAATGGCGAATCCCGTGGAACGGATTCCTGGGGATGTGCACATGGAAATCACAGAATTCACCTGAATCCCCCAAATCCTGAGAATTATATACAGTATAATATATATATATATATATAGAACAGAGTTTTACTACAGTATACGCTACACGGAAACACAGGGAAGTGCAACTGGTTCATACAGAAGAAAACAGTGACAATGACAGGGACATACATGGTTAATTATAAACAATAATCCAGGTAACCAGTCTGACACCTTACAGGAGCCTGGGATTCTGTGCACAATGATTAAAGGTAACGTTACCATTAAAATAACTCTGAAAGTTATTGTACAAATAATGAGCGCAGGGTCAGAGTTATTTCCATTGATTTCTGATTGAGCCTGAGAATGGGAGGAAGTGTGGTACAATATATAGGACACAGTAACAATGTTACTGCATAGAGGGGGGATCTGGTTCTAGTCTGAAGGTCTCTCCTTCCGTGGGCTAAACAAAGAGATGCAACAGAAGTGAGACTTGGCATTGCCAGGGAGGGAACAGAACTTCTGCAGCGCTCCAGTGGTGTCGGGGGGGACAGAATTTCTGCAGCGCTGAAATTGTGCCGGAGAGGGAACAGAACTTTTGCAGTGCTCCAGTGGTGTCGGGGGGCGGGGGGGATAGAACTTCTGCAGTGCCCCAATTGTGCCAGAGAGGGGACAGAACTCCTGCAGCGCTCCAATGGTGTCGGGGAGGGAACAGAACTTCTGCAGTGCTCCAATGGTTCTGGGAAGGGAACAGAACTACTGCAGCGCTCCAATGGTGCCGGGGAGGGAACAGAAATTCTGCAGTGCTCCAATGGTTCTGGGGAGGGAACAGAACTTCTGCAGCGCTCCAATGGTTCTGGGGAGGGAAGAGAACTTCTGCAGCGCTCCAATTGTGACGCGGAGGGAACAGAACTTCTGCAGCAATGGTGCCGGAGACGGAACGGAACTTCTGCAGCGCTCCAATGGTGCCGGGGAGGGAACAGAACTTCTGCAGCGCTCCAATGGTGCCGGGGGGTGGGAGGGATAGAACTTCTGCAGTGCCCCAATTGTGCCAGAGAGGGAACAGAACTCCTGCAGTGCTCCAATGGTGTCGGGGAGGGAACAGAACTTCTGCAGCGCTCCAATGGTGTCGGGGAGGGAACAGAACTTCTACAGTGCTCCAATGGTTCTGGGGAGGGAACAGAACTTCTGCAGCGCTCCAATGGTGCCGGGAAAGGAACAGAAATTCTGCAGTGCTCCAATGGTTCTGGGGAGGGAACAGAACTTCTGCAGCGCTCCAATGGTTCTGGGGAGGGAACAGAACTTCTGCAGCGCTCCAATTGTGACGCGGAGGGAACAGAACTTCTGCAGCGCTCCAATTGTGACGCGGAGGGAACAGAACTTCTGCAGCAATGGTGCCAGAGACGGAACGGAACTTCTGCAGCGCTCCAATGGTTCTGGGGAGGGAACAGAACTTCTGCAGCGCTCCAATTGTGACACGGAGGGAACAGAACTTCTGCAGCGCTCCAATGGTGCCGGAGACGGAAAGGAACTTCTGCAGCGCTCCAATGGTGCAGGGGAGGGAACAGAACTTCTGCAGCGCTCCAATGGTGCCGGGGAGGGAACAGAACTTCTGCAGCGCTCCAATGGTGCAGGGGGGGGGGGGGGGGGGGCAGAACTTCTGCAGTTCTCCAATGGTGCCGGGGAGGGAACAGAACTTCTGCAGTGCTCCAATGGAATCTGTGGTACAGTTCTACTGAGATAATGTTACATTGTTGCTGTTATGCAGCGGATGTGATCACAGCCCCATCCTATATGTGTCACTACACAGCATGTGCCAATTCCTCCCAAACCAATCACTGGCAAATACTGTCCTAGTGGGGTCCAATCCCAAATACTAGTACTCAGTACTCACCTGTGCTAGTGCACACTCACTACTCACCTCTGATAGTACATACTCACTTGTGCTAGCACTTACCACTCACCTGTGCTACCATACACTCACTACTCACCTCTGATAGTACACACTCACTAATCACTTGTGCTAGCACTTAGCACTCACCTGTGCTACCAATCGCTCACTACTCACCCATGATACCATACACTCACTACTCACCTCTGATAGTAAATCCAAAGGCCTCTTCTCTATCCTCATCCAGCTTGATCTGTCGGCTGCCTTTGACACTGTTGACCACCCTCTCCTGCTCAACACCCTCCGCTCCTTTGGCATCACTGGTACGGTCTTCTCCTGGTTCACCTCATACCTCTCCGATCGCTCCTTCTCCGTCTCCACTCCGAGCTCCTCCTCTCCTACTACCCAACAGCCAGTCATCAGCATTGGTGAAACCGAGATCACCTCCACCGACCAAACGCGCTGCCTCGGTGTCATCATTGACTCCTCCCTCTCTTTCACCCCCCACATCCGTGCTCTCTCGCAGTCTTGCCGCTTTCACCTACGCAACATCTCACGCATCAGACCATTCCTCTCCACTGACGCGACCAAAATTCTCATTCATTCTCTTGTCATCTCCCGCCTTGACTACTGCAACATCCTTCTCTCTGGGCTACCTCTCACCCGCCTCGCACCTCTCCAAACCATTCTTAACGCTGCTGCTAGGCTCATCTTCCTCTCCCGCCGCTCTACCTCCGCCTCCCACCTCTGTCTATCTCTTCACTGGCTCCCCATTCCTTTCTGAGTTCTCTTTAAACTCCTCTCCACCACCTACAAGGCTCTCTCCTCCTCCACCGCTCCTTATCTCTCTTCACTGATCTCTATACACACTCCCTCCCGTCCTCTTCGCTCCATCGCTGACCGCCGACTGACCTCTCACCTAATCACCTCCTCCCACTCCCTTGTCCAAGACTTCTCTCGCGCTGCCCCCCTGCACTGGAACAACCTCCCGCCACCCATCAGGCTTTCTGATTCCCTTACCTCCTTCAAGCGCTCCCTCAAAACCCACTTTTTTCGACTAGCCTATCCCTCCTCCTAACTTCTTTTGATCCTCCTATCCTGCCTCCGTTCCCATCCATTCCTACTTATCCTATTGTTTTTCGTTCGTCCACCCACCTCCTTTTAGTATGTTAACTCTTCAGAGTAGGGTCCTCCTTCCTCACGTACTCACCCTACCTCTTTACCTCACCTGTGCTCCTGTCCTATTCTTCCCTTCCTCTACTTCATCTTCAGTCTCCTCGACAATTTTGACACCTACTTCTGAACTGATGCTGATTTTATTTCTACCAGCTATACCCCTATTCATACTGTATTTTTCAACACACCCTGTACGTTACCTTGTAATTTGTTTTTTGTTTGCTATGTACGACGCTGCGGACACTTTGCGGCGCCTTATAAATAAACGTACTACTACTACTAGTACATACTCACTACTCACTTGTGCTAGCACTTACCACTCACCTGTGATACAACACACTCACTATTTATCTGTGCTACCATACACTCACTACTCACCTCTGATAGTACACACTCACTACTCTCATCTCTGATAGCACACACTCACTACTCACCTGTGATAGCACATTCTCACTCCTTCTCTGTGCAGGCACTTACCACTCACCTTGCTAGCACACTCACTACTCTCACCTCTGATAATACATACTCACTACACACCTGTGCTAGCACCTATTTACTACTTGCCTGATGTAGCACACACTCATCTTGCCTGTGCTAGTTCTCACAACTCATCCATTCTAGTATACACAACACACACACACACACACACACACACACACACACACACACATACTACTCAACTGTGCTAGAGCACACACACTCTTACCTGTATAAAGTACATATTCAATACACTCAATACTCGCTTGTGATTGCACGGATACACTCTCACACTCACTACTACCTGTGTTAGCGCTGAGTAGTCTTATGTGTTGGCACATACACCTATTAGTGCACACTCAGACCTCCTTTGCACACAATCACACTGATTGTGACAAGTCAGGGTCAGAGCTGGAAGTTTACAGGAGATAAAAACTTTGGGAAATATTTGTGAAGAGCAAATCTCCCGGTGCGCTCCCGGTTATTTCTCCCCGGCCAGGAGGACATAAGCCGTTGTGACAGATGGGACGAGAAGGGAACGCGCGGCTGGGCCGTCGTGCCGCCGTGTCAGAGGGCCGTAGTCTGTCAGACTCCCCGCTCCCAGTTATGAGAGCAGCAAAGTGACCAATCGGAGTGAGATAAGGTGAACAGACTTTCCACAGAAGCTCGGAGGAAGCAGTCGCAGATGTCTGTCTCATAGAATAAGGCGAATATAGGGCACGTTGGTACACGCGCATTCCCTGACAAAGGAACAAACTCTGGCATGCAAAGTCACAAGAGATTAGTGTTTCCTGTCCGGAGGAACATTTTATGGAACATTTGACCTTTTTCCTCCGCTCCATGCGAGTCTGGCAGCAGATGCTCTGCTGTCTGTGCGAAGAACAGATCCAGGGCTGGTCACGAGATCACAGCCAGCATCTGAACGTCAGGCCCTGGACGGAGATGCACTAGGGCCTTAATTACCCACCAATGAGAAACAAGGTTACAATAAGACCACCTTGCCAAGGTCACTTCGCAACAAGCTGCGCCTGATTGATGGGGCAGATGTATCAAGCCTGGAGAAGAAACAAAGGGGAGATAAAGAGGAAGGAGATACAGTACCAGCCAATCAGCTCCCAACTGTCATTTTAAAACTTTATCTCTTTTCACTTTATCTCCACTTTATCTCTTCTCCAGGCTTAATCTGCCCCAATGACAGATAATACCCCTGTACGTTTTTCCACTCTCCGTGGAACGTTTATCTCCGGTAACGTGGATCCTTGACGGCGTCAGATTAACCAGTGACCGCTTCTAGAGGTCACCAGCTCTGTGCTGGCGTCTCAATGGTTAACTCCAAGGCTTTTCCCTTTAAGTAAACCAAAAACTTGCCCCCAGGACCCGATTAGCAATGGAATAGACAGAGCCACAGCTCCAGGCCTCCACATAAAAATAGGCCCTCACCAAGACAGAATGACGACGAGCAGATGCTCAGTAATACAATGGCATTTCTATTTTCCCACGTATTGATGTGAATGGGGCTGACAGCATTGGGTCACACGCTTACATAGCTCTGGCCACACCCATCCAGCACTGGCTACGCCTTCACAGCACTCAGCGCAGGCCCAAGAACTTTTCAGGGGGTGTGGCCTAATCATGGGAGGCGTGGCCATGCACTTTTTGAATAAGATACGGGAAAAAATAGCACTTTTAGCATCTCAATGGCAGCTGCCAGGTAACTGGGGCCCCACTGGGCCCATCCATCAGACCTGGCCCTGGATAATTAGTACCCCCTCCCTCTTGGTATCACGGATGGCACTCACACATATATGGAACTGGCCACACCCACATGGCTATAATTTGTTTTCAAAGTGCCGGTACACTGAGTGTAGCTCCTCCCCCACTACCCATGAAGCCCTGCCTCCATCTTCTGATTGACCCACGGGCCAGACAGTCAAAGAAAATGGAAGACCATCGATAGGTAAAACTATCGATGGTCATCCATCACATCGTTTATTACTGTCGATGGCTGGTTGCAGGCTGAAATGATGGCCATCCCTAGTGCAGTCTCTTCCATCTGCATCCCCTATGGCATTGACGAAGAACATTGGCAGCTGTTGTTAAACTACACTTCCCAGCATGCCCTGCAAGAGTTTAAGCATTGCCAAATACCAAAACTGTAGCTGGGAATGCTGGGATTTTTAGTTCAACAACAGCTGAAGTGCCAAGGTTCTCCATCTATAACCGCCCCATGGGAAACGTGTCTACTTTATCTCCAAGGTCTGATAACCCCCCCCCCCCCGCACTTATGTAATGAGCCTTTCACAACGTTTGCTGTTTCCCGTCATAGGATAGACTACATACAGTACACAAAAGCTGCATATGTAAGTGGTCTGAAGTGTAAAAACTGATTTTTATATTAAAGGTAACACTGACACTGATAAAGTAGTAACACACACACACTTCTCTACAAGCCATGAAAAGGTTCCTGGCAATGTCATCATAACTGGAGAAGAAAGAGACAGAACAGATCTCGATGTTCTGAGCGCGTGGAGACAAGAGGTGCTCAAGCGCCATCAGGACACTATACACAAAGTATCAGACCTTGGAGAGACATAAAAAGGGTACGTCTGTCATACAGCCAATCAGAGGCCTGGCTGCACGGCTATTGTCAACTCTGAGACAAAAAGTATTTAAGCACAGAACAAATTATCGGTTATTAGCTCAGAACGTTACTGTGGCTGTGACACGGGAGAGTCTCATCTGCTCACAGCTCAGTCTCATCTGCTCACAGCTCAGTCTCAGGTGCTCACAGCTCAGTCTCAGGCGCTCACAGCTCAGTCTCAGGTGCTCACACCCCTCAGCTCAGTCTCAGGTGCTCACACCCCTCAGCTCAGTCTCAGGTGCTCACACCCCACAGCTCAGTCTCAGGTGCTCACACCCCACAGCTCAGTCTCAGGTGCTCACACCCCACAGCTCAGTCTCAGGTGCTCACACCCCTCAGCTCAGTCTCAGGTGCTCACACCCCTCAGCTCAGTCTCAGGCGCTCACACCCCACAGCTCAGTCACAGGCGCTCACACCCCACAGCTCAGTCTCAGGCGCTCACACCCATCAGCTCAGTCTCAGGCGCTCACACCCTTCAGCTCAGTCTCAGGAGCTCACAGCTCAGTCTCAGGCGCTCACACCCCTCAGCTCAGTCTCAGGCGCTCACACCCCTCAGCTCAGTCTCAGGCGCTCACACCCCACAGCTCAGTCCCAGGCGCTCACACCCCTCAGCTCAGTCTCAGGCGCTCACACCCCTCAGCTCAGTGTCAGGCGCTCACACCCCTCAGCTCAGTGTCAGGCGCTCACACTCCACAGCTCAATCTCAGTCACTCACACCCCACAGCTCAGTCTCAGGCGCTCACACCCCACAGCTCAGTCTCAGTCGCTCACACCCCACAGCTCAGTCTCAGGCGCTCACACCCCTCAGCTCAGTCTCGGGTGCTCACACCCCTCAGCTCAGTGTCAGGCGCTCACACCCCACAGCTCAATCTCAGTCGCTCACACCCCTCAGCTCAGTCTCAGGTGCTCACACCCCTCAGCTCAGTCTCAGTCGCTCACACCCCACAGCTCAGTCTCAGGTGCTCAGTAGGACACAGCTGGTGCAGGAATCACAGGTTGGAGCATATGCTGGTGACAGGACGGGCGTTGTCATATCTCTCTCTCTTGTTATTTAGATATGTTTTTATTCACAGTACACTTATTATAAGGGAGGAGGAGAGGTGGGGAGATGGTGAGCCTGTATACACTATACATTGGCCCGCACTTTTTGTGTTGACATGTAGAATCTGTGCACATTATGGAATTGTGCATCGCTGCATCATTTGTTGCCATTTTATAAAACGATGGATAATTAAAGTAACACAGTCTATGTATTTTTATACTAACATTTTAATATTTTTCTTTTTGTAACTCACATAGGACCAGATTCACTAAGCTTCAAAAAGTGATAACGTGGAGAGTGATAAAGAAGCAGCCAATCAGCTCCTAGCTGTCATTTTCAAACCCAGTCTATCACATGACATCTAAGTGCCGATTAGCCGGCGGTTGATCACTCTCCGCTTCACAACTCTGGCCCTTAGTGTGTTAATATAATCTGCAAGTCATGTAAAAATATAATTAAAATATGTATAAATATGTAAAGTAAAGTAGTGCATCAAACAAAACAACAAAATTCTAATCTACAACATCAAAGCGAGAGGAAGGAAAATGTTTATACAAACAAGAAAGATTCCATTAAGAGGCTGCGCTAATTGGATTCATTTTATTTTAATTTATCCTGTTACTAAACAAGTAATGAAATAAATGTCTTCAATATGGTTAAAAACAAACAAAAAGAAAAACCTTATTTAGTAAGACAACACAAAATCGCGTTTGTTGATAAAAAAGGGGACGTGTGTGTATATAGGACCTTATTCTGATTGACTTGCAAGGCTGCGGATTTCACAGCCTTGTGAGCCCATCAGATGCCACCCACTGCCCGCATTTGTTCTGCAACACATTAACCAATCAGCAGCTGGCTTTTATCTGGCTATAGTAACTGGGATAATGATAGCGGGAGTCTTATTGGAACAATCGCTGCTTAACGAGCGAGACTGAATCAGGCCATGGAAGGTACTGTACTGTAAGTAAGCAATATCTCTCTATATCCAGGGGGTCGCTGATCCCATGTACGCTGCTGAACGGTTGCCAGATATTTCATAAAACACAGGGTTTAAATGACTATAATAAACCTTACGCAGGGAGCCGCGGACAGGTGCAGGAAGTCACCAGAAGACGTCTTTCTATTTATCTGAAGATTTAATACAAAGAGGACATGTCTCGTTGCAGACCCCGCTGCCCCACGTGGGGGCACCTTACACATCAGGTGGGGCGCCCAGCCGGCTGGGGACAGTGGCGTCGCTGCGGCAGGTGGTACAGGACTGTATGAAGCTTTGTGTCAGAGGTCGTCAGCAGAGGGAATTGGGGACTGTGTAGCCTCTTTTTTCCCAAATGAGTCTGGCTCCTTCATTTCACAGAATTCAATTATTAAATCACTAAATGCATGTATTATTCCAATCTGACAATAGATGTTCATTTATGGCTCCTGAATAAAACAGGTAGGGAAGACGGATGAGCGGAATTTTAATTAAACATTTGTCATGACTCACTCGTAGCTGTGAAATATGCGAGCGTGCGAGGGGAGATTACAGCGAGTAACACTCATTAACACCATAGTGTATTCATTCTGGGACTCTGGCGCTTATTCTGGATGATTCACTTGGATGCGAATTCGCACCCTTGCAAGTCAACCAGAACTCACCCTGCGAATGGTGGTACACCCGTCCCTCCTCTCGGCGCATGTTCGCATGCAGGGCCTGCCTGTGGGTGAAAACCCACATCATTCGATGGTCGCAGACCATCGAATGATGTGGAACGTACACGCAGGTCTAAGTGACTCTCGGGACCTTGGGAGGAAGTAGGCGGGTCAGCTGCCCACCCCCAGCACCAACGTCACGGACCGATTACCATGGGAACCCACATAAAATGCTGGGCGCTCCCATGGGTGCGACTATTCACCCCACGTAACTTTAAATTTTGCAGCCCACCCCACCTGCCAAAAAAGTTTCTGGTGCCAAACCTGTAATGACCCTCAGACTTTATGCCATACACTGTAATGACCATTACACATTATGCCACGCACTATACAGTAATTCCACTTTTTTACATGATACCACACACCATAATGCCCCTTTCACATTATGCACCACACCGTAATGCAGGGCTGGGCAACACCGGCCCTCCAGATGTTGATGAACTACACATCCCAGCATGCATTGCATCAGTTTCAGCATGGCCACATAGCAAAACTAATGCAAAGCATCCTGGGATGTGTAGTTCATTAACATCTGGAGGGCCGGTGTTGCCCAGCCCTTCCGTAATGCCTCTTACACATTATGCACCACACCGTAATGCCTCTTACACATTATGCACCATACCGTAATGCCCCTTACACATTATGCACCACACCGTAATGCCCCTTACACATTATGCACCACACTGTAATGCCCCTTACACGTTATGCACCACACCGTAATGCCCCTTACACGTTATGCACCACACTGTAATGCCCCTTACACATTATGCACCACACCGTAATGCCCCTTACACATTATGCACCACACCGTAATGCCCCTTACACATTATGCACCACACCGTAATACCCCTTACACATTATGCACTACACCGTAATGCCCCTTACACATTATGCACCACACCGTAATGCCCCTTACACATTATGCACCACACCGTAATGCCCCTTACACATTATGCACCACACCGTAATGCCCCTTACACATTATGCACCACACCGTAATGCCCCTTACACATTATGCACCACACCGTAATCCCCCTTTCACATTATGTCTCACACCATAATGCCCCTTACACATTATTCCACATACCGTAATTCCCATTACACATTATGCACCACACCGTAATGCCCCTTACACATTATGCACCACACTGTAAGGCCCCTTACACATTATGTCTCATGCCACAATGCCCCTTACACATTATTCCACATACCATAATTCCCATTACACAATATATCACGCACTATAATTCCCCTTTTCTACATTATACCACACACCATAATGCCCCTTACACATTATGCACCACACCGTAATGCCCCTTACACATTATGCACCACACCGTAATGCCCCTTACACATTATGCACCATTCGTAGATATGTCAGCTGTCCGCCCCCCTCATGCACGTCACGACTGCATTTCCATACGCACGCCCTGAGTTTTCATGGGAATGCCCATGAAACACAGGGCGTACGCACATGGTAATGACCCTGATCAGGCCATAACACCCCTCTCCACCCCCTCTTCAGTAGCCCAGGAGCGAGCACTCGGTGACCTGACTTCTTGCAGAGTTCGCTCGCTCCCTGCATTCAGACATGCACAGAAATTGTTCTGCGCATACTCACATCGGAACACTGGCTGTATTCTTGCAATCAGAATAAGGGCCAATGTCCAAATATGAATATAACACGACTTAGCTCAAGTTTGCCTTCCGCTACTTGTGTCTTTACGCAGCAGAACCATTATGGAACGATTTCCAGCAACTTTATGACACAACCAAACCTCAATTAAATACAGGCCCCTGATTCTCACCACAACATGCCCTAACCACGGAGTATGGAGGAAGCCCTTTCACAAACAGACTGTAACTTCCTTTTCTCCTTTCTCTATCACCCTAAGCTGTTCAGAATCCGCCTTACAGGCGATGGGGAGTCTCCCGGGCCAAAGACAATAGGCCGAGGGAGGTAGAACTAATGGTTAAATCATCCCCGCCAAAGGAAGTGGAATTGCTAATTATCCAAATACTGTCACTAACAGTGAAAAGGCTAATTAGTCCGGTACCAGAAGTAAAGCATTAATTATTGTAATACTGAAATGGAAGAAAGGGACCTGTATGTTCTCAGATGTAATTTCCTGCTAGACTAAATAAAATGAGTATTGACGCTATGGCGCTTTTCTTCTTACAAACGAAAATTCCAGGCTCTTTATTACTTTAATGAGCAGTAGCTGATTTCATAATGTGCTTCTAAATAGCAAGACCGGCGCAATAAAAATAAGTTTTGCTGTAATGGGACAACTCATGTTTTTTTTTTTCAAATTCCTATTTCAAATAAGACATGCCCCTAAATGTATCGAATTGTCTGCAACTTCCAATTATTCTCTTTGAATTCATATCTTTTTCTTTTTCTTTTTTTTTTTTTCATGCTACATTTGTTTAAATCCAGCACTTCCTAATCAGGGAAGTGCTTAGTTTGTGATCACTATTAGCATAGCTGCAATACACCTCATAACAGGATTATTTTCACTTATATGTTTGTATCTATTTGTACATTTATTGCGCTACAAACATCGGTGATCCTATAATTGAGTAACTGAAAAAATCTAAATTACAGTCTAAGTTAGCTTACATACATAATTATTGCTGTGCAATTAACAGGTAGTTGCTTTTTTGATGTAAATGGGAATTTCACAATGATAATGTAATTAACAAGGAGAAGGTAATTGTCAGTGAGTTTAGATCTACTGTCTGTGACCCGGAGCTGAAAGACTGTTACCCCTGTGATTAATGGCACTTGCTCTATACATTATGTTGGTCTTTTTTATATGCAACAAGGCCAAATATACAACATCCAGCCACTATCTGCAGGACTGTTCTGTAATGATTTATCATCATTAATTATATTTGTAAGGCACCACGAAACTCAACAGAACGGGATAGTTGTTGTGAAGAAGAATACCCAAAAAATAAAAAATAAACGATACCTAACGATAAACTATGACGATGATCACCTTGGAAATTATCGTTATCAATATCGTTGGAGCTCTTGACGAACGATATACTATAGGGCATGCACAGTGAACGATATCGTTCAGTGACATCACCGGTTCCCCGCTGAGCATGCGGTCGATTGAAAGGTCTTCTCTAGTAAAGCTTAGAGACAGTGGTGCGGAGGTTCTAAAGGTCTTCTCTAGTAAAGCTTAGAGACAGTGGTGCGGAGGTTCTAAAGGTCTTCTCTAGTAAAGCTTAGAGACAGTGGTGCGGAGGTTCTAAAGGTCTTCTCTAGTAAAGCTTAGAGACAGTGGTGCGGAGGTTCTAAAGGTCTTCTCTAGTAAAGCTTAGAGACAGTGGTGCGGAGGTTCTTAAGGTCTTCTCTAGTAAAGCTTAGAGACAGTGGTGCGGAGGTTCTAAAGGTCTTCTCTAGTAAAGCTTTGAGACAGTGGTGCGGAGGTTCTAAAGGTCTTCTCTAGTAAAGCTTAGAGACAGTGGTGCGGAGGTTCTAAAGGTCTTCTCTAGTAAAGCTTAGAGACAGTGGTGCGGAGGTTCTAAAGGTCTTCTCTAGTAAAGCTTAGAGACAGTGGTGCGGAGGTTCTAATGTTCATTTGCACACATGAAGTTATCCATGATTCCTTCACTGAATTATGTTTATTACAGAGTCTTATTAACCAGACACATCCGGTGGTATAACCGCTGACCCTATGGCTGGCGTCAAGGTGATGGTCCATCAGAGGGGTTGTGATCATTTGGTCTAAAGCATGCTGGTTGACAAGCATTAGGTCGACACCACTAGATCGATATGGGGAAAGGTCGACAAGGGTCTAGGTAGTCATGGGTGTAGGTCGACAGGTCATTAGGTCGACACAAGCATTAGGTCGACAGTGTCTAGTTTGACAATCAAAAGGTCGACATGGGGTTTTTCAATGTTTTTTTTACCCGAATGTCGACACAGTCGACATGGACACAGTTTCAATGCACCGCATCCCCTCGCTTTGCACGCAATGTTTGGGGCACTATTTTATTCTCCCACTAGTGGATGGTAGGGCATGAAATATCGCCTGTCGGCACATGCTGGCTCAGAAAACAGTGAAAAAACCCATGTCGACCTTTTGACTGTCGACCTAGACACTGTCAACCTAATGACCTGTCGACCTAAAGCCATGTCGACCTATCCCCATGTCGACCCAATGCTTGTTGACCAAATGACCGTATCCCCATCAGAGACCTGGAGAAGACGGTGGTCCCAGCTCTGGGCCTGCACCAGTGTAATTAGTATCCCCTTGATGATGTGCCGTTCCTGTGATTGCGCGCTGTAATCAGCTAAGTGCGTCTTTGATGATTACAATCCATTTTATGTTTCATTAAGATACATGTTTAAACATGAATTTGCAGAGTCTGCTCGCTTAGACATGAAAGGACTAAGGACACGCGTGAGACAGAAAACTAATAACTCTGGTATTCTGATTTCCATCAGACGTGATACAATCAATGACCTCCTACTTGTCGGCCCATAGGAATAAATGGGGTGACACTAGTAGTAGGAATCCTGCTGCCTGTGTGCTGATATATATAGTGGCTGATCCATGATTGACTTATACTATATAAGGATGCTACAGCGGAGGTCCAGGTGGTAAAGAGGGTTTGGATCAGATCCCTGCACCCGCTACGACACCCTACAGCCCAGGGGACATGCGTACAAGCACTGCCATAGGTATACAGTTCACTGTCGCATTGACGTCCGTTTCACCCATGCAACTCGCGGTGAGTTGGATACTTAACAAATACAATTAATACAAAATGTAATTATTTATGAAAAAAAGTTGGTTTAATAAGTTTTCGCCCATCAAAATGACGGCTTCTGCAATGTACTTTCGCTTTGAGCTGTGACCGTTTTTACGTCCACTTTGAGCTGTGGCAGTTTTTAGCCCACGTCCAGTCCCTATCTGCTCCTACCTCCAATCTGTCTAGATAGATAGATATTATTTTAGGTGTCTTTCATTTTCATTGCTGTACAACAACATTTTTTTTTTAATACCAGCTAATATGCCCGGGCAAATTTGGCTGGGTGGAACATTTGACCCCCTTCTCACCCCCTTAGGAGTTGAATTTTGAAAAACCCCTGTTAAGTGGATGGCTGCAAACAACTGTCACAGTTTCCAGAACACCCAGTAGGTCTCACGTTCCAGGTCACTACGCTGCTTCATAAAATGTCACATATTCCAGAGCACAATGGTGATGCATTGAGACCATAGACATACCATGAAAAACAGAACTTTTGTGGACGGTTCCCAGGGCTATAACTATGAGTGTGCAAGCCTTGCCGTTTCAAGAAATCAGAACAGCGGAAAACCTCGCTACTCGCCAAAATTCCTGATCCCCCGAGGCACTGCCGCCTTGCTATGTTCCCCAGAAAATGGATTACGGTTCATTCCTGTGCAGAGAACTTAGAAGCAACAACCCCGACAGTCTCTTATGATCCGTGCAGTCAATCAGAGCTTCAGTAATGTATCAATCAACCGTAGCAAATAATCCATCAAGAGACATTACACACAGGCTGAACTGTAAACGTCTACTTGCGAGATGGAAGATGGTTTAGGGTAATTCAATCCGAGGGGGTTTCGAAGCGGTCCCACCGTGAGCCTGCTCCTCCCAGCGTCGTTTTATTGATCTATTAGTATGTGTTCCGTTCGAAATAAATGAAACCCTGGATATAATTAGTGATAATTTTCATTTTATGAGTTCCGTAATTGTTCAGAAAACAGTGGAACAAGGCCCCCCGCGGACAAATTACCGCAGAACAATTGTCTGACATTACCACAGATACATTAGAACAGAACATTCCTGACGCGCGGAAATTACTTTATTCTGCTTTTGTTTTTATTTTACATGGAAAAACAAAGTGTAAAGGGGAAATATCTGGGATCGGGCGCAGAACTATGGTCCTGCGCGCGAATTGGGGTGAATGTGCGCAAACCGATGAGCCCAGACCGCTGTAGGCTCTGCAGGCCGCACCGCCATAGCTGTTGGAATACTGTTCAAAATCTAGATAGGGTCGACACCAAAACGCCGGCTGACATAATGTCCACATGGTCAAAATGTAGACAACCAAAATGCTAATGTAGACATATGAGTCGTTAAAGAGTCGACAGTCGAAATGGAGACAAGCAAAATCTAGATAGATAAAATAATTAGTAACGCCAATTATTTCGTTATACCCCTTTCACACTGACAGCAATATCCTGGGTTACTCCACATGTCCTCAGTGATGTCATCGACCCTGCAATAAAGCGCCAGTCTGAAAAGAGTCTCAGCCAGGTTCCACCCGGGATGGACCAGTGTACAATATCCTGTGTGCAACCCAGCTCTGCAGTGGGAAAGCAGCACTAAAGAACTATGCACTAACAGAGGCCATCTTGTGTCATACAGAAATTACCATGACAACTGCGCGAAACGCAATGACAGTAGAAATAATCCCCATCACAATAGTTGTAATCCCTCTCCCAGTAAACAGTGGAACAAGGCCCATCACAGAACCACTAATCCTAGTCACAGTATCACAGTATCGCGCACTAATCCTAGTCACAGTATCACAGTATCGCTAATCCCCATCACAGAACCACTAATCCTAGTCACAGTATCACAGTATCGCTAATCCCCATCACAGAACCACTAATCCTAGTCACAGTATCACAGTATCGCGCACTAATCCTAGTCACAGTACCACAGTATCGCTAATCCCCATCACAGAACCACTAATCCTAGTCACAGTATCACAGTATCGCTAATCCCCATCACAGAACCACTAATCCTAATCACAGTATCACGCACTAATCCTAGTCACAGTATCACAGTATCGCGCACTAATCCTAGTCACAGTATCACAGTATCGCTAATCCCCATCACAGAACCACTAATCCTAGTCACAGTATCACAGTATCGCTAATCCCCATCACAGAACCACTAATCCTAGTCACAGTATCACAGTATCGCGCACTAATCCTAGTCACAGTACCACAGTATCGCTAATCCCCATCACAGTAGTGCTAATCCTAGTCACAGTATCACAGTATCGCTAATCCCCATCACAGTATCACTAATCCTAGTCACAGTATCACAGTATCGTGCACTAATCCTAGTCACAGTATCACAGTATTGCGCACTAATCCTAGTCACAGTATCACAGTATCGCTAATCCCCATCACAGAACCACTAATCCTAGTCACAGTATCACAGTATTGCGCACTAATCCTAGTCACAGTATCACAGTATCGCTGATCCCCATCCCAGAACCACTAATCCTAGTCACAGTATCACAGTATTGCGCACTAATCCTAGTCACAGTATCACAGTATCGCTAATCCCATCACAGAACCACTAATCCTAGTTACAGTATCACAGTATGACAGTATCACAGTTATCCCAGTAGTGCTAATTAGTCACAGTAGCACAAATCCCCATCACAGTATTGCTAATCCCCATCACAGAACCACTAATTCTAGTCACAGTTTAAAAGTATCACAGTATCATTTATCCCAGCAGTGCTGATTCCAGTCACAGTAGCACAAATCCCTATCACAGTATCACTAATTCCCATCACAGAACCACTAAACACAGTCACAGTATCACAATATCACAGTTATCCCAATAGTGCTGATTCCAGCCACAGTATCGCTACTCCCCATCACAGAACCATTAATCCAGTCATGGTAGCATTAATTCCGATCACAGCAGCGCTAATCACCATTGCACTAGCGCTAATCAATCCCAGTAGTGCTCATTCTAGTCACAGAAGTACTAAACCCTATCACATTAGTGCTAATCTCCATCCCTCTAGAGCTAATCAATCACATTAATCTAATATTGTCAATATTGTCCTTATGCATGACTTATTTGTGTCGACACTTTGATCTATGGCGTTTTCCCATGGTGGCATATGTATAGAGGCGGAGGTATTTGGGCTCACAGGGTGCAATTTCCGCCCCTTTCAGAGGCCGAGGAGGCTATATTCCAGTCCCCCTTATGACGCTCAGCATTGTCGTGGGCATATGATGGACAGCCTCAGTCAGAAATAACCAACCCATTTACTAGTATTACAATTCTGTGCCACCAATCAGCAAACAGGTTTTATCTGGTTATTGCAAGTTAATTAATGCAACTGTCTGATTGGGCAAGAATATTACACCAAAGTAGCCTATTGGCCAAATGTGCATCACAGACATCAATAATAAGGATGATACAGTGTATGGGGAAATCTAAATCCCACACTGACTTCTGAGCACAAGTAACAGCCGGAGACGTAGGCTGTAATTGGCCACGTACTGTACACCACTGCTGCTGTATCCTTTACTGCGAGGGAGTCAGACTGAAGGACCTGGTGAGACGTTCGGCCCTCCTGTCTTGTCCCTCCATTTATGATGGGAGGGTTATGACACAAACGGCTTTTACTCCTCATTAGTCTGAATGGATATATTTTTGAACACTTAGCACTTGGTACAGAGCCGTCAAAGCCTTCGGCATTCAGGGATAATTGATTGAGCCTCCGTCTGTTGCAAAACTCTGGGGAAGGACACCGCAGAAATAGCACTGTCGCTTTGTTCAATACATTGTGCTCTTATATTGTCTTATATTTGTTTAGTCTATTATCATTATATTATTATCTATGTATAAAATATTATTATTTTATTATTATCTATATGTGACTTTTATTGTCAGTACAGATTATTCCAAATTAAAGGTCTTGATCTATAGATTTGTAGACAAATATTGGCACTGTAAATGGTTGCTGCATTTTAGTGTTATGTGACAAATCGTCCATCTTCCATTTACAGTGCATCACCATTGTGCTCTGGAACATGTGACAGTTGGTGAGCTCTCCCTGTGCACCTGCCGGGTGGCCTTAAACATGGGGCCTGCTGGGTGGTCTGGAAACTGTGACAGTTATTTGCAGCCGCCCACTAAGCAGTGATTTTTCAAAAACATACTTCTAAGGGGATAAGAAGGGGTCAAATGTTCTACCCAACAAACCTTATTAATAATAACAGCACTTATTATTGCTCTTCTTTAGGCGCTGATACATGTGTAGGTCTTAGGTACGTCCTGCATCTGTTACTCTATTGTTGAAGTTATAAATATTCAGCAAATTAGAATAACGCAATAGTTTTGCAAAAATAAGTGTCGCTGTTGTGGGCGAAGGGTTTAGGGAAAGAGGTATATTGCAGATATATCGCTTGTTAAATATAAGCCCTTTGTTATCTTTTGATCATTTGCAGTAAGGAAGGAAATCTGTGGTCTGCCAAAGTTTAAGAGAATTTTGTTGAAAGAGGAGTTAATCTACTTCAGTCTCTCTGTTCTCCAGGGAGGTTTCATGCCTTATCCCAAGATGGCCACTGAGATCTCTACTGAGCATGTGCAGGATCCATCTTGGAGACACTGTAAAGTAACATGGTGGGAGATAGAGTCTAATGGTTAGCTTCTATAAGAGACCTGATAAATACAGCATGTACAATACAACGGGCCCCCTACCTCAGCACACCCACCTCACAACCCTGTGCATTATACATTAACTGGCTGGTGAGCTCTATGGAACCCCACTCCACTCAAGCACCGCTCTATCATCAGTGTGCATGTAACAGTGAGTACGGCTGAAACTGCAATACAGCAATACATTGTTAAGTAGCCAGGCTGTATGAGACACTCACTGGTGTGTATAACTCTGCGATATCAGCACCTGCGCACGCATTGTTACCAACAATTATAACTCTGTAATTATCTGAGGGTGATCCAAATATTTGAATTTTTAGTTATTTTGTCATATAACTGGTTCATCTTGTCTATTTCTGCAATTCTGGGCAGGGAAATGAAGATGTAACAGAGCACGGTGCACAAAGCTGCCTTCGGTGTCACCCGGCAGCCAGTCTAGGCTTCTGACGACGCACGTCGGCATATGAACCGCAATGTCATTCTGGGTACAAATAGGCACACATAAAAGGTTGAGGTGGGTGCAGCAGTCATTGATCATTACATAGTCTAGATTCAGCTTAGAAAAGAGAAGATGTAATTGGAATTGTCGATGTACAGGAAGAAGCTGTGTTAGGCCGCTCATAACTCTGAAACAAAGAACTAGGTCACAGGTTACACATCAAATATGTTCTGCTCATACACAGAAAAACTAACTACACTGTGGCCCTATTCAGATCTGATCGCTGTACAAATTTGTTTTCAAAATGGACAAAACTATGTGGACTGCAGGTGGGGCAGATGTAACATGCATGGGCGGATTCAGGGGGGGAGCACCCGGGCATGTGCCCCCCCTGTCATTTCAGACATTTTGTAGCGGAGGACCAGGGCTTTCCAACGAGCCCAGCCTTGTGTCGCTAGCCTACCAGGAACCTTAGATATCGCCTGGCAAAGCTGGAACGTTTTCCCCATAGGATAACATGTGAGCCGTTAATGCCGACCCCCACCAGGTTCCGACGGCTGCCAGTTCCGTCACTGGCATCACAGAAGCTTGTGGTTGATCTCATTCGAACCCAAATCACTGGGCATGATACCAGGTTGGTCCATATGGGTCAATTGGTTCCGGAGATATTGCGGGTAAACCGATTTTTTTATTTATTTTTGAAATGTAATTTCATGGCTGTTCATGTTTTTTGAGGGCAGATTACTCTGGAACTAAACAGTCCAGTTTCACTGGACCAAAATCATTCACCCCCTCACACCAGAAAATGTTGGGACTAGGCTGGTGTAAAAGAGGCAACCTCGAGAATGCATTTTCTGGTGTGAAAGGGGTGCTGGGACCTGCAGTACTCTGAATACTGCCAATGGCTCAATGGCTGTCCCCATAGAGGGAGAATAGAATAGGTGGCAAGCTACCGTGCCAGCAGTGTGGCGAGCCCACAAGGGGCTTTGTTGCGCTCGCCATGCTGTCTGAGTCCGGCCACTCGGAATCGCTATGTCGGGCTAATGACTGTCGGGATCCCGACTGTCGGACCCCTACACCACACCCGTACATGCTACCCTTGTTGCAGGATGCACCATGATATATGACCAGCCATGCAAGGTACTGTAAAATGTTCCGTTTGCACAGTTTGTGATGTATGGCACTGCGGTGCATGCGTGGAACCGGGACAATTATACCACCTGCAGTTTACACTTTTACCAATCAGCCTGTTGCGATGCGGAACACATCTCATTTAGGAGGAGATTCTCTAAGAATCTCCGCCCCCCTTTGCCGCCCATCGCAATTATAATTATCGCATATGTTCTAACATATGCTATAATTATAGCAAAGGACAGCTCTTGCGTTAAGAGCTGTCCTTTGCGGTGAGAGTCGCCGGGTCCCAGCAGGTCCCGGCGGCTCCCCCCTCCCTCACACACCCGGCGCTGCTGCTGCTATGCCGGGCTCTCCTCCTCCCTGCACCCGGAAGAGGATCAGTGCAGGGAGGAGGTCACAGGTCCGGGCAGCACAGCTCTGTGCTGCCCGGACATAGGTGAGTGGGCGATGCGGGGCGGCGGGGGTCCGTGCGCGGCGGCGGGGGGTCGTTGCGGGATGCGTTAGAAGCCCATAGGCTTCTATGGGGCAACGCCAGAATGCGGTAAAAACCGAGATAACGGGTTTTTACAGCATTTTTAGCTTAGAGAATCCCCCCCCCCCCCCCTGATAACAAGATGCTTTCCTTTTTTTTCTGTTAAATTTGATGTCTTTCAGCACAGGCCATTGTAAATAATAACATAACACCGCTGTAAATTGTAACATTAATTATAATAGACAACGTTTTATATTTAAACTCTATCCACAATTAAAAGTCTCCTGGTAGAGGTCCATTTGGCCTCCTGTCTCCAAATAAGCAGATGAATAGCGGAGAAAGCGCTTATGTGTTGCCAGACGATAGCGGAACCGCGGCTTTTGGTTTACGGCCTCCAGCATTGGACAATACTCCCTTGGTGCTTGTTGAATATCTCCGTAATGGTTCTAGAGAAGCACTTAGGCCGTTTTCCGGCTTTGCTACTTTGAGGCGTATTTATTAAGTGGTGTAAATAGCTGACCATAAAACACCTTGCAGGGTGCACGCCGAAGCCTCGCTATATAGGGAAGCGTGCGCTACAAATGTCTAACTAGTAAATAAGATGCACAAACTCTCCTAGCGTAATAACAGGTGACATCTCAGGTCAGCGAGGACAGACTAAAGCTGCTTCAGAGAAATGTTTTATGGAATACGCACAACCTTTATTAAGCGCAGTTATTTTCCTTGTTTTGTTTTTTCTTTTCCCCCATTGTCAGCAAAATCTTTTCACGGCAATCACCCCTCATTAGGAGAAGCGCGCCATCGCAATCTAAATGACAAAGGGTGAAATACCTGTGAAATACACAATATGAGCCGGTTAGAAGGGAATAATGTCAGCAAGCTGTACTATTCATTATCCTGCTGAGATAAACATGGTAATGATGAAATTTTTTTTTACATGTTGCCTAGCAACCCCTTTCTAGGTGGCCATTTTGATTTGGTATTCCTTTTCTAGGACACAGGCACTATTTAGACGGTCGTCAATGGCTTTGATTGTGAGGTACAACGGTGCTAAAAAGAAAAAGAAATTGGAACTCCCGCCGATTGCAATAATGGACTGTTTGATGGGCTTTGTCTTCCGTTGATGACGGCGGCGTTATGGGAACGCAGTTGGGGAGGGTTGACAGTTGTAGGGGCAAAAGCGAAAGTGTTACAAGCATTTGTTTAGCATGTTGCTGCATATTAAGTGGGGGAATTAACAGACAGTGTTAAAAGTATGATGTCGTAAAAACCCATTGACTAGGTCGACCTAAGGGTGAGCACAAACCATAGCATACACCATCAGAGCATAAGAACAGAGAACAATACCAATCTGTAGACACATGGGGAATAAAAACATTTAGCCGTATAGGCTGTTCATAGTCTAGACCAGGGCTGGGTAATTGCGGCCCTCCAGATGTTGAGGAACTACACATCCCAGGATACTTTGGATTAGTTTTGCTATGTGGCCATGCTGAAACTGATGCAATGCATGCTGGGATGTGTAGTTCCTCAACATCTGGAGGGCCACAATTGCCCAGCTCTGGTCTAGACCAACCTGAAGACCCTCAGAGTATAAGAACGTCCATAGGTCTAGACCAACTGGAAAATACTTATAGCAGAAAAACATTCAGAGGTCTAGACCAACCTGTAGACCCTCAGAGTATAAGAAAGCTCATAGGTCACTCTAGACCGACCTGAAGACCCTCAGAGTATAAGAATGTTAATATGTCTAGACCAACCTGTAGACGCTCAGTGTATAAGAACGCTCATAGGTCTAGAGTCTAGACCGACCTGAAGACCCTCAGAGTATAAGAACGTTCATAGGTCTAGACTGACCTGAAGACCCTCAGAGTATAAGAACATTCATAGGTCTAGAGTCTAGACCGACCTGAAGACCCTCAGAGTATAAGAACGTTCATAGGTCTAGACCGACCTGAAGACCCTCAGAGTATAAGAACGTTCATAGGTCTAGAGTCTAGACCATGGGTCCTCAAACTGCGGCCCTCCAGATGTTGTGAAACTTCAAATCCCAGCATGCCTTGCCACAGTTTTGCTATAAGGGAGTGTTAAAACTGTGGCAAGGCATGCTGGGATTTGTAGTTTCACAACATCTGGAGGGCCGCAGTTTGAGGACCCATGGTCTAGACCAACCTGAAGACCCTCAGAGTATAAGAACGTTCATAGGTCTAGACCGACCTGAAGACCCTCAGAGTATAAGAACGTTCATAGGTCTAGAGTCTAGACCGACCTGAAGACCCTCAGAGTATAAGAACGTTCATAGGTCTAGACCAACCTGTAGACCCTCAGAGTATAAGAAAGCTCATAGGTCTACTCTAGACTGACCTGTAGACCCTCAGAGTATAAGAACGTTTATAGGTCTACTCTAGACCGACCTGAAGACCCTCAGAGTATAAGAACGTTCATAGGTCTAGACTGACCTGAAGACCCTCAGAGTATAAGAACATTCATAGGTCTAGAGTCTAGACCGACCTGAAGACCCTCAGAGTATAAGAACGTTCATAGGTCTAGACCGACCTGAAGACCCTCAGAGTATAAGAACGTTCATAGGTCTAGAGTCTAGACCATGGGTCCTCAAACTGCGGCCCTCCAGATGTTGTGAAACTTCAAATCCCAGCATGCCTTGCCACAGTTTTGCTATAAGGGAGTGTTAAAACTGTGGCAAGGCATGCTGGGATTTGTAGTTTCACAACATCTGGAGGGCCGCAGTTTGAGGACCCATGGTCTAGACCAACCTGAAGACCCTCAGAGTATAAGAACGTTCATAGGTCTAGACCGACCTGAAGACCCTCAGAGTATAAGAACGTTCATAGGTCTAGAGTCTAGACCGACCTGAAGACCCTCAGAGTATAAGAACGTTCATAGGTCTAGACCAACCTGTAGACCCTCAGAGTATAAGAACGTTTATAGGTCTACTCTAGACCGACCTGTAGACCCTCAGAGTATAAGAACGTTCATAGGTCTTAACCAACCTGTAAACACTCAGAGCATAACAACATTCAGAGGTCTACACCAACGGTTCTCAAACTCTGTGTTCTGACCCCAAAGTGAGTTGCAACTACTGTATCTCAGCATGGGGTCATGACTCCATGCTGCGGACAGTCAGGCTGGTGGCTTCTCTTGTCTCTCAGTCTGTGACCCAGTGGAATTGTCTGTTACTTCAGTCTCCTCCCATCATTTTGTGAGTCCACAATGCTGCAATGCATGTGCAAACTACTGACTACACATTTGTGGTGACATTCTGCAGTGACTTGCATGGGTCCTGTTCTCATTTTTATTGTATGACAGTTCCCCAGAGGAAAATAGTTTGATAACCCCCTTCTCTAGAACATCCTTAAATACTCAGAGCATTAAAAACATGGTTGGGCTCGCCACGCTTCAGGCTCGGTAGCTCGCTGCGCTCACCACACTATCTAAAACCAACTCCACGCCGACGTGGATAGTGGGGGTATGAAAAAGGTCGGAGGACGCGTACCGCCGCCCCTCGCGGGGTCGCTGCACTCGACACGCTTCGGGTTGGAATTGATACTGGGGGTGGCGTTGACAATGGGGGGGGGGGGGGCATTTTACATTGTAAGGACCCATCAGGGTGCTTGTACAATTAAATATCGTATACGATCGCATCGCATGCCATTTAATGGCATACGATGCGATGCGATATTTTATTGTACAATATCGCATTGCATACCATTGTATACCTTATTTAGTGTAATGGTATACGATGCGATTCGATATTTTATTGTACAATATCGCATCACATACCATCGTATACCTTATTTAGTGTTATGGTATACGATGCGATGGGCGCCGTGATAATACACAATTACCGTTAATTTGTTTACTGCAGATGGGGAAATGTAAAATGTGCAGAGGCTTCAAATTGGGTCCGGTGTGGGGTTGTATTAGCCCAAATATAAAATTTAACGTTAAAAAATAAAACTTTCCAGTATTTGCCGACTACGGGGGTTTATTCTGATTCACTGGGAAAGGCACAATCACTCGCTAATGGACAAAACCATGTGCACTGCAGGTGGGGCCGATGTAAAATGTGCAGAGAGAGTTAGATTTGGGTGGGGGGTGTATTTCAAACTGGTATCTATATTGCAGTGTAAAAATAAAGCAGACAGTATTTACCCTGCACAGAAACAATAAAACACCCATATCTAACTCTCTCTGCACATGTTACATCAGCCCCACCTGCAGTGCAGCATGGTTTTGTCCAAAAGAGAGTGATTGTGCCTTTCCCAGTGAATCAGAATAACCCCCTACATGCAAAATAAGCCAGTATTTACCCTGCAATCAAAATCCCAAATTAATACATTTGCACCCCTTGTTTCCCAATTTGGTTTGTTCCAGATATGAAGCTATTTTCTGTCCTTTTTTTCCTTTGCTTACAATCCATTCCCTTAGTGCGCTAAGTGCCAGGTGCCTTTCTGTAACTCTCGACTTTGTCCTGCTTTTAAAATCTGCTAATGTGCCTGCCGCCTCCGTCCTTCCCGCTGACAAAATTCAAGGGGTGTTTTAAACTTATTCTAAAACCTCGACTGAGTGCTGTGTAATGAAAGTCTCCCCTACTTTTACCTCCAGCGTCTGGACAAAATAAAGATAAGTTCCCGGCACGCTGGGCGGGAAACCACATATTCCGTGATAAATGTCACATCGCTCAATGCTAATTGCTTTCCTCTTCCCTGTACAGGCTGAACCCTCTACTTTCTCTGATACATTGAGCGGAGTCTGGGAGGGTTTCTCGAAGAGCGATATATTCTTTATGGCTTATGCTGCCTTCGCACACTCCAGATTACTAACCGATGAAGCATTTAAAGTTATTCCCCAGATCTTTAATACAGAGACACAGATAACATCTCACAATGATGATGGTTAGACTCATTATTGGCACAGCGGGTGTTTTACGCCTCCCAAAACATTTTCAGATTCAAGAAATGCTCTTCGAAGCATTATAGAGTTTCGCAGGTGCTTCTGTGTAACTCTAAACTCGCCAATTTCTGCGATAACAAGTGCGCCTCCCTGGGGCCGCCTCAAGTGCACCATCCTCGCGGGACTCAACGCTGGTAATAAATATATTTCTAAGTGTTCCCCCAAGATGTGATTGGAGTAGATTTCTCGCTGTCTTACCGCCGATGAAGAAATAAGAGTTGTTCTTGGCCTTCTAATGTTTGGTGGAACTTTGCAGTGTATAGCGCCACTGCCTGCACCAGGGCCTGCTGCAATGAAGGTGGTAGAAAGGCACCAACAAAAAATCTTTCCAAGGGCATCCAATGAGTTAGGACCGGCTCTGAGCATCTGGCTCCTGTCACTGAGGAGGAGCCAGCATCTTAGTCTCACCCCCCCAAGCGACATCTCTGGATCGGCGCTTTACCTGTTACTGGTAAATCACTGGTGGTTGTATCGACATATGGCTGCTTTCAGCCAAAACAGGGATGCGCAAGTGTAGCAGAACCGCAATGTCTTGTGAAACAAGGGAGATAAAGTAGACGGCGACAAAGTACCAGCCAGCAAGCTCTCAACTGTCATTTTTTAAACAGCCGGTGGCATGACAGTTAGTGGCCAACAGCATCGTTATCACAAAGCCACTCCTTGCTGTTCTGACCCAGACAGTAATCACCGGCCTATTACTTTTGCCTGGAAACTAAAGGCTTTGTACATGTAATTGTATTGTATGTAAGCGAGTATACGTGTTCATGGGATTTGCCGCTCTGATACTGCGCCGCGCTGAATAAAGAAAGAAAAGAGTTTAAAAACAACACAAAGCTTTTTACACTATCAAAGAAAGTTCCATCTGCCTTCAGTCAACAGAAGAGGACTGTAAGCCTTGCGCCCCATAACTGGCAGCGGCATTGGTACGGTGCTGTAACATGAGGCTGTCACTGGGCATCACTTGGCGGTGGGTACGTATAACCCAGGGGAGAGCAGTTAGTAATGAGAACGTGTGGGAGGCTCACTGACTACATGAGGCCAACGTGGCAGCCGGAGAGAGTTAGTGCAGCTCAGAACTAATCAGCTGTCAGTCCTCCTCCATGGTCCTGTTACTCTCCAGCGTGTGTGCTGGATGTATGAGGCATTGATATCACAGACTGCTCCTTAGGGGCCTTGTACTATTACAAGTGCCAGTTGTGTTATCAGAGCTTTGCTTCGTCCATATCTGCATTACAAACAGGGACACGTTCTAGTTATTCCTCCGCCACAGGGAACCCAGAGATCTCCCCCGGAACCTGCAGCCTGTATCTCCTAATAAGGAGCTTGGGACCAGTTACAGGCAAACAAAGGAAAGCAAGGAACAAACCATGTTACAGGAGTCCTATGTACTAAGAGCTGAAGAGAGATAAATACCAGTCAATCAGCTCCTAACTGCCATTATAGGTCCACAGTCAATAGGTCAATGTGCACTAGGTTGACTCTGACAAAAGGTTGACACAAGCAAAACGCAAACATGGCAACGGTCGACACAATAAAAGGTCAACTTGGGTTTTCATGATTTTCTTTTCTTTTCCTACCTTTTTTGCGCCTGAAGCAATGTGAGATGCACTTATTGTGGGCCCATGCCGTCACGTGTCAACATTGACACCAGTGAGAATTCATGTCAACCTTTTGTCCATGTCAACCTTTTGATGTCAACCTATTGAATGTCACCCTAGACACTGTCTATCCCTTGATCCACACCTGTTACAGGCTGTGTTTGACAAATGGCAGTTAGGAGCTGATTGGCTGGTCTTTATCTCTGTATACTCATATCTATATACATATATTTAATCGCTGTAGACTCTGTATACTTTATCTCTCTCCTACGCTTAGTACGGTATGAGGTCCCTGGGTCAACAATGTCTAGGTTGACAGTCCCTAGGCTCCACCACGAAGAATGGTCGACATTGACAGAAAGTCAACATTAAAAACTCATGTTGACCTTATTCACGTTGACCATGTGCATAAGCTTGTGTTGACCTTCTCTCAATATCGACCTGGGTGTGTCAACCATTATTAGGTGTTGACTTAGTAGCTGTCGACCTAGACATTATCATCTATACTGTAACTGCTTAGTACATAGACCCCCTTTTTGCCAGATGAAAAACAGGGACGATTCACCAATCAGTATTTAATCGTGCGGTTTTGCCCGTTTTTTGCGTTGGTTTTCGTTCATGATGTTTCAGTTTTTTTATGGGGTCGAATCGGTATTGGCCAAAATGGACGCAAAAAAAAAAAAAAAATGAAAATGCCCACAGATTCGCCAAGACACGTGGATTAGCGGCAAATTCACTGATCCACCCGGTTTTCGCCGGTGCTGGCTTTTTCACCTTGTGGAAGATCCTGCGCCAATTAAATACCCACCTAAATCTGTCCAATGATAAAATATGGAATAGGAATATTAAAAGCATAGAGGTCAATACTATTAACTGCCAAGGGTGCAGGGTGCCAACGGTATTTAAATGCCAACAGTGGCACCCGATTTAGCAACTTGGACATGTTTCAGTTAGAATTTGCAGAAAATTGCTTTCAACCCTATGGGGCAGCGCCGCGTGCACTTTTCTGCGAATTACTGCGCCATGAAGTGCGGTTACTGCTGCAATGATTCGCATTGGTGAGTTAATCACAACTAATCGGATCGACCCCGTGGTCTTGAGACGCCTATTTTAGGGGAAGCTGAAGGTATCCCGCATTTTCTCACGCTGCCGGCCTAAGGCGGCTTAACCTTGCTAATGGCAGGAATATAATCTTTTACTGACATTTGAGACCATTATTTATTTGATGAGACAATTTGGAAACTCGTTTTGATATTTTTATGCCACTTTAAATCGCATTATTGTAGGATCGCTGTATAAAAAGAGATACTTTTATTATTCTATATTTATGGCACAATGACCTACTCGTGCGCTAGCCCGCAACTTTCATCTCTTAATTATTTGACACTATGAAATATGTGATGTGTTTTATTGCCATATTGTCACACAAATGAGCAATAAAACACAAATATCTCCTGGATTAGGTCAGTTTTCCAATATCTTGCATCTTAAAGCGGTCACTGGAAATGTCACTGTAATGAAACATTTAACAGTTTCCATATCAATCATTTGTATTGTATTTACCGGGCGTCTTTACGCCTTATTTCACAAGGACGAACGGAGAAGAGCAAAATATTTTTATTTAATTGTGCGTCTTATTTACATATGCATCAAAACCAGGGTACAAGAAATGCGGGACTGCGGCTTCAACTGTGCTTTGATTGTTTTTAATCAGATACAAGGTGAGGCGCAATGCAACTTGTCGTGAGAAAAAGTCGCGCGTGTGCACAAATGTTGCACACCTCAGCCTATGCAAGCAATGTTGTTTTGCAGCTCCTACATCTTATAATTATGCAAATAAGATGCTTATTTTGAGTGAAAAAGACTCGTCGCAGCAGAGCACTGGGCCTGGCACACCGAGAGGGGCTATGTGGCGACACAGTAAAAAAAGGACACATCTGCCTCCTAAAAATTATATGGTGCTTCACTGATTTTCCAACTTACCAGCGGGATGTGTCCCTCCGCACCAAAAACACAATTCATGGTCACCCAGGATACCGACATAGGAATTACGTAGAGCAGCTCAGGATGACTTAGTTGATGCAGGTCCAATTCGATTGAGCCGCACCATGCACCCTGATTGATCTACAAATGTACACTACTGTGAATTGGGGGCTATTTATTAAGGTATGGATGCAGATAAAGTCAATGGCGGTAACGCTCAAGCAAACATGACCATACACAGACTGTAACATGATTGCTAAGAGCCGATTGGCGGCAACTTTCTCCGTCCACTTTATCGTCATTCAAGGCTTGGTAAAAAGACCCAAAAACAGTAAAGCCAGTGCCCAGGATACTACAAGGGACTCTGCATGCGGTTGCCATACAGATAAGAATTCTGATGTAAGGATAATTGCTACCTGTGGCAGAGCGTTAAAGTCGTGCGTCTCATGCCATCTGGCAGGTGCATGAAGATGGATCAGTATAACATAAACATACAGTAGGTGATGAGATTGGTTAAAAAAGAAAAATGAGTAGTAAAATATGGCTAATAAACCTCAAAAACACCATTGTGAGGCTATGTGGTTGAGTAGACTAACCAAGTCTCCGCTGTGGGTGAGAAGACTAACCAAGTCTCCGCTGTGGATGAGAAGACTAACCAAATCTCCGCTGTGGATGAGTACTAACCAAGTCTCCACTGTGGGTGAGAAGACTAACCAAGTCTCCACTGTGGGAGAGAAGACTAACCAAATCTCCGCTGTGGATGAGTAGACTAACCAAATCTCCACTGTAGATGAGAAGAGACTAACCAAGTCTCCACTGTGGGTGAGAGGACTAACCAAGTCTCCGCTGTGGATGAGAAGACTAACCAAGTCTCCGCTGTGGATGCGAAGACTAACCAAGCCTCCGCTGTGGGTGAGAGGACTAACCAAGTCTCCGCTATGGATGAGAAGACTAACCAAGTCTCCGCTGTGGATAAGAAGGCTATACAAGTCTCCGCTGTGGATGAAAAGACTAACCAAGTCTCCGCTGTGGGTGAGAAGACTAACCAAGTCTCTGCTGTGGGTGAGAAGACTAACCAAGTCTCCGCTGGGGTGAGAAGACTAACCAAGTCTCTGCTATGGGTGAGAAGATTAACCAAGTCTCCGCTATGGATGAGAAGACTAACCAAGTCTCTGCTGTGGATGAGAAGACAATCCAAGTCTATGTTATGGGTAAGAAGACTAACCAAGCCTCCCCTGTGGATGAGAAGACTAACCAAGTCTCCGCTATGGGTGAGAAGACTAACCAAGTCTCCGCTATGGGTGAGAAGACTAACCAAGTCTCCGCTATGGGTGAGAAGACTAACCAAGTCTCCGTTATGGGTGAGAAGACTAACCAAGTCTCCGCTATGGGTGAGAAGACTAACCAAGTCTTCGCTATGGGTGAGAAGACAATCCAAGTCTGCTATCACAATGATGGATGTTTAGCATCTTCATTTATTATATAAGCTATTGGGGTGAATGACAACCACACAACACAACTGACCAGCTATAATCGTACAGTCATGCAACAGAATAGGCAGCAGTTTACTCAAAGGATATTGATATGAATAGTTCATCCCACCAACATTCATTATAGATAAAACCAGAAGCGATAACGAATACATTTTATAAAACAATAATAATTAAATATATACCAGTTTTATAGACCCCAATGATAGCGCTCCTTTCTGTGCTACCGGTTAATCAAGATCTTTCTCAAAATAGATAGAAAGTTTTTCAGTCCAGAAAACATTTTTTTTTTTACTTTTTATTATATGTCGCGGTTTTAAAATGTTATTTTTATTTAGAGGCATCGATTGAGTTCTGTACACCCTATTTATTTCCGCACCAGGCCGCCTGACTGCAAAGCAAAGCTATTTACTGATATGGTCAGCGGGCGGCCACCCCCCGTGGGGCTCTCTGCTAGGCCGCAGCGGTTGGAGAACAGCAGAGTAATTGATAAAGAGAATACAAACAGGGCAGTTAGTTGGTAATGTCAGTGCTGGAACCATTGCTCCTGGCTGATTACAACCTCTGCATGGAGGATGAAGTCCTTCTGTACAGACCCTGCGGCAGAGAGCCGCAGATCAACCACAATGGGCAAAATATATATATATTCTATAAGGAGATGTAATGCTGCACGGAGAGAGGAAGCTACAGCTGGAAGTGGTCGTCCTACCAATCAATATATAATGAGCACTATTTGGTGTGGAGTAAAGTGAATGAAATAAGCTATATACATACAGTATACATATATTTTCTGCGCTTGTACCTATGGCAGTGGGTGGCTGGGACATGATACTGGATCCTCATTATTTGTGATTATGAAAATAATATATTATATATTAGTGCCAACCACTACACTGTCCACAAACCGACAGAGGGGGACACGCAGATGAGACGCTCGCGCACCCGTTTTGTCGGAGCTCGCTGCCGCCCTCCACCGCCTTCCCCACCCACAGCCCCCACTAACCCTGCCCGTCTCCCTGAAGCGGAGACGGGCAGGGAATCCACTCCCTGCCGCCATGTTGACAGGGACGCAGGAGCGTGTGAGATGCTTGCGCGCCCCCATCAGGTGGAACTCCTGTCCGCCAGCCTGCACCAGTTCCGGAAATCTGGCGATTCCTCAGGCTGGCTGACAGGCCTCCATCCGTAGTAATGGAAGGCAGGTATATTTCCCCCAGGTTTCTGACATACAGTGTGTGATTTAAAACCCCAGGAGATTTGCTGGTTCTGTTGTGAGCTGTTGGGCTGTTTATAAGAACCAGTATAGGGTCCTGGGGTTGGATGGTTAAAGAGAGAGAGCATTTCATTAGTCTCAGTTCAGGGCTTTGGGCTGTTAGCCCCACCCCATATACACACAGGCGCTGAGCAAGGCATTGTGCAAATGCCTGATTTGGGAGCAGCTATTGGTCTATTGCCCGGGTTCCCCACTGATCTCTCCACTGTTTCTTTAAAATGCAATCAGTTAGAATAGAAGCCCTATTGTCACAATCAGGGTTCTCTTGATAAGCAGACATTGTTACTATGGCCCTTATTCGAGTTGATTCGGACGTATGCGTATTTTCGGACAGGAACCGAGTGTTCTTAGCCCCGCCTTAGCCCCGCCTTAGCCCCGCCTTCCGTACGGATCACTCACACCGTCTGTATGCGGTAAGACGCTGAGCGAACGGACCGTGAGTGGATGTTTCATGTGAACACCTCCCCCATCTGTGGGAACCTCCCCCATCCTCCGATGGTCGCCGAACATCGAATGCTGGACCGAGTGGTCAGACACAGACCACTCGGTCATTTCTCCATGCAAACGCAGGGATATGGGGGGGGGCAGCTGGCATCCGGCAATGTCATATGTCCGCCCCCCACACGTGCATCACGGCCGGATTACCATACGTACGCCCAGCATTTTCATGGGAACGCCCATGAAACGCGGGGCGTACGCATATGTTAATGAGCCCAAACAGCCCTTCACGCCCCTCTCCACCCCCTGTTCGGATTGTTCCAATCGATCGCTGTCTGTACAGAATTCACGCCGTATTCGGACGTGCGCGGCATTCGCACATGCGCAAACACCAACCATCGGCCGTCCGTCCGCATTCGGAGCCATCCGACTCAATCAGAATAAGGGCCTTTATGTGATAATGGTGTAGCACCAGCCACAGCAGAGAGTGCAGGCTCAGTGGCGTAGCTACAGGGGTCGCAGCGGTCGCAGATGCGACCGGGCCCCTGAGCCAGGGGGCCCAACCCCCGCCACTGTCCTGGAAGAGGGAAGGGAACAGAACGCTCCCGTTCCCAGTGCTGCTTTGCGGGCCCGCGCGCGTCACGCTGTGGACGGGACACGGTGGCCGTATATGAGCTGTGATTGGCTGCAGCGGCTCGCCGCTGCAGCCAATCACAGCTCATATACGGCCACCGTGTCCCGTCCCGCCCAGCACTGTCATACTCAGCTGCGTGTTTTACTGAGCAACCAGGACCTGGAGCCTCAGTTGAGACGGAAGTGGGGACACATTTACTGCCTCCTGTGTCCGCACAGCTGCTGAGTCCTGTCTCTAGTGTCCAGAGCTAGGACTAGGAGAAGTAACGGAGGCAGCTGACATTTCAGGTCAGGGGGCATGTTTGTGTTGCACTCACTGATCATCTACTCACCACAGTATCACACCTGTGTCATCTAATGCTTAGTGGTTCCCTGGGTGTCTGGTGCGCCCTCATTTATAATGCAGACTCATTACCCTTTGTTTCAGCTTGTAGTGATATGTGATGTGTGTGTGTCTGCATGGTACAATACCAGCTTATCTGTCAGGGTTGCCTACCTGACCCTCTCCATCAGGGAGAAAATGCTCTGTTCCTGGACTTCCCTGTTAATGTATGACTGCCATCACCTGTGGGGAGATAGGTAATTGATAAGAAAGGTGTTTCACCACAGGTGATGGCAGTCATACATTACCAGGGAAGTCCAGGAACAGAGCATTTTCTCCCTGAAGGAGAGGTCAGGTAGGCAACCCTGAGATACATATGCCAGGCCCTGCTCCAACCAGAGTTCTTTCCTAGGGGGGTGTGACCGCCGCCGCCTACAGGTAAGTCTCCTCTGTTTGTATTTGGGACTTGACTTACTGAGCAGCTTCTTTTAAACTTGCCAATTTTATTTGATTTTGCCAGGGGGATTTAAGAAAGTAAAACAAGGTGTGTTGGGTATGACGATATACTCAACATGATGAGTTTTGCCTGCTCAATAAATAAACCCATTGGTGTGGTGCACTTTGATAAACTAGGGGGGGGGGGGGGGGCACTTTGATAAACTAGGGGGGGGGGGGGCCCAAGCTGACCTTTCGCACCAGGGCCCACGAACCCTTAGCTACGCCCCTGTGCAGGCTGCCATTAGTACGGTGTCTCTTGCTTTTTAGTGACTCTTTACGTCGAATCACTCCGTAACCACAGCAACCGGTCAGCAATTAATGCTTGCTCCATCATACCAGTTAACCTTTGGAAAGAAAATGATGGTAATGGTTGCTGTAGGTTAATACGCCATGTGGATAGATCACTCGCACTGTGCCCAAATGTGCTGCAATTTTCTGGAAACATTTGAAAAAATGCAGGCGTGCTCAGGTGTTTTTTTTTTTTTTTGGGGGGGGGGGTCTCTGATGTCAGTGCTTCAATTTTGTGAGGAGCATTTATTCTCTAATTTCAGGCAGCATCTTTCTCCATATAAACATCCAACCTGAATTAGACCCAATGTTACTTTTTGAGGGCTGTTCAAAAGAATTTTGTTGGAAATGTTGACACAGTTGAAAAGAGAGTCCCACACAAGGCCAGCGGACATCAAACACATGTGCAACGGTACCTGGAGTCATGACCACTACCATGTCTAACAAAATATCAGCCATGCGGGCGTGGGGTGCATTACATGAATGTGTGTGTGTGCTGTCATAAACCACCCTCCGTTCCCTAGTAATTGCCCCTCATGGCAACATTCACTTGTTGTAGATCAGCGCACCTCCAAAACCTCTGACCCAATGGCACAGTGCGGCCACAATCGGGGCTAAGGTTGTCCCTCAATGTTCTACCATCGATAATTTCTAATTATCTGTGGAGTAACATCAATGATTTACTTCCTTGAAAGTGCAGGTGACGGCAACCATCTACCATCGGACCTCCGTGTCTGCAACTGGTGGTCCCCCGTCGATGGTAAAAAACTAGGTTATCCTATGTACCACCAGACTATCAATGTCTGTGCAAACAGTACCATGCAAGGTGTTGACATTGACACCAAAAACACTTAGAAAATCATTTCAGCCTTATGCTTGTGTTGAATCTTTGACAATGTCGACATTTAGTCAATGTCGACATTTTGCATGCATTTTGTAAATATTAACCTTTTCCATGTCGATCTATTGCCTGTCTACCTAGACCTTTCCATCCACACACGGCGCTCACTTCGGTCGACCCACCTGCTTTCAAGATGGCCGCACATTGATGTTTTACAGAACTAAATTGAATTAGCAATCCTTCCTGTCATTTCCTAACCCAACCCTACGGCCTGAATCCCTGGCCATTACCGTGGGAGGGGGGGAGGGGCAGGGACAGAAATCTATATGGAGAGTGTGAGTGAGCGGTCGCGGCCGGCGCTGATGTTTATCATGTCCCAGCTGAAATATTTAGCCTGAGGCGGTGTGCTGTACCTGCAGATACGAGATGGAAAGTGACAGGCCGGCTCCCGCTGATGCCTCCTCAACATGTTCTCCGGGCCCGGCTGATTACACGGATTAGCTTTACCCAACAGGAAATTAAAACCTTCTTCTTTCTTTTTTTGTCAGTTCCATATATGTTTTTCAGCCTGGTCTAATTTAAAGCGGCAGATTTCACCCAGGCGCGTTCTCCTCAGCAAGGACAGTCATCGCCATTGTTCATATTAGCTAATGTCATTATTAATATTTTACCATTTTGGTGTCATTGGAAACTCATCAAAGGAGAAACAACTTCATCTAATTCTTGGAACCCAATGGTGGGAGGTCCTGGGGGAGATCCAAGATGGCGCGATTTACGTTTGTGTGGTGCTACTGCCGCCATGATATTCTGGGGGCCTGGGCATGCCGTTGGGCATTTACATATCTGTTCTATACACCATTGTAAAAACATCCCCCTCCACGCCCGTGTCTGTGCCATGCTGTGGGCAGTACCTGTGATGCTATTGAACATTCCAGGACAGTGGTCTTCTAAGGCTGACTTATATACACAATGGAAACCGCCTTTCTCTAGAGAATGAACCCATATAGTGGCAGCCGATTCACCAGCCTGTAATACCATTGAGGCCCACAGCAACCGATATTCAGGTGGCATAGTTACTGTTATGCCCCATAGTAGTGTCCTAGTTACTTTTATGCCCCATAGTAGTGTCCTAGTTACTGTTATGCCCCATAGTAGTGTCCTAGTTACTGTTATGTACCATAGTAGTGTCCTAGTTACTGTTATGTCCCATAGTAGTGTCCTAGTTACTGTTATGTCCCATAGTAGTGTCCTAGTTACTGTTATGTCCCATAGGAGTGTCCTAGTTACTGTTATGTCCCATAGTAGTGTTCTAGTTACTGTTATGTCCCATAGGAGTGTCCTAGTTACTGTTATGTCCCATAGGAGTGTCCTAGTTACTGTTATGTCCCATAGTAGTGTCCTAGTTACTGTTATGTCCCATAGTAGTGCCCTAGTTACTGTTATGCCCCATAGTAGTGTCCTAGTTACTGTTATGTCCCATAGTAGTGCCCTAGTTACTGTTATGCCCCATAGTAGTGTCCTAGATACTGTTATGTCCCATAGTAGTGCCCTAGTTACTGTTATGTCCCATAGTAGTGTCCTAGTTACTGTTATGTCCCATAGTAGTGTCCTACTTACTGTTATGCCACATATCAGTGTCATAGCTACTGTTATGTCCCATAGTAGTGTCCTAGTTACTGTTATGCCCCATAGTAGTGTCCTAGTTACTGTTATGTCCCATAGTAGTGCCCTAGTTACTGTTATGCCCCATAGTAGTGTCCTAGTTACTGTTATGTCCCATAGTAGTGTCCTACTTACTGTTATGCCACATATCAGTGTCATAGCTACTGTTATGTCCCATAGTAGTGTCCTAGTTACTGTTATGTCCCATAGTAGTGTCATAGTTACTGTTATGTCCCATAGTAGTGTCCTAGTTACTGTTATGTCCCATAGTAGTGCCCTAGTTACTGTTATGCCCCATAGTAGTGCCCTAGTTAGTGTTATGCCCCATAGTAGTGCCCTAGTTAGTGTTATGCCCCATAGTAGTGCCCTACTTACTGTTATGCCCCATAGTAGTGTCATAGTTACTGTTATGCCCCATAGTAGTGTCATAGTTACTGTTATGCCCCATAGTAGTGTCATAGTTACTGTTATGCCACATATCAGTGTCATAGTTACTGTTATGTCCTATAGTAGTGTCCTAGTTACTGTTATGCCCCATAGTAGTGTCCTAGTTACTTTTATGCCCCATAGTAGTGTCCTAGTTACTGTTATGCCCCATAGTAGTGTCCTAGTTACTGTTATGTACCATAGTAGTGTCCTAGTTACTGTTATGTCACATAGTAGTGTCCTAGTTACTGTTATGTCCCATAGTAGTGCCCTAGTTACTGTTATGCCCCATAGTAGTGTCCTAGTTACTGTTATGTCCCATAGTAGTGTCCTACTTACTGTTATGCCACATATCAGTGTCATAGCTACTGTTATGTCCCATAGTAGTGTCCTAGTTACTGTTATGTCCCATAGTAGTGTCATAGTTACTGTTATGTCCCATAGTAGTGTCCTAGTTACTGTTATGTCCCATAGTAGTGCCCTAGTTACTGTTATGCCTCATAGTAGTGTCATAGTTACTGTTATGTCCCATAGTAGTGTCCTAGCTAGTGCTATGCCCCATAGTAGTGTCCTAGTTACTGTTATGCCACATATCAGTGTCATAGTTACTGTTATGTCCAATAGTAGTGTCCTAGTTACTGTTATGCCCCATAGTAGTGTCCTAGCTAGTGCTATGCCCCATAGTAGTGTCCTAGTTACTGTTATGCCACATAGTAGTGTCCTAGTTACTGTTATGCCCCAAAGTAGTGTCCTAGTTACTGTTATGTCCCATAGTAGTGTCCTAGTTACTGTTATGCCCCATAGTAGTGTCATAGTTACTGTCATGCCTCATAGTAATGCCCTAGTTACTGTTATGCCCCATAGTAGTGTCATAGTTACTGTTATGCCCCATAGTAGTGCCCTAGTTACTGTTATGTCCCATAGTAGTGTCATAGTTACTGTTATGCCCCATAGTAGTGTCATAGTTACTGTTATGCCCCATAGTAGTGCCCTAGTTACTGTTATGCCCCATAGTAGTGCCCTAGTTACTGTTATGCCCCATAGTAATGCCCTAGTTACTGTTATGCCCCATAGTAGTGTCCTAGTTACTGTTATATCCCATAGTAGTGTCATAGTTACTGTTATGCCCCAAAGTAGTGTCCTAGTTACTGTTATGTCCCATAGTAGTAGTGTCCTAGTTACTGTTATGCCCCATAGTAGTGTCATAGTTACTGTCATGCCTCATAGTAATGCCCTAGTTACTGTTATGCCCTATAGTAGTGTCATAGTTACTGTTATGCCCCATAGTAGTGCCCTAGTTACTGTTATGTCCCATAGTAGTGTCATAGTTACTGTTATGCCCCATAGTAGTGTCCTAGTTACTGTTATGCCCCATAGTAGTGTCCTAGTTACTGTTATGTCCCATAGTAGTGCCCTAGTTACTGTTATGCCCCATAGTAGTGTCCTAGTTACTGTTATGTCCCATAGTAGTGTCCTACTTACTGTTATGCCACATATCAGTGTCATAGCTACTGTTATGTCCCATAGTAGTGTCCTAGTTACTGTTATGTCCCATAGTAGTGTCATAGTTACTGTTATGTCCCATAGTAGTGTCCTAGTTACTGTTATGTCCCATAGTAGTGCCCTAGTTACTGTTATGCCCCATAGTAGTGCCCTAGTTAGTGTTATGCCCCATAGTAGTGCCCTACTTACTGTTATGCCCCATAGTAGTGTCATAGTTACTGTTATGCCCCATAGTAGTGTCATAGTTACTGTTATGCCCCATAGTAGTGTCATAATTACTGTTATGCCACATATCAGTGTCATAGTTACTGTTAGGTCCTATAGTAGTGTCATAGTTACTGTTATGCCACATATCAGTGTCATAGTTACTGTTATGCCCCAAAGTAGTGTCATAGTTACTGTTATGCCCCATTGTAGTGCCCTAGTTACTGTTATATCCAACAGTTTTGCCCTAGTTACTGTTATGCCCCATAGTAGTGTCATAGTTACTGTTATGCCCCATAGTAGTGCCCTAGTTACTGTTATGCCCCATAGTAGTGCCCTAGTTACTGTTATGCCCCATAGTAATGCCCTAGTTACTGTTATGCCCCATAGTAGTGTCCTAGTTACTGTTATATCCCATAGTAGTGTCATAGTTACTGTTATGTCCCATAGTAGTGTCATAGTTACTGTTATGTCCCATAGTAGTGCCCTAGTTACTGTTATGCCCCATAGTAATGCCCTATTTACTGTTATGCCCCATAGTAATGCCCTAGTTACTGTTATGCCCCATAGTAGTGCCCTAGTTACTGGTATGCCCCATAGTAGTGTCCTAGTTACTGTTGTTACCCATAGTAATGCCCTAGTTACTGTTATGCCCCCTAGTAGTGCCCTAGATCATGTTACACCCCCTAGTAGTGCCCTAGTTAAGGTTACGTCCCATAATAATGCCCTAGTATATAAGGACCATAGAACTATAATAAATGCAGATTACTTATTGCATATATTACAGCCATTCAGCTGTCACATAAGGCACAAAGGGGGTGTAAACCAACCTGAATCACCCACAATATTTGCATATCCCCAGGGATGACGCTGCACTGCAACCCTGTAGTAACAAAACCATTTCATTAACACAACCTGGATTTGCCACAAAAGACTACAGCAGCGTGTCCGTCACACAGCGGGTTTGCATGGGGCAATGGTCTCGGCTGTCTGGTATTTTGCAATTCCAAGTGTAGATGTATTATATGAACTTTCATATAGTAGGGGTCTCTTAACGACGGGCTGCAAGGTTAAATGTTTGGATGAAATAGGACACGCCCCCCACTTATTTGCTAGGTACCCCCAGATGTGCAGTATTTTATTATTAGCACCGATGGCAAAACCTTTCCCATTAATACTGCCACGCAGTTGGTACCATGTACAATGTGGTACTCTTGACGGAGTGCCGGGATTTAAGACCTGCATTGGCCCTTTCACACAAAATAAAAACCAGATTTTTTCAGCAGATTCCCACGTTGGAAAGCTTTAACCCGGTAATTTGCTTCTGGTGTGAAATGGGTATTAGGGCTTCTCTCCAACAGCAGAAGTTCCGTTAAATGGATGGGATACGGTCACTAGATGGGCAAGCATTAATTTGACAAGCAATTGGTCGACACCACTAGGTCGACATGCATGAAGGTCGACATGACTGAAGGTCGATATGGGGTTTTCCATATGTTTTTGAGCCGACATGTGCCGACAGTCAATATTTCATGCCATACCATCCACTAGGGTGTGGTGGGAGAATAAAATAGCGTGCCGAACCCGAAGCATGGCGAGTGCAATGAGCCATGCGAGCGAACGCGGTGCAATTTGTAGTGCCCATGTCGACAGTGTCGACATTTGGGACAACAAATTTGTAAAAAAAAACATGTCGACCTTTTGACTGTGACCTTCCCCATGTCGACCTAATGACTCTGTCAACCTAATGACCCTGCTTAGTGCCAGCTTAGTGCATCTGGCCCATGGCCAGTAGGTCCACCCCATTTAGGTCCTCGAACTAGTAATTAAAGTCTGAGGTCCGATACGGAGTTCTATAGCGGCTCATAGACCCCCACTTACACCCCATTACCAGTACAATAAGGGCCTTATTCAGATCTGAGCTCAGTACAAATTTGTTTGGAAAATGGGCATAACCATGTGCACTGCAGGTGGGGCAGACGTAACATGTGCAGAGAGAGTTAGATTTGTGTGAGTTATTTTGTTTCTGTGCAGGGTCAATACTGGCTGCATTATTTTTACACTGCAATTTAGATTTCAGTTTCAACACACCGCACCCAAATCTAACTCTCTCTATACATGTTACATCTGCCCCACCTGCAGTGCACATGGTTTTGACCATTTTCCAAACAAATTTGTACTGCAATCAGATCTGAATAAGTTACAAATCATTAATGGGTAAAGTGTCCGTTCTGTTCTCCAATATGGACATGGCCGCCGCTTACTCCGCCCCCAGACGCTGGGCCTCTTGTGGCAGCCTGGAAGGAGGATTCACGCCGACGGTAAAACAAATTCCCAGTGTATCGGTGACACATACGACACAAAACACAGTGACAGCTGCATTATAATTATGTGAATCAACATGGCAGAAACCATTCAGACTTTTGCAGCAAATAAAGTTGCATTTTTGAAACGACTTCCACATATTTATTGCCCCCCAATAAAACAGTATTTCCAACAGCTGCTCCAATGCAGGATGCATTTCTGCAAGTGATGTCATCCTGCCCCCACATGATTTAGACAGTAATTATGTCATCATATATGACATCAGTGGTAATGTACAGGTATCATGCGGATAATATTTGGAATACAGACAATCATAGGGGACTTAATAGTGCTAGCCACAACATTGTTCAACACCTCAAATTATATCCATTCCCTACACACACAAAGGAGGCAGACAACACGTTGCCTCTGTGATGTCATAAGATCCTAGTGACATCACAGGAATCATCATTCAACTCCACAAAAATAGCTGCCACCACTGGATATAGCCAATCCGATGCAAGGGTTCGTCAAATTCCACATCATGGAATTACAACAGACCAGGTAACACCCTACAACAAGAATACAATCTTACAACACATTTTTTCATATTCAAATTGTATGGGTCACCCCAATAGACGGGGGTGCGTCTTATGCTGGGGTACATATCACTTCCTGGCTAGGCCACCCTTTAACGCCAACAAGATTAAACTTCTAAAGTCCTTTTTATTTTATTTTTGCTGCTGTCAGGAACGATGGTAAATCTCCAGCCGGGAATATGACGGATGGATACCATATGATTTAACACTTAAGAAAATAAGTCAGAAAGTTTGTTCAACTATTTTCCAGATTTGTCTTATACTGCAATCAGAAAGTGCTGCCTGGGCTTTCAATCACTTGATGACATTAATAAATATCAAGTTCTGAAGGAGTTTCTGAGCTCTTTACAGTAAGGGGGGAGGGGGGTAGAGAAAGCCAATAATTGCATGACTTGCAGCCTTTCTTTCCATGATAAATAAGGTGCCTGTTTATTCCCACAGGGGGACTGTGATAAATTGGCCACTTGCTTGGAATATGTATATCCATCTTTTGCTGGCACAGACATCTACACCCATGTGCCCCAGGAGTCTGCTGCCACACAGTGCACCGGGTACCACCAGCAACAGCCAATCAGGGTGCAAAGGACAGGTGCCAGCCAAACTGATAACTCATCAATTCCGGCAACAGCTGAATGCAAAGGGTTAACCACAGTGTATGGAGAGAGATGCTTGTACCATAGCGCTTAATACTGTATATACATCACAGGAACCTATTCATTATTGTATTCTTAGTTTAGCATTTGCTCAATGTGAGCCACAGATTCCAGCTGTGCAGCCCCGTAAGTCCTACATCTGTGCAGCCTACACTGTCACAATGTACAGTAACCAGCATTAGCATAGCATTGCCCAATAGTGTGACATATTAATAGTACATACAGTACACACAAGTCATTAACAGCCATGGTGCAAGCTAAACAACACAGAACAGCAGAGTGCTACATACAGTACGCACTGGATTGTGAGCTCTGCTGGCAAGAGCACAGCGCAGAGGTTTACAAGGGAAGGGGGGGGGGGGGCATTTTTTATGGGGTAAATTTAATAAGATGGGGGTTCTCTTGAATATGGAATGTTGCTATTGGCAACCAGACTATCTTCTAGAACAGTGGTTCTCAATTTCGGTCTTCAGCAGTTCATGTTTTACAGGTCACATGGCAGGGGCACAGGTGCACTCATTATTCACTGACACATTTTAAAAGATCCTTAGTTGAAGCTATTTCTTTCACTTGTGATTCTGTGGGGAGACCTGGAAAACATGAACTGCTGGGGGTACTTAAGGACCGAAGTTGGGAACCACTGTTCAAGAAGGTGCTTAATAAATAAGTAGAGTCTAACAGGTTGCTAAGGGCAACGTCTCATCTTAGTGAATGTATCATTGTCTGTTTGATTTCTCACTGGTGACTTAGGAAACTTGTCTGTTACTACAAGAGGAGGAAGGTCCCTGGCAGCTTGCTACAAAGTCTCAGGGGTGACCTGGTCTCAGCTGGCCAATGAGGAGGGCACAGAGGGCATTGCCATGCAGACAGAGGAGGATGCACAATACACAGGGTGATCATCTGCCAGACACCTGGGCACAGAGCTGCAGCTTCCTGGAAGAAACGTTTCATGCTTTCATGACTTACCCTGGAACTCTCCCCCATTGCTGTCCCTTGAGCTCCCCATGCAGTTCTCCAGGTATATCCCATCCTTGTAGCAATCCTCCTTTTTGGTGAAGCCTGCAATCTCACTGGGATGACTCTGGGACCCCCCATCCTGGCACAGGCAGGGGGTCTGCATGATGCCACAGGGGTGGAAGCTGCTGCTGTTGGTCAGACAAGTCTTGGACCACTCACAGAGCATTTGGCAGGCAGCTTTCCTGGGGTTCCTGTTCCCCACCACCAGGTACTCCAGGGAGAACTCAGTCTGGTGGGGTCTGGGGGTCCTTCCTGGGGAGTGGGGGTCCTCTCTCCTGGGAGAGGTCTGCTTCATCTGCAGGAACTGCTTGTTGGACTGGAGGAAAGCGTGGGCCACAGAGTGGTCACAGAGCTTCAGGACATCATCAAAGCTCTCCATGCCCAGGTAGGTGCGGGTGGAGGCCAGGAAGGAGTCAAACTGGGAGGTCCTAATCTGCTGCTGGTCGCATATACCCGGGGGCTTGGAGACCTTGACATACAGGGTGTACCTCCTGGGGTCCGGGTTCTGGATGATCCAGGCGCACAGAGAAGAGTTCAGAGGGAAGAGGGACAGAGAGGAGAAATTCCCATAGAATTCCCCCTGCACTTGGGTGGTGCAGGAATTGGGTCCCAGGTCCAGGCTGGCTGCAGTCCACACAGAGAGGAGGGGGAGCATGAACAGCAGGCTGTGGGGGGGCTCAGTGCTCCTCATCCTAGGTCTCTGGTCCTCTGGAAGTGCAGGGAATTGTCAGGCTGGGTCCAGGGCTCGGACATAACAGGTGCAGCAGGAGAGGAGATACTGGTGCAGGAGTCAGCCCGGGATCAGCAGCGTTGTCTCCGGCGCCCCCTTGTGGTGGCAGAGGGGAACCTGGGGAAGAGAAGAGAGAAACATTGTGACTTGTCTGTGCTGAGGTCCTGCAGCTTGTTACACAGTTATAGAATAAGGAATGCGGGGGGGAGGGGGGAGGTTGTCTGGTTGCTGGGAAACCCCAATTCTCTTGGCAAGTGGCTCAAATTATGACAATGATAGCAATGGTATATAATATGATTATTAGAGATGCCACCATTTAATGCACTGAAAGGGGCAGAGCGGCGATTGCTTTGTGTGTGTAACCAGGGGCGTAACTAACTATTCAGCGCCCCCCCGCCGCATGTTTATTCGGCGCCCCCCACCTAACCTGCCCCCCCTTCTTACCCGCGGTCTGCGTCGTCTCGCCCGGCTCTCTGTCGGGACCTTCCTGACGTCACGGTCCCGGCCGGCTCCTGCTGCTACAATGAAAACGGACTCTTAGAAAACGGCTGCCCCCATACTGCAGACAGAAAACTGTCTGCAGTATGGGGGCAGCCATTTTCTAATTGTCAGTTTTCATTGCAGCAGGAGCCGGCCTGGACCGTGAAGGTCCCGACAGAGAGCCGGGCGAGACGCAGACCGCGGGTAACTATAGCCCCGCAGCCCCCCCCGGCGGCGCCCCCAATTTCTCTGCGCCCCCCCGCCACCGCGGGGGCTGCGGAGCTATAGTTACGCCACTGTGTGTAACCCTTATTCTGGTTCACTCGCAAAGGCAAATTCCATCTCAAATGGACAAAACCATGCTGCACTGCAGGTGGGGCAGAGGTAACATGTGCAGAGAGAGTTCGATTTGGGCGGGGTTTTACTTCAAAGTGTGCAGTGTAAGAATAAAGCAGCCAGTATTTTCCCAAATCGAAATCTCTCTGTACATTTTACATCTGCCCCCCCCCCCCTACAGTGCACATGGTTTTGTCCATTTGCGAGTGAACCAGAATTAGGGCCTGCGTGCGTATATATGTGTGCGTTGATATCCCCCCCCCCGTGTATGCCGCCACCAATCTCGGCATTGGTGGGGTTCGTCTAGTGCAGTGATTTTCAACCTTGTTACATTGCGGCACACTAAATTCGATTTTAAAATTTGCCAAGGCACACCATGAGATCCCCACAGGGTAAAACACATTGGCCCCCACAGGAAAAAGAACAAACAAACCTATTTGCCCCATCTAATAACGATCACACTGGTCCCAGCAGGTAACACAAATAAAATACATTGGCCCTTTACATGAACAGAAGAGACCAGTAAATAACAGTTGAACTGGTGGTGGCTGTAACCTGGTTTGGGCATCTCTAGATCTGGGGGCGCACTTGAGAACAGCACAAGGCACAGTAGTGTGCCACGGCACAGTGGTTGAGAAATGCTGGTATAGTGTGTATGAGGCTTGAGTTCTCAATCAGTGCACCGGATATGCAAATATGCCAGGACAGTGGGTGGGAGAAGACTAATGGGGTTTTACCGCATTTCCAGCTTAGTACATCCCGCCCATTATCTTCTTTCATCACCGCCTTAATAACGAGGGCGAGAGACGTGAATTCTGCATGACGGGGGAGTGGGGTGGGGACGTGTATGAATCCCACATCCCTCGGTGGGTGGTGCAGCGATAGTGGGCTGAGGAAGCGGCGTCTTGCTGTGAATAAATGTAAGTGGGGATAATGGAATATGAGGCGGTGGCGGAGGATCTTGGCAGCGATAGGGTACACGGATGGCGGTGGCACAGATGGATGAAGGTGATGCCAGCCAGGTGGACGTTATCTCTGATGAAATACAACAACGTACACAATGAAATGTGTAAGGTGAAAAGTTCACAACTTAAAGGGTGGATGTCGGAAGCTCTCAGATCTCTGAGCCGCACAGATTGCAGCCGCCGGTGAAGCCAATTTGGCACAAAGAGAGGCGAAGGCAAACAAAAAAGCAGGACTGTCAAATAGACACTTCTTCATCCTAAACAATTATGATAATAAGCAGCATTTAACGCGGAGTTTGGCAACCAGCGTCGCCCGCAGTCCATCAAGCGGAGAGGTTGGAACGTGTTACATTGTGACTCTCGCAATGAGTGTTAACCCTTCACACCCTGGGGGACGCTGGGGAAGGTGGGAAAAGTGGAGCAGCCATTTCTGCACAACAATTCAAAGGCCAAAAATAGTCTATTTATAAACTTTCCCCAGCGGGAACTTTCCACTGGTTCTGCCACTGTGATAGGAAAAGGGTGTGAAATAATGACCTCGTATGGGACGTACAGGGTGGACGAAAGCTCATACGAAACGCACGTGGAAATAAGGCACGAGTCAGAGGCAGTGCTCTGTGCACCCAGCATTGCGCCAATCGCACCCAACCAGCGCATGGAAAGAGCCTTCAGAATCTGTTTTCATAGAAAAAAACTGTTACATGTGACAACAACAAAAAAAATGTATTCTAGAAAATACGCCCAAACAATCCTATAAAATTAAATCTAACGCTGCACCTCACCTCTATTGAGGGAATTCAAGGGTGTTTGTGCGCCGACGGCCACAAGATGGTGCGCATGAGTAGACTCTACTGTCCACTTTGCATGTACAGATCTCTGATAAAATGGCGCAGAGGACATGTCCCCACTGTGCATGTGCAGCGCTGCGGCTGGCGTGGGACATCGGCGAGGTAAGCATTGAAGAACAGTTTTTCCTTTTGCCAACCCTACATAGCCTGACAACCGACACCGTGAAAAGGTCGACATGGGTTTAGGTCAACAGGGACATTAGGTTGACACAAGCATTAGGTGGACACAGGGAAGATCAACAGTCAAAAGGCCGACATGGGACACTGTGGACACTGTTGACGTGGGCAACGTATTGGTGCACTGCGTCCGCTTGCTATCCTTCGGGCACGGTGCCTCGCTACGCTCAACACACTATTTTATTCTCCCTCCACACCCTAGTGGATGGTAGGGCATGTCGGCTCAAAAATAAAAGTAAAAAACCCCATGCTAAACTTTTTACTGTCGACTTTTTACCCATGTCGACCTAATGCTTGTGTCGACCTAATGACCCAGTCAATCTAAACCCATGTCGTGATTTTGAGTGTGTAAACCTAAGGTCTGTCGACTTTCAGTGGTCAACCCAATATATGATTCCAAACTGGGACTCAATTCGACTGGGAAGCCCTAAGTCCGGGGCATCTGTATGTCAGGAAAACCGCACCGCATTCCTCTATGTACCTTCAGTCGCCTGGCGCAACGATTACCAGAGCGTGCGCTCTACAGATTCTGACATGTCACGCTCTGTTTGCGTCAGTGTCTGACCTGCACTAGACTGATAAGAGCTAATTGCTGGCGGGTCGCTGTGACTTAATAATCTTAGTAAATGAGCCGTAAAGTCTTATAATAATCAGTATTCCCATTTATAGATGCGCCTGAGATTGCGTTACTATTGTTTCCAACGCCAGGTGCCTCGCCGGTGAATAACCCTGGTTACTGCGGCTGATAAGTATCATTACAAACACGTCATTTGCAGACATCTCTGCCTTTGGATCATTTCTTTTTTCAGGGCGTCTGTGATTTCAGTCATGATTTAAACAGTCAGCCATATAGCATCGCGCCAATCACCAGCTCTGCGAATGGTGTCTCTGCGTGAGACAAGGGGGACCTCCATCCCGACTGCATATAGCCAATATACCTCCATATAGCCCCACACTCCTGTACCTAGCCTATATACCTCTGTATGGTCCCACAATCCCGAACCTAGGCTATATACCTCCATATACAGTAGCCCCATGATCCCGTACCTAGCCAATATACCTCCATATAGCCCCACAGTACTGTACCTAGCCTATATACCTCCATATAGCCCCACAATCCTGTACCTAGCCTATATACCTCCATATACAGTAGCCCCATGATCCCGTACCTAGCCAATATACCTCCATATTGCTCCACAGTACTGTACCTAGCCTATATACCTCCGTATGGCCCCACACTCCTGTACCTAGCCTATATACCTCCATATAGCCCCACAATCCTGTACCTAGCCTATTACCTCCATATAGCCCCACATGTACCCTGCACTGTACGGGTGAATGTGGCAGATGTCAGGGGCATGCTGGCTACAGGTAGGAGAGAACTAGATGAATGATTATTGGACTCAAGGGCGTAACTACCATAGGTGCAGGAGGTGCACCTGCTATGGGGCCCAGAGCTGAGAGGGGCCACCTTTACCTGTCAAAGTATCATGTGCTGTATACATTTTTCAGCATTAGGTGATAAATAGGGGCCCTTACAATCTTTTACTATGGGGCCCACAATGTATCTAGTTACGCCACTGATTGGACTCTAATACATCCTGTGTGTACTGTGCACTTCTCCCTGTGAACACAGTCCACAGTCCACAGATTAGGGCCACAGTCACTAATATCTGTGGGAGCTTCCACTGTTACTTTGCCTGTGGGTGGGCGGGGCTAAAATGACGAGATTGCTGCATTTCACATCATTTAAGCCCCACTCCCCTCTCCGTGGTCTGCGAATCACTGCGTTTTCTGGCATGGGGGCGGGGCCAAGTGATTGCCTTGCCCCCGCCCCCTGACGTGTTGCCTCTCCGGGTGAAATCTAAAGGAGGCAAGAATGACCTAGACCCATGTCAACCTAGACCCATGTCGACCTTGCTGCATGTCGACCTAGTGGTGTCGACCTAATACTCTTTGACCTAGTTGCTGTAGACCCGATGACCGTATCCCCCTCCCCCACCCAGTGCGTAGGATTGCAGGCCGCAGCCTGTTAGGTCTGTCCAGAGGATATGCTGTATGGGGTGGGGTAAGATGAGCTGCAGAACACCCATGCAGCAGCAGCGAGTGGATGCATAACCGTACAGCCGAATAGAATATAAACCTTATATCGAGCCTCAGACACAGGGGAGCAGTTGTCCTTTGATGGAAGCCCCCAAGAAGCAGACACTTCACATCACACTCTGTTCTCCGCAGCTCCCATCACAGTCAGTGCCAGCACCCCGCTCGCTAGCACCACCTGCATTATTTAATATGTTTGCACTTTGCTTATAAAATCTTTACACTACCCCAGGCTATACCTGTAATCTACGTACAGGGGCCGTATTGTACATTTCCAGCTATTCCAACTCAAAGGGGGAAAAAACACGTTTCAAAGTCATCGTTCTGATGAATTTAGGTCATAAACTCCAAATACATCCCCGAGTTTTAGAGCAAATCTCCCCCCTCCCCCCGCTGATGAATGTCGTCTGGCTGCGCGGCGTATTTCTATATATATATAAAAATAAAGACTTCACATTTTTAAACGGGAGCAGATTCTTCTGGTGTGATTTACAGTCGTCTACCTAAAAGGGTTCTGTCATTTTTCTTTCTTTCATAAGTGGCCGTTTTTTCGTCCCATTTGTACAGGAATAAGACAGCAGGCGATAAAACCAGCGCGACGCATCAGACAGCCTGCTAGACTAAATGCATCGCTAATAGGAACAAAGCAAATTAAGCTGCAAATGTGTCTGCGCACGACCGGAGACGTAAAAAGCAGCGCACAAACATATGGGCTTCCCGAATACATATATATCACAGGAGGGTTTAGTGCATGCAGAGGATAATGCAAAACCTGAGTGTAACATAAGAATCTGGTAACTGGTATATTACCAGTTATTTATATAGCGCACACATATTCCGCAGCGCTGTACAGAGATTATTACCAATTATATAGCGCACACATATTCCGCAGCGCTGTACAGAGACTATTATTACCAGTTATTATATAGCGCACACATATTCCGCAGCGCTGTACAGAGACTATTTTTACCAGTTATTATATAGCGCACACATATTCCACAGCGCTGTACAGAGACTATTGTTACCAGTTATTATATAGCGCTCACATATTCCGCAGCGCTGTACAGAGATTATTACCAATTATATAGAGCACACATATTCCGCAGTGCTGTACAGAGATTATTATTACCAGTTATTATATAGCGCACACATATTCCGCAGCGCTGTACAGAGATTATTATTACCAGTTATTATATAGCGCACACATATTCCGCAGCGCTGTACAGAGAATATTATTACCAGTTATTATATAGCGCACACATATTCCGCAGTGCTGTACAGAGAATATTACCAGTTATTATATAGTGCACACATATTCCGCAGCACTGTACAGAGACTATTATTACCAGTTATTATATAGCGCACACATATTCCGCAGCGCTGTACAGAGATTATTATTACCAGTTATTATATAGCGCACACATATTCCGCAGCGCTGTACAGAGAATATTATTACCAGTTATTATATAGCGCACACATATTCCGCAGCGCTGTACAGAGAATATTATTACCAGTTATTAATATAGCGCACACATATTCCGCAGCGCTGTACAGAGACTATTATTACCAGTTATTATATATCGCACACATATTCCGCAGCGCTGTACAGAGAATATTATTACCAGTTATTTATATAGCGCACACATATTCCGCAGCGCTGTACAGAGACTATTATTACCAGTTATTATATAGAGCACACATATTCCACAGTGCTGTACAGAGAATATTATTACCACGTATTATATAGCGCACACATATTCCGCAGCGCTGTACAGAGACTATTATTACCAGTTATTATATAGCGCACACATATTCCACAGTGCTGTACAGAGAATATTATTACCAGTTATTATATAGCGCACACATATTCCGCAGCGCTGTACAGAGAATATTATTACCAGTTATTTATATAGCACACACATATTCCGCAGCGCTGTACAGAGATTATTATTACCAGTTATTATATAGCGCACACATATTCCGCAGCGCTGTACAGAGAATATTATTACCAGTTATTTATATAGCGCACACATATTCCACAGTGCTGTACAGACTATTATTACCAGTTATTTATATAGCGCACACATATTCCGCAGCGCTGTACAGAGACTATTATTACCAGTTATTATATAGCGCACACATATTCCACAGCGCTGTACAGAGATTATTATTACCAGTTATTATACAGCGCACACATATTCCACAGCGCTGTACAGAGACTATTATTACCAGTTATTATATAGCGCACACATATTCCGCAGCGCTGTACAGAGACTATTATTACCAGTTATTATATAGCGCACACATATTCCACAGCGCTGTACAGAGAATATTATTACCAGATATTATATAGCGCACACATATTCCGCAGCGCTGTACAGAGACTGTTATTACCAGTTATTATATAGCGCACACATAATCCACAGCGCTGTACAGAGAATATTATTACCAGATATTATATAGCGCACACATATTCCGCAGCGGTGTACAGAGACTATTATTACCAGTTATTATATAGCGCACACATATTCCGCAGCGCTGTACAGAGACTATTATTACCAGTTATTATATAGCGCACACATATTCCACAGCGCTGTACAGAGAATATTATTACCAGATATTATATAGCGCACACATATTCCGCAGTGCTGTACAGAGATTATTACGAATTATATAGAGCACACATATTCCGCAGCACTGTACAGAGAATATTACCAGTTATTTATATAGCGCACACATATTCCGCAGCGCTGTACAGAGACTATTATTACCAGTTATTATATAGCGCACACATAATCCACAGCGCTGTACAGAGAATATAACCAGTTATTTATATAGCGCACACATATTCCACAGCGCTGTACAGAGACTATTATTACCAGTTATTATATAGCGCTCACATATTCCGCAGCACTGTACAGAGAATATTACCAGTTATTTATATAGCGCACACATATTCCGCAGCGCTGTACAGAGATTATTACCAATTATATAGAGCACACATATTCCGCTGTACAGAGAATATTATTACCAGTTATTATATAGAGCACACATATTCCACAGCACTGTACAGAGACTATTATTACCAGTTATTATATAGCGCTCACATATTCCACAGTGCTGTACAGAGACTATTATTACCAGTTATTATATAGCGCACACATATTCCGCAGCTCTGTACAGAGAATATTATTACCAGTTATTATATAGCGCACACATATTCCGCAGCACTGTACAGAGACTATTACCAGTTATTATATAGCGCACATATATTCCACAGCGCTGTACAGAGACTATTATTACCAGTTATTATATAGCGCACACATATTCCACAGCTCTGTACAGAGACTATTATTACCAGTTATTATATAGCGCTCACATATTCCACAGTGCTGTACAGAGACTATTATTACCAGTTATTATATAGCGCACACATATTCCGCAGCGATGTACAGAGAATATTATTACCAGTTATTATATAGCGCACACATATTCCGCAGCGCTGTACAGAGAATATTATTACCAGTTATTATATAGCGCACACATATTCCGCAGCGCTGTACAGATAATATTATTACCAGTTATTATATAGCGCACACATATTCCGCAGCGCTGTACAGAGAATATTATTACCAGTTATTATATAGCGCACACATATTCCGCAGCGCTGTACAGAGGCTATTATTACCAGTTATTATATAGAGCACACATATTCCACAGCGCTGTACAGAGAATATTATTACCACGTATTATATAGCGCACACATATTCCGCAGCGCTGTACAGAGACTATTATTACCAGTTATTATATAGCGCACACATATTCCACAGTGCTGTACAGAGAATATTATTACCAGTTATTATATAGCGCACACATATTCCGCATCGCTGTATAGAGAATATTATTACCAGTTATTATATAGCACACACATATTCTGCAGCGCTGTACAGAGACTATTATTACCAGTTATTATATAGCGCACACATATTCCGCAGCACTGTACAGAGATTATTATTACCATTTATCATATAGCGCACACATATTCCGCAGCGCTGTACAGAGATTATTATTACCAGTTATTATATAGCGCACACATATTCCGCAGCGCTGTACAGAGAATATTATTACCAGTTATTTATATAGCGCACACATATTCCGCAGCGCTGTACAGAGGATATTATTACCAGTTATTATATAGCACACATATTCCGCAGCACTGTACAGAGATTATTATTACCAGTTATTTATATAGCGCACACATATTCCGCAGCGCTGTACAGAGAATATTATTACCAGTTATTTATATAGCGCACACATATTCCGCAGCGCTGTACAGAGAATATTATTACCAGTTATTTATATAGCGCACACATATTCCGCAGCGCTGTACAGAGGATATTATTACCAGTTATTATATAGCACACATATTCCGCAGCGCTGTACAGAGACTATTATTACCAGTTATTATATAGCGCACACATATTCCGCAGCACTGTACAGAGATTATTATTACCATTTATTATATAGCGCACACATATTCCGCAGCGCTGTACAGATTATTATTACCAGTTATTATATAGCGCACACATATTCCGCAGCGCTGTACAGAGAATATTATTACCAGTTATTTATATAGCGCACACATATTCCGCAGCGCTGTACAGAGGATATTATTACCAGTTATTATATAGCACACATATTCCGCAGCACTGTACAGAGACTATTATTACCAGTTATTATATAGCGCACACATATTCCGCAGCACTGTACAGAGAATATTATTATCAGTTATTATATAGTGCACACATATTCCGCAGCACTGTACAGAGAATATTATTATCAGTTATTATATAGTGCACACATATACCGCAGCGCTGTACAGAGGATATTATTACCAGTTATTATATAGCACACATATTCCGCAGCACTGTACAGAGATTATTATTACCAGTTATTATATAGCGCACACATATTCTGCAGCGCTGTACAGAGAATATTATTACCAGTTATTATATAGCGCACACATATTCAGCAGCGCTGTACAGAGACTATTATTACCAGTTATTATATAGCGCACACATATTCCGCAACGCTGTACAGAGACTATTATTACCAGTTATTTATATAGCGCACACATATTCCGCAGCGCTGTACAGAGACTATTATTACCAGTTATTATATAGCGCACACATATTCCGCAGCGCTGTACAGAGAATATTATTACCAGTTATTTATATAGCGCACACATATTCCGCAGCGCTGTACAGAGACTATTATTACCAGTTATTATATAGCGCACACATATTCCTCAGCGCTGTACAGAGACTATTATTACCAGTTATTATATAGCGCACATATTCCACAGCGCTGTACAGAGACTATTATTACCAGTTATTATATAGCGCACACATATTCTGCAGCGCTGTACAGAGACTATTATTACCAGTTATATTATATAGCACACACATATTCCGCAGCGCTGTACAGAGACTATTATTACCAGTTATTATATAGCGCACACATATTCCGCAGCACTGTACAGAGAATATTATTACCAGTTATTTATATAGCGCACACATATTCCGCAGCGCTGTACAGAGACTATTATTACCAGTTATTATATAGCGCACACATATTCCACAGCGCTGTACAGGGAATATTATTACCAGTTATTATATAGCGCACACATATTCCACAGCGCTGTACAGAGATTATTATTACCAGTTATTATATAGCGCACACATATTCCGCAGCACTGTACAGAGACTATTATTACCAGTTATTATATAGCGCACACATATTCCGCAGCACTGTACAGAGAATATTATTACCAGTTATTTATATAGCGCACACATATTCCGCAGCGCTGTACAGAGACTATTATTACCAGTTATTATATAGCGCACACATATTCCGCAGCGCTGTACAGAGAATAATTGAGCATCCACATCAGTCCCTGCCCCAGTGGAGCTTACAATCTATATTTCCTACCACATGTACACGCACACAGACAGTCTAGGGTTATTTTGTTGGGAGCCAATAAACCTACTGTAACAGTATATTTTGGAAATTTTTAGACCATGGTGGGAATAGAACCCATGACCTCAGTAATGTGAGGTAGTAATGCTAACCACTACACCATCTGTGCTGCCCACAGACAATGGGCAGCGCTGTTCTGATTCTGATGTCACACTCCAATGTACATCTGAGTTTGGACACAACCCTCCCAAATCAAACTCTCTGCCCATTGTACAACTGCCCCCAGCGATAAATTGACTTGCTCATGTTTGCATTACTCCCAACTTAAAATCAGACCCAAAGTGCACCTGTCTCCTAGCCATGGCATTGCCACAATGTCCGGGACGCTGCTGAATTCAGGGAGGGGTGGCATTGGCGGATTCAGGGGGGGGCACCCGGGCACGTGCGTGAGTGTGTCTCTAACGCTGGGTGGAGCCTCTGACTCACATGACTGACTCACATGACAGAGAACCAGCCCAGTGAGCCCACAGTGCCAGACACCCTCTGCCTCCCCATGCTGCCAAGGAACCTACTCCACAGCCACCAGGTGAGCGCCCCCGCCCCCCCCCTCCCGGGATTCACGCCCCCCCCCCGCAACCCCCCCTCCCGCGATTCGCGGCACCCCCCTCTGCGACCCCCCCCTGCCGCAATTCGCGGCAAAACACCCCCTCCCGCAATTTGCGACCCCCCCCCTCCCGCGATTCGCAGCAACTCCGCCCCCGCAACCTCCCACCATTCATGTCACCCACCCCCCGCGACCCCCCCTGAGTTTTTGAAGATTTCTTTTTCAATTTTTGAATGTTTTCATATTCATTCTCATATGTCGACATGGACACCATTGAAGTGCCAACCCCCCCCCCCCCGCAACCCCCCCTCCAGTGATTTGCGGCACACAACACCCCCCCCGCGACCCCCCCTCCAATGATTCACGGCACCCCCGCGACCCTCCTGAATCACCTAGTAGGTTGCAGTAGCGCACGCAGGGGGGGTTTCTGAGTACCCAGAAACCCCCCTGGAATCTAAATGCGCTAGTCTGAAAGCTGAGGAAGAATTTTGAAAATCGGCCCTGAGGAATCGGAGATATCTGACTTCAAAGCAGTGGTCCCCATCCAAGCCTGTTAATTGCTCTCCCCAGTCAGATATTTCAGATTCTGCCTGACTTAGATTATATATTCCAAAAGCTGGGACTCTCCCACTTTGATGGACACTAGTAGCTTGTATCTACTGGTATGTAGTTTTATATTCTCGTTGACAGATTGCTCTGCCTCCTGAACTCTGATCCCCTAGTCCCCAATACCATTTGGTAGGTGGGATTCTCTAGTTTGTAATTCCTTTAAAAGATAAGAAATCTAGTTCCAGGAACTGTAGATATCTGCAGTCAAGCAAGCTGTCCTCCCACCAGAAAATTATGAATAATAAGCCCACTTCACTATACACCCCTCCTCTGCATATTAACCATCCTCTACCACCCTGGAAGTTATGTATCAGGGACCCCTCATTCAGCCCAATACCCCCTTCTCCCACCTCATCTCCCACCATCTGTGCAGTAAAGGGGTAATTAGTGGAAATTACTGAGCCCTACATGCTGAGCGGTTGATATAATACCCCCTAATACCCCCTACCACCCCTACCACCTGCGGGACAGCAAAGCCAAGTCATTCAAGACAGCAAAGCTTCCGCTCATAGCACCCCCAGGGCCGGCGCCACCACTAGGCAGGATTAGGTATTTGCCTAGGGCACCGGCCACTGGAGGGCGGTAGTCGGGAGCAGGGACCCCCCTTCCCCCCCAGTGGAATGACTTTACGGCATCCCTGCCGCCCACCCGCCACCCCAACACCGCCGTTGTGCACAGGGACCCCCACGGTTTAAGGTGAGTGGCTGCTGTCACTCCCCCCCCCCCAGCAACTTCGGCGGCCGCCACCGCATTGCCCCCCTCCCCCCGGTGGAATGACTTGGCGGCATCCCGCCCGCCCACCTGCCGCCTCAACCCCGCAGTGGAGCGATGCAGCAACAGCGGCCGCATCGCACCTGGCAACCCAAGCCACCACTCCTCCAGTGAAGTGACCACATCACCCCCACCCCTGTAGCGGCGCGGCATCGCAAAGCCCCCCCCCTCCGGTGGAGCGGGTGGGCGCCGGGGCGCCCCCGCCTGGGGCGCTCCGGTGCCTAGCACCGGCCCTGAGCACCCCCCACCCTTACCGCTGGAGGATAGGTAGGGGCCCCAATACATTGCTATGCCCAGAGGTCTACACTGCTGCTATGTAAATATATATATATTATTATTTATATACATTTGGTCTATCTATAATACTTTAACTGACCCGGCATATACTGGGTCACCTAAGTGTCCATCTCCGTGCTTTGCTCCGCCCCTCTCTGGAAACCCCCTTCTGAAAATCCTGCGTTTGCCCCTGGGATGATATGGGACCCGTTAATTCCGACCCCCACCCGGTTCCGATGGCTGCCAGTCCCCCCCTAGCATCACAGAAGCTTGGGGTTGATCTCATCTCAATTCCAAATCGCTGGGTTCTCAATATGATACCAGGCTGGTCCATATTGGTCCATCGGTTCCAGAGATATTGCGGGTAAACCAATTTTTGTATTTTTGAAATGTAATTTCATGGCATTCTGCAGGAGACTCCCTGAAATAGCAGCAATCTCTCTCTCTCCCTCATTAGTCTAGCAATCTCCCTCATTACACCGAGCCCACATTACACTGTTACATCATAGTTACCTCCCCTCCTGCATTCTGCAGGAGACTCCCTGAAATAACAGCAATCTCCCTCTCTCCCTCATTAGTCTAGCAATCTCCCTCATGTCACCTAGCCCACATTACACTGTTACACCATAGTTACCTCCCCTCCTGCATTCTGCAGGAGACTCCCTGAAATAACAGCAATCTCCCTCTCTCCCTCATTAGTCTAGCAATCTCCCTCATGTCACCTAGCCCACATTACACTGTTACATCATAGTTACCTCCCCTCCTGCATTCTGCGGGAGACTCCCTGACATAGCAGCAATCTCCCTCTCTCCCTCATTAGTCTAGCAATCTCCCTCATGTCACCTAGCCTCTCATTACACTGTTACATTTTGGGGGAAAAGGGAATGAGAGACAGATACATTTACATGGTATCACCAGCACCATTTCCCAGCACATTACCAAGTATAGTATCTCTTACTAACTGCTTTGGGGCTCATCTACATTTGGATATAAGTCATTTTAGAAGATTCCTCTCAGATGTAGCAGTACACACCCACGCTTCTAGGTGCCACGTTCACAATCACTTGTCACAATCTCTCCATATATGGAACTAGACACGCCCTTTGAGTTGAGCATGACACGCCCCCTCAATGAGGGTCTTTGCAAAATTCTATTACCAACTACAATCTCCCTGAAACTAATTTTCAAAAGTAGGCAAGTATGTTTTTAACCCATGTAATTTAAATCCCCAGCATTATGTTGTGTTTGTTCTGCTGAGAGTTTTGCTAAAGCCGGTTAATTGTCCCAGGGCTTGGATGGATCTACCTCTATCTATCTATCTATCTATCTATCTATCTATCTATCTATCTATCTATCCTCATTAGTGTGCCCCCTAGTGGACAGGCCCTGGTGAAATTGCACTGCTGATATCCTTGCTGTGAATATGGCCCTCAGTAATACACCTGCAGAATGATTGTGCAGTTAGAATGTGCGCTCTCCCAGGCAGGTCCCTCCCTCCCCCGTGTTCCATGTCTGCATTCATTTGTCTCCCTTACATGTCCCTGTTGTATGTATTGTATACCCTGCCCTCCCTTCCTTCCCCCGCCTGGCACTGCGGACAACAATACCAATACACCAGATACAGCTCAGAACAGCGACTGCGCGCCATGGCTAATGCTGATGTTATATGTCCCTCATCTGGGGGCTTCTTGGTGGGCGTCCAAAAAGTTGAAGCCGCCGGGCATAGTCAGCGGAGAGACAATGACAGAAATATACTGAGGATGGCATGACCTGTTGCCCCCACTTTCTTCCTATGAACATCCCCGCCATTGTCTTGCCATCCTTGGGGTACAATGCAGGCCGAGCCCCGTCCCCTGGAAAGAAAGGACTTTTTCTTCTCGCTCTGTACTGTTGCCATGGCTGTACCATTGAGCGATAGCAATTCACAGAGCACCAATGGCTTTCAGTGAGTGAGAAATCATTGCCGGAGAGTTTCAGCCCCCCCCCCCCCCCCCCTCCACCTTACAGAACAATTACGCCCTGTCTATATTCATCCCTGCGCAGTGCATGCAAATCAGCTGCCCCGCCGCAGCAGAGGGGTTTTTAAAAAGGGGTCAGGGGTCACAGTTTGACAAAAACTTCTTCAATTATTCACAGCAAGGCATTTTTTATAATTATTATCCTTTATTTAGCTGCAGCACCTTCTAAAGTACGTACACAGTAACAGTTTGTACAATCGGGGTGATTCAGGTTGGTTTGCAAAAGCAAACGTCTTCGTTAACGGACAAAACCATGTGCACTGCAGGTGGGGCAGATGTAACAAGTGCAGAGAGAGTTACATTCGGGTGCGGTGTGTTCAAAGTGAAATCTAAATTGCAGTGTAAGAATAAAGCAGCCAGTATTTACCCTGCACAGAGACAAGATAACTCACACAAATCTAACTCTGCACCTGTTACATCGGCCCCACCTGCAGCGCAGCATGGTTTTGTCCATTAAAGAGGGAATTTTCTTTTGCAAACCAACCTGAATCGCCCCCAATGTTAATAATAGTGCAAGGTGAAGATAACAGCACCAAATGGGGGCTGCAGATTTCTGCAGTCCCAGTCTTTGCCTTCAATGCAAGTTTTCACAAAATACCATCCACATGGGGGCGCTATTCCATTGGAGACAGACTATGTATATCTCATTTTATACTGGCATAGCTACAGTAGAAACAGAGGCGTAACTCTGGTAGGCAATGGAGTCATCTGCCTCCAGGCTCCTGCTCCCAACGGGGAACCTATCCTCCCCTGACAGTTTTAATCAGTTAATTGAAAGCCATCAATATTGCTTCTGTGGCTGACTCCCAGGGGTTAAAGTGAGGGGGAACGAGGTGGAACTGATTTCCTCCACCTCTAATGGCAGGGTTGCCTACCCTCCTGGAATGGCCGGGAGGGTCCCGGAAATTGGCTTCCCCTCCTGGCCCCCTGGAAAGAGGGGCAACCCTCCCGCAAAACCGCCTGGCTCCTGCGACCCCCCCCCCCCCCCCCCCGCTGGCACCCATGACCCCCCTCGGCAGGGGAGGGTCCATGGGTCAAATGAAGCGAATAGCGCCGTTTTATCCCCGCCCACCGCAGTGCAATGCCATAGAAACGGCATTGCACGTCATGGGGCATGGCTATAATGGTGCTATCGCTCTGGCCACGTCCCCAACAAGTAGCCACCCATGTGGCTCCGCCCCCTCCCCACCCCTTTTCACTCCCCCCCCCAACCTGGCTTCCCTCTCCCGGAAAGGGCAGCCAGAAAGTCGGTAAGTATGTCTAATGGTGAGGTGAAACATATTAATTATCACAGAGACGCATTCTAGTTTGCAGCGGGAATGCCAAAAAACCTACCACTGTCCCTGCCTCTGCCTAATGGGGGGTAATTAGGTGGCATAGAGAAATGAGTTCCCCCACCTGTGTATGACCACTTAAAGCCCTGAATATAACTCTTTGCACATGTTACATCTGCCCCCCACCCCCTGCAGTGCAGCATGGTTTTGCCCATTTGCATACCTCCCAACTGTCACGATTCCGTCGGGACAGTCCCGATTTTCGGGTCCTGTCCCGCTGTCCCACCCGCGGCAGGCATTGTCCCGCTGCAGGGGGTGGCAGTTGGGAGACCCCCCAATCTAGTAGAATAGACGCTGTGCGCATGCGCACAGCGTCTATTCTCGTATGAAAATGAGGTCGTGGCTAATTAGCATAAGCCGCGCTCTCATTTACATACGCCCCGCCCCCTTTTCGGGCGCTCGCGCGGCTTCAACTCTGCCTCAGTCCCAGTGTGTTCACTTCCTATGCTACAGACTTTGCATGTACTATATGTTCTCTAAAGGGAAAAGATGTGTGTGTATATATAAACCGTCCATCTTATTTTTACCAAGTTTCGCCGCGCGAGTGTCCCTATTTCCTCCGGATGGAAGTTGGGAGGTATGCATTTGTATGCTTTCATCTTTGCTGACAAAGCTGAATAAGACTTAATGTAAGAGATACAGTGGATTGAGATAAAGGGGTTTATTTGCTAAAACGGGAATTATATTTCAGATGGGATGTTGCTATGGCCAACGAATCAGAACGTATATATTTATTTAGCGCCTTCTGGAAGGTAAAAGATAACATCTGATTGGTTGCCCATGGCAACTTCCCATCTGAAACAGATCTTCCATCAAAGTAAATAAACCCCAACCAATCAGATCCTAAATGTCATTTTTCAAACCCTGGGGCTCGTTTATCAAGAAGTGATAAAACTCATTCTGAACGATAAATGTTGTTCCAGCCAATCAGCTCGCCGACCATTAGATGATTTTCCCGTTCGCAAAAAAAATCGAAATGATCTTTTATTTAGCTTTGTAAATGTCCACGAGGCGGGCACTGGCATCATGTGATATCAGCTGACCGCCCCCAGCAGGCTTCGACCCGCCCTTTGACTCGCCTGCATTCGAATGGGGATTACCAGATTTTTTTTTCTGGGCGCAACCGCCGTTTTTGTGGGCACCCTGCCGGACCATCGGTCCCAGGAGCGATGGTGCGGGAACAATCACTAGTGAATCAAGCCCCATGTATGTTGTGCAGAGTAACATAGAAGCGCTCAGGACACGTCACCAGATGGCACAATACGGCGCACACTCCGCTGAGTAAATAACGCGATTTCTCAGGTGTTTTGTGGGCGTTGCGGTCACACGCTCATATCCGCCCAATGGGATTCTTTAAGAGAAAATGAGACTATTCATCCAATTATAAAACAAGTGTAGAGAACACGATAATCCCAGCCGCGCAGATCATAACAACGCCGCATCATTTTAGAATTTAATCATTCCGCCACTGTGCATCGTATGTGTCGGCAAAGTGACTCATTTATTTGCAGAGCGCTGGGCGGTATTAAAAGGAAAATTACAGAGCGTCAGGAAAAGGAAATGATTAGACGAACACGCAATCCGTTACTGTCTGACGTTATTGGTATATTTAATCTCCAGGAATATTTCACGCGTTGACACAAAACAGATTCATTAGTGCCCCGTATTGTTCCTGCCGAAGGATAAAGCAGCGATACATCCGTCGACGCACGGAACTGAGGGTCACATGCATAAGGTTGACAATCAACATGGACAATAGGTCGACATAAGAAAAACGTGGACTATTTCTCAGTCGACCTTTAATTGCGTAAACTTTTTTCCTATGTCGACCAAACTTTTTGGGTTTGATCTAGACACCGCCCACCTAATTACTGTCCGTGCTATGATCCACACCCAAATTAAAAAAACTCTGATGGGGGGAAAACATGTTAAAATGTCTTATATACTTAGATTTCCTCTATGGCAAATGTAATGTCGTTTTCTTACATCGTGGAATCAAATTCCTTTTTTTCCCCTATTAATTCTTACCAAATATCAATATAGCGAATGAAAAAAACAAAAAATAAAAAATACAGCAAGACTTTTAGTTAAGTAAAAAAATAAAAAAAGATAAAAAAACAACCAAGCATTAAGTGATTGTTGAGTATTCGCGGCCTTTACCAAGTTGTTCCTACATAGGCCCGATGTAATCAGCTGTCTTTGGAGGTCGTATTATTCGCTGATTGGTGCCCACCTGTGTGCAATTAAAGTGTTTCTGTGGTTTTCACAATAAATACACCGGCCGGTGAGACGTCTCGCTAATGTATTTTCCCACACGAGCTTCATTGTGAATTAAAATAAAATTCAAAGCAAAAATTGAGGAAAGGTTATAGAAAAGCAATAAGCGGAGACAGGAAATCAGTCAGCGGTAAAGACCTTTAATATCTCCTGGAGCACTGTCAAGTCCAATAGTGTTATGGAGAAGACGGCCCAACTTTGAAGTGCCTCCTCTGAGGATCTGGGTTGGAAAGTAAGTATTGGTGGCAGTGTGTGTATGTGAGTGTGTGGGGGGGTGGGGTATGTTATTGTAACTGGAGTACCGTCCTTCAGCAGGGCCGGATTAACAATGGGCCTGATAGAGCTGAGGGCCAGGGCTTTCCAACGAACCTGGACCCGTGTTGCTAGCCCTCCAGGAACCTGAGATACTGCCAGGCAAAGCTGGAATGTTTTCCCTATAGGATAACATGGGACCCGCTAATTCCGACCTCCACCCGGTTCCAATGTCGGCCAGTTCCCCTACTGGCATCATAGAAGCTCGAGGTTGATCTCAGTCTAACCCAAATCACTGGGCCTTCAATCTGATACCTGGTCCATATGGGTTCATTGGTTCTAGAGATATTGTGGGTAAAATGATTTTTTTCATTTCTGAAATGTAATTTCATGGCTGTTCATGTTGTTTGAGGGCAGATTTCTCTGGAACCAAACTGCCCAGTTTCACGGGACCAAAATCATTCAAAGCCCACACGTAAATGGGTCAGTTGGTTTTACGAAGATATAGCTGGTTGTTTAAAGGGGGGGGTTCTCTCCACCTCACACCAGAAAATGCAGAGACTAGGCTGGTGTAAAAGGGGCCAGCCTGGGAATGTCCCTGCATGATCCTGGGACCATATTCCCGGGTAAGTCCCTGCATTTTCTGGTGTGCAAGGGGTATTATTTAAAATAGCCGGGACCTGCAGTGCTCTGAATACAGCCGGGCAGTCCCCCCTGCTCTCTGCCCGGCTGTCAATGGCTGTAATTTCTGCCTGGCGGAGGCTGTCCCCCAGTTACCGCGAGCATGTATTCCCCCTTGGCAATGAGCATGTAATATCACATGGCAACGAGCATGGAACCCCTGGCAATGAGCATGTAGGTAAGCAGCACTTATGTAGCATAATTTTGAATAGGCATTATGGTGTTTGGCCTTTTGTAATGGACAATATGGTGTGTGGCTTAACATGTAATGGGCATTATGGTGTACATTTTTACACGCGCAATGCCCCTGTTTATGAAATATATTGTGCATTATTTCTCAATCTGTTTGGTATAGTGTGTATTTTGGCTGGGTGCCGGACAGTTTCCCGACAGCCGGGATCCCGACAGTCATTACCCCGATGTCGGGATTTCGACTGGCAAAACCCAGACACTCGGGGTCCCGACGGCCACCGGCTATTCTCCCTCGTGGGGGTCCACAGACCCCATAGAGGGAGAATAGAATAGGTGGCGATCGTAGCGAGCCACCGCGCCCGCAGCGTGGCTTGCGCAGCGAGCCCGCAAGTCCAAACAGTCGGGATCCCAACGTCAATTTGGCAAAATGTGAATTTTTCCTTAATCCATGTGCCATAGTATGAATTTTGGCTCAGTCGGTGTGAATTTCGGCTCATTCCATGTGGCATAATGTGTAAGAGGCAAGTACAGTATACGGGGTCACTATTGTGTTGCATGATTTGAGATTGTAAGCTTGCAGCAGGGCCCTCCGACCTCCATGTCTGTCTGTTGTTACCCAGTTTATTTTATCACTGTCTACTATTGTAAAGCGCAACGGAATCTGCTGCGCTATATAAGAAACTGTAACAGAATCTGCTGCGCTATATAAGAAACTGTAAATAAATAAATAAATAAATAAATATAAGGGATATATGGTCTGGTAAACTTAGGGCACCACATAAAAGGTGCTGAAATATTATCTACCGAGTTTCGGCTTTCAGTATTCTTTATGACTGAAATGCTGCGTCACCCCGCAAGTATCTTAGGACATCGGCGTCCTGCGGGTGCACCTTAGGAGGGCACCTGCCAATATATCTCCCTGCATTTTTCTTATGCCAGCCCCCTGCCTTTTCCAGGCATATATAATTAGTTGTTACACAAATAGAGACACACCCATGAGCAGACCACCCAACCAGAACACTGGTCACGCCCACCACATTATTAGGTGCTGGCCACAACCCCAATTATTGCGCATAATAAGCCCTTGATAATTTTCAGCTTCAGGCTCAAGACATGGATGCCTATTCTATGGCCCAACAAGACCAAGCAGGATATTTACCAAACCGTGGAGAGAGATGAAGTGGCCAGAGATAAAGCGCTAACCCAGTGGTTCCTGTTTTTTATTGAACCCCTAGGCCAATAAACAGTGGGTACCGGTCATACCGTCAACACTATGAGCGTTGACATACAATATGTCGACCACTAAAGCCATGGCTAAGGTTGACATGGTTGGAAGGGATTCAGTATTGAATCCCGGCAGTCGGGATCCCGGCGTTCAGAATCCCGATGCCGGAATCCCGACAGCCGAAATGCCGACAAGGGGGGGACGTGGATCGCCCCCCCTTGCGGGCACGCTGCGCTCGTCACGCAGCGGGCCCGGTGCCTCGCTACGCTCGGCACACTAATTTATTCTCCCTCCAGGGGTGTCGTGGACACCGCAGGAGGGAGAATGTGTCGGCATTTCGGCGGTCGGGATTCCGGCGTCGGGATTCTGAACGCCGGGATCCCGACCGCCGGGATTTTAACTGCATCCCGGTTGGAAGCATTAGGCCGACAATGTAAAGGATTTTCACGTTTTTTGGTCCGAAGTTTGACGTAAGATGACATAAACATAGTATCAGTGTACCGCGTCCCCTCGCATGGTTCGCGGCACTCGGCACACTACTATATTCTCCCTCCACGCCCTAGTAGATGGTAAGGTACGAAATACCACCTGTCGGCACAAGTTGGCTAAATAAAAAGGGAAAAACCCCATGTCGACCTTTTTGCATGTCGACTTTTCCATTCCATGTGTTAATGTATGCCGATCTTTATAGTGTCGACCGATCGACCGTGTCACTAAACAGTTTGGGTTGATTCTAGACTACCAACCTGAGGCACCCCTGCAAGTGCCTCGAGGCAGCCTATGCTGAAACCCAGATTCAGGAACTTCTGAACTAACCACTCAGCCACCAACTGTCCTTTTTCAAACACCAACTGAAACAAGGAAGTTAGGAGCTGACTGGCTGGCTCTTTATCTCCCTCGACTTTGTCACTCTCCTGGGCTGAAGGCGCCATACACGGTACAATTTAACAGGTACGAGGTGATGTGTGCTCCCGCACACATCTCATTGCACAGCCCAGAAAGTAGGTGCTGCACATACTTATTGTACCAGATTGCATCTCATTGTCTCATCTAGTCCAAATTGTATATAATCATTGTACCGTGTATGGGCACAAAAATCTCCCTTACAGTCCCTGTCACAGAAAAGATGAACCAATAACGACTTCATCCAGCAATGAGACTGGCGGGGCTTGCTAGTACTTGTAGTGCGGCAGATACGCTACAGGTGCTGACTTTCCAGCACTCATTGCTGCGGAACCAAAACAAATGTAACCAGCGACTACTGCCGCCTCGCTGAAGTATTGTTTTTGCTCCTATTAAATGAAGTCTAGATTTAATATGGTGACAGATCTCTTTGTTGTGTATTAACACCGAGAGGTTTTATAAAGTCAAATATTTGATTTCCAGTCATTGAAATATAGAATATAAAAAAATAAAAATGTCTTTGGTCTTTACCTACAAGACGTTATTAATATTTCATCAAACCTGTTTTGATATTATTATATCTCTGTGCTCTGTTAATACAGGCCCTCTGGGTATATGAATCATCCATGTGAGCCCTGATAAACAGCTTTTAAAGAACCTTCTTTCCAGTGTGAGTCTGTCACTAGTAAATCGTTCTGCTTCAATTTGTTTTCATGAATATTTTGACAGGTGAATTATTCATATTTATGACCTTTCGGAAACGAAAAATGTCCCTAGTAAACGGTGAGCGCAAGATGTCGATACAGCACATCTTACCGCACGGTTGTTGTAATCCTATTTTCTACATTGCCTGGCTCCTAAGTTTGTGCTGCTAGGGCCTTATTTTGGTTCACTCTTAGACAGGGCCGGAGGGGGGCGCCCCGGCGCTCACACACCCCACGGGCGGTGGGGGGTGTTGCGGCCGCCGCCACCGCTGCGCTCCATGGAAGAGGGGGATGGGAGATGCCTCCGCTGCGATCCACTTTTTTTTACCTGAATATTGACACAGTCGACATGGACACAGTTGGCAGTGAACCGCAGCCCCTCGCATCGCTCGCTTTGCTCATGATGCTTCGGGCCCACATTTATTCTCACACCACGCCCTAGTGGATGGTAGGGCATAAAATACCGCCTGTCAGCACGTCAGCTCAAAAAACAATGAAAAAACCCATGTCAACCTAACGACCTGTCGACCTAACCCATGTCGACCTAACGCATATGTCGACCTAAACCTATGTCGACCCTGCCCCATGTCGACCTAGTCACCTGTCGACCTTCACCTATGTCGACCTAGAACCCTATTGACTTTGCCATCTGTCGACTCAACGGTGTCGACCTAACGACTGTTGACCTAAGTGCTGTCGACTATACGACCGTACCTCCTGCAGTACACATGGTTTTGTCCTCTAAGTGTGAACTAGAGTAAGGCCCTATATATTGTCAGCTCGCGAGCAGGGCCCTCCAACCTCTATGTTGGTTTGTCACTACCAAGTTTATTTTATCACTGTTTCCAAAGCACAACGGAATATGCTGCACTATATAAGATACTGTAAATAAATGAATCAGGACCATCGAGTACCTGCTGGTGGGGTGCTGGGGACCACCAGCAGTGTGTGCAGAAGAGGCAGCAGCAGAGATCTGTGGAGGCTGTGTGAGTTAATCTGATTAAGGGACACTTATATATTGTAAGGGAGCTGCAATATCAAGTAATTTATATATCTGCCACAGTTACAAGTATATATCCTGTATATATGTGATAACTAAGTTACAGTTGAACCAATAGATCTGTTAGCCTGCAAAGTAAGAGATATTAGAGCTGAGTAAAGGTGCTCTTGGGGCTGAGATATTAAGTGCTGAAGATAATTGTGTTGTTAAAGTTGAACTATATTACTGGAGAGCTGAAGCTATTGTTTTCTCTGGATCAAGAAGGATCAGCATTAAATGCTACAGTAGTTCTAACTTACTTTGCCTATTGTGGATTATAAGTGCATGGTTTAATATTACAGTGATCACCTAGCAACAGAATTCTCCTACGAAAGAACTTAAAAAATACCTCTGGATAATTCTGCAGACCACTACCTAATGAAGTGGGTAGAATGGGGAGTTACCGTACTACCAGGAAGCCAGGGGGCAAGTTTAAAATGACTTCTTTAAGGATCTTCCTCATGACCCGCACCCTTTGTTTGACCATTCACATCATTATACTGCAAAAAACTGCATTTTTTAGCAGTAGAAGCAGGTTCAAGCTCCAATCTTGTCACAGAAGCACCCCCAGAACCCTCCCTTGCCCTCCGGCATCTTTTAGGGTATCAGCAAAAACTCTGTTTGTATGACAAATTTTTCTGTTGATTTTGAGGTAGTAAAAACACCAGAGAAAAAGGCCTTTTCCAGCTTAATAAATAGACCCCTTATGATCTTGGTGATTTCACTGGAGTTCACGCTTATTGCAAAATGACCTTGAAGTAAGAGCAGGCCTCTGGGATATTACAGCATGCATATGGAATATAATTAACTTTCCAAAGCGCTTTGTGACCACATGTTTGTATAATTACTGAAGGACACTTTCTCTTTATAATAACGTTAGATACATAAGATCAGTGTGCAGCAATAATGTACAGTATTGGGATTTGTGTGTTTGATTGCTCTTGTAGGTGCGTCCTTCGTTATGGGTGACCGTTTCATGTTTTTGTATGTCATTTAGTCACTTGCTTTATTGTTTTATTTTATTTTCCTAGAGGAAATGGAGGTTTGATCTGATGTATTGGTGATTTTATAGTCCTGATTGTGGATACATATTTAGCAATATAAAACATGGTCAAAAGCATGAGTCTAAAGGGGGTAATCAATCCCGGGTCACGACTGTGGGGACGTTTCGACAGTCACAACCCTGGCCTGTTTTCAGGCCGCTCACCTGTTTGTCAGCAGGCGGGATTCAATGTCCCGTCTGCTGATCAGTGAAAAGGGGGCGTGGCCGTGTATTAGCATATTGGGGTAGATACCCTAATTTTATGTGCAGCGTTTACCTTGGGTCAAACTCTATAATAGGATCAGGGTCCCCCCACTAGCATGCGTACACCTGCCGGTGGGGCAGATGTAACATGTGCAGAGAGAGTTAGATATAGGTGGGTTACATTTTTTTTCTGTGTAGGGCAAAGTCTTCTTCCGTTTAACTTGACTTTTTTTTTTTTTTGCTTTTCTTTTTACACTGCAATTTAGATTTCAGTTTGAACACACCGCAGCCAAATCTAACTCTCTTTGCACGTTACATCTGCCCCACCTGCAGCATGGCTTTACCCAATTGTGTGCTTTTTTTGCTTTTGCTAACAAACCTGAATCAAGACCAAAATAGTTATTTCTTATAAATAATTGCCAAATTGTGGCAATTTTAAGTCGCACCCCCAGCCTCCAGGTCCTTGTTTTGTACATCTCTGCAGAATGTGTTGGTGCTATATATATACAATTAGCGCACAAGGACAACAGTGCGCTGTGTTCTGTCACCTGGCGCCTCTGCTCACGTTGACCTCGTACTGATCAGGTATCACTGGCATTAAGTCACCCGGGGCTGGATCAATACAATAGACTCCTCCAGGCACTCAGGGGGTTAAAACGTTAGCTCTTGAGCTCTTAATTGATCATCTGAATGATTTGCCATTCCATCAATGCTCCTCTGAAGCAGTCCGATCAATAATATACTATGTCCGTCAAGGCGCAGGTCACACCAGCTCATTGACACGTGGAGATCCATCAGGCCTCTGTCATGCGGAATGAGAGACTGTTGTGTTCTCACTCCGCCCAATGGACAATAGAAGAGAAGCGGCCATCACAAACGGACAAATAAAGGGATATATATGTATATAGTATAAATATCACTGTATGTGCATGCAGGCTAAATACTGGATGCTTCTGCATGCAGCCCACACATGCTGCACTGCTTTTTTGAACACTCCCCTCCCAAATCAAAAATTGCACATTTGAAATTTTTTGCTGTACATCGTCTGCTGCTAGATGCAAAATCCCTTCACGACTGCGGCCTCCTGTAAATGACATTTCTGTCTATGTTATGACCGCGGGAGCGGCACGTGTCGATTTGCTGCAGGTCGTGATACCTTTTAGTGGGTCAGCTGCAACTTTCAGGTTACTGATGACTTGATATTAGTTGAAATAATAATGTTACCTTTAAATAACCTCCAGTTTATATAACCTTCAATCTCTCCTTTTAATGTTTCGGCTTGTTTTCCAGACGGCTGTAACATCGCGGAACATAGAAGGCAAATTGATTTAATTGGAAATAAAACAATGAAATACATTGCGTGGCAGCACAGACACGTAGGCGGATGTTCCTAGTAGATATACGCGGTGTAACGGTACATCTGCGCTGTTCATCTGCGTCGCACTTCTGCCCCCATCCCGCAGCGGCCTCCACATTGTCAGGGCGCCAGATCATGCGATTTACCCGAGCAAAAATAAGGTTTAATATTATGTTTTTACTAAGATGGGATGTTGCTATGGGCAACTAATCAGAATCGACTTATTTATTTAGCACCTTCTTGAAGATAATAAATAGTAGAGATGTGCAGGTTATTTACCCAGATTTACCGGGATTTTATTGGCTATTGGCTGTCACATGTTTTGATTCCAAATCATGTGACAGCTGGATAGCCAATAACATCCTGTTTTGAGATCCGGGTAAATTCAGATCTGCACATCTCTAATACATAGTATCTGATTGGTTGCCAGACAGTAAATTTCCCGCTAAGTTTCTGGAAAAAATTCTCGCGGTGTGTTTTTGGCTCCGGACGGGCATTAAGGGTTAAGGGCCCGATTCCGACCTGGTCGCTGGGCCCAGCGATCAGGATAATGCAGCCTCTACAACTGACCCCCCCCCCTATCCACTCACCGCCAAATAGTTTTCGCCTCTCGTCATATGTAGGGTACACACCAGGACGACCCGCTCACGATGCATATCGTGAGCGGGTCGTCAGTGTCTCGTCCGACCCGCTCACGGTGACGCGGGGGGTCACGACCCGCTCACGATGTGCACCGTGAGCGGGTCCGATCCGATGGCGACCCGCACCCGGCTGTATGGTCGTCATTGAGATCCTACCTGCAGCAGGTAGGATCTCAATACCGACCGACCCGCGGGACCGCGCATCGGATCGCTATCGGTCCACACCAGGTCAGAAAAGGGCCCAATCAGCACACAATCTACAGCCAATTGATCGGAATTGGATCTAGATTGTGGGGATCGGGCCCTAGTCGTCCTGGTGTGTACCCAGCATTAGACTTACTCTGGGTTGCGATGGCCGTGGGGAGAACGTATCTGCTGATGACATCAGCAACCCTCCCTCCCCGTGCCTGGGGAACTCCCAGAAAATGCTGCGTTACCACCCCCAAACGTCAGCAGGGTGTCAATCACCCCGCGGGCAGCCTGCGATGTCTATACATCGCAGGCTGCTGTCGCACGGAGGTCTCCGATAACCGGCCTGTGTCCAACCCTGAATCATGTCCTAAGAACGACCTGCTTACATCCGCCGCAAGGCACAACGCCCATGTTTTTCGATTACAGTCGTTCATTTTAATTTTTTCATTTAACTATTTTTTTTTCAGAAATAAAACCGCTGTCGCGTTAGGAAATCTGTCCTATAAAACGTATGTATCCAGGGATGAGACGTCTCCTGCCATATATTACTTGTATGAAAGCTGCTGCGGTGCAGATCCAGATAGGAAATGGGCAATCATCGGCGGCTAATATTCACTTTGAGATTCAATGATCTGGAAGGGGAAGCCTAGGGGGGCCATTAATGATCCGGGGGGGGGGGGGGGAGGACGAGGACTGATCAGCCGTGTGTGACGGGGGCCCTGTAGGAGCGGCAGGCAGCTGCCGGTGGCTTGTCACACTCTCCTGCTGAGAATCCTGCTCACGTTCCTCCAGTCAATAAACAGTAAGCGCCTGAGATTTGAGGTGATAAATTTATAAAAGCGAGTGGGACCTGTGAAATTGCCGTTGTGCGCTGAATTCCGAGGCCTGCGCTTTTTAATCATTTAATGGAAAATTACAGCCACGGAGAGAGAGCGGTTCTGTGAGGAGAAGGCGTCTTCTGTTCACGTGTATATAATTCAAGGACGTTTCCATGCATTAAGCCAACACGCGGTATTGGATTCGCTGCTATTAGTTTTCCCTTTGTGTGGGGTGATCTGTTTCTCTGGCTTCCACATTTCTTTCCAGGGTACAGAATAGGTGGTCGTTTGCCATGTCTGGTACACGGGCTGGCGGGATGAATCGATAGTAAATAAGAAGTGCTCGGATTGCAGCCATTGATGCTGCATGGCGGGCACAGTGCCGGTTGCATATGGTCACCCGGGGTCCACATTTCTGCTAGCCGACTGCCCCTATCTGGGCCTTTGGCTTGATGCCCCAACATTTTGGGGCAAAAGATACATCTGAAATCAGGCTTCTGCCAAACATACGGAATATGGCACACCTGAGAGGGTGTTATAGCCCGATATTGCCCCTTCAGATGCTAGTGATGGGTGATGCGCAGGGGCAGAGCGGGAAATATTTGCCCTCCCAGCCAAAAACAAGTTTCTGGCGCCCCCTCTCCAATATTAATTACGTTTTTTGTTACCTACATGCTCGTTGCCAGGGGTAACATTCTCATTGCCTTGGGTTTCTTGCCCATTGCAATGGGTTTCTTGCCCAATGCCAAGGGTCACAAACTCATTGACAGGGTTTACATGCTTGTTGACAGTGGTTACATGCTCATTGCCAGGGGTTACATGCTTGTTGCCAGGGATTACATGCTCATTCCCAGGGGTTACATGCTTGTTGCCAGTGGTTTCATACTCAATACCAGAGGTTTCTAGCTCGTTGCCAGGGGGTTACATGCCCATTGCCATGGGTTACATACTTGATGCCAGGGGTTACATGCTTGTTGCCAGGGGGTTACATGCTTATTGTCAGGGAGTTTCTTGCTCATTGCCAGAGGTTTCATGCTCATTATAAGAGGTTTCTTGCTCGTTTCCAGGGTTTACATGCCCATTGCCATTGGTTACATACTTGTTGCCAAGGGTGATATGCTTGTTGCCAGGGATTTAAATGCTCGTTGCCAGGAGGTTTCTTGCTCGTTGCCAGGTGGTTTTATTATGAGCATAACGCACCAGTGCACCTGGAATCCACACTGCCAGGTAACTGTATACATGCTGACAGACACTAGAGGTCCAGCCGGACCTCTAACATCTGTCTCACCCAAGGCAGTGGCCATTTTTGGTGTGCTGGTTTTAAGAACATTCCATGTGGACAGCCAGACTGCATGGAATCTGCAGAGACCTAGCACCCTGCCGACGCTTTGTCTGTGGTGACAGGGACAGGCTGACACCCAGACCTGTCTGGCTTCTGACACACCAGGGAAGAGCATGAGACCATTGTCGCGACCATACACGGTTGAAGGTTCTGTTCCCTGAGCTGTTGCACCGGCTGCAATGTGGGGGTGATTCAGGTTGGTTTGCAAAAGAAAACGCCTCCTCTAATGGACAAAACCATGTGCAGTGCAGGTGGGGTAGATGTAACGTGCAGAGTTAGATTTGGGTGAGTTATTTTGTTTCTGTGCAGGGTAAATACTGGCTGCTTTATTTTTACAATATAGATATCAGTTTGAACACACCCCACCCAAATCTAACTCTCTCTGCACTTGTTACATCTGCCCCACCTGCAATGCAGCATGGTTCTGCCCATTAGAGAGAGATTTTGCTTTTGGGAGCGCACCTGAATTAGGCCCTGTGTATATTATCACCTCCTTGTGCTGTTGCTGCGGTCGAGGAGTCCATCATCTGACACCTGTTCCATGTAATGAGTAGAAATCAATCAGGAATTCTTGTTTTAAATTACAAGGACGAGCCGCACGCCCCTCTCTCTCTCTCTCTCTCCTTATATTAATTACCGGTCGATTAGGTTTCACTTGTTATTCCTCCCTGCTCATTACAAAACCCTCAGCACTACGTGGCCCTTAGTGGTGTCTGTCCACTACAGGTGGTATCATATCCCCCAAGTGCTTTATATACTGCAGGTTCCTGTACACAAAGGGGATTATCATGTACTACAGATGGTACAGTGTCATACAGTGTGATACAGTGTGTTCCTGTGTTATATACAGTGTGCTCCTGTGTTATATACAGTGTGTTCCTGTGTTATATACAGTGTGCTCCTGTGTTATATATACAGTGTGCTCCTGTGTTATATACACTGCGCTCCTGTGTTATATACAGTGTGCTCCTGTGTTATATATACAGTGCGCTCCTGTGTTATATATACAGTGCGCTCCTGTGTTATATATACAGTGCGCTCCTGTGTTATATATACAGTGCGCTCCTGTGTTATATACACTGCGCTCCTGTGTTATATACAGTGTGCTCCTGTGTTATATATACAGTGTGCTCCTGTGTTATATATATACAGTGCGTTCCTGTGTTATATACAGTGCGCTCCTGTGTTATATACAGTGGGCTCCTGTGTTATATACAGTGTGCTCCTTATATACAGTGCGTTCCTGTGTTATATACAGTGTGCTCCTGTGTTATATATACAGTGTGCTCCTGTGTTATATACAGTGTGCTCCTGTGTTATATATACAGTGTGCTCCTGTGTTATATACAGTGCGCTCCTGTGTTATATACAGTGTGCTCCTGTGTTATATACAGTGCACTCCTGTGTTATATACAGTGTGTTCCTGTGTTAAATATACAGTGTGCTCCTGTGTTATATACAGTGTGCTTCTGTGTTATATACAGTGCGCTCCTGTGTTATATACAGTGTGCTCCTGTGTTATATATACAGTGCGCTCCTGTGTTATATACAGTGTGCTCCTGTGTTATATATACAGTGCGCTCCTGTGTTATATACAGTGTGCTCCTGTGTTATATACAGTGCGCTACTGTGTTATATATACAGTGCGCTCCTGTGTTATATATATTCAGTGTGCTTCTGTGTTATATATACAGTGCGCTACTGTGTTATATATACAGTGCGCTCCTGTGTTATATATATACAGTGTGCTCCTGTGTTGTATATACAGTGCGCTCCTGTGCTATGTATACAGTGTGCTCCTGTGTTATATATACAGTGCGCTCCTGTGTTATATACAGTGTGCTCCTGTGCTATATATACAGTGCGCTCCTGTGTTATATACACTGCGCTCCTGTGTTATATATAGAGTGTGCTCCTGTGTTATATATACAGTGTGCTCCGGTGTTATGTATACATTGTGCTCCGGTGTTATGTATACAGTGTGCTCCGGTGTTATATATACAGTGTGCTCCTGTGTTATATATACAGTGCGCTCCTGTGTTATATATACAGTGCGCTCCTGTGTTATATATACAGTGTGCTCCGGTGTTATGTATACAGTGTGCTCCGGTGTTATGTATACAGTGTGCTCCGGTGTTATGTATACAGTGTGCTCCGGTGTTATGTATACAGTGTGCTCCTGTGTTATATACAGCGTGCTCCTGTGTTATATACAGTGCGCTCCTGTGTTATATACAGCGCGCTCCTGTGTTATATACAGCGTGCTCCTGTGTTATATACAGCGTGCTCCTGTGTTATGTACACTGCGCTCAAGATTCCCTGAACTTTCGGCAAGTCCTAAAGAAATCATTACATACTAGCTGGTGTTCCCGGTTTCATCCGGGCAAAGTTTTGCTGAATGGAATATTTGACCCCTTTTCAACTTTTAAAAAATCCCTACTCACTGGGTGGCTGAAAATACCTGTCACATTTTCCAGACCACCCAGCAGGTCACATGTTCAAGGTCACGCAGACGGTGAACAGGAAGCGTTCACTGTCACATTTTCCAGAGCACAATGGTGTTGCAGGCGGACATTTTGCTACATAACTCCGAAATGAAGCAATACTTTCCTGCCAATCTATGGGCCAACGCCTATAATTTTGTATATGATGTCCCCTGTTCAGACAACAGCATCACAGAAACATGTCACAATCAAATGGGCTAAACTTCGGAGACAGCGGCTGACTTAGTGGATTTATGGCGCGTTCCCAGCTAAACTTGCTTTTCTGAATGCGATGGAGACTGCTATGGTAAATCGGCGTGGGCCCAAATAGCATTGTAACTGATGATCTGTCAGACAAGCAGAGATAAGCGGAGAATTAATGGCACCGGACCTCCGCTCATTCACTGTGATCATTTCTGATCTCTCAGGAAAACTTGATATATTCATCGAGGCCCAAGCGATACGGAGGAAGCCATTTGTCAGGTATAAATAAAAAAATATATAGCGGAATCATCACGAGTCCCGGATATTGTCTGAGCTGAAATAGTCGTCATAACCCAATAAACATAAAAAAAAGACACCGGATTGGAAAACAGAATAATATTATTTACGGACGGATGAACTTTCATCAAAAACATCATTTTTGGTCAATGTAAACAACGTATAACTCTCAAAAAAACACACAAAATTTTTTTACATCCCTCTCCACGAACACGGCGGACATACGGAGAGAATCGTCTACCATTGACCGGGATGCGGATGATAAATCTTTCATTGTGTATCGGACATGAGGACAAGATGGCACAGAGCAGCCCATAAACTCAATACAAGACCGATATACGATTCACGTGGAACATAATTATTCTGTGCGTACCAGCTGGGTAATCTCCAATTGTGATTGCGCCATTCATTCTCAAGCCAAATGGAGATCGATTAGCTGGCTAAAGGTGGGGGTCGCTCCACTTAACTCTAAGACTTAGTGAAAAGACTGCTGTAACTTTAGGGTTCAGCTACTAATGTAATGTACGCAGCCTCCCGCCAGATATAAAACGTTGTTACCATTTCTTTTTTTTTCTATAAAACAATTAAATATTTTATTAAATATTAGATTACATCAAATATTATATTCAGGCGTGATCATTAAGACCCAGTGTCAAAGCTTAGAGAGAGATGAAGTACCAACCAATCAACTCCTAACACATTTTTCAAGAAAAAGTGACAGTTAGGAGCTAAACACATGACAGGAGCTGATTGTCTGGAGAGCTATTTCTCATATGCAATGAGTTTTATCAAAGACAATAGAGCTTATCTCTCCTTGATAAACGAGCCCCTTAGTCTAAAGGTGGCCATACACACTCAGATTTATCTGCAGATCTGTGTGGTTGGAACAAAAACATGGTTATGGATGAGAGCAAATGACAGTTGACCATTTGCTTGGAAATGCTGGAAAACTGACACTGTCACTCATCCATAACCATGTTTTTGTTCCAACCAGGCAGATCTGAAGATAAATCTTACTAGTGTATGGGCACCTTTAGTGTGGAGATAGACATTAGAAAGTGGAGTCAGCAGGAAACATGACCCAGTCAAATGGTAAGACAGTCAGCGGTTGGCAACCAGTAACGTCCCCGCTGTTTACTTCATGAGGAACTGGTGACATCAGAGCTGGACGCAATGCGCCTGGTTACTGAACACTGATCTCGTTGATGTAACATTTTAGATCCTGTCCCAATGGAAACTGGAGGCACCGTACAAAGATCCCTGCCTTGTGCGACTTCCAGGCTCTGCCCTACAGAGGTCCCGGGTTCTGCCCCATGGAAATCCCACCATGTAAATATCCCACAGGTAACAGGTCTGTAGAATGTGTGCGAGACAATGGCTTGGATGCAGCGCGCTCGGAGGAACCTATTGTCTGCTTCCTACACAAGCACCGAGCGTTGGCTCATTCCTTGTTTGTATTTTTACTTGTTGACCAAAGAGAAGAGGAATTTGTTTGGATGACAATGCCAGCCTGGACAAATGGCTAACTCCTTCAGATGCTGCGCTGGACGCGGCCCAGCCATGGACAAACAACACAACCATGACTGTAAATCTGTCCCATCTTTGGCAGAATCTTTATTTTGTCAGCGTCTTTATTTTGTCAGTGTCTTACTTACAGAAGGCCTGAGACAGAATCCAGGAGAACTGCGCGTACTGACTGAAATTTTGTCGCCTTTTCCATTTACTTTCCTTTGTAGTCATTGTAAGCAGTCCTCTTTGGTACAGGTGGTATTTATTGCAGGTAGGCAGGACAAAAATATTATATAATACACTTATGTGCACAAGTTTTAAGCAGGAGTGGGAAAAATGCTGCAAAGTAAGAATCTTTGCCTGAGAGAGACCTTGCTGATGCAGTATATCTTCCTCGTGTCTTGTTGCTGTGCTCAGCATTGCCGTGGTGTTTTCTGTGACATGACACTACCTTCCACCTTTAGAGCAGAGTTTGGCTGTTGCTCACCCAGTTTTAAGCCTCTTACACAGCTGTTTCTGTTTCAGTTACTGTGTTTTAATCCACATTTGAAAATCATGATCATGATCACATATTTGCTATGATTAGTTAATCTTACACCCGACTATGGGCCTGATTCAGAGTTGATCACTGATCAGCAAATATATGCAAATTGAGCGATTATTGAATGACAGCATATGCGTCCTCTTCTTTGGATGCATGTTACATGGGCCTATGCGTATAGTCTATGTGAACGCATTGGGTGGAGGAATCGACCTCCAGGCCCATAGGAAGAAACAGGGTTACGGGAACCAACCCCATATAAAGATGACCTTGAAAATGAGATGTCCCCTAATAATAATTGGACCCATTAGTGATAAATAATTTCTAGACAATAAAAATCTTGCCGCTGCCGGCATATCGCTGTGGCATTTGCAGCAATGAACAAAATGACCGTAAACTATATATGTACTCGTGCCTAAATACCTCCGCCATGAGCTTAGGGTGCCTGTATAGCCGGTATGCCCCTGGCTGTATTCTGTCACGTCTAGTGGCGCCACGTGGGCGCGATAAAACAAAAGCTACAGCGGTTCTTGGCGATAATACCAAGTTAGCAAATAGGGGGTATTGGAGCGCTCTATGATAGGACTTTTGGTAAGAAAAAAGTGGAAATAAGAACAAAAATGAATAAAAATAAATAAAAATAAAAATAAAAATAAAATAAAATAAAACAATAAAATAAATATGAAGGTAAAGAAAATAAAAATTGAATAACGAGTGGACACCTGTGGAGAAATAAATGGGTTAAGAATTGGGTATCCCAATGTTTACACTCTTTAGTGGAAATGTGTGGATTTGCCCGTGAACCTAGCTCTCCCTATCTAATCAGCCAGCGGTGCAGCACGGAGGCTGCGATGTATTGCCGCGGCTGAGTGTACCTTCTCCCGTATGGCAGCGGGGATGCAGCTGTCGGGTCCCGTCTTCGCCGGCGTCCCGGCACGGCTTCCGATGATCTGCTCCAACGCAGATCATCTGCTCACTTGACAAAGTGCCCTTGCGGCATGAAACGCGTTGGAGCAGATTTGGAGCCCACCTGCCTCACCCCTTCTGAAGCACCTGCAGCCAGCAATAAGAACATCGGAAGCCGTGCCGGGACGCCGGCGAAGACGGGACCCGACAGCTGCATCCCCGCTGCCATACGGGAGAAGGTACACTCAGCCGCGGCAATACATCGCAGCCTCCGTGCTGCACCGCTGGCTGATTAGATAGGGAGAGCTAGGTTCACGGGCAAATCCACACATTTCCACTAAAGAGTGTAAACATTGGGATACCCAATTCTTAACCCATTTATTTCTCCACAGGTGTCCACTCGTTATTCAATTTTTATTTTCTTTACCTTCATATTTATTTTATTGTTTTATTTTATTTTATTTTTATTTTTATTTTTATTTTTATTTATTTTTATTCATTTTTGTTCTTATTTCCACTTTTTTCTTACCAAAAGTCCTATCATAGAGCGCTCCAATACCCCCTATTTTCTTATATTAGTACTAAAACGGAGCTGCCACAAACAAACTGAGCGCGGTCCTTACCATATCTATAAATACCAAGTTAGCGCCTGTATGTTCTAGATGAGAGAACCTGCAGTAAAATATTGATAAGAGCTGTCGTCGCAGTAGTCGGTCTTGGCGCGCCGCAATCTCCGACAAGATCACCTAAGTGCGCTGTGATATTTCAAGGCCCCCAATTACTGCTAACATTTAGATGAGTTGAGAAGTCTCCCAGTCACAAGGCTGGAGGAGACTATAAAACAGACAGTAATAACTCTGGGAGGAAACCACTTCATTTGTAGGATGAATTAGTTATCCGCTGGGACAGAGTTCAGCGCCTGACCTTTAAACATCAGACAGCCCCCGACACTGCAGGAATCAGCTTGTGATCCCGCTGGATAAACCTGGGAGATGACGATTGAATGAAAGGGCATTAAGCTGCAGTTTGATCTCCCTGTTCTCTGCTGTGCGGCTTCCTATGAAGACGGAGGCTGTCACACACTGCTGACACTCTAATGGAATTCATACAGCGTTGAGCGGATGGGACACACAATTTATTATTCCTATATAAGTGTTTCAGAAAGAGATGTACTATCGGTATACGGTGAAGGTTGACACAAGCTTTAGGTCGACAATGGGAAAGTCGACAGTCATGGTTTTCTCAGATGGACAAAACCATGTGCACTGCAGGTGGGGCAGATGTAACTTGTGCAGAGAGAGTTAGATTTGGGTGGGGTTTTATTTCAAAGTGAGATCTATATTGCAGTGTAAAAATAAAGCAGCCAGTATTTACCCTGCACAGAAACAAAATAACTCACCCAAATCTAATTCTCTCTGCACATGTTACATCTGCCCCCCAGCAGTGCACATGGTTTTGTCCACTTGAGAAGGATTTTGCCAGAAGGAGTGGCTATAACTTTTGCCCGCTTCTCCACGTTATGCTGGCGAAGCGGGACTCGCTATTTAAAAAACTTTATAGGCTTATTGATACATCTGCCCCATTGTTTCAATTCATCTCCTGTAACCACTGTAGCGTGCCCAAGATGGCTGCCTCCTTTGTAACATTGCAATTTAAAAAAAGACCTTTGATTCCTTTTGGAGAAAAGTTCAACATAAATTAATATTACTATTATCATCATTATTAGTATTACTGTTAAAGACTTCACTGTCAGACTGAGGAATGATGTCAGACTGAGAACTGAGGACTGATGTCAGACTGAGGACTGATGTCAGACTGAGGACTGATGTCAGACTGAGGACTGATGTCAGACTGAGGACTGATGTCAGACTGAGAACTGAGGACTGATGTCAGACTGAGAACTGAGGACTGATGTCAGACTGAGGACTGATGTCAGACTGAGGACTGAGGACTGATGTCAGACTGAGAACTGAGGACTGATGTCAGACTGAGGACTGATGTCAGGCTGAGGACTGAGGACTGATGTCAGGCTGAGGACTGAGGACTGATGTCAGACTGAGGACTGATGTCAGACTGAGGACTGATGTCAGACTGAGGACTGATGTCAGACTGAGGACTGATGTCAGACTGATGAGGATATAACTAGTGTACAGCGCTATAGAGCGTTGTTTAGAGCAATACTGTGTGTGTGTGTGTGTGGGAGTGACATCAGCATATAACCACACCAGGGATGTGGCAGGACACCCCAAGTTCTATTCCAGGCCCCAGTGTGCTCTGTGCTAGAGGCGGTGGAACAGGCTGTTAGCGATAGAATCTTCCCGTTCTGTTCCCTGGGCAATGACTTCTGCACTTCATTAGGAAATATGCATGTAGACTTTGTAGTCTATAAATAAAGCCACCACCAGGATCCCAGCGGCTGCTACGTTTCCATATATTTATGTGTCGTTGTTACTACCGTGTGACTCTAAATGGCCGAACTCTAAATCCCTTGGTTAAACTCCGGAGCACCAATGTACTTTGTACCATATAGGGGCCCACCAGTCGCTAACCATAGCCTTTGATCTTTAATGTCAACAATGTGCACCAAACTGCTTGATGAAGGGAGGAGGGCCCCGAAACGCGTCACGTAAAGGACCCTTGTTACCATACTGTAGCTGGCGCTTAATCCTGATTGTGGTGACATCACTCATTTTGCTCCTTTCTGTATTTTGCAGTTGCAACTTAGTGTTCATTAACAATAAACGTGAGGACGTCCCCAAAGTGCGTCAGTCAGAGGACCATTGTAATCATTCTGTACCTCATGCTCAATCTTGATTGAAGTAGCAATACAAATACAGTATTTAAGCTGTGGTATGTGGCTGTATTATTCCCTTTTGTGGCGTCTCCATCGAAAGCTATGTATTTGACTGGACAAATTTTACTTTATCGACATTATCTCCCACCCGAAATTCAATTTCTAGGTTGCCGAGTTGGCTGCATCACACAGACAGTAATTACAAATGATGGGAAATAGTAGAAGTGCGCACTGTACTGTCATAAACAATTTTCCTACCCCCCTCGGCTTGGTGTAAAGACTCCATTGTGTACCCGCGTTTACCATTCGCGTTCTACGTTGCCCTTCGTGCCCCCCGTGAAAATGGGCCGTCTTTCCCTCCTATATGCTACAAACAATTCCTACACCCTCTACAGTATGTGTTATTTTCTGGGACGCGTTTGTTCTGCTTAAATCAATAATAACAATCACCGTCTTTTTGCCAACTCTTTGTGTTATCGTCTTTTTATCGTCTTTTACGATGAGCAGACCGATAATTCTGTGACTCAACTGTGTTTTCCATTCTGTGGTCGATGTGTTTTTCCTTTCTCCCATGTCAGTGAGTTCATGGCGTCCTTTTAATAAACCTCGCTCTTAGAGGCTGTAAGAGTGCTCGGAAGAATGGACGGGGGGCTTTGTATATAGACCAGTCAATTCTCCATTCATCTGTCCTGCCTCTATGAGACTGAGTTCTTAATTATCGACATTATCAGTTTGACAAATCATCACCGACAACCTTTCAAAAGCCAGCGAAAAAAATAACACATTCTTTTCTCCCAATGGAAGCCGGAGAACATCATGAAATTTTGCACAAAAGGATTTCTGTCAGGTCGGTTTTTTAGACGCCAGGAGCATAAATAGAGCAAAGACGGTTTTGTTTTGTGTCATTTCAGTTTGTGTGATCTCCTGGTAACGTGCGCAGGACAGACGCATCTGGCTGGGCGCTTGGTAGATGGCAAATCATTCTGAAGACAATGAGCAGACTCAGAACCATTTGCTGGGAGTGGGACTGTAGCAAATCTCTAATGCTTGGGGCCCCTTTGACAGCTGAAGCCCAGCAACCACTGCCTCCAATGTCTCTAGGAGTATTGCCACTGGGCTACATGCAGTATTTACCCTGCACGCAGAACCAATGCATGTATTGCCTCCCAACATGGTTTGCCAGGCGGCACAGTTACCTGGTGTTTTTGCTTTAATCCCGAGTGAGAACCAGGCCAGATGCTGAATCCGATCCACACAATGTGACCTGTAAATCCCCATACACTATACTGTATGTGTTACCATGTACTGTATGTGTGACCTGTGAATCCCCATAGACTCTGTGGCTGCCTGCATCGCTGTAACATGTGCAGGCAGGAGACAGGACGCACTTGACTGCTATTCACAATAATTAAGGGTAATTGTAAGTTAATTGGTGAAGAGGAAGCATAAAAACAAACAGCTGGAGTTGGGAAGGTTACGCACTAATATTGTCTCCAGTATAATGGAAGATTAAAGAGTAATACAAATCGCTGAATATTCGCTTTCCTGCCGGGAATGCATTTTCGCAGCTCGTTTTCCGAATGTCCTTCATTTCCATTTTGGAAAAACATTTTAGAAAGTTTTTCCTCTGGAAAATGTCCAGGGTTGGTCCAGCGCAAAACATAAAAACGACAGAATAAAACATTTAAGTAAAAAAAGTATTTTTGTTTTTCTAAATCATTTTTAAATAGAAATCTCCATGTAGCAGTACTAAGGCGAGGGCAGTGATACTAAGGCGATACTGTAGCTGTATACTAAGGCGAGGGCAGTGATACTAAGGCGATACTGTAGCTGTATACTAAGGTGAGGGCAGTGATACTAAGGCGATACTGTAGCTGTATACTAAGGCGAGGGCAGTGATACTAAGGCGATACTGTAGCTGTAGTAAGGCGAGGGCAGTGATACTAAGGCGATACTGTAGCTGTATACTAAGGCGAGGGCAGTGATACTAAGGCGATACTGTAGCTGTATACTAAGGCGAGGGCAGTGATACTAAGGCGATACTGTAGCTGTATACTAAGGTGAGGGCAGTGATACTAAGGCGATACTGTAGCTGTATACTAAGGCGAGGGCAGTGATACTAAGGCGATACTGTAGCTGTAGTAAGGCGAGGGCAGTGATACTAAGGCGATACTGTAGCTGTATACTAAGGCGAGGGCAGTGATACTAAGGCGATACTGTAGCTGTATACTAAGGCGAGGGCAGTGATACTAAGGCGATACTGTAGCTGTAGTAAGGCGAGGGCAGTGATACTAAGGCGATACTGTAGCTGTAGTAAGGCGAGGGCAGTGATACTAAGGCGATACTGTAGCTGTAGTAAGGCGAGGGCAGTGATACTAAGGCGATACTGTAGCTGTAGTAAGGCGAGGGCAGTGATACTAAGGCGATACTGTAGCTGTAGTAAGGCGAGGGCAGTGATACTAAGGCGATACTGTAGCTGTAGTAAGGCGAGGGCAGTGATACTAAGGCGATACTGTAGCTGTAGTAAGGCGAGGGCAGTGATACTAAGGCGATACTGTAGCTGTAGTAAGCGAGGGCAGTGATACTAAGGCGATACTGTAGCTGTACTAAGGCGAGGGCAGTGATACTAAGGCGATACTGTAGCTGTACCAAGGCGAGGGCAGTGATACTAAGGCGATACTGTAGCTGTAGTAAGGCGAGGGCAGTGATACTAAGGCGATACTGTAGCTGTAGTAAGGCGAGGGCAGTGATACTAAGGCGATACTGTAGCTGTAGTAAGGCGAGGGCAGTGATACTAAGGCGATACTGTAGCTGTAGTAAGGCGAGGGCAGTGATACTAAGGCGATACTGTAGCTGTAGTAAGCGAGGGCAGTGATACTAAGGCGATACTGTAGCTGTAGTAAGGCGAGGGCAGTGATACTAAGGCGATACTGTAGCTGTAGTAAGCGAGGGCAGTGATACTAAGGCGATACTGTAGCTGTAGTAAGGCGAGGGCAGTGATACTAAGGCGATACTGTAGCTGTATACTAAGGCGAGGGCAGTGATACTAAGGCGATACTGTAGCTGTAGTAAGGCGAGGGCAGTGATACTAAGGCGATACTGTAGCTGTAGTAAGGCGAGGGCAGTGATACTAAGGCGATACTGTAGCTGTACTAAGGCGAGGGCAGTGATACTAAGGCGATACTGTAGCTGTACTAAGGCGAGGGCAGTGATACTAAGGCGATACTGTAGCTGTACTAAGGCGAGGGCAGTGATACTAAGGCGATACTGTAGCTGTACTAAGGCGAGGGCAGTGATAAAGTACCAGCAGCTCCTCGCTTCAATGTTGTACGAAGAATAGGTGTATGGGTCATTGGGTCGACACAGTCAATTGGTCGACCAAAGTCGACAGTTAAAAACATGAAAAAGGTTGCGCAGCTTAGGTAGACATGGTCAAAAGGTTGACACAAGCAATATGTGGTCATGAAAAAACATTAACATTAGGTTTTCATGTTTTTCAGTGTCATATGTCGACATACGTTGACATGGGCGCCATATAAATGTTCCTCGTCCCCTCCCAAGGCTCCCTTGGCTCACCAGGCTTTGGGCATGAAGCCTCGATGTGCTTGGCACACTATCATAATCTCACTCTGGGCCCACTTTAATGGTAAAGTAAAAAATTTTTGTATTTTAGGCAGGGTTCAAAAAAGAAGAAATAAGGCACCTCCCCCCCCCCCACACACACACAGTTAGGCATCCACTCAACAGCCACTGCCCCCTCCCAACTTCATGCCCGTTTGCCCGCGGTGCTTGCCCATGCTGCCCGGGAAGGGGAGTAACTCTCCAGCCTCTCTCTCCCCACTGACACAGTTGGCACCGTCAGCCCATCCACTCTGCCTGACTTTGTGTTCCTCAGCCCAGGCCCCTCCCCTTCCCGACTACTACTGCCGACACCCAAGTGCACATCCAGCCTAAGCCAGAGACACGTGACCCGAGTGGGCCATTCAGCGGTGTCCTTCTCTCTCACAGCTGGACCGCCTCCCTTCCCAGAGACTGGGCGCTGGTAGCAGCTACAGAGGGAAAGTCCGGCCCGCGGATGTTACCAGGTGCGCTGACATTGGGCCATATTCTAGTTCACTCTTTCTGAAAAAATCCTTCTTAGATGGACAAAACCATGTGCACTGCAGGGGGGCAGATGTAACATGTGCAGAGAGAATTAGATTTGGGTGAGTTATTTTGTTTCTGTGCAGGGTAAATACTGGCTGCTTTATTTTTACACTGCAATATAGATCTCACTTTGAAGTAAAACCCCACCCAAATCTAATTCTCTCTGCACAAGTTACATCTGCCCCACCTGCAGTGCACATGGTTTGGTCCATCTAAGAAGGAATTTGTCAGAAAGAGTGAACCAAAATAACCCCCACTGTCTGCCCGTTCTACCCCTCACGTCTCCTCACACACACTGCCTAGCCCTGCCACAGTGATTTTTCTTCGACTTCATTCACTAAAATCATTGCTCGGCTATCATATGGGATAGAACGATGGCTAATATAGGGAAACCTTCCTCGAGAGCGGCACTACATAATAGTGGAAGCTGAAGCATTTTTTAAGATTAGCACGTTCAGATAGACAGACAGACGCACTTCGGGCACTTTATACTGTGTAGGGATACGCAGCCGGCACAGAACAGAAGAGATCCCTGGCTGCATGTATATAGTGGGTGTCAGAACTTCCCTAATACGAATATACAGAGGCTGGTACTGGCCTAAGCACTACCAGCTCCTGGCATTACGCAGACCACACAGCCAGTCCCCAATATAAATGCAAATCTGGGAGAATTTGTGGCGTATCTTCTTGGCAAAGTCAGACGCCATCGCAACAGGAGCGAGAAATCTTACATTAGTTCTTGTGTCCTCGATGTCTAATCCACCAGAATTACAATACACAGCTGCATTTCTACTGCTTTACAACCACCCCCATGCCATCCAAGGACTGGTGCCCGCTCAAGGATGTCGGACATGCCATGCCAGGGCCATTATATAGAGCCAACCTCTTGTTATACTACATTGTTTGGTAAATTAACAATATATACACTACGCCTCTTGTATGTACAAAACCATGCTGCACTGCAGGTGGGGAAGATGTAACACGTGCAGAGCAGATAGAGTTAGATTTTGGAGGAGGGTGTTCAAACTGAAATCTAAATTGCAGTGTAAAAATAAAGCAGCCAGTATTTACCCTGCACAGAAACAAAATTACTCGCCCAAATCTAACTCTCTCTGCACAAGTTACATCTACCCCACCTTAAATGTCGTCCTGATGCTTGTGTTGACCTTCTCTCAATGTCGACCATTTACTGTATAGGTGTCGACATAATCACTGTCAACCATTATTGGCTGTGGACTTAGACATTGTCGACCCAGGGACCAGATACCGCTCAGTGCTGTTGATAGTAGGGGGATATGGAAGTCAATAATGAGTAATACAGTCTTTGTAAACTAAATTTGAAGTCTCAGTTTCAGAAGCGTTTGTTCACTTGCAATTCACAAGCTCTAATTATAAACCTTCTCACTTAATTAACCCCAGACCCATGGCAGCCACTCTTCCGAGTTCCAGTCCTGAACTGGCTCCAGCACACGGATCTGGGTAATTGTCTGGGGTACAGATGAGCTGCCTCGATCTTTACGGATTGCAGTCATACCCAGATCTCCTTTCACTTGACTTTTATCAAGTCCCCCGTGAGCTCTGGATGCAGAATTTGACACCGAGCGATCGATGGCCCCTGATACAGTTTCTGCACCACGTAATGATCTTATAAGTGCTATATAAATTATTACTTTATATGGATTTTTGTTACGTCGCCCATTTCTAAACTGCTTGGTTTAACCTTTTTTAAAATAAAAATAAAATAAATAAAAAATATTATTCCGTAACAAACAAAAAAATGAAATTAAAAAATGAAATTGAGCGGTTTACGTAATGTAGAATAACCAAGGGCTTAGTAGACAATGCAGGGATTAGTGTAGCTAAATAGGATTTTTTTTTTTAAATCCCCAAATTAAATGCAACGTTACCATAATGTGAGACGACTGTCCCGCTGGGGTTGCGCTCAGCACCATTTTGGTCTGAAAAGTTTACATTTAGAGTGGGTTTTGTATATGTGTAATCCCAATTCTATCAAATGTATAGAAGTTCCGTTATTGCAGACACAACCTGTCCTATTGATTCTGCCTCCAGCGGCTTTTGCTGCGCACAGACTGTATGAATTATAAATGCGTCATTACAAAGGGTGGAAAACAAATATTTTCCAAATTGCAACTTCAAAGTGAAAAAATATCTTCAGATCACAACTCTGGCAATAGAAGGACAGAAGGACGCCCGCTCGGACCTGGTACAGGAACAAGTCCTTGTGGTGAGTAGACGGGGGAACGACATTTTCAGAACTACAAAGTATTATCCTTTAGCTGGGGTCATACACTAGACATTCTGTAACATGCTGATTAATGACACAGGACAGGAAGTCACAGCATAAGTTGGAAGTGAATGTGTCTCTCTGGAAGTCCGCACCTCAGCAACTTGGCCTGTTCCACTGCTAAATTAAGGTTGTATGAAAATAAACCCATCTCCCCCTAATACTGTGCCCTCTCCACAAGGTTAGTTCATTTCCATCTTCTTACTCTTCCACATAGCTTGGTGCAGTGGTGCCAATGCTCTCCTTCCACTTAATGCATCCAATACTGCATACCAGGAATGGTCTCATCCATCGCAATACAACCCATTGCTTAGTGCATGTACTGGTCTAGAGATTCCCATATTCCACCCAACTCCTCCCATGGGCTAACTCCTACTCTGTACTAAGCAGGCATGCTTTCAGTCTGACCTAAAACCCACAGAGCCACTGCATACGCTTTTCTAGGACTGCCCTCCTTCCTTCCAATGTGTCTCATGGGCAGGTGTCAAGCCCATACTAATAATGACCTTATTCCACACAATGGCTTCCATAGGCCAGGCCCTACTGCATACCTGCAATTCCCTGATGACTTCTCTGATGTTTCAGTGCCTACACCATACAAGGAATGTCCCAATGCTTCCCATGGGCCAGTGCCTACAGCATACTAGGAATATACTCATTCCACTCAATGATTCCCAGGTGCCAGTGCCGACTCTATACTAGGAATGTCCTTACTCCCTCCAATGCTTCCCATGGGCCAGTGCCTACACCATACAAGTAATGTCCCAATGCTTCCCATGGGCCAGTGCCTACACCATACAAGGAATGTCCTCATTCCAAAACAATGCTTCCCATGGGTTGGTGCCTACACCATACTAGGAATGCCCTTATTCTGCTCAATGCTTCCCATGGGCCAGTGCCTAAACCATCCTAGGAATGTCCTCAATCCAAAACAATGCTTCCCATGGGCCAGTGCCTACTCATCCTAGCAATGTCCTCATTCTGCTCAATGATTCCCATGGGCCAGTGCCGACTCTATAATAGGAATGTCCTCATTCCCACCAATGCTTCCCATGGGCCAGTGCCTACTCCAAACTTCTAATATCCTGATTTTACTCAATGCTATTTTTTTCCTTTAACAAGGCGACTGCTCCTTCTAGTAACTATAATTATTATTATTGTTTATTTATATGGCCACACACGGGTTCCGCGGCACCTAACAGAAAACATTAATTTACAAAAGCAAGAAAACAACGACTTGCAGTACAAGGCAATGTGGGACAAGTATATGGTAAATAAAGAACATTGCATCAGGGGACAGGGCACTGAAGTTATTATTATTAGGGTGGAAAACAGTGGCATAGCTACTGTGAGGCAGACCCTGCTGCGGCTTGGGGGAGCGAGCAACAGAGGGGTCTGTGGCGGGCACCGGCACACTGACATTAGGCTTGCTGAGCTGACACTGACAGCTGCATTGCTGAATTGATGGGGGGGGGGGGAGGGACTTTTTGGCTGGGGGGTGCAAAATCTCAAGTTAAGCTAGTGGTGGCAAAGACTTAGGGTTCGGCGCCATTGAAGGGAGTATGGGGAAAAAATAGTCTAAGAAAGGTAAAGTAACATGAGGGGAGAGGGCCCTGCTCGTTAGCGCTTTCATCCTAAAGGAGGGGCATTTGCCTTTGGATGGAGCATTGTCTCTGAATACAGACCTGTTCGGAAAAATGTGTATCATGTCCTTGCTCTGATGTAACAAGAGCCGTTCTGCAGCCCGTCATCAGGTAATGTCTCTGCAAATATGTATACAGCGCTGCGTCTGTCTAAGCACATTACGCTGTATCTATTGCCATAGTGATGGAGATGATGCATTTCCCCACATAATTCATTTTGATTCGAGTTGTTACAAGAGAGAGAAGTGGTTGTCAAGTGCTCAGTGTCATATCTGGTTGCTGTAATGTAAAAGGCTCTGCACATACGGAGCATTATCCAGAGAAAACTGCACATTTTGTCAATTTTGCCTGCAGAAAGTACCGAGATGTTTTCAATTTGACAGCTGCCACTTACACAAAAGGTTTCCCACTTGTCATGTGTCTGCTGATGATGATCCCCTGACAGATACAGTAGTCGGACCTAACAAAGCCGCTGGTGACATCTGCTCTGTGCAGCCAGCTGGCGCCTTGCTCCGTATCCCGGATAGTGGTGCAGAGGACGATTCCGCAGACTCTTTTATAGGTTGTGAATATCTAGCTGTCCTTAAAACCATAGTCATCGGTCTGGATTATTAAGGTCGCCCGTAATTAGATCGATAAGCAATAGGAAAAAGGACGACATGGTCTCTCTATGTCGGCAGTGATGGAAACTCGACACGAGCAAAAAGTGGAAATGTCCGACATCGGAAAATGTCTACATGATTTTTTTTGCATGTTTTTTGTGGCTATATCGGCATCTGTAAACATGGAAACTGTATGAGTGGACCCGTCTCCTCGTTTTGGGCACAGTACCTCCCTGCGCTTAGCAAACTATTATAATTTAACTCTGTGCCCACTTGGATCATGAAGTAAGAACAAGTCGGTTTAAAAAAAAATCGTAAAAAACTCAAGTCGATTTATTCCTGTGTTGACCGTTAACAATTTGACCTTTTGTGAATGTCAACTTAGACCATGCTGGCCTTTTTCCCGTGTCGACCAATAGTGGCCCACCTATTTCCTGTCAACCAATAGTGGTCTAACTATTGACTTTCCACCTAATCACTGTCGGACTGTAGACCAGATATCGCTGTTTTACGGGTACATTTTCTAAAACTTCTAAAAATGAAAAGAAGCGATCATTTTTCAATTGCATCCTAGAAAATGATTGACAGAATCTGATTGGTTGCTATGGGAAACATTACCTAATTTAAATTTTAGAAACTTTGGTCAATCTACCCATAAGTGGTTTACTGTTACACATTATTTCCTGTTTACGTTGATATTTCTCAATTCAGGTCAAATTTTGTAAATGTTCATGAAAATTTGGGTAAATTAGCGTGGAAATTTAGTAAACTTGTCACCTACTCCAAAAGGAAAGGTCTAGGTATCGGTGGGACAGTCCTGGATCACTGACCTTGAAGATAACAACAATCGTCAGAGTTTCATCCCAAAGTGGATGTTTTGGGGTTGGGATGGAGTTTGGGCATCTATGGTTTGGTTGATATTGGTCAGATTGGGCCTATATGAAGGATGGGAATGGTTTGTGGACTGGACATATGTCTAGGATACAATAATAGCCCCCCCCCCCCATTAACGTGAAAGTAGTGACATCATTGGGGCTATTCTGAAATTCCCATTACCATCTAGACTTCAGATATAGGATACCGCTGGTATTTCCCAAATAATCTGTTCTATTCCTTACCTGCAACATACTCTGGGGGGTTAATGCATGCCTACTGCTGTCCAGACCAGCAATTACTTCTTGGGTGGAAGCACCTGATCTTGACACTCACAAGTTCCACCACTAGCATTTGGTGTAGAACGCCACCTCAATATACAACTAGTGGTGGTGCTGTAGAGTATACGGTCTCACTGTAATGCCCAGAGACACTAAGGGGCACATCCTCTGTGATGGATGAGAAGCTGCCCACTTTGGTCTGGGTCAGAGATCCTGTGATGCCCCTCGATCTCCGGGATACAAAGTAGAGAAGGATCCAGTGACCGCGAACAGAGTAAGGAGCAGCGTGGAGTAAGTCATATCCCTCTAGAACGTGGTGGACACACATAGGGCCTGACTACCTGCAGTCACACTTCCAGCTGCTTTTCCATATGGCGGTGGTGGCACCCTGCTTACTTGTTATGCTAATGCCAGAAACACCTGGTGTATCCTGAAATTTGGCGCCACCGCTTGTGCACGTCTACAGGTTCCATACAGTCCCCCTCCTCAACTGGCTTTGCACCTGAGTCTGATGTCCGCACCCTCGTTCCCGGGGGCATCTCTACTGCGCATGCGCAAATTACTGGGAAAACGGCCACAGTGTCAGTGGGGTAAGTATATTTATATGGGCACAGGGTGTTCGATGGGGCCCCTCTGGACCCAAGGGCCTTGTGTGCACTGCACCCTGAAAAGAAACACCAATGCCTATGAGATAGAATGGTTCAGTTCATCTCTAGCTTTCTACCCAGTCACTGCCCAGAAAGGGCCATTCAAGGATTGGCATGTGTGCAGTAGGCACAAGATACACTCATTTCTGCGTCCGACTCAGCTATGCCCACGGTGAGTACAAATCAATGTGTTACAGGTGGGTTAAGTTCCAGGAGACACAGATGGGTGGATTCCCAAAAAGGACTTCAAGAAAGGACTTAAATATAAAATATGAATTTATGAAATATACTTATCTATGGTTATTGGTTAATTCAGAAAATCCGATACAGCAATCACAACAACAAACTCGGGAGCCCCGCCCTGATTTATTTTCAGAATTCCCAGTCATTCGATAATCGGAATTTGCACAGCAGTGATCAGGTCGGAATCAGCTTTATTCTTAAACTGCAATTTAGATTTCAGTTTGAACACACCCACCCAAATCTTACTCTCTCCACGTGTTACATCTGCCCCACCTGCAGCGCAGCATGATTTTGCCCATTTGTTTGCTTTTCTGCTATGCTAACAAAGACGTCAGTGCGTATGCCTGGCACCTTAGTGGGAAGATAAACCTCACCCCTACTGTATGCTCTGCATTTGTACTTCAGCCCATCTAAGAACACTGAAATGCGCTGATTGTGCCGCTGTCCGTGCCGTCAGCCCCCGCTCTTTAATGCATGGTCATCTATTGTGTCCTGTAGGAGCCACATCTGCCAGTGTTTTGGTAAAATACACATAATTTCATGTGCCGAGGCAGCGAGGAGGCAGCGGGAAGGGAGTGACCTGCGCTGACCTCCTTCCAGCTCATCTGAATTAATGTCTCATCAGAAGGCCATTACTTCACAAGTGACATGTCCCACTTTAGCAATATCTCCAACGCTGCCATTCGCAGCACCGGAACCTTTTCCACTTAACACGCTGACTCGTAAATAGCAAAATGTGAATTTAAAACCCCCCAAATTATTGTTCTCACTCAGGCTGAAACAAGTTGACTTATTGCGCTGTTCTGTAGATTGGATTGACTGGCAGCGATTAAGTAAATTTGTATTTCTAATCCAGTACGTAACATACAGTATCAAAGTATAGCCACTGCGGTTTCTTATTAAATACGCACATATTATATATACTGTATATGTGTATATATACTGTATATATGTATATACAGTAAGACAAACAGATGACAATCCAAAAATACACTCCACAATGGACCAAACGTGTAGACCACCAAACATTCTCCAATAACTCCGGTTAATAGAAATAATCACTCACAAGATCCTTCTTCTTCTCAATGTTTCAGGCTTGGACGCACTTTTATCCAGAAGAGCATGATAACATACACAAGCTAAGTCTCTCCCCAGCCTTATACCCCTTTCACATCGCACTTTTAAAACGGTATATTGACGTTTTTTTTTCCATTTTAAAACGTTTAAGGCTGCAATGTGAAAGTGCCAGAGTTGATTTACCGGTTAAAGTTAACCGGTATTTCAACACGGTTAAAAAGCAGAGTCCTACACGTTTTAAAGCCGTTTTTTAGGCAGTGTGAATGGCTCTATTTCAATGCCTGCTCTCCCCTCTACCTCCTACTCAGCCTGCTCTCCCCTCTACCTCCTACTCAGCCTGCTCTCCCCTCTACCTCCTACTCTGCCTGCTCTCCCCTCTACCTCCTACTCTGCCTGGTCTGCCCCTTACCTCCTACTCAGCCTGCTCTCCTCTCTACCTCCTACTCAGCCTGCTCTCCCCTCTACCTCCTGCTGATCCTGCTCTCCCCTCTACCTCCTACTCAGCCTGGTCTGCCCCTCTACCTCCTACTCAGCCTGCTCTCCCCTCTACCTCCTACTCAGCCTGCTCTCCCCTCTACCTCCTACTCTGCCTGGTCTGCCCCTTACCTCCTACTCAGCCTGCTCTCCCCTCTACCTCCTACTCAGCCTGCTCTCCCCTCTACCTCCTGCTGATCCTGCTCTCCCCTCTACCTCCTACTCTGTCTGCTCTACCTCCTACTTAGCCTGCTCTGCCCCTTTCCTCCTACTCAGCCTTGTCTGCCCCTTACCTCCTACTCAGCCTGCTCCCCCCTCTACCTCCTACTCTGCCTGGTCTGCCCCTTACCTCCTACTCAGCCTGCTCTCCCCTCTACCTCCTACTTAGCCTGCTCTCCCCTCTACCTCCTGCTGATCCTGCTCTCCCCTCTACCTCCTACTCTGTCTGCTCTACCTCCTACTTAGCCTGTTCTACCTCTTTCCTCCTACTCAGCCTTGTCTGCCCCTTACCTCCTACTCAGCCTGCTCCCCCTCTACCTCCTACTCAGCCTGCTCCCCCTCCACCTCCTACTCAGCCTGGCCTGTCCATACCTCCTACTCAGCCTGGCCTGCACATACCTCCTACTCAGCCTGGCCTGCCCATACCTCCTACTCAGCCTGGCCTGCCCCTTACCTCCTACTCAGCCTGGTCTGCCCCTTACCTCCTACTCAGCCTGGCCTGCCCCTTACCTCCTACTCAACCTAATCTCCTCTCTACCTCCTACTCAGCCGGACCCCCCCCCCCCCTCTTACCCCTTGCCCAGCCTGCTCTGCCCTACCGTCCTACTCATCCTAGCTTGCCCCTTACCTCCTACCCAGCCTAGTCTGCCCCTAACCTCCTACTCAGCCTGGCCTGCCCTTTACCTCCTACTAAGCCTGGTCTGCCCTAACCTCCTAATCAGCCAGCTCTTCCCCTTACCTCCTACTCGGCCTGGCCTGCCCTCTACCGCCTACACAGCCTGCTCTCCCCGCTTACTTCGTACTTATCCTGCTCACCCCCATTACCTCCTACTCAGCCTGCTCACCCCCATTACCTCCTACTCAGCCTGCTTTCAACCATCTTTTCATTGTACCTCTAAACTCAGACATTGCCAGCCCAGATGAGGTTACTGGGATTGAATTACTAAACTACCCATTTTTTTGTCAGACAGTCACCTGGAGTTATCATGATGCCCAGTTTCAGTTCCTTCAAGTCACAAGTTATCCCTGACAATTCATGATCACTAGCTAAGCCAAGGCACCTCCTACAATCACTCAGGGTTGCCTTGACCATGATCTTACTGCGAGATTTGAACAGGCCTCAGAGAAGCCAGAGCAGGAGACAGGTGAGGATGTGAGAAGACTACACAGTCTTCCAAGTGTATGGGCAGAAACAAGCAATATAAGCTGCGTCAGAGCCACCTGTGGGGACAAGCTGCACAAGTCAAAGTAAATAAAAGCAACTGGAGGGACAGTTTTACTTATACTGAAACCTCCTGGGTATATCAACCAGCTGTTTTTAAACATTCATCAACTAGAAGAAGTAGAAGACAGCCACGACCTAAAGAGGCCAGATAATATCGGTAACTGACTAAGTCAAAGAAATGGTAGAGGATACAGGAGAGAACAGGGCTTAAAATGGTCACGGAGAGGTGGTGGAACTCATTCCCCACCCCACCTTAGGCAGAGCCTGGCACACAATAAATTTGTGCCCTACATACAGTACCATACTTTATAAAGAGAAAGTGGTCTCACAAGGACGGGCGTGGTCACACATTAGTACCCCCAATTCAAATAATGCCACAATCTTATTCACATTATACCACTGATTAATTTTACACCACATAGTAGTGCCCCTTATTCATTTTAAGACACACAGTAGTGTCTCTTATTCGCATTATGTCACTCAGTAGTGCCCCTTAATCATGCAATGGTACACAGTACTTCTCCTTATGCATGTAGTATTGCCATTTATACACATATCTGCCACTATTACTCCAGCAGCTCACAGCCAATGTCCCCCCCAGCAGCTCACAGCCAATGTCCCCCCCCCCCCCAGCAGCTCCAAGCCCTTTGTCTGCTTCCCATCCTCTCTGTGTCCCTCCAGACCCATCTCACATTGTCTTCAGCATGCGCGGAGCCTGGTCCTCTTAGTGGCCCTTCTTCACTACAGAGCCAGTGGCTGCATAACCTCCCATATGCCATGCGCTAGGGACAATGGCCCAGGTGCTGAATGTTTTACCAATACCCATACGCGCATCCTTGGAGATGGAGCAGAGACAAATCACTGCCTTGTCCTGGGTGATGAAAATCCCAGTTCCAACCCTGGTTAATATAATAATAATACTTTTGCCATCTTATATCGTGATTGACACTTAAGGCCTTATTCTAGTTCACTCTTTCTGACAAAATCCTTCTTAGATGGACAAAACCATGTGCACTGCAGGTGGGGCATATGTTACTGCAGAGAGAATAAGATTTGGTGAGTTATTTTGTTTCTGTGCAGGGTAAATACTGACTGCTTTATTTTTACACTGCAATATAGATCTCACTTTGAAGTAAAACCCCACCCAAATCTAATTCTCTCTGCACAAGTAACATCTGCCCCACCTGCAGTGCACATGGTTTTGTCCATCTAAGAAGGATTTTGTCAGAAAGAGTGAACTAGAATAAGGCCCTTAGTGCCGTATTTATACCACCTGTGTTAGTGATAGGACAGGGGTGTGCCATACTCTCAGCCCGCCATCCCCAGCATCACGACAGACCCTGCTACCCCCCGTCCACCTGCAGTCAGGTCACACAGGGTTAATGGTCTTTAAATGAACACAAATGTGCTGACAGAATGCCTCCAGAACTGCCCCGGCTTCCTGCTTCCAGCGGACCAAACCTTTGTCACTTATTCAAATGAATTTGTTTCATCATATCTGACAGCGCCCCTGTATGACACGCCAAACCGATCTCTGTCCACAGAGGCCGGGCCGAGGAGCCCAGGCCAATTAACTCCTTCCCCCCCAGGTGCGGCCTGCAGGCGTCTTAGCGGCAGTGGCCTGATACAGCTCATTTATGCTCGCAGTGAGTTACAGCCTGGGCTGCGCGGCCATTTAAGTGGTACAACTAGATGGATTCATCTTTGTCTCTTGTGAAACGGTGGCTGGGTGCCCAGGATTTTTGCAAATTCTGCCATAACAGTCTTGCCCCTGTGCGACAGTGCTGAATTGGCCACACATGACAGGTGCTTGGCACTAGCCCTGGGCAGTGCCATCATTTATTTGCCTTTAGAAACTGTACAATAAAATTCTGTGAGGTTAATCGGAACACAGGGCAGCACATGTCTCCCCGGCGTGGGGCTCCCCGACATAGAACGCGCTCAATACAGGCTGCAGAATCGGATGCACGCCAGCGATTGCGCAGTATATTCAGGAAGGATCCACGATTACTAACGTGTACATCTGCGGCACCTCCCGAGGGAGCTCGGCGACAGTCGGCATTCCGCTAATCCCCATTACAGGAGATCAGCTTCATTTCTCCGGAGCGGTGCACAAACAGGTTCATGGGTTTTAGGATATTAACAATTTGCCGAACGTTCAGAAATACGATTAAACGCACCAAGGCCCGAAATATGTCACCTAAACAGAATTCGATGACAGGTCGACAATTTTTAGGTCGGCAACAAAGGTCGACATGTGCCAGGTCGACGCTGATAAAAGGTCAACATGCATAAGATTCCCGTCGGCATAGGGTCGACAGGAGTACAAGTTCAACGTGGCAATTGTTGAGAAATGAAAAGTTCAGCATGAGGTTTTCAAAAAAAATTCCCATTATTTTTTTTTACTTTTTGATTCTTTAGACACACAGAATACTCAGGATGAATGTTTCATGCGGAAATGTTTTCCATGTCGACCTTTGCTTGTGTCAACTTATGTTCTGGCCATCTGTGAGGCCAGTATAAGGCTGGCATTCCTCCTGTAATCCAATGCCACCACAATCGCCCTACCCTCTGTTACCTTTATAAAGGGGGCTGATAAGACTACATTGGCCCCTATGATTCTGTCTCCACTACATTCACTGGACATAACAGACGGCCGCAAACAGTGTATCAGCCACATTCATGAATGAAATGCTACCAGTAGGAGTGGTCAAGATGCAATCAGCCAATCAGAAGAGGTCATGTAATGCTTTCAAGTGACATCATCAGAGCATCTTGATGCATCACCAACAAGAGATACAGTATATCTCTGGCACATCTCACTTACAGTAACATGCACACACCCTTACTGCACATACAGTAGCCTGTTCTCCCATGCCGAGCTCATCAACATCTTAAAAACACTCCGCACCCGAACCATGATTTTTCCTGGAGGTTTCATGGCCATTTGCCTAAGACTCTTTGTTCCACTCTTCCCACCCTCCTTCCCTTATAGTTTTCTTGGCAGGTGATTGGTCATTGGCTTTTCTGTTGTGGGAATACAGCAGCAATCCAGTTCAGATGCAAAAAAAAAAATATTTTGGGCGCGCTCCCTTGGTTGACTGGTAGATTCCTATACCACCCTATTGGTGGTAAGTGCCGTCACATACACAGGTGGGCACCATTGATGGTGTTATAGTTGAGTTGTGCACTTTGATAGAAGCTTTATTTTAATTGATTTCTTGTTTTGCACTTCCCGTTTACTGAACTTTAGGTGAATGGTCTGAAAAGTTATTGGGAAGAAGACTGAGCAGCTGAAAACATGGCACTGTGGCAATAGCTCAACCCAACCTGTAGCGGTCAGCGACTTAAACATTGTGTCCGTACATAGGGGGTGATTTTAGTTCACTCTTTCTGACAAATTCCTTCTTAGATGGACAAAACCATGTGCACTGCAGGTGGGGCAGATGTTACTTGTGCAGAGAGAATTAGATTTGGGTGGGGCTTTACTTCAAAGTGAGATCTATATTGCAGTGTAAAAATAAAGCAGCCAGTATTTACCCTACACAGAAACAAAATAACTCACCCAAATCTAATTCTCTCTGCACATTTTACATCTGCCCCCTTGCAGTGCCCATGGTTTTGTCCATCTAAGAAGGATTTTGTCAGAAAGAATGAACTAGAATAAGGCCCATAGATACAAAAGTTTTCCTCACATTGAGAATTGAACTTGTGGTGTCAAGATAACCCGACTGACTGTTGGCCTTCACTGAGAGAGCTGCTTGGAGAGAACAGCTATTAACTTTATGGGACCTGTAAGTGGATAGAAGTGGGAAAGGCCTCTTGACTCTAGACATCCTCTCCTCTGCAGAAATCCAGCTGCTCCTCGCGTCTTTAGCGGCTGGCGGTGAGGACAACGGCTAATTGTAAGGTGCTCCGAAACTTTACAGGAGTCACAAAAAGTTCCTTTTCGTCCTAAAGAAAAAATTATAACTGCAATAAAGTTTGTCAGAACTCGACGTCAGCCTCGCGCACCGGCCAAGAGCCTTCAAATAAATCCATTATTGCTTATAGCAGAGATTGGAAGAGTTATCATTGTTTTACACGCCAAGTGTTCTCATATAAGCCACGGTTCACCTCAATAACACAGATATTTAATTAATATGATTAATAGCTGGTGTAGAAGAAGGTGATGCTGCCAGGCGATAAAAGCAAAATGGCTTTATGGTCGGGGATTCTGTAAATGTCAGGAAAATGGATGGATCTTTATGAGGGCGCTGGATCATACTTTACAAAGACTTTATAAAACCCGGTGACAGAGCACATGCTGGAGATTAAATCCGCCTTTAAGTGGCCTAATTATTACCATGCGGCAATGAGGCTGAAATTCAATTGAATTTCTATTCTCCATGATCTATCCAATGGCAGCCTGAAACATGCAATGGGGAGTGGGTATAGGGAGAGACAGGTGAGAGAGAGACATGCAATGGGGAGGGGAGGGGGTATAGGGAGAGACAGGTGAGAGAGAGAGAGAGAGACATGCAATGGGCAGGGGGTATAGGGAGAGACAAGCAAAAGAAAGACAGACGAGAAAGGAAGAGTGAGATGCAATTGGGAGAGGAGGGGTATATAGAGAGATAAATGCAGGTGGGAGAGAGAGAGAGAGAGATGCAATGGGGAGAGGAGAGAGAGAGAGAGAGAGAGAGAGAGAGATATGGAAAGTGAAATAGAGAGAGGTACAGCCTGGAGAGAGTCTGCACAGAGGCCCTTATTCTGATCGGTGCGGCCAGATCCGAATATGCGGCCAGGACCGTGCGTGCGAAACCCCGCCTTCCATACGGATCGCCAACTCCGTCCGTACGCGGTAAGAAGCTGGCCGAACGGACCGCACGTGTATTTTTCACGGAATACGCCTCCTCCATCTCAGGGAACCTCCCCCATCATTCGATGGTCGCAGACCACACGGACATTTTTCCGTGCAAAAACAGGGATCTGGGCGGGCAGCTGACATCCGGCGATGTCATATGTCCGCCCCCTACACGTGCGTCACGGCCGCATTACCATACGTACGCCCAGCGTTTGCATGGGAACGCCCATGAAACGCGGGGAGTATGCATATGGTAATGAGCCCAAATAGCCCTTCACGCCCCTCTCCACCCCCTGTGTTCACATATCATGCGGGATTTGGCCGTACGCCCCGCTCGCACATGCGCAGAGACGCCTCTGCACATGCGCAGACACAAAACATCGGCGGGCCGAACGCACGCGGATATAACCACACCGACCAGAATAAGGCCCAGAGAGAGGTGAGAGAGGAAGAGAGACGGAATGGCAGTGACAGAATTAGAGACAGAAATGCTGACACCAATATCATTATTAACTGTAATATCCACGGTGCCGCAGCCCCTGACAGAGGCCCTAATTCAGGTTAGCTCGTTAAGCTGCAAACATCGCTGCAATCCAAGCACCTGAGACGCCGCCCAGCTGCAACAGGGTGATAGGGAATAAGTGCTACAGTAGGTATGGAGTGGGGTTTAATATGTCGACATAGACATAAAAAACCCATGAAAAACCCAATGCCGACCTTTTCCATGTGGACATATTGCTTGTGTCGACCTTCTGACCATGTCAAACTAATGCACGTCTACTCTTTTCATGTGTCAACCTTTTTACTGTCGACCAATAGTGGTCGACCTATTGACTGTTGTGCTAATTACTGTCGACCGTATGGCCTGTACACCAGCAGCATCGTAGGATCTGCCGATAGTATACTTTCATCTTTCTTGTCCCATGTCATGTAAGTGGGATTATTTGCGCAGACCTACTTCCGCACAGTTCACGTATGAAGCCTGAACGCACTGCGCAAATTCCAGGCCGCTATTTCAATACCGAGCTCCAAATGCCGCTCAATAATAAAATGTGGTCGGAGACAATAGTTTGGGATTTGGTTCTGGGATTGTACCCGGGGCCCTTTCTCCGTAACACCGAGCAGCTGCTGCGAGTCTGGTGGCCATGCTGGCGAGATAAAAGCAAGGGCATCCATGACTCCCCTGCCAGGAGCATTATGGCGTCCATCAGTGACTTGTCTCAGTTCCATATACTTTATTTGTAGGAAGTCACAGAACGCATGTAAATAAGCCCCCGAGTTACATATGCCCTCTCGTTAGTCCGCGGCCCACTGTGCAAAGCCATGGCACTGCCAAATACTTGTGACTGGTACCAGCTAAGACATCCCCGGGCACATGGCAGCTGGGTGAGGATACAGATGCCAGATTAGTCTCTGTTGCTATTATAGGATAAAGCATAATACCATGTTTTACAGATTATATCTCACCAGAGTTGTCATATAATCTCCGCAATCAGTATCGCTGTAATCTCATAGAGGTAAATATAAAAGGGCTGGCAAATGAGGGGGTAATTCAGGACTGCTCGCTAGCTTGTCTATATTCGGAGCCTAGAGAGCAGGTTAATGCTGCCCTGACCAATGCACCCCCCCCCCCCCCCCCCAAATCCCTGCGCTACTCTTCAAGTTGATGTGTACCCTTACACATTCGCTCACATATGCCTGCACAGAGGAAAAATCCTTTGCTGCTCAACGAGGAGGTCTGAATTGCCCCACGAGTATCCATATATGTAAGTGTGAGCGTGTGTCATTATAATTGTTAGTCATCATAAAATCATTATCATTAAGACAGTTTCAAATCCCACATTGTTGCAATCTTAAGATTTTTTGGGTCCGTACTCCGGGGATACGGCTGATCCGGGGAATCTCTTATGTCCGCCGTTTACCTATGCGCTAGCTGAGCGATAAATCACAGCATCGATTGCCCGGCCTCTGCTTGGTTATGACGATGATCTGTAATTTCCATAAATGTGGAAAAGACATAATATAAAATGCAAAAATACTACAGAATCGATTTAACAATTCTAAGTATTTTCACAATTATATTAATCTGTTATTGCAATCCCCAGACTGGCAATATTTGGAACGGGGCACAAAAGAAACAGATGCCATTGTTCCTATTGGCCATTCGGTAATTTGCTGGGGCGGTGCTCTCTAGGCTCATACAACCTCTAGCGGGAAATAGCTTTTTGAGGTGGTCCTATGTCCGCTATTGGTTATCGTCTCCTAAAAATACTGGGTCTATGACACTATTTAGTTGAATTTGATACAGGGTGCAGAGTTTGCCAAAGTTCTACAATTAAGTGAACCAGAGCATGTAAAGTAATCCAGGACTCTGGAGCGCCGCAGAAGTGTGATTTTACTAATGGCAGCCTAACAATGGCTGCAGAGGCACTTCCTGTATAACAAACGCTTCCTGACAAAGTGGTTGGCAATAATGCAAGTCCCACATAAAGCATTCAGGCAGTGCTATCAATTTAGCTCAATAACAGTACCATTGCTAATATTATATACAGGATCAAAATTTGTGCTGGGGCCATAACCAGAATTTTGTGGGCCCCAACAGTCCCTGCCCCAATGCTACTAAAGCAGGGGTGGACCTCCAGCTGTTGATGAACTACACATTTCAGCATGCCTTGCCTTAGTTTTGCCATGTGACCATGCTGAAACTGGTGCAAGGCATGCTGGGATGGCCGCTTATTGCCCACCACTGTTCTAGAGAGACACTTCTCGGCAGCAGTTGTTCATTTTTTTGCCCCATAATCGTGTCATTGTTTATTTAGTACCATAATGTATTAGTGGCATAGTTTATGTTTGGTCACAATGCGGGTCTGCCAGTTCACAGTAGGACATACATCTTCCGCACTTGATATTATGTCAAATTACAGTTCCCCCTGTTCATACTGTGCCACATTACAGTGCCCCCTGTTCATACTGTGCCACATTACAGTGCCCCCTGTTCATACTGTGCCACATTACAGTGCCTCTGTTCATACTGTGCCACATTACAGTGCCTCTGTTCATACTGTGCCACATTACAGTGCCCTCTGCTCATACTGTGCCACATTACAGTGCCTCTGTTCATACTGTGCCACATTATAGTGCCCTCTGCTCATACTGTGCCAGATGACAGTGCCCCCTGTTCATACTGGGCCATATTACAGTACCCCCTGTTCATACTGTGCCACATTACAGTGCCATCTGCTCATACTGTGCCACATTACAGTGCCCCCTGTTCATACTGTGCCACATTACAGTGCCCTCTGCTCATATAATACCACACTATAGTGCCTTCACTTTACAGTGTGCCACATTACAGTGCTCCAGTACACATTATGCCACAAAGTACCCCCAATTCATATTATGACACAAAGTTTCCTCAGTTCATAATATGTGCCTCTACTTCATGCTGTGCTACATGACAATGCCCCCAATTTATATTGTGTCCCATTCCAGTGCCTCCAGAGCATACTATTTATCATTATAATAACCCCCGGTTCATTTTATACCACATTACACAGAGTATATTTACAATTATAGAACAAACGCGCATGTGAATGCTTCGCAGTGCGCAGGCGCAAGGCCATCCTGAAATCCGGTAAAGGCTTTTCATCGCTGGCCAATCGCAAGATGATTGACAGCCGGACAGCGTTTGAGTGTGACACCATGCCATTTTAAGGCAGTGTCGCAAAAACTGCAGAGGGTTCCAATCCGGACTCCTCAGGATCATCGCAGCCCCAAATAAGCATTTGGCTACACGGTCACTGCATACATGGGGGTGTGTGTGTGTGTGGGGGGGGGATAATTCAATTGCAAATTAATTTCCCCATATTAGCAGGGCTGTGATTACATTCACAGCAGTAAACAGGGGCGGGTAACACTCTGGCAGGAAGGAAAATTTAAGTGATCCCTGGGCTCAGAATATTTGCAGGCCATGAATCAGGCCCTAAATGAGGTCCTGTGTTTGGCTTTGGACTAACTGCAGAACACTAGGGTACATTAGGTTCTGGATTAACAAAAGGTATACCATCTCAACATGTATCCATGTTACATCTGCCCTACCTGCAGTGCACATGGTTTTGCCCATTTTCCGAACACATTTGTACTGAGCTCAGATCTGAATAAGGCCCTGTATGTGGACTTTGGCCATCATAAATTCTACAGCTAAAACATAGACTAAGATTATTATTATTATTATTATTATTTGGCCTTGGGTTTGGCTATACTGTACTGTAGGTACTAATGCTAATACTTGGGATTAGGACAAGTTCTTAGAGAAAACGTATTTATTTTACCCTAACGTCTGAAGACAGGGCGAGATTATTAGCAAATAAAATAAATTGAATTCTTTCCTGTCTCTCTGTTTGGCTGTCTCTAAATGAAATGCCACTTGAGATTCAGGCATTTGTCTTCTAATAAGATATATTCATTTCAGAGACAAAAAAAAAGAAAAAAAAGTGTCAGACGTTTGGAAAATAATGTAAGTATTGAGTTAGAGCCTGGAATATTTACTGCGATTGCAGGTCTCCAGAGTCCACTTAGCTGAGTGGAATTGAGTAGCTGCTGAAATCTGTAAGCTCTTTCAAAAGTTAAAGTTGAAATACAACCTAAAAGGAGAAATCTATTTGGCAATGCTCCCCTGACGCATCGCGCCGTGCACCCTGGGGAACTTCAGGAAGCATTTAACTCGTTACTTGCTTTCATCGTCCTGCGCCGATACTGGACAAGCCATCAAGGCAGTTAAGGGTTCATATGGTACTTCTATGATAGGTCAATCAAATACGGTCGACATTGACACCTGATCAACATGCATTAGGTCGACATTGACAAAATGTTGACACTCGCAAAAAGTCGACATGCCAATGGTTGATATGGGAAAAGGTAAACATGAGTTTTGTCGTCATTTATTTCTTTTGTTGGACTTTTTCAGGCTCCATGACCCACGTGTACTACAATTGGGAACGGTAAAGTTTGGCAAGCACAATGCCCGGAGCATGGCGAGTGCAGCACTACGCTAATTGGGGGCCCGTGTCATTGGATGTCGACTCCAAAACCCTGAAAAACACAAGTCTACCTTTTCATGTGTCTACCTTTTTGACTATTGACATTTTGCTTGTGTTTACTGTGTCAATGTCGACCTTTTTCATGTTGACCCTGTGCCGGCCGGCCTTTTGGGGTCAACCTAGACATTGTTGACCCATTGATCCAAACCCAGTCCACAGCCATGGCCTATCAGGGCTCAGAGAAAGATTGTCCTGAGAGCACACAGGGAGCCACCGCCATCGGCACCAGCTAGACTAGACTAGAAGGCAATTTGCACCGGTTGGTACAGAACAAACACAACCGTACAAGGTCCTACAAAATACTCTCTGTTTTCAATAGAGGCCACAAATAAGAAATCCAAGCTGCCGTGTAAAGTAACAGCAATTTGCTGATGGCTGGTGTTTCCTTTATTCCATACCATAGCAGCAACAGCGGATCACTGGGGCGCTTGGCAGCCGGATAAGGTTCTAGTGTCTCCTACCAGAATGGGTTCCTCAGTGGATGTGAACTGGGAACGGGCGGTGAACCTTAAGTGAACTGCGGAGATGTCTCTTGGTAAAGTATGTCTCCCTTTCCCCTTTCATGGGACTGTCTGGCCGCTCAGATGGATGGCTGCTCTTTTCTAGCCGGTGACGGAGAAGTTCCACCTCAAAGTGATTTGTACGCTCGGGCAGAGAAGGCCTGAATTGCCTTATTTATAACACACAGCACTGCCGGTGAGAATCCTCCGTTATCCCATCATTTACATACAACCCTTCTGCTGGCATTCTCCTGACTGAGGACTCTTGCCACCCGCTCACCCCCTTCGTTAGAAACGGTTTCCAAGTTAGATTACCCTCTGTGATTCCCAGTTGGAGACAACAAGGTTTCCAGGTAACAATGCTACGAGAAACACGTACGGGGGTAACAATAGCGCCCGCAGACCCCTGATGCCTCCCCGCCATCGCGGAGGCTGCGGTATTATAGATACGCCACTGCAACACATTATCACATTATGGTGGAGGCTTTAAACAATTAGGAATAATTTGGGATATAAATATACCACACATCACACACACATACACATTGTACACACACACACACACACACACATAACACAGTACAATGCATACGCACACAAAGCACACTACTTACACATATTTACGTAGCGTACCTCACACACTTACACATTGGACAGATATACACAACACATATACATACATAGCACACCGCACACACTACAACACACACACAAAATAAATGCATCATAGGTGCTAAATCTCAGGAGTGGATGTGGAATTCATCAACACCCACAAGCTATCAAGTCAGGAGCGGTGCGTTTCAAACACCACCACACCTGATCTCATTGCTGTGATTGAGGATGAATGCAAACACATTCTAACATTATGGTGGAATCTATAACAAATTACAATCTTGGGCCATTGGCGCAGCATAAGAATGAATTGTACATTAATTTTGGAAATGAAAAAAAAAAAACCCAAGGTTTTCCTGGGCAACGCCGGGCGGGTCAGCTAGTGTTAATAATAAATATAATGACTACTCTATGACAGAACCACAAAGTAGATTCCGCCCTTTCATATTAATTTGTCAGTAATGTAATCAGTTGTGTTTCATTTCACATCTACAATATATTCTTTGTTTCCTTGTTTCCTAAAAATAAAGATTAAAAATAAGTTTATGACTTGTTGTTTAAATCCAAAAAATAAAAATAATGATAGTTTCCATATTTTCTCAGTCCTTTGATGCTTTTTTTAATGTTAGCCATTATCTAAACACGTTTGGAAAGTTGAAAAGGACAATACGTCTGTGGTTTCCATGGCGACTCATCTTGTTTATTGTGTCCTATAGTTAAGAAGCTATATTTAGAAGATGCTTCACAAGAGAAGTTGGCAGAGTAATATAAACATACGTAAAATCCAATATATAGACGTGCAATTCATTTGTGGAGTTGTGAGGAGGAAGCCATTAAGATTCAATGAAGTGAATGAGTTTCGCAGTAATTGTAACTGGGGAGCTCAGCACAATTATTATAGGGTGAGTAATGTAAATTACTGGTGTATGGCACAACCACGTTACATTTCTGTGTGTCTATTAATGCTTCGGAAACCTACACAAATCAGAAATGCAACATTATGGGAAATACTAGTTATATATCAGGAACTCGCATAACTACCATCGTCAATTCAAAAACAGATCCACAAACTAAAGATTTAGGGGTCAATTGCTTTGGAGCCCAAAGGATTAGGGGGCCTGGTCCTAGGTTATAGAGTTGCAGACCAATTTTCCAGATCCGCCTACTGGCGAATCAGTGAGTGGACTGAGTAGAGGATGTTATAATGGTACGGTGATACTGTAATGTGGCATATTATGAACTGGAGGCCACTGTAATGTGTCATAATCTGACCTGCTGATCGTAATGTGGAGGGCACTACAATACATCATAAGAACTGGAACACCGTGATGTTGCACAAGAAGAAATGGTAGCACTGTAGGTGGCATAATGTGAACTGGGGCATTGTAACTTGGCACAATCAGATATGGAGATACTATAGTGTGGCATAATCTGAGCTGGGAGCACTATAATGTGGCACAATAAGAAATGGGGAAACTGTATATCATAATGGGATTTGGGGACACTGTGTTGCATAATGTGTCCTGTCAGCCCTACAATGTGACATAAAGTGTAATAGGGAGTTAGGATGGATCACAAAATAAAGTAGGGCACTACTATGGGCCAAGTGAATTAGGGCACTACTATGGTTTATAAGATGAACTACTGGGCACAACATGTATAACAGCTGCAGTGAGGTGTCTGTCGAAAAGCAATGGGACAGGGGCCACATTTATATGTTGCACTGGGGCCCACAAAGTCCTGGTTAGGTTCCTGGATCAATCCTATTAATTACCTCCATGGGGTACCCGGTTCTAAGGATCAGCGATCCAACACCAAACCACTCTTCTTCTTCAGTTCCTTCTGTAGAACTTACCGAGTTCTGAGGTCAGTCATTATATTTTCCTGCTTGGTCTGTAACCAGCACCTTCTACAGACATAATATCCTGTAGTAGATCGTGACGTTCTACTACAGTATATTCCATATACTGTACTGTATATAGTCAGAGCAAGAGGCAGGAGGAAAACCTATTACAGTATTATTTATTAAAACTGCGCCAAGGTGCCAAATTACACCTAGCCGTACCAACCAATCAGGACTTCAATTTATAGACAGCGAAAGCAGATCCAATTTGATCAAAGGCTAATTCCAGCTGTGTTTCTCCGTATGACGTGGCAGGAGATTGATAAAGGGAATACATGGAAAATAGAAATGTTTTCCAATCACCCGGCTCTTTTTAACGGATTTGTAGCCACCCCGATCATATAAATCCCACTCAATAACCGGACTCACACAGAGGTAGACACGCGGCGGTAAATTTACTAAAATGGGAAAAGAATCAACCTATCATACTTTACCTATTATTTTCTAGCAGGTGCTAAATTAATAAAAAAGTAGAATCTGATTGGTTGCTATGAGCAAAACCCCGCCCCATCTTCAATAGAACTCCTGTGGTTTACAGATAAGGTGATTTATCCTGACCTTTTTAATAAACACCTGCACATTAGCAAAGCAATTAATGTGCCTTGTACAATGCACTGCACCAATTACTTCTGGGCTGGAAATGTTAATGCCAAGGTTTAAGTTCTAGCCTATCCCAAGACGGTATTATTTATACACCACACCGCATCATGTTTCCATTGGCTTTGGAGGACGAGCATCGAGAGTAATCTGCTAGTATTCTGTATCAACTGATCGTCGACCTCTGTCGTCTTCTTTATTGTCGGCGTACTGTTGCCTGGCAGTTGTATATGGGGGATACAGTCAAAATCCCGACAGGGTCAAAATCCCAACAGGGTCAAAATCACGAATGGGTCTTAATACCGACAAGGACAAAATACAGACAAGGTCAAAATCCCTACTTTTAAAATCCCGACAAGGACAAAATCCCGACATTTAAAATCCAGACAAGGTCAAAATACCGACATATAGAATGTACAGGTGAAACAGTCAACATGACTTTGGGTCGACAGGTCGCGAGGTCAACATGGGTTTTTTCACTGTTTTTTAGACACAACATGTGCCGACATGCGGTATTTCATGCCCTACCATCCACTAGGTGGCCCAAAGCATTGCAAGCGAAGCGAGCGATGCGAGGGGCTGCGGTTCACTTCCAACTGTGTCCATGTCGACTGTGTCGACATTTGGGTAAAAAAACAGTGAAAAAAAACATATTGACCTCGCGATCTGTCGACACAAAGTCATGTTGACTGTTTCACCTGTACATTATATATGTCGGTATTTTGACCTTGTCGAGATTTTAAATATCGTGAATTTGACCTTGTCGGGATGTTGTCCTTGTCCGACAAGGCTTGTTGGTATTATGACCCATTCGGGATTTTGACCCTGTCGGGATTTTGACCGTCGGGATTTCATACCGAATCCATATATGGTCACGGGTTCTGCAGTCCTAGCTGTCCTGTCATCAGAGGACCCATGATGTACAAAACTAATCTGTTGAGAGCTGAGCTCAAGGATGGTGTAATGATTTATGCCCATACATGTCAGTAACACGGACCACCTTATAGACCCATATAAAGTTATACGTGCACACACACTATGGGATCCAGCATAACTGCACACTTACTATTTGGTCATGCCTACAATGTGCACTCTCTTGGATACTGAAAAAAATAATAATCCACTTACTGTACATCCTAGTGACAGTATTCCGGCCCTTCTTCTACATTACCATTACTAACCGCATAATTATCCGGCATCTCCAGCCTGCACTACAGCACAACGGCGCTTGCTTTACATTAGACAAGCATCTGGTCATAAAGCAAATCACTTATTGACAAGTATGGACGTATTCGTAGGTTGTAATGCCGATCAATAGCCGAGGGCCTGTCATACAGTAAGTTCCATTATTTATCCCTTACGTCGCAGGGAGACTTATGTTCTTTTCTGTCCTGTGGTCTATATACACAGAAGAAAGGTGAGGGCCATTTTACTATTGGCTGAGTATCGCCGCACATCGCAACGATAAGTAATCGTTATGTTCATATTTATCATGCTGGGGCTCCTTGTGGAGATAATCTCCACACCTATGAGAAGGATGGATTCTCCTCGCCAGCAGGGAAAGGGGCAAATTTAACAACGAGTGATATTCTGTTATCACTTGTTACAACTGTTAAATGGTGCTCCACCCAATAAGCTCTGATCATGTTTGAAAAATGTCAGTTAGGAGCTGATTGAGGGTGTCGGTCAGGATTGCGACGATCAATAGACCGTAATATTTGACTGTTAAATGCCGTATGATCCCAACTGACGGGCTATTCTCCTCCGTGGGGGGCTTTGTTGCGCTTGCCTCCTAGGGTACCGGCAGTCGGGATTCCGATGTCAGACTACTGAGTGTTGGAACGCCCTTACTGTGTATTTTCTGTATGTTCCTTGTAGAGGTTGGTGATAAGCATTTGCACACACAGATGCACTCATGTAAACAACAACTCAAAATCTGCGACGCCTGTTTTGCCATCTACAGGGGGACCAGAGGGGGGAGTCCGAGGCCTTGGTGGTGTCCTTGGACGCGGCCAAGGCCTTTGACACCATGGACTGGGATTACCTGTGGGCAGTTTTACAGAAAATGGGCTTTGGGCCACGATTCATTAAATGGATCCAGATGTTGTATTCCTCCACATGTGCAAGGGTGTCAGTAAATGGATACATCTCGGAAACCCTTGAATTAGGGAGAGGAACTCGACAGGGATGTCCACTATCTCCCGCCCTGTTTGCTATGGCAATCGAGCCATTGGCATGCAAAATATGTTCAGACCCAGATATTAAGGGAATTGCAATAGGTAAAGTGACAGATGTTATAGCATTATATGCAGATGACATGTTAATTTTTCTACAGGAACCAGGGAAGTCTCTGCAAACTATACTAAATTTAGTGAATGACTTTGGGAATGTATCAGGATTACAGATTAACTGGGACAAGTCGAGTATGCTCCCGATATCGGGGAAGATACCGAGGGAGTATCGCGACCTGTACCAGCTAAAATGGGCCCTAAAATTCAAGTACTTGGGGATTTGGATCACTCCGAATATGCACAAATTCGTTGAGTTAAATGTGCTACCAATCACTACATGGATGAAAGAAAAAACACATATATGGAAAAAACTCCCAATTACTGTCACAGGACATATTAATATGTTTAAAATGGCAGTGCAGCCAAAATATTTGTACATGTGGCAAAACTCACCTGTATATATTCCCAAGGCAGTATTCACATCCATAGAAAAAACTATACTGTCCTTTATTTGGAAAGATAAACAAGCCCGGGTTGCAATTAAAACCTTATATAAATCAAAGGAAAATGGAGGCTTAGCCCTCCCGAACCTTTAGAAATTACTACATAGCCTCACAACTGGCACATGCACAAGGGTGGGTTAAGAATGAACTAGAACTACCCAAGCCCTGTTTGTGGAACAGATGGGTCAGTGGGAATCCCCAGTATATTTCTTACTATCTGGATATCCTTTGAGTGGAGTTCATCCATTATTTCGACAACTAGCACTAATCTGGAGGCAGGCACATGGAATTTGGGAATGGACGGGAATAGAAACTCAAAGCCCAATATGGTTTAATAAAAAATATAGCGAGTTGGAAAAAATATCTGCAGATAATATATGGAAAAAAAATGGCATAGTGGAGATAGGACATCTTTATGATAATGGTCTATTTAAGACATTCAACCAATTAAGTATTGAGTTTGGTATACCAAATTATCAATTTTTTAGGTACCTTCAGTTGAGACATGCGATACATAAACAATTTGGAGGATATACTCTGGAGACCTCTATATCCCCCATTAAAAAAATGTTACGAACTATGAGTAAGAGGGGGCAGGTATCTAAATTATACATTAATATTAATTCAAGCCAATACCCTGAGTTATTAGAACGGCTAAAAAATAAATGGGAAATGGACATAGGCCAATTATCAGTGGAAAACTGGAAAAGCATATTAGGCTCAATAAAGCATGCTACATTTAGCATTAGATATCAGCAGATACATTTTTATGTCCTCCACAGGGTATACCGCACTCCGGTGTTAATGCATAGGGCAGGCATAAGGCATAATACCAGATGCCCAAAATGTATGGGGGAAGGAGCAGGGTTCTGGCACCTGATATGGGAGTGCCCCGAGTACAAATTTTTTGGGAGGAAGTCTGGGAAGATGTTAAACTTACTGTCCCTGATATTGCACAGTTCGGTCCCAGGGCATGTTTATTTGGGCTTGAGTTAGGAGGAGGTAATGCTATACAGTTACATCAATACATTATAAGCTTGATCACCTTAGCTAAAGTGATGATAGCGCGCACATGGTTTGCGGCGAAACAACCAGATATAGAAAAATGGAAAGCTCTGGTGAGAGACGTGATCAGACACGAAAAGCATATGTACTATACAGGTTGAGTATCCCGTATCCAAAATGCTCGGGACCAGGAGAATTTTGGATAACGGATTATTCCGTATTTCGGAATATTTTAATATTTCAATTATGTATTTTGAAGTATCTTGCATTTATGCTGTATAAACACATAAAATACACACAAATATATTTTATTACCACATAAAATACACACAAATATATTTTATTACCACATAAAATACACACAAATATATTTTATTTGTTCAAAAAACAAGGTTTCAAAACATGAAAAAAAATTGTGTACTATCTCAGATATTGAATTTGAATGCCAAGCAATCATTGTCTTGCACATATATAGTGCCAGTTACATATCATGTCACCAGTAGGGCTGTTACAAATGTCCCCAGTGAGTTTTTAGCAAAAAAAATTTTTTTTTTTTCACTTTCTGGAATGTCCGTATTTCGGAATAATTCGGATAACGGATACTCGGATACGGGATACTCAACCTGTACTAGAAATGCATTAGCTAAGTTTCACGGCAAATGGGATAGGTGGTGCAATTCAAGTTTGCATATTGAAGAGGTAGAAGACTTGTTGAATGATGGGCATTAATCCATACACCATAAATAGTAAAGGGGAGGGGGGTGGTAGCGGGTAATAAGTAAACAAAGCATGAAATCACAAAAAAAAAAAAAAAATTATATATGTCAAAATGAACACAAACACGAAAGAGAATATATAAATAATAATAATAATAATAATTATAAGGGGAAAAAAAATCAGTAGAATCTGGGCTACGAAGATTTCACAACACTAGAGACACAAATTGAATATAAGATATATAGACATGTGTAAACACTAATATTAGAATAAAACAAAAACCATTAACACAGATGAACATAATATGATAAAATCCTTCACATTTAGGGGTTTAAATTAGAATGGATATATAATAAAATGTTGTATGGATTGATGCCCAATTAGATAATCAGAAAGACAAAATAAACTGGGAATAATGATAAACAAATGAATGTACCAAGAAGGAATACCGGGAATGTGCCTTTACATTGTAGAATAATGTTGTAGTTGTTAGAAGACCTGTAATTATGTACCACGTGTATGTTAGTAAGTCATGTAAATGTATGTAATGGATGTTGTTTGTTTTCTGTATTGTTATGTCTTTTTTTATAAGCAAAATCAAATAAAGAATATTGAATAAAAAAAAAAATGCCGAATGATCCCAACTGACGGGCTATTGTCCTCCGTGGGGGGCTTCGTTGGGCTTGCCTCCTAGGGTACCGGCAGTCGGGATTCCGATGTCAGACTACTGACTGTTGGAACGCCCTTACTGTGTATTTTCTGTATGTTCCTTCTTGAGGTTGGTGATAAGCATTTGCACACACAGATGCACTCATGTAAACAATCTCTTCATTTTATACCGTCCTCCAGTCACCCAGTCCTCGGCGCACTGTGTATCGTAGGTTTTGTGTCTATTCCCTTATGTCAAATTCAACAAACACTGTGTTTTAATTATATTATAAGTGGATAATGACACTTACACAAATAACAGTTTATATATCACTAAAGAGTCTCCTCTTCTCCGTTTATTCGAATATATACACTTGTGTAGATGTCATCACCACGTGAAAAGGGATAAAAAGTACCGTACGCCCCTATTAGGGGGAGGACGGCTCCTTTTCTCTGTAACTAGGCAAAGCTTAGGGTCCCTATGTCTGATAGAGGTCCTTTGTTATTTCAAGGTCTCCAAACAGCCGATTTCATAAGTGGAGATGGGGAAAAACATAGGGACATAGGGGCAGATGTATTAATCTGCCTATAACGTTTTGAGAATAACGAGTCCCGCTTCGCCAGCATAACGAGGAGAAGCGGGCAAACGTTATAGGCAGATGTATTAACCCCCCCAAAGCCGATAAGGAGAGCCGTTATCCCCAGCGTGAACGGCTCTCCTTATCGTCTCCCTCGCCGCCCCGCACATGCGCACTAGCCGTGTCCCCCCCCCCCCCCCGGCCGACTTTCTGGGCATGCGCGAGATCTCGCTAAAACCGCGAGATCTCCAGCGCTGCCCAAGCCAGACGCAGGGCTAGCGTTGTCCCCATAGTGGGGGATAGGACAACGCTAGCCCTGAGCTGGCGAAGCGGCCGGGGCGAATTAACGCCTTGAAGGCTGTTAATACATCGCCCCGGCCGTTAATCCCTGGGGGGGATTGCAGGGACAGCCCTGCCGAGCGTAACTCGGCGGGCTGTCACTAGCGCACGTTAGGTGCGCTAGTAATACATTAGGATAGACGTAATCCCCCCCAGTTAACCAGCGTTAAGTGCATTTTTGTACTTAACGCTGGTTGATACATCTGCCCCACTGTGTAATACTGATATAGGATTTTATTCACATAAACAATATGACACAAGTAAAGACAGTGTGAAACAGATAAAAAAAAACCGGGGTAAAGGCTGGTTACCGGAATCGATGGAGAACTGGGATGGAAAACAGTTCTCATAGGCGCTTAAGGGTACACAGTTCTGGATACTGTCCCACAGTAGTTGATTGCCTTACTGTGGGACAGTATCCAAAACTGTGTACCCTTAAGCTCCTACGAGAACTGTTTTCCATCCCAGTTCTTCATCGATTCCGGTAACCAGTCTTTACCCCAGGTTTTTTTTTATCTGTTTCACACTGTCTTTACTTGTGCCATATTGTTTATGTGAATAAAATCCTCTATCAGTATTACACTATGTCCCTATGTTTTTCCCCATCTCCACTTATGAAATCGGCTGTTTGGAGACCTTGAAATAACAAAGGACCTCCATCAGACATAGGAACCCTAAGCTTTGTCTAGTTACGGAGAAGAGGAGCCGTCCTCCCCCTAATAGGGGCGTACGGTACTTTTTATCCCTTTTCACGTGGTGATAACATCTACACAAGTGTATATATTCGAATAAACGGAGAAGAGGAGACGCCCACCTTATATCAGGGATGTCTCTTTCCTCTTATGACATGTAGTGCTGGTGAAGGAAACAGAAAACATCTGTGCGTCTTTCATAGAAGCACAGAACTCTTGCAACTTCTACCTTTGTGGTGTGGGGACACCATTCCTCTGTTTTCCTACCTGCTGCTTCATAAAGCGCAAATTTGTATACTAGTGTAAACCTTTTGTGTTTTCACCAGTTTATATATCAGTTTATATATACTCAGTCTGTAATGTAACCAATAATTACCACTTCATGATAAGTCTGTAGCCCAGGGTTCAAAATCTACATGCAAATAACTAACTAAATAATTAATTAAAAGCTAATTAAACAAGTTATAAAGGAAGTAACTAACAATCAACTAACTAACTTTTTAAACTAAAAAAGTAAGTAGCAAAATAACTATCTGTAAAATTAACTAGCTTACAAGCTAACTGACCAACTAATAAATGAATGAACTGACTTATAAACAAACTAATTACTTTACTAACAATCTGTCTATCTAATAAACATATAAACTAATAAGCTAATTAGAGAACAAATTAACACATTATCTAAACTGACTAATTTACAAGATAATGAACAAGCAATAAATGAAGTAACTAAAAATGAACTAATGTTCAAACTGACTTACTAACAAGCTATCTAACAAATAAATAATCTAACAAGCTGAGTAGTGAACAAATTAACTTTCAAACTGGTTAATTTACAAGCTAATAACAAACTCATAAGTAAATGAACTAGCATTTGAACTAACATATTAATTAAGTAGCTAGTTAACTAATGAATGAACAACCTAACAAGCTAACAAACTAACCAGTTAATTAACTAACTAACAAGTAACTAACTTTCAAACTGAGTAACTTACCAACTTACAAGCTACCTGTCTAGCTAATAAACAAATAAACTAATAAGCTAAGTAGCAAAATAACTAACTAATAAGCCAACTACCTAACAAATTAATAAATAAATGAACTCACAAATAAAATAACTATGTATTTATCTAACAAACTAACTCGGGTTGGAGCTGGGTACGAAATCCTTGTAGATGGAAAAGGGGTATAACTTACATTCCAAATAACTAGCTAACAAATGGCTAAATAAACTGACTAACAAAATAACTTGTTATTTAACTAACTGACTACCTAACTGGCTGGCTGTGCTGTTCCTTCAGTCATTGGGCAAGTTCTCCTTGTACTGTTGTAGCAGCAGATCCTGATCAGGTAACTGGTTCCCCCTACAGGGATGATAAGGCTCCCATGAGAACAGGCGCAGCGACCCACTATCAGTAGTAAAGCAAGTAATTCCATATGTTCCTCGGAGCATGCGTTCCGCGATAAAGCAGCATTACAAATGATTGCTTAAACAGTCCCCGGGGTGCGATCTGCATGCTGCAGCATACATCTGGAAAACACTTTCATTTATCATCAGTGAGATCTCCATTAATTACCGGCAGGAGGAACCGTTATTCACTTGTTGTGTGCGGCACGCTGTTTTTATTTTCTCTGGCCTAGAAATGACAGGAACATGCTCATTTATTCCGAGTCCTGTGTTATCCGTGGCATGCTGCTTCCCTCTACAATATGGAGTGATTGCTGTTACCAACGCTTCTTGTGGCACTACAGATATAATCACTGATCAGGAAATGCGCGACCGCTATGCGTGCCCGAGCGCATTATGCAGAACTATAACTGTCTAACATTCCGTATCTCAGATACATTTCTGCGTGATAAGTATTGTCGGGATCCCGGCGTTCAAAATCCCGACGTCGGAATCCCGACCGCCGAAATCCCGACAAAGGGGGGACGTGGATCGCCCACCCTTGCGGGCTCGCTACGCTCGGCACGCTAATTTATTCTCACTCCAGGGGTGTCGTGGACACCCACGGAGGGAGAAAGTGTTGGGATTTCGGCGGTCGGGATTCCGGCGTCGGGATTCTGAATGCCGGGATCCCGACCGCCGGGATTTTAACTGCATCCCCCATGTACAGTATATCTGGTTTGTTGCATTTGCTATAATACAATATTCTGTTTTTTAAAATGTACTCTCCAATCTGATCCCAATAACTCTCTGTCCTCATTCTCCTCTGCAGCATCCTTGTCCTTCTCCAGCTTATCAGCCCTAACCTTCCTCCCTGCCACATCTATACTAATACAGCTCCCTATTTGGACCTACCTCTATCCTGGGTACGTCACACACAGGGGGCTGAGCAGGAGAGCCAGTGGAGGATCTGTGGGGGGGGGGGGTAACCCTCTAGGGCCGCCACTGGTCAGAACCCATTTAGCCTGGGGCCATACCAATGCACACATTTACATATGTTGACTTGCAGCCTTAGTGTTAACCCTTTGAGTGCCAAGTGAATTTGTCGAAATAGGTCATAGTAGCTAAGTAGGTTTTTGACTTGACATGAGTAAAATTGAAATAGATCCAAAATGGGGTTTCGTAACCCAGCCGCAAGAGCTGCTAAATGGCCAGTGGGTGTGGAATAGCTCACAGACAATGTCTAGATAGACATTGACAAAAGTCAACATGCGGTACTGTAGGTCAACATTGACAAAAGGTCCACATGCAGTACTGTAGGTCAACAGTGACAAAAGGTCCACATGCCATAATGTAGGTCAACATTGACAAAAGGTCCACATGCAGTACTGTAGGTCAACATTGATAAAAGTCAACATGCAGTACTGTAGGTCAACATTGACAAAAGGTCCACATGCAGTACAGTAGGTCAACAGTGACAAAAGGTCCACATACAGTACTGTAGGTAAACAGTGACAAAAGGTCCACATGCAGTACTGTAGGTCAACAGTGACAAAAGGTCCACATGCAGTACTGTAGGTCAACATTGACAAAAGGTCCACATGCAATACTGTAGGTCAACAGTGACAAAAGGTCCACACGCAGTACTGTAGGTCAACAGTGACAAAAGGTCCACATGCAGTACTGTAGGTCAACATTGACAAAAGGTCCACATGCAGTACTGTAGGTCAACATTGACAAAAGGTCCACATGCAGTACTGTAGGTCAACATTGACAAAAGGTCCACATGCAGTACTGTAGGTCAACAGTGACACAATGTTGACGCAGCCAAACATGGAAAAGGCTGACATGAGTTTTTCAGGTTTTTTGGTGTCAACACTTGAGAATGTGGCCCCTCAGTTAGTGAAGCACGTACCCTCAAATGTCTCCCATCGCTCACTATGCATTCACAATCGGAGTCCACGTGGATCACTCACGATGAAAATGTAAAGAAAAATAGAACGAAAAATTCATGTTGGTCTCCTCATGGCCAAGTCAACCTTTTTCTTTTTCCGACATTCGGTCAAAGTCAATTTAGTGCATGTTGACCTTTTGGTGTCCACCTGTTGACTGTCGATCTAGACATTGGCTATGAGTCATCCGGATACCATGGCCAGGATACTCCGGCTAAGTTAGCTAACTGCAAAGCTTTGTCTAAAATAAGCAATCCAAATAACAAATTGTGCAACATTCAATCTAATGAGGGCCCCACCTTGATAATCTAAATGCATCTCAAAGACAATAGTATATCATTAATACCCTTCAATGGACAAGTCACATTTGGTTGTAAACAGAGATGTGCGGCTCGGATTCACACGAATTCTGTGGATCCAAACCAAGCCAAAACCTGGCCCAGATCTCTATAGTAAATCTTATCTATAGTAAATATAATCCAAGCCGAATACATTAATAAATTATTATTATTGAGTGTTAACCAAACCAAACCAAACACAATAGTGCATCGACATGCCCTTCCCCTTCTCAACATACGTCCAAAATGTTCTTTTGTTTAAAGACCATTTCTTGTAACTCTTCACGGATCACAAAGACTATCGTAAGTCTCTTCTTTAAGTATAAAAGTTGCGATGGGAACCGAAATTAAGAATAATTAAATAAATAAAAAATCTTTACAAAGCCTGTGAAAGGCTGGAACTCGTACAGTCCGCCAGTGTTAATTTCCAGATGACGATTTAGGCACCGGGCAAGAGGGTCTTAGAAATTACAGAAAGACCTTAATTTTCCCAATCAAACAACTCCGCCAGCCAAGAACATCCTGTCCACGCACTGGAGTTTGTTTTGCAGCTCACTGGCAACGATTCCTGTATGCTGCGCATCGCTATACTCCAAATTTATCCCCGTCTCCCACACACACCGGCTGTTATCCCACCCCCCGACTTCACATTACACAACAAGATACATGAATGGCTCAATAGAAGAAACTTTTTGGTTATGTAAAGACCTCAAAAAAAGAAAAAGTTTCATAAATACATCAGTGAATGGAACAAATATGATGTATTCTACATTTTAATTAGTCTCCATCCAAAGATATTTTGGGAACTAAGACAAATAGCAGTAATCAGCCAGAACATCCTGTCTTACAGGGATTTTTTTTTTTATATTCTTTTTTATTTTTCTGGTTATGTAATTATGCATTTAACCAATTGCTAATTATTGCTTTTTATCTTTTGCATTTTTGAATTCTAATAAAATAAAACTGGATGCATGCGGAGAATAAAATATCATGAGGACGGTTTTAGAGGAAAACTGTGTTTTATTTTTTAGCAACATATAATTTAGTGGGCAGTCTGTTGGGAGTGATGGGCGCCATGTTTGTGAAATGTTTTAAATACTCTTCAAAATGTTGATCTGATTTTAATCTCTTGTGATTCTTTATGATATTATCTCCGTAATTCCGGTTAAAGCTGGCCATACATCAGAAAGATATTGTACCACAATCTCAATTGATTGTAAGATGGATTGTATGCAGATTGTGTGCACATCTTGTGTACACAATCATACAATCAATCATAAGATGGATTGTATGACTGATTGTATGATGGATTGTATGCAGATTGTGTGCACATCTTGTGTACAAAATCATGCAGCAGATGGATTGTATGACTGATTGTATGATGGATTGTGTGTAGATTGTGTGTCCAAAAACCACCAAGGACTGCTGGGGATTTCAAGGGAAATTGTACACAATCATGAGTGCAATCGATCTTAAGATCGATCTTTCTGATGTATGGCCAGCTTAAGTCAACTCCCGAGCTAGGAACACAAAGTGGCAGAGACGACTCGTACCTGTTACATTGCGGAGCTGGGCTTGTGAGGATGCATCTGAGTCATTCGATTATGTTGAGTAGAGTTATGTCGGACACGCAGAGAATAATAACTGGGTGTGGTCTAAAAGGTAGACAGCCAATAGGTCGGCACTGTAGGGTCAATAGGTCAACAGGGCGAAATGATCATCAAGGTCAAAAAGATCGACAGTAAAAAAAAAAAGGTCAGCAGGTGCAGAAGGTCTACTGGGTTAAAAGGTCAACATGAAAACGATCGACACATAAACAGTTGACATGTATTATTTTGTATATGTAACTATTTATGATCCAAATTAGAAAAAAACATGGCCGCTTGCCATCCTTGACCATAGTGGCCTGATATGCGCCGCTCATCATAACTTACAATTATGAATAGATGGATACATGGATAGTAAAATAAGCAAAAGTTAAGAAAAGCTGGGGGAAAAAATGGTGTTGACATTTTTTGTTCCGAACATTTTCATGTTGACATTTTAACCACGTGGATCATCTGTGCCTGTTGACCTGTTGGACTGTTGAGCTTTTACATGTCTGCCTTTTGACCTTGTTGGCTTTTGTACCTGTCAAACGTTTGACTTTCGACCTGTTGACCTATTGATTGTCATTCTGCCATCTACCACCCAAATAACCAACCTTGGAACCCGCATGGGGGTAAGGGGAACGCTTGGCCCCCTACCCTGTTACGTAAGTTTAGCAAGGCACATTCCCCTGCCACCGCTTTCCTGACCCACAGATTAATGTTCCCAAAAATATTCATGAGCAGTTGTACTATGATGTGGCTATCCGAATGGTAGGTCCATGGTGTCTCAGTTGGTAGTGAGTAGGTGGATGCCACATGCTTGGCATGCATTAGGTTGACGGTTAAAAAAAATCAACAGGCACAAAAAGTTGACAGATATAAGGTGAACATACATTAAGGTCGATAGGTACAAAAAGTTGACAATGGTCAACACATAGGTTTAGGAACAGGGGGGGGGGGGGCTTAGGTTTAGGCTAGGGGGGTAGGGTTAGGCACTTAGAAGGGAGGGTTTTGGGCGAGATAGATATAGTGATACTGTATATATGAGTTCAATAGATAAAGTAGATAGATAGATAGATATGATATAGACAGATAGATATGAGATAGATAGATAGATATATAGATAGATAGATATTAGATAGATAGGTAGATAGATATTAGATAGATAGATATGAGATAGATAGATATGAGATAGATATATAGATAGCTAGATATGAGATAAATAGATAGATAGATAGATAGATAGATAGATAGATAGATAGATATGAGGTAGGTAGATAGATAGATAGGTAGATAGATAGATATTAGATAGATAGGTAGATAGATAGATATTAGATAGATAGATCGATAGATAGATATGAGATAGATAGATATGAGATAGATAGATAAATAGATAGATAGATAGATAGATAGATATGAGATAGATATGAAATAGATAGGTCCAACACTATAATCCAGAAACACGTCCATGATGGCCGAGGTGAGTGATGGACACTGGGTATTGGGCCCCGGCTACAGCACATTATTATATACCCTTCACCTGTAGCATTTGGATAACACATGATTCTGCCGCAGTCTCTGCATTTGCCTAATGTATTCTGGCGCAGCCTCCTGGGGAACGCCGCACAGATGTGTTACCAGGAATACACAGGAGGTATAGAAAACACATCATTGCTCTTATCGATTTTCTGATTGTAGGTTCATTTGTATGATCCCATGTCCATATATTCAGCCGGGCTGTGCATTAATGTCCCAGCAATCTCCTGACACTAAGCTGTGCGCTCCTACGCTGCTCCATGCAAACACATGCAACCAATGTACTGCCAGGTCTCTATCAGCAATTAACCTGGGGTCAGCTCGATGCCATTGATCTGCTTATGAGAGCACCTGAGCAGGGAAGTGCACTGCCTTGTGCTTGCTATATCACTCGGCCACTGAGCTGACACTTCACAGCACGTTTGATCGCCCATATATTAAAGGACATCCACACAGTATGTGTTCCGTTTATTTATTCTCCAGATTTCCTGCTCATATGTTGAGACTATAGAACAGGAGATATAAATAAATAAATGTGAGTCCATTGTCTGTCAGGTGTCTGGAACGCAGCCCAGTGAGTATGTACGATGCATTTAGCATTCATATTAATGATACTTACATCAGCTTGTGTTAGTGCTGCATATACTGAGCGGTGCCCAGATCCCCAGACAGTGACACAAAGAGCTTACAGTGCCCAAATATAGGTACAGACCAGCAGTGGTGGGTGGCTGCATCATGGTGTCCGCCAAGACCCTCTGCCGTCCAGCCAGACCCATATGTAATATGTAGCTCATGTAGCACACTCCTACTTCCCTACAGAATGTGAGGATACTGCAGGCAGGGCCCTCCGACCTCTCCCACTCTCTGTTATTACCCAGTCTGGTTTTATCGCCGTTTTGTTCCCAAAGGTAAAGTGCAACGGAATATGTCAACATCTAACATGTCTACGAATGCAAAATGTAGACACACTATAAATGACGACATATGACATGTTAGGGTTAAAATTTATGTTAATGCTACTTATGAACATTGTCGCCATGGCCCTTATTCTGCTTGGTGCGGCCGGAGCCGCATATGCGGCTCCGACCGTGCAGGCGAATCCCCGCCTTCCATACGGATCGCCACGGCCGTCCGTACGCGGACATGTGGCGGTCCGCATGAAAATGGCGGGGGATACGCCTCCACCATCTTGGAGCAGCCCCCTGCATTCGATGGTCGCCGACCATCGAAGGCAGGGCCGCACGCTCCACCAGCTCCCGCAACCATAGACCTCACGGACACTTGTCCGTGTGAAAGCATGTATGGGGGCGGGCAGCTGACATCCGGTGATGTCAGATGCCCGCCCCCAACACATGCGTCACAGCCTCATTACCATGCGTACGCCCCGCGTTTGCATGGGAACGCCCATGAAACGCGGGGCGTACAGAGGCGGATTTAGGGGTGAGGGCGCCCATAGGCACAAAAATAATGTCTGCCCCCCTGCCTAATTGTAATATTTTTATTGATTAGTTATAAGCCCTCATTTGATGATTTGCTAAGTAGGAAAACTTACAGTGGCAGTATACGCATGCCCTATCTATTAACACTCTATTCAAGATGGAACCTGGTGCAGTACAGTGGAAACATTTTGCAGTTAGTGGTACATTTCAGGCTGACAGTACTATCACAGGCATCCAAGTGCCGCCCCCAAACATGTGCCGCCCCTAGGCATGTGCCTCAAGTGCCTAATGGGAAATTCGGCACTGGGGGCGTATGCATAGGGAAATGAGGCTAAGTAGCCCCTCACGCCCCTATCCACCCCCTTTGCGGCGGTAAAAAAAATTGTGCGGCGATTTCGCCTGCACATGCGCAGAGTGCCCTCTGCACATTCGCAGAGCGAAAACATCGGCGGAACGGCCGCAAGCGGCCGTTACCGCTTAGATCGGAATAAGGGCCCATGTTACCCTTTTGCCAGCATCGACATGCTGCACGTCGACCTTTCTCTTGGCTATGACGACTGTGTAAACATTAACATATCGACCTGGTCACCGTAACATATACACTACCAACGATTGACCCTGGCTCTCATTTACATATTAAAATGTTGCCCTCATTATGTGGCTTTTGCTGTCCTGCCATCATGTCTATGGGGGAAATAGTGACCAAAATAGGTCAACCCAATGGGATTTGGTATGAAATCCCGACGGTCAAAATACCGACGGTCAAAATACCGACATCTATTGACCGACGGTCAAAATCCCGACATGGTCAAAATACCGACATTTAAAATCTCGACAAGGTCAAAACACCGATATATAGAATGTAGACAGGTGAAAAAGTCAACATGACTTTCGGTTAACAGGTCTCGAGGTCGATATAGGTTTTTTCACTGTTTTTTTTTTACCCAAATGTCAACACCGTAGACATGGACACAGTTGGAAGTCAACCGCATCGCTTGCTTTTCTCGGCACACTATTTTATTCTCCCACCACGCCCTAGTGGATGGAAGGGCATGAAATACCGCCTGTCGGCACATGTCAGGTAAAAAATCAGTGAAAAAAACAATGTCGACCTCGCGACCTGTCGACCGAAAGTCATGTTGACTTTTCACCTGACTTCATTCTATATGTCGGTATTTTGACCTTGTCGGGATTTTAAATGTCGGGATTTTGTCCTTGTCAGGATTTTGACCATGTTGGGATTTTAAATGTCGGGATTTTGACTGTCGGGATTATGACTGCATCCCTCCCAATGACCTATACCCGCTCCCATCTGTATCCGAAAAAATATACTTATTCAAATGGTAAATAGATTGATTTTTGCATGTTATTTTCCCTTATGTCAATACAAGTATATATATATATATATATATATATATATATATATATATATATATATATATATATTAAGCTCACACATGCAGTGAATGCTATTATTATATCTGCAGTTACCAATCAGATGCTTTGTGCTGAACCCTGACCCCCCATCCTAAGGAGACAGGATTCCCCCGCGCACAATGAGGACTGACATATTCAATAACCCGCAGAGGGTCAGGCCCTTCTTGCCAACGCTCCGTGTTCGGCTTCTAATGGAGGTCGGTTGACGTTTGACGCGTACAGCCGCACAAAACTTAACAATCACCGGGGTGAAAAGGCAGCAGCTACCTATACAAAGACCCACAAAGCGGACGTGGTAGAAAATAAATCAATTAGGAGTGACGGAGCACCTGCAGGGCTGTCTACGGAGCGTGGAGCGCAGCACAGAATAATCTGCTTGGATGAGTATTTAGGGAAGTGAACGGCGGAAGAAGCAGGGAGCCAGGCCAAGCGTGGCAACCTACGGAACTTACTGTTCTTCTAATTGACTTTCACGCCTTTGGAGAAAACTCATTACATCGGGAGTCACGTGACCCGCTTGTAATTAAAAGCGCAGGGTCTAATTTTTTTAGACATGGAAGTAATGAGGGAAGTACAAGATGGAGAATCCGTGGCCGGCGTCAGGCAGCCTCATTTACATCGGTCTCTGTCTGATGCCATTAGACAAACGACAAATCAGGGGGATGCAGAATCCTCGCCTGTATGGACCGGCGCCAGATGTGTGGCGTTCACCATTCACGGTGACACAATGATTTATCATGGGAGAATGGAAGCTGGGGTCGGTTGGGTCTCTGTAGGGCATTATGGGGGTGATTCAACAAGGCCTGCAGAAGTGTGAAAATGGCTACCGCTGCTCTGAGCATGCGTGGTGTTGGCGATGCGCATATGTAAAGACTCAAGCTGCGTTTGTATACTAGAAGGATGTGACCGCAGTTTGGGGGTGGGCAAAGTCCGGACAATGCAGGCATGTCTTCACCGTTTTCAGGGTGGTTTGCGTAGGCTGTGTGATGTCACACGCAGCTGCTGCAAACCAGATAACGGCGGTCCCTGCGCCTGCCATCTAAGTTGCAGAGGCAGGGGACTACCTTAGAAATGTGATTGCATGCTGGGTGGCATTGTCCTGTGCTGAGCGGGCCAGCAAGCAAGAGACTGCAGTAGCAAAACTTCCCCTGATACTGAATCAGACCCAATATGTGCAGACAGTTCAGATTTAACTTCTCTGGACTACACGCATCTAACATTGAACATTGAATGCAATACATACTTCTTACATACGTTGCTGATTGTCTCTCCTGGAGATGCCGGGAGAGAGACGAATCAGGTTGGCGATGATGGAGGGCAAGACCTGCAGTATAACAAATGCAGCTTGAGCATTTACATATGCGCTCTGCCCCCTCATGGGGATGGCATCATTAGCCCCCTCCGCCATCCTAGGCAAGGACCAAGGATTCTCTGTATCTATCTTCATATTCCGTCCATTTCACTAGGAAGTAAGGGGAATGTGTGTGTGTGTGTGTGTGGGGGGGGCACACTATTGGGGGTGCGGGGGACTTCCTGTAAAATAGTGCAGGAACTGGGAGGGTAAGCAAATACTGTATGTACAGCAAGAGGGGTAATTTGGGTGAAAACACCGTTTGGAGGCACAGAAAATATGCTCATTTGCATACCTTCCAACTGTCCTAAATTTCACGGGAAATTCATTTTTTGGGACGGTCACACGTCCCACCCAGGGCCGGCAGTGTCTCGCAGGTAGGAGGGCAGTTGGGAGTCCCCCTGCTACCCACTGCTCTGCTGCCTATTCCCGGAGAAAGAGCGGCTGGGAGCATGGCCTAAGTGCGTGCCATGCCCCCTCATCAGCGAAAAGAGATTTGTGGCCTCGTGGGAGTGACGCCAATTGTAGGCCATGCCCCTTGCTGCTAGGTCACGCCCAAAAATTTGGGGCATGTCCAGGAGTCCCGCCGGCCGCTCTACACATGTTGGGAGGTATTGGGACTCTTCTTAAGGACTCATGTTGCCCAATAGGGCCACCAATAAAAGGCACCCTTGCAAATGCTCCTAGGCAGCTGGGGTACTATGGCACCCAGTTTGGAAACCACTGGCCTATTACTTACTCAGCGATACTAACCACTGCTCCACCATGCATCATTGTGAAGGTTATCCATTGCTATTTATTGCATACATCTTCTATTATAGGGTTTAACAACCACCAACCTACTTCTATAAAACAGCCGAACAGCAGAACCCGTGTGTTACACGGAGGAGGAAATGTTAGCAATAAAGTGGCAGCGCGGTTTTATCGTTCAGTGATGTCACTGTTCCACATGGCTCCGTGTTCGGCATCCTTTGTGCTAAGTGTTGCCCTATATTCCGGCACTGCGCCGCTGTGATAGGTAATGACACATTAAATATACATTGCTACAAGGCGATGATGTCCGGGGCAGAATCTTCCTCTCATCCAGGCTGCAGCTGTTGTGTCTACGCTCTGCAGCGATCGCCACCAGATGTACAGAAGTTAAAAATAGCATATGTACAAAAGTATGTATAAGGCCTAGAAACCCGGAGGAGGCAAAATAACGACAACTGCGTGTAACGGCATTTTCTTACGCTCCAAAATTATAATGATGAAATCAGTTAAAAACCAGTCAAAATGACGGCTTCTGCAATGTACGTCCACTTTGAGCTGTGATCGTTTTTACTTTCACTTTGAGCTGTGACAGTTTTTAACCCACAAACTCTCCACCCCATCCCCAGTCACTATCTGCTCCTACCTCCAATCTCTGTCTGCGCAGCTCCCTCTCTCCATAGCCAGCAAGTTTGAAACAGATCAGTGTCCCTGCAACAATTGCTTTCACTTTCTGTTATGAAATCTTTTAGCACACAAAGGAGAAATTTGGCCCGTCAAGTGGCCTCTAGTGGTCAGTGGTGGTACTTCACCTCATAGAGGTGAGAAGTAGTTAGCCTTCTATAAATATATTACAGGGGTTAAAGTGAGGGGTAACGGGGTGGAACTGAGTTCCACCACCTCTAATGCTGAGGTGGAACATATTAACCTCCACATTGGCCCTGCACAGTAATTCTCACAGAAAACCATTCTAGTTTGCAGGGAGATACCAAAAACCCTACCACTGGCCCTGTCTAATGGGGGGAGGGGTGTAATTAGGTGACATAGAGAAATGAGTTGCCGCACCTCTGTATGACCACTTTATATGGTCACGTGGAGAAGGCTTCTGTGCATCCGAGGGTGGCCACCAAAAGAATGAATGAGAGGTGGACCTGGTAGGTGTGACGTCTTTCTGTAAACTCTATAAGAGGAGGCATCTTGATCCCGGGGCCGGCACTTTCACAATAAACCCGGGTCGCCCATTATACAAAGAGTGACCCAGGTTTAACCCTTCCTATAACCCAGGTTGACTTTCCGGGTTGGGCAACCCTGGTTATTAGGTTTTGTGCTTTCACAAAGCACCTCAACCCTGGTCGACCAGGCAGCAACTCGGCAATAACCTGGGTTATAAGCTCGATGTGAAAGGGGGACATGTTACCTCTATCAGAGGCTCTTGCACTGATGATGTTGGTACAGTATACGGCTGTGCATGTATCCTGCCAAGGTGCTAAGAAGGGCACTTAGGAAGTAAACATACAAAAGCTGAGCATGGCGACATACGATCCTTGTTGACAAAGTAGAGAGAGAAAAGTCTGATGGAGCTGGAGGTGAAATATTAAACATTTTCAAAACTGGTTGCAAATGTGGAAGTTTCCCCCTCTCGATGATGCACCTCTGTCCATTTGTATTGTATTCTAGAGAACGACAAGAATTTTATGCGGAAGTGCTCGGATTTCATGACCATTGACACTGACAAAAGACTGTTTTTGTTTTAATATTCCCCTATTGACTAATGCAGTTTGTATAGCCAAGGAAGGAGGCCGTCACCAATTCCTATTGTATGGGGGAATTGTCACCGTTTCAATTTCAAGGTATATTTTTCTGTAATTGTTGCCGCAGGACATGATGTTATTTATCTTGCTTTCCTTTTGAAGTTCTTGGCTTTCTGTTTTTTACAATGTGTAATTAAACAAGAAAGGCTCGTTTAAGGTATTGTACCTTATTTACATAAGTGCCGTATCATGGTACCGCAGGATTATTATACCACATGACGCTTATTGCTTTGTACTTTTTATTACTTTTGACAAAAGTTTGGAATCCCATTAGCTACGGATAAACTGTGGGGACCCCCAAGTGGGTTATCCCATTTCTCAGTATCTCTATGGAATACAATCAGATGGAATTCATTATACGGAGGGACAAAGTGTTCAAATTTGAAGGTTAATTAAAAGTTTGAAGGTTAATTAAAAAACAAAATGTCATTTTTACCATTTTCTTGTAACATTTTTGGGCGATTTTACTACCTGACATCAAAGCTTTGAAAGGGATACAATTGTGAGATGTACCAGCCAATCCGCTTTTGCCTAACATTTTAAGGACTGTTTTTTAAAAATGACAGTTAAGAGCGGATTGGTTGATACATTGTCTCTCACGATTACATCTCTCTCCAAGCTTTGATAAAAAAAACTCCTAAAACATATTTTTAAAAATTAGAGTATTTCCTTAAAACATCATCTCTGCTTTCTTTTGTCATATAAGACACAGAAGCAAAGCTGTAGATCACTATATAAACACTTTGATCTGTTATCTCATATTCCAAAACTGCAGCAAATCACTATAAGAGATATATCGTAGTTCAGCAGCCAACTTGTTCTTTTTTCTTGGTGCCCCTCTGACAGCTGGAGCCCGGTATCCAGTGCCTCCAATGTCCCTTAGAGTTTCACCACTGATGCTGCATTGCTAAGGTTTATTTTTCTAATATCTCAGAGCCGCTAGTTCACATGCCACAGACATAACCACAGGTGTCACAGAAACATACTGTATCATTGCTTTAGAATAATTCCGTTTCAGCTTGCGCAATGATTTTTGCAACATTATTTTTGCTTAGCCTCCCTGCCGGCTGTTTTAGCGTTCCCAGGCGCCTTAGTTCATGCTAACGCTTCATGCCGGATATCCGCAATTTTGTTCCTCTTAGAATTAATTCAATTACAGGATATAACACAAATTTTGTTCGTAAACAGCTGCTAAAATCTCATGCCAAACAATCTGCGGTAGAAGGCTCTAGACATCCTATCACATTTGAAATGTTAAATAAGTTGTTAAAATATTAGAAACCATCTGTTTTTGTGCTGACAAGGTTATTTTATTGCAGGCGGCGTCCGCCTTGGCATTTTCTTGACGTCTTTGGGTTTTCAAAATTAGCATCAGACAACAGAGAACGCCCAGGACTGCTTAAAATGCCACCAACAGCAGGCAGGGGTTCCTACATCAACTGTAGGATGGACAGGGATTATGGGGGTTATTCTGCTTGGTACGTTGGGACCGTATACGGGCGGATCGGGGTTTTTTTCCATCTGCGCATGCGTATCTTTCGCAATGCGCATGTGCGGCGACCGCACACCACTCACGGACGGGTCTCTCCGTGCGAAAAAACCTGTCAGCAAGAACACGGTCATTGTGGGCGTTTTTATAGGAGCGGCCGGAATAATGAGGAAAACTGGGCGTAAACATGGGCGTACACGGGGGTGTGCACACAAAATGTACGGTGCTACAACCGCTCGATCGGCAAACGCGCCGTGCATTTTGGCCCAAATACAGGCAGACGCCAAAGAGTGCTCATGACCATCCCTAGAGATACCGTATGAGAGCGGACGCCTGGGTCTGCTAATTAACGCTGATTACTACACCTGAATGTAATAAGCAATGCTGCAGGCTATTAAGTGAAAACCATTATTTCACTACCTGCAAGCCACACACAGCCCTCAAACACATTGGAAGCTTATCTTTCTACACTTCTCTACATGTAAAGGTTGGTTTCATTTTAGGTAATATTCATTCTAAGACCTGCTTATATATGTCAAGGTATTTATTTTATAACCATCTACACCCATTCAGAAAGTGTTTTTGTATACTTTAAAAAGCAGGACACTCAATTCACAGTCGACATGTGTCAACTTTTTCACTGTAACACAAACATACCAGTTTTTTATTAGTAAAAAGACACATAAACCACATCTAAGAGCAACAATGATGTTTTTGGACTCAATTTCTACTTGCACTGTGGAGTACGCTCAGATATACGGAAGGTGTCGGTGGGAAAACAGACAACATACATCCGTACACGATGGCGTACGCTCTGATGTACGCCAGGTATCGGTGACTAAGAGGGTGATCCGTCCGTGCACGGTGGCGTACGCTCAAGTGTACGCCACTCCCCATTGTCGGTGTTTGTGACCGTCCGTGTGCGGCTGTTCTGTGGGCGGACTTTCGCTCACCGCGTGCGTACGGAAAACGTACGGTGAAATGGACCGTACATCCGTTTCACTGACCTAACCAGAATAAGGCCCTATGTGTAACCAAATGTCATTGGTAAACTAAGGCCAGTGTCAGTAACGAAGCCAGCGCTGTGGGAGGGGCATAGCTGCATAATGTCTATATACAGAAATGTCAATTTACCCCTTTGATAGAAAAATGCTGGTTTTGAGCATTTTCGAAAGCTCCCATCTGCCTCTATTAGGAGGGTTAATCCCCAAATGATGTAAAGAAATATAGCACACACACAAGAAACAAAAATGTGTGCGTAGTGAATATGTAAGAACGTAGAATATATTCCAAAAGTCCCAATAGTCTCATCTCATATACATATTATATGGTCTCACGAGCAGGGCCCTCTTCCCTTACATATATTCTTTTTGATGGCACCAAAGCCTTTAGTTTTCTGCCGCCCTAACACTTGTGCCATTACCCTCTGCTGATGCAGATATGTTTATGTACCAAGGTGCAGCCGCAGCACAGCCTCTCTCCCCAGCACACACTGCTCAGTGCCGCTTGCTGAGCTGGGGAGAGAGAGAGACAGATGCAGCAGCCTGTCCTCTATCTCCCTTATTTTTTTCACGGGTGCCTAGCCCCGCCTGGCGGCCACGCCCCCCAGGCGGGGCTAGGCACCCGTGAAAAAAATAAGGGAGATAGAGGACAGGCTGCTGCATCTGTCTCTCTCTCTCCCCAGCTCAGCAAGCGGCACTGAGCAGTGTGTGCTGGGGAGAGAGGCTGTGGTGCGGCTGCACCTTGTCATCTCTCTCCTCACTGCCTGGCTCCCTGCAATGGGGGGAGTGGGACCCAGGCCCCTCTAGCAGACCCGGACTCTGGTGAAAAGTACCCGCTGCACGCCAATGTGTACCGTGTACTTGTTCTATACCGTCTTTCACTGTAGCTCACTATATCATTGTTTTGCTTAGTGGCTTATGTCCTATGTAATTGGGTGCTGCAGATGCCTTGTGGCACCAAATTAAGGATAATAATTATAACGATATGATCTTGTATACTTCCTAGGCGCCTGTGTGTGCATATTGTGTGTCTGCTATACTGACGTACTCTTGTCTCCGTGTAGAGTCACCGTTCTTGTAGGACAATCCTGATTCATTATATAGGCACATCCCGGTGTTTATCATCTAATGCAAACACCAAGCGTAGATTCTGTAAGCTACAATTTAATTAATTAAAGATGACCTACAAAAGCTGGAAAAAAGCATCCGCTGAAGCTGAGAGCAGGTACGGGTTCTGTTGCTTGGCGTTACTATTAATCAGTTTTACACTAATTAATGTTTATCTACTTTGTAGAGAATGTGCAATATTTTACCAAACATAATTGAATAGAATCCGCGAGGAAAGACAGCGGGGTCTTGCTAAAACACATCCTGAATATTACCCATAAGCCACGTTGGATTCTTCTTCTGGCAAATCCTGTCTCCGCCAAGACTGCGCCGAAGGCACGATGGAGGCCAGCTTTGCCTATTTTTAGGGATTACGCCTCTTGTCCCTTCCCTCAAAGCTTTCCCATGGTTACCGTATATATGCAGTAGTTACGTCTCTGTAACCTCTCCGTCATACTCATCGGATTACAGTTGCGTCACAAACCGTTTTGCGGACACAGAGGAAAATGATCACTTAGTCACATCCCCTTTAACCCTTTGAGTGCCAAGTGAATTTGTCAAAATACAGTAGGTGTCGAACCTTTTTGTTCATCATAATGACGCCTAATGTTACCTTATATAGGAAATATAATCTTTTTTTCACACATTTTTTTTTTTATTTGAATTTATATAACAAAATATGAGCAGCGCTGGAATTGTTAGTGTACAAATCTCTCACAGAGATGCTAGCACTGAAAGGGTTAAGGAGTTGTCAACTCTATCATTTAATAAAAAAAAAATATATATATATATATTTTTAACTTAACGTTCAGTTCGCAAAGTGGCCCCATGTCAAACGTACGGACGTTACAGCCGTTCTGATTATTTGCTGTTCTTTTAAATGAAAACATGAATTCAACCACCATTCAACCATGGCAGTTGGGAGCGGATTGGCTGCTACTTTATCTCCATTTACTTTATCTCTCCTCAAGGCTTAGAACATAGACCCCCTAGGTCTTCAGAGGATAAACCAATATATATCCATCCAAAGTAATGCAATCGGTTTCTTAAAGAAGGAGAACACCAGCTTTCTACAGGCCGCGGTGTACTGTAGCGCGCATTTTGCGGCCCACTGGTAAAGGCGTCTCCCGGTTCTGATATCCGCATAGTTAAGTTGATGCTGGATAAAACAACTTCTGCATATACGCTTGCTGTGTACTGTATACTGGATATTTTGAAGCAATGTATACTTCTAAATGAGATCATATAAATGTAGATTAATTCTATTGATTCCCTATTGTAAACTCTAATTGTGCTGGTCTTACCAAGGGAGGTTAGTGATAATGGAGGTCCTAGAAGAGGGGAAGAAATTCTCTTGACAATTATAAACATTTACAGGACCTTACGGCACCTGGGCCCAAGGAACGTACGGATCATTAATGTGAGAGCCCTCATGGTGAACTGCATGATCCTGGAGACTGTTATTCAATCACATAATGGAACATCTTCATCTCGGTCCTGGAATCAATGATGGTACTGTATCAGCGAGGAATAAACCGGTGAGACGCCTTCAGATTACACAATGGTGTGCAAGGAACATGGATGTAACGATTCTCACACGTTACTGATGTTAATAACAACGTAGGAACTGAAATAGATTCAAGTAAAATGATTTTAGCTGTTGTCCTCATTCATAAAACCCTTTTTGGGCACTATAAATGGAACAGTTAGCACTGTCATTTTTTAGTAGAGATGTTTGGCTCTACCTGGATTTATCTGGGTCCCAAAATGGCCTCTCATTGGCTCTTGTTGTCATGTTTTAGATTAAAAATAAAAACAAGGACACATCCAAACTTTTATTTTGGCCAGGAGCAAATTAGAATGGAAAACCAGCCAGGAAAGTGTCTGTTTGCAGCCCTCATGGAGGCGGGGTCTGTTGAGGGGGTGGGGTCTTTTGAAGGGGGCGGGATCCCACTTTATAGTCCTGATTCTCAGTTGGGCACAGTTGCAGTCATCCTACAGTTGTGTCTGTGACTTTATCCTAATTCCACCTGGAATCTTCCCTGGAACATTACCAATCCAACTCTGATTTTGGAATTAAGATCTGAGTAAATCTGAACCCACAAAACTCACATTTTTAATGGTTAAGATATTAAAGTTATGAAAATGAACTGTATTTTGGAATAGCGTGGCTATGGGCCTAATACTTATTATTATATAACTTTGTACTTTTAGAATTTCCCCTTGTTTATCAAGATGCCCCAAAAACAGCAATCGGAAGGGTATATTTCATTCTATTGCCGCATATTGTGGCACTAAAAATATAATTACTTATCGCCCCAATTTTAATAAAGCTGATTCACAAATACGGAAACTTAGAATTTCAGTCCCGCAGATGTTTAATTATGATTTTTGCTTTAATAGTTGTGATTTGTGAATCCAAACAAACGCAAATCTCTCAATATCAGTTCTATCCTTTCCATTAACAGGCAAAGCAATGACGCAGAGAAAGAGGGTGGACTGGAGGTGGAACTTTTAAAAGGAGGCGGATGGGGGCGAGGTGGGTGTGATTTTGTAACTGTAGCCAAGCCCCTACCTTGTTGCCAATGTATGGAATGCCCTTCCACACACATTAACACTCTCCTCTAGCCTCCAAACTTTCTATGTGGAAAAATATTTAGGGGCTTATTTGGAGAGAGATAAAGTACTAGCCAATAAGCTACACTCATTCTACAAGCCTGATTTAGGTGGGGCAGATGTAACATGTGCAGAGAGAGCTACAGTTGGGTGGGGTGTCTGAACTGAAATCTAAGTGGCAGTGTCAAAATAAAGCTGTCACATATGCAAAAGTAGACAATATTTACCCTGCACGGAAACCATAGAAACACGCGTGCTTCCTTCGGATAGCAACATGGTCTGTTCCAGAAACAAAGAGGGCGATTCAGACCTTTTCGTTTTTTGTCTGAATTCGCTCCCCTGGCTGATGATGGGAATTTGCACGAACATGCGCATGTGCAAGCCCCCAGTAGATGGGCGGATAGGGGGCGGTCGGGGGACGGTCGCAGGAGTCCACCCAGTGTTTTATGGGCGTGCCCTCAAAAACGGTGGGCGTGTCCATGGAAAAGCTGATTGGACACCAGTGTCCATACCTGCTTGGAGTGGGCGGCTGAAGTCACATGACGTCAGAGCCCCCACCCCCTTTTAGCCATCTCCGTTCATGATAATAGTAAGTACAGTCTGACTTTTATCATCGATGGGAGGAAACATCGTACGATGGCGAGTGGCCATCCGATGATTTATATCTGCATGCGAGGGGATGTGTAAGCGTAGGAGGGGGCGTGCGTTTGAGTCCAGCAAATATATACGCAGCTTAGCGAGTAGTTCTGAATCAGGCCCAAAGTAATTTGCTTTACTGAATCTGGCCCTGTGTTTGATAAAATGGCCGTTAGGAAATACGATTGGCTGTCACTTTATCTCTCTCCACTTTATCTCTTGTCAAGCCTTGATAAACACCCCTGAGGTCCAATAAGACGAGAGAGAGACCGTATTACCATTGGCCCTTTCCCTTCCTCCCCTGACATTTCTGCGCCCTTCCTAACATTTCCCTTAGGCCCTTCCTAACATTTCCCTTAGGCCCTTCCTAACATTTCCCTTAGGCCCTTCCTAACATTTCCCTTAGGCCCTTCCTTCCTCGGATCAGCTACTGTATGTGTAAAATATAAAAAAGGAACGGCGGCAGGTTTCGTACAGCAGAACCTTCACAATGCTTAATTTTATTTTGACAAATTGTATTTTACGCCGAGTGAAAAGCAGTCCGCCCGCCTGCATAAAATACATCACGGCGTGATGGGACAAGACTGCGGGCTTTCAATGGAAAACAGATTTATCTGTAAATTGAAGCCGCAAATATCTTCATCTCCAGAATCTCAGTAATGAATCACTAAACTACGCTGGTTATGGACGGAATACTGATTTGCATGCCTCTGGCATCTGTGTCGTCGCACAAGTTGCTGACGCTGCAGGCCCTGTAACCGAGTCCTGGGCTGTGGATCATCTCTCCATCAACAACGCTTACAGTCGGTGCAAATAGTAAACTCCTCTGCCCATTGTCATCGTTCAGCGCAAAGAACGCTCGTCGGCCGAGGGCAGGATGTCAACAGCCCCTATCTCATTCTGCCAGGCAGGTGGCATCCATTTACATCTCCATACAGAATGCAACGAACAATGCACAAGTCCTGCAAGGTGCGTCACTCATTTGCAGAGCTAACAAGCCTACTAACAGTTGTTTTCAGCTGGTGGCCAATGTGAGCGGAAAGGCAAGGAAAAAGCGAAGCGAGCAATTACAGGGGATGCGGTAAATTAGAACTTATTTTGACCTTTTCACCATGTCGGCCTTTTGCTTGTGTCAACTGTGGCAAAGACATCATACTTCCACATGAGGTGAATGTGGAAGATCATGTCCAGGATTTAAAGCAGCAGAAGGGCTAGTGAGATCCAGTCCGAGTTTTCCTAAGATGTGTTTTGAATCACTGTCAAATTAACAACACCTGTTACTTCCCGTTATATGTTTGTCCAGAACAGAGGATAAGTGTTCCCAATGCCTTTTAGCGGCTGGGCCATAGGCTTGGGGGGAATGTGGGGATTACTTTAGGCATTCTCTGGAGTACCGTTATTGTGTAGCCTTGTGTGTTGCCTGCTGAAACCTGCCATTGCTGTAACCTAAGAATTGCCAAACTGTAATCCTGGTATGCTGTCTACCTGCTACAAATAAAGAACCAGCGTTGGTTTCAATCCAGTCTATGTGAGTCCTTGTCACACAACCTTTTGTCAATGTCAATCTTGTGCACGTCAAAATGTTGCCGTGGACCTAATGATTGTCAGCTTATACATTGTCTGTGAGCTATACCACACACACTTGAGTCAACGGATGGAAAAATGAGTATATTATTACAAATGCTGCCAGTGTGCTCGCCTGACTGAGCAGAACAACTCAGAAATAATGCCTTATGACAGTATTAAAATATAGATTACTAAATGCATAATACAGAATAATGTACTCATACATTCATAAGTCAAAGCAGAGATTATTCCGGTCTCTTTGCTTTTTAGATACCTACGGTATATAGAGGCTGGGGGGGGGGGAGGTGTTGCGGCGCCATCATGCTGTCTTGACTTCTTTGTTAAGACATAAGGACCTACTGTATATGTATAGTAAACACCTATATTCTATAGCCACTAATATTAAAGTCTAACTGTTGCTATGTTGTCATTTTCCAGTGCACCTGTGCAAAACAATATTCGATTTATTCTTTTGGTGCCCCCCCCCCCCCGCTCTTCTGACCAACTTGCCCGGGGGATTAAAATACTCAGGTCTTAAATTCTATTTGGGAAAACCCAGCTAAGGCGCCGGATTAGCGATTGGGACTGTTCCGCGTTTCCTGGTACACGTGTTGTGAAACTTGTGGAAACAATTATTCTATAAATGTAGGTGCAAAAACAGGTTATTATCACACCCGATGGTTCATTGCAAGGAGCCAGCGAATGTTCTGTTCCACACAGCGGGAATAAATACTCTGCTAACCGTAATGGGGTTGTTCACGTCTTCTACACAGACAATATCTGTTCTCAGAAGCCTCACGATGCACCATAACAGATACTGGGGCATTACTGGAACATAAGTAGACCTGTGTTGGTTAAAGATAATTAAAAGAGTGTGGGGGAGAGATGGATTGTGTCTTGGAGAGAGATAAAGTTGCCCAAAAGCTTCTAACTGTCATTTTAAGAACTAAGCTAGATAAATGACAGAAGCTGTTTGGTTGCTTTTGGGGAAACTTCTCCATTTTGTCTCTTTCCAAATTTTAACATCTCCCCATAAGGATGAGAAAGAGTTTGATGTGGGACGACCTTGAGAGACAAACCCCATTATTGGCACGTTCGTTCATAGAATGACCATTAAAGTGCTCATTACTTGTACCGTATTTACAGGGAGCGACTCTTACAGGCTTTACGGTAACCTTCTTCCCAATAACTGTAGGAGGCACCCTGGTCAGTTACTCCCACTAATTATTATCTTTAAGCCCATTGTTGGTCAAATGAAGGGCTGTCTCCACTGTCCCTGAGGGTACGTTTAAGCTTTGACACGTCGCTTCTTGCTGACTTATACGCTGTACATGTGATGTCTGCTGTAATTAGCGAGTGCGGCTTGGATACAGCCCATTCCTGTGACCATTCCGTTGAACATGCCAGTGCACACTCCAAACATTACTAATCACAATCATCGTTATACATTCTGCAGTTTAATAATAAAATGTCGTTTTTCCTATACAATTTTGGCTAAAAGTATGGGCCTACCTACCTACCAACCATGCCCAGGTGACCTCAACAGGTAGGTCGCTAACATTCCTAAGGTTCAAGGGCACGGGACCCCCCCAGGTTGGTAATATTTGGAGTGTGCATCTGCATTTTCCTTTTTTTGTGTTGCACTACAAGTCTCAGCATGGTAGAAGTTAGAGTATGGTTAGAGTTAGGGTGTGCAGGCCAGGCCTTCCCCCCTTCCCTGTTTAGCTATAGGTTCTGTATGATTTCCTGACAGTCCATTGGCAGACAGTCAAAATACCAACATGTTCAAAATGACGACATTTATTATGCCAAATTGGTCAAAATGCCGACATAGGCAAAATGGCGACATTTAAAATGTTGACATGCCAAAAAGTCAACATTTTTATGTCCATGTTGACGTAGGTCGACATGGACACCCTGTAAGTGTACCACGTCCCCTGACATGGCACACTGTGCTCGCTATGGTTTGGGCACGGTGTGCCGCACTTGGCACACTATTTTAGGCTAACTCTGTGCCCACTTGGATCGTAAAGTAAGAACAAGTCGGTTATAAAGAAAAATAGCACAAATAAATGCATGTCGACTTTCTGACAAGTCAACATTTTCAATGACCATGTCGGCATAATGAATGTTGCCATTTTGAACGTGTCCGTATTTTGACTGCCGTTAAATTATCTGCATCCCTCATCGACACTAGAATATACCAGTAATGGATTAAAAAATGAATAAAGATCTATCTCGAATTTGGGAACATTTGGAATATTTCTGTATTTGTAAGTTTTATAGATTCCTAAATTAAAGTCAACGGCTCCATTTGTACCCAGGATATGGGGGAATTTCTAGCTGATTATTAGGATCTGCAGGAATCATAGGCACAGTGGGGGTTATTTTGGTTCATTCTTTCTGACAAATTCCTTCTTAGATGGACAAAACCATGTGCACTGCAGGTGGGGCAGATGTTACTTGTGCAGAGAGAGTTAGATTTGGGTGGGGTTTTACTTCAAGTTAGATCTATATTGCAGTGTAAAAATAAAGCAGCCAGTATTTACCCTACACAGAAACAAAATAACTCACCTAAATCTAATTCTCTCTGCACATGTTACATCTGCCCCCCTGCAGTGCACATGGTTTTGTCCATCTAAGAAGGAATTTGTCAGAAAGAGTGAACCAAAATAACCCCCAGTGACTGTTTTAATGCTGGATTTAAAGGGGCAGTAATAGTACATACAACACCAGGCATGTTCAGTATTATAATAATAACACTGTCTCTTTAAAATTCCATATATATATTTTTTTTAACCTAATAATCTTTTATTCAAAGAAATATCTGGGATTGCATTTGAAGTGATAACTCTGAGCACTTAGTCTTTATGTGAGAGTGTTAACATGTGGTCGCCAGAGAACGTCATTATTAGCAAATGCTGAATGCTAAGCATTGCATCTCAGTGTTCCCTGGGTACTGCGCCACTCATTGATTAATAAGACGCTATTTATCACTATCCAGATTTGATGTCAGTGGCTCTGGAAAGGGAATTTACTGTAGCTTCAGGATACGCGGTCTATTATCAACATGCGCTTATACACATAACTGCCTACACTTGTGTCTACGCAGGTTACTAAACAAGCTGTTATTATTGATAGAATAACTCTGCAAAGTCCGCCATCGTGATTACAGATGTTATCTATGCATTTGCTGAGCTGGATAATTGTAGCCAGTTGTTGTCGCACACCTGCTGTATACTTTAACAATGTTTCTTGTCCCTGTTGTTTTCAATAAACGCAGTGCAAATTTATGGGTACATTTACTAAGATGGAAATTCTATTGAAGATGGCCACCAGATTATATGTATCATCTTCCAGAAGGTGCTAAATAAATAAGTAGCACCTGATGGATCTGTACCACAATGGACCTTTTCAGAAAGACACAATAACAGGCATTCGGGGTGTTAATGCTCCCCCCACCAGCAATTCACCTTCATTCAGCAGATGAGGTTCCTTCTTGGTCCTTAAAGGCAAAATACCTTCCTGGTCTTTATTGGTAAGTGTTCCTGGGCCAACCCACCAACTCGTTTTGACACTGTGATCCTTAGGAAGACACCTTGATAAAGACTGATGTGTCAAAACGCGTTGGTATATTGACTCAGGAGACTTATCAATGGGGACATCATATGGCACAAGATGCCTGGGGTGGTTCGTGTGCTATATGCTGTTTCCTCACCTTTGCGTTTTAGATATACGTAGTGTACTAGGAGCCTGGGTTTATTGTAGTGACGTGACACAGTTCTAAATAAATACACATAAACATAACAAAACCAGTGCTTCACTTTCTAAGCTCACATTCTCCCACCTAATGGTAAGGATCCTGTCTCTTCTTCCTGGCAGCAGCTCTCAGGTCCAGTGCACTGGCTGAGGAGACAGATCCACACACACACACAACAAACTTGATGGAAGAAGCTGCTACCACTGGTCATGTTCAAGAGAAGGGGGCTTCTGGGCAACTGGAAAGCCCCCCTGCATTTGCCTATGAGCTTGATGCTCAAAAACCCAAGTCTAGGCCAGTATGGAGAAACAGAGGCACGTGGAAAGGTTTCTGCATTTTGTACTTTAGAAATAAAACTCCCTGTCAGATTTGCTGTGCACACTGTGTACTAGGAAATTGGGGGAGATATATCAAGTTTTAGAGAGAGACAAAGCGGAGACATTTCTCAAACCAACCAATCCTGTTACAGCCAGTGCTAGAATAATAACAGAAGCTGATTGGGTGCAACTTCTCCACTTCATCTCCAATATTTAGTTAACCTCCCCCACAGCTCTGCCTGCTTATTATTATATAGTGAAAATAATGGGATAGCTTGGCGCACATTCATAAATAAAATGTGAGTTGTTCAAACTTTAAAAACAACATTTATTTGCATATTTAAATACATACATAAAACACATGGACACTTTTATCAAAACACTGGGAACATAAGGGATGGACCATGCGGGAATACTAAGTATGGCATAGTAGGTGAGGAGAGCAATGTGGAAGAATCTGTATAGTAAAAAGCCAGAAGAAAATCTGCCCTTTACTTTGCCCATATTAAAGATGGCGGCCGGAACATCCAGCGCTCATAAAGCAGAAAATCAGAGCCGATTATGCAGAAGAAGAAGCAGCATCTAAACCTCCGTGTGATAGAGAGGATATATACAGAATCTGGAGAATTTGTAAAAGAAGGGATAACTACTGCCTATATTGAGCTGCGTATGTAAGATGTATTCCGGAAGCGGAAGTGAGGTGGAACGCAACCGGAAGTGACTGCTGGAACGCAGTATACTTCCGGTAGCGGCAGAAATTGCGGGAATCGCCCGCAAATCTTCATTGGTTGTTTGTCAGTAAGAAAGGGGTATAAAACACCCCTCCCAGCACAGGCACTTTATACAGCCTGCGGAAGGAGAAGCATTCTCCAAAACGCGTTGCTGCTAAAGTTGCCAGTGCACTTGCACTTTTTGGCACCTGGACACTTTTGAAAGGACGCACTTGCACTTTCTCCTGGGACCCTTACCCTCAAGTCCACCGCAACCATCAACTAGGGTGAGGTCAAACATCTTGTACATATTGTTCCCAGTGTTTTGATAAAAGTGTCCATGTGTTTTATGTATGTATTTAAATATGCAAATAAATGTTGTTTTTAAAGTTTGAACAACTCACATTTTATTTATGAATGTGCGCCAAGCTATCCCATTATTTCCACTATTCAAGTATACAGTCTAAGGGGGACGGTATCCCCCCTATGAGAATATAGCAGGCTGCTAATTCATAATTAATGCGCATTGATCACAAGTAAATATTATACAAGTATTATTATATAGTAACTGTATACGTAGACAGTTAGTGGTACTGTACTTTTCAATCCAGTCTGAGTCACGAGATCTACAACCACAGTTTTTGTGAATCTACCCCAGCAGCTGTTACTGCAGCTGATCTGTATTTCAAGCAGTCCCAAGGCGGCTTATCTTTCAGTTACTAATACAGTATTTATTGGACGTACCAAAGACTAGAGGACGATACACTCAATTACAGCGCCAATGTACAAATGGAGATCAGAACGGGCTTATCCGGCCTCTGTTTTATTATCGCCGTGTACACAACGCGTTTTGCTCTCTGGCTGCATTAAATCTTTCTATAAAAGCTCTTAGCAGTGGCCGGGAAGAGATCGCCATCTCCGGGTAGGAGAACGGCCCTAGGATTGCTCTGCATGGAGAGTGCATTCAGTACAGCAAATTGCAAATGTATTGAAATGTTGTTTTCCTCTGAAGCGTGGTTCGGGGGCTGCTATTACTGCAGGGTGCAAATATTCAATTTCATTCTTTACTCTTTATTTTCTCAATGGGAGATATGTTCCCGGAAGAATTCACAAAGTGGTAAATAAATATTAACAAACAACTAGAAAACGCTCCAGCGGAGTCAATGGCTGATTGAAAGGAAAGTGCGAGGAGCGATTCAACTGGAGGTCACGGAGGGAAAGGCGTCACAGTACAGTATATAGGTTTTATAAACAGTCAGTGCAGCAATTAGTGCGTCACATTTACCGCTACGGCAATGAAAACACGCGCTCCCTCTGAGGGTTTGGGGTTTAAAAATCATCAAAGTGTCTGACGACCACTGTACTGCGGTATGGATCAAAGGATAAACAGCATGTAGGCCAACAGTCAATACGTTGAATTCAAAAGGTCAACACGCACGACATTTACAAGAAGCCGACACACGCAAGGCTGGCATTGACGATAGGTCGATACAAGCAAACATGGAAAAAGTCGACACATAAAAATGTTAAAAAGTTCGTTTTCCATGTATTTTTTGGTTGTCAATGTCAACGCCTGAGCATGTGCACCCCAATTGGTGTAGCAAGTACCCCTACATGGCTTACTTCGCTTGCCAAGCTTCGGGACAGGTTTGCCATTCCCAATCGGAGCCCACATAGATGTTAAAGTATGAAAAATTCCAAACAATTAAAAAAATCGTTAAAAACTCATTGCAACCATTTCAGGGATCAACCACGGCCATGTTGACGTATAAGTTGTAGACTCAGATCGCTCTGTGCTGAATGGGCAACCTAACAATTTACTGAGTGATCCTCGATTTAAAAATAAATTTATATATGTATATATAGATATATATATATATATATAAATATATAAATGCAACTAAAACCCCTTAATAATGACTGATTTAGCACGGAGTTTCCAAACCAATTATTCTCTAGTTCTAGATACCATCATGCCTCATCCAAAATTAAACACATTATCTAATTATAACATCCTAAAACAAGATTTTATTCTTGGCTCACTGGGCCCAGATGTACCCAGGATAATTCATGGGGAGAGTAAATCCCGTAAAGTCCCGCCAGCTCCCTACACTCCCAGCATGCTCAGGGAAAGGGGGACACCAGTAGCCAATGATTCTGCAGCAAACCATTGGGCTGCTACAAGTGCGGCAAGACCAAGGGCCTGATTCAGACAATACTTTAGGCTGCGTATACGCTCCCAGCCTAGCGAACAGGTCAGCGCTGCCCCACCAATCATTCAATGGTCTAACCTGACTGTTACTGGAAATGGCCGAAGAGGTGGCTGTCATCCGTAATCGTATTATTACCTTTAGTGGCCTTATGGACTCAAATAATTTTGGTGCCCCAATGTACATCTAATTCAAAATATAAGCAATGATCTTATATAATAAAAGACTAACACTGCTCCTTAACTCTATGGGGGGATTCAAGTGCAGCACTACCCACCAGATTAGTGCGCGGTGACATCACTGTTATGTAAATACTATCATCAAGCTATAAAGTAACGCTTATAATCGATAGGTGCACTGATGTCCTCTCTACCGTAAATTATAATGGAACTTGGAAACCACCTCAGATTCCTGGGCTCTATAGCAGAGCATTCATCCTACACCGGCTTCATATTAGTCAAAGGATTCCTCTGAGACCTCTACTATCTTTAGAAATGACATTAGTGAGCACAGTATCCCATATAATGTCTCTTTAATGACTGTTATATCACCAAATCTATACTAAACGTGAAAACCAGTTTCCATCATAACAAGTTTTTTTTTGCATGCAGAGTAAATATTGGCTGCTTTTGCATGTAACCTAAACATGCTGGACAGCTTTATTCTAATGCTGTGTACACATGGTGAGATTTGACATTAGATTTTGACTATATAGCCAAAATCGCATGCTAATTGTATGGAGATCGCATGCAGATTTTTTACCTTGCGATCCCGATGCACGCTCACGAGACAGCAGAAATCGAAACCCAGATAGACAGGGCAGCAATGACTATATAGTGCAAATTGTATGAATTGTATGTAAATAGTACAGAGATAGCAAAGATTGCATAGCACTCGAATCTTAAGTCGAATAGCAAGGGAATCTCACCGTGTGTACACACCATTACAATGCAATTTAGATGTGAGCTAGGACACACCTCTCCCAAATCTAATGGTGTGTACACACGGTGAGATTCCCTTGCTATTCGGATATTACTCTATGCACATTGTACATCTGCCCCCCAGCAGCGCAGTATGGTTTCACCAGGAGCAAATTCACTTTTCTGGGTGTGTGTTTTGCTCCCATACTGAACAATCCTGGAGAGTCCCCCCAAAGTGCTATCAGTGTTGGCTACAGCGATATCACTAGGTCACGCAAACGTCTTGAGTACGGGCTGCAGTTATTCTGTAGGACTAATGCATTTTTCACCTGGAGTGCAACATTCACACAAAATGCAATTGTGCCTTACAAAGGGGGTGACATATTCTTAAGGGCATGAGCTGGAGGTTCAATTTTACCATCCTTATTTTTAATTTTTATTTATTTTTAGAAGTGAATTATAAAATCAGATCCTTAGTTATATTATAGCTGACGCCTCTAGGCCACAGCTGGGAACTACTGTGTGTGGATAAGAGAACCACACATAGGACTGACAGGAACGCTCTAGGACAATTTTAGGGAATTATAAGATAAAGGCAAAAAGACTGACAGTCCACATACTGCAAGATTGTAACGTGTCCCACACAAATAGGTCTTTTGTCTAAATAAACCATATACACTGATCTCTATAGATGCCCATTAAAAAAATATATATATTTGTAATGATTTGCAAGTAATATTTTTCCATAACATGATTCCAGATGAAAGAGCGTTTCCCCAATGCAGGGATTGTCTGCGGTACACGCACCTCCGTATAAAAATGATATAGATATAGGCTTAAACTGGGAATTCCACGCTGACCGGAGGCGCAACAGTGACCTGCGCTGCCCTTGCTGACAGATAAACCGTTAAATATTCCATGGCACAAACACTGCACCCCCCACATTCCTGGCCTGTGATTAACCTTTATTAATCTAGCTGCCGATGCGGGCACAGCAATGTGCTGGCAGGGGTACCATGTCATTTTCATCAGTCTGGTGGAATGGCACGCCGTGCAGCCAGCATGGCATCTATTGGCTGACGACGTGTCATGGCATGGCACCCCGAGCCTCAGATTTGTTTGTCTTTGTAAGAAGTGCTTATATAGAGTCAGACTGCAAAGAACAAGCCTCCAACTTGCATTGTGCTAACTTCTACCAGGGAGCCTGATAGTGGCTAACTGGCGCCCTCTATGCCTCACTGGGTGTTACTGCAAGCAACAAATACAACATCATATACTGTAGTGGACTAGCCAGTGCTGAGCAGAGCTTTTGATTAGTGTGTTCCTCTGTGTAATTATATCAATAGGTAGAGTAATGGGAGCGCAGTAAGGAACCCAGTGGATGTGGTTCTAACTCCGCACTGGCAGAATTGCTTTAATAAACCTTAACCCTTCTGTGCATTGGACAGGGGAGGGGAGGGGGCAGGGACTAGCAAAATCTCTTCATTACTCAACTGAATAATATGTTGCAACTAATGAAAAAGAGATATAAATGATTAATAATATAAAAGGTATGGCTGGTCTGTGGGGAGAGCTGTATTATGAGCTGACTTGGACTTAATTAAATAGCATAATAATCTTGAATTAATTATTCATGGTAATTTCATCCAACCGGCTATACAGTAAAATAACCAGCAGCTCATAGTGTTATTGGTGAGTGATAAGAAATCACTTGTAGAGGTTTCATCTGGACCTCAATTCAGAGAGAGAGAGAGCGAGAGAGAGAGAGAGAGATGTATATATATATATATATATATATATATATATATATATATATATATATATAGCTAGATAGATATAGATAGATAGATAGATAGATAGATGGATAGATATGATTATGTGTACTCTGTAATTGGGCGCTGCAGATCCCTTGTGGCGCCATATAAATAAAGGATAATAATAATAATAATAATAATAATAATAATATATACAATCTATCCTAAAGGTCAGATAAATGTCTGCTGAAGTACAAGACCACACTGCAATATCAATAGCATAAACAGACAGAACTGTCAGGATAAGCACACACACATATTACCCAGGCATGTTCTAAGCTCCCAGCTACACAGTGTAATGCTGCCTAATCTTAGCACATATTAGCTGGATATTAATATCTGGGACTCACATGGTGTAAAGGAGGAACCAGGCAACAGATGACCATTCTGCAGAGTGGCCTTCTCAACCACAGTGGTCTGTGGCCCCCATTATACAGCATTCTGTGGTGCAGAGGGTGACAGGGCACCAAGCACCAGCCCCACGTGCAAACCCTGATAATCAGGGGCTTGAAACAGTGCAACAATACATCACTTCTTCCTGTGCTCCTAAATCACAGCATCACCATTCAAGCCCATTCCAAACCCCCTGGCCTAGAATGTCAATGCTTTTATACCCATCCATCAGGGCAATGTCTCAGAGAGATGAAGCTTAAATTGTCACTTTTCAGAGGAGAGGGCATTTAATCATTCCTGGGTGATTTAAATCATTTCATTTCCCATTGAAAACTAACTAGCTGTCTCCCAAAGGGATCCGCACCAAACAGATGATGAATGGACACATACACAGAGAGGCGATGAGGATTGGGGAACAAATAGCAGGCAAATACTGTAATAAGGAGAAATGTTGGGCTGCCCTGTTTGTTCGCTGGAAAATCTCCGAGGCTCTCAGATTTAGCAGCTGGACTTAGTTGTAGAACTACAAGTGCCAGCATGCCACTGCACTCCAGTGACTGTCTTGTCTACATTCATACAACTCAATCAAAACCACTCAGGCTTTGATGGTTAGTGACCCCTAAAATCACAGGTTGGAGTGGATTACAACCCCCAAGGCAGCAAAGCTTACTGGGTAAATGGTACACCATTCTGGTTTGAGCACTAGGCACTGGATTACAGGTAACCTTCATGTCTGACTTTTCGAGTGTATTATTTAAATGTCACAGTATAAAACACAGACCCATATAGCAATGGTGGCACTGAGTGCCAAGGGATGGGGTGCATGGCTTTGGTCTGATCGGGACTATTCTTATTTGTTTACCGAATATGTATCTGTTTGTTTATTTATGTTTGAGGTGATACATTGTCCAATGGCTGCTGGACCCTGCTCATTGCACCAGACACCCGAATCAGCCACAAGTGAATTATTGTAAATTGGGGGGGGGGGGGGGGGACTTAAATAAAGAGAAGCAAGTGGAAACCCCTTTATTTCAGTGTTAAAAATAGAGCAGAAATTCCCAGTGTATTTTCTAAAAGCAATCATCATTTTGCAGCAGATCTGTAGGTGCAATCACAGGAAATTATATTCACAGAGAATTTTCTCACTTTAGCTGCTGAGGATTAAACATCTCATCGTGCCTTTAGTCACCGGGAATGTGGGAGCATGTGAGTAATGTAACTCTCCGGGGTGCCCCCAGCAGCCCCCCAGGACTAGTCTCAGCCTGCCTGTGACTGTAATAATGACCCATATTATACACCTCTCCTGGGGGAATTGCACCGACTTCTAGCACAAAATGCAGAACCTGTTCAACAAGTAGGACCTTTTAGGTTAGGGCTCTCCTGTGATTTTTGGGGGTTGCTAGGTAGATTTCCTAATGTGTCACCCCCGAGCAAACACCAGTGGCTGCCCATTTGTGTGCCAAGGGTCCAAGAAACCAAAAGTATCCATTATTATTGGTGCATTATCCCTATTTTCCTGTTATGCAAAAATAAAACCAAGAATCCCATTTTTTTCAACAGGCTTTGCAAATTCTGTCTCCTTCACTCGTTTCGGGGTTGAGGGGGTTCTTTAAATCGCATCTGAACCCAAACATCATAGTCTCCTGCCAAGGCTGAAGGCTGGAATATTAGCCCCAAGTCATTTATATTCCGTCCCCTCACGCCCATTCCATTTACATTTCAATAACTAAATGACACAGTCTGGGTTTGGGAGCTTACATCAGATAGAGTATGATTTGGGTATATTACAAAAAAATAAAAAGAAAAGGGGGGGGGGTGGTTGATTGGGGGACTCGGGCAAATGTGCCATTAACTTCTCCAGTACGTGCCCGCCTGGCACAGTGATTCAGACAAAAGGTGAGCTAATGATTGCCCACAGTGGTCTGCAGACCCTGCGCTGCACTGCATTCTCCCAGGTCCTGTGTGCCAGGGCTGTGACATATTGGGGACCTGCTACAGTACAAGCGATGGGAGATGGTAATCTCAGAGACAGGGAGAGCAGGGCACCTTATGCTGGGGAACATGGGGGGGGGGGGGGGTGATTTGGGGATATTATTATGATAAACACATGTTATATATTAGCCAGCACAGGGATTTTAAGAACTGCAATCCCCAATGTTATCACCTATCACATCGGCACATATACTGAGTCTATCGCAGTCACAAAGAGGGGGGGGGGGGGGGGGGGGGGCATTATTTAGGAATGCCACATGTGGTGGTCTCAGTAAAACCAATTGAGGCTTAGTCCAGTGTTTAAAAAAATAAAGAAATGAATACATAAAATCAGCCACCCAGATAGGGGGGCAGTACCTCCATCCTTAAACCCCCTCTATTGCGTCCATGATGTCGGGAAGCAGGGGGTCCACCGCTGACCCCCTGTGTTAAATAAAATCACCGTTCCCACGAATCCGAAGTGTTTGCAATGCAGCAGAGTCTATGAAACCTGTGCCCTGTTCTATAGCAGGATGGTGATATTCTGTATATATGAGAATATAATACTTCTGTATCCCCCTCCTTGTAAAATATCCATCCTCTGTTCTCCAGCTGTGTGTGGGCTCTGGGTAGACTCGCACCATACTGGTGATTAGCCAGGGGTCCAGGGGGCTTGGAAGGGAGAAAAGTTGCTACAATCAATGCTAGCTACAGCCTATGGGCAGCTGGGGGCATGAAGCCTGGAACCCAGGCTCATCCCATACACCTTACCTGGAACCCAGAACTGCACAATGCAGACACATATTCCCAGCCACAGACATTGCAATAGACTCAGCCGCCTCTTACCTGGGATTGTGACGCTGGCAGAAATTCCTTTCCTCTCTAATGCAAAATTCCAGGTATTAAGTGGGGAGCCCAATAGAATCCATCCCCAGGCAGCAGCTCCAGAGTCTCCGCACAGAGAGCAGCCCCCAGTGCCTAAACTTCAGCAGCCAGAGATGCAGGAGAGAGATCACATCCCCAGTAACAAATAACAGCCAAGAAATGGTTACATCCAATGGTACCAGGTCTTCTCCAGGGACAGATAACTGAGCACCCCCTGACAGGCACACTGCAAATAAACTGCGCTTCCCAGGGAGATGTGTGCAGAGGATCCGCCGCGTTCCTTTCCCCTCTTCCCTGATTTCCCTTTAATTCCTTTTTATTTTCCTTTCTTTTGCTAATGTGTGAATCTAGATCCAGTCCTTGTAGCCAGGGGCTGCATTAAGAATTACATCAGGCTTTATAAGCTTTCCAGATCACACATTAGAGTGAGAGAAAGAGAGTGAGAGAGAGTGGGGGAGAGAGTGAGAGGAGAGGAAAAGGAGAGAGAGAGAGGGAGAGGAGGGGAGGAGGAGGAGAGGGGGGAGGCATGGATAAAATGCATCCACACAGCCACACACAGAGGAGGGGAACCAAATTCAGCTGTCTCCCTGCACATAAGATGTGGGAGCTTCTACAACTGCTGCTGGTGCTGGGGATTGCAGGTCTGCAGCCAGTGCAAGGTGTTTGGGCTGATGCACAACTTGTGCAGATGCCAGGGGGGAGGGGGTGGGTTGTGGAGGGGGTCACTGGGGTGGTGGGGGTACTGGAGTAACTAGATCCCTGTTCTCCAGACCCTTAGGAGAGATCTGCAGGAGAGTGCAATGGCTGTTACTTCACTTGGATGAAGAGGGGACACTGCACAGAGAGAGGATTTTGGGGATGGAGCCATCCTCCCTGGCATGTCACTGCAGCTGCTGCTCATCCCTGGTCCCAGGACTGTCCTAGGAGGGTGCCTGAGATGGTGTGCGGCAGGATGGAGATTTGGGGTCTGGAGGAGGCAGCTGCCACCCCATGGGAGAAACAAAGTCAGCGGAGAGAGAGACAAGGTGCCCCCCCTCCCTCCACTGAGCCCCCTCCGTGTGATGAACTGCGCCGCTCAAGCTGGATGTTACCATGGTGACTGTACTGTATATATGGCAACTGCCATTGTCCCTCTTTTTTTTTTTTTTTTTTGCACCTGAAGCATGTAACACAAGTTGACACCAGGAGATCTCAGCAACAGGAAAAGAGAGAGGAGAGGCGAGAGAGATAGAGAGAGATAGAGAGAGAGGGGGGGGGGGGAGAAACAGGGAGAGAGAGTGGGAGAGATAGAGAGGGAATGGGGAAACGGAGAGAGAGGGGAGAGATGGAGAGAGGAGTGAAAGGAGAGCGAGGAGTGAGATAGGGAAGTGGGAATAAAGAAAGAGGGGGATAGAGAGCGCAAAGGGGGAAATAGGGAGAGAGAGAATGGGAAAGAGAGAGAAAGCGAAGGGGAAATGAAGAGAGAAGGGGGAGATAGAGATCGAAGGGGAAACAGAGAGAGAGAGAGAGAGGGGAGAGATAGAGAGGGAAGGTGAGACAGGGAGAGAAGGGGGAAACAAGGAAAGAGAGAGGGGAGATATAGAGTGGGAAGGGGAAACAGGGAGAGAGAGGGGAGAGATAGAGAGGGAAGTGGGAAACAGGGAGAGAGAGAGGGGAGAGATAGAGAGGGAAGGTGGGACAGGAAGAGAAGGGGGAAACAAGGAAAGAGAGGGGAGATATATAGTGGGAAGGGGGAAACAGGGAGAGAGAGGGGAGATATAGAGTGGGAAGTGGGAAACAGGGAGAGAGAGGGGAGAGAGAATGGAGAGAGAGGGGAAGGGGGAAACAGGTAGAGAGAGGGGAAGAGATATAGAGCGAAGGGGGAAATGGAGAGTGATAGAGAGGTAAGGGGGAAACAGGGAGAAAGAGGTTGAGAGAGAAAGGGGAGGGGGAACAAGGAGAGAGAATGGGGAGAGATAGAGAGGGAAGGGTGAAAAAGGGAGACAGAGATAGATAGGGAAGGGGGAAACAGGGAGGGAGAGATAGAGAGTGAAGGGGGACACAGGACGAGCCATGGAGAGATAGAGATGGAAGGGGGAAATAAAGAGAGAAAGAAGGAAAGGGAAACTGGGAGAGAGGGGAGAGAGAGAGAGAGGGAAGGGGAAAACAGGGTGAGAGAGGGGGAGAGATAGAGAGGGAAGAGGTAACAGAGAGAAAGAAAGGGAAGCATGAAACCGGGAGAGAGAGAGGGCGAAAGATAGAGAGGGAAGGGAGAAAAAGGGAGAAAGTGGTACATAGATAAGGAAGAGGGAAACAGGGAGAGAGAGATAGGGGAGAGATAGAGAGGGAAGGGGAAAACAGGGTGAGAGAGGGGGAGAGAAAGAGAGGGAAGCATGAAACCGGGAGAGAGAGAGAGAGGGCGAAAGATAGAGAGGGAAGGGAGAAAAAGGGAGAAAGTGGTACATAGATAAGGAAGAGGGAAACAGGGAGAGAGAGATAGGGGAGAGATAGAGAGGGAAGGGGGAAACAGGGAGAGATAAAAAGGAAGAGGTAACAGGGAGAAAGAGGTGGAGAGACAGAGAGGGAGGGGTGAAACCAGAGAGAGATAGAAAGGTAAGGGAGTAAAGGGAGAGAGAAGGGGAAAACAGAGAGAGAGATGGGGAGAAATAGAGAGGGAAGAGGGAAACCGGGAGAGAGGGGAGAGAGAGAAGGAAGGGGAGTGGGAGGGAATTAGAGAGGGAGGAAGCTAGGAGAGTGAGGGAAAGAGAAGAGGATAGAGAGAGAGAGGGGGACAGAGAGAATGTTAGGGAGAGATAGAGTAGGAGAGAGGGAAAATATATGGACAGAGACAGGGAGGGACAGAGAAAGAGGGAGAGAGAGAGCAAGAAGGCTAGAGAAAGAGAAGGATAAAGAGAAAGAGAAGGATGAAGAGTAAGAGAAGGATAAATAGAAAGAGGGATACAGAGAGAAGGGAGAGAGAGAAGGAGAAAGAGAGGGGAGAGAGAGTGAGTAAGAAAGACAAAGATAGAGAGGGAATGATAGAGAAGGAGGAGAGGGGCAGGAGAGCGCGCGCTGCTCCTCTGATAGATGTGCAGGGAATGAGAGGGTTGCCCTGCTCTGCACATTGGCCGTAGTACGCAGCAGCTATATGGGTCTGTAAGCGAGAGGCGAGTGCTTGGAATGGGTAATTAGGATGCCTGTACTGTCTGCAGTCAGGGCTGAGAGAGGGTTAAGTGCAGAAATGACTTCCCAGCTCATCCGAGCTTAGGACAGATGTCCCTTTATAGCCAAAAGCTCTGAGCATGAATCAATAGAAAGCCTTAAAGTGGCGCATTCAGCACCGGGCTGGCTGCTGCTCTGCATGAGGGTGGCAGGGGGAGCAGTGGGGTAACCTCTGAGGCTTCAACACCCCCCCGTGGTCTATGGACTTATACATTATTATCCTTTCAGTTCATAACTTGTTCTGCTGACACTGTCCTGTTCTGCTGTGTCTGCACTACCTGGTATGCTCTGCTGTGTCTAAACTACCTGTCCTGTTCTGCTGTGTCTGCACTACCTGTCCTGTTGTGTCTGCACTACCTGGTATGCTCTGCTGTGTCTGCACTACCTGGTATGCTCTGCTGTGTCTAAACTACCTGTCCTGTTCTGCTGTGTCTGCACTACCTGTCCTGTTGTGTCTGCACTACCTGTCCTGTTGTGTCTGCACTACCTGGTATGCTCTGCTGTGTCTGCACTACCTGGTATGCTCTGCTGTGTCTAAACTACCTGTCCTGTTCTGCTTTGTCTACGCTACCTGATCCGTTGAGCTGTGTCTGCACTACCTGGCATGCTCTGGCTCCACTACCTGTCCTGCTGTGTCTGCACTACCTATCCTGTTCCATTTGTCTACGCTACCTGGCATTCTCTACTGTGTCTGCAAAACCTGTCCTGTTCCATTTGTCTGCATTACCTGTTCTGCTTTGTCAGCACTGCCTGTCCTGATGTGTCTACACTACCTGACCTGTTTTTCTATACCTTCACTACCTGGCATGTTCTGCTGTGTCTACACTACCTGTCCTGTTCCATGTGTCTACACTACCTGTCCTGTTCTGTCTGCACTACCTGTCATTCTGGGGGAAATTTACTAAAGGAAATTTGTAAAAAAAAATAGGTGTATTTGTATCCAGAAATACACTTATTTTTGACATTTACTATCCCGAAAATACGGAAATTCGTATTCGTATTGATAGCACATCTGCTATGCCTGCACTACCTGTCCTGTTCTGCTTTGTCTGCACTACCTGTCTTACTCCACCTGATATGTCATATTCTACCTGACCTGTCCTACTCTACCTGTTCTACTCTATCTGATCTGTCCTACTCTACCTGACCTGTCCTACTCTACCTGATCCGTCCTACTCTACCGGACCTACTCTACCTGACCTGTCCTACTCTACCTGATCCGTCCTACTCTACCGGACCTACTCTACCTGACCTGTCCTACTCTACCTGACCTGTCCTACTCTACCTGATCTGTCCTACGCTACTTGATCTGACCTACTGCCTGATCTGTCCTACTCTACATGATCTGTCCTACTCTACCTGATCTGACCTACACTACCTGATCTCTCCTACTCTACCTGATCCGTGCCCTTCTGATGCCAGTTCATTACCATCGTCTGCTCTGCTAATGTGGCAATAACTGTTCTGTTGTGCTCTGCTGTCCCTGTTCTACATGACGTGTTCTGCTGCTGCTGTACAGCCTGTTCTTCTACCTTCCCGTTCTTCTGCCTGTACACTACCTGACCTGTTCTAATATCTCCAGCTTCACTACCTGACCTGTTCTGCTGTGTCTGGCTAGCTGGCATGCTCTGCTGCGTCTATACTACCTGTCCTGTTCTGCTCTGACTGCACTACCTGTCTTGTTGTGCTTTGTCTAACACTATCTGTCCTGCTCTGCTGTGTCCGACTAACTGACCCATTCTGCTATCTCCGGATTCACTACAGAATCTGACCAATTATATTGCTCCGCACTGGCTGGCATGCTATGTTCTGTCTAATCTTCACTACCTGTTCTGCTCTGCTATCCCTGCACAACGGTCCTACTCTGTTCTGCCTGCATTACCTGATCTGTCCTACTCTACATGATCTTTCCTACTCTGCCTGACGTGTCCTGCTCTACCTGACCTGTCATACACTGCCTGAAGTGTCCTACTCTACCTGACTTGTCCTACTCTACCTGACCTGTCCTACTCTACCTGACCTGTCCTACTCTACCTGATTTGTCCTACTCTACCTGACCTGTCCTACTCTACCTGACTTGTCCTACTCTACCTGACCTGTCCTACTCTACCTGACCTGTCCTACTCTACCTGTCCTGTCCTACTCTACCTGACGTGTCCTACACTACCTGTCCTGTCCTACTGTACTTGACGTGTCCTACTCTACCTGACCTGTCCTACTCTACCTGACGTGTCCTACTCTACCTGTCCTGACCTATTCTACCTGACGTGTCTTACTCTACCTGTCCTGTCCTACTCTACCTGACCTGTCCTACTCTACCTGTCCTTTCCTACTCTACCTGTCCTTTCCTACTCTACCTGTCCTGTCCTACTCTACCTGACGTGTCCTACTCTACCTGTCCTGTCCTAATCTACCTGACCTGTCCTACTCTACCTGTACTGTCCTAATCTACCTGACCTGTCCTACTCTACCTGACGTAGTCTACTCTACCTGTCTTGTCCTACTCTACCTGACCTGTCCTACTCTACCTGATGTGTCCTACTCTACCTGACGTGTCTTACTCTACCTGATGTGTCCTACTCTACCTGTCCTGTCCTACTCTACCTGATGTGTCCTACTCTACCTGACGTGTCCTACTCTACCTGACCTGTCATACACTGGCTGACATGTCCTACTTTACCTGACGTGTCCTACTCTACCTGACGTGTCCTGTGTCCTACCCTACCTGTCCTGTCCTACTCTACCTGACTTGTCCTACTCTACCTGACGTGTCCTACTCTACCTGTCCTGACCTATTCTACCTGACGTGTCTTACTCTACCTGTCCTATCCAACTCTACTTGACGTGTCCTACTCTACCTGTCCTTTCCTACTCTACCTGTCCTGTCCTACTCTACCTGACGTTTCCTACTCTACCTGTCCTGTCCTACTCTACCTGACGTGTCCTACTCTACCTGACCTGTCCTACTCTACCTGACGTAGTCTACTCTACCTGTCCTGTCCTACTCTACCTGACCTGTCCTACTCTACCTGATGTGTCCTACTCTACCTGACGTGTCCTACTCTACCTGACGTGTCCTACTCTACCTGACCTGTCATACACTGGCTGACATGTCCTAATTTACCTGACATGTCCTACTCTACCTGACGTGTCCTACTCTACCTGACCTGTCATACACTGGCTGACATGTCCTACTTTACCTGACATGTCCTACTCTACCTGACGTGTCCTACTCTACCTGACATGTCCTGTGTCCTACTCTACCTGTCCTGTCCTACTCTACCTGTCCTGTCCTACTCTAGCTGACGTGTCCTACTCTACCTGACGTGTCCTACTCTACCTGAGCTGTCCTACTCTACCTGAGCTGTCCTACTCTACCTGATCTGTGCTACTCTACCTGTCCTGTCCTACTCAACCTGACGTGTCCTGCTCTACCTGACCTGTCCTACTCTACCTGACGTGTCCTACTCTACCTGACCTGTCCTACTCTACTTGATGTGTCCTACTATACCTGTCCTGACCTACACTACCTGAACTGTGCTACTGATCTGTCCTACTCTACCTGTCCTACTCTATTTGATCTGACTTACACTACCTGACCTATCCTGCACTACCTGACCTGTCCTACTGATCTGTCCTACTCTACCTGTCCTATCCTACTCTATTTAATCTGTCCTACTCTACCTGATCTGCTCTGCTATGTCAACTACTGTATGTTCTGCTTTTTACACCAAATGTTCTTTTCACTGCACTACTCGATGACCTTTTCTGCTACCACTACCTTACCTCTTTTGCGCTGCTTTGCCATCCCTGTGGTACCACACCTGCCCTGTCCTCCTACGTGTGCACTACCCAAACTGCTCTGCTCTCCCTGCACTACTTGTTATGCTTTGCTATCTCAGCTGGTGTGTTCTCTCGCAATGCCTATGGAAAACCTGCCCTGTCCTTCTCTGCTGTCTGTATACTACAGTACCTCACCTGTCCTTCTCTGCTTCCTCTGTGCTACCTGTCCTGCCCTGCTCTGCTGTCGATACACTACAGTACCTCACCTGTCCTTCTCTGCTGCCTCTGTGCTACCTGCCCTGTCCTGCTCTGCTGTCTGGATACAACAGTACCTCACCTGTCCTTCTCTGCTGCCTCTGTGCTACCTGCCCTGTCCTGCTGTCTGTACACTAAAGTACCTCACCTGTCCTTCTCTGCTGCCCCTGTGCTACCTGCCCTGTCCTGCTGTCTGAACACTACAGTACCTCACCTGTCCTTCTCTGCTTCCTCTGTGCTACCTGCCCTGTCCTGCTCTGTCTATACACTACAGTACCTCACCTGTCCTTCTCTGCTTCCTCTGTGCTACCTGCCCTGTCCTGCTCTGCTTTCTGTACACTGCAGTACCTTACCTGTCCTTCTCTGCTGCCTCTGTGCTACCTGCCCTGTCCTGCTGTCTGTACACTAAAGTACCTCACCTGTCCTTCTCTGCTTCCCCTGTGCTACCTGCCCTGTCCTGCTCTGCTATCTGTACACTACAGTACCTCACCTGTCCTTCTCTGCTGCCTCAGTGCTACCTGCCCTGTCCTGCTCTGCTGTTCGTACACTACAGTACCTCACCTGTTCTTCTCTGCTGACTCTGTGCTACCTGCCCTGTCCTCCTCTGCTGTCTGTACACTACAGTACCTCACCTGTCCTTCTCTGCTGCCTCAGTGCTACCTGCCCTGTCCTGCTCTGCTGTTCGTACACTACAGTACCTCACCTGTTCTTCTCTGCTGCCTCTGTGCTACCTGCCCTGCCCTGTCCTACTGTCTGTACACTACAGTACCTCACCTGTCCTTCTCTGCTGCCTCTGTGCTACACGCCCTGTCCTGCACTGCTGTCTGTACACTACAGTACCTCACCTGTCCTTCTCTGCTGCCTCTGTGCTACCTGCCCTGTCCTGCTGTCTGTACACTACAGTACCTCACCTGTCCTTCTCAGCTGCCTCTGTGCTACCTGTCCTGTCCTGCTGTCTGTACACTACAGTACCTCACCTGTCCTTCTCTGCTGCCTCTGTGCTACCTGCCCTGTCCTGCTCTGTCGGTACACTACAGTACCTCTCCTGTCCTTCTCTGCTGCCTCAGTGCTACCTGCCCTGTCCTGCTCTGCTGTCTGTACACTACAGTACCTCACCTGTCCTTCTCTGCTGCCTCTGTGCTACCTGCCCTGTCCTGCTGTCTGTACACTACATTACCTCACCTGTCCTTCTCTGCTGCCTCTGTGCTACCTGCCCTGTCCTGCTCTGCTGTCTGTACACTACAGTACCTCACCTGTCCTTCTCTGCTGCCTCTGTGCTACCTGCCCTGTCCTGCTCTGCTGTCTGTACACTACAGTACCTCACTTGTCCTTCTCTGCTGCCTCTGTGCTACCTGCCCTGTCCTGCTGTCTGTACACTCCAGTGCCGCACCTGTCCTTCTCTGCTGCCTCTGTGCTACCTGCCCTGCCCTGTCCTACTGTCTGTACACTACAGTACCTCACCTGTCCTTCTCTGCTGCCTCTGTGCTACACGCCCTGTCCTGCACTGCTGTCTGTACACTACAGTACCTCACCTGTCCTTCTCTGCTGCCTCTGTGCTACCTGCCCTGTCCTGCTGTCTGTACACTACAGTACCTCACCTGTCCTTCTCTGCTGCCTCTGTGCTACCTGTCCTGTCCTGCTGTCTGTACACTACAGTACCTCACCTGTCCTTCTCTGCTGCCTCTGTGCTACCTGCCCTGTCCTGCTCTGTCGGTACACTACAGTACCTCTCCTGTCCTTCTCTGCTGCCTCAGTGCTACCTGCCCTGTCCTGCTCTGCTGTCTGTACACTACAGTACCTCACCTGTCCTTCTCTGCTGCCTCTGTGCTACCTGCCCTGTCCTGCTGTCTGTACACTACATTACCTCACCTGTCCTTCTCTGCTGCCTCTGTGCTACCTGCCCTGTCCTGCTCTGCTGTCTGTACACTACAGTACCTCACCTGTCCTTCTCTGCTGCCTCTGTGCTACCTGCCCTGTCCTGCTCTGCTGTCTGTACACTACAGTACCTCACCTGTCCTTCTCTGCTGCCTCTGTGCTACCTGCCCTGTCCTGCTGTCTGTACACTACAGTACATCACCTGTCCTTCTCTGCTGCCTCTGTGCTACCTGCCCTGTCCTGCTCTGCTGTCTGTACACTACAGTACCTCACCTGTCCTTCTCTGCTGCCTCTGTGCTACCTGCCCTGTCCTGCTGTCTGTACACTCCAGTGCCGCACCTGTCCTTCTCTGCTGCCTCTGTGCTACCTGCCCTGTCCTGCTCTGCTGTCTGTACACTACAGTACCTCACCTGTCCTTCTCTGCTGCCTCTGTGCTACCTGCCCTGTCCTGCTCTGCCTGCTGTACCTTATTTTCTCTGATATCGCTGTAGAATCCTAAGAGCTATAATGAGCAGATCTGTAGACTCTTAGTTTAACCCTTGGTGCACCATTGCTGTAACACAGCTTCCCCACCTGCATGCACTTGTTGCTTGGCATACCCAGATGGCTGTGCAGACTGCTCCATCTGCACAGTCAGACCTGCTTGGCATCTCTGCCTCAAGGCTTTGCAAAGATGAACTGCAGCTGTCTCTGGTTTATGTGCTGCAGTCTCTGCCCTCTCTCATTTGTGGATGCTGTCTTTACACTGCCCCGTCCCTGGATGCTGTCGCTGGTCTGTGCCTGCACCCCATTGTGCCTGCACCCCATTCCCAGCATTTGTGTCCCCAGTGGGAGGCAGAGTGATGGAGGATGACTTCCCGACAGCTCTCATCTGTCCTGATTTGCAGGTATAAGGGACAGTTCTGCGTGACCCTATAGTCCCAGCTGGCCAGTGAGGACATGATGAAGGACCTGTACCGGCTAACATCCCATGCAAACCTCCTCTTGCACACGTTGCAACTTGTGGAGAGCTCTCATTCCTTCTCATTATGTACAGCTGGCTCCCCCTGAGCCCCCCACACACTGTCTGCTGCTGCTGCTGCTTCCCTGGTTATCTGGCTGCCAGCTCCGCCCATGAGAGAGGGCAGAGACTGCACATTGCCGGATTCTCCAGTGCAGCACATGGAACTTGTACCGTCCGTTACCTTGTACTGTCGCTATTCCGAGCAGCAGATCCAGGGATGTGGAGAATTAATAAGAGCTATCGGGTCTGATGCCGCCCAGCTTACCCACCGCAGGATGGCAGAAAGGGAAATCTCCTCTCCTGACTCCATTCGCCATGTACTGCACAGAATTCATCTTCCACCCTCTACAGGCAGGGCTAGCTTAAGGGGGGGGTTGCAGGGGGTCAGTACACCTGGACCCCCCTTTAGCTGGGGACGGCATGTATTGGTCGATAGTGAAAAGGTCAACACAGTTTTCCTGACATGGAAATGGTCGACAGAAAAAGGTTGACACAGGGTTTTCACAGCATTATGTGTCTGTGTCGACATGTGTCAACATAGACCCCCAGTTAGGGTAACGTGTAGGCTCCCATGGTTCACTTCGCTTGGCACCCTTTACTACTCCCAATTGTAGGCCACGTGGATCAAAAAGTGTGAACACGTCGGTTAAAAGAAAAAAAATGTGAAAAATTCATGTCAACTTTTAGCATGTGTCAACCATTGGCATGTAGATATTTTGCTTGCGTCGACCTTATGTTTGCTTCAAAATAGTGCCTGTCGACCAATAGCGGTTGACCTATCGACATGGGGTGCAGGAAGTAGGTATCTCAGGCAGGGCTGACATCAGGGGAAGGGTCTGCCAGGACCCCGATGCCGGGCCCAGACAGCGAGGGATGCCCATTTCTGGATTGGTGCCAGGCAGCCAGCGGATTTCATGCTGGCGCATAGAAAAAGTAGCAGCGGCGTTTTGAAATTAATGAAGACCACAAGCCAATCAGAGCTCATGGACCGGCAGCCAATCAGCAGTGACCACAATGGGCCTATTGTATCAGTTCTAGACCCTGCAACATCTGATGATCTCATATCTCGCACATACTGGCGCAGCCTAGCGCAAAAGGCGGAGACTGAAACTAGCATTTGGAAATGGTAGCACCTGCATCACTGGCAGAGGGCGCTAGAGCGGCATTCATTTCTGAGTCGTGCCCAGACGATGTGCACAGATAACAGGATTTGTTGCTATCATACAGTATTTCCACAGCTACCGGTATAATAGCGATGTTGTGCTTCTGGTCCGTGTATCTGTGTGTTCGGGGCGCTGTGGGATTATTATACCAGCGATATGTACATCACTGTGACATCCTGAGCAGATGCAGCAAAGCGCGTCATGTACTATCTGGGACTCGGAGATTCTGCTAGTGGAACATCTGGATGCGGTCATCTATCAGAATGAACTTAGGTCTACAGTCATTAGGTCGACCCCACTAGGTCGACAGGCAGGAAGGTCGACCTGACTTAAGGTCGACATGGGCCATGGTCGACATGACTTAAGGTCGAATTTGCATAAAGGTCGACATGAGGAAGGTCGACTGGTCATAAGGTCGACATGGGGTTTTTCACTGTTTTTTGAGCCGACATGTGCCGACAGGCGGTATTTCATGCCCTACCATCCACTAGGGCGTGGAGGAGGTTATTAAAGCTGTGGCGAGCGAAGCGAGCCACCGTGCCCGAAGCATTGCGAGCGAAGCGAGCGATGCGAGGGTCCGATTCTCATTGCCAACTGTGTCCATGTCGACTGTGTCGACATTCGGATCAAAAAACACTGAAAAACCCATGTCGACCTTATGACCAGTCGACCTTCCTCATGTTGACCTTTATGCAAATTCGACCTTAAGTCAGGTCGACCTTGGCCCATGTCGACCGTAAGTCAGGTCGACCTTCCTGCCAGTCGACCTAGTGGGGTCGACCTAATGACTGTAGACCTAAGTTCATTCTGACAGATGTACCGATTCCCATGCTTGCTGCCAGCAGGGGGACCCTGCCATGGTCTCTGTATAACCTGCGAGTCTGCGCAGAAGGTGGATGCACACACACACGCAGGTGCGCCGCTAGATTCCGTGCATCCAGAAGGGCGCTCTCGCATAGGCTCAGTAACAGTGTATGAATGTGAACCTGAATGTGGCCCCTGCGGACAAGCTATTAAGTGCTTATACACCTGTTAGGTAGATATAGGCGTAAACATAATAGATTACACAGGTTCTGTGGCTGCTTAAAACCAGGTGAAATGCAAAGTACAGTATTGCAGACTGTCAGCAGGGCTGCCATCAGGGGGCTGATGTAGGTACAGCTGTCTCGGGCCCGGCATCTCTGACAGATAGGGAGGGGCCCGGGCAACTCATTCTGCCCACCGCACTCCCCTCGCCCCAAATGCCTATGTCCCGACATAGCGCTCAGCACTGACCACAGCAGTACAGACCCTATGTTCAGTCCAGTGCTCAGCACTGACCACAGCAGTACAAACCCTGTGCCTCATCTGTACAGTCATTACTTACTGCTGACATACGAGCGGCTCTGTTGTAGAACGCAGTTATTTGCATCCGTTTATCAGGAGACGGCTGGGAGTGCGAGGCTTAATTTGAGAGTATACCAAGTAACAGGCTATGAGGAATGATTAATAATGAATGTCTATAAGTCCCTCAATTGCTAAATAAATAAGGAGAACAAATGTGTAGATTTATCAGCGGTCTCTGCCAGCCGATTGGTAGCGATCTCTTTGTGTTCCTGTACGGAATACGCAGGGAGAATCCTGTGATCACTCTGGCACACGTATGACCAAGGGTCACAGTAGCACAATGCACACATGTAGCCAGGGCCGCCACTGGTAATGCTGAAGGTCAGTCCCGGGCCCCCAGCGGCACCCCCCCCCTCACGTGCGCCGGCACCCCACCTCACTCGCCAGCACCCCCCCCCCTCGCGCGCCAGCACCCCGCCTCCCCCTCCCAATTACTATTACCAGCGGTGGTGGCGGCGGTTGCAGCATCTTCTCCCTTCGGGGCTCGGAGCACTCATTGCACAGTGCAGCCTGCAGAGTGCCGAGACCCTCTGTATCCTAGGCTCGGCGCGCCTGGCCGCCGGGTGGGGGGGACTGGTGCGAGGGGGGGGGGGTGCCGTGCCACTGTGGGCCCCTCCAGAGGCCGGGGCCCAGGAGACAGCTGTACCCCTGGCACCCCCCTGTCGGCGGCCCTGCATGTACAGTAGCTTCGGAACGCACCTGAGTGATATCACTGAACTAGCAGCTGCCAGTATATATGTCTGTTGAGAGAGGCGTAAGGAGCCTGCATTAGGATGATGTGCCGGTCCTGATATACCACACGGAGCATTATGTGGTTGCTCCATGGTAGGCAGCTCTTAGATTAGATATATTTAAAGGTGTGTGCACACTGACCGATATATCGATGCACCATCGGCCAGTGTTTGATACTATACTATACTATATCTTTGAACAGCCTCATTAACACCTATATATCGCGCTGGCTTTGCAAACACAGCAGATGCCTGATATATCTACAGATCCATCAGGGCATGGTGCTGTGTGCACAGGAGATTGGCAGACCACCCGTACAGCCGCGCCAGGAGTCTCCTGTGATTGACAGCTCAGTGGGCGGACACATGCAAACGTTCCCGCCCATTTGTGATATCAGTCCCGACAGATCAGGCAGCGTGCATGGAGAACAGAGCGTTTGGTTGCCCATAGCAACATCCAATGTTCAATAGGACTCCCATCTAAATAAATAATGACGAGCGCCCTGGTGGGGGTGGGGGGTGGGCAATCCCATGGTAATGAGGCAGTGACGCGGGTGCGGGGGGCGGGTGATGTCAACGGGTGATGTCAGCTGCCCGCCCATATCCACGCCAGCGTGCATGCAAATGTAAGTGAATGAAAAATCATGCGTGCACGCTAAACCTCAATCGATGGTCGGTGACCATCGAAAGATGTGGGCGGTTATCCGAGCCTAGCGAATGGATGTTTATGCAAAACATCCATTCACAGCTGTTCAGGCGAAGCCGCACTTTGACGGGGCGCCGGGGGAGGGGGGGGGGGTTCGTTCGCCGGGCGGGGTTTGGTGGACTCACAAGGCTGCGAATTCAGAGCTTGAAGCTTCTGAAGGATATTTAAATAAGAAACAGAGAATATGATGGGAGATCAGAAGCCCTCTGTACTTCTAGTCTGCCCCTTTATGTGACCTCAACCATGTTTGATCCTTAGGTCTTTATTGACTGTCTCCGTCTGGTTATTCTTCATATATTGCACATTGGGTGGGATGTACTTAACTGGAAATGCGTTAAAAGGACTTTACTTCATTTTCAGATGCACTAAAGCCCCATATAAGCGTACGGGCTTATTTTCGTGACCACTCCGCCCCGCACAGACCCCCGCCACCACGCACTGGCAGCACCCCCCCATCTCACCTGATGTCTGGACCAGTGACCTCATCTCCCTAGCACCGGAACATCCCCATTCTGGTGCAGGGAGGAGGAGGCGGAGCCCAGCAGTCCCTGCAGCCACCTGAGCAGGAGGCTACCGGGCAAAGGAGCAGGCGGAGAGCTGCATGGACCCGCCCACCCCCCACCGGCTGCTTCTCAAAGGGCAGCTCTTACCGAAGAGTCACTAATCGCATGTTAGTACATATGCGATTAGTGTCTTAGGGACAGATGTATCAAGCTTTAAAAAGTGATAAAATAGTGAGTAATAATCAGCCAGCCAATCAGCTCCTACCGGTCATGTTACAGGCTGGGTTTGAAAACTGTCAGGCAGGAGCTGATTGGCTGGCTGTTTATCACTCTCCATTTTATCACTTATGAAGCTTAGTGCATCTGGCCCTTAGTGTCTTTGTGATGTGTAGCCGGATGTACCGCAGTTGCTTCGTACATCCTACCCATTGCACAAAGAAAACATCTGGGTACCCGCTGCCATAAATCCTGGTCACCACAGCCCCAAAGAGACAATCCATATGGATACAAGGATATCATTGTGCAAACTCTGCATACAGTACTGTAGGAATTGCCTCAGTCCGCAATTTTGCTCGATGAAGCATCAAGATGGGGATTCCTCTACACCACGTATCGGGGTCCAGTGGGGGCAGACGCCAATCATCTCGCCCAAGGCTAACGCGTTTCGACAGAGCAATTATCTTTCTCAGAAGCATCTTCCCTGCAGGAGTGGATCCTTCTGCTGAGAGCAGTGTGAGAAGTTCCAGGAGACAGAGGATAAAGCGACCTTTACAGAAAGACATGGTAGCTGTACGGAGAGGAGTGCTGTTATTGTGGGGAGATAATGAGGCTGGTGCGGGGAATAATGCATCCGGAGTGAGATACATCGCACGTGCGCCGTGACTGTACAAGCTCAGGTCAGACGAACATATTTAATTACAGAGAGAACTATGTTCTTATCACACGGAACTCACTATGCACCGCGCAGGGGGTGAGGAGAGCAACGCGGCCTATTGACTATGCACCGTGCAGGGGGTGAGGAGTGCAATGCGCCCTATTGACTATGCACTGTCCAGGGGGTGAGGAGAGCAACGCGGCCTATTGACTATGCACTGTGCAGGGGGTGAGGAGAGCAATGCGCCCTATTGACTATGCACCGTGCAGGGGGTGAGGAGAGCAATGCGCCCTATTGACTATGCACCATGCAGGGGGTGAGGAGAGCAACGCGCCCTATTGACTATGCACCGTGCAGGGGGTGAGGAGAGCAACGCGGCCTATTGACTATGCACCGTGCAGGGGGTGAGGAGAGCAACGCGGCCTATTGACTATGCACCGTGCAGGGGGTGAGGAGAGCAACGCGGCCTATTGACTATGCACCGTGCAGGGGGTGAGGAGAGCAACACGCCCTATTGACTATGCACCGTGCAGGGGGTGAGGAGAGCAACGCGCCCTATTGACTATGCACCGCGCAGGGGGTGAGGAGAGCAATGCGCCCTATTGACTATGCACCATGCAGGGGGTGAGGAGAGCAACGCGCCCTATTGACTATGCACCATGCAGGGGGTGAGGAGAGCAACGCGCCCTATTGACTATGCACCGTTCAGGGGGTGAGGAGAGCAACGCGCCCTATTGACTATGCACCATGCAGGGGGTGAGGAGAGCAACGCGCCCTATTGACTATGCACCATGCAGGGGGTGAGGAGAGCAATGCGCCCTATTGACTATGCACCGTGCAGGGGGTGAGGAGAGCAACGCGCCCTATTGACTATGCACCATGCAGGGGGTGAGGAGAGCAACGCGCCCTATTGACTATGCACCGTGCAGGGGGTGAGGAGAGCAACGCGCCCTATTGACTATGCACCGTGCAGGGGGTGAGGAGAGCAATGCGCCCTATTGACTATGCACCATGCAGGGGGTGAGGAGAGAAACACCCTATTGACTATGCACCATGCAGGGGGTGAGGAGAGCAATGCGCCCTATTGACTATGCACCGTGCAGGGGGTGAGGAGAGCAACGCGCCCTATTGACTATGCACCGTGCAGGGGGTGAGGAGAGCAATGCGCCCTATTGACTATGCACCATCAATTGGGATTTCCAGGACCCTGCCGGCCATTCCAGGTGGGTAGACAAACCTGTTGCACCTTCCCTTCTGTCGAGTGGGTGGAATCTATGTCCTGGGTCACTCACTATTCATGCTTCTCTGTAGGTTCTCAGGACTCCCATATAGCTGGGACTACTGCCAAATACTTTCGGGATGGTTTATTTCACTCCACGGAGACCCAAACTTTCACTGGGTTTATACACTGTGGGTAAATAGAGGGTTTTACATTCCCTAGTAAGGTCTCTCTCACCCCTTCTAGGCTCAGAGGTTTCTTCTCTGGGCAGTTATTGTGGTATGAAAATATCCTGTAGCCCCTTACACTTTTGTGCGTCGCACTTCAACATCAATATAACTGATATATTATGTAATACCCACACCAATTATACCACAAAAACATGAGGCTTCTTACTCCTTCTAACATGTCAAATTAAATGGAAAAAACTTTTTTTTTTGTTTTAATTATTTTTATTTTTTATAACCACAGAAAAAAAATACCTTGTGGCTTTTGCAGCAGAATTCATCTGCATTTTAAATGAGCGAAAAGCAGAAGTCCACATGTACAGTAGGTGTCTTTCCAACATATGCTATTGTAAAAGGCGCATTTTTTTTGTTTTCAATTCTCTAATTTAATATATATATATATATATATATCTTTTCTAATTTCAAAATTTTCTACTTAAAAAACAAAAAAATAATAAACAACCCTAGACTTTTAAACTAATCACATATGGGTGACCAGAGGTGGGGATGGTGGCTGACTGTAAGTATACTGTACTTACCCTTACACCTGCCCCTCTAAACCTATCCACAGACTAACTATAACACCCCCCCTCCCCCCTGCAGCCTGACCCTAACCCTCCCCACTAGTGCTAAACCCCATACCCCGCAGCCAAAACCTAACCCCCTCAATCCTGGCCACACTTCTCACTGTACAGGATCCTAATTGATGCTGGTGCCAGTCTACCATTGGTGTAATACAAAAAGGAAAACAAGTAGACTTCACTGCGCTAACATAAAACATGAAATAATAGAATATTAAAGGTGAATGCAAGTAACCTACATAAAATAATGGGTCTTTAATCAATGAGTAAACTAAAAATACATTAGCAGAACATTCTGAAACAGTTAACTAGTAAAAAACAGGGTACTCTTTACCTAGAAGGGTGCCCACGATTTTGATCTTGGGCATCGCAAGGTAAAAAATCGCGTCGGTTGCATCGCATGCGACCAAAAAATCGCATGCGATGCGACCGACGCGATTACCGCGATTTCCCACAGGGAACAGTGTTAAATGTCACAATTGACCCGATTTTCCATAGGGAACAATGTTAAATGGCCCACAGAGGCCAAATAGGCACCCTGAAGTGTGAAATGGCCCCCCCAATTGTTAACGCCACCCCACGATCAACGTGAACCCGAAGCGTGGCGAGGGGTGGCGGTACGCGTCCTACGACCTTTTCATACCCCCACTATCCACGTCGGCGTGGAGTTGAGAATAGAAAGTGTGGCAAGCGCAGCGAGCCACCGAGCCCGAAGCGTGGCGAGCCCCGCTAGGGGACACGGACACCTGTGAAGCCCACGAGGGGACGCGTATACCTGTGAAGGTATCCGCGTGCGCTCGCCACGCTTCGGGCTCGGTGGCTCGCTGCGCTCGCCACACTTTCTATTCTCAACTCCACGCCGACGTGGATAGTGGGGATATGAAAAGGTTGTAGGACGCGTACCGCCACGCTTCGGGTTGACGTTGATCATGGGGTGGCGTTAACAATTGGGGGGCCATTTCACACTTCAGGGTGCCTATTTGGCCTCTGTGGGCCATTTAACATTGTTCCCTATGGAAAATCGGGTCAATTGGGACAATTAACATTGTTCCCTATGGGAAATCGTGGTAATCGCGTCGGTCGCATCGCATGCGATTTTTTGGTCGCATGCGATGCGACCGGCGCGATTTACATTTTAACATGTATTTCTATGTAAAATCGCGGGCATCGCATCGGTCGCATCGCATGCCATTATAATGGCATGCGATGTACATGCGATGCCCGCGATGGGCGCCCTTCTAGGTAAAGAGTACCAAAAACAGTCATGACATTACAGGGTATTCAATTTAAAATGGGGGGGGGGAGGGGGCAGTGAAGCCTTGTAAAAAAGTGACTGGAAGGAATTTTTTTATATCGTGTCCATACGGTACCGTATTAAAAATGACGGTACTTATGTAGTATCTGGGCGCCCGATTTTTTGATTGTATGCCTTAAGATAAGGCATACAATCAGATGCGATGCAATGCGATATCGCATCGCATCGCATCCGACCATATCGCATGCGATGCGATGCGATGACCCGATTTTTCCATAGGATTCAATGTTAAAATGGACTGAGTCCATTTTAACGTGGAATTCAATGGGAAAAAGGGGTCCTTTTCATACCCCTACTATCCAAGTGGGCATGGAGTTGGATATAAACCTGTGGCGAGTGTAGCGGGCCACCGAGCCCGAAGCGTGGCGAGCGTAGCGCGCCCCGCGAGGGGACACAGAATACCGTCCCCTCGCGGGGGTCGCTTCGCTCGCCACGCTTCGGGCTCGGTGGCTCGCTACGCTCGCCACAGGTTTATATCCAACTCCATGCCCACTTGGATAGTAGGGGTATGAAAAGGACCCCTTTTTCCCATTGAATTCTATGTTAAAATGGACTCAGACCATTTTAACATTGAATCCTATGGAAAAATCGGGTCCATCGCATCGCATCGCATCCGATTTGGTCGCATGCGATGCGATGCGATGTGCCCGATCCGACCCGATTTCTAAATCGGGCGCCCAGATACTACATAAGTACCAAAATGACCAGCTGGATTTGGGATAGTTGTAGGCCCGTTGTGATCCGTTCCTATTCTGCCTTGACTTGAAAAGGACCTAGTAAGATGTCGATATGGATACAACCATAAGGGTAGGTGGCAGCATCTCCTTCTTAGGAGTTAGTTAAACAAGAATCCAATATGAAATTCAAAACAGATCAATGATCATCAAAACAGTGAATTCCTTCATACAATCAGGAACAGATTAAACAGCCCAGCAGTAGGTTCCTAGAGGTTCAGACAACAACAAGGGAATAATGGTCCCAGGCAGTGTTCCCTCTAAGCTGTGCGCACGTGCGCGCGCACACAACTCGACGAGCGTGCGCACAGACATTGCAACAGAGTGCACAAAGCAGCAGTGGTCCCTTGTTGCAGTTGTGGACTCAATTAATGTGTGTTTCACCCATTAACTACATTGTGTGTTGTGTTTTGAATGTTTAAACGTTTAATATCATTTTGAAGTAAAGTTAACACAAATGCTGAACGTAATTTTCCAGTTATATATGTGACGCACAAAAATTTGAATTTCCTTCCAAAGTTGCACAGCCAAAATCTTTTGCCGCACACAGCCTTCGTAAAATTAGAGGGAACATTGGTCCCAGGTAGGTGTGTTAGCTCTGAAGTCCAAAGCTGGAATTTCAGCTCATTAATTAAAGACCCATTATTTTATCTAGGTTACTTACATTCACCTTTAATATTCTATTATTTCATGTTTAATGTTAGCGCAGTCTACTTGTTTTCCTTTTTGTATTCTGCTATTGGGGATTGTTGACACCCCCTTTTCCTTTGTACTGCAGCTACTTGCAACCCAGCTCTGGAATCTGCGCCCCAACCTGATTCTCTTATTATCAGTTCTTTTCTGCTACCATTGGTGTAGCAGGAGCATTGCACCGGGCCCCTGAGGACTAAGGGGCCCACTGCTGTCACTCACTGCTGTCACCCACTGCTGTGTGGCATATTATGAACTTGGTTTGAGAGGCCAAAATTATATTTTTCACCTGGGCCAACCACTCATAAGTTCCGCCACTGCCGGTGTTGGTGCGCTGAACCCCAGCATCCTGACCAGCGCATCCCCGTGCAAGGGACGGTATTTTCTAGGCACGTTTGACAGCGTTTTACTGTAGTTGTCCCCAAGTTACTAAACCTCATCCTCTCCAGCGAATGACATCTGATCCCACTCGAATTCTACAGCTCTTTATAATGACACAAACATAATAAATAGCCAGTTAATGTTTTCTCGCACGCTGGTTGCAAGCTCTTCAGCCGAGGGTGTACAGACATAACCACAGAAGGTCGTGAATCTACCTTAACATCATCCAGGGAGGGCTGAGGCGCATCCAAATCTGACACGGAGATACCATCAACTCATTTCAGTAGACTGCTCCAGTACATGAGAACGTTTCCCTGCAGAATAACGGAGTCTATTCCTGGGAATTGACTACATAATGTGATTTCCCGCGATACCATCACAGGTGTTATATCAGCGTATGAGGTCCATTGGAACATATGTTACTGTAGCATTAGATACTGTACAACACATGTTATACAGAAAGCACATGTTGTATACAGGATTACATATGTTTCTACACCAGAGAGAACGCAGACCAGGCCTCACTAGACGAATGGTACAGAGACTTCATGGACGCATCGCGTTGGATACACATAGATAAATCACTTGGTTTGCCGAAATCCATTCACAATAAACTCGCAGACTTGCAGATATTCGAGTAGGCGACGAACGGCTTCTATGGGCTCGCTAAACCGCGCATGACTGCTGCTTAGCAAGCCTTACTGAATCACTCCATGATCTCATGTTAGTGATGCTGCTGCCACAGTTATTATTATAAAGCTGCGCTTACCTGGGGTCAAAGAGCCAAGAACACATGATACCTCCTCAATACAGATACGGTATGGCTGCAATGTGGAGCTAGGAATAAATGCATCCTCCTCCAGCCAACCTTGGGATGCAGGACCCTCCGCCCTTGTATCCTCCCTGCACCATCCAGATCAGTAACACCACTATAATTATTATTATTACCAGTTATTATATAGCGCACACATATTCCGCAGCGATGTACAGAGACTATTATTACCAGTTATTTATATAGCGCACACATATTCCGCAGCGCTGTGCAGAGAATATTATTACCAGTTATTATATAGCGCACACATATTCCACAGTGCTGTACAGAGACTATGATTACCAGTTATTATATAGCGCACACATATTCCGCAGCGCTGTACAGAGACTATTATTACCAGTTATTATATAGCGCACACATATTCCGCAGCGCTGTACAGAGACTATTATTACCAGTTATTATATAGCGCACACATATTCCGCAGCGCTGTACAGAGACTATTATTACCAGTTATTATATAGCGCACACATATTCCGCAGCGCTGTACAGAGACTATTATTACCAGTTATTATATAGCGCACACATATTCCACAGCGCTGTACAGAGACTATTATTACCAGTTATTTATATAGCGCACACATATTCCGCAGCGCTGTACAGAGAATATTATTACCCACTATTATATAGCGCACACATATTCCGCAGCGCTGTACAGAGAATATTATTACCAGTTATTATATAGCTCACACATATTCCGCAGCGCTGTACAGAGAATATTATTACCAGTTACTTATATAGCGCACACATATTCCGCAGCGCTGTGCAGAGAATATTATTACCAGCTATTTATATAGTGCACACATATTCCGCAGCGCTGTACAGAGAATATTATTACCAGTTATTATATAGCGCACACATATTCCGCAGCGCTGTACAGAGAATATTATTACCAGTTATTATATAGCTCACACATATTCCGCAGCGCTGTACAGAGAATATTATTACCAGTTACTTATATAGCGCACACATATTCCACAGGGCTGTACAGAGACTATTATTACCAGTTATATTATATAGCGCACACATATTCCACGGTGCTGTACAGAGATTATTATTACCAGTTATTATATAGCGCACACATATTCCACAGCGCTGTACAGATAATATTACCAGTTATTATATAGCGCACACATATTCCGCAGCGCTGTACAGAGAATATTACCAGTTATTATATAGCGCACACATATTCCGCAGCGCTGTGCAGAGAATATTATTACCAGCTATTTATATAGTGCACACATATTCCGCAGCGCTGTACAGAGAATATTATTACCAGTTATTATATAGCGCACACATATTCCGCAGCGCTGTACAGAGAATATTATTACCAGTTATTATATAGCTCACACACAGTGGCGTAGATACTGTAAGGCAGCCCCCGCCGCTGCTTGGAGGAGCGGGGGCTGCGTGGGCGCCGGGTACTGGCACACTGAGTGAGTGTGACAGCCTGACATCGCAGGATAGAGGGAGGGAGGACGGGGCTGATGCAGGGTCAGAGCTGCCTATATGGTGCTTACCACTAGAGGGCGCCCCCCACAGCTGTCCATCATAAACAGAAAGCTGTTTCTAGGGGGAAAAGTACCTCAATTGATAGTGAAGGCAGCTGCTGGTCTGCTACAGGTTTTATGCTGGTACTGGACACAGCCTGCATGTCAGCTAACGTCCACTGCTGCTGTCTCCTTCACTCCCAGCCGGGTACTGTGTAGCTCCGCCCCCTAGAGAAGACAGACGACGAGGAGCTGTGCTGTAGGAGGCCCCGGGGCGGGGCCAGGCGCGCACCACTCGCTGCGCGTATGTAAGCCCCAGCACCCCAGGGGTTAATCTAAACCTGCCCCGACAGCCTGTGACTGACGGGGCCAGGAGCGTACCGTATTGGAGGAGGAAGGGGAGGTCCGGGCAGCAGCGTGGGGAGAGGAAGAGCGCGAGGACAGCGTGTGGGGAGAGGAAGACTAGAGCCAGGCAGCGCGTACGGGAGAAGCCCCGCAGCAGATAAGCGGTGACCTGACGCCGGGAGCAGAGAGCCGCGGTGAGTGACGTCACGCCCGGACGGAGAGGAGAGACGCGGCGAGGAGAGACTGCCGCGCGGCGCACAGAGCCGGAGAGGGAGCGCGGAGAGGTCGGTGACCCCCGCTGCCCTCGTCTAACAGCCGCTCCGGCCACGCACATAGAGGGGGATAGAGAGAGGGAAGAATCCCTCAGTGCTCGGCACCCACCAGCCGCAATTAGAACGCGGGGAGACTGTGACCCCCGCTGACCCCACTGCCAGCAGCCGCATGTGCATCATGGCCGTAGCCTGACACCACTGCTCGTCCTGCTGCTCCCAGGGAGGACAGGCTGTGAGCCCTGCAGCCCCGGTCCACAAGCCACACCAGCAGCATAGAAGGAGCCTGTGAAGGAGTAGTGCAGCACCAGCAGGAGGAGGCAGGCGGGATCCGACAGCCACCCGCAGGCCAGGAAGGAAACGGCCGCCATCTTGTCAATGATGCACCTAACCGTGAGTTTGCCTTTGAGGCATCCAGAGGCCTGACGCCACACCAGCCACAGCCCCATTATAATTGTACCGGGCACAGAGACAGCCCCTTTACCCCTGGGTCAAGCACCTCCCTGTCAGCCGCCTACCCACACCTGCCAGGCTAACGGCCGCTATCTCCCCTAGACCATTAGACACTTACCCCAGTAAGGAAACAGGGTAACTATAAGGGCCAAAGGCCTCCTTACCAACCCCCGAGACTGACCTAACCCCTCCAGGACTTCAAGTGGGGTTCACCCACGCCCCAATCAACCGACCCCTCTTCAGCTAGGATCACCGCTTGGGCCCCCACCGAAATCCCTGTGCACGGGTCAGGTCAGTAGGGCCTGTAATTCGGGACCTTAGTTAGTGGTAATGGTTACCGGTAACCTTAGTTTGTGTGAATGCCAAGGGTCTACCCTGAATAGAGGTCAGAAGCACTGATTGGCTCTAATGGTAATGAGTATTGTTGAGTAACACTGTAAAACATTTCCTTCTGTGTAATGTCTGATAGTTTAGTAAAACATTTCCTTCATGTTGTACTACTGAAAAGTATTGGGAACATGTTTCCTCTCCTAGCATTGTAAAGGAATAATCCTGGCAACATTGCCTGTCGCTTACATTTACCGACGGTATGGTGCAATGTCTACCTTTCTTATATTGTTGATGGATCTGGTAAAACGTTTCTATACTATTGCACTTCGCTCACTTGTAGTGATAATATTGTTAAGTTGTTAACTGAAAGAGGTTGACGTCCATAGTGACTGCTTGAAAATAAAAGGTCAACCTAACCCAGTGGTCAAGTGTTCTGTGTCCACTCCTGTATGAAGAGAAGACTCCAGACTGAGAACCGTGAGTTTGGGGAGGCAAGGCCCCCACCGCATCTATAAGGTAACTCCTTCCCCTTTGGGGTGTCTACAATTCTTTGGCGTCACGAACAGGATCTAGTCAACGCGGAGTATAATCCGATACCAGGATGGACGCAGTACAGGTCGGAGGTGGACAACCACCCGTCGTGGCCCCCAGCGGCGATCAACAGGTGGCCGCCCCAGTGGTAATACCTGCACCCGCAACGGCACCTCACGCTCCCATTACACTACCCTACTACTTCGGGGCCCCATGGATGCTGACATACAGTGGGGACCCCAACAAGGGCGCCACATTCACGGCCTTCCAGAACCAGATGAAGTCCATGGCCCAACTCTACACCCCGAGAGAAGAGCAGAGGGTACAGATCCTCATCGGCCAACTCACGGGCTCCGCCCTCAGCGAGGTCGAATCGTGGGCGGACGACCAAAAGACAGACACCGAACAGATCTTGAACCGGCTGGCCACAATCTTCGAGACCGCCACCCTCCCAGAGTTGAAGATGCAACTCTACGGTCGGAAACAGCGACCAGGCGAAACCCTCCGGGACTTCGCCCTTAGCCTACAGAAGGCCCTGAAGCTCATCCAAGCGGCTGACAAAGATGAGGTTCGTAACAGTGACGAGGCTCTCACTCTCCAGTTCGTGGAGGGAGCATCGAACCCCGTCATCAAGACCCAGCTACGAATCCTAAAGATGCAGATGCCGGGAAAGTCCTTTGCCGACTTTAAGAACACCGCCATCCTGACCATCGGGAATCACGCTGACCCCGAAGCAGAATATCCGGAGATGGCGGGGGATCGAGGATCTGTTGCCACGAGCTTTGAACAAGTCGGCCGATTAAAAGACCGGACCATCCAGAGTTGCCAACCGCCAGCGGGAAGTTCAGACCAATCCCTCCAGCGCCAGGTGGAAGACCTGACCCTCGTGATGGCTGCAATGGAGCGAGACATACGCCAGCTGACACAGCAAACCGCGTCTAACCGCGGGGAGGCCAGATGGAAGACGGAAGGACAGCAGTCGAACCGGAATCGATTGGACCCACCACAAGAAGATAGGAGGCGAGCCTCGGACCAATTCGACCCTCAAGGCCGGCCCATCTGTCGACACTGTCAGGAGGCCGGGCGCGTCGAGAGAAACTGCCCCTCGTCCGACCATTTAAACTGCAATGCCCCGAGGGAGAGGGCCGAACCTCGGGGAGAACACCGGGAGTAGACTCAGACCCGGAGGAATGGTGGGCCCAATACGTAGGACGATGCCCGAGGATCAAGGTGGCGATCAACGGGATAGAGACAGTGGCCACGATCGACACCGGGTCACAAGTATCAATGATACAGTTACCCATTCTCCAGAAGTATTGGGGAAAAGAAGTACCATTTAGACAGCCCCCCACGGAAGTAAAAGTGGTCGCTGCCAACGGCCGAGAGGTCAACTGCAACGGGTACTGGGAAGCCGACCTGAAGATTGGACGAACACACTTACCCAAACAGGGGTATTTAGTGATCACTTGTGGGGAAGGAAGGGTTGCCCCCATCATCCTGGGGATGAACATACTAAGAAATTGCCCTGAAGAGCTGATCGCGGCATTAAAGCAAGAGCAAGTGAACCAAGATCAGGCTGGGGAGATCACCCTGCAACACATCATCTGCGTCCAGGGGAGCCAGGTGGAGAAGAGGGCACCGACCGCACGTATTCAAGGAACGGTCAAGTGGTTTAATGTCCGAAAGGGATATGGCTTTGTTAACCGGAATGACACGAGAGCTGATGTCTTTGTCCATCGGACGGCCATGAAGAGGAACCACCCAAGGAGGTTCCTGCACAGTATCAGAGAGGGCGAGGCGGTGGAGTTCGATGTGGTAGAAGAAGAAAAGGGTGCCAAAGCGGTGAACGTAACTGCCCCAGGTGGGGTTCCGGAAAAGGGAAACCGGTTTGTCCCCGACAGGCGTCCTTCCCGCAGGCGCTCTTACCGGCGTCGAGGTGGGCGCTACCGCACCAACGCCAATGCCCCCTCCCACTGGACTCTACACCCAGGGGAATCGGTGGAGGATGGCGGTGGGCAGATAGGAGCACCAATGTCCATCAGCCCAGTACCACGGCATCTACCCTCAGGAGTGAACACTGCCTCCGCCAATAGAGAAGAGGAGCCGGCTGCGGAAAAGGAATGGACACCCCTCGCCCCTATCGTTAACAGTCGTCTACGGCGTAAATTCCACCATACATGGGAGACCGAACCTTACATGGTCACCAAGAACGCGACGGCAGCAATCAACGACCACAGAAGCGGAGAACCGGACGGGACTCAACTGTATTGGGGGTACGCTACCAGCCCGATACCAAGACTAAATTCCCAAGCCTTAAGGGCCTGTCAGTACTGTATATAAATACGCTCCACTGCTATTTATAATGCTGTTCTAATGTTATGTATATAAGTGTATATGTATATTGTTCTTTAAATGACACTGTTATAACTGCCGGTAGGTTGTTCTTCTTACTGAAAGTATGTGGACTGTGAAAGAGACTTTATTGATTCAGAACTTTTTGAACGGGTCGGACTTGTTTCTGGTAGCGTGGCGTGAGGACACGACCAAAAAAAAGTATGGGCGGATGTAAGCCCCAGCACCCCAGGGGTTAATCTAAACCTGCCCCGACAGCCTGTGACTGACGGGGCCAGGAGCGTACCGTATTGGAGGAGGAAGGGGAGGTCCGGGCAGCAGCGTGGGGAGAGGAAGAGCGCGAGGACAGCGTGTGGGGAGAGGAAGACTAGAGCCAGGCAGCGCGTACGGGAGAAGCCCCGCAGCAGATAAGCGGTGACCTGACGCCGGGAGCAGAGAGCCGCGGTGAGTGACGTCACGCCCGGACGGAGAGGAGAGACGCGGCGAGGAGAGACTGCCGCGCGGCGCACAGAGCCGGAGAGGGAGCGCGGAGAGGTCGGTGACCCCCGCTGCCCTCGTCTAACAGCCGCTCCGGCCACGCACATAGAGGGGGATAGAGAGAGGGAAGAATCCCTCAGTGCTCGGCACCCACCAGCCGCAATTAGAACGCGGGGAGACTGTGACCCCCGCTGACCCCACTGCCAGCAGCCGCATGTGCATCATGGCCGTAGCCTGACACCACTGCTCGTCCTGCTGCTCCCAGGGAGGACAGGCTGTGAGCCCTGCAGCCCCGGTCCACAAGCCACACCAGCAGCATAGAAGGAGCCTGTGAAGGAGTAGTGCAGCACCAGCAGGAGGAGGCAGGCGGGATCCGACAGCCACCCGCAGGCCAGGAAGGAAACGGCCGCCATCTTGTCAATGATGCACCTAACCGTGAGTTTGCCTTTGAGGCATCCAGAGGCCTGACGCCACACCAGCCACAGCCCCATTATAATTGTACCGGGCACAGAGACAGCCCCTTTACCCCTGGGTCAAGCACCTCCCTGTCAGCCGCCTACCCACACCTGCCAGGCTAACGGCCGCTATCTCCCCTAGACCATTAGACACTTACCCCAGTAAGGAAACAGGGTAACTATAAGGGCCAAAGGCCTCCTTACCAACCCCCGAGACTGACCTAACCCCTCCAGGACTTCAAGTGGGGTTCACCCACGCCCCAATCAACCGACCCCTCTTCAGCTAGGATCACCGCTTGGGCCCCCACCGAAATCCCTGTGCACGGGTCAGGTCAGTAGGGCCTGTAATTCGGGACCTTAGTTAGTGGTAATGGTTACCGGTAACCTTAGTTTGTGTGAATGCCAAGGGTCTACCCTGAATAGAGGTCAGAAGCACTGATTGGCTCTAATGGTAATGAGTATTGTTGAGTAACACTGTAAAACATTTCCTTCTGTGTAATGTCTGATAGTTTAGTAAAACATTTCCTTCATGTTGTACTACTGAAAAGTATTGGGAACATGTTTCCTCTCCTAGCATTGTAAAGGAATAATCCTGGCAACATTGCCTGTCGCTTACATTTACCGACGGTATGGTGCAATGTCTACCTTTCTTATATTGTTGATGGATCTGGTAAAACGTTTCTATACTATTGCACTTCGCTCACTTGTAGTGATAATATTGTTAAGTTGTTAACTGAAAGAGGTTGACGTCCATAGTGACTGCTTGAAAATAAAAGGTCAACCTAACCCAGTGGTCAAGTGTTCTGTGTCCACTCCTGTATGAAGAGAAGACTCCAGACTGAGAACCGTGAGTTTGGGGAGGCAAGGCCCCCACCGCATCTATAAGGTAACTCCTTCCCCTTTGGGGTGTCTACACGTACTCACCTCGCTGCGCTCCGCCTCCTACCTTCGGGCCTGTGACGGTCCCGGTACCTTCCTCTTGCTCCACTGGTCTCCAGAAGCGACTGCACCTGTAGGGGAAACAAGGGGGAAAACCCCCTAAGGGGGGGAGGGGATGCTCATCACAGGCACTATTGGCCTCAGAGTGGTTACACCCGCTTGTGGAACATGGCAGGCGTAACTGAGGTGGGGGAACGCTCCGGGGAGGGGAAGGAGCACAAACAACACGACAACAGATTCAATACAATTTCTACTCACCAGTCGTTCACTGGTCCACCGTCACACTTCCAGTGCAGATACCGGCACCTGAAAAGGAACTCACATAACCTCCTGCTCCCTAGGGCAGGGCAATACACCAACGCGCATGCGGCTTACCTCCTGCGCACCCTGCGGCCTGGAGCCGGCTTACGTAACTCGCGACCTAGCGCTGGATCCTTAGATGCCACAGCCTAGCGTCGCGCAACCTATGACCTAACGCCGGATCTTCCGATGCCACGGCCTAGCGTCCTGCAACCTGGCGCCTAACGCCCGCGCAACCTGTGACCTAGCGCCGGATCTTCCGATGCCACGGCCTAGCGTCACGCAACCTGAAAAGAACACAATCTGCACAGGGCCACGATTGGTGAACCCCAGTACAGCATACAGTACACGGTGTCAAGTAAAACAGTGCAATGTAAAGAGACAACACTGCACCAACACCTAGCGAGGGCCTACCTCCCTCTGGCTGTTCCTAGCCTTACCGCGATACCCCTTGCGGCGATAACTGCACTCGAGGCCTGTCGATACAGGCCTGTTACTCCTACTGAGAGGCCTCAGCCCTAGCGGGGTCTGGGCCTCGTACACGAACAGGGCCTTGCGCCCCACGACCAGCTGGACCTGGTGCCCAGTGACCCAGGTGGGCCTAGGGCCCAATAAAACAATGGGGCCCGAGGGGCCTACTATGTAAGGGCCTAAAGCCCAGAGCACCAATGGGCCTAATGCCCAACAACACAAAAAGGGGCTAATGCCCAATAACACAAAAGGGGCCTAATGCCCAACAGCACCCAAACCTTGGGTCCCCACGGGCCTAGAGCCCGACTACTAGCGCACAGGCCTGGTGCCTGAATTGGGCCCACGGACCTAATGCCCGCACACCTGGTGGTCTAGGGAGGGGACCCACATTGTGGACTTACCCGTCCTAGGGCCTTCCGCTGGACCAAGCCTGGTCCAGCCACGAGGGTGGTCCGTCTTCACCGGAGGTGGGATGCTTCCCACCACCTCCGGGCTTCCTGCAGTCTTCACCGGGGCAGCGGGGGCCGGGGCAAGCTCTTTTGCGTTGAAACCCCGCCGCACCCGGGCTTCTTCCGTCTTCGCCGGCTGTCCCCGGCACTGTGTCCTTCGCCCGGCGGGCGGCAGCGTGTAGCAGTACTCCGCACACAGCTGCCGCCTCCCGGGGCTTCCGGCGGCAGACCTCGCTCAGTCCTGCAGCCTCCGCTCTCTTCCTTCTCCGTCGCCGAACTCCTCTTCCCGCCCCCGGCGCTGGTTAGTTCAAACCAGCACCCGGGGGCGGGGCTCGTGACGTGGTGAGCCAGGATTGGCTCGCCGCCGCCACTTCCCATTGGGCGCCAGAGCGAGAGCCATAATTGGCTCTCCTTTGGCGCCGTATTTGAATCCCCTTTGTTCGTGGGGATCAGCGGCAAAGGCTCGCCGCTGCCCCCACACCCGGCGTCACTGGAGGGTCTGCTTCCGGCTCCCTGGGGTGGCGCCAGGCCACCCCAGGCCAGGAAGCAGGCGCCAGCCAGCAGCAGGGCCAGTGACCGCACTAGTACACTGGCCCTGGCTGCCGGGGGCGGCGCCACCCGGCGGCGGCACTGCCCCTTTCGTCCCGGTGCAATAGCACCGGGGCGTATTTCTACACTTGCCCCCCCCTTTTCCTTTGTGGTCCCCACAAAGTGAGCCATTACCTGCGTTCCGGCGTCAGGGTCACCCTGGTCCTCTCGGGAGGTCGGTCCTGGTCCGGGTGTCCCATCTGGGGTGCCTGGGCCAGCATCTGCGGAAGGAAAACTCACCTCCACCTTCTCGTCTGGGGGTGTGGCTTCCGGGTATAGGTCTCCTGTGTCGCAGGTGGTTGTCCCCAGGGACTGGTCCTGGTCCTCTGTGGGCAGTGGACTCCTGCGTTTGGCTTCCAGCCTCCTCCGCCGACTCCTCCGAGGGAGGGGTCGTTCGCCGGGGTCACCCGCCATAGGCCAACAGGGAGATTCCCCTTCCAAGGGCATCACCTCTACCCATTCTTCTCCCATCCGGCAGGGGGCCTCCATCCGGTTTTCCTGTTGAGGGGTTGCCCTCTGGCCACCGGCTGTTCCCTCTGGGGCACTTCCTACCTCTCGGGCAGCCGCCCTTGAGGGAGGGGGGTCGTCCTCCTCTTCCATAGTCTCCCAACCGTCGTCCTCAGATCCTCCAGGGTCAGTCTCTTCCCGCGAATCGTAGTCCATAGGCCAGGGGCATTCAGGGCGTATGTGGTCGAGGTCGCCGCAGCCCGTGCACCTCTCCGATTCCTCTTCGCTACAGTCGTCCTCTGAGGACCAGTTGGTGGGGTCATGGTGGTCGACATACCCTTGGCACCAATTCTTAATCGTCTGGGCGGAGACGTAGGGGCAATCCGGTGGTTCGTGGTCCACCTCGTTGCAGAGTTCGCACCAGGGTTCATCCCATTCGGTATCCTCTCTTGCTGTGTAGCCTTCGTCTCTCTCGCTGGTATCTGCTAGCCACTGTGCCATCGGCGAGACGTCTCGCTCCAGGACGTCCTCTGCCTCCGCGGACTTCCTTCCTCCTATCGGCACGTCCCTACCTTCCGGAGCTTCTGGTCCCAACCGTTCGAGTTGGAGACTGGTCCGGCAGGGGGAGTGGCGAGGGTTCCCTGTTGTGCCTTCCTGCCCCGCCCAACATGGGGACCTTTCCGCGATCCAGAAGGGAGATATCACGGCCTCCTCCGTCACCAAGGGGTCTGGATGCCTTGGCCCCTTCCACTCCGTCGATCTGATGGTTTCCATTGCAGCATGGCTCTGGGGGCAGTCGCTGGTAAAGTGTCCCATCTGCTGACACGTCCGACAAGGGGTCACCAGAGCCTTCGCGAGCCTCTCCTCCCGTCGCTGGTCCTTGTCGCGCTGGATCGACCTCTGTACAATCCTCATCAGGTCCGCTCCTGTCACCGTCACCCAACCGTCTTCATCAACACAGGGGTAAGGTGCTTCCGGAAGGTCCCTCCGGCGGGTCTCCCTGGGGGTGCCCCACATCGCAACTGTGGATTCAGATCCTGCCGACTACGCCAAAATGTAGGAGGCCCCGGGGCGGGGCCAGGCGCGCACCACTCGCTGCGCGTACTCACCTCGCTGCGCTCCGCCTCCTACCTTCGGGCCTGTGACGGTCCCGGTACCTTCCTCTTGCTCCACTGGTCTCCAGAAGCGACTGCACCTGTAGGGGAAACAAGGGGGAAAACCCCTAAGGGGGGGAGGGGATGCTCATCACAGGCACTATTGGCCTCAGAGTGGTTACACCCGCTTGTGGAACACGGCAGGCGTAACTGAGGTGGGGGAACGCTCCGGGGAGGGGAAGGAGCACAAACAACACGACAACAGATTCAATACAATTTCTACTCACCAGTCGTTCACTGGTCCACCGTCACACTTCCAGTGCGGATACCGGCACCTGAAAAGGAACTCACGTAACCTCCTGCTCCCTAGGGCAGGGCAATACACCAACGCGCATGCGGCTTACCTCCTGCGCACCCTGCGGCCTGGAGCCGGCTTACGTAACTCGCGACCTAGCGCTGGATCCTTAGATGCCACAGCCTAGCGTCGCGCAACCTATGACCTAACGCCGGATCTTCCGATGCCACGGCCTAGCGTCCTGCAACCTGGCGCCTAACGCCCGCGCAACCTGTGACCTAGCGCCGGATCTTCCGATGCCACGGCCTAGCGTCCTGCAACCTGGCGCCTAACGCCCGCGCAACCTGTGACCTAGCGCCGGATCTTCCGATGCCACGGCCTAGCGTCACGCAACCTGAAAAGAACACAATCTGCACAGGGCCACGATTGGTGAACCCCAGTACAGCATACAGTACACGGTGTCAAGTAAAACAGTGCAATGTAAAGAGACAACACTGCACCAACACCTAGCGAGGGCCTACCTCCCTCTGGCTGTTCCTAGCCTTACCGCGATACCCCTTGCGGCGATAACTGCACTCGAGGCCTGTCGATACAGGCCTGTTACTCCTACTGAGAGGCCTCAGCCCTAGCGGGGTCTGGGCCTCGTACACGAACAGGGCCTTGCGCCCCACGACCAGCTGGACCTGGTGCCCAGTGACCCAGGTGGGCCTAGGGCCCAATAAAACAATGGGGCCCGAGGGGCCTACTATGTAAGGGCCTAAAGCCCAGAGCACCAATGGGCCTAATGCCCAACAACACACAAAGGGGCTAATGCCCAATAACACAAAAGGGGCCTAATGCCCAACAGCACCCAAACCTTGGGTCCCCACGGGCCTAGAGCCCGACTACTAGCGCACAGGCCTGGTGCCTGAATTGGGCCCACGGACCTAATGCCCGCACACCTGGTGGTCTAGGGAGGGGACCCACATTGTGGACTTACCCGTCCTAGGGCCTTCCGCTGGACCAAGCCTGGTCCAGCCACGAGGGTGGTCCGTCTTCACCGGAGGTGGGATGCTTCCCACCACCTCCAGGCTTCCTGCAGTCTTCACCGGGGCAGCGGGGGCCAGGGCAAGCTCTTTTGCGTTGCACCCCGCCCAGTGCTTAAAGTGGTCCAAGGGAGGTGGTGGAACTCACCCCTCTAGACCCACCCTTGTGGGCCACACCCCTAGCACCTCCCACCTGGCAGAAGCCACGCCCATATCCACGCCCCTTTGTCCTGGCCTAGGACAAAAATATATAGTCTTAGTAACACTGTACATGAAAATTACCAAAATAACCCCCCATGTGCACTGCAGGTGGGGCAGATGTAACATGTGCAGAGAGAGTTCTTTTAGTGGCTTGTGCTGGTCTGTAAACAGATCTATTACAGATTTAATATTTTATTTATAAGGCTCCACAAGTGTATCGTAGCGCAGTACAAAGGAACAGTACAGGGAGACAAGCTTAACATTACAGTCAGGGCAGGCGACAGGGTGTTGGGGGGGTTCAAGGGGGACACTTGTACAGGGCCCGACCACATTGATCAATGTACTGTACTACTAGGGGCTGGTGTCCAATGAAGGACACTGGGTCTTTTAGTATAGGAGAGCTGTGAGTGAAATGTGTAGAGAAGAAGGCTTAGACAACAGGAGGGAAGAGGGCCCTGCTCTGAAGAGCTTACAATCTAGTAGGGGCAACAGACAGATTACATGAGGTGCTAGCAGGTGGCAGGATGTAAGCAGGCCAACGTGTGTGGCAGGGGTCAGGTCAGAGTTTGGTGGCAGTGTGGACTTTGTCTTGCAAATTATTTTCTCTTAAAAAAATCTGATATCACCCAGTATCCCACACTGCCACAAAACTCAGACTTCAATACAGCTTGCCCTTTGTCTGGGTGTGCATAGGCATTACACACCCAATATAGCTTTTAAAACACTAGCAGTTACCCACAAATAAATAAAATACACATCACCCATTTAAAAACACAATAAGGGCCTAAGGTTCACTCAGAATGAATCCCCATGAAAACGCTAGGCCATGTGTACGCAGGCCCTGACTTCTATATGCAAAGGCAGGAGAAATCATTTAATCGTCAATGATCATTAAATAATTTCCCCTGCTAGTGGATGCATGTGAGGGTATGTGTTCAGGGCAGTTTATAAGGCGCTCAGTAAGCTGTGGTGTTTGCAGCTCACAGAGACAACAGAGAGAGAGATAGGGGTAGCCATCGACTATCGATGTTCCCAAGACGTGTGCGCATCCCATGCAGCCAGGTCGCCCGCAGCGGACCGTCCCATTGCTCTGCGCATGCGTGGGGAAGCACCCCTTGAATGATTTGGCACACTTAACAGCACCCTTGCAGTAAGAAAAAATATATATATATATATATATTTTTCTCTCAATTAAAAAATAAAAGAAAAGCCAGCTCCCCTGGACTGATACGGCATACATGGAGCATCCCTGGAATTATATAGCACACCTAGCAGCACCCCTGAAATTATATAGCACACATTGCAGCACCCATGAAATTGTACAACACACATGGCAGCACCCCTTAAATGATATGTAGTGTTTATTCTAGCACCCGCCATATTTGAAAACCCATGCATTTCCTCTTCCCTGTCTGGGGTGTCGCTGTCTGCTGTGGTGTTTCTAGCACAGAACAGGTTTGCATATCAGTGCTGATATACAGACCACACTGTGCTAGAAGCACTACAGCAAACAGCAACATCCCAGGCAGGTAAGAGGAACTGCATGGGTTTTCAAATATGGCGGGTGCTAGATTGAACACTAGATATGGCACACTTAACAGCAAACTTGCAGTAAGAAAAAAATAAAATGATTTTAATAAAAAAAAAAAAAAAAAAAGCCAGCTGCCCTGGACTGAGAAGACACATATGGCGGCACTCCTGGACTGATAAGGCACACATGGCGGAACCCCTGTATTGATAAGGCACACATGGCGGCACCCCTGGATTGATAAGGCACACATGGTGGAACCCCTGTATTGATAAGGCACACATGGCGGCACCCCTGGATTGATAAGGCACACATGGTGGCACCCCTGGATTGATAAGGCACACATGGTGGCACCCCTGGATTGATAAGGCACACATGGCGGCACCCCTGGATTGATAATTAAAAAATTGGACAAAAAATGACAAGTTTTAGACTAGTCCCCCAGCCCAGCCCCTGGCACCAATGACACAACATTATACAACATACTGCTGCTCCCCCAGGCCCCACATCATTGAGATAACAGCTGCAGTGCAGTCAGTAGTACACTAACTCACCAACAAAATGGTAATGGTCACAGAGCCTGAGGCTGGAGCAGGAGGTGGAGGAGAAGCAGACTGAGTGCGCAGTAAAATGGAAAATGGCGCCAGAGAAAAGGCCCGCCAACGCCAACCCCCCCCCCTCCTCCCTCCCTAACTCAATCCCTCCGCGTCCCCCACCCACCTCCCCACAGAAGCACAGACTTACTTGTTCTGTGGGGATTGCTGGGTGACCCCACTCACTTGGTGGGGTTAATGCGGGGGTCCCTAGGAGTAGGTGGAGAGTAGGGGCCAACCTCCCTCTGCTGTGAGGGTCCTCTCTGCGTCTGATGTTCCTGGTGGGGTACTGTCACTGAGCGAGGTGTGAGCTGGATGGGGTGTCACTATAGACGGGCTTCCAACCCCTTTTTCCACCAAGCGAAGAGACTGGGGGTGAAATATTTTGTGCCTTAGTGGAACTAGTTAATGGCCCCATATAATGGGTAAATACCGGCTGTGACACAGGTTGTAGACAGGGCCTGTGCCGGCTATGCTGCGGGTGATGAATGGGGACAGGTGCCGGCTGTGCTGTGGGTGAGGAATGGGGACAGGTGCTGGCTGTGCTGTGGGTGAGGAATGGGGACAGGTGCTGGCTGTGCTGTGGGTGAGGAATGGGGACAGGTGCTGGCTGTGCTGTGGGTGAGGAATGGGGACATGTGCCGGCCGGGGAGCAGGGATGGTCGGTACCTGGGGTCTGGAGCAAGTTGCAGGCTCCTGCCCGTCACTAGGCTGCTGCTGGACTTCTTCTTCGCCGGGGGTGCGCTAGTGCGGGCGCTGCAGTAGCAGCGTTGCCGCACTCAGCCACCTCCTCCGGTTCTGCTGCGCACCACGCTGCTCCCAGGCCGCCGGCTCTCTGTAGTTGCTGCCGCCTATCCTCTTCCACCCGGCACTTCACTCCGGCTCCTTCTTCTGTCCACCCGGCGCTGCAGGTCTCTGTATCTCAGGGCTGCTCAGCGTCTCCCTCCAAGTCCTCTGCTCGCGCCCACGCTGCTCTCTCCAGTCTCCACGCCGTCCTCAGGTCAGACCTCTCTCTTCCTCCTCCGCGCACACCAGACCTCATGTGCTGCGACCTTTGACCCCCCGCCAGCCTCTTCGCGCTCACCCCTCTCTCTGCCATACGTTCCCCAGAGCTGTCAATCAGCCTGGGGTTGTTCTTTTGCATCTTCCACTGCAGGGGGGGGAATTAACCCCTAAGGTCCCGCTGCTGACACTCAGTCTCACGGCAGCCGCAGCACCCACATCGGCGTGTCCCCGCATTGAGATCCATATGGATTCTCGGCAGGGCAGGGCGGCAGCAGCAGCAGGCTGGCTGAAGGAGGCGGAACTGAGTTCCGGCATCAATTTGAACTGCCGGAACTCAGTTCCGGTGCGTTCCGGCCCACTTTAACCCCTGACCCCGCCGCACCCGGGCTTCTTCCGTCTTCGCCGGCTGTCCCCGGCACTGTGTCCTTCGCCCGGCAGGCGGCAGCGTGTAGCAGTACTCCGCACACAGCTGCCGCCTCCCGGGGCTTCCGGCGGCAGACCTCGCTCAGTCCTGCAGCCTCCGCTCTCTTCCTTCTCCGTCGCCGAACTCCTCTTCCCGCCCCCGGCGCTGGTTAGTTCAAACCAGCACCCGGGGGCGGGGCTCGTGACGTGGTGAGCCAGGATTGGCTCGCCGCCGCCACTTCCCATTGGGCGCCAGAGCGAGAGCCATGATTGGCTCTCCTTTGGCGCCGTATTTGAATCCCCTTTGTTCGTGGGGATCAGCGGCAAAGGCTCGCCGCTGCCCCCACACCCGGCGTCACTGGAGGGTCTGCTTCCGGCTCCCTGGGGTGGCGCCAGGCCACCCCAGGCCAGGAAGCAGGCGCCAGCCAGCAGCAGGGCCAGTGACCGCACTAGTACACTGGCCCTGGCTGCCGGGGGCGGCGCCACCCGGCGGCGGCACTGCCCCTTTCGTCCCGGTGCAATAGCACCGGGGCGTATTTCTACACTGCTGCACTGCTGGGAGCAGCTGCTAGTGCTCACAGAGTGAGAGGCTGGTTCCACTCCTACCTGAAGGTAAATAGAGTAATGCACTGTGTGCCTGTGTCTACATAAATATACACTCTGCTGCATCTGCAATGATATACTTTCATTTCCTGAGTGAGGTCAGCCAACACATATATGTGCTATCCCTCCCCTCTGCTACTACTGGAGGCTGAGAGGAGAGAGCTCCGTTCTCCCAATCACAGCTGGGGCATATTATAGTGGGCAGATGGGGATCTGGACAGTGGAGGGGCCCTGCATCTATACTACTGCTGGCACACTGCGTGCTGCACTCACCATGCACTCTGCACTTTATGGAAACTGCCTTAGGTCCTGAGGGAAAGGGCTGCTGCCCTTTAAATGTGACATTTATTGCACATGGCTTAACATTGTTTTTTGCCTTTTTTATATACATTCACTATTTGAGCAAGTCCACCTTTTCCCTTATCCTGGTTTCTGGATGTAAGGTTCCGAATGTCGACAGAAAAAGTGCACCTCGTCCCCTCGCATGGATCGCAGCACTCAGCACACTATTATATTCTCCCTTCACACCCTAGTGGATGGTGGGGCATGAAACATCACCTGTCAGCCCATGTCGACCTTCCCAATGTCAACCTAATGCATGTGTTGACTTTTTGACCCTGTCAACCTTAGGCATGTCGACTTTCAATGGTCAATCCAATGTATGTTCACCTTAATAGTGTGAATGACCATATACCATAGAGAGAAAGGAGGGGCGTCAGTGTGAACCTTTGCCTAGGGTGCCTTGAAACCTTGCACCGGCCCTGGGCTGATGTGTCCCTGCCTGCTGGATGTGGGGAGTGTGGGTGCATCAGACTCAGTCACAGCACTGCTGGCATCGCAGGAGGGAGGAGGGGGCTGATGTGTCCCTGCCTGCTGGATGTGGGGAGTGCGGGTGCATCAGACTCAGTCACAGCACTGCTGGCATCGCAGGAGGGAGGAGGGGGCTGATGTGTCCCTGCCTGCTGGATGTGGGGAGTGTGGGTGCATCAGACTCAGTCACAGCACTGCTGGCATCGCAGGAGGTAGGAGGGGGCTGATGCATCCCCGTCTGCTGGATGTGGGGAGTGTGGGTGCATCAGACTCAGTCACAGCACTGCTGGCATCGCAGGAGGTAGGAGGGGGCTGATGCATCCCCGTCTGCTGGATGTGGGGAGTGTGGGTGCATCAGACTCAGTCACAGCACTGCTGGCATCGCAGGAGGTAGGAGGGGGCTGATGCATCCCCGTCTGCTGGATGTGGGGAGTGTGGGTGCATCAGACTCAGTCACAGCACTGCTGGCATCGCAGGAGGGAGGAGGGGGCTGATGTGTCCCCGCCTGCTGGATGTGGGGAGTGTGGGTGCATCAGACTCAGTCACAGCACTGCTGGCATCGCAGGAGGGAGGAGGGGGCTGATGTGTCCCCGCCTGCTGGATGTGGGGAGTGTGGGTGCATCAGACTCAGTCACAGCACTGCTGGCATCGCAGGAGGGAGGAGGGGGCTGATGTGTCCCCGTCTGCTGGATGTGGGGAGTGTGGGTGCATCAGACTCAGTCACAGCACTGCTGGCATCGCAGGAGGGAGGAGGGGGCTGATGTGTCCCCGCCTGCTGGATGTGGGGAGTGTGGGTGCATCAGACTCAGTCACAGCACTGCTGGCATCGCAGGAGGGAGGAGGGGGCTGATGCATCCCCGTCTGCTGGATGTGGGGAGTGTGGGTGCATCAGACTCAGTCACAGCACTGCTGGCATCGCAGGAGGGAGGAGGGGGCTGATGCGTCCCCGTCTGCTGGATGTGGGGAGTGTGGGTGCATCAGACTCAGTCACAGCACTGCTGGCATCGCAGGAGGGAGGAGGGGGCTGATGTGTCCCCGCCTGCTGGATGTGGGGAGTGTGGGTGCATCAGACTCAGTCACAGCACTGCTGGCATCACAGGAGGGAGGAGGTGGCTGATGTGTCCCCGTCTGCTGGATGTGGGGAGTGTGGGTGCATCAGACTCAGTCACAGCACTGCTGGCATCGCAGGAGGGAGGAGGGGGCTGATGTGTCCCCGCCTGCTGGATGTGGGGAGTGTGGGTGCATCAGACTCAGTCACAGCACTGCTGGCATCGCAGGAGGGAGGAGGGGGCTGATGCGTCCCTGCCTGCTGGATGTGGGGAGTGTGGGTGCATCAGACTCAGTCACAGCACTGCTGGCATCGCAGGAGGGAGGAGGGGGCTGATGTGTCCCTGCCTGCTGGATGTGGGGAGTGTGGGTGCATCAGACTCAGTCACAGCACTGCTGGCATCGCAGGAGGGAGGAGGGGGCTGATGTGTCCCCGTCTGCTGGATGTGGGGAGTGTGGGTGCATCAGACTCAGTCACAGCACTGCTGGCATCGCAGGAGGGAGGAGGGGGCTGATGTGTCCCCGTCTGCTGGATGTGGGGAGTGTGGGTGCATCAGACTCAGTCACAGCACTGCTGGCATCGCAGGAGGGAGGAGGGGGCTGATGTGTCCCCGCCTGCTGGATGTGGGGAGTGTGGGTGCATCAGACTCAGTCACAGCACTGCTGGCATCGCAGGAGGGAGGAGGGGGCTGATGTGTCCCTGCCTGCTGGATGTGGGGAGTGTGGGATGCATCAGACTCAGTCACAGCACTGCTGGCATCGCAGGAGGGAGGAGGGGGCTGATGTGTCCCCGTCTGCTGGATGTGGGGAGTGTGGGTGCATCAGACTCAGTCACAGCACTGCTGGCATCGCAGGAGGGAGGAGGGGCTGATGTGTCCCCGCCTGCTGGATGTGGGGAGTGTGGGTGCATCAGACTCAGTCACAGCACTGCTGGCATCGCAGGAGGGAGGAGGGGGCTGATGCATCCCCGTCTGCTGGATGTGGGGAGTGTGGGTGCATCAGACTCAGTCACAGCACTGCTGGCATCGCAGGAGGGAGGAGGGGGCTGATGTGTCCCTGCCTGCTGGATGTGGGGAGTGTGGGTGCATCAGACTCAGTCACAGCACTGCTGGCATCACAGGAGGGAGGAGGGGGCTGATGCATCCCCGTCTGCTGGATGTGGGGAGTGTGGGTGCATCAGACTCAGTCACAGCACTGCTGGCATCGCAGGAGGGAGGAGGGGGCTGATGTGTCCCTGCCTGCTGGATGTGGGGAGTGTGGGTGCATCAGACTCAGTCACAGCACTGCTGGCATCACAGGAGGGAGGAGGGGGCTGATGTGTCCCCGTCTGCTGGATGTGGGGAGTGTGGGTGCATCAGACTCAGTCACAGCACTGCTGGCATCGCAGGAGGGAGGAGGGGGCTGATGTGTCCCTGCCTGCTGGATGTGGGGAGTGTGGGTGCATCAGACTCAGTCACAGCACTGCTGGCATCGCAGGAGGGAGGAGGGGGCTGATGTGTCCCCGTCTGCTGGATGTGGGGAGTGTGGGTGCATCAGACTCAGTCACAGCACTGCTGGCATCGCAGGAGGGAGGAGGGGGCTGATGTGTCCCCGCCTGCTGGATGTGGGGAGTGTGGGTGCATCAGACTCAGTCACAGCACTGCTGGCATCGCAGGAGGGAGGAGGGGGCTGATGTGTCCCTGCCTGCTGGATGTGGGGAGTGTGGGATGCATCAGACTCAGTCACAGCACTGCTGGCATCGCAGGAGGGAGGAGGGGGCTGATGTGTCCCCGCCTGCTGGATGTGGGGAGTGTGGGTGCATCAGACTCAGTCACAGCACTGCTGGCATCGCAGGAGGGAGGAGGGGGCTGATGCATCCCCGTCTGCTGGATGTGGGGAGTGTGGGTGCATCAGACTCAGTCACAGCACTGCTGGCATCGCAGGAGGGAGGAGGGGGCTGATGCATCCCCGTCTGCTGGATGTGGGGAGTGTGGGTGCATCAGACTCAGTCACAGCACTGCTGGCATCACAGGAGGGAGGAGGGGGCTGATGTGTCCCCGTCTGCTGGATGTGGGGAGTGTGGGTGCATCAGACTCAGTCACAGCACTGCTGGCATCGCAGGAGGGAGGAGGGGGCTGATGTGTCCCCGCCTGCTGGATGTGGGGAGTGTGGGTGCATCAGACTCAGTCACAGCACTGCTGGCATCACAGGAGGGAGGAGGGGGCTGATGTGTCCCCGTCTGCTGGATGTGGGGAGTGTGGGTGCATCAGACTCAGTCACAGCACTGCTGGCATCGCAGGAGGGAGGAGGGGGCTGATGTGTCCCCGCCTGCTGGATGTGGGGAGTGTGGGATGCATCAGACTCAGTCACAGCACTGCTGGCATCGCAGGAGGGAGGAGGGGGCTGATGTGTCCCCGCCTGCTGGATGTGGGGAGTGTGGGTGCATCAGACTCAGTCACAGCACTGCTGGCATCGCAGGAGGGAGGAGGGGGCTGATGTGTCCCCGCCTGCTGGATGTGGGGAGTGTGGGTGCATCAGACTCAGTCACAGCACTGCTGGCATCGCAGGAGGGAGGAGGGGGCTGATGTGTCCCTGCCTGCTGGATGTGGGGAGTGTGGGATGCATCAGACTCAGTCACAGCACTGCTGGCATCGCAGGAGGGAGGAGGGGGCTGATGTGTCCCCGTCTGCTGGATGTGGGGAGTGTGGGTGCATCAGACTCAGTCACAGCACTGCTGGCATCGCAGGAGGGAGGAGGGGGCTGATGCGTCCCTGCCTGCTGGATGTGGGGAGTGTGGGTGCATCAGACTCAGTCACAGCACTGCTGGCATCGCAGGAGGGAGGAGGGGGCTGATGCGTCCCCGTCTGCTGGATGTGGGGAGTGTGGGTGCATCAGACTCAGTCACAGCACTGCTGGCATCGCAGGAGGGAGGAGGGGGCTGATGCATCCCCGTCTGCTGGATGTGGGGAGTGTGGGTGCATCAGACTCAGTCACAGCACTGCTGGCATCGCAGGAGGGAGGAGGGGGCTGATGTGTCCCCGTCTGCTGGATGTGGGGAGTGTGGGTGCATCAGACTCAGTCACAGCACTGCTGGCATCGCAGGAGGGAGGAGGGGGCTGATGTGTCCCTGCCTGCTGGATGTGGGGAGTGTGGGTGCATCAGACTCAGTCACAGCACTGCTGGCATCGCAGGAGGGAGGAGGGGGCTGATGTGTCCCCGTCTGCTGGATGTGGGGAGTGCGGGTGCATCAGACTCAGTCACAGCACTGCTGGCATCGCAGGAGGGAGGAGGGGGCTGATGTGTCCCCGTCTGCTGGATGTGGGGAGTGTGGGTGCATCAGACTCAGTCACAGCACTGCTGGCATCACAGGAGGGAGGAGGGGGCTGATGTGTCCCCGCCTGCTGGATGTGGGGAGTGTGGGTGCATCAGACTCAGTCACAGCACTGCTGGCATCGCAGGAGGGAGGAGGGGGCTGATGCATCCCCGTCTGCTGGATGTGGGGAGTGTGGGTGCATCAGACTCAGTCACAGCACTGCTGGCATCGCAGGAGGGAGGAGGGGGCTGATGTGTCCCTGCCTGCTGGATGTGGGGAGTGTGGGTGCATCAGACTCAGTCACAGCACTGCTGGCATCACAGGAGGGAGGAGGGGGCTGATGTGTCCCCGTCTGCTGGATGTGGGGAGTGTGGGTGCATCAGACTCAGTCACAGCACTGCTGGCATCGCAGGAGGGAGGAGGGGCTGATGTGTCCCCGCCTGCTGGATGTGGGGAGTGTGGGTGCATCAGACTCAGTCACAGCACTGCTGGCATCGCAGGAGGGAGGAGGGGGCTGATGCATCCCCGTCTGCTGGATGTGGGGAGTGTGGGTGCATCAGACTCAGTCACAGCACTGCTGGCATCGCAGGAGGGAGGAGGGGGCTGATGTGTCCCTGCCTGCTGGATGTGGGGAGTGTGGGTGCATCAGACTCAGTCACAGCACTGCTGGCATCACAGGAGGGAGGAGGGGGCTGATGTGTCCCCGCCTGCTGGATGTGGGGAGTGTGGGTGCATCAGACTCAGTCACAGCACTGCTGGCATCGCAGGAGGGAGGAGGGGGCTGATGTGTCCCTGCCTGCTGGATGTGGGGAGTGTGGGTGCATCAGACTCAGTCACAGCACTGCTGGCATCACAGGAGGGAGGAGGGGGCTGATGTGTCCCCGTCTGCTGGATGTGGGGAGTGTGGGTGCATCAGACTCAGTCACAGCACTGCTGGCATCGCAGGAGGGAGGAGGGGGCTGATGTGTCCCCGTCTGCTGGATGTGGGGAGTGTGGGTGCATCAGACTCAGTCACAGCACTGCTGGCATCGCAGGAGGGAGGAGGGGGCTGATGCGTCCCCGTCTGCTGGATGTGGGGAGTGCGGGTGCATCAGACTCAGTCACAGCACTGCTGGCATCGCAGGAGGGAGGAGGGGGCTGATGCATCCCCGTCTGCTGGATGTGGGGAGTGTGGGTGCATCAGACTCAGTCACAGCACTGCTGGCATCGCAGGAGGGAGGAGGGGGCTGATGCATCCCCGTCTGCTGGATGTGGGGAGTGTGGGTGCATCAGACTCAGTCACAGCACTGCTGGCATCGCAGGAGGGAGGAGGGGGCTGATGTGTCCCTGCCTGCTGGATGTGGGGAGTGTGGGTGCATCAGACTCAGTCACAGCACTGCTGGCATCACAGGAGGGAGGAGGGGGCTGATGTGTCCCCGTCTGCTGGATGTGGGGAGTGTGGGTGCATCAGACTCAGTCACAGCACTGCTGGCATCGCAGGAGGGAGGAGGGGCTGATGTGTCCCCGCCTGCTGGATGTGGGGAGTGTGGGTGCATCAGACTCAGTCACAGCACTGCTGGCATCGCAGGAGGGAGGAGGGGGCTGATGCATCCCCGTCTGCTGGATGTGGGGAGTGTGGGTGCATCAGACTCAGTCACAGCACTGCTGGCATCGCAGGAGGGAGGAGGGGGCTGATGTGTCCCTGCCTGCTGGATGTGGGGAGTGTGGGTGCATCAGACTCAGTCACAGCACTGCTGGCATCACAGGAGGGAGGAGGGGGCTGATGTGTCCCCGTCTGCTGGATGTGGGGAGTGTGGGTGCATCAGACTCAGTCACAGCACTGCTGGCATCGCAGGAGGGAGGAGGGGGCTGATGCGTCCCCGTCTGCTGGATGTGGGGAGTGTGGGTGCATCAGACTCAGTCACAGCACTGCTGGCATCGCAGGAGGGAGGAGGGGGCTGATGTGTCCCCGTCTGCTGGATGTGGGGAGTGTGGGTGCATCAGACTCAGTCACAGCACTGCTGGCATCGCAGGAGGGAGGAGGGGGCTGATGCATCCCCGTCTGCTGGATGTGGGGAGTGTGGGTGCATCAGACTCAGTCACAGCACTGCTGGCATCGCAGGAGGGAGGAGGGGGCTGATGTGTCCCTGCCTGCTGGATGTGGGGAGTGTGGGTGCATCAGACTCAGTCACAGCACTGCTGGCATCACAGGAGGGAGGAGGGGGCTGATGTGTCCCCGTCTGCTGGATGTGGGGAGTGTGGGTGCATCAGACTCAGTCACAGCACTGCTGGCATCGCAGGAGGGAGGAGGGGCTGATGTGTCCCCGCCTGCTGGATGTGGGGAGTGTGGGTGCATCAGACTCAGTCACAGCACTGCTGGCATCGCAGGAGGGAGGAGGGGGCTGATGCATCCCCGTCTGCTGGATGTGGGGAGTGTGGGTGCATCAGACTCAGTCACAGCACTGCTGGCATCGCAGGAGGGAGGAGGGGGCTGATGTGTCCCTGCCTGCTGGATGTGGGGAGTGTGGGTGCATCAGACTCAGTCACAGCACTGCTGGCATCGCAGGAGGGAGGAGGGGGCTGATGTGTCCCCGCCTGCTGGATGTGGGGAGTGTGGGTGCATCAGACTCAGTCACAGCACTGCTGGCATCGCAGGAGGGAGGAGGGGGCTGATGCGTCCCCGTCTGCTGGATGTGGGGAGTGCGGGTGCATCAGACTCAGTCACAGCACTGCTGGCATCGCAGGAGGGAGGAGGGGGCTGATGTGTCCCCGTCTGCTGGATGTGGGGAGTGTGGGTGCATCAGACTCAGTCACAGCACTGCTGGCATCGCAGGAGGGAGGAGGGGGCTTATGCGTCCCCGTCTGCTGCTGAGTGCAGGTGGCTGCTCCCCTGCCAACAGCGTGCATACAGCGTGGACAGGGCACAGAGTGCTGCTGCAGGGTACTGGGGGGCACCTCATTTTCATCCCAATATATAAATGGAGCAGCAGGGCCTCTGAATTCCGCGGGTCGTTAGTGTGTAGGGGAACTGTTTATTCTGTATCTGTGCTGTCAGTGTGTGTGCCTGCGCTGCCCTGTCAGTGTGTTGTTTTACCAAAAATGGGGGGGGGGCAAATTTTTTTTTGCAGGGGGGAGCTAAATTTCTAGTTACGCCACTGCTCACACATATTCCGCAGCGCTGTATAGAGACTATTATTACCGGTTATTATATAGCGCACACATATTCCGCAGCGCTGTACAGAGACTATTATTACCGGTTATTATATAGCGCACACATATTCCGCAGCGCTGTACAGAGACTATTATTACCAGTTATTATATAGTGCACACATATTCCGCAGCGCTGTACAGAGACTATTATTACCAGTTATTATATAGCGCACACATATTCCGCAGCGCTGTATAGAGACTATTATTACCGGTTATTATATAGCGCACCCATATTCCGCAGCGCTGTATAGAGACTATTATTACCGGTTATTATATAGCGCACACATATTCCGCAGCGCTGTACTGAGAATATTATTACCAGTTATTATATAGCGCACACATATTCCGCAGCGCTGTACAGAGACTATTATTACCAGTTATTATATAGCACACACATATTCCGCAGCGCTGTACAGAGACTATTATTACCAGTTATTATATAGCGCACACATATTCCGCAGTGCTGTACAGAGACTATTATTACCAGTTATTATATAGCGCACACATATTCCGCAGCGCTGTACAGAGACTATTATTACCAGTTATTATATAGCGCACACATATTCCACAGCGCTGTACAGAGAATATTATTACCAGTTATTATATAGCGCACACATATTCCGCAGCGCTGTACAGAGACTATTATTACCAGTTATTATATAGCGCACACATATTCCACAGCGCTGTACAGAGACTATTATTACCAGTTATTATATAGCGCACACATATTCCACAGCGCTGTACAGAGACCATTATTACCAGTTATTTATATAGCGCACACATATTCCGCAGCGCTGTATAGAGACCATTATTACCGGTTATTATATAGCGCACACATATTCCGCAGCGCTGTACAGAGACTATTATTACCAGTTATTATATAGCGCACACATATTCCGCAGCGCTGTACAGAGACTATTATTACCAGTTATTATATAGCGCACACATATTCCGCAGCGCTGTACAGAGACTATTATTACCAGTTATTATATAGCGCACACATATTCCGCAGCGCTGTATAGAGACTATTATTACCGGTTATTATATAGCGCACACATATTCCGCAGCGCTGTATAGAGACTATTATTACCGGTTATTATATAGCGCACACATATTCCGCAGCGCTGTACTGAGAATATTATTACCAGTTATTATATAGCGCACACATATTCCGCAGCGCTGTACAGAGACTATTATTACCAGTTATTATATAGCGCACACATATTCCGCAGCGCTGTACAGAGACTATTATTACCAGTTATTATATAGCGCACACATATTCCACAGCGCTGTACAGAGAATATTATTACCAGTTATTATATAGCGCACACATATTCCGCAGCGCTGTACAGAGACTATTATTACCAGTTATTATATAGTGCACACATATTCCGCAGCGCTGTACAGAGATTATTATTACCAGTTATTATATAGCGCACACATATTCCACAGCGCTGTACAGAGACCATTATTACCAGTTATTTATATAGCGCACACATATTCCGCAGTGCTGTACAGAGATTATTATTACCAGTTATTTATATAGCGCACACATATTCCACAGCGCTGTACAGAGACCATTATTACCAGTTATTTATATAGCGCACACATATTCCGCAGCGCTGTACAGAGACTATTATTACCAGTTATTATATAGCGCACGCACACATATTCCACAGCGCAGTACAGAGACTATTATTACCAGTTATTATATAGCGCACACATATTCCACAGCGCTGTTTAGAGACTATTATTACTAGTTATTATATAGCGCACATATATTCCGCAGCGCTGTACAGAGAATATTATTACCAGTTATTATATAGCGCACACATATTCCACAGCGCTGTACAGAGAATATTATTACCAGTTATTAATAGCGCACACATATTCCGCAGCGCTGTACAGAGACTATTATTACCAGTTATTATATAGTGCACACATATTCCGCAGCGCTGTACAGAGATTATTATTACCAGTTATTATATAGCGCACACATATTCCACAGCGCTGTACAGAGACCATTATTACCAGTTATTTATATAGCGCCACCATATTCCGCAGTGCTGTACAGAGATTATTATTACCAGTTATTTATATAGCGCACACATATTCCACAGCGCTGTACAGAGACCATTATTACCAGTTATTTATATAGCGCACACATATTCCGCAGCGCTGTACAGAGACTATTATTACCAGTTATTATATAGCGCACGCACACATATTCCACAGCGCAGTACAGAGACTATTATTACCAGTTATTATATAGCGCACACATATTCCACAGCGCTGTTTAGAGACTATTATTACTAGTTATTATATAGCGCACATATATTCCGCAGCGCTGTACAGAGAATATTATTACCAGTTATTATATAGCGCACACATATTCCGCAGCGCTGTACAGAGAATATTATTACCAGTTATTTATATAGCGCACACATATTCCGCAGCACTGTACAGAGACTATTATTACCAGTTATTATATAGCGCACACATATTCCACAGCGCTGTACAGAGAATATTATTACCAGTTATTATATAGCGCACACATATTCCACAGCGCTGTACAGAGACTATTATTACCAGTTATTATATAGCGCACACATATTCCACAGCGCTGTACAGAGACAATTATTACCAGTTATTATATAGCGCACACATATTCACAGCGCTGTACAGAGAATATTATTACCAGTTATTATATAGCGCACACATATTCCGCAGCGCTGTACAGAGAATATTATTACCAGTTATTATATAGTGCACACATATTCTGCAGTGCTGTACAGAGACTATTATTACCAGTTATTATATAGCGCACACATATTCGCAGCGCTGTACAGATAATATTATTACCAGTTATTTATATAGCGCACACATATACCGCAGCGCTGTAGAGACTATTATTACCAGTTATTATATAGCGCACACATATTCCACAGCGCTGTACAGAGACTATTATTACCAGTTAGTATATAGTGCACACATATTCCACAGCGCTGTACAGAGAATATTATTACCAGTTATTTATATAGCGCACACATATTCCGCAGCACTGTACAGAGACTATTATTACCAGTTATTATATAGCGCACACATATTCCACAGCGCTGTACACAGAATATTATTACCAGTTATTATATAGCGCACACATATTCCGCAGTGCTGTACAGAGACTATTATTACCAGTTATTTATATAGCGCACACATATTCCGCAGCGCTGTACAGAGAATATTATTACCAGTTATTATATAGCGCACACATATTCCGAAGCGCTGTACAGAGAATATTATTACCAGTTATTATATAGCGCACACATAATCCGCAGCGCTGTACAGATAATATTATTACCAGTTATTATATAGCACACACATATTCCACAGCGCTGTACAGAGAATATTATTACCAGTTATTATATAGTGCACACATATTCTGCAGTGCTGTACAGAGACTATTATTACCAGTTATTATATAGCGCACACATATTCCGCAGCGCTGTACAGATAATATTATTACCAGTTATTTATATAGCGCACACATATTCCACAGCGCTGTACAGAGACTATTATTACCAGTTATTATATTGTGCACACATATTCCGCAGCACTGTACAGAGACTGTTATTACCAGTTATTATATAGCGCACACATATTCCGCAGCGCTGTACAGAGACTATTATTACCAGTTATTATATAGCGCACACATATTCCGCAGCGCTGTACAGAGACTATTACCAGTTATTATATAGCGCACACATATTCCACAGCGCAGTACAGAGAATATTATTACCAGTTATTATATAGCGCACACATATTCCGCAGCGCTGTACAGAGACTATTATTACCAGTTATTATATAGCGCACACATATTCCACAGCGCTGTACAGATAATATTATTACCAGTTATTTATATAGCGCACACATATTCCGCAGCGCTGTACAGAGACTATTATTACCAGTTATTGCATAGCGCACACATATTCCGCAGCGCTGTACAGAGACTATTACCAGTTATTATATAGCGCACACATAATCCACAGCGCAGTACAGAGAATATTATTACCAGTTATTATATAGCGCACACATATTCCGCAGCGCTGTACAGAGACTATTATTACCGGTTATTATATAGCGCACACATATTCCACAGCGCTGTACAGAGAATATTATTATCAGTTATTATATAGCGCACACATATTCCACAGCGCTGTACAGAGAATATTATTACCAGTTATTATATAGCGCACACATATTCCGCAGCGCTGTACAGAGACTATTATTACCGGTTATTATATAGCGCACACATATTCCACAGCGCTATACAGAGAATATTATTATCAGTTATTATATAGCGCACACATATTCCACAGCGCTGTACAGAGAATATTATTACCAGTTATTATATAGCGCACACATATTCCACAGCGCTGTACAGAGAATATTATTATCAGTTATTATATAGCGCACACATATTCCACAGCACTGTACAGAGACTATTATTACCAGTTATTATATAGCGCACACATATTCCACAGCGCTGTACAGAGACTATTATTACCAGTTATATCTATAGCACACATATTCCGCAGCGCTGTACAGAGACTATTATTACCAGTTATTATATAGCGCACACATATTCCACAGCGCAGTACAGAGAATATTATTACCAGTTATTATATAGTGCACACATATTCCACAGCGCTGTACAGAGACTATTATTACCAGTTATATATATAGCGCACACATATTCCGCAGCGCTGTACAGAGACTATTATTACCAGTTATTATATAGCGCACACATATTCCACAGCGCAGTACAGAGACTATTATTACCAGTTATATATATAGCGCACACATATTCCGCAGCGCTGTACAGAGACTATTATTACCAGTTATTATATAGCGCACACATATTCCACAGCGCAGTACAGAGACTATTATTACCAGTTATTATATAGCGCACACATATTCCACAGCGCTGTACAGAGACTATTATTACCAGTTATATATATAGCGCACACATATTCCGCAGCGCTGTACAGAGACTATTATTACCAGTTATTATATAGCGCACACATATTCCACAGCGCAGTACAGAGAATATTATTACCAGTTATTATATAGTGCACACATATTCCACAGCGCTGTACAGAGACTATTATTACCAGTTATATATATAGCGCACACATATTCCGCAGCGCTGTACAGAGACTATTATTACCAGTTATTATATAGCGCACACATATTCCACAGCGCAGTACAGAGACTATTATTACCAGTTATTATATAGCGCACACATATTCCACAGCGCAGTACAGAGAATATTATTACCAGTTATTATATAGCGCACACATATTCCACAGCGCTGTACAGAGACTATTATTACCAGTTATTATATAGCGCACACATATTCCACAGCGCTGTACAGAGACTATTATTACCAGTTATTATATAGCGCACACATATTCCACAGTGCAGTACAGAGACTATTATTACCAGTTATTATATAGCGCACACATATTCCGCAGCGCTGTACAGAGACTATTATTACCAGTTATTATATAGCGCACGCACACATATTCCACAGCGCTGTACAGAGAATATTATTACCAGTTATTATATAGCGCACACATATTCCGCAGCGCTGTACAGAGACTATTATTACCAGTTATTTATATAGCGCACACATATTCTGCAGCGCTGTACAGAGAATATTATTACCAGTTATTATATTGCGCACACATATTCCGCAGCGCTGTACAGATAATATTATTACCAGTTATTATATAGCGCACACATATTCCTCAGTGCTGTACAGAGAATATTTTTACCAGTTATTTATATAGTGCACACATATTCCGCAGCGCTGTACAGAAAATATTATTACCAGTTATTATATAGCGCACACATATTCTGCAGCGCTGTACAGAATATTACCAGTTATTATATAGCGCACACATATTCCGCAGCACTGTACAGAGACTATTATTACCAGTTATTTATATAGCGCACATATATTCTGCAGCGCTGTACAGAGAATATTATTACCAGTTATTATATAGCGCACACATATTCCACAGCGCTGTACAGAGACTATTATTACCAGTTATTATATAGCGCACACATATTCCACAGCGCTGTACAGAGACTATTATTACCAGTTATTATATAGCGCACACATATTCCACAGCGCTGTACAGAGACTATTATTACCAGTTATTATATAGCGCACACATATTCCGCAGCGCTGTACAGAGAATATTATTACCAGTTATTTATATAGCGCACACATATTCCGCAGCGCTGTACAGAGAATATTATTACTAGTTACTTATATAGCACACACATATTCCGCAGCGCTGTACAGAGAATATTATTACCAGTTATTATATTGCGCACACATATTCTGCAGTACCGTACAGAGATTATTATTACCAGTTATTATATAGCGCACACATATTCCACAGCGCTGTACAGAGACTATTATTACCAGTTATTATATAGCGCACACGTATTCCACAGCACTGTCCAGAGAATATTATTACCAGTTATTATATAGCGCACACATATTCCGCAGTGCTGTACAGAGACTATTATTACCAGTTATTATATAGCGCACACATATTCCGCAGCGCTGTACAGAGATTATTATTACAAGTTATTATATAGCGCACACATATTAGGCAGCTCTGTACAGAGAATATTATTACCAGTTATTTATATAGTGCACACATATTCCGCAGCGCTGTACAGAGAATATTATTACCAGTTATTATATAGCGCACACATATTCTGCAGCGCTGTACAGAATATTATTACCAGTTATTATATAGCGCACACATATTCCGCAGCGCTGTACAGAGACTATTATTACCAGTTATTATATAGCGCACACATATTCCGCAGCGCTGTACAGAGACTATTATTACCAGTTATTATATAGCGCACACATATTCCACAGCACTGTACAGAGAATATTATTACCAGTTATTATATAGCGCACACATATTCCGCAGTGCTGTACAGAGACTATTATTACCAGTTATTATATAGCGCACACATATTCCGCAGCGCTGTACAGAGATTATTATTACCAGTTATTATATAGCGCACACATATTCCACAGCTCTGTACAGAGAATATTATTACCAGTTATTATATAGCGCACACATATTCCGCAGCGCTGTACAGAGAATATTATTACCAGTTATTATATAGCGCACAAATATTCTGCAGCGCTGTACAGAATATTATTACCAGTTATTATATAGCGCACACATATTCCGCAGCGCTGTACAGAGACTATTATTACCAGTTATTATATAGCGCACACATATTCCACAGCACTGTACAGAGAATATTATTACCAGTTATTATATAGCGCACACATATTCCGCAGCGCTGTACAGAGACTATTATTACCAGTTATTATATAGCGCACACATATTCTGCAGCGCTGTGCAGAGAATATTATTACCAGTTATATTATATAGTTCACACATATTCCTCAGTGCTGTACAGAGACTATTATTACCAGTTATTATATAGCGCACACATATTCCGCAGCACTGTACAGAGACTATTATTACCAGTTATTATATAGCGCACACATATTCTGCAGCACTGTACAGAGACTATTATTACCAGTTATTATATAGCGCACACATATTCTGCAGCACTGTACAGAGACTATTATTACCAGTTATTATATAGCTCACACATATTCAGCAGCGCTGTACAGAGAATATTATTATCAGTTATTTATATAGCACACACATATTCTGCAGCGCTGTACAGAGAATATTATCACCAGTTATTTATATAGCGCACACATATTCCGCAGCGCTGTACAGAGAATATTAGTACAGTCACATCAGTCCCTGCCCCAGTGGAGCTTACAATCTATATTCCCTATATCACACATGTAGAAAAAGAAGACTCTATTTTGGGGGCACACTTTAAACAAATAGCATATGTGTCAAAAGTACTGTATACTGTAGATTCAATGGATAATTAATGGTTTAAAACTTAACTTTTAATTAGATTCCTTCATTTTGAATCTAATTAAAAGTTAAGTTTTAAACTATTAATTATCCATTGAATCTACAGTATACTTTTGACACATATGCTATTTGTTTAAAGTGTGCCCCCCCAAAAAAGTCTTCTTTTTCTTTTTCAGGGGAGCACCTCCAACCCTCGTTAAATATAACACTGATTAACTATTCAGGTTATTTAAATTGAGATTTGGATAATCATGTAATTGTATCCGCCACCTATCTTGACCTGAATTATCTTTGAGGACATAGCCGAAAATTCTGTGTGGGAACCACCCAAATAACTCATTACAATCATTGTGGCAGATGTATTAAGCCTTAACAAGAGATAAATGCAAAGGTGATAAAGCGAGATAAACGTCGGGCCAATCACATTCCAACTGCCATGTTACAGGATGTGTTTGAAAAAAGTCAGTTAGCAGGTGATTGGCTGGACGTTTATCTCTCCTTATCACCCTTGCATTTAACTCTTGTTAAGGCTTAATACATCTGCCCCTATATTCCCTACCATACACACACATTCATGTTATAGGAAATTTTGTTGTGAGCCAATAACCCTACCAGTATATGTTTGGAGTACTCAGAGGAAACCCACACAAACACTGGAAGATCATACAAACTCCACACAGATCGAGAATCAAACCCATAACCCCACTACACCACTACTCACCTGTATAATAAAAGGCTTTTACTTCTGCTCACCTCTGTGGGGGGACGCCAGTAGCCACTAGATGTATGTTACACCTGTGTTATAGTATGTTAATATGCTGGAAGAATGGGGCGTGGTCTCACAAGGAAGGGGCGTGGCCACACAAGTGTACCCATATTTTAAATTGTGCCAAACAGTAGCACAATCATATTCACATACCTCATATAGGACCAGATGCACTAAGCTTCAAAAGGGATAAAATGGAGAGTGATAAACACCTAGCCAATCAGCTCATTTCTGCCATGTCATAGGCTGTGTTTGAAAAATGACAGGTAGGAGCCTATTGGTTGGTTATTTATCACTCTCCATTTGATCACTTTTTGAAGCTAGGTGCTTCTGGCACATAGTGTTCCTGATTCATATAATACCACATAGTATTACCCCTTATTCACATTGTGACACAGAATAGTGGATTTTATACATGATGACCATAGTAGTACAGCCTACACACATAATGCCCCCACAAGAGGAGCATTCATCGCGCACATAATGCCCACAGGAGAAGTGCGGATTATGCACATAGTGTCCACAGTAGCTGCGTGTTTACGCACATAATTCCCACAGGAGTAGCACCGCTTATACACATGATGTACACATAGTGCTGCTTATGCACATAATGCCCCCAAGAGTAGTTTGGTTTATGCACATTAATTCCCACAGGAGTAGTGCAGCTTACGCACATAATGCCCATAGGCTTAGTGCTGCTTACGTACATAATCCCCATAGGCGTAGTGCTGCTTACGTACATAATGCCCACAGGAGTAGTGCTGCTTACGCACATAATGCCCACAGGAGTAGTGCAGCTTACGCACATAATGCCCATAGGCTTAGTGCTGCTTACGTACATAATCCCCATAGGCGTAGTGCTGCTTACGTACATAATGCCCACAGGAGTAGTGCTGCTTATGCACATAATCCCCATAGGTGTAGTGCTGCGTATGTACATAATGCCCCCAAGAGTAGTGTGGCTTACGCACATTAATGCCCACAGGAGTAGTGCAGCTTACGCACATAATGCCCATAGGCATAGTGCCCCTTACGCACATAATGCCCCCAAGAGTAGTGCAGCTTACGCACATTAATGCCCACAGGAGTAGTGCAGCTTACGCACATAATGCCCATAGGCTTAGTGCTGCTTACACACATAATGCCCATAGGCGTAGTGCCGCGTATGCACATAATGCCCACAGGAGTAGTGCTGCTTACGCACATAATGCCCATAGACATAGTGCTGCTTACGCACATAATGCCAATAGGCGTAGTGCCGCTTATGCACATAATGCCCTCAGGAGTAGTGCCGCTTATACACATAATGCCCATAGGAGATGTGTCAGTGCTACAGTATGTAGAATACAGGGATATACTGTACGCTGCTAAGTGCCAGAACACTTCGCCCTACATCTCTGGACTGCGCTGCCGATCACTAATACTCTGGCGGCATGTATCTGTTTGAAAGGCAGACGGCCAGTAACTGCAATCTGGACGTATATTCCAGCTTCAAGGCGCGTCAGTCACTTGTCGCACATCTTCTTGAGATGTATTTATCTGTCGACAGAATGTTTCGCAAGATACAGAACCGACATGCTGCGGGAAGTTATATAAAGCACAGATATGATTCTCGGTAGCAGTTTCCAGGTTATTGCGGCATTTTGTGTGTCATGAAATGTAGGCTTACAGCATGTGCAGATCTGGTAAATTGAGGTGTTATACTTTATTACCAGCAAAATGTACGAGGCGCATAAAATACCAACTTAATTAAAGAGAAGAGAGTGGATGCATGGTCTCAGTCAGGCTGCTAATGTGGATACACCTGGTATTCTGTGATGTGATTATGGGACATTTAAAACAACAGATGTGTCGCTTATTGCTACTTTATACTTTGGTATAAATGAGATGACAGTTAGCGTGTGCTCGCCGTCACGGTGTAAGGTTTGTCGGTCGGCTCAGCTCAGAGAAGTATCTATAGAGCTAAATTAATAGAAACTTCTATAAATGAAGAGAGGTGATGATCAAGAGGGGGGGGGGGGCATGGGCATGGACCCTGGTGGAGGGTCTGGGGTTATACTTCCCCCTCCCCCATTGCAGGGAGCCAGGCAGTGGGGAGAGAGATGACATGCTGCTCAGTGCCGTGTGCTGAGCTGGGGAGAGGGACAGCTGCAGAGGCAGCCTGTCCTCTCTCTCCCTCTTGTTTATTTTTTTAACGGGGGTTGACCCCTTTATTGGGGGGTCTCCACTCCCCCATGGACCCAGCCAGGGCTGACCAGCCAAGGTGTTCATGCTTTAGCCAGGGGGAACTTATATAAAAAGTTTCCCCGGCTGTGGCATGACACTGCTGGCTGTTGGAGCCCGATGCTGGTTATAAAAAGATGGGGGGACCCCTATTTTTTTGTCCCCCATATTTTTGAAACCAGGACTGGTCCAAGAGTTTGGTGCTGGTTTCTTAAATACAGGGAGACCCTATTTGATATTTCCCTGGTATTGGGGAAATCAGGAAACCAGCACTGTCTGAAAGAACCCGGGCATGGTTATACTGACTGATCCGTGCAGACTTCAGCTAAATATGGCAGGAAAATGGCGGGCACTTTATTCTCCATTTGTATTTCCTGAACAAATGATAGTTAAATTGCCCATTCGTACGTACTTATTTTATCTTAGTAAATTGAATTCTTCTAAACTGTCGTGGGTTTGTGCCACTGCTCTGTTGCTTAGTAACCATCCAGCCTTTGTCGAATATTGGTGAACAATAGTGTGAGCTCTGAAGTGGTAAAAATGAACTGGAAATTGCTCAAATGAGTTCCTATGGAGAGTGAGGTGATATATCCAGATAATACAGTAGTCCAAAACTGGATTAATAAACCTATTACATACTGTATATATGTATTACAAACTGCAACTTTGTTACAGTCTCATCCATGACTGTTCAATTTTGAAAAGCTTAAAAAAAAAAAACTTTGATGAGAACGCCCTGTAACAATGTACTGGAGCAATGCATCAATCTGATATATGCAAATTCCCAGTGCACCCTTTTAGAGGAAAGCAGATATATCTAACCATGTACTCCCATTTTTCCCACACGTCACCATGTTACTTATTTTATGGGTCTGTGTTGAATTTATAATGTGCTGCACATTTCACCTCCTGCACATTAGCACACCCCCCCCCCCCCCCCCCCCATGCACAAGGGCTTAAAATGACTCAAGGGTCACAGTCTCCGAAAACATAAAATGACAGAAGTTCTGCGATCCCCGTCACCTGTCAGCTCAGGGAAAACATTGGCTCTAGAGTTTCGCTGGGAGATTAATTTATGCACTGAAGAGATTCTCAAGAATTCTGCAAAGACATTAAAAAAACACTTCACCGATGTTGAGTGCATTTCGTGATCCAGTTTCTTTTAAACCACAAAGCGACTCAGTTGTGCTGCTTGGGTCCATGGAACATGTGCCAAGTAAGGTCAATAGGACATAAAGGTTAGTAACTGTTTAAGAGGTATCACCTCCCTAGGTCTTCTCCACTGCCACCAGTGAAGGTCATTGGAAGCCATATAATCGTGGGCGGACTTCCCACTCTTAGCGCCTTACAATAATAACTCATTATCCTGTGGCGAGGCTTGATGTTAAACAGCTGGAGTCAGGCCTGCATTCACCCATATATTAACATTGGATGTCCGATGCTTCCACAGCATTCGATGGTGGTGACCAACAGATAGCCACCCTTGCATGGTAAAATCAGTGCCATCAATGGTGTTAAACACTTGAGTGTCGATGTCCATCCCAAGCTGAGGGTTAAATCACACAGAAAACTATCAGCTCTAATGTTGGTCTTGAAAGTGGATCTGATTTAGAAGTTGACAAAGACGCAAGGACTGAGATGACCTCTGGTTAGTGGCTCATACTGGACTTCTATGTGAGCGGTTGTGCATCTTTGTAGGCACCTACTTTAACCAACAAGTCCCTTAGACTCCCGTAGTGGGCCCAATATGCTGTTCTTGTGCTAGGACAACCCCCAGGAGCTGTGCTGAGTCCTTTCTTGTTGACTTAGAAAAAAGGGAAAACAGTGGTCCATAGATGGAGGGCCACCGTTCACAGAAAGGATTCCTTTTTGGAGGCACACTTTTGAGTAGATGATGATGATGTTATATGAGTGAGATAAAACTTAGCTTTTATTTCCAAATATTTCTAAAAGATGTCAACTCTATATTCATATGGATGCACAATTCATCATAAAGAGTTGAGTGGGTAAAAAAGACAAAGAAATGCTACTGAAATTTTACAATGTGTTTAGGTTGATACCGAGGCAGTTAGCCAAATAGTATTATCAATAAAGTAGCCGTAGGTGGTGTTAATAAATAATCATGTACTGTTAGTAAATGATAATTTTGGTTCCTTAATAGGTCCAGCTGATGACGCGTCCAGCTTCTGTGAAGGGTCTATAATACTGGTATATATTGTTTTATCAGATGATGATTTTTGAACCAATTACAGATTTTTTTTTACAGAAGTACCCGTTAGTGGTACGAGATGGTATTAATATAACTTCTGGCGTCGTAGGTATATTAGGTATCCTTGGGGAAAATAGAAGTACAGTGAGCTAGATTCAACTCTTTCTGCTGCCCAATGTCTTCACTGATAGGAGCGGACAGAGGGTGAGAGAAGAGGTTGATACACTGCTAGAAAAGAATCCAATGAAAAGAGGACACTTCTGTATGTGGTGTTAGGTCCGCCCTGATACCTAAGCATTGCAGGGAGGAAATGCGCCACCAGAAAGTCTCACCTTCACGGAGAGATAGGGAAGAAAAATAGCATAAGAATTAAATTTTATAAAGTAAAGGAAAAATAAATATAGAAGAAAATAAGTGTGGGTATTTAAACTGTGATGTTTGAACCCCTTAAGAGACCAACTTATTGTTGCATTAACCTGCTGAAAAAGATAATATCAGGCACAAAGCTCAATAATAGTAAAAAATTGAAAAATTGAATCAATAGGTGGAGTAACGTCAATCTGTCGACACCAATATGTCTAATTTAGGTCGGCAAAACATACACCAGTAGGGCAGACAATCCAAACTGCTATCCAACTATATAGTCTTTTTCAGCAAAAGTGATTGATGATGATATTCACAGTAACTGAGTATCAGAGTGTGATCACCCTGTCGACACACAACTGTGTGTAGGCTTGCAGGTGATCAAGAGGCTTGCAGGTGAGCAGAGGCTTGCAGGTGATCAAGCCCACGTGGTGAAACGCGTTCTGCTGTTGCCGCTGACCAGGCTGCAGTGAGTCCCAGATCGCCGGGACACTGACAGCCGTGACGCCGTTCCAGCCTCCCGTTGTCCGGTCAGGTATCCTTCCCTTCCCCTCTGCTTTCTCAGGGTGCGATTAGACACGCTGGCAGCGCATCTCTGTTCCTGCTCTACTACGGTATCAGGACAGACCTAACGCTGCTTACAGCGTCTGTCCACGCACACCGTCTTCTATTTTTTCTACCAACAGTGTGCCGGCCTCATTCTCAATACCGCCCGTCCGCTCTTAGATGACGGGTGGTGGTGATTGATCCCTGCGAATAATACTGTTTATTTTCTTCTTTTCTTCTCCTCTCCCCCTTTTTTTCCTTTTTCTCTAAATATTCTGCCTCTTAATTTGTTACCTTTTTATTATATCTTTATTTCAACACCTATACAATTTGCCCACATCGTGCTGTTTGGCTTCAGAAGCAGTTCCTACTTTAGGAACCCCACTATTGAGAAAAAAATTTTTTTTTTGGGACATATCTAGCTCCAGTGTTTATTTATACAATTGCTACCAAACTGACTACACACATTTGTGTGTCGACAGGGTGATCACACTCTGATACTCAGTTGCTGTGAATATCGTTATCAATCACTTTTGCTGAAAAAGACTAATTAGTTGGATAGCAGTTTGGATTGTTTGCCCTACTGGTGTATGTTTTGCCGACCTAAATTAGACATATTGGTGTCGACAGATTGACGTTACTCCACCTATTGATTCAATTTTTCAATTTTTTACTATTATTGAGCTTTGTGCCTGATATTATCTTTTTCAGCAGGTTAATGCAACAATAAGTTGGTCTCTTAAGGGGTTCAAACATCACAGCCTAAATACCCACACTTATTTTCTTCTTTATTTATTTTTCCTTTACTTTATAAAATTTAATTCTTATGCTATTTTTCTTCCCTATCTCTCCGTGAAGGTGAGACTTTCTGGTGGCGCATTTCCTCCCTGCAATGCTTAGGTATCAGGGCGGACCTAACACCACATACAGAAGTGTCCTCTTTTCATTGGCTTCTTTTCTATCAGTGTATCAACCTCTTCTCTCACCCTCTGTCCGCTCCTATCAGTGAAGACATTGGGCAGCAGAAAGAGTTGAATCTAGCTCACTGTACTTCTATTTTCCCCAAGGATACCTAATATACCTACGACGCCAGAAGTTATATTAATACCATCTTGTACCACTAACGGGTACTTCTGTAAAAAAAATTCTGTAATTGGTTCAAAAATCATCATCTGATAAAACAATATATACCAGTATTATAGACCCTTCACAGAAGCTGGACGCGTCATCAGCTGGACCTATTAAGGAACCAAAATTATCATTTACTAACAGTACATGATTATTTATTAACACCACCTACGGCTACTTTATTGATAATACTATTTGGCTAACTGCCTCGGTATCAACCTAAACACATTGTAAAATTTCAGTAGCATTTCTTTGTCTTTTTTACCCACTCAACTCTTTATGATGAATTGTGCATCCATATGAATATAGAGTTGACATCTTTTAGAAATATTTGGAAATAAAAGCTAAGTTTTATCTCACTCATATAACATCATCATTATCTACTCAAAAGTGTGCCTCCAAAAAGGAATCCTTTCTGTGAACGGTGGCCCTCCATCTATGGACCACTGTTTTCCCTTTTTTCTAAGTATACTAGTACTAGATTCCTGGGGGCACCTCCAACATCAAATATTCTCTGTATGTATACGGATATATTAGTGCACAAGTTGGTTCAATGACTACTCTATAACTTAATTTCTTGTCCTGTGCAGGATACTATTCCTATTTTGCTCCTTTCTTGTTGACACAAGGATGACTATGTGGCGAAGACAAGAGAGCAGCCTATGCTCCTCTACCTGGAAGCTGCATAGCAAAAACTGACCTAAAGGGAACTGCACGCCTGTGGTTTGATATAGGAATATAGGGTACTTATGTAATATCTGGGCTCCCATTTTTCTTATGAGACCGCATCCCCTCGCGGGGCTCGCTGCGCTCGCCACGCTTCGGGCACGGTGGCTCGCTGCGCTCGCCACACTATATAAAATCAACTCCATGCGTATTTGGATAGTAGGGGTATGAAAAAATGGGGTGCATTTAACATGGGAGCCCAGATAATACATAAGTACCGAATATAGTTACCCTTATGTAGCATCTGAATGATATAGAGTGCAGAGAGCCGTACTGTGTGTTGTCCACGATGCACTTCAATGAGTAGGATGTAGCGACTATGATGCAATTGCAAATAATTTTATAGCAACCTCTGTAGAACAGATTAGATTAAAATCTTATGGTTTGTTCTACCTGCTGTTCTAGCCATAATGCCATTCCCATTGCTTCCAGGTCTCCCTTCTATGGATGGAGTCTCACAGCTTCTACACATCTCCACCATTACCACCCCATTCGCTGCAGAACACAGAGTGAGCTCTTCTCTCTCACATTCAAAGCGCTCATTTGCTCCATCCCCTCTTTCATCTCTGGCCTCATATGAGCCTGCACTCTCTCTAGACCCTCTCTGCTCTCCCTCTATCTCCAGGCCTCTGTTCTTATTGTCTCTTCCTACTTCTGGTTCCAATAATTCACCCCATCAGGTTATCTAATAGCCTGTATCTGTTCTGTTCATACATGTCTACCAGTACTCTTCCCACATTATATAAAAACACAACAAGCACCAAATACTGTAGATACATGTCTCTTCATTTGGGGTGTGTGCTCCGGAGGCTGGAAGGACTGGGTGTACTTGTCCGAAGCATCCTATGGACATTCTGGGTAGAACTGCAGCAGAGATTCTGGCTGCAGGGGGCTGTTTGAGACCTGAGGGCAATGCCAGGCCTGGTGCTGTGAGAGAGTAAAAAACATTTGGTTGTGCTATCGAACTACAAGTTCCAGAAAGCCTCCTCACATGCAGGGGCTTAGAGAACCACAAGTCCCAGCATGCAGCATGCATTAAAGGGCATAAAATTGTAATCCGACAGCATGACCAATGTTGCAATAAATAGACACTGACACCCTGAAACTTACAATTTTAACCCCTTCCTGACAGAGCTAGTTTTTGCGTTCCTGACAGAGCCATTTTTTTCAAATCTGACATGTCTCACTTAAGTGGGGATAACTTTTTTTTGCTTTTACTTATCCCAGTGATTTTGAGATTGTTTTTTCGTGACACATTGTACTTCAAATTAGTGGTAAATTTGGGTCGATACAGTCTGTGTTTTTTTGTGAAAAATACCAAAATGTCGTGAAAAAATGGAAAATTTAGCGATTTGCAAAATTTTAAATTTTCTGCTTGTGAGACAAATAATCATACCACTCAAAATAGTTAATAACTAACATAGACCATATGTCTACTTTATGTTGCCATCATTATTTCAACTTCCTTTTAATTTTTTTGGACACTAGGAGGCTTCAAATATGAATAGCAAATTCTCAAATTTTCAAGAAAATTTCAAACACTGATTTTTTTAGGGACCAGTTCAGTTCTGATGTGACTTTGAGGGACTTGTATGTGAGACACCCCCATAAATGATGCCATTTCAAAAACTGCACCCCTCACAGTATTCAAAACAGCATTTTGGAAGTTTGTTAACCCTTTAGGTGTTTCACAGGAATTAAAACAAAGTGTAGGTGAAATTTCAAAATTTCATTTTTTTTGCAGATTTGCAAATTTAATACATTTTTCTAAGGAACACAGTACATTTTACTAGAGAAATGTGACTAAAAATTGATTCCCCCAATTCTTTGGTTTTCATAAATATCCTATATGTGGCCCTAGTGTGCACGGTGACCAAACCACAGGCTTCATAATAGAAGGAGCACCTACTTGATTTTGGAGCCTCCTTTTTATGAGATTATTTTTTAGGAACCATGTAGGTTTCTAGGCACCATAAGATGCTAAAAGTTAGGTACCCCCCCACAAGTGACCCCATTTTGCAAACTACACCCTTCAGGGAATTCATCTAGGGGTATAGTGTACATTTCAAACCCAAGGGGTTTCACCAATTGTGGTACAACTGGGCAGTGAAAATGAAAAAAATAAATTTTTCATTTTCACAGCTCAGTTGTATCAAAATTGGTGAAACCCCTGGGGGTTTGAAATGTACACTATACCCCTTGATGAATTCCCTGAAGGGTGTAGTTTGCAAAATGGGGTCACTTGTGGGGGGGTTCCACTGTATGGGTGTTTCGGGGGTCATTCAACCAGAATCTGTGCTGCAAAATCCAAAAATCACTCCTTCCCTTCTGAGTCCTGCCATGCACCCAACTGGTATTTTTTGGTCACACATGAGGCATTGCCGTACTCGGGAGAAATTGGGGCACAGATTTTGGGGTGCTTTGTCTCCTTCATTCCTTGTGAAAATGAAAAATTTTGAGCCAGATCTGCATTTTTGTGTAAAAAAATGTAATTTTTTACACAAAAATGCAGTTCTGGCTCAAAATTTTTTATTTTCACAAGGAATGAAGGAGACAAAGCACCCCAAAATCTGTGCCCCAATTTCTCCCGAGTACGGCAATGCCTCACGTGTGACCAAAAAATACCAGTTGGGTGCATGGCAGGACTCAGAAGGGAAGGAGTGATTTTTGGTGGCGGAATGAATGGTGGGTGCTATGTCGCATTAGCAAGACCCCCGAAGCACCAATACAGTGGAACCCCCCCACAAGTGACCCCATTTTGCAAACTACACCCTTCAGGGAATTCATCTAGGGGTATAGTGTACATTTCAAACCCCCAGGGGTTTCACCAATTGTGGTACAACTGGGCAGTGAAAATGAAAAAAATAAATTTTTCATTTTCACAGCTCAGTTGTATCAAAATTGGTGAAACCCCGGGGGGTTTGAAATGTACACTATACCCCTTGATGAATTCCCTGAAGGGTGTAGTTTGCAAAATGGGGTCACTTGTGGGGGGGTTCCACTGTATGGGTGTTTCGGGGGTCATTCAACCAGAATCTGTGCTGCAAAATCCAAAAATCACTCCTTCCCTTCTGAGTCCTGCCATGCACCCAACTGGTATTTTTTGGTCACACATGAGGCATTGCCGTACTCGGGAGAAATTGGGGCACAGATTTTGGGGTGCTTTGTCTCCTTCATTCCTTGTGAAAATGAAAAATTTTGAGCCAGATCTGCATTTTTGTGTAAAAAAATGTAATTTTTTACACAAAAATGCAGTTCTGGCTCAAAATTTTTTATTTTCACAAGGAATGAAGGAGACAAAGCACCCCAAAATCTGTGCCCCAATTTCTCCCGAGTACGGCAATGCCTCACGTGTGACCAAAAAATACCAGTTGGGTGCATGGCAGGACTCAGAAGGGAAGGAGTGATTTTTGGTGGCGGAATGAATGGTGGGTGCTATGTCGCATTAGCAAGACCCCCGAAGCACCAATACAGTGGAACCCCCCCACAAGTGACCCCATTTTAGTCACCAGCTTTGGGAGGGGGGCTGGCGCTGCGGCTGGCGGGGGGGTGGGAGGGGTGCTGGCGCTGCGGCAGCCGGGTGGGTGGGAGGGAGGGGGGCTGCCGGGTGGGAGGGGGGGGGGGGCTGGCGATCGGTGGGGTATATACACACACACACACACACACACACACATATATATATATATATATATATATGTGTGTATATATATATATATATATATATATATATATATATATATACATATATTTTCAGTGCATATATTTTATTTTACAACTTTTTCAGCAGCTTGATGCTGCTGCTGCGGGGGGGAGGGGGGAGGAGGGCAGCGCTGCGTGCGCTCCAGACGCTCCGGGGGAGCCGTGGGAGCCGCTGCTGCTGCCGGGTGAGTGCCCGGCGGGTGCGAGGGGTGGGCTGCACATCGGTGGTGATCGGTGCTGTACCTGACAGCACCGATCACCAACGATCCCTGTGTTACCGAGCGGCTTAGCCGCCGGTAACACAGGAAACGCTGTGAATGGCTGTTCAGATTTGAACAGCCAATCACAGCGATCGCCGACCGGGGGGGGCACCCCTGCCCCCCCTGGGCGGCGAGGGGGGATGTCTGCTGTCAGGGACAGCAGACATCACCTAACTGTCACTGCGTCTCTAGACGCAGTGACAGTTAGAAGTCATGACGTACATTTATGCCATGTGTCGGGAAGTACCTCCCGGCCATGACGTAAATGTACGTCAAATGTCGGGAAGGGGTTAATAACATACACGCATTCACACACGCAAATATACAAATACTCACCTTCCCGGGTCCCACGCAGGTCTGTCCTCTTCTCCAGTAGGATCCAGGGGGTTAAAAAAGATCAACCCGAATACTGAGGTGAATCCAAGTGACCTCAGTGACTGGGACTTCCCTCGCCTAATCAGGGCTCACCTCTAAGGGAGTTTCCCACCTGATTGGATGTAGCCGCCTCTAAGCTGGATGTTGGAGCCCGGTGCTTTTTTCCCCCCATATTTGGGAAACCAGGATTGGCTCAAAGAGCCCGGGGCTTGTTATGCTTGCACTATTGTTTTTGTTTTATACTTTTAGACACATTTATTGGACAGAACCACACACAGATCTCACTGATCTGTGCGCGGATCTCAGTGATCTGTGCCCGGATCTCACAGATCTGTGCCCGGATCTCCCTGATCTGTGCCCGGATCTCCCTGATCTGTGCACGGATCTCCCTGCTCTGTGCCCGGATCTCACTGATCTGTGCCCGGATCTCACTGATCTGTGCCCGTAGCTAACTGATCTGTGCCCGGATCTCCCTGATCTGTGCCCGGATCTCACTGAGCTGTGCCCGTAACTAACTGATCTGTGCCCGGATCTCACTGATCTGTGCCCCCCGGATCTCACTGATCTGTGCCCCCCGGATCTCACTGATCTGTGCCCCCCGGATCTCCCTGATCTGGGCCCGGATCTCGCTGGTCTGGGCCCGGATCTCGCTGTTCTGGGCCCGGATCTCGCTGATCTGTGCCCGGATCTCGCTGATCCGTGCCCGGATCTCACTGATCTGTGCATGGTTCTGTCAAACTCACCTGCCAGAAGCAGGTATATTTGTTTTGCATTTTTTTTGTCATGTTTAGGGATGATTTGAAAAATGACACCCATATTACCTTTTTCGATTTTGATGTTTTCAACGGGAAAACATCTGGATGCGATTTTTGAAGTGTGATTTTTTTTTTTGGTTACATTGATTTTTACAGCACATGCGCGATTTTCGGTAAAGGTGCCATTTTTGACCAAAAAATAGCACTTTCTTAAAAAATGCACCCTGTTACATGTCACCCAGTGAGTATGTTGTCTAATGTGTTTTTTCATATAAAATATTGTAGTAGAGAGAAACTAATCTTCATGTTGGTTTAGCACGGTTAAGGGCCCTTATTCAGATCTGATCGCAGTCAAAATTTGTTCTCAAAATGGGCAAAACCATGTGCACTGCAGGCGGGGCTGACGTAACATGTGCAGAGAGAGTTAAATTTGGGTGGGATGTGTTGAAACTGAAATCTAAATTGCAGTGTAAAAATAATGCAGCCAGTATACTGTATACCCCGTACAGAAACAAAATAACTCACCCAAATCTAACTCTCTCTGCACGTTACATCTGCCCCACCTGCAGTGCACATGGTTTTGCCCATTTTGAGAGCAAATTTGTATTGCGATCTGAATAAGGGCAAATGTGCCAATGACATTTTATGTTAAATAAATCCTTTTTAGTATAAGTTTCTTTGCCCCGAATTTTCTTTTCCACTGAATCCAAAACACCTCTGGTTTTATGGCTGCATTAGAGGCAATAAACATTCCCAATATATACGGCGCCCATTCAGCCCAGCAGCTGAACTGTAACTGTCTCATTTGTCAGCTTAGGAAATAAAAGGTTCAGCTGCAGACGCGGGGAACGACTTGGTGGGATCAGCGTCTGATCTCTGCCATCCAGTCTGTAATAATAACGATGATAAGGTTCTGGGCCTGCGTGATTTTGCTTATTATAAGCTTGGTGCACAGTCTTATCCATCGCTTCCGAGCTGTCTCCAGACCTCAACCCTTTGTCGGACTTGATTATTTAACCAGGTGGGTTCCCAGTGGGTAGTAGATTGAAGCCCTGGGTGATCTGTGTTAGCAGTTGCTTTTATCTCGTAGGATGGCTGCTGCTTTCATTACAGTACATCTTATTTCATTCTAACCCCCGGGAGAGATGTCATTGGTCCTTTCTCTTAATAATGTCATTTTCCTAAATGACTTCTTCAAGGTCACGCAAGGATTGTCACGGGGCCACACCTTGCTTAGCTGCAGACACACTTGTCGGGCCATTTGTCCCGTGAGGGCAAGAGGAAGGCAGGGCCGGCAACGGGGGGACACCCAGTGTATCATGGGAATTCCTGTGCAAGAGCCGGGCGTTATTCTCAAAGACATAAAAACGAAATGTTGGCTTAATTCGCAAATTTTTAGACAATATATTTGGAACACTGTAAAAAAAGAAATACATTTGGTTTCCTGTTTTCATCTTTGTCAGGTGGTTTGCAGCAAGGCCTGTAGGCGTCACAGAGCAGGATGCAGAGTACTGAGCCTGATAACCAATCACGCAGCGACACATTTGCAGGCTGGACGATTATTGTTATGCCCATAGTACGCATGCGCGTGGCAATCCTGTGGTAAAATCCTGCAACTGTTTTTTAGTTGCTGGCCATACCCAAGATGATTGACAGGCAGCCGATGTTTCTGGGTGGTAACCGTCTTGTTTTCTGGGAGTGTGAGGGAAAGTGCAGGGGTGCCTAGTCATTTGAGGGGAAGTCATGTGATTCTGCCCCGATCAGCCTGATTCTATTGCAGTCGCCAGGGCAACCGAGAGGTATGCCGGGCCCCGGTAATTTTTTTTTTTTTTGGGGGGGGGGGGGGGGGGGGGGGAGGGGGCCTGACCTAAGTGCGGGAGTTGTGGCCATCTCCTGTGCTTAGGCCATGCACCCAAAATGTTCCTTTCCCCCACTCAGCAGCAGCAGCACACACCTACGGCATGTGCTGTGCTGACAGTAGGCTCAGCATGAGCTCTCATGCTGTCAATGAGACACTCATGCTGAGCCTGCTGTCAGCACAGCACATGCTGTAGGTGTGTGCTGCTGCTGCCCAGGGGGAAACGGAGGGGGAAGGGGGGGTTGGACCAGGGCCCCTGCCGGGCCACCCCAGCAAGCCTGGGCCCAGGTAATTAGACCCGCTCCCCCCTGGCAGTTGAAGAGTAACTTTTCATACTGTCAGACGCTGTAAGCAGGAGATGCGGGAATAATACGGCATTATGTGGAGGTCACAGCTGATATACAGGACTTTGATCCCAGAAACATGTATTTACATTCAGTTTTGCCCAATGTGTACAGCAAGGTTGCAGGCTGACAGGAGCGAGCACTTATCGCGGGGCGGGTCAGCAGGCCGCGGCATTCATTATAAATTGCACGTCGGACAGCGGGATGCGAGGAAGGTCATCATGTCACATGAGAAATCAGAAATAACACTTTGATGGTGACTAAACATTAGGGAGGTTTCTGCTGCAATAAATGGTGTCCTTGTTATATAATCAAAACATATCTTCCATTAGCATGCATTAAACAATATGTGCCGGGTGAACAGACACCGCCTCCCCCTCCCACCATTGTCTGGGAATAGATGATGTTGTTTAAGACTTGGCACATGGACATTTAGTTACTTATGTTACGTTGGATGTCGATCAATGAGTAAAACTCAATACACTGAATAATTTTCCCACAGATAATAATATGTACATTAACTAATCCAATTAAATTACTTCTGCTAATGCAATGGACCAATATCTCACGTGTACCATGTCATTACTATTGTATCTGCATCGTCAGCCCGTGGCTTTCTAAAAATAGAAGTCTTAACATAACAATAGCTGGAAGGAGACAACCGGGAAGCATTAACATAACAATAGCTGGAAGGTACCAAATGGGAAGTCTTAATGTAACAATGACTGGAAGTACCCAACCGGGAGGTCGTGACATAACAATGGCTTAGGAACCAACCGGGTGGTCTTAACGTAACAATGGCTGGAAGGAACCAACCGAGAGGTCGTAACATAACAATGGCTTAGGAACCAATCGTGAGGTCTTAATGTAACAATGGCTAGAATGAACCAACCAGGAGGTCTTAAAGTAACAATGGCTAGGAGGAACCAACTGACCAGGTCCAGGAGGATCTCGACTAAGGTAAGCTAGAGGGAGGGGTACAAGGGGGTCGGCGGGTTTGTGGCGGAGGCGTCGGCGGGGAAAAGCCCATAGGCTTCTATAAAGTATCACCACCCAAAGGTGGCGATACCCTACAATGCGGTAACGTGGCGGCGGCGTTTTTATACATAGGAAAATGCGGTAAAACGGGGGTTTTACTGCATTTTCCCCTTAGTACATCCGCCCTATGTCTCTGTTTTTCTCCCTCTCTCTCTCTCTCTGCTTGTGTGTCTCTGCATGTCCTCCTCTCTGTGTCTCTGTGTGTCTCTCTGTCTCTCTGCTTGTGTGTGTGTGTATCTCTGCATGTCCTCCTCTCTGTGTCTCTGTGTGTCTCTCTGTCTCTCTGCTTGTGTGTGTGTCCCTGCATGTCCTCCTCTCTGGGTCTCTGTGTGTCTCTCTGCTTGTGTGTGTGTCTCTGCATGTCCTCCTCTCTGGGTCTCTGTGTGTCTCTCTGTCTCTCTGCTTGTGTGTGTGTGTGTCTCTGCATGTCCTCCTCTCTGGGTATCTGTGTCTGACCTCCGCTCTAAAGCTGGCCCTACATCAGTAAGATTTCAGGCCCGAACGCACAATTTCGATGGGTTGTGAGATGCATTGTGTGTGCACATGGTGAGGTGTTTCGGTATGATGCGTGGGCCCGAGGGTCGTGAGGTGGATCCTGTGATCTTGTGTGCTGCACACATGTGACTGGGTACAGATTGTGAATGGGGTTTTGCACATGGGACCAGTTGTTAGATGAATGGTACGGCCCGCGTAACTTGACTGACATTTCCCGGACACTCCCATGCCGCCTTATGTGACACAGAGAGGAGAGGAACATGCCACTGAAGCGAGACGATCGTATGTTGCGTTGTAAGTACATCGGTGGCACATCGTGTGTCAAAAATGCACTAAATCGTAAATCCGGGACTGCCGGGGACTTCAAGGGAAATCGTGGTGCGATCCAGATGGGATCCTGGTCGTTCTGATGTAGGCCAGCTTTAGTGTGTGTGTGCGCCTCTCTCTGTGCCTCTATTTCGGGATGAGGTGCAGTATTAATGTGATCATAATGCTGATATAAAGTTGGGCTTTGCTTAGCAACTAGCCTGAGTATCCCCTCAGCACAGTACACGGATCACGGCTCTCAATCACTGCACTATTAAAGCAATTAGTTCAAAATAAAATGTAACATTGAAGCCGCGACCTCTTGGCTGTGTATTAATAAAATGTGTAAAAATATCACAAATAAGACAATGTGGAGAAGAAATCTATAAAGATAACAATCTAGGTGGGAAAAAGGATATTTATCTACATATACTGTATGTGTGCATACCTCCCAACTTTCATTGGTGGGCCAACGGGACCTTCGCATGTGGCGTAGCCGAGCGGCTGAATTTTTTTGGGCGTGGCCTTCCAATTGCGTCACTCGTGAGAGACCATGCCCCAGTATTGCCCCTGATGCCCCTCTGCCTGCAGGGAATAGACGCTGTGCGCATGCACTCAGCGTCTATTACCCGCTGACAAGCGGGTGGTAGCGGGGACTCCCTACTGCCCACATCCCTAAATTTTACCTGGGGGGCTGACAGAGCTGTTGGCGCCCCTGTCCGCAGCAGAAGGTTAGTGATAAAAATGACCCAGGTCTCTAGACCCATCAGACCCTGAGTGTGGCTGAGATTGATCGGTAAACGCGTCAGTACAAATTCATAAACGGTTATTAAGCTCAATTTGCTGGAAATGTTTGTCTTTAAAGACGATTCTATATATTTTAAATGTACTTTTTGAATTTATCTAAAAGTTAAAGTATATTGATTTTTTTTAATGTTCGCATTTGATCAGAAGTGATGTTCTAGAACTCAATGTTTTACAAACAAAAATTATTATTATTATTAATAATAATAATAATAATAATGATAATACAATAAAAAATATAAAAATAATAATATGACATATTAATAATTCTAAAAAAACCATTAAAATAATAATATTCTATATAATAATAATAATAATAATAATAATAATAATAATTCATATTATAAAAAAAATAATAATAAAAATAATAATTCTAAAAAAAAAAATTAGAATAATAATATTACAAATAATAATAATAATAATAATGATAATAATAATAATAATAATAATAATAATAATAATAATAAGTGTTTCGTGTATAACCTGTGCCTACATTATCTCTTCCCACTTCCGATATGCAAACTAGTCATTTCCTCAAGTCCCAACACAGGTTCATTCAAGTGGAAACTCAATTTCTTTTTATCAGCGTCCCCCTGGATTTCAATCAATGGCCCCTCTTGATTCATTTCCAAGTTTAGCGCCGTTACTTAGATTCAGTGTTGCCTGTGATAATGTCACATATAATCTGCACTAATGTCACATTTAATGCTCCATTGTCCATTTTTACATCAGCCCAGCACCCCAGGGATAAATATTGGTAAAACAGCAGAGGACTCCCAATAGTTTAAGAAATGAGGACTCGATTATTTGGCAGTTGTCCAGATACACCCGTTTACAAATCCTCATTCCACCATCATTTGCATTAGTTCAAGTAAGAAAAACGTCAACAAAAAAAGTGATTGTTGCGCATGCGCACATTTACCTCATCGCTCAGGTTCCGCTGTTCTACGCTGCTAGGCCTGACGTGTTTTGTCGCTATCAGCGCATTTAAAAACAAACAAACATTTGAATTGTGCCGCACGACCTCCCTTTATCTTACACTGGAGATTAGGCACATGAAGCAATTGAATCGCCCCCCTAATTTCATGGCTCTAGTTTACCAATCAGGATAGGACCTCAGTATAGAAGATTTTTTAGCAGCCAATCAGCTTCTGCCATTAGTCTAGCACAGATTATGACATGACAGTTACAGTAGAAGCTAATTGGTTGGTTGCTTTGAGCATCTTCTCACTGTGGGCCCGATTCAGGTTGGCTCACTAGGCAGCACATATCTGCTGCCTAGCTAGCCCATAAACTCCGCCCACCACCCGGCCGAATGCCCACCCCCCAGCGCTCAAATCTCTTTGCTGTTATACCCAAGCAATCGCGAGTTCAAACACCGGGTCTGCAGATATGCAAATACATGAATGCGCATGCACAGACACCCGCCCCCCCACCATCAGAACGCGGCGGAATTGGGCCCCTTCTGACCCATACCGAATCAGGCCCTCTATCTCTCTTTAAAGGTAGGACGCATCGCCGCTTATAGCGGAATGTTACATGTGGCTTTACGGCTTATTGAAAGCGGTATCTGGCTGACACCACATGGTGGACAAGATGTCAACAGATACAAAAGGTCAACCCATAAAAATAGTCAACATTGTAATTGACGTCACATGACGAAGAGGTTGACATGAGTTTTTTTTTTTGTTTTTGTTTCCATACTTTACCATCCACGTGGACTATGATGAGAATGCTGAAGCCTGGTATGGACTATTTTGACCTTGTCCATTTTGTCCATTTGGTCTCCACCAAGACACGATCGACTGTTTATACCGATTACCTCCACTGGCAGTAACTCGCCACCAGTACAGATCCTCAAAGCTCCGGTGTAGAGATGGGTCGTTCGCGAACGAAGCGAGTCCTTTGGACGGATCCCATAAAAGACTGAGGGAGCCGCTGATCCCAAAAAGGTGACCCGTTGTTCTTTTACTTTCAGTTTCGTTTTTCATTACAATGCATTTTCCTGAGCTCAGCACTGCCACCTGTGGCAGCTGAGATGTACTAATTCTGGAGATTGATCAGTGCTGCGACTGCAAGTAAAAGAAACAATCACAAGGCTGCTGTTGCTAGAGATGGGCATCGGTGCAGACTCCATCGATGGTTGCCATCGATGGCGATTCTGCACCCAGCCATCGATCAGTGTTATACTCGGTCATGTATGTTCTTATTTGTTCAGCTCACTGTTTAAAAAAAAAAGTAAAACAAAATGGCAAAAAAAAAATTTATTCTAAAACAAATTATGCTTCATTATTATCAAATGACCCCTTCTCCAAAGTGAATTGTTGATCCGTGCAAAAGATACGGATCTTTTCATGGACTGATCTGCTGGATCCCAGCTCTCGTTAGTGACCTAACCTATTATCACACCTGCTTATGGTTTATGGGGCAGCTTCTACAAGGCCAGTTCCATGAAATGATCAATAAGGAATCTCATGCAGCCATGATGAATGTACCAGAGAGAAGCTCGTAGACGACGCCCCCTCCCTCATCCTCTCCCCCCACCTACACCCCCTGCAACATTTCTTTATTTAGACCTGAATTATTGAATATACTTTCCTAGATACAATTGTTAATATTTATATGTCTAGAGTAACTATGTATTCTCTGTAACAATGGCAGGAGTGATTATTATGTTCCATACTTATGCAGGATTCCGGCTCTGATTCTCATCTATTTGTGTCCCAGAATAATCCATATTGCAATAATATTCTAGCGGAAAATGAATTCAGCCTGACAGCGCAGTAGGCAGGGAATAACTCAGCGGGTACACATAACTTACAGTAGGTCTTTCCTCTGGGTATGGGCCTTTAGGATGCCAATCCCGGTGTATATTTTCAATCCTGAGATTTGGGATTGAAAAGTGCTCAATCCCGGGATTCCCCTCCCTATTAAAAAAAAAAAATGTTTCTGCTGGGAATGATGGAGCGGCGATGCGGGGCTGCGGCGGTGCGGCCGGCGGGCTGTTACACCGCACCATGTTACACCGCACAGGGCTGCGCAGTTGAAGGGGGGAGAAGCCAATCAGCCACTGAGCGAGTGCTTAGACACCGCCCGGCATTGGACTGCGCATTTGCAGTCTAATCCTGAAATTCCAGAATTGGAAATTTCAATAAGGGATGGCCATCGCTGCTATTGCCATCTATGGCAATTCTGCAACTGGCCATTGTTAGTTCTAAACTATGCAATGAGTGACCATCAATATTTTAACATATCGATGTTCATCCATTGTTGTTGATTCGGTTCCGGGGGGCGGAGCTATGCTCTGTGTCCCGGCACTTTAAAAAAAAAAAAAAACATTGTTTAGCTGTTCCATCGATGGAGGGAAACTATCTGGTTCTCCCCCATCAATGGCAAAAGTATTCGACATCGGCTATGAACCATCAATGTTTTATAATCATCAATGGTTGATGGCCATCCCTAATTTCAATTCTGGGATTCAAATCCTGTCAATTTTAAGGACAAATCCGAGATCCTGTCGATCCCGATTCTGGGATTGGCCACCCTAGTCGACAGTGTGTAGGTCCAGTCAGTGGGGTGACCCATGAAAAAGGTCGACAGGCTTAAGATCGACGTGGACAAAATAACCACACAAGGAAAAGGTCAACATAGAAATGTCTGACATGTAAAAAGGTTGACATGAGTTTTTCATAGTTTTTGGTGTCTGTTGACATATGTTGACATGGACACCGTATAAGAATACTGTACTACGTCCCCTCGCTGTGCTCGCCATGTTTCGAGCATTACCCCTCACCCAGCATAACCAGCCCTGGGCTCTTTGAGACAGTTCTGGTTTCCCAAATACAGGGGTAAAATAATTGTGGTCCCCACGTATTTCAGAAACCAGCACCAGACTGAGTCCCGGGCTTCACCAGTCCAGGGCTGAAGCCTGGGGCTGTCCCCGGCACCCCTGGGCTGAGGGTTCCAGGGCGATTTTGTTGTGTGTAAAAAAAAATAGAATAAAAAAATAATATTGGGTTGTACTGTCGAATTATAAGGCCCAGAAAGCCTCCAAGTCCCAGCATGCGGTGCATTAAAGGGCCCCCTGGGACTTGTAGTCTGACAGCATGACCATTGTTTCTGTGAATAAACGCTGACACCCTGTATAGTACATTTCTATTAACATACATGCATACACGCATTCACCCATGCAAACATACTTACAGTACTGTATGCTCACCTCTCCCAGGTCCCCAGATGGTCTGTCCTCTTCTCCAGTAATAGTCACAGGTGGCCCTTCCCCACTACCGTGGGAAATACTAGTGACATCAGTCATGGGACTTCCCTGTGTCCAAGCAGGGCTGTGCTCAGCCCTGATTGGATGTAGCCATCAGGTGAGGAACTCCCCTTGAGGTCAGCCCTGATTGGGTGAGGTAAATCCCAGTGACTGACAGAACTCACAGCCCAGGGGGTGTGGGGGACAGCCCCAGGCTTCAGCTCTGGACACGTGAAGCTTGGAGGGACCCTTTATTAGGGCAGTCCAGGGCTGACCAGCCAGGGGGTGATGTTTTAGCTGGGAGCACTTGTATAGAAAGTGTACCCCAGGTGTGGCATCATCCTGTTGGCTGTTGGAGCCTGGTGCTGGTTCCAAATACAGGGGGATCCCTATTCTTTGTGTCCCCCATATTTTTGGAACCAGGACCGATGGAAGAGCCCTATTCCACTCCCACCATTCCCTGGGCAATGACTCCAGGCAGTCACTACTCCGGGCATCCTCTTATGACAAAGATGGGGGGTTATAATTCAAAGTCAGACCATTGATCTCTGTTGGGCTGCCTCTTTCTCCATGTGTATGGAACCTGAAGAAGTGGGGAGGGGAGTGGGGAGGCAGCTTCCCACCAGGCCTTGGCTCAGTGCTGGCATAGGGAAGTGGAGAGATGAGGCGCAGCATCCCCCGGATGGGGGTCAGGGTGGAGGAGGAGAATCAGCTTCCTGCAGCTGCTGCCGGCTCGAGAGAGGTCAGAATTTTAAAAAAAGCATGCTGCTGTGGGGTGGCTTGCTTGGTCCCCTGAGCCCCCGAATCCCATGTGTCCCATAGCAACTGCACCCCCTGGACCTTCCATAGTTACCCCACTTGGTGCAGTGTTAGCTTTTTGGTGTGGAAATCATGTAGATTAAATACAGTATTATGTCCCAGAAAACCACCTGTAAAACTCATTTTACAATAAAGACATAAACACATGTGGTGGACGTAAAATTTTATCAAACATGCATGCACACATACATATATACATGAAATACATACATATACTCACCTACAATCCCACGTAACCCTTCGCTCCTCTTCTCCGGTACAATACACAGGGGTACCTGTAAAAAAAAGAAAAACTCACCTAGATCGCCCACTTAACCTTCCAACCTAACGACCTGAGAATCACCGGATTCTGCCTCTTATCCTGCACCGAGATTACATGTGCTGCTGAACAGGAGATTTATTTCCTCCGCTCGGCAGAATCCTACCTATGATGTAGCGAGCAGCTCCTAAGCCCCCTTACTTTAGGCACTTTGCCTGTGGGGTTTACAAACACTTGTAGCAGTTCTTTCCGTTAAGCCAGGCATTGTAAATCACTGGGTAACAGCTGTTCTTGGCCTCGGGCTGGCGTTCACCTCTCGGCAGCTCCTGTGCAGCTGTTCCCAATAAAAGCTGAAAATAACCCAGCATAAGATTACCTGGAACAATGTGAAGAACAGAACACATCACCTGAAGGATAAAGCTTTGTCTGCGCCGTAACCGACCGTTTACCTGTAAAGGAACAATGAAAACAGAATGTTATGTTTAATAGGTGCTTGGGGGGGGGGGGGGGGGTGTTGCGTTCTCTCTTGTTTTTTTATATGGCTTCTATTGATGGTTATAGCAAAGCACTGGGATACTAATACTGGAAACAACTAAGGCCGGCGGGGAAATAGCAAAAACTAGGGTTGTGCGCCGAACACTATATAGGGGTGTGCGTTGGACACTATCAATTCGCCCTGCCTGCATAAACTAGGGGTGTGTGCCCGAAAAATCAATTTGCCGTGCCCGCTTGCACACAGAGGCTGCAAATAAATACTTATGTGCATGTGCCGTCTCTAAAAATCGCTCCCCTGTGCAAAAGCGCAGGTGAGCGATTGAAGTAGAACCCCCCCCCCCCAAAGTATCGGCCAATCAGCTTCTAACTGCCATGTTATATGCTAGGTTTGAAAAATGGAGCTGGAATAACTGTTTGTTGCATTCACTAACACAACTGCCATTGTTTGACTTCCCTTGCCCATTATGCTTTCATTTTCCTATCAGGGATGTGCTGTCAGTCTCACAGAGGTGTCATGACCTTCTGACAATCTATATTATGGCTACTTCTCACCTCTATAAGGTGAAGTACCACCAGTGACCACTAGAGGCCACTCAATCGACCAAATTACTCCTTTGTGTGCTAAAAAAATGCCACAACAGAAAGTGAAAGCTATTGTTGCAGGTACACTGGTCTGTTTCAAACTTGTTGCATAAGGAGAAAGGGAGCTGTGAAGAGATTGGAGGTAGGCGCAGGTAGGGACTGGTGGTGGGGTGGAGAGTTTTCGGGCTAAAAACTGTCACAGCTCAAAGTGAAAATACATTGCATAATCTGTCATTTTGATTGACTTTTAACCAGTTATGTATAACGGGTTACCTATTGCTCACAGATGTAAGTGCTAGTGTGGATATCATGCCTTCTGCACAATCTACACTTATCCTAATAAAGAAATATTATTCATGTAAAATCAATGCAATCCTGACTAAGAATGGAAAATTATAACTTTCTCTGCAATAAAAGCCAATGTTCTCTACTTATTGTTATGGGCTATATAAAACAATCACAGGCTCCAGCAAGAATTATGTCCATGGGAAAGTTCAAACTGCAGTAATTAAGGTAATAATGCAATATTCCGTATAACAGTTCCCAAAGGGTTACCCCGCTTCTTGTGCCGGTCTTGTTGGGCCTCGCTGCTGGTATGTGGCTCTATCATACCATGGCGCAGCAGGCGCAGTGCTGCAGAAGAAGGGTTTCTAGTGCCAGCAATGCCCCATAGGAGTCTCCTGATGCCAAGTACTCAAACTATGCTTGTGCAGCCCGAGATCTGCCAACCAATCAGGATCAACGTTTTATTTATGTAGCACCTTCAATAAGATAATAGATCGTATCTGATCGGTAACCCATAGCAACATTCTGTGGAAAATAGAACTCCCATCTTAGTAAATTTCCTCAGTAAATTTACCCCTCAATGACCAACTGCTGGCAATGACCTCAGACGCTCCAGACGCCCCTTCTACCAGGTACGCAATGCTCTGCACCCATAGGCAGATTTAGGAGTCTGGCCGCCCCTAGGCACAACATTATTAGCTCAACCCAAACAAAAATATTTTTTTTTGGCTTTGTGCCCCCCTCCCCATAGTATAGTATATAATGAGCCTCTCCCTCCTTTACTGGGAATTGGAACCCCACACTGCCTTAAATTCCATGCATTGCCCTGTTCCTGCTGTGCTTCTCCCTGTATCATGCAGGGAAGGCAGCTGCTGTGCTGCCCCTAGATGGCACCAGCTGGGAAATTATACAGCACACTTTCTCCAAAAGGACTCAAGGCTCCTCGGGTCTGCATGGTATCAGGTTTTTCGGTTAGTATGTTTTTAACCCCTGGATGTCTACTTGGACTGAAGAGGACCGATCTACACAGGAGGGATGGTAAGTATAATTTTTCTTTACAGGTACCAATTTGGATTTTCTACTGGACAAGTGAACCAAAGATACAGGATCAAGATAGGTATGTGTGGGGTGTGTAATAAAGTTTTACTTTATTATGTGTTTGGGTCTCTTAATTCGGTATTGGTCCCAGCCGGCCCATTAATGCCCCACATGCTGGGACTTGTGGTTCCCTATGTTCCAGCTTGTGGTGGAGGCTTGTTGGGCCTTGTAGTTCTACTACAAAACCCAATATGTTTCAGTATTCAACACAATCCAAAAACTGATGATTACTGAATTTGTCTTCACGAATTGCAGTCTGTTCACGGGCACACTTATCGCACCAGCTGTGCAAAGCGTAAAAGCTGAGCAAGGCTACATCGCCATACATCTATTCACCAATCAAACCAAATAGCCTCTTTTTATGCAGTCATGGTCTTTGTGACTAAGCTGCACCATGCGTCACACCTCATTGTGACTAAGCTGCACCATGCGTCACACCTCATTGTGACTAAGCTGCACCATGCGTCACACCTCATTGTGACTAAGCTGCACCATGCGTCACACCTCATTGTGACTAAGCTGCACCATGCGTCACACCTCATTGTGACTAAGCTGCACCATGCGTCACACCTCATTGTACTTATCCATAGTGCCCAGCACAATATACAGTAAGTGACCTAGGGCCTGATTCAGATTCAAAACACTATGGTGAATTCAGACCCAAAACACAACGGTAAATATGGATCCAAATATGGACCCAAAAGACGATGGAGAAATTTGGACCCAAAACCAAAACAAAATGGTAAATTCAGATCCAAAATCAATCCAGGTCCAAAACACAACGATGGTATACAGATGGAGTGCCTTTCTTCCTTGGCCGGGGATCGCCAGAATGTCCCCGCTGGTGATCGCCGGCGGAGAGGCGCTCTATCTGACTGGGACATGCGTGCGTCTCACACGCACATGCGTCCCAGTTTCAGGATGGCACCGCTGCAGGTCCCTGCCTGTCACCACTTCAGGGAGATGGGCAGGGATAGGGGGGATGGCGGGCTGGCAAGGGGCACCGGGGGAGGCAGCGGGGACCCTGTAGCCAGCTCCATAGCCACGGGGCGCGCGAGCGTCTCGTGCGTGCCCGCCCATGCCTGAATGAGCCGGGCTCCATCTGTAGCTGGAACCAAAGCACAACGGTTAATCTGGATCCAAAATGAGAACAGAACTGTAAATCTCGATCCAAAGCCAAAACGCAATGGTAAATCCAGATCCAAAACACAATAGTAAATTCAGATCCAAAACCAAAACACAACGGTAAATCTGGATCCAAAACACGACAGTTACTCTAGACCCCAAACCCCCCCAAAATGGTAAATCCAGATCCAAAACCAAAACACAATGGTAAATCCATTTCCAAAACCAAAACATGAAGACCAGCGCATATCTCTACTGTAGATCAACCGATAGACAGATAAATAAATGAAAGCGCTGCTTTAAAGGACGCAATGACTTTGTTTATTATACGCCAATGGCCTTTAGCCAAGACAGAGGTTTTTAGTGGAAGGGAATAATTAGGAAGATGGCAAAATTATTCCAGCATCTGTTTTAACTACAGATTGCTCTCCGGAAAGTATCTGTTTGAAATTGGTTTTGAGAAGCCAAAATAGCTAATATATATATACTAGTCCCGGGCACATCCGATTGTCAGTACTTTGTGCAGTTCCACGTTCCCTAATCTTACAGTGTGTTCTTGGATTACCCAGACCATCTGTATTTATTGTGCTGCAACGTTTGCTGAAATATTAAAAGCCCAACTATGTGACTGAGCTGCGGAATAAGCCGCGCACGCCCACATACTGTACATATGGGCGCCGTTGTTAGAACACATTAGCGCGTCCATTGGGGAAACTACTGAATCTATTACATTTACACATTAGCAGGAATATAAACATGCAAAATCAACATCACAAATACAACGTGAACTATTAACTAGATAATAACGCTAACAATCGCTGCGTTCCTGATCAGTGCAGACCGCCATCTCTTCGGGGTAAGGCATGTTTAGTGTTGTAGCACTATGGCGCCCACTATTTAGAGTGGTTCCGATTGAAGGTCCACAGTGTCTAGGTCGACCACCATTGGTAAACAGACAGCAGGTCGACAAATGGTCTAGGTCAACAGAGATAAACGGTTGACACAAGCATGTCTGTTCAGTGTCCGTCCGGACTATGAAGTTGGCACTGCATAAGTCAGCGTTAGATCATGAAAACGGGGCAGCGGGCATTCACTCAGTGATTTCCCTACTGCGCAGACACAAAGCCCTGGGAAAATGGCCACCATGCCATTATCTAGGTGAGTCCTTTAGCGCTGCTGGACTCCAGGGTAGGGACGAGCATCAGCGTGGCATCCATCGATGGTTACCATTGTTGTTACACACCATCGATGGCATGTAACTGTTCTATATGGTGCCATATTGTTTTTATACATTCTGACAGATGGGGGAGGAACTGTGAAGGACGGATTAGCCTGGGAAAGAGGCGGTACAGCATGTTCTTAACGATGGCGGGGAAACCACCTGGTTCTCTGTCTTCAATCATAAAATTATTCAACACCAGACATAAGTCATGTAAGGTTTTGAGTTATCCATGGTCAATGGCCTTCCCTATTCCAAAGAGATGGAAAAGTGGAGGCACCTTTTATACCTATGCCACAGATTAAAACTGCTAGCACTCACTGACAAAACCCTCAACCACAGAAACACTATTATGCTGCTGCTATCTTCATTTATGCCCTCTCAGCCTCTATTGGACGCTCATCCAGCCTCCCAGCCTCTATAAGATGCACACCCAATCTCCCAGCCTCTATAAGATGCTCGTCCAGCCTCCCAGACTCTATTAGATGCTCATCCAGCCTCCCAGCCTCTATAAGATGCTCACCCAATCTCCCAGCCTCTCTAAGATGCACACCCAATCTCCCAGCCTCTATAAGATGCTCATCCAGCCTCCCAGACTCCATTAGATGCTCATCCAGCCTCCCAGCCTCTATAAGATGCTCACCCAATCTCCCAGCCTCTATAAGATGCTCATCCAGCCTCCCAGCCTATATAAGATGCTCATCCAGCCTCCCAGACTCTATTAGATGCTCATCCAGCCTCCCAGACTCTATTAGATGCTCATCCAGCCTCCCAGACTCTATTAGATGCTCATCCAGCCTCCCAGACTCTAGTAGATGCTCATCCAGCCTCCCAGACTCTATTAGATGCTCACCAGACTCCCAGCCTCTATAAGTTGCTCATCCAGCCTCCCAACCTTCTATTAGATGCTCATTCAGCCTCCCAGCCTCTAATCGCAGCCCTTCTGATTATCGGATGACCGGTACAATGTGTACACTAGTGATCTATCCGTGATAAGACAGCCAGCGATGGCTGTTCGGAGGGTGATTGACACCTTGCTGGTGGTTGGGGGCGGTAACCCAGTGTTTTCTAGGAGTGCCCCAGAAAACACAGGCATTCCCCGGGCCATTGGGAGGGAGGGCTGTTGACATCATCAATGGTCTATTTCTCTCCACGGCCATCGCAGCACCGCCGATCCAGTGATAGGCAACTGATACCCCTGAGGGGCACATTGAGCCAGACCTCTACCTTTCAATTCTGGTAAAACTCAATAATAAATTAAAAAGACCCCTACGAGCAGGGCTTAAAGTGGTCATGCAGAGGTGGGGGAAATCATTTCTCTATGCCACCTAATTACCCCCCACCCCTACCCCCATTGGGCATCCCCCTGCAAACTAGAATGCTTTTTTGTGAGAATGACTGAGCAAGGCCAATGTGGAGGTTCAAAGGTTCCACCTTACCATTAGAGGTGGTGGAACTCAGGTCCACCCCATTCCCCCTCACTTTACCCCCTGCCTATGAGTATAAACCATATTACCAGGCCTTTTATACAATAGTTCTAAGTATTATACTATCTACTCTGAAACCAGTCAGATAGGACATGGTACTGCAAGTGCAATCTGGGGGCCTCCTGTTACCCATCACCGCTCCATTCTATCCAATAATAAAATATGGTCCATGTATTTCCAATGTGGCACATTCCCTTCCAGAGACACCATCCATAAATCCCGGCTACACTTCCCCCAGCAATAAAATCACTTTCTTCATTATTATACAACACGTGACCCGGTTCTAATATTATGATTTCTAGCAACAATAATTTATTCTGAACTGTATAAATCCACCAATATCTACTTTGAGATATATCTCCATTGTCAGGAAACAGGGTTTAATTAAAGAAGCCGGGGTCAGGATCGGTGGCATGTAATAAAATGGATATTAAATTTAGAAATGAATGTTAAACATAGCCTCTGGCTCCATAAAAGTGATTGAAACTGTTCACATAAAAGGTTTGTTGGAATATGCAGTGAGGACTCCCGTTAAATCACCTGTGTAGTCATGCGGCTATATGTCATGGCATTGATGACATTGGATGTATGCATTACAGGGAGTTCCGCTATGTACGTACAGTGTAAAGGAGGATGAGGTCCCAGATGTAAGTGGGAGAGGAGTGGGTGAATGCTTTGTATGTGAGTGTGAGAGGCTTGAATTGAAGGTAAGGGAAGCCAGTTAGGGCTTGTAGAAAAGGGGGAGGGGGTGGGCGTAGTGTGTTGGGTGAAGAGATGTACAGGAATCATGAGTGTGGGGTTATTGCTAGTGGCAATAGTTGAGCAGGCAGTAGAACAGTGGTAGCCAACTCCAGTCCTCGAGAGCTACCAACAGTTCACGTTTTCTACATCACCTAGCTGGGGCACAGATGCACTCATTACTGACTGACACATTATAAATAATCCTCTGTGAGGAGACCTGGAAAACGTTAACCGTTGGTAGCTCTCGAGGACTGGAGGTGGCTACCCCTGCAGTAGAGAGAGTAGACAAGTCAGGATAGGAGAGGGTAGGGTGATCAGTCTTGAAGATCCAGACTGTAAGAGAGCATCTTAGTTTGGGGAAGAGTCTGGTGTGATGAGGCAAGGAGCTCAATAGCCAGGTTACAGTGTAGGAAAAGTCTTCACGACTAAATAGGAATAATTATATTGAAGAGTTGAAGGTCAGTTGTGAATCCGTGTGTCTAGTTCCTGGTAACTTGCTAAGCAACAACACAAGTCCACATTTCCCAAGCACTGCGTCATTCACACGTCAACCTTCTACCATCTGGCACATGAAGGTGGCCAGCGATCCTGGTGGATTTATCCAACTATTGATAAATGAAAGATGAATGAGATTATACGTATATTTATATGAAGGAATATCAGACTATATTCCACGTCCGGACTCCCTACAGCTGAATGTGCACAGAGAATGTAGATGATTCATTAATCTGGGGAAGTCATGAAGTGAATGGTTGGGGCTAGCGGAGAACGTTACTAGAGGTTCCAGAGCAGAGCCTTTATCAGGAGCCAGCAATACTCCCTGGAGCACTTGGGACGTGCACGGCCTCGGGGTCTCAGTGACAGATTGCTTGGAGCCCTGGAAATTACAGTGATGCATTGCCTATTGATGACCCATTGGCTTTGACTCTTTTGTCATGGTAGTGATAATTTTGTGTGTGTGCCAATGTTATCCAATGCTTTTGATGGAAAAGGTTTTTTGTTTCCTCTAAACTTGAGGAGCTTAGTGCTTCAGGTGGACATAGAGGACCCTCATAAGTCTCTTTATAACCTACTTATTTTATATAATATTGTGCTCAGAGTACATTTATGAAGCATGCAGTGTGGTAAGTGCCTACACCTTCTTCTCTTTATCCCACCTGAGGTCAGTCCTGAGAGAGACGGACAACCATATCCTGGTAATAATGCGGGTCATTTAGTGGCATCAGAAGGACTGTGGGGTACAGTAGATGTATGAAGCAGTGATAAGGGAGGAGAAGTGATAAAGTGCCTGGTAGTTTATCACCGGCCAATCAGCTCCTGACTGTTCAGTTACAGGCTGGGTTTAAAAAGAGACAGTCAGGAGCTGATTGGCCGGTGATAAAGTACCAGGCACTTTTCACTTCTCCTCCCTCATCACTGCTTCATACATCTACCCCTCAGTGTGAACGGCTATGTGTATTGAAGCCTCTGGCAATCTATTCCAAAGACATGTCCCTACCACATAACTGAACCTAAGCATGACATATAAACACAATCTACTTCAGATTGGGCCGTGAAAAAATCCTAATCCTCTAGGGCAGGGGTGTCAAACTCAAATTCATCGGGGGCCGCATCAGCAGTTTGGTCACCCTCAAAGGGCCGGTTGTATCTGTAGGTCCCCCTGTATAATTATAATGCCATGACACCGCAGGCTGCTCCCCCTGTATAATATAAAATAAATGCCATGACACCACAGGCTGCTCCCCCTGTATAATAATAATGCCATGACACCACAGACTGCTCCCCTGTATAATATAATAAAAGTAATGCCATGACACATAAATGATTATACAGGAGGAGCAGCCTGTGGTGTCATGGCATTATTATTATTATACACGGGGACACCTCAGGAAACAGCAGATATATATATATTTTTTATTTTGAGTGTGATCCTCATCCTCACTTACTGTTTCTCCGTCTGTCCTGCAGCTGCTGTGGCTTCCAGCTTTTCATCACTGCTTGCTGCGGCCACACTGTCCCCGACTCCTGGTCCAGCTTCCCTGCCTGCTCCTACTTCTCTACAGACGCATGGGCGGGCGGCGTCATCGTCATGACGTCCCCACCCAGTGTCTGTCACTGCCGGGCATCAGAGGGAACAGGCAGCCGGGCCCTCCTCCACATAGCCGTGGAGGCCGGCGGCCATGTTTCTGTAGCCGTATACATATGTGCCTACAGGAACATGGCTGCCGACAGTGGAGGAACAGGTAAGGCAGCCGAGGTAGGGTGGGTGAGAGGAGGTGGCCTAGGCAGGAGCTGGGACACACTGCCCTGCGTGCTATCTCCTCGGGTGGGCCAAATGACGAGGTCTGGCCGGCCGGATTTGGCCCGCGGGCCTTGTGTTTGGCACCCATGCTCTAGGGCACCGTGATTAGTAGGGTCAATTTTTGTTTGGAGACAATTAACCTACCAGTATATTTTTGGAGTGCGTGAGGAAATCAGAGTACCCAGAGGATACCCACGCAAAACATGTGAGGCAGGGGCATAAATCTGGGAGTCAATGGTTTCATCTGCTGCCAGGCTCCTGCTCCCAAGGGGGCACCTCTCCTCTCCTGCGAGTCTGAATCTGTTATACCGATGACATCGCTTCTGTGGCTGACTCCCCCTGCTGCTATAGATAATACTCTCTTTATTCCTAACAGAACTTTTTGCAAGGGTCACATCCTTAGAACCCATGACCGCTAAAAGCAGATACCTTACTGATTGAGATATAATAGATCTGGGTGCCCTTCCGTTATGACCTGAAAGCATGGAACATCCTGGTAGTGCGCCCCAGGAAAACTGCTGCCGATCACTGCCAGTCAATTACCAGTAGTAAGGCGGAAAGGGATTTATTAAAGAATTGAATATGATTGGTAAAGTCACCCGAGAAAGACTGGTACAGCTTGGTGGCTGCCGGCTAAAATGCAAATGTATGTTATCCCCTTTCACACAGAGCCAAGAACCCTGGTTATTTCCAAGGCAAGCCAACATGTTCCGGTCCAGGGTTATTCCCAGGTATTGGCTGCATGACCAAAAGGCTGCTAAATGGCTGGCTTATGAGCGCCCCATGTGAAAGGGGTAAACATATTGAAAGTCATTGCTCAATGTCCCGAATTGGACAAGGGTTGGACCCGTGGCTTCATTGTGTAAGTGGTATAGCTGAGACCTCTGCTTTACCTGTATCATTATATCTGGTACATATAGTGTGCTTGGGGTTTGTTCTTTCACAGTTCCCACAGTCCAAATGTTTAAATTAAATCATTTTAATTCAAAATGATAAAAATTATTATTAAGGTTCAAAAAGACTATACAATATCTATATGGCGCCTATTGAATTATCATGATTGACATTTACCTTAACTTAACTCTAAATGACCCCTAGAAATGAATCACACGGACACCTTATCTAAAAATAATCACACGGACAACAACTGCATAAGTTAAAAGGTCAATGATATTTATTTACGTGGTATGACCTATTGAAAGGGATGGCCAGGAAAGCGCTTGGAGACCAGCTCAGGTCAAAAAATGTTAGTAATGGCGACAACTACAACGCCCCAACTTATAACCAGGGCGATGAACCGCCCCCATTGAAATTTAAGGCACAGCCCGCACTGTGACGGTCTTACCGCCCCTCCTATGGCGTGGCAAGGACACTTCAAGGAAGTGGCCATCGCCCCCCCGCTGAGGCAGGAGTCACCAGCAGTCCGGGCAGAGGGAAGCAATACCACACAGTGACCACCTGTACCTCAAAATTGACCGCTGGTCGAGAGTGCCTTCCCAAAAATGTTAAATTAATTCTGTCAAGCCAAATTAGGTGAAGACCGAAAGGCCAGGTAGCAATTGAAAAGAGCAAGAGAGGGAGGGTGGGAATCCAGACTCAAAGAGGAAGCAGCATCATCTGACTCCTCTTTATATACCCCTGCATAAGCTACCACCCCTTTACTACCTAATTGGCTGATCTAGCTATCATTCACTTGAACTTCTTTGGGCAAATTAACTGTCCACACAACTTTATTAGGGCAATCATAAAATTCACAGGCTCTTAAATGTCCTCATGCCTATGCAGCTCTCGCTTAATCTTCCTACTATTTGTAGACATAAATGCAAATAAATTATCCAATCTGTTGTTACATTATCTGCCTCTTGCAGGAAGGAATTGCCCAACATTTCCACCCTTACAGTAAAGAATCCTTCAGTATACTAAGAATGAATCCTTTTTTTTCCCATGCTGACTGCGTGCCCCATGAAAGGTCCTTGTAGTCCTGGTTATTAAAATATTATTAGACAAACCTTTATATTGACCTCACATATATTTATACAAGTTCAATAGGTCATTTCCAAGGTTCCTTTTTATCCCCCCAAAGTGCATTTTTATTCTGCAATAATTTTGTTTTCCTGTTTACTGTAAAAAGCATTTTTCTCATCCTTCCGGACAATCCCTAATGGTAAAAATAAGCACTCTGCTCATTATAAGCAACTCATCTTGAAGAAACACAAGCAACATATTAGACTGTCACTTCGTAATACGTAGAGATGACACGAGATGAATTGCAGAGATTCGCATTACCATATTACCACCTTATCTACAATGACTGCTATTGCAAACACTTCCTCACTACACTGCGCAGGAGATCTCGTGTCAGTTTTTTTTTAATGGACGTGGGTTAAAATAAAAATAGATGCAAACCACGAAAATGCTGAAACAGTCATTTATTTTGCCTTTTTTTTTCCGAGCATATGGTTCATCTCCCAACTCTTGTCACAAATTGAATTAATTGTGTCTGACATATTTAATGTATTTGGAAAGAAACCATCTTTGTAAGCTAAAACAGCAATTGGAATGTTAATTTAAAGGGGAATAATTTCTTCAATAATCTTTGCTTTCTTATAGTATACACCAGGGCTGGGCAACACCGGCCCTCCATATGTTGATGAACTACACATCCCAGCATGCCTTGCATCAGTTTCAGCATGGCCACATAGCAAAACTAATGCAAAGCATCCTGGGATGTGTAGTTCACTAACATCTGGAGGGCCGGTGTTGCCCAGCCCTGGTATACACCATGGTGCTACTGTTCATTAAGGAGCATATATATATATATATATATATATATATATATATATATATATATGTATATATATGTGTGTAACCAGTGGCAGATTTTACCATACAGTCCCCCCCCCCCCCCCCCTCCATCTCCGTACCCGACATTGCAAAAATCTGACATTGCAAAAATCTGCTGCCCCCAGTAAGCCCAGTGTTTACAGAGGCCGCCATGCTGGACTGTCGTCTGCAGAAATGGCATCCAAAGTCCCTAGAAGCTGCAGGGAAGAGGGAGGGTGCAATTGCGCATGTGAAATCCCCCCTCCCCCTGCCAGCTGTAAGGTTCTTGTATGGGCTGCACAGGATGCAGCCCATAGAGGTCAGTGCCCTTGTGTGGCATCCCAGACTTTAACAGATAGTGAAAAGTTTTATAAAAGCCATGCAGCCTTATCAGTGAGTGGGGGAGTTTATGGTCCACACAGTTGTTACAGTTTCTTGGACCTGCAGGGGGATGGGCAGAAAGTCTTAGGACAAAGGACATGAGGTTGGTCTATGTGAGCTGAACTGAGATGGAGGGCACAGGCTAGTGTCCAGGGATGAAAGACCATTCTGGGGCTGTGGAACAGGCATTATGGTATCCCACAGTCCCTGGCCTTATTGTAAAGAGAGCAGCAAATGAGCGCAGCAGTAGGAAGGAACAAGGGGGATACCAACCTTCGTGGTTACCCTAGCAGCAGAATGAGAATTATGAGTCTTGGAGGAGGACGATCTGGGTCAGTGGTTTGAAACCACGCGGCGCAAGACCACCAATGACGAGTCAATGAGATATCCTGATTAGATAGACCGCAGAGAGCCCCCAGTGAATAGGAACACACATAGGAAGAGTCCTAGTAGGCTGCTGTGGCACTACTGGTCCCAGGATACTCTGTATGCTGTATTGCTGTCCCATCATTGGTTATGCTGCGAGTGAAAGGAAATGCTGAACTGATGTCATCTAATATAATCTAAATAAAGGTTGTGCTGGAGGTAGAAGGACGATGGATAATGTTATTTCTATGATAAACCGGTCTGAACTGTAATAAACTGCTTGCTGTTTGTGAGGAGATGGTCTGGTGTCCAATTCTTACTTCACTGCTGTACCCACCCTTGGCCAGGAACCACATTTGAATGACATTGCTGTCAAGGGTGTTTTTCCTTCTCCCCAACACTGTGGGGTGCGTGTATGCACATAATTCATCACAATGTGATGGGTGGCTTCTACCTGGTCATTGGGACTGGCTCTTATCGGATCCCTGCCCCTACAATTCAACTGGACACAGTTAAGATTAAAATTGAGATTAGGATTTTTTATTTCCGGAATTACCCTACGTAAGATATTGATATGATCAGGGGAGGCACCAGAACCCCCTGCTAATCTTATGCTTCAAAATTCAAATTAGGGAAGCTGCACCAACTGCCATTTCAAACTAACTCAATGGCAGTTGGTGTGGCCCTCCTATTTGAATTTTGGACTGTTCTACACCCCCCTCTGGAACCACCACTGATTAATTATTAATTATATATCCTAAATAACAGTAAGATGATCTTCACACATGTTATCCATTATTCTGCTGTATTATTCTTAAATAAAGAACATTGCTTAACTTATCATCGGATATTCTTGACCTTGTAACTCTGAGTTAATCAGTTCAGTTTCAAAATCTCCCAGAATATCTCAAATTTTTTAATTTGAAAAAGTTAAAACAAATCCGAGCCAGTCCAACCAAACTGAAATCTTTTGAATAATACGGTTGTAAATGGGCAACTAATAATGCCAATGTTGTGTGTCAAATGTTAGATTCTTAAAAATATAAAAACATTTTTCAATTGTGTGAATGACATTTTTTTCTTTGTGTTTAATTTGAAAACGAATTGTATTGTGAACGGTGAAGATGAAATTCAAATCTGATCAGAAAACCTCACAAGAAATCCAATTTCGAACCACAATTTTCAATATTTTGCACATTCAACTGGCAAACGTCTTCTGGCCAAAGCTTGTTCTAAACAATGATTTCATTCCATAGTAGTTGTTCTGGTAGTTGTTCTAGCCTCATAATCCTGTTCCTGCATTTTTGGAACGCCAGATACTAATTTTAAGCCAGTTTATTCCACAATAATATTGTCCTTGAACTTTTCATCATGAAATTTGTTGTATGGAATGTTTTCTAAATGTATGAAATCAGCTTGTATGACAATGGTGTTCTATGTTGTACACAATGCACCTGGTTGTGAATCACCTTGACAACTGTTTTTGTCAATGTATTAAATAGTTGTTGTCTATGTCTTGATTTACTACCATTGTGGACATTTTAGAATGGAAACAGATTTGTTTTGTTTTATTGCACATTTGTACTTGTAAATGCTGTTGACGTTTGAGGGATACCAGTGTGCAATCTCAGCTTTTAAACAAGTTTGCCACCAAAAATACCCCTTTCACATTGCAGCTTTAACACGGTATATTGGCGTTTTTTTACCGTTTTAAAATGGGAAAAGTTGCAGTGTGAAAGCTACATTGTCAATTTACCGGTTACAGAATACGGTATTTTGAAACGTGTTCAAAGCAGGATCCTACACGTTTCTGAGCCGTTTTCCCTGCAGTCTGAATGGCCCAGAAACGGTATTTGCTACAAATGATAACCACACAATGGTGATAGGTTATCCCCCTGCATGATCCCCGCCCACAAGCAGGAAATAAACATATAAAATGACATTGTATGGCTTTCTATGGGTGAAACGGGTTGAATCTGAAAGGTACAAAAACGGTATTGAAACTGCAATATACCGTTTACAACATGCAATATGAAAGAGGTTTAACTGGCTTTTGACCCATTTTAAGACACGTTTACAAAAACGGATTGAAAGCAGGTTTGCAATGTGAAACCAGTATAAGTAACTTCAGCACCTTTGTATAATCAGGGATTCATTGGTCAAAACTGGTACAATGGAAATCCTCAGAAGGCCCCACTCCTTCCTCTAAAGTCAGGTTAAGAAGAGCGTACTAAAATTATACAATGTTACTCTATTAGAGCAGTGGTTCGGAACCAGTGGTACACTGCAGGCCGGTTGGTGGTGTAATACAGGTAATGGCGGAAGAAGAGAAAGAACTCTCCCAGTGGCGGAAGGTGTCTCCCATTGCCATGGAGATGAACCACGTTGTGTAACTTCCTGTTCTGTCAGCAGCATCATCAGCAACTCCTACTGCTTTTGCCCGACCAGCAATCCACTGGGAGCTCCCCACTGTGCCCTCAGACATAAGCGTTCATCTGCCACACGCTGAGACGTGTGGAGGAAACAGCAGAATTAATCCTATAGGTGTTAAGGGGAACCAAATAGCCAGTACACAGCCAGCAGCCAGACACAGAGGGGCCCGATTTCTGACCGCACACTACTCCTCTGCTATTTCTTAATATAAGGACACACATAAGGATCCACATACACCGCTGACTTCCACTCCACTCTTAAGTACTGTGGTTATTTGAAATTAAGAGGAGGGGGTACTCATAAATGAAAGGGGGTATGGGAGAGAAGGAAGGTTGGGAACTGCTGTATTGGAGGGTCAATCGCAAAGCCAAGCACCAAGCCATATTTTTAGTTACCATAAATGTGATATTTTGTACAACCAAAGTGTCCTGCTGAACCCATCGGATGTGCTTCATAAATTACTTCCAGAGATTGCATTCTAACGTCAAAAAATTTCTATGAAACACGATCTAAAGTAACCTAAAAAGTCACCATCAAAATACGCTCTAAATGATGGAGGAAAAGTAATTGGACATTGATTTTTTTTATCTTTGTTCAAACATTCAAATATTGACTCCTGGAATGGTGATACCTTGCTATTGGAAGAGCGTTATGTATTCTACACAGAGTAGCATCTGTCCAGTCTGGAGATGAGACAAGAGGAGATTAAAGACACAAGTTTGAGTGAAATATTTTCCTGCCATCTTCCTTTTGCCATGTATTCTGAAATGTGCCCAATATAGTTTTTTAAAGGTAAATCAAAAGATGTCAGAATCACTGTGTGTAGTACGCAGGTATTGATTTACAAGGGATTTACATTTACTGACATAAAAAGGCTAGAACTTGGCGTTTCTGTACTGGAAACAGACGTCGCAAGTGTCTCGTTATCCAGAGCTTTATAAGGATAACTACCATATAACAAAATCAAATGCCAAAATTACAAGTTTTTGCTGCTTTGTAGCCTTCATGTGTCATGCTGGTTTCATTTTCATGCTGTATCGAAGACAGAATATAAAGTTTATTTTGCATCGTATACACAATCCTGGCATTTATAAAACCCATAAAATGTAATAAATACTGTGCATGGCCATAATATAAAGTTGGGCACCACTACATCATGATAGCAACATGGTCCCACCTCACAGAGTGTAACAGTTTCTTCTGAAGTGGTTGGCCGCACCATATACTAACAACTCCCCTAAAAAGAAGAAGATGCAACAGTGGCTGGGACATTCAACCGAGCTTTCTGACCACGAGACAAAGGTGCTTTCATGGCCTCAGTATGGAGATCTCAAGTCTGTCCCAGTTGGAGGTTATGCCCACCAATGTCTGTAAGACCATCTAGTGTGTACATCGGAGAGCTGCCCCTTTAAAATGCACTACATGACGGTGTTTGCATATGTGGATGGTGATCTGTCCTTCAGAGAAGACTTAACATGATCATAATGTGAATGCTCAGGTAGAAATTATTTCCAGACCACCCCTTCTGGTAATCTTTTTGTACGTAGTGGCAAAGCAAAGCTTACAATCAATGAGTGAGGAACACGATGACCTTAACTGCTCCATCAATCAGAAGAAGTACTTGCAGTCTTGCACCCTCTCTAGAGTGAGGGCAAAGGGTAGCGGTAGCTGCAAAATGACTGGAAAACTGGAGGACCAAAGATTGGAGCTGGCCATGATCACCAGGACCTGGAAGACCCTCCTGGAGTCACCAGGGGAAGGTAAGTCACTGATTGGCCACTAGCAGGGATTTACATTCTCCTGATGGCTTCCGTGGCTCCAGTGCTTTTGACATCTTATCACTATCTACATGATGACTATTGACATGGTCAACATTGACATTATGACTATGTTGATCTGAAGAATGTGGACAAAACAGCTGTTGACAAATGTTACCCAACCCATTGTCACGGCAGCCCGCCGCGGGTCACGGCAGGGCCGCTACTCACCTGTCCGTGCCCGGCGGCGGCTCTCCGTGGGGCTGGTGCGGCGGTCAGGAGGCTGGAGGCGACAATCGGGTCCCGGCGCAGTGAGAGGTGGCCAGCGGGAGCAGTGAGCTGGTTTGGGCTAGACGGGAGGCCGGCGCCGCCATCTTGGTTAAGGGCAAATGCCCAAACTTGCCTGAAACGCCCATTTCCTTCCACTGACTCTCTGCAGCCAATAGCAGCCGTCCTCTCCTCATAAGAGGGATCTGTCAAGGCAGCTCTGAGTCAGTGCAAAGTGTCAGTTAAGCTGTGCACATCCTGGCTCTATTCCTGTTACCTTTTTGATCCTGCTCTTCAGTTCCAGCTATCCTGCTCCTGTAGTGCTGTGGTCTGCCTACTGCTAATTCCAGCCGGAAGGTTCCTGATTGGTCTACTGCCCTAGTCTCCCACATCTGCCATACCATCGCCAACCAGGGGCCCCGTGATCAGTGGCCCTATTCCCTCGGCATCCTTCCTGTGGCTTTTATTCTTCAGTTCTTCATTTATTTCATTATTTCGCAGTCCCCTGCTAAAGACTTTCACAAGAAGTATTGTGATAGCCAAATTCCCGTACAGACTCTCAAAGACATTATTTGGGACAAGTTTATTTTCTTTGTAAATGCAGAGGTCTCTTATTAAACCCGCACGTTTTCAACCTACCCCCTCTGGCTCAGCAGTTGTTCCTGATAGTCACACGAGTTCATCCAATCCTCAGACCGTGACAGTTTGCACTGACCCAATGGACTCGGGTGGTGCTTCGGGATTAACCGCTGAATTCATGCAAGGACTTCTCAATCGTCTGGAACAAGTGGAATCCTCACAGCGGCAAATGGCTCAGTGTTTGCAAGAAATGGTTCAGCGCCAACAGGCCCCTCCTGCCACCTCTTCTGCCTCCCCTGTAACAGTCTCCACAGAGGGCACAAGTACAACCCCAGCCAGTCCTGCTTCAACTGTTCCTAGTCATCTCCATCTACCCATTCCAAATAAATTTGATGGATCGCCCAAAGCCTGCCGGGGGTTCCTCAACCAATGTGAGGTTCACTTCACTCTCCAGCCTTCGAACTTCCCCACAGCGAAAGCCCGGGTGGCATACATCGTGTCTCTGCTCACAGGACCAGCCCTTGATTGGGTCTCTCCCTTATGGGAACGCTCCGATCCATTATTGTCCGACTACTCGTCCTTCATTTCAACTTTTCGTCGGATCTTTGACGAACCAGGAAGGGTCTCGTCTGCAGCTACTGAGATTCTCCGGATCCGGCAAGGAGGAAGACCAGTGAGCCAGTATGTCATACAATTTCAAACATTGGCCTCTGAGTTGAGATGGAATGACGAGGCACTCCTGTCGGCCTTCTGGAACGGGCTTTCTGGTCGTATGAAAGACGATTTGGCCACACGAGATATGCCTACCACTTTAGACGATCTCATCTCGCTGTGTAACAAAGTCGACATCCGATATCAAGAACGTCAGATCGAGCGTAGCAAGAACGACCGACCCAGACCTCGTCCATTTGTTAGTCCAGCTCCGTCCACTCCAGTCTCCATGCCACTTGAGGAACCCATGCAAATTAATCGGTTCCACTTAACCTCTGAAGAACGTTCCCGACGCAAGAGGGAGAACTTGTGCATGTACTGTGGAGCATCCACTCATCTGATCTCATCCTGTCCCCGGCGTCCGGGAAACGCCTCTTCCTAATCGGCGAAGGAGAGGCCAGATTGGGAATCTTATTAACTTCTCCTACTCCTCTTGAATCCACTCTACCGGTTACCTTAAACCTGCCTTCAAGTTCAGCCAAGATCAAAGCGTTACTGGACTCTGGAGCCGCTGGTAACTTTATCAGTAATGAGCTCATTCTTCAGCTCTCTATCCCAATTCAAGCTCTGGAGCAACCCATGTACCTAACCGCAGTTGACGGCAGTCGGATTCCGAGTGGTCACATAATTCATCAAACCTGCCCTCTGGGATTACAAATCGGAGCTCTACATAAGGAGAAGATCCAGTTTCTCGTTATTCCCAAATCCTCTCATCAGCTGGTTCTCGGTTTGCCATGGTTGACCCAACACAATCCACACATCAACTGGTCGTCCATGGAGGTTGAAGCCTGGGGCCCTTCGTGTTTCTCCTCTTGTCTTCCTCAAGTGACACCTCTTCGACAAACAACTCCTGAGGGTCCGTCTTCTCTTCCAGCTCAATATTCAATGTTTGCCGATGTCTTCAGTAAAGGTGGAGCCGATTCACTTCCCCCTCATCGTGAATGGGACTGCCCCATTGAACTGATCCCCGGGAAGATTCCTCCTCGGGGCCGCACATACCCATTGTCCATTCCTGAGACTGAGGCCATGTCGGAATATATTCAGGAGAATCTTCAGAAAGGGTTCATCCGACCCTCTTCTTCACCAGCTGGAGCGGGTTTTTTCTTCGTAAAAAAAAAAGACGGCTCTCTTCGTCCATGCATAGACTATCGGGGTCTCAACGACATAACAATTAAGAACAGATACCCCCTTCCGTTAATAACTGAACTGTTTGACAAGGTCAAAGGCGCCTCCATCTTCTCGAAACTCGATCTGCGGGGCGCTTACAACCTGATCCGCATCCGTTCCGGGGATGAGTGGAAGACAGCCTTCAACACTCGTGATGGACATTACGAATATCTCGTGATGCCTTTCGGTCTTTGCAACGCACCCGCTGTCTTCCAGCAATTTGTCAACGATATCTTCAGAGACCTTCTTTACAAATCCGTGGTGGTCTATCTGGACGACATCTTGATCTTCTCTTCCGACCTACAAACCCATCGATCCATCCTGAAGGAAGTACTCTCTAGATTACGTCAGAACCACCTATTCTGTAAGCTCGAGAAGTGCGTCTTCGAGGTAACATCCATTCCCTTCCTTGGACACATTCTTTCCGGCACCGGTTTAGAGATGGATCCAGCAAAATTAAAAGCCATCCAAGACTGGACCGCTCCCACAACTTTGAAAGGCATCCAAAGGTTCCTCGGTTTTACCAACTACTATAGACGTTTTATTCATAACTTCTCAACATTGGCAGCTCCCTTGACTGCTCTAACTCGCAAGGGCGCAAATCCCGCTCAGTGGCCTTCAGAAGCTACGTCCGCCTTCATTCAACTCAAGCAAGCGTTCCTCACTGCTCCTATCCTGCTACAACCAGACATGGACAAGCCTTTTTTCCTGGAGGTTGATGCATCTTCGGAGGGGGTCGGAGCTATTTTATCTCAGAAAGGGGACGATCAAATGTTTCACCCTTGTGCATATTTCTCCAAAAAATTCTTGCCTGCTGAAAAGAATTACCCCATTGGGGAACAAGAACTATTGGCCATAAAATTAGCCCTAGAGGAGTGGCGCTATCTGCTAGAGGGGGCACGTCATAAAATCACCGTCTACTCGGACCATAAAAATCTTTCTTTCCTTAGGAATGTACAATGTTTGTCCTCCAGGCAAGCTCGCTGGTCTACCTTCTTTGAGCGCTTCGACTTCCAGATTCTCTTTCGGCCTGGTGCTCAAAATTGCAAGGCAGATGCGCTGTCCCGATCATTCGACTCTTCTATGGAGGAACATCCCAAATCTCAACCCATTCTCCACCCATTAGTCTTTGCTCACACAAATCCAATTCCCATGCCTCCACCGGGGAAATCCTATGTACCTGAAGAACTGCGCAGCAAGATTCTAAGTTGGGCTCATGTCTCCCGATTTGCAGGTCACCCTGGGATCCAAAAGACTTTAAGTTTTCTCCAGCGCTCCTATTGGTGGCCAACCATGCGCAAAGACATCATCAATTTCATTTCTTCATGTGTCGAATGTGCTCAACACAAAATGTCCCATCAAGCTCCAGCCGGTGTTTTAAAACCCCTGCCAATACCAAATCAACCTTGGTCCCACATATCCATGGACTTCATTACAGATCTTCCACCTTCCGAAGGCCATTCAGTAATCTGGGTAATTGTAGATCGTTTCTCTAAGATGGCTCATTTCGTCCCACTCAAGTCTTTACCTTCTGCTCCAGTCCTGGCAAAGTTATTCATATCCACCATCTTCAAGCTGCATGGTCTACCTACAGAAATTATCTCGGATCGTGGAGTACAATTTGTGGCCAAGTTCTGGCGATCCTTATGCTCCTCCCTGCAGATCAAACTCAAGTTTTCTACTGCATACCACCCTCAAACCAACGGCCAAACAGAACGAGTGAATCAAGACCTTGAGAGTTTCCTCCGCCTGTATTTGTCTTCCTCCCAAGATGATTGGGTGGACCTACTGCCTTGGGCAGAATTCGCCCACAACAACTCCTACCATTCTTCCTCCGGTACGACCCCATTCTTCACTGTGTACGGTCAACATCCTCGTGCACCAGAATTCCCCAGTCTACCAGTTTTCGATTTACCAGCGGTGGATTCCTCATTACGCCGATTTTCTAAGATCTGGTCAAATGTTCACTACGCACTCCAAAAAGCCTCAATTCGCTATAAAAAAGCAGCAGATAAGAGAAGGAGAGCGGTTCCGCCAATGAAGATTGGGGATCGGGTCTGGTTGTCCACTCGAAATATCCGGCTTCGTTTGCCTTCCATGAAGTTTGCCCCTCGTTACATTGGACCATTCCCCATTATTCAGGTCATCAATCCTGCCGCCTACAGATTGAAACTTCCTGCTTCCATGAAAATTTCCAATTCTTTCCATATCTCCCTTCTGAAACCGTTAAAATTAAGTCCCTTCCAGCCTAAGCCTCCAAGAGTTCCCGCTATCCAAACTGAAAAACAAGCCGAATTTGAGGTCAAACGGATTCTAAATTGTCGCCAATGAAATTCCCGCGTGCAATTCTTGGTGGAATGGACAGGCTACGGCCCAGAAGAGAATTCGTGGGTCGAGGCATCTGATTTGCATGCTCCCAAACTGGTGCGACAGTTCTTCCATCGGAATCCCGACAAGAGACCAGGAAGCTCAGAGGGTGTCCAAAAAGGGGGGGGTACTGTCACGGCAGCCCGCCGCGGGTCACGGCAGGGCCGCTACTCACCTGTCCGTGCCCGGCGGCGGCTCTCCGTGGGGCTGGTGCGGCGGTCAGGAGGCTGGAGGCGACAATCGGGTCCCGGCGCAGTGAGAGGTGGCCAGCGGGAGCAGTGAGCTGGTTTGGGCTAGACGGGAGGCCGGCGCCGCCATCTTGGTTAAGGGCAAATGCCCAAACTTGCCTGAAACGCCCATTTCCTTCCACTGACTCTCTGCAGCCAATAGCAGCCGTCCTCTCCTCATAAGAGGGATCTGTCAAGGCAGCTCTGAGTCAGTGCAAAGTGTCAGTTAAGCTGTGCACATCCTGGCTCTATTCCTGTTACCTTTTTGATCCTGCTCTTCAGTTCCAGCTATCCTGCTCCTGTAGTGCTGTGGTCTGCCTACTGCTAATTCCAGCCGGAAGGTTCCTGATTGGTCTACTGCCCTAGTCTCCCACATCTGCCATACCATCGCCAACCAGGGGCCCCGTGATCAGTGGCCCTATTCCCTCGGCATCCTTCCTGTGGCTTTTATTCTTCAGTTCTTCATTTATTTCATTATTTCGCAGTCCCCTGCTAAAGACTTTCACAAGAAGTATTGTGATAGCCAAATTCCCGTACAGACTCTCAAAGACATTATTTGGGACAAGTTTATTTTCTTTGTAAATGCAGAGGTCTCTTATTAAACCCGCACGTTTTCAACCTACCCCCTCTGGCTCAGCAGTTGTTCCTGATAGTCACACGAGTTCATCCAATCCTCAGACCGTGACACCCATAAATCAAGTAATCTGTTTGGCTGTAATGGTAGAGGGAACTCAGTTCCACCTCCACCACAGCCTTGGACAGCAATTCCAACAGCGGCTTCCTTTTCTGGCACCGCTTATGTGATGTCATGCTGTCACCACTGCTGAGATGAAGATGGAAAGGGACAGATATGTGTCATATGTCAGATTTATAAAATGGGCACTTACTGTTGCTAGGGGTACTACTGCTGTGGGCATTATGTGTATAAGCAATACTACTGTAGGCATTATGTGCAAGGGACACTACTGTGTGCATACATGTGAAAGAGACACATGTGTCATAACATGAATAAGGGGTACTACTTTGTGCTGTAACATGAATCATGGTCACTACATGTGGTGTAATGGGAATATGATTGTGCTACTGTGTTGAATAATTTGAATTGGGAGTACTATTTTGAGATCACTGTCCCTTTATAAAGTATCAGAGGTATGGCACAAATTTTGTAGTTTGCATGGGGTGCCGAAAACCCTGGCAGTACCCGGGGATCCACCTAATTGGGGGGGTCCGTGGCAGGGGAAATGAGTTCCACCAACTCTCTGGGACCACTTTAATCCCTGGCTATGGGCAACACCTCCAAGATCAGGATGGGAATGACAAGAGTGGACCCTGGGCCTGAAAAAAGAGCGATGCCTTACCTTGGCTCCTACCACCAATACCAGAGAGCCGCAGCAGGTTAGACACCAGCAGTGGGCTGTGAATAATCCCTCTGTGAATAGTTCCTGCAGCTCTGTGGCTCTCCCCTATACTGTATGTGACATCACCACATGATGTCACCTACAGGAGGAGCACCATGAGCGGAACACTGAGCCCTAGAGTAAATATTTCATTGCAGAAGAGAGGCCAGGAATGCCAGCCAAAGAAGAAAATAAGACAAAGAAGGGGGGCCCTTGGGTGTCAAAGATGGGGGCCCCTGCCTATTCTGTAAGTCTCAGGCCCAACAATTTCTGTACAAGTCATTCCCTGTGACGCACATATTGAAAGAGTCACTTGTGCATTAGCATTTGCAAACAACCATAGATTAAGGACCAGGCGCCGCTACATTGGGTGGGAACGGGTTAAGAAAAAGAAACACCGTTAATTTCCAGTTTATATTTTCCTCCCTCTAATTGAAACGGTGTGTAGACCGAATCTACAATCACAGTATGGGAACTAATTATACCAGTTGAGAACACCTGCCCTGCACCCCGGGAGACACACTTTTTTTTGTGATGCCACTGTTGTAAACAGGTGATAAACTAATTTACATATTACCAAAACCAAGAGAGGCAGAAGAAAACACATATAAATATAGGTAATTTATTGCACATGCCGAGGGGGATAGCAGCGATCGGAGAGAGGATTGCTCATCCATTAGCATAATCATTTACCACTTAAAATAATTAATTGACTCTAAAGCGAGGGAGAACGAGCAGGCATGTGAAATAAGGGAAGGAGGAGACTTATGAGGTGGCAGAAAGGTGCAGGAAGCCGAGAGATTGTTATACAATAAGAGGTCAATGCGAGAATGGGATCAGACCCCTCCCGGAAATGCCGCAACTTGCGTCATCAACCTATTCCCCAGAAAATGTCTCATTACGTCAATGGTTTTGTCTACTAAAGGCTAATTAAATCAGATTCCTAGGTGTCCCACTATTCCCAGTAGAGCTTTGTTCTAGCCTTATTCAGCTTGGATCAGTTATTTTACAGTCTAGACTTCAGGCCACTGTTGAAACGTAATTATTGGGATTAGTGGAACCTACAGTATCTATGGAAAGTATCGGATTCCTCGGTACAGGGGCTGATTTAGAGATGGAAGCAAATGTTGCAGCAAAAGTCGCAGGAGGCATCTTCGATAAAAAGTAGCCCACCGCCAGCTTCTGAGATCCAGTGGCCTTTCCAAGACGCTACATTTGATCAACCAGTGGTTAAAGTGGGGTGGAAAGGGGTAGAACTGAGTTCCACCACCTGTAATGGTGAGGTGGAACTACTGTACATTCAGGATGTCCATCAGAACTACACTACCTGGGACAAAGAAATTGCATTTGAGGTTGAACACCAGGGAAGGACTGTAGCAGTATCAGCATAAGGTCCAACATGCTACTGTATGGTATACGGACAAATGATGCACACAAGGATCCGGCTTCATCCGGCTCAGATACAGCACCGATGTGTTATGTTGCACCTTGCTGGCCTGAGGCTGTTTGCAGAGATCTGGGGTAGAGGCTTCAGATCACCTAATCCTGATCTGGCCACACCTGGAATAAGGCTTGCCATGACATTTGACAACTCGGAGAAGAGAACACAGTGTGGGTATTTGGTTAGGCAATGCTGTGTGACGCGGATGTGCAGAAGATTGTCGTATGCGGAAATTGAGGTATTTCTCCCTGGGTAGTGAAGGAACTAGAGGTTAGTGGTTGGGATTCTGAGAAATGAGGCAGAATATGGGGGTGCCAAGTAGAACAAGGTTGATATTTGGTTCCTCCCTCCCTTGTCCTGGGACCACCAGTGTCAGTGTGCCATTGTCTTGGCACCACCAATGTCAGTGTGCCATTGTCCTGCGACCACCAGTGTCAGTGTGTCATTGTTCTGAGACCACCAGTGTCAGTGCGCCATTGTCCTGTGACCACCAGTGTCAGTGTGTCATTGTCCTGGGACCACCAGTGTCAGTGTGCCATTGTCATGGGTCCCCGTGTCAGTGTGCCATTGTCCTGGGACCACCAGTGTCAGTGTGCCATTGTCCTGGGACCACCAGTTTCAGTGTGTCATTGTCCTGGCACCACCAGTGTCAGTATGCCATTGTCCTGGGACCACCAGTGTCAGTGTGCCATTGTCCTGGGACCACCAGTGCCAGTGTGCCATTGTCCTGGGACCACCAGTTTTAGTGTGTCATTGTCCTGGCACCACCAGTGTCAGTATGCCATTGTCCTGGGACCACCAGTGTCAGTGTGCCATTGTCCTGGGACCACCAGTGTCAGTGTGCCATTGTCCTGGGACCACCAGTGTCAGTGTGCCATTGTCCTGGGACCCCAAGTGTCATTGTCCTGGGACCACCTGTGTCAGTGTGTTATTGTCCTGGGACCACCAGTGTCAGTGTGCCTTTTCCTGGGTCCCCGTGTCAGTGTGTTATTGTCCTGGGACCACCAGTGTCAGTGTGTCATTGTCCTGGGACCCCAAGTGTCAGTGTGTCATTGTCCTGGGACCCCAAGTGTCAGTGTGTCATTGTCCTTGGACCACCAGTGTCAGTGTGTTATTGTCCTGGGACCACCAGTGTCAGTGTGCCATTGTCCTGGGACCACCAGTGTCAGTGTGCCATTGTCCTGGGACCACCAGTGTCAGTGTGTCATTGTCATGGGACCACCAGTGTCAGTGTGTTATTGTCCTGGGACCACCAGTGTCAGTGTGTCATTGTCCTGGGACCACCAGTGTCAGTGTGTTATTGCCCTGGGACCACCAGTGTCAGTGTGTTATTGTCCTGGGACCCCCAGTGTCAGTGTGTCATTGTCCTGGGTTCACCAGTGTCAGTGTGTTATTGCCCTGGGACCACCAGTGTCAGTGTGTTATTGTCCTGTGACCACCAGTGTCAGTGTGCCATTGTCGTGGGACCACCAGTGTCAGTGTGCCATTGTCCTGGGACCCCAAGTGTCAGTGTGTCATTGTCCTGGGACCCCCAGTGTCAGTGTGTCATTGTACTGGGACCCCAAGTGTCAGTGTGCCATTGTCCTGGGTCCCCTGTGTCAGTGTGTCATTGTCCTGGGACCCCCAGTGTTAGTGTGTCATTAGCCTGGGTCCCCAGTGTCAGTGTGCCATTGTCCGGGGACCACCAGTGTCAGTGTGTCATTGTCCTGGGACCACCAGTGTCAGTGTGTCATTGTCCTGGGACCACCAGTGTCAGTGTGCCATTGTTCTGGGTCTCACATGTCAGTGTGCCATTGTCCTGGGTCCCCCATGTCAGTGTGTCATTGTCCTGGGACCACCAGTGTCAGTGTGTCATTGTCCTGGGAACCCAGCTTGTTAGTGATCTTACAACTACTGTACAAATGCTATATTACTTCAACTCTTCAATCAATCCAGCCCAACCATTCTGGATAATACTGAAAATAATTTGATGAGTATTAAGCAGGTAACTAGGATTAGAATTAGTATTTTGTTGCTTTCCACTTGCTGAAATAAACCGTAATAAAAAGTTCTGTTTTCTGATGCTGATTTTACAGTATTTTATGAATTTACTCTCTTTTTTTTTTGTCCTATTATTTAAACTATGAAAATCTTTCTGGTCAAGTCGGAATTTGCAGTTGTCATGGACAACTTTGAGAATACCACACAGCGAGGTTGTTTAAGGTCAAACATGTTCGTCTTTCCCGAATATGGCTGCAATGTCTCACTCTAGTGATGGCTTAAATTAGAGAAGCGCACACGTTGTATCATTATTGCTTTGGTTCTAGATTCATCTTTCTGTTTCTGGTTTTGGAAATATTGCCCAGATGTGTTTAGTTTTGGTAGTTCAAAAATATGTGATTCTCTCCATTGGGATGTCCCCGTGGATGGTAAAGTATACAAAACATAATAAAAAAAAAAACCTAAAAAAAAAAACCCTCATGTCGACTTATTCATGCTTTGACCATACCACGTCAAACCTTCTGCTTGTGTAGACCTTTTGAACCAGTCCGATCATATGTATGTCGACTGTATGCTGTTGACCTACTGACCATCGACCGAGACTTTGTCTGTAAACCATTCGTATACCCAATTACGTACAGTCAGTTTTCTAATATCCATGTATTTTCTACAATATGGTCCACACGCTACAGAGAGAACCTAAATTCATTCAGCTCAGCTCACAATTCAATCAGGTCTCTCTACGGAAAATACCGACAATAGGTTTTGACCAACTTGATGTGTTGTAAGCGGCTAACTGGGATTTGGATTTTATTCTTGCTGCTCTCCTCTTAAAGATGCTGAAATAACAAAGAAGGAATGTTCCCTTTATGACCGTTCGTGCTTAAGCCATAAATTAATCATTTTACTGTATTTTTTTAAAGGTTTTTCTTTTACTCGAACAATGAACATCACTCTGGTCAAGTCTGAATTTGCAGTTGTCATGGAAAAACTTTGAAATGACTACACGGGGAGGTTATTTAGGGTCAAACATATTCAACTCGCTCAAATTTGGCTAAAAACGTTTCTATCAACAGTTTACAGTAGAGATGACTGTAGTATTTTTACTTTAGTTCTTTATGTTTCTGGTTTTGGCAATATCACCCTGAAGTGTTCATTAAAAATGGTCAAAGAATGTTAAAATCGTGTCATTTTGAGCTGTTTTCATTCCAGAATGTGTATTAATATAATTAACACTCATCAACAAGCAGATTTCTAATATACATCTCAAAACAGTCAACATTATGAACAATATGGTCCAAAATCAGAAGAGACCCGGTTGGCCAAAATTAGCAACAGAATGCTGGCAAGAAAACATGGCAATTAAAATAAAAAAAAGGATGTAACACTTTTGAAACAGCACAGCAGTGGCCGATAGGATTGGCAGCTCAATAAAAGATAGAACATCCGTAAAATATGAAGACAGAGCACTGGCTGATAGGTTGGTCATTTTAGAAAAGAAGTTACACCAAGCTGGCCGAAGCCCAAAAGTGGAGTGGTTTGAGAATATCAAAGTTACATGCAACAGTAAATAAAGGATGGCAATATCGCTTGACAAAATTAAAAGTATCACGGTTGAGTTTGCAGAGAAGTCAAATGTTTTTCAATGTTGAATGCCTATTTCTTGGATTATGCGCAACAACATTTTCTACATGTATAATAGCTGCAGACTGTTCATTTAGAAATGAATATGCACTAAGCTGGATAATGCCCATAAGTAAAATGCTTTGAGAGAGAAATCTTTGAGGTTTATTTTTGGTCAGGACAGTACTGATTTCACTCAGCTCTTGTTTAATTAGATATTGTTATACATCTGTTATGGAACTGCAGCCAATTGAGTAGGGCCCCTAGAGCCAACAAGAAAGTCTGTCACATATAACAGCTGACTATTGTTTCCTTAGTGTTTAAGGTATACACCGGTACTAAGGATGCCACCAGGACTAACAGACCCAGCACTAGGTGCTTACCCAACTGCCTGGAGACCATAGGGTATTGGCTGAAGTATAAATTACTAGGTAATAGGTGCTGGAGGTAAGTGGGGCAACTGGACAAAACTGGAACAGCCTGTAGCTTAGTGTGAGTGACACTGTAGGTATAATCTCGGTGCACCGCAGGCAGGGGCAAACGCAGGATTTTCAGAAGGGGGTTTCCAGAGGGGCGGAGCAAAGCACGGAGATGGACACTTAGGTGACTGAGTATATGCCGGGTCAGTTAAAGTATTATAGATAGACCAAATGTATATACATAATTACATACATACATACATACATACATACATACATACAGGGGTGTCAACAGCAGTGTAGACCCCTGGGCATAGCAATGTATTGGGGCACCTACCGATCCTCCAGCGGTAGGCGTGGGGGAAGCTTTGATGTCCCACGGGTGGTAGGGGGTATTATATCAACCGCTCAGCATGTAGGGCCTGGATCAGTAATTTTAATGCACAGATGTTGGGAGATGGGGTGGGAGAAGGGGGCATTGGGCTGAATGAAGGGGCCCTGATACATAACTTCCAGGGTGGTAGAGGATGTTTAATACGCAGAGGAGGGGTGTATAGTGGAGTGGGCTTATTATTCATAATTTTCAGCTTGCTTGACTGCAGATATCTCCAGTTCCCAGAAATAGATTTCTTAGATTTTAATGGAATTAAAAACTAGAGAATCCCAACTACCAAATGGTGTTGGGGACTAGGGGATCAGAGTTCAGGAGGCAGAGCAATCTGCCAACGAGTATATAAAACTACATATCAGGTGTGTGGAGCTGGAGCAGTAACCAGCTGCTGGAAGGCTGATATCTCTGGTTCTGGGAACAGTAGAGACAAGCTACTAGTGTTCATCAAAGGGGGAGAGTCCCAGGTTTGGAATATACCCTCAGAAAAACTCTAAGTCAGACAGGCCCTGAAATATCTGACTGGGCAGAGCAATTAACAGGCTTGGATGGGGACCACTGCTTTGAAGTCAGATATCTCCGGTTCCCGAGGGCCGATTTTTAAAATTCTTGTACCTATGGAAAGAGGGGGCCCTCAGCTTTCAGCCCAGGGCCCTTAGACTCCTGGGGGGGTTTCTGGGTACTCAGAAACCCCCCCTGCGTGCGCTACTGGCAGGGTAGTATGCACAGCATTGAGGGAAAGTGACAGTGAGCTGGACTCAGGGACAGGTGAAGTAACCAAGTAAACAAACAGGCAAGAGTGGCATGGTACTGGTCTGGTAGACTGGCTATGTGCCTTTTGAGAAAGCTGCCTGGTGTGCGGAGAAACCAGTTAAGGATACAGATGTTGTTTAATACATATAAGACCCTGGTCATTACTTCCTTTCATTTGGATATCAAGCTATTTGGTTTCTCTACCAAATAACCGCTGTTGAGCTGCTTTCAGGCCATCTCCTTCTCTGTTAAGTGCTTCTGTGTACTACAGCACAGGAAAATCACACAGACTGCAAATTACATGTGCAACAGAGGGACGACTTGCATGGTATATACACTCTTACCAGCCGGTCACACTTAAGTCTCGATTATGGGACGAGTTTGGGGTGCATGAACACACAGCCCCATGCATCAGTTCCACAGACCACGCTCTAGCGGATGGTGCCACATCATCGTTTGTGGTACCGCTATTAAGCAAACCATGCTGCATAACAAACTACTATACTGATAATTGGCCTACACATTGTAGTTCCCCATTTCCCTTTTGTCAATGGGAGATAATGGAGTACAGAGGACTGTAACCACATATACACAGAAGGTCCCTATTTATCTGCATTATTGGCTAGTATTTGTACACAATCTATTAAGTTAATGGCGGTTGTCGGTTTTGTGGTGGATTTCGCCTTGGATCCTTGCTCTTCTTTCATGGCATGACGCTGTTTCACGAGTCCAAAGCGCAACTGCTTCAAAACAGGCCCTTCACTGCTGTTACTAACGCAACCAGCTGCGTCGTCACACTACTCTGGCGCAGACAAACAGTTCGCCAAGCGATGTCTAAACAATTCCTTCAGCCATGTGCGCGGTGTTTGCAATCACCTCTGGCACATGGGTGAACTGCGCAAGTGCACCACCAATCACATTTGCGTAATTACTATGGCGTTTGGCGAGACGGAGTACAGAGCAAATGCGGAGGTTCTGGCATGCGGTACATGTATGCGATCATTGCGACAAAATAAACTGCCACCCATGTGCAAGGAGTTCGGCTTCAAGTATGCGGCGAAACAACACATATTCCACAGCTCAAAGCGGTGGAAGAGCGTCTCATTTGTCCGCGTCTTCTGTTTATGCAAATACAGGCTCTTGCTTTGCCCGCTCGAAACGCCTACTACGCTCGGCAATACCTCGAACCTCGATTGATCTCACATTCACTGCAATTTGGACATACGAGCTCATAAATATGTATCCTACTTTACTTATAACCTGCCAATTGTACATAGGCTAGCTATTTCTGATCAATAAACAAATCATATATCGAACTATGTGTTTCATTCATTATAAAGTACCCTAACAAGACAGACATGTCATCCATGTTCAGTAGGTGCCAGAAACGGCAATCTACCAAGGGCCCTTTTTTTCTTCTCTCTATTCCTGCGGCTCCGCTCTGCCAAAGTTAATGGCGGTTGCCGGTTTTGCGGCAGATTTCGACTCGGATCCTTGCTCTTCTTTCATAGCATGATGCTGTTTTAGGAGTTCAAAGTGCAGCTGCTTCTAAATATTTTAAAGTAGATCAATAGTTGTTGCATTGAAGGGAGGGCCCTTCGAAGCCCTTTCGAATCAGCTATCACTCACTTCCGTGGCACTTGTAGCAATGTTGCGCGAAAGAATCAAAGTGCTGCAAATTGTGCTGAAATATGCGATGACGCACCCCCTGAAACGGTAAGGTGAACATTATAGAACAATGTAGTTTTAATGGTAAATAAGCGCAGTCCGAAGTACGAACAGGGGGGGGGTTCAGGGCAAAGAGCGGTACATGTTTTCGTGAGAGGGAGTGTATCCTGCATTACCCTCCGACGAGTGTGCGAGAAAGACATGTAATCCATGTTAAAAATCATTCAAACGCTTAATATGTGTTGGTTCTGATTGCCAACAGAGCAGCCAGAAAATAACACCGTAATGTCTCCTGTACTGTCTGACACAACAAATCATTGGGAGTACAGGAGACATTATCATACGTGACTCCCACAATTTTCCGGATCATTTACTACAAACCATTAAGGTGACGGTGGGAGCCTTGTCTATCTGTTACTGGTAACGAGCGCCGTACTAATATTTACTGCACACGTCTGTCTGAAGCACTCACTCACTATTATATTGTGGCTGCTAGTTCTAGCAAGACTTTTCTTTTTGGCAAAACCACCCTTAAGGGTTTTTGGTTCGGTATTGGCCACCTTATTTAACATCAATAAAAACAAGAAAACGTTGAAAAAAATGAACCGGTAAAAACAGCCAAGTTCTGAATTGATACCATCCCCAAGCCGGGAAGCGGTTCCATTCCGAACCCCAAACTTTTTCCGAACTGGGACTCGATTAGACTTGGATCCTGAGTTCGGGGGTGTTTGTACAGATGGAGGGCCTCTCAGTCAGTGCTGGGAATCGCTCGATTCCCTTAGCTGGCATTCGCCGGCCTAGAGGCGCTCCATCTGACGGGGACTCATGAGCGTCTCCCGCGTTCGTACATCCCCGTCACTCGGCAACAGGGAGCAGAATCCCTGCCCGTCTCCGCTTCAGGGAGATGGGCAGGGTTAGGGGGGTGCAGTGGGCTGCGGGGTGGCGGGGAAGTGCTCCACCTGAACGGGGCTCATGAGCGCCTCATACACGTGCCCCCTTCCGGCTCATGGCGGCGGCTGGCGGTTGGCAATTCAATCAGAAGCTGCTCCATCTGTATTTCACTGGACCACTCATCTCTATTTCTAACATGATCTAATGAATTTTATTAATTGAAACTGGCATACAAGTGTATTTATTCCTGACACACAACATAAGTATATTTATCTGTATAATAATAATAATCACTCATTTTCTACAAATACAGCTTGTAACGAGGCGGGTACGTGTGAGTGATGGTGGGCAGAGCCCTCAGCGGGACTGCTGTTTAGAACGGCCATGGCACACCCTACACTGGCACTGTTGACCTCCTCGGATAGGTGACCATAGTCTGCGGATTGCTAGGCTTCTCCTCTAATCGCCGCGTTCGAAGGAGCGAATTAGGCCCGCTCCAACCCCGATGCAACCAGGTCTTATGAGATGAAAAAACTACGGCGATCGTCAGAGGTGCAGTTTAATGCATATATATATAAAAACAGGATAAAAAACAGGATAGAGGTGCGCTGTATCACTGAGCCCAAATACTTTTGAAAAAATCAAACAGTGATTTGTAAAAACAAATGAACATTTATTAAATTTTTCCACATTTATCAGCGTTTTTCATAGGTGTCACTTGAAAGATCAATCCGCAGCCCAACGCGTTTCGTCCCTTAGGACTTCATCAGGTGCAATGAATAAATCTCTAGAGGTGCTATATCCTCTGGTAGAGGTGGTTGATCCCTCTGGACCAAAAATGTTTTTTTTGGGTATTGTAGTGTGACAGATAATGGTATATAGCTGCCAATTTCTCAGAATTGAAGTGCTAAATGCACAGCCTTCAATAAAGTAGTGGTCAGTCTTGAATAAAGGGTAAGACACTTCTGTCTCCAATGTGACTCTAGTGGGGAAACCACTGTGTAACACAGGTCCATTAGGGGCATTGCGCGCCTAAGACACACATTAAAAATTGACACCATAATGCCACTTACATGTTAAGCCACACACCATAATGTCCATTACGTATTATGCCAAACACCTTAATGCCTATTAAAAATGATGCTACATTAGGGCTGCTTACCTACATTCTCATTGCCAGGGGTTCCATGTTCATTGTCTGGAGTTCCATGCTTGTTGCCATGTGGGATTACATGCTCATTGCCAAGGGGAAATACATGCTCGCGGTAACTGGGGGACAGCCACCGCCGGGAAGAAGTGACAGCCATTGACAGCCGGGCAGAGAGCAGGGGGCTGCCCGGCTGTATTCAGAGCAATACCCCTTTTACATTAGAAAATGCAGGGGCTGGCCCCTTTTACACCAGCCTAGTCCCTGCATTTTCTGGTGTAAGGGGGAGACAACCACTCCCCTCTCCCCCCTTTAATCAACCAGCTATATCTTCAGAACCAACTGACCCATTTACATGAGATATCATATTGAAGAACTTTTGAGTGGGCTTCGAATGAGTTTGGTCCCGTGAAACTGGGTCATTTGGTTCCAGAGAAATCTGTCCTCAAACAACATGAACAGCCATGAAATTACATTTCAGACATGAAAAAATCGGTTTACCCGCAATATCTCTGGAACCAATGAACCCATATGGACCAGATATCAGATTGAAGGCCCAGCGATTTGGGTTCGACTGAGATCAACCTCGATCTTCTGCAATGCTGAAGGGGGAACTGGCAGCTGTTGGAACCGGGTGGGGTCAGAATTAGCCGGTCCTATGTTATCCTATGGGGGAAACGTTCCAGGTTTGCCCGGCGGTATCTCCAGTTCCCGGGGGGCTAGAGACGTGTGGCCGGGCTCGTTGGAAAGCTCCAACCCTCAGCTACAAAATGGACCTATTTGGAGAGTGTGCCTGGAGCTGCAGCTCCATCAGGCTCATTGCTAATCCAATATTTACACTTGAGGCATGGCATGTATATAAATTAGAAAGGGGTCAGATGGCGCTGATAAAGCGACTGATATACAGTGCCTCGGAGAATGTTATTTCTCTTAAATATTGTTTTGTAAATCATTGAGTTCCTGTTAGCGCACATCACACACACACACATTCCGCCAGCGCTGAAGGAGCTTCTATCGAGACCATTAACATCGCATCAGTGTATTGTGCGCACATTCCTCCGCAGATGGTGTTCTTTGTGTGTGAAACACCTGACGGCGCTGCACAGTTTCCACTCCCCTTCGCTACCGGATGAGATTATGGGGCAGATTTATTAAGCTTGGAGAAGAGATAAACTGGAGATAAAGCGGAGAAAAGGTAAAAGGAGATAAAGCACCAGCCAATCAGCTGTGTTTGAAAAAGACAGTTGGGAGCTGATTGGCTGGTGCTATATCTCCTTTTACCTTGACTCCAGCGAGTTTCACATTCACACACTTCATTGGAAAGTGGCCATCTGAAAATGAAGTATACTGTAGACCAAAGCTGGAGCAATCATTGGATGGGGACCGACCCTCGGATGCGTTCTCCTCTGTGCAGCTGCATGCTAGTCCGGGGATTCACTCGACGGAGGGGGGCAGTGACGTGCGGTGATGTTAGTGTCAGGCGAGGCAGCTGCTTTTGGAGACAGCGGGCGACATGGGGACAGTGACAGTGGGGGATGCGGGACAGTGAGAGCAGGGGGAAGCAGGAGAGTGACAGCAGGGGGGATGTGGTGAGCGTGACAGTGGGGGACACAGGGACAGTGACAGCGGGGGAATGCAGGGACCATGACAGCGGCGGGACATAGTGACATTCACAGTTTATATCTGCAATTTGGGGTAAAGTGCAACCCCCCCGGCACTCACCTGGTTCCTGAAGGGTGGAAAGCAGCTTAGCCTTTACCATTTGACAATGGATGTTTATGCTAAACATTCATTGTCTGCCTGTGCGGGTGAACCCGTGCTGCGATGGGGGGAGGCGGGTGGGCGGACATTCGGCGGGTGGGGTTTGGTGGAATTGCAATTCCATAACAATACACAATATATTTTTAACACAAACATCAGCTCGGTGCCCACAGCGCAGGGGCACCGGGACAGCCACAAGCTTCAGTCAGGGCAGGCGTAACTCTGGAAGGGGGGACACCTTCATTTGAGGGGTCCCCACTTCCCCAGGGTCCCGGACAGGGCTGACTTGTCAGAGGGTTAATGCTTTGGCCGGGGGGGCTTGTATAAAAAGTCTCCCCCGGCTGTGGCAATACTCTGCTGGCTTGTTGGGCCTGGTACTGGTTGCCGAAATACAGGGGACCCCTAGTCGTTTTGTCACCCGTATTTTGGGAACCAAGACCGATTCTTTGAGCCTGGGGATGGTTATGGCCGTGGGGGGGGACCCACGCCATTTTTTAAAATAATTTATTTACTTTTTCTCTTTTTTTACACTGCAGCCTGCACGGATCTGACGGATCTGACTGCAGGCATCTGCCAAATACGCCTGGAATATGAGTTGTATTTTCCAGGCGTATTTTCGCGGCAGTTAGCAGCCGTATTTTACATACGGGCGCGAGTGGGCACAGTGAACTGCTGGTTTGCAGGTCCTTTCGCACCAGGCAGTGCGGGGAGGGGTCGGGACGGCGAGGGGTCACGCCCATGCGAATGCCCAGCCTTTCATGGGCGTTCCCATGGTAATGTATCCGTGACACGGGTGACGTCAGCTGCCCCGACCCTGTTCCCGCACAGGGAGCTCGCAAATGTAAGACATCTGAGAGCACTGGAGAAATCATTCAACTGTCTGCGACCAACCAATAATTTCTCCCCCCGCTCCTAATGGCTACGATGTTTATGGAAAATCTCCATTCGCATGCTTCCGGGGATCGTGGCATGCAAGGGGAGGGGGGTCAGCCTTGCGGGGATCATGGCGTGCAAGGGGAGGGGGGTCAGCCCTGCGGGTGGCGTTACATCCACACACAACGCTGTGACACAATCGATTTTGTCCCTGACCGATTTACCCTGAATCAGGCCCCACGTTCAGGTCACTGGGGCAGATTGTATATTATTTAATCTTGTTTATAACTGTGTGAGTGGAACAATTCTGAATAACTCCTAAATGTTTAATTGTCAGTGATTTCTATTGTTGTGACAAATTGCTGCGCTTTAAGGATATATTACCGTTTACATTTAGAAAGAAATCTTCAAACATCATTTAACAATAATAAATTCAGATATAATACATGAGACCGACTAGCACATGTCGCTGCCTGTTACTGTGTTTGGGGCGTTCTCTGTGTCAGGGTGCGACAGGCGAAAGAATTGTCTCGGAACCGCGTCGACAAACACTGAGCGGGTGACACAGATGCTAACCTGGGAGGAAAGAAAATCATGCAGGGTTGGCACAAGTGAGCCGCTCTGTGCCTCACGCCTCGCTTGGTTGTACCTAACCTGTGGCTTTATTATAATAACAAAGTGCCCAGGAGACTGGAAGAAACTCTGCATGCAGTGGATCCGGATGATACAGCAGGTCGACAGTGTTGACACATGATTAACATGCATATGGTCTAGATGGTCGACAGGTGTGCTAAAAGCATGGGGGAGCAAAGCAAGCAACGCGACACTGACACTACAAAAACCATGAAAAACTCATGTTGAACTTTTGCTTGTGTCTACCTTTATCAATGTCAAAATTGTGCATGTCAACATTTTAGTGTCAACATAGACATAGTTGACCTTACAAGGGGCCACAATACACTAATTGGGTGTCCATGTGTTCTGGTGTGAACACTGACACTACAAAAGCCTTTAAGGGTGTGTCCACCCTTTTCAATGTCAACTTTGTACGTGTTGAAATTCTGGTGTCGACATAATGAACCACACCCACACGCAGCTACGATGCTGAGGATTTGCTACCCACCATGCCGTATAGTGTCTCGCAACCAGAGACGCAAATGAAGATAGTTTTATGAGGACAGAACTTTATTTATAAGCGCACTGGTTTTCATAAACATCTGTAGCCTCCGTCTCCCATTCGCCACATGGTGATCGGGGCAAATATTAGATAAGGACAAATGGATTCCAACGATGCCATTTACAAAAGGCTTACGTCCTAAAATAATTCATCAGTTATAAATATCTGCGGCAATACCGACTGTTCTCGGAAATAATTAGAAAATGTGTCTATGCGTTATACATCCTCACTGCGCCGTCCCTTACAGCCATCGTTATTTCACAAAGTCAATAGAACATCTGCGACTGGTCCCCAGCCAGATGTAAAATAAACTTTCCAAACATTTTAATGAAGAAGGAACGTAAGCGTAGAATGGAAGCATTTCATCCAAGGACATTTTAATACTCTGCTTTCCAATTCTACGAGAATCAAGTCGGTTTCTGTGCATTTCTAACTTCTGTATAAACAGAATTGTTCCAATATTGTGAATGCGAACGGCTTAATTAGATCCGGTGCTTTATCGCCATTACGTTACAGATGGATTCAATTGTGCAAACTTTTATCCTGTTTCTTTCTATGACTATCAAGTGCGAGCATCATCGTTCCGGCACGTTATTCCCACCGTCAGGAGCAGTATGGCTTGTTGGGTGGGGGCCGGGGGACAAGGGAAAATTGCAGCTTTAGGCCCAGACTCCTTGTGGCACCAGGGGTCGAATTTAGGGGTCAGACCACCCCTAGGCACAACATTTTTGTGCCCCCCTCCCCCTATTTTAATGTAATCATATATGTATATACATTGTTATTTATATATTTCATTAAAATTAAACTCTAGCCCACCTCAATATTTTTTTAAGCACTCTGAACTGCTCACTGTAAGGAGGACCCGGAGGACCCGGGGGGGGGGGGGGGGGGGGGGGAGGCACTTATTAGTACAGTGATTAGCAGCACAGTGTCTCCGTCAGTCTCTCTCACACTGGCCCTTATTCTGGTTGGAGCGGTAATATCCGCGTGCATTCGTGCCGCCGATGTTTTGTGTCTGCGCATGTGCAGAGGCGTCTCTGCGCATGTGCGAGCGGGACGCACGGCCACATTCTGCATGAAATGTGTACACTACGAACAGGGGGTGGAGAGGGGCGTGAAGGGCTGTTTGGGCTCATTAACATATGCATACGCCCCGCGTTTCATGGGCGTTCCCATGCAAACGCTGGGCGTACGTATGGTAATGCGGCCGTGACGCACGTGTAGGGGCGGACATATGACATTGCCGGATGTCAGCTGCCCGCCCAGATCCCTGCTTTTGCACGGAGAAATGCCCGTGTGGTCTGAGGTTGCGGGAGCTGCCTGGCCACTTGGTCCTGCATTCGATGGTCTGCGACCATCGAATGATGGGGGAGGTTCCCTGAGATGGAGGAGGTGTATTCATGAGAAATGCACGTGCGGTCCGTTTGGACAGCTTCTTACCGCGTACGGACGAAGTTAGCGATCCGTATGGAAGGCGGGGTTTAGGACACACGGTGCCGGCTGCACCGATCAGAGTAAGGGCCACTGTGACTGACTGAGTGCAGGGAGGATCTGTGCGCCGCTTAGCTCAGCTGCTGGATACACAGCAGCCAATAGACTGTGTGTCTGTAGAGTAGCCAATGGGCGGGAGCCGGCAGCAGTGAGCCTGAGCCACTTCCTGACACACAGGGGGACCGTCGGACCCAGCCACTAAGCAGTGATGTAATGTGCATGGCAGAGTGGGTGGGCAGTGGCGGGTGACGAGCGGCACTGCCGCCGACATATGATAATTCATGTCTGGGGCGGCGGCGCTCGTCACTCGCCGCTGCCCACCCGCTGTGCCATGCTGCTATTTAACAGAATGTCAGCCTGCCTGCCGCCCTTAAATGGTGCCGCCCTGAGGCCGGTGCCTCACGGGCCTAGGCACAAATCCGGCCCTGTGTGGCACAATAAGGGTACAGAGCCAAAATCACAGCATTACACCACAAGGGGGTGGGGCTGCTGTTGTGGTTAACAGGAGGGGCTTCTGTAACTCAGGAAACCCCCCTTATATGCGCCACTGTCTCCCTTCCCCATAAGTATGTATATTATAAGTGCACATCCACACTGACCCCAGAGAAGGGTGCTTCTGGGCATGCTAAGCTATTGGCATGGTCTGCTCTTTTTAAGGATCTCATTTCAAGGATGGAATACCCCAGAAACTCAAATGAAACGTGAAGTGTTTCACAAACACTTCAGCTCAGATCATTATGTAGCCTCACCACTGCCATGAGAACACGGGACCTGTTCTACTACCACTGCATCGGGACTGCCCCCAGGCCTACCACACTACTATCCATCCATCGGGACTGCCCCCAGGCCTACCACACTACTATCCATCCATGGGGACTGCCCCCAGGCCTACCCCACTACTACCCCTCCATCAGGACTGATCCCAGGCCTACCCCACTACTCCACCATGTGCTATTCCTGAAATCTGACCCTACACTGGGACTTGTCCTACTACCCCCTCCATCGGGAGTGATCCCAGGCCTACCCCACTACTCCACCATGTGCTATTCCTGTAATCTGACCCTACAATAGGACCTGTTCTACTACCCCTCCATCGGGACTGCCCCTAGGCCTACCCCACTACTACCCGTCCATCGGGACTGACCCCAGGCCAACCACACTACTACCACTGTATCGGGACTGCCCCCAGGCCTACCCCAATACTCCACCATGTGCTATTCCTGTAATCTGACCCTACACTAGAACTTGTTCTACTGCCCCCAGGCCTACCCCACTACTACCCCTCCATCAGGACTGCCCCAAGGCCTACCCCACTACTACCCCTCCATCAGGACTGCTCCCAGGCCTACCCCACTACTCCACCATGTGCTATTCCTGTAATCTGACCCTACACTGGGACCTGTTCTACTACCCCTCCATCGGGAGTGACCCCAGGCCTACCACACTACTATCCATCCATCCGGTCTGCCCCCAGGCCTGCCCCACTACTACCCCTTCATCAGGACTGCCCCCAGGCCTACCCCACTACTCCACCATGTCCTATTCCTGCAATCTGATCCTACACTGGGACCTGTCCTACTACCCCCTCTATCGGGACTGCTCCCAGGCCTACCACACTACTCCTTGTAATATGGCCCTGTACTGGGACCTGTCCTACTACCCCCTCCATCGGGACTGCTCCCAGGCCTACCACACTACTCCTTGTAATATGGCCCTACACTGGGACCTGTCCTACTACCCCCTCCATCGGGACTGCTCCCAGGCCTACCCCACTAATACCCGTCCATCGGGACTGCCCCCAGGCCTACCCCACTACTCCCTGTAATGTGACCCTACACTGGCTGCAAACCCAGCCAGCAGTGACCTACACAGTGCACCCCAGATGGCTGCCTCAGATGGTTCCTGCACGGATCTATCCATATAGGGAGCCATACCTGAAAACTGTCCTGATTAATGCAGGAAATTCTGATTTTTTAGGAACCGTCCCATGTCCCACCCAAGGCCGGCAGTATCCATTGTGGGGGGCAGTTGGGAGTCCCCCTGCATGCGCACAGCATCTATTCAATGAGAAATAGGGTCTGGGAGCACGGTCAGCAGCTCGCAGAGCCCTGGCCATGCCTCACAAATGTTTAAACTGGGGGCGTGGCCTTGCTGGAGTACAGCAATTGGAGCCCCATGGTCACAAGACACGCCCACTATTTCCGGTGTGCCACTTCTCCTTTGCCACCAATGTTGGGAGGTATGTCATACCACTACACCTGTTACTATTTCCATATGTGCATATAGCTCACCTCCCACAGTGTAACCTCTATAGCAGTGGTAGCCAACTCCAGTCCTCGAGAGCTACTCCAGTCCTCCGTGTTTTCTAGATCACCAAGCTGGGGCACAGGTGCACTCATTACTCACTGACACATTGGGGGACATTTACCAAAATGGATTCGTAGAAAAAAGGTGTATTCGTAGGCAGAAATACACCTTTTTTTTACGAATTTGTATTTTCGGGATTTACAATCCCAAAAATACAACAATTCGTAGTCCTAAAGATGGAACATTCCTATTTGTATTTACAAATACGAATGTCTACACCATCGATAGGATACGACAGAAATCACCATTCAAAAGAATGGTGGTTTCTGATTTACTAAGCAGCCTTACTGATAATACGGCTGCTAAGTGGTGTAAAACACCCACGCAAATACGACAGGAAAATAGAACACCATTTTCCTGTCGTATTTGCTTTAAGCCTGCACGGATCAGTCAGATCCGTGCAGGCTTCAGTGTAAAAAAATTTAAAAAAAATTAAATATAAAAAAAAAAATGGCGTGGGGTCCGCAAGGCGGCCAATAGCGGCATTCGGGAGGCGGAGCCGCACGATGTAAACAAACACCGTGCGTCTCCGTGTCCGCTTGGTTTCGGGCTGTCGGTTTGTTTTTTTGCCAAGACACTTACCTGGACTACGTCGCGCTGGGACAGGTGAGTATGGTTTCCTTCCACAGCTTCCCAAATGGATTTCGTCGGATCCGGACGGCGACAGCGACAGTCGACATGGAGGAAGAAGACGACACAGGACCAGAAGACGACGACACAGGACCAGGGATACCTACGGAAAGAAGATAGGTAAGTATTAGTATGTGTGGGCTTTGTATGTAATAAAATTTTATTTTAAAAGTGTGTCAGTGTGTTTTGTGCACTATTTTTTTAACTGTGGAACTACAAGTGCCAGCGGGCCCTTTAATGCCCAGCAGGCTGGGACTTGTGGTTCTCCAAGTCCCAGCTTGCTGGGGAGGCTTGCTGGCACTTGTAGTGCCACAGTAAAAAACAATAGGTTCATCTTTTTTTTTACACGATAATCAGTTCGATGCCCACCGCCCAGGGGCATCGAGGACAGCACCAGGCTTCAGCCTGGTCAGGTAAGTCCTGGAGGGGGGGGACCCCTTAATTGGGGGGGTCCCCACTCCCCCAGGGCCCCTGGCCAGGCTGACTGGTCGGTAGGGTTAATGCTTTGGCCGGGGGGACTTGCATAAAAAGTCTCCCCCCGGCTGTGGCATTACCCTGCTGGCTGGTTTGGCCTGGGGCTGGTTCTTGAAATACGGGGGACCCCTAGTCATTTTGTCCCCTGTATTTTGGGAACCAGCCCCGGACCTGGAGCCTGGGGCTGGTTGTTAAAAATCGGGGAACCCCTATTTGTCGGGTTCCCTGATTTTTAATTACCGGCCCCGGCTCCTTCAGCCTGGTGCTGGTTACAGCTGTGGGGGGGACCCCACGCCGTTTTTTTTTTAAATTTATTTATTTTTTCTATTTTTTTTACACCTTGCAGCCTGCACGGATCTGACTGATCCGTGCAGACTGCTAGAAATAATTCGTATTAGCGGCCGTATATACGGCCGCTAATACGAATCATTACACCATCGGAGGGTTACAAAGCAGTCGTATCTGACTGCTTTGTAACTGATCCTCCGGAACACGACTTTGCATACGACTTAAACAGTCGTATGCAGTCGTAGGGAAAATACCAATACGAAAAACTAGGTTTTTCATATTGGTAAATTTCCCCCATTATAAATGATCTACAGCTGGAGCTAATTACTTCACTTATGATTCTGTGAGGACGTTAACTGTTGGTAGCTCTTGAGGACTGGAGTTGGATACCCCTGATCTGTGCGTGCCCAACATGGCTGCCTTATCTAGTACACTTGTGGATGGGATGAATAATACATGGACCTGACAGTTTTGTTAGGACCCTACTCTAAGCGCTTGGACACTGCACTCACTCCATTTTGTGACAACATTTCTGCCGTAACCTATTACACTCAGGGTAATGCTGTGCTCCGAAGATGGCTGCCTTACCTGGCATCTTGTGAGGTTGGAATTCATACCCCATGGAAGTTATCACCCAAAATACCAGCATTGTGCTTACTATGGACTCAGGTTTCCTGTTGTATGTCTGTGTGGCTTGTCTATTGCTGTATTACTTACATCTTCTATACAAAGGGCCTGATTCATACCCTAACACAGATCAGTGCCGTGCCAAACGGTATTCAGCAGCGACATGCACCAACCATGAATGTGCGATAATAGGAGATCGCAGTGTCAGTGCTGGCCGGTGGTGACGACAATACGGCGTTGCGGGAAGCGGCTTTTTGTGGGAGCGGTTCAGACAACGCAGGCATGTGCTGGTAAAAAATAGTTAAAAAATGATTGTATTGTACATGATCTCTCTCTTCACTTTATCTCTCTCCGTGATAAAATAGACCCCACGATCTCCAAAATGTTTGGAGTCAATTCAAGTTGACTATGCGGCGTACATTCGCTGCTTAGTGAGCAGGGAAATGGTGCACGACGGATGAACAAGCGCCCCCCCCCTCCCCCTCGCGCCGCTGCGCGAATCTCCGTGCCAGTATGCCATCGCATGTGTGTGTACTGCTGCAAATCTGACTTTTATTTGCCCCGGAAATGGGCGAGAACATGGCGGGCGCTGAGGCCATGTGACAACAGCCACCCACCCTGTACAGGCTTCGCCACACTTGCGATTACATGGGGCAGCCCAGAATTTTTCTGGTTACACCCACCATTTTGTGGGCACATCCAGTAAACGCTGGGCATCCCAGTGACAGCCACCTGCCCGCCCACTACTCGCCTCGCTGTGATAGTTGCCAAAGGAAATCGCACATTGGCCCTGCACAATATGCCGATACGCATTCGCAGACCCGATACATTGGACCCCGCAGCGAATTTGCAGGGGCCCAAGTCAGCTTAGAATCAGCCCCAAAATGCAATGAACAATGCCTAGTTTTGCTCATTGCTAATTACAGTATAATTCCCCTGCATTAACCCCTTCACTGGGCACTCCTGAGAATTTTACGGGCTGTGCTCCAGTGCCTAGACGGGCAAACCCAGAACATTCCCGGGAGTACCAGGGTCTCCGCTGCTTAGTGCCGGGCAGCACTGCCGAGCTGATTGGCTGATCTCAGTTTCAGCCGCAGCATGGCTCCCTGGCCCCGCCTCCTTCCCCCAGCTGTGTGCGTGTCACCTTGTTACGTCACACCACACACAGCCTTGTTGCCGGGGACAGGGCCGGGCAGCGGCTGATGTAGTGCTCAGCGGCACTGCCCGGACCCGGGAGTCGCAGTGGTTGTTTTTTTTATTTAGGGAGCAATTCCCCCCAAAAAACCTGCCCAATGGGGAGTGCTCCCTGAAAAAAAAACGGTGAAGGAGTTAAATATGGTCCAATTTTAAACAAAGTAATATAAGTTTTGAATAAATCTGAGATAGAGAGATGCTCAACCCCCCCCCCCACCCCACCCCCCCCCCCCCATCCCGGGCTGGCTGATTTCCCTCCAGAAAGTGTCAGTAGTTCTGTAATGACTAAGCGTCAAACATTTTCTGCAAAGAACTCTTAAAACTTGACAATTTCAGACATCAATTTGCTCCGTTAGTAAGTCCTGTAATTCCAGTATAATGCAGTGTATTTCTCAGGCGCATTGCAATTTGTACTATGAGAAATTTCTCCTTTTGTAATATATTCTTTATCTATTGCATCGTTGGAGAATCGGGTAAAATACTATAATTAAACGTTGTATAACAGCTGCGTAATGTGAATTATTCTGCACATACAGTATTAGATGTAATAGTGCAATGTTTGTGCACAGGATCATTTTTATATTAAATCTATTAAAACTCTGTAGCTCTTTCTGTGGTTGTCGTTCTTACCTTACGCCCATACACACTAACCTCCACTGGCCCCGACCGATGTCCTTCGGTGACGTCATCAGGGCCTACTGTGCTATGTTATAATTCTACGCTAAGGCTATTAATGTTATTATTTTTTTAAGCCTACAAAGTTATTTTGGATTTTGTATATTTTTTTTTTAATTGCTAACAAATACAATTTATTTTTCTTATGACTAATATTTTTTTCTCTAGTGCTAAGGACAGCAAAGACTAAAAAATATATATTTTTTTCTTATAACTAATTTATTTTTTTTCTAATAAGGACTACAAAGACTCAGATTTTTTTTTGCTTAAGGCTGTTAAATTATTATTTTTTTTATTGCTAATGACTACAAATTTACTTATTTATTTATGATGGTAACTGCAATTTCTTTTCTTTATTGGGTTTTTTATGTATTGCTGAAGACTAATTTTTGTGTTGGTTATTATATTCTTTGCAGAAACTGTCTAAAAAAAATTTTGTAGAGCAGAACATTGGTAAGTTTTTTTGTGTCTTGTTTCTTTTTTTTTTTTTTTGCAGAAGACGGCTATGTTTTTTTTTTCTTTTTTTCTTTTTTTTTTTCCTTTTCTGGTAATAACCATTTTTTTTTTTAAGATTCTCTATGAGCATTTTTGTTTGATCTGGTTCTGGCCATGTTTACTTTACGAATGCTGGTTGAGCTCTGGGCACCCCAATTTATATCCTCTGTTTGGGCATGCCCTGACACGCTAATTGTGACATCACATTCTGATTGTGAAATCACATGCTGATTTTGATGTCACAATCAGCATGTGATGTCACAATCCAACACTTGCCCTGGGTCCAACCTTTCTGTTGTCAGTGTAATGCTGGGTACAGCAGACTAGTGTATCAGAGACAGTACATCTATCACATAGAAAATGATGTCTACAGCAGGCTCCCTGTCGCCATATGTTTTATTGTGTTTTACTAGTGTAATTGCCTTGCATAGGGTGAGGGTAACGATGTTTAATTATAGCTGACAAATGCTTATGATTTCTATGTCATAGAATGTAAACATTTGCCCTCCGGAGGTTACTGTATGCCCTTACATGTACCCAGGTATTGCTCACACTTGCCTACTTTTGAAAAGTACCGTAGTTTCAGGGAGTTTATGGATTGGCGTTGAGGGGGCGTATTTCATTCTATCACAGCCTCCATTGTACATTATACTCAGCCCCCCCATATTACCCCAGTACACACAGCACATCATACACACACCATTGTACATTATACTCAGCCCCCCCATATTACCCCAGTACACACAGCACATCATACACACACCATTGTACATTATACTCGCCCCCCCCATATTACCCCAGTACACACAGCACATCATACACACACCATTGTACATTATACACATATTACACCCAGTACACACAGCACATTATAGACACACCATTGTACATTATACACAGCCCCACATATTACACCCAGTACACACAGCACATTATACACCATAGTTACCTCCCCTCCTGCATTCTGCAGGAGACTCCCTGACAGCAGCAATCTCCCTCTCTCCCTCATTAGTCTAGCAATCTCCCTCATGTCACCTAGCCCACATCACACTATTGCATCATAGTTACCTCCCCCCCCCCCTGCATTCTGCAGGAGACTCCCTGACATAGCAGTAATCTCCCTCTCTCCCTCATTAGACTAGCAATCTCCCTCATGTCACCTATCCCACATTACACTGTTACATCATAGTTACCTCCCATCCTGCATTCTGCAGGAGACTCCCTGACATAGCAGCAATCTCCCTCTCTCCCTCATTAGTCTAGCAATCTCCCTCATGTCACCTAGCCCACATTACACTGTTACATCATAGCTGCCTCCCCTCCTGCATTCTGCAGGAGACTCCCTGATATAGCAGCAATCTCCCTATCTCCCTCATTAGTCTACCAATCTCCCTCATTTCACCTAGCCCACATTACACTGTTACATCTTAGTTACCTCCCGTCCTGCATTCTGCAGGAGACTCCCTGACATAGCAGCAATCTCCCTCTCTCCCTCATTAGTCTAGCAATCTCCCTAATGTCACCTTGCCCGCATTACACTGTTACATCATAGTTACCTCCCCTCCTGCATTCTGCAGGAGACTCCCTGACATAGCAGCAATCTCCCTCTCTCCCTCATTAGTCTAGCAATCTCCCTCATGTCACCTAGCCCACATTACACTGTTACATCATAGTTACCTCCCCTCCTGCATTCTGCAGGCGACTCCCTGAAATAGCAGCAATCTCTCTCTCTCCCTAATTAGTCTACCAATCTCCCTCATTTCACCTAGCCCACATTACACTGTTACATCATAGTTACCTCCCCTCCTGCATTCTGCATGAGACTCCCTGACATAGCAGCAATCTCCCTCTCTCCCTCATTAGTCTACCAATCTCCCTCATTTCACCTAGCCCACATTACACTGTTACATCATAGTTACCTCCCCTCCTGCATTCAGCAGGAGACTCCCTGAAATAGCAGCAATCTCCCTCTCTCCCTCATTAGTCTAACAATCTCCCTCATTTCACCTAGCCCACATTACACTGCTACTTTTTTGGGGGGACAAAAGGAATGAGAGATAGATACATGTACATTGAATCATCAGCACCATTTCCCAGCACTTTACCAAATATAGTATCTCTTACTAACAGCTTTGGGGCTCATCTACATTTGGATATAAGTCTCTTTGAAAGATTCCTCTCAGATGTAGCAGTACACAGCCACGCTTCTAGGTGCCATATCCACAATTTCTTTTCACAATATCTCCCTATATGGAACTAGACCTGCCCTTTGGGTGGAGCATGACACGCCCCATCAATGGGACGCTGTGCAAAATTCTACTAGCAACTATAATCTCCCTGAAACTAGTTTTCAAAAGTAAGCAAGTATACACACACCATTGTACATTATACACATCCCCCATATTACCCCCAATACACACAGCACATTGCACACACATCATTAGAAACAAAAGGGTATAAGTGGAGTCTACACAGTGCTTATGATTGACAGATATAACAAGAAATGGGTAAGATATACACGTCACTTCCCTTATTTATCGTCGAGGGTCTGATGGCGTGAATGATCCTAACTTCCTCAATGGTGTCCCATGGAAATATTCACATAGGGAGGCATGGGAAGATAAAAACAATGGCCCTTATTCTGATCGGTGCGGAAATTCCCGCATGCGGACGGACCGCCGATGTTGATCGTCTGCGCATGTGCAGAGGTCACTCTGCGCATGTGCAGCCGATTTCGCCGCACGGATTCTTTATACGCCGCACAGGGGGCGTAGAGGGGCGTGAGGGGCTACTTAGCCTCATTACCCTATGCATACGCCCCCCGTTTTATGGGCGTTCCCATGCAAACGCGGGGCGTATGCATGGTAATGAGGCCGTGACGCGTGGGTACGGGGCGGGCATCTGACATCGCCGGATGTCAGCTGCCCGCCCCTATACATGATTTCACACGGACAAGTGTCCGTGTGGTCTTGTGTTGCGGGACCTGGTGGAGCGTGCGGCCCTGCATTCGATGTTCGGCGACCATCGAATGCAGGGGCTGCTCCCACCATGGAGGAGGCGTATCCCCGTACAATTTCATGCGGATCGCCACATATCCGCATACGGACGGCAGGTGGCGATCCGTATGGAAGGCGGGGATTCGCCTGCACGGTTGCGGCCGCATATTCTGATCGGGCCGCACCGATCAGAATAAGGGCCATTGCAATTTGTCACCAGCCCTATCACACGGAGCAGTGCCGGTGGAGGGCATGGGTGGCATCCATGAGAATGCCCAGCATTTCATGGGCATTCCCTGGCAAACACTGGGAGACCCATGCTAATGGCAACATGAAGGGGGTGCTGGAGGCGAGCAGCTGCAGTGACCGGATGTCAGATGTCGCCCTGTTCACGTAGATGGGCACCAGAGAGGTGACTTAGAAAACATTTGATGGTCGGCCACCACTGAATGTTTCTCCCCCTCGTGCACAGCTGCGAATGGTTGTTTAAGCAAGACACCCATTCGCATGCGTGTGGGGACATTAGTCGTGGGGGGGATGTTTGTGTGAATGGCGTTTGGTTGGCTTGCAAAGGTGAAATCTGCAGCTCTGCAAGTTAACCAGAATGTGCAGCTTTGGTTCATTAAGTATTATTTTTACAATGTGCATCGCTGCGGGGGATCCAATCAGAAATATTGTCTGTGCCCCACCCACCATCGTGATGTCACAGTGAGGGAGGCGGGGATGCCAGATCAAGGAGAAGCGGAGCACCTGCAGAGTTCTATGTTCAAGTTGCAGCTTTGTGTACAGTAGGTCGGTGAGTGCAGGGCTGGTGCAGGGTTTCTCAGTGCCCAGTGCAGAACATCAGATTCCCCTCCCACACACACACACACACACACATCAACACCCACTTTCCAGAACCTCAGGAGAACATGTGGAGGTAGCTTCTTAGAAGTTCAGAACCTGCCGTAAGTTCATCCTTGATTTTGTGATAGACTGAGGGGCACCCCCCAGATTCTGGAGTCACCTAGGCAGCTGGATGATGGTAGATCTGGCCCTGGGTGTGTGGATACCAAGTACTGCACAATCATATTTCCTCTCCATCCAAGCATACATCAATAAGGACACCGGCATCATTTCCAGATCTGGGAGTAGTTTGCGCCATCAAACCCTAAGACATTGGTTGCCCAAGTCTTTTGCAGCTGTGGCAAAACTACAAATCTCAACCACAGGTCGCCCAAGTCTGATATTAAGCCTCCGGCTCTCCTCTCAGCATGGTAATACAAGACCCAGCGATCCCCAGTAGGGCACGTTGGAACCTGTGATACTTCAGCACTTGGACAGCGACCGCAGCCTCATCTCCATGACACAAACGTAAATGACCATCATGAAGTAATTTGTTTGTTATGTACAGTATGAAATGGGACCTGGAATCTTTCCCTCTGTCGGAGTACGGAATGCACTGTCTCTGGTTCCCAAATTATTTTGGCAGCCGTGCAATGCAAATGTACTGTATCTGAATACAAAGCAGAGAGCGAGAGCGTTCTCCATGGAAAACAGCAGTGAAGAAGGAATATCGGTGTTAGGCGGCTGAAACGTTTTTTTTTTCTTTCTTTGAAATAATAAATGTGACAAAATAGTTTCCAAATTTTGAAGAGTTTATCAAAGGCTGCTCGGGGGAACGTCTACCAACAGCTGGCTAGTCAGCCCGGCAACCAAGACTTACACCGAGCTGCCTGCAATAGTAAATCTGGCCATTGATACTATGCTATGGATGATCAATATTTTACCTATCAATGGTCATTCATTTTCCTTGACTGATTGGCCTGTGAACCAATCAAAACATGGGGGCAGGGCTTCATGGGTTAAGGGGGCGGAGCTATGCTCTGTGTCTTGACCCTTTGGGAAAAAAAAGAAAAGCTATTGTTTATTCTTGACATTGATGGAGGGAAACCATCAGGTTTTCCTCCCATCGATGGCAAAACTATTCTACATCGATCATAAACCATCAATGAGTTTGGATCATCAATGGTTGATGGCCGTACCTACCCAAACAGGGCCAGGTCCACGGCTCATTTCCTCCATACTTATCCTGTGCACCAAAAAGTGTCCTAATTATTAAATATCACTAAATTATATTTCTTACTTTTAAACATATCCACAGTTAAGGCTTTTGTAAGTGCGTGGTGGCAGGGGCAGGTACTAAGGATATCCCTGTGCTGGTGCCCTGTTACTACTTTATTTTGGATGCTTCTTTCCACAGAGAATAATGGACATGCCCTCACAGTAGCAAAATGTGGCCTCGCGGGAGTGCCACAATTTGTAGGCCACGCCCTTTGACACGTCTGGCATGCGAGGGGGTCCCATCTGTAGTCCCTTCTTAACTCCCTTGTGCCCTTTTCTGCCTGCTCGTGGAGCATGCATATGCTTATGGCGGTGAGGCCCTTCTCCCTTAGCAGCTGTGCACGTACCTTGTCATTCCTAATGCCACACACGATTCTGTCACAGATGAGTTCATCTGTGAGTGTTCCAAAGTTGCACCTCTTTGCCAGTAGTTGTAGTGTGGAGGCGTATGACTGCACTGTATCGTCGCCCTTTTGGCTTGTGCTGTTGAAGATATGCCTGTCCATGATGACGTTCTTTACCGGCATACAGATCTCCTCAAACTTAGCCAGCAGGACCTCAGGATCCTCTCTGTTCTCTGTGTCCACGTATATGAATGTCTCTGATTTGTCCACGGCGTCTGTGCCTGCGAGGTTCAGCAGCGTGTATGCCTGTACCTTCTTTGACTTGTCTGATAAGCCCGCGATGCAGTACACGTGCCACTCTCTCTTGAAGCGGAGCCAGTTGTCAGCGATGTGATCGTCGAAAACCAACGGGTCAATCTTCCTCAGCCCATATGCCATGTTGATCCCGCTTCTGACACCATGTAGATGTGTGCGTATCAAGAAACTCACAGACACCTGCGCAGCTTCAATCAGGTGCATCTTTATTCCAACTCCGGCTAACACTGACTGCCCGGCCAGCCGTGTGACCGGAAGTGACGTCATAACCTGGGTACTACAAAGACCAAGATGCATCAGATGCATCTACACCATCTGTCATCATTCTGAAGTTGGGAGGTATGCAAAACATTACAATAAATACAAAGTATACAAAATCCACCTGTTGCCATAATGCATACTGCTCATATGAGATCCTCTGTGCTGCTGTTGCACACACGCGTGGGGTAGCATTACCTTGTAGATGTATGATGTGTTGCTTAATGCAGGGGGTAGAACTTTGCATCATCAGCAGCCACTTGTTTAAACCGTCAGTCATGTGAGGGGTGGACATACACTAAGGGGGTGATTCAGGTTGGTTTGCAAAAGAAAACTTCTTTAATGGAAAAAAACGATGCTGCACTGCAGGTGAGGCATATGTAACATCTCAGTAGCTACTAAGAAAATAAGGAATCCACTCACCCTTCTATCATGACTACACACCCGGTAGGATGGTGACGCCAAAATCATAATATTAATCAACACACCCAAAATCATAATATTAATCAACTTAACTGAGGGCCTAATTCAGATTGCAATTCTAATTGCAAAGCAAATTTGTTCTAAAAAATTAGCAAAACCATGCTGTATTTCAGGTGGGGCAGATGTAACATGTGCAGAGAGTTAAACTGAAATATAAACAGCGGTGTATAAGTAAAGCAGCCAGAATTTACCCTGCACAGGAAAAATATGACCCACTCAAATCTGACACCATCTACACATGTTACATCTGCCCCACCAGCAGCGCAGAATGGTTTTGCCCAATCTTGAGAACAAATTTGTCAGGTCTGAATTTGGCATCAAATTTGCACCGAAAGCGGCGACTTGCCGTTCTTCACCACCTGAAAAACAGCTAACGACACAAACAGGCTGTGATGAACAAATACTGTACATAGTACATACATTATACAGACATTAAAGGATAGTTTACACAAGAGTGCATGTGTGGGGACGGACGGGTGACTTATGCTGACAGCCACTTATATAAGAGACATTTGTCTTTAGCGTGACTGTAGCAGATCTCCTAGAATGATGGATGTCAGTCTGTAAATCTGTTCTCCATTATCACGCTCACTTCATCAGCAGCGTACGTTACTGAGGGATCAATGCGGGATGCGGCGGCTGGAGGGGTCCGCCAGATAGGAACGGCGATCATCCCTGCAAAACCCCCACTCCTGCAGCCGAATCCCCTCGGTACCAAGCGAGGAGATGTTTACGCAAATAAAACCCCTGCCCATCGAATGATTTCTCTCACCTTCAGTAATAAAAGTCAGTCTGCCGAAGATGGGGCAGGCGCTGATTTTGTGTGATGTCAGCTGCGCACGCCAAGCAGGCATCGCAATGCCGACGTCTACAGGGGAACGTCCAGCGTTTTTATCAGGACACCCATAATCCCCTGCTACCGCCCCCTGCACACACCCATCCCTCTCTCCCCGCAGCGAGCGTTCCAGCAAGTGCACAGAAATGCGCATGCGCAAATCTCGGCCATCGGGGCTGGGGCTGAATTTGGATCACAACGAGTCATCCTGAATCAGCTCCTCAATGTAAATCATTGGTAGATTTAAAGGAGAACATACTGAAATATTAGGACTTGCTACCTGATGGCCAGGAGGTAGGGGGCGGGGCCGGCGGGCATGCCGCAAAAGTGACAAAGCAAAAGAGAAGGCAGCACTCCTACTGTATACCATGAGCCTTAAAGTATAAAACATTTATTGTGCACTTCAAAACAAATTCTATAAAATATGCATAATACAAGTTAAGAGCAACAATAGGAAACCACTGGCATCTGAATCAGAGAAATATCCGTTCCTAGTTATGTCGCCTGTTGGAAAAAGTTCCTAAGGGATATCACAGTCTTCAGTGGGTTTCTCTGGTAAATGGGTATAATTACCAAACAATGTCCTTCAGGGGAATGGATCCACTTTAGGATGGCATAGCAGTTGTATCCTCCTGGGCAATGTAGAAAGCAAGCAGAGTTCCTCTTGGTGATAGGAATGACTGGATACCACAGGGCGACTGGTCTGGATGATAAAGTGCAAGTGCTGTTCAAAGATGTCAGTGGCTCCTCCCACTATATAACTCTCAGTTTGTGTCACATGCAGCCCTGTCCTCCCTGACACATCACTCGTCTCCTGATATACTCTGTGCTGCTGGGGACCCTGCTCCTCCAACTATATAACTCTCAGTCTGTGGCTTCCTGCTGCCTCCATTCCCCTCCTCACATCATGTCACTGCCCCTGTCACATGCAGCCCTGTCCTCACTGACACATCTCTCATCTCCTGATATACTCTGTGCTGCTGGGGGACCCTGCTCCTCCCACTATATAACTCTCAGTCTGTGGCTTCCTGCTGCCTCCATTCCCCTCCTCACATCATGTCGCTGCCCCTGTCACATGCAGCTTGTCCTCCCTGACACATCACTCATCTCCTGATATACTCTGTGCTGCTGGGGACCCCGCTGCCTCCCACTATATAACTCTCAGTCTGTGGCTTCCTGCTGCCCCCATTCCCCTCCTCACATCATGTCACTGCCCCTGTCACATACAGCCCTGTCCTCACTGACACATCCCTCATCTCCTGATATACTCTGTACTGCTGAGGACCCTGCTCCTCCTACTATATAACTTTCAGCCTGTGGCTTCCTGCTGCCTCCATTCTCCTTCTCACATCATGTCACTGCCCCTGTCACATGCAGCCCTGTCCTCCCTGACACATCCCTCATCTCCTGATATACTCTGTGCTGCTGAGGACCCTGCTCCTCCTACTATATAACTCTCAGTCTGTGGCTTCCTGCTGCCCCCATTCCCCTCCTCACATAATGCCACTGCCCCTGTCACATGCAGCCCTGCCCTCACTGACACACCCCTCATCTCCTGATATACTCTGTGCTGCTGGGGTACCTGCTCCTCCCACTATATAACTCTCAGTCTGTGTCCTCCCTGACACATCGCTCTGAATTGGCCCCTCTGTAGGATGATTACATTGTTACACTGATGATGAATCAGTTGGAGACACAGTTTTCTCTTACAGCGTCATTATTACACTTAATGACTGCAAAGTACATCCGACCAATCACTGTAGGACGTGCGCTGGATAATGAAGCTTATTGATGTATATATTTATCTTGAGGCCGCGGTCTTCCCCCTTAGATTAGCAGGCGACGCTGCATTCTCCTTCCCCTGTAGCAGCGTTCGCCTGGGCTCGTTAGCAGCGCCATGGCTGGGCCCGTCCATGTTCGGGCAGGATTAGCAGATGCATCACAAATAGGACTTTGTAGCCAATGGGCTGTGACTAATGACCAGCTTAGCACTCGGCAGACTGTCCAGGTGACAACAGCGACACATTTGTCTGAGATGCAGGCGAGGGTTCTGCCAGGGTGACAGATGTGACAGGATAATGCCATGTCTCGCAGCTGTGTGGTGTCTCTAGGACAAGCGCTTTCCTGGGGCCGTACTTATTATACAGTGTAATATGCCCCAGATAACACTATATATGACAGCATTAGGGGATTTTAATCCTCTATAATATATGTTGTATCAGAGAGACAGCGGAGCCAATAAGAGCCAGGGACGGATTTATCAATAGGCAACCTAGGCACCCCCCTAGGGCCCGGCCGGTACCAAGGGGCCCGTGACTCTGCCTAGCAATATCCAGCCCTGCACACAGGGGCCTATTCAGACCTGCTCATATATATGTTCGGATTCGTCCCTGTCTCTGAGGTGGGGAACGGCGCTAATACCGCAGGTGCAAACCCCCGCAGCCAGCGCCTTCAGCGAAAATTTTATCCGCCGGGGCGCTTAGTGATTGACAGTCAGGGGGCACCCGGAATTTCGTGGGAATGCCTACAAAAAATGTTAGGCGCACCGACAGAAACGCTGGGTGGGCCCCAGCGAACACAGGCATGCCAGGGCCTGCTCGGGGTAGGTGGATGATGTCAGGGAATGAGAGGTGCTGTTAGAGAGAGTCGAGAGAGAGAGAGAGAGAATAAGATATAGAGGGTCAGATGTAACAAGCTTCACAAAGTGATAAAGTGGAGAGTGAAAAACAACCAGCCAATCAGCTCCTTCCTGTTAATTTTCAAACCCAGTCTGTAACATGGCAGGTAGGAGCTGATTTATTTATCACTCTCCATTTTATCCCTTTGTGAAGCTTAGTGCATCTGGCCCAAAGTGAGAGTGTCAATTGGCGGGATGTACTAAAGGGAAAATGCGGTAAAACCCCCGTTTTACCGCATTTTCCTATGTACTATCACCGGTTCGCCCCGTTTTCGCAGGCCAGGGTATCGCCACCCAGAGGGTGGCGATACCCTATAGAAGCCTATGGGCTTCTTTCGCCGCCCGACGTACGCCGTCCGCGCGCCGCCCCCCCTCCCGTCCTCCTTTAACCTCCTCCTCCCCCTGGTGTGACAGCCGGGAGGACATCCGGCTTCAGGGGGGAGGAGGAGACACAGGGGGACGCTGGCAGCCGCCGGGAGGTGACGGAGACCCCCGCAGCCCACATCACAGGTATCGCGGGGGTCTCCGTTACCGCAGCCCGATGCTGGCCGCATATGTTAGTACATATGCGGTAGCATCGCGGCGGCTGCCGTGCGAAGGGCGCGGATGTATGTTGATACATCCCGCCAAGGGAGAGAGACACAGTGACAGGTAGAGAGAGGGGTGGGAGGAATATGCGCAATGCCCTGCCCTCACACTAAGGCCACACCCTCAACCAGAGGCCCCACCCTCTTTCCGGCAGTGCCAACGGCAAGTCCTAACTCACCAGCGTGTAAAGTTGGGAGGTATGCATACACCTACACCTGGGTGATCAAGCAGTGACTATGCCCAACTCACTCTTCTGCGCCATCCTACTCCCCTGCTGCCCCATTGCCCTCCTGCCACATAGGATTATTATGTTTCACTTCACAGTATTTTGACATCTGAATCTGCCGGGAGGCACCGAGCCATGCCTCAGTTACACCAGAATTCACTTCTGTCGGATTCCCCAAATCCGAGCCGCTGATCTATGATTATGGTGACATTAAACTGTCACCGCAATTTAAAAAATACATCTTCAGTTCTTTATCTATGTCTTTGTTCCCTTGTCGCCTCTTCTGCCGGCCCAGATCCAGCGCTGTGACAGCATCTAAAATGTTTGACATTGTGTCTAACTTTGGTTTTCCACCACTTCCACATATATTACAATATGAAATATTGTTCTGTGAAATTGCAGCGAGCACTTTGCTGAGGCGTTCCGTGCCAGATATGAGACGCCTGCGCTCTCGCCATCTGTACAGCAGTCTGATTAGTTGTCTCTCTCTCTAGATGTGAGGATTACTGCGGGGTTAGGGATCATTTATCAGATCTATAAACGTAACTAATATTGTTTTAGAAAAGAGTTATTGTGAAATTATTGGTTCTGTAATTCTTGACTAATTCATGGACTACTAATGACACCATACGATCTATTTATGCAATGTTTGCACTAGAGATGAGCGGGTTCGGATCCTAGAGATCCGAACCCCCACGAACTTACCTTATGCGAGGACAGATCTGAGGAGTTTGCCGGGTCCCGCCATTTTCAGGAGTCCAAATCGAGGCCAAAACGTCATCATCCTGCGTCGGATTTGGATCTCTATAAATGGTCCGGCTCCGGCGCCATCTTCATTCTGCCTGTAGAAGTCCGACAGCACGGATGTTGCCATGCTGTCTGCACAGAAGAAAAACCTATGGGGGACAAAAAAAACACTGTGGGGGGATATACTAAGGAGGGGCAACTAATGGGGGGTCAAATAGAGGCTGCATAAAGTTAGTGGGGCTGCTCAAGGGGGACAACTGTAAAAGTCGGGAATCTAAAGGTACATTTACTAAGGAGGAACTAATGGTGCAGGAACTTTTGTACATCTACTAAAGGGGAACTACTAAGTGGAAAACTATTCAGGTTACAGCTACTAAGGGGGCATTACTAAGGCTCCTACTAAAGGGGGGCTGTTATATGGGACTCTGTGGGGGACATTTAAGGGGGCTCTCTGAAAAAAAAAAGCTTTTTGTTTTTTATTTAAATAAAAAAAGGTGTTTTTTTCCCTTAACCTGCAAGGGGTGTTAAGTGTGCCATATCAGTCCAGCTGTGCTGCCCAGTGTCCCGTATCAGTCCAGGGGTGCCCGCATGTGTGCCGTATAATTCCAGGGGTGCCCAGTGTCCCATATCAGTCCAGGGGTGCCCCCATGTGTGCCTTATAATTATATGGGTGCCCCCATGTGTCCTGTATCAGTCCAGGGGTGCCCCCATGTGTCCTGTATCAGTCCAGGGGTGCCCGCATGTGTGCCGTATAATTCCAGGGGTGCCCAGTGTCCCATATCAGTCCAGGGGTGCCCACATGTGTGCCTTATAATTATATGGGTGTCCCCATGTGTCGCGTATCAGTCCAGGGGTGCCCCATGTGTGCCTTATAATTATATGGGTGCCGCCATGTGTCCCGTATCAGTCCAGGGGTGCCCCCATGTGTCCTGTATCATGTGTCCTGTATCTGCCCTTTTTTTATGAAAAGAAAAAAAAGGTTTTTGTTTTTGTTTTTTTACTCCAAGGGCTGTTAAATGTGCTGTATCAGTCCAGGGGTGAGCCAAGAGAGCCGTATAATTCAAGTGGTGTTACTAAAGTCTGCCGTATTATTCCAGGTGTGCTGCTCTTTTTTTTTAATTAAAAGAATAAAAGTTTTCCTTTTTTTTTACTGCAGGAGTGTCGCCATGTCTGCCGTATAATTCCATGCCTGCCACCATGTGTGCCGTATCAGTCCAGGGGTGCCGCCATCTGTGCCGTATAATTACATGTGTGCTGTATCAGGTCAGGGGTGCCTGCATGTGTGACGCGTAATTCCTGGGGTGAGCCAAATGTGTCATATAATTCATGGGTTGCTGCCAAGTCTTCTGTATAATTCATGGGGTGCTGCCAAGTGTGCTGTATTAGTCCAGCGGTGATGCTGTGTGCCATATCAGTCCAGGGGTGATGCTGTGTGCCGTATCAGTCCAGGGGTGCTATTAAATGTGCCGTATCAATCCTGGGGTGATGCTAAATGTGCTGTATCAGTCCAGGGGTGATGCTACCTGTGCCATATCAGTCCAGGGGTGATGCTAGGTGTGCCGTAGCAGACTAGGGGGGATGCTAAGTATGCCATATCAGACTAGGGGGGATGCTAAGTGTGCCGTATCAATCCAGGGGTGATGCTAAATGTGCCGTATCAGTCCAGGGGTGATGCTAGGTGTGCCGTATCAGACTAGGGGGGATGCTAAGTGTGCCGTATCAATCCAGGGGTGATGCTAAATGTGCCGTATCAGTCCAGGGGTGATGCTAGGTGTGCCGTATCAGACTAGGGGGGATGCTAAGTGTGCCATATCAGTCCAGGGGTGATGCTAAATGTGCCGTATCAGTCCAGGGGTGATGCTACCTGTGCCATATCAGTCCAGGGGTAATTATAGGTGTGCAGTATCAGCCTAGAGGGGATGCTAAGTGTGCCATATCAGTCCATACCTCCCAACTGTCACGATTTTAGAGGGACAGTCACGATTTTCGGGTCCTGTCCCGCTGTCCCACCCGCAGCAGGCATTGTCCCGCTGCGGGGGGTGGCAGTTGGGAGACCCCCCAATCTAGTAGAATAGACGCTGTGTGCATGCGCACAGCGTCTATTCTCGTATGAAAATGAGGTCGCGGCTAATTAGCATAAGCCGCGCCCTCATTTGCATACACCCCGCCCCCTTTTCGGGCGCTCGCCGCGCGAGTGTCCCTATTTCTTCCGATCAAAAGTTGGGAGGTATGTCAGTCTAGTGTTTGTGCCGCACACTTGTGTCGCTTATCATAGTTATCCAGCTACCTCGGTGCAACCTTTTGCCCTAAAAACAATATTGTAAGGTGTGAGCTGTTCAGAATAGACTGTAAATGAGTGGAAATGAATGTTATTGAGGTTAATATAGCGTAGGAGCAAAAAAACAACAAAATTCTGCGATTTTAGCAGTTTTTATGCTTTTTTAACAAAAAAATCAGAACCCAAAAAATCCAAACACAAAACACTTAGGAGGTGTTTTGCCAAAACCCATTAGAACCCAAAACCTTAAGGTAATCAGAACCCAAAACCCGAAAAGTGGCCGGTGCACATCCCTAGTTTGCACTGAGAAAGGGCAAAGACCGACAGCCGGGTTTCCGACGGCCGCCGGCTATTTTCCCTCGTGGGGGTCCATAGCGAGCCACCCACAGCATGGGCATGGCTTTGTTGCGCTTTGTTGGCTTTGTTGCGCTCGCCATGCTGTCTGGGTCCGGCCAGTCGGGATCCCGACGTCGGTATAATGACTGTCGGGATCCCGACTGTCGACCCCTATACCACACCCAAAATAAACTAGTATGATGATAAGATGTAACAAGGGCCGCATAGGCCCGAGTGTAATTAAGAGCCTGTGAATTTGCAGAGTTAAATAAAGTTGTAAACATTAAGATAAGGCCGGAGGCAAATAGTGAGTGGCAGTTAGATCTGCCCTATCAGGTAGCTGGGGGGCGTCAGCTTAGAGAGGGGTACTTATAGGAAAGCAGACAGGAAGGACTTCCTCTTTGAGTCTGGATTCCCACCCTCCCTTCCCTTCTAATGTGCTACCTGGGCTTTTGAGCCTTCACCAAATTTGAATTTAGATTACATTCATAATCGGCGGTTGAGCGCTCTCGACCAGCACTCAGGTGTGGTGTCAGGTGGTCTCCGTGGGGTATGGCCCGCCCCTCTGCCAAGAAGGTAGGCGAGTCCCGACTCAATGCGGTGGGGCGCTGGACACTTCCTGGAAGTGCCCGCGTCTGGCCCTAGGAGGGGCGTGGCATGCCGCTGCGGAGCGGGCTGTACACACAATTGTTGAGTGATGCCAGCGAGTGGGGCGACCTGGTCGCCGCCATGAGGGGCATCCGCGTTTTGAGGGTGCTGGTCTCAAGTGCTTCTTCTTGCCATCCCTAAAACAATTAGGGTCATACCATCTTTAAATAAATATTTTAGATGACCTTTAAACTTACGCAGTTGGTGTCCGTGTCTTATTTATTAGTTAAGGTGTCAGTGTGAGTTATTTCTAGGCTTAAGTGTTAGATAAAGGTATAGGATAAAGCAGCATAATTCTCTAGGCGCCTTATACATCTCGGCGCTGAGCCTTCTTGCTTCATCTTGGTAAAGAGACGATGCAGGAAACACACGTATCATGAGAGTATATCACATTTCCCTGTGGGTGACTGTGAGCAGATGTAACAGTCCACTGTGTCATGTGATCACCCTACTCTGGGTGTAATAGTCCACTGTGTCATGTGATCACCCTTCTCTGGGTGCAAGTAGATGTAACAGTCCCCCGTCACATATGATCATCTCAGTCTATCGTCTACCATGTCATGTGATCACCTTCCTCTGGGTGTGAGCAGGTGTAACAGTCCACTGTGTCATGATCATCTCCCAGTGGGCGTCAGCAGATATACAGTCCATCGTGTCATGTGATCACCTTCCTCTGGTTGTGAGCAGATGAAACAGTTCACCCTGTCATGTGATCACCTTTTATTTGGGTGTGAGCAGATGTAACAGTCCACCCTGTCATGTGATCATCTCCCTTTGAAAGTCCAAAGTGTTCCCAATAACAATGTTAACATTCCTGACACTGACACCGCTATGTCGACACCACAATATATAGACATTCTCAGAAGAAGTATTGGCATTATTGACAAAATGTTAACGCTAGGGTTAGGCTGTGTGAGGATTGTAAAGCTTAGGGACTAGAGTTAGGGATTGCCTGGAAATAATTACCCAAACACTGGAAAATCAGAGGTTTGACCCAGAAATTACATTCACATAACCACGGGACTAGGCAGGTGCTCCTGTAGATGCTGCAGCCACCAGGAGAAGATATGTCACCACTGGGACTTGGCAGATGCTCCTGTAGCTACTGCAGCCACCAGAAGATACGTCACCACTGGGACTAGGCAGATGCTCCTGTAGATGCTGCAGCCACCAGGAGAAGATATGTCACCACTGGGACTTGGCAGATGCTCCTGTAGCTACTGCAGCCACCAGAAGATACGTCACCACTGGGACTAGGCAGATGCTCCTGTAGCTACTGCAGCCACCAGAAGATACGTCACCACTGGGACTAGGCAGATGCTCCTGTAGATGCAGCTGCCACCAGGAGAATATACGTCACCACTGGGACTAGGCAGATGCTCCTGTAGATGCTGCTGCCACCAGAAGATACGTCACCACTGGGACTAGGCAGATGCTCCTGTAGATGCTGCTGCCACCAGAAGATACGTCACCACTGGGACTAGGCAGATGCTCCTGTAGATGCTGCTGCTGCTGCTGCCACCACCAGGAGAAGATACGCCACCACTGGGACTAGGCAGATGCTCCTGTAGCTGCTGCTGCTGCCACCACCAGGAGAAGGTACGTCACCACTGGGACTAGGCAGATGCTCCTGTAGCTGCTGCAGCCACCAGGAGAAGGTACGTCATCACTGGGACTAGGCAGATGCTCCTGTAGCTGCTGCAGCCACCTGGAGAAGGTACGTCACCACTGGGTCACCTTTTTAACATGTCGACATTTCATCATCTAGATTATAAATGTCAACGTCAGCAGTATGATCATGTTGACATTCTCATGTCACATTATTACTATTGACATTTTGTCCCCAACCCCTTTTCACTGTGTCTTGTTATCATCTCCAACTGAGAGTGCGTAGGGGGAATTGTCCACCTGAGGGTCAACAAATTAAAATGAGGCATATTTATCAAATCCTGAGAGGCATAAAATGTGGAGAGATAAAATACCAAGCAATCCATTTCTCAATGGCATTTGATGTGTTGAAGAGATATGGAAAGTCAGAGAGGTGGAGAATTCCAGTGATAGGGAGCATCACATGCAAAGTCTTGGAGGCAGGAATCAATGGAAGTAATCAGTTGGCAGGGGAGGACAGTGCCTGATGAGAGGGAGAGATTCATAGGGCATGGGGGGGGGGGGAGTTTATGGGAGAGATGTGAATGAGATGATTAGGGTTGCTGTAGCTTTGAGGTGAGCTTCATTTTCATAGAAGGAATGGCGGTGGTGTGGGATCCTAGGTTAGGAAGCGAACTGCTGGAGGTGGGCAGGGAGGGAGTATAGTGTGATGTGGTTGGAGGTGAGGTGATAGGAAGGGGAAGGAGGCAGCAAGGTCGACTGGTTTGGTAATGGTCCCTTGCCGATAGTGTGACAGAGGTGAAGAATGACAGTGGGGTAAAACGATAAGAGGGGAAGGGAAGTGAGGGGCGGATCGGAGATAGAGAAGGGCAGAGAGGAGGAGGTGTAGGAGACTAGAAGGGAGGGGATAGAGGGGTAAAAGGACGGAGGGGAGGTGAAGCAAGGGATGAATCGGAGATAGGGGAGGGCAGAGAGGAGGAGGTGTAGGAGACTGGGGGGGGGGATAGAGGGGTAAAATGATAAGAGGGGAAGGGAAGTGAGGGGCAGATCGGAGAGAGAGGAGGGCAGAGAGGAGGAGGTGTAGGAGACTAGAGGGGAAGGATTGGGGGGATTAAAGGAAAAAATGAGAAAGGAACTTAGGGGCAGATCGTAGAGAGAGGAGGAGGTGTAGGAGACTGGGGGGGGGATAGAGGGGGTAAAAGGATAAGAGGGGAAGGAAAGTGAGGGGCAGATCGGAGAGAGAGGAGGGTAGAGAGGAGTTGGTGTAGGAGACTAGGGGGAGGATAGAGGGGGTAAAAGGAGGGTAAGGGAAGCAAGAGATGTATACGAGATAGGTGAGGGCAGAGAGAAGGAGGTGTAGGAGACTGGGGGGGGGGGTAGGATAGAGGGGGGAGGGGTAAAAGGAGAGGAGGGGAAGGGAAGTGAGGGGTGAATCAGAGATAGAGGAGGGTAGAGAGGAGGAGGTGTAGGAGACTGGGGGGGGGGATAGAGGGGGAGGGGAGAAAGGAGGCAAAACACAGGATTAGGCCAACATTAAGTGACGAGGGAGTTGAAGAAAACTTAGACATATTGTGGATAAAGTAAATAGGGGGTGACATTTTGGAAATTGGTCTGTAAGCTGAGAGAAAGGCAGAGCTGTAGAGTGGCAGGAATGCAGGAGATGGAACAGGGTTGGTAAATGTTTATGTTCAACGGCAATAATATAGCTTCAAGCACAGTAAAAGTGAAGATTACAAGGTTGCGGGAATTGAATTATAAGGAAGACTGTTAGAAATAAGAGGTTGTGAGAGTAGGAATAAAGCAGTGGTAATTCAGATGCAGGACTTCCAAATGTATAAAGACATAGGGCCAGATGTATCAAGCTTCACAAAGTGATAAAATGGAGAGTGATAAACATCCAGCCAATCAGCATGTTACAGGTTGGGCTTAAAAAATGACAGGAGCTGATTGGCTGGCTATTTATCACTTTCATATTTAATCACTTTGTGAAGCTTAATACATCTGCCCATAATGACATCGGTACAGCCGTGAGTTCAGATCATTGTGACAAACTGAAAGTAAAGAAACAAGTATTTTCTGGTGAAATTTCTAGCAGAGTCCCAAACACATGGGACCTCATTCAGATCTGATCATTGCTGAGGCATTTGCGGCAATGTACTGATGTTAGGTACTTTGCTTGTGTGCAGGACCTGCTCTGCACACGCCCGAATGTAGGAAGCAGACGGGCATCAGACTGTCAGTGAGTAACAGTCTGATGCTCTTCCAATGCCACCATTCTACAACCAAGGCCTGGGCTGAAGTCTGGGGCTTCTCTGTCACCCCAGGGCTGTGGGTATCGTGTTGATCGCAATCAAGTTTAAGTTTGAAAATATTGTTGTTTTTATTACAGGTGTACTACAGATCCCAGCAAGCCACAGAGCTGGTGGATGTGACATAGGAGGAGCTTGTGTTATATGGGTGGGGCTGGTGTATGTGACATAGGAGGAGCTTTTGTTATATGGGTGGGGCTAGTGGATGTTGCATAGGAGGAGCTTGTGTTATACTGGTCGGTCTGCTGGATGTGACATGGGAGGAGCTTGTGTTATATGGGTGGGGCTGGCGGATGTTGCATAGGAGGAGCTTGTGTTATACGGGTGGCATCTGCTGGATGTGACATGGGAGGAGATTGTGTTATATGGGTGGGGCTAGTGGATGTTGCATAGGAGGAGCTTGTGTTATACGGTGGCATCTGCTGGATGTGACATGGGAGGAGCTTGTGTTATCTGGGTGGGGCTGTTGGATGTGACATAGGAGGAGCTTGTGTTATATGGGTGGGGCTGGTGGATGTAACATGGGAGGAGCTTGTGTTATCTGGGTGGGGCTGCTGGATGTGACATGGGAGGAGCTTGTGTTATACAGTGGGGCTGCTGGATGTGACATGGGAGGAGCTTGTGTTATATGGGTGGGGCTCGTGCATGTGACATAGGAGGAGCTTGTGTTATATGGGTGGGGCTGGTGGATGTAACATGGGAGGAGCTTGTGTTATCTGGGTGGGGCTGCTGGATGTGACATGGGAGGAGCTTGTGTTATACGGTGTGGCTGCTGGATGTGACACTGGCCTGCAGATGTGCATTATGGAAAATGTGCATGCGCAATGGCCAGACCATCGGCCAGCATCAGAATTCGGACCTAGCTGAATAGGACTGAAACTGCCCCTAAGTGGTGAAAATACCTAATAAACCCCAATGATGGGTGTTGTACTGTATGATGTTGTACATGTTACCACATAGTTTGGTTATAAATGAAACCAGTATAATCTGCTAGCTGCAGCTGATGTTTCCGCCATGTACAAATGCAATTCCAGTGATTTCTTACTGAAGCCAATCAGGGAGCAGCTGTTATCTCTGCTGCAAGATGTCGCTTACCAATAAGTTGTCTGCGAGCGTTAATAAGACAGATGACAATCACAAGTGCCGACCAAATCAAACATTCAAGTAAACAAATTACAGAGCAAGTAATGATTCACTACAGAAAGAAAACCTCCCCGAAAATCCTTCTTTTAAACTGTGTCATCGCACTCAATTAGATGTAGCACCGCGCAGAATTACGCAGCCATCTGGCAGAGTGGAGGATGAATGAAAGGTCACGGCGTACCATAGTCACACCCACAGTATACACTCTATATACCAGTAATAACTATATATACATATATGGTAAGCAGTGCTCAGGCATTACTATATGCAGCATCAAATAAACAAGAGTAAAGGACTTTTCTATAACTGTACCGCTAATGTTTATTCATTTTAATGACTTTGCTTTCCAGAAATAACCTACCACGAGTCGCACAAACGATGCTATTTAAAAGTATTTAGGTTAATGGTCTCTACCAAACTGTTCTGCCTCCTCGTTCACCCTCTCTGCGCTTTTTTAAAATGCAGCGTTTGCAAATAATCCGATGCAACCGGCAAAGTTTCTTGCACTTTAATATCTTGTTCTTTCTTATAACGCTCCCTCATTCATATTTATTCCAATTCCAACCAAGTGGAATTTTATTCCTTTTTTTTTTTTGTAATTGGGAGATTCCCCCGAAATCACCGAAATTATTTATCGATTTAATTATTATTAATATTATTACATATTGTTTATAAGTGAATGACAGCGCCATACATGGGGCATAATTTAGATCTGCTAGTAAGGCTGCAATTTTTGCAGATGGACCAAAACCATGCTGCACTGCAGGTGGGGCTGATGTAACAGGTGTAGAGAGGGTTACATTTGGGTGGGGTGTGCTCAAAATGAAATCTAACTCACAGTGTTATAATAAAGCAGCCAGTGTTTACCCTGCACCCCCCCCCCTCTAATGAAGACAAGGACTGTCCGCATCTGGGGTGTGGTTTCACTTGGAAGTGGCGTGGCCACATAATAGTACCAATTCACACATTACACCACACAGTAGTGTCCATTATTCACATGACACCACACAGTAATGTCTATTATTCACATTACACTATACTGTAGTGTCAATTATTCACATTACACCACACAGTAGTGTCCATTATTCACATGACACCACACAGTAATGTCTATTATTCACATTACACCACACAGTAGTGTCAATTATTCACATTACACTATACTGTAATGTCAATTATTCACATTACACCACACAGTAGTGTCCATTATTCACATTACACCACACAGTAGTGTCCATTATTCACATGACACCACACAGTAGTGTCCATTATTCACATTACACCACACAGTAGTGTCCGTTATTCACATTACACCACACAGTAGTGTCCATTATTTACATTACACCACATAGTAGTGTCCATTATTCACATTACACCACACAGTAGTGTCCATTATTCACATGACACCACACAATAGTGTCCATTATTAACACGACACCACATAGTAGTGCCACATGTGGATGAAATAGGGGAGAAAATAGGAGAATTTGTGGTTGTCACTCGAGTGTAGGTAGAGGCGGTGCTTCTGCAGGAGAGGAAAAGCCAATGCCACTGGGAATGACATGCCAAAACCCTGTGCCATCGGCCCTCACTGCTAACAGAACCCAGAAACCATTACCCGACAGCAGACAGCAACAGCTCCAGCTCCCTGATTACCTGCAATGGCATAAGATCTGCCAGTGGCACCTTGCCAGGGGTTACATGTTCGTTGGAATCTGCAGAGACCATGCACCCCCCCACAGCACCGGCTCCCCCAAGCCACCATTTGTGCAGCAGTGCCATTGTTATGCCCATGCATCTGAGATGTATGGAACACTGTAATTGGCATACTACTAGGGGAGGGCTGCTATTGGGCTATTGGAAGAGATGAACGGTTATGAACGAGAGGAGATGAGGATATCCAGGGTTGGATTATGGGTTGGGCATCAGGGACGGCCATTCCAGGGTCCCCACTACATACTGCTGTTTTAATTCCTCTTGTGAATGCCATGCATGCTGAGACTTGTGGTTCTTCAAGTCCCTGCGTGCGGTGCATGCTTGCTGGAACTTGTAGTTCCACAAGAAGACACAATAGTTTCATCTAATTTTACACATTTTTCAGCATGATGCCCACAGCCCCGGGCTTCAGCATATGCAGGTAAATTCTGGAGGGGGGGACCCCTTCATTGGGGGACCCCACTTTCCCAGGATCCCTGCCCATACTGACCAGTCAGGGGGTGAATGCTTTGGCCGGGGGGACTTGTATAACAAGTGACATTACCCTGCTGGCTGGTTGGGCCCGGTGTTGGTTCTTGAAATATGGGGACCCCTACTCGTTTTGTCCCCCCGTATTTTGGGAAGCAGTACTGGCCCTTGAGCCTGGTGCTGGTTTTTTAAAATCCTGGGGACCCCTTCTCGGTTTGACCCTTGATTTTATGATACCAGGACTAGCTCTTTGGGCCTGGGGCTGGTGTGCTCAGTAGGGGGGACCCCATGCCATTTTTTCCCCACTTTTTTCCACAAAATTGCATATGTCCGACAATTTCATGACTTAAAATCGCACATTTTCATGACAAAAAAAATGCACTTTCTTTTTGCTACAAATTTGCATCCAAATTCAGGCAACAAAATATGATTTAAATAAATGCAATAAGGTGCGACTGCTTTCGGCGAAATAACATTCCCATATTGGGACTCACGCCACTTCTGCATTTCACTAAATTGACTGATTTTACCATTTGATGATATGCGATATATAGAATAACTACAATATGGAGCAGTTCTATAACTGAAGGCAACACCATTAGCTGTCTACATACAAACAGCTGATGTTATTTTCACAGGTCGCGTCATCTGTGAGATTATGAAAGCCATATTATAGGATGTTGTATAACAAGTTAATTTACACTTATACGAGGTAGTCAGCATCTGTTATCCCAGATAATGCTGTGTCACACAGGTGTTGTGTAACTGAGCCGTACTGTACGATCAAGTGACAATTAAATAAAATGTGTAATTGCGATCAATACATCCAAGACAGCCAAGAAAATATCGCTGATTGCCAACGGACAGCGCGGACTGTCAGCCATAGAAGTGTGTGTGGCAGATGTGGGGATCCTGTGGCTGCAGTCACCTGCGCTGAACATACACCCCATAATATGGGAGGTAAATTGCCATGAAAGCGGGGCCCAGCCTGTGGCTACAATGTTGTGGTGTTTGGACATTTACAGCATGTATAAAGTTTACAATTAAAACTGACTATATAAATGAAAACAATGTGTCTCCTGGAGGCAGGGCCGTCTTTTCGTATGGGCTTTATGGGCACTTGCTCAGGGTTCCTAGGTGTATAAGGGCCCTATGCTGATAGCTGAGGATCCCCTTTTTCCAGGGATACCAGAATTTTGAAAATCAGCCCTGGGGAACTGGAGATATCCAACTTCAAAGCAGCAGTCCACACCCAACCTGTTAATTGCAATTCCCAGTCATATTTCTCAGGTTCTCTCTGACTTACAGTTTTTCTGAGAGTATATTCCAAAAGCTGTCGACACTAGCGACTTGTCTCTATCATGCCCAGAACCAGAGATATCAGCCTTCCAGCAGCCGGACTCTGCTCCAGCTCAAAATGTCTGGTACAGTTTTATATTATTGTGAATGGATTGCTCTGGCTCCTGATCTCTGATCCCCAAGTCCCCAGCACCTCCTCTGGGACTCTAGGTTTTTATACTATTGAAGGCTAAGAAATCTATTTCCAGATAATGTCGATGTCTGCAGTCAAACAAGCTGCCCTTCCACCGGAAAATGACGAATATTAAGCCCACTCCATTATCCAACCCTCCGCTGCATATACTGTATAAGTTTAACACCCAGAGCCGGCCTTAGGCATAGGCAAACTAGGCAATTGCCTAGGGTATTTGGAATGTCTAGGGGCATCAGCAGCTTCTGCTGATTAAAATGATATGCAGCATGCCTATATTCTGTGTGTGAGTGGGGCTGTATCTGCATATGAAATAGTGTATTCATGGAAATCACTGTAACATAGCATTCCGTATGCAGGTACAGGAAGGGGGAAGAGTGTGGGAAGGGGGGTGGGCAGCGGTGTTGGCAGACCTGCGGCTCCGGAGGGGGGGTGCAGAAAGACCCGCTGATCCAGGGGGGGTGCAGGCAGACCCGCTGCTCTTACTCGCGCCAGGGGGGTGCGCTCAGACCCGCTGACCCGGGGGGGGGGTGGTGTTTGTGTGGGCAAACACCCGCTGGTCCGGGGGGGGGGGGTCGGTGTGTGCATACCCACTGATCCAGGGGGGGGGGTGCGGGCAGACTCGCTGCTCGGGGGGGTTGTGCTGGCAGACCCGCTGCTCGCGGGGGTGGTGGTGGTGCAGGCAGACTCGCTGCTTGCGGGGGAAGGGGGGGCGCGGGCAGACCCGCTCGTGGGGGTCTGTGTGTGTGTGCGGGCAGACCCGCTTGTGGGGGCAGAGGTGGAGGAGGGCACAATAATAGGTCAAGCTATAGAGGGGTGGCATTAGAAACCAATCCCCCACCACCTCCAGCTCCCTTAGGACAATTTCATCCCCCCTTCACAGCTCCCCCAGGCTTCTATCACCCCCCTCCAGCACAGCTTCCCACCCACCCCACCCCCTGAAACCCCTCTACAGTCTGCACACATAGCTACTATACTGTACTCACAATCCAGGGAGATGTTGCAGCACATTGGCCGTGCATTGGCAGCGTGCAGTCCCCTGGATGGATGTGTCCGCGTGGTCGTTGCAACTGAGCTCCTGAACACATAAGACAGACAGTGCAGGAGTTCAGCAGCAGCGTCCACTTGGACACAATCCATCAATTTGTTGTGAGGCAGAGCAGTGCTACGGAGTGTAGACACCAGGCCCGGTACACAGGCTGACTGACGTGTGGAGGGAGGATGGCGGTGGATTATTGGAGAATTAAGCATCACGGGGGCACAGAAGCATCCTGGCAACGGCACTCCCTGCAGACCCAGCTCCACCAAGCAACTGCGGGGTCTGCCCGACCATAGTTATGTCACTGGCTGACCAATGCTAAGGTGCTGACCTAGTCTCCGTCGACCACTTGTGGTCATCCTAGTGACTGTTGACCTAGATGTGGATCTATTGTCTATCATCTATGCCATTACCAGTATATAGTATATAGCACATAGTACTCTAGCGTATAAGATCATTTGCACAATATATTTTCCTCCACCTCTATTTTCCTAAGAGTCCGTTGATGTCGGAAGCACAGAAGGAAAGTCCTTCAGGGATAAGTCCGGCAACAGATAAGATAATGAGCAATTTTTCTCAAATAAGAAATAAATTTTACGGGATTGGTAAAGAGATTTTTAGCAAATTTTGAGATTCTGATCATTTTTCTTAAACCTGTAATAATCAATACACCAGACATAAAAGTGACCATTGGGAGTAACCGATCCATAGGGGTCTGGTAAAGTCCTCAGACAATGTCCACGACGGCAATTATTAGGTCAACAGCAGAAAGGTCACAAGGTTGATAATGGTCAAAGGTCAACACAAACAAAAGGTTGGTAGATCATGTTGCAACCACCATTACAGCTACCCGTGCTCCCTGTGCTGTTCCAGCCCTGCAGACCTCTGATGCTGTACCCTCTGCCCTGGCGCTCACCTCTGCTGCTGATGCCAACACCGACCTGCTACATTCTGTCACTGTCACCCAGGAGCCATGTCCATTTGCCTGGTGTCAGTTCTGGTGTGCAGTGTCTTGGCGTGCTGGCTCTGGGTGGTGTGAGGCACGATCCGCCATGATGGGGTCCACATCCTTCCAGACCTCAGGCTGGGAAGCACTGGCCGCAGCGCCTCCGCGTAGTATTCTCCGCCGGCTGGTTTCTGTCGCCACAACGGGCGGCGGCCATCTTGTTGGTGTCCACAACCTATACTGCGTGGCTCCAGCTGTAATGTCACTCTTGCGGCCAATCCCCATTCAGCTCAGCACTTAAATACTGACTAGCTGGGCCAGACCGACAGTCAGTACAATGTTGTCCACCAGATAGCATCTCTGTGCATCCCTGACAATTCCTGCAGTATCCGCTGCAGGCTGACTCCTCTAACTTCTGGGTGAAGTCTATCATTATTTTCCCTGCTGGTCGTCCACTGCTCAAACCATATCCTTCCACGGAACTCCTCTGCCGCCTCTAAAATATAAGGACAAGGTTAAACACCCCAAAGGTGTCATCTTCCTCCTGCAAATCCTGACGGTCAATATCCGTGGCCAGTATCCCTGGTATCCTGGCAGCCACGACCTCATTCAGCAAGAAACTACCATTTGACTTCATCTTATCTCAATCCTTTCATTATTATTTTTCAATCATCTATTATTCCAATCATCCAACCATCCAATCTTCCAATCATCCAGTTATTCAATCTTCCAATCATCCAACCATCCAATCTCCATTGTCTTCTTTGTCATTCAACCAATATCTACAGTTATTTCATTGTGCCATCATCCATATATTTTTGTACCACAGTATCTTCATTAAAAAAAGGTTTAATTTTATCCAATTGCTTCACTCCATTCTGTCGTTCATGCAACAGCTCTACATTAAAGCACCCAGCCTCCGTTATACTCCGGCTGCTGCTTCACCAAGCTCACGAAACGTGACAGATCACATGATCAACTTGGGTGTTTTTTACGTATTTTATGTAGATGTCGACACTTGACTAGAGTACAGTGTACTTAGCTGCGCTCAGCACATGTATCCGTTCCCAATCAGATTTTACTGGGATGGTACAGTATGAAAAAGTTCCAAAAATGTTCTATGACGTTGACCTTGCGCATGTATACTTTCTAGCATTGACCTGGACATGTCGGCCATCACGATACCCACTCAGAGAAGGTTTACTCATCTGTAATTTGTTACAAACATGGACATAGATTCATGAAGGCTCGCTAAGCACCGATTGTTCTCTGCTTAGCGAGCCCCTTTTCCGCCCCATGGCCCTCCCTCCCCGAAACGAGCGGCCCGGTAAATGTGCAACATGCCGAAAGGCGGTGCAGAAATGTGCATGCGTAAACCCCGACCTCTGGGGCGAATTGGGATCTATACGTGCGATCCTGAATTGGCCCCATTGTATCAGTTGCTTAACAGAAATGTTACTTCATACAATTACTGTATGTTCTTTTATTAAGTAGCCGCTTAGAAATGTTCCCACTCTTGTTGTATAATCTCCAACACTTTCTAAATACGATACTATCAGTAGACGGCAATGCGCCAGTGACGTGCGGTGAGGTTAGTGTCAGGTAAGGCAGGAGCTTTTAGGGACAGTGACAGAGGGGTATGCGGGGAGAGTGACAGCAGGGGATGTGGGGAGGGTGAAAGTGGGGGATGCGGGGAGAGTGACAGCAGGGGATGTGGGGAGGGTGAAAGTGGGAGAAGCGGGAGAGTGACAGCAGGGGATGTGGGGAGGGTGAAAGTGGGGGAAGCGGGGAGAGTGACAGCAGGGGATGTGGGGAGGGTGAAAGTGGGGGATGCGGGGAGAGTGACAGCAGGGGATGTGGGGAGGGTGAAAGTGGGAGAAGCGGGGAGAGTGACAGCAGGGGATGTGGGGAGGGTGAAAGTGGGGGAAGCGGGGAGAGTGACAGCAGGGGATGTGGGGAGGGTGAAAGTGGGGGATGCGGGGAGAGTGACAGCAGGGGATGTGGGGAGGGTGAAAGTGGGGGATGCGGGGAGAGTGACAGCAGGGGATGTGGGGAGGGTGAAAGTGGGGGAAGCGGGGAGAGTGAGAGCAGGGAATGTGGGGAGGGTGAAAGTGGGGGATGCGGGGAGAGTGACAGCAGGGGATGTGGGGAGGGTGAAAGTGGGGGATGCGGGGAGAGTGACAGCAGGGGATGTGGGGAGGGTGAAAGTGGGGGATGCGGGGAAAGTGACAGTAGGGGATGTGGGGAGGGTGAAAGTGGGGGATGCGGGGAGAGTGACAGCAGGGGATGTGGGGAGGGTGAAAGTGGGGGATGCGGGGAGAGTGACAGCAGGGGATGTGGGGAGGGTGAAAGTGGGGGATGCGGGGAGAGTGACAGCAGGGGATGTGGGGAGGGTGAAAGTGGGGGATGCGGGGAGAGTGACAGCAGGGGATGTGGGGAGGGTGACAGAGGGGGATGCGGGGACAGTGACAGCAGGGGATGTGGGGAGGGTGAAAGTGGGGGATGCGGGGAGAGTGACAGCAGGGGATGTGGGGAGGGTGAAAGTGGGGGATGCGGGGAGAGTGACAGCAGGGGATGTGGGGAGGGTGAAAGTGGGGGATGCGGGGAGAGTGACAGCAGGGGATGTGGGGAGGGTGAAAGTGGGGGATGCGGGGAGAGTGACAGCAGGGGATGTGGGGAGGATGAAAGTGGGGGATGCAGGGAGAGTGACAGCAGAGGATGGGGGAGAGTGACAGTGGGTTGAGTGACAGCAGGGATGGGGAGAGTGACAGTGGGGAGATTGACATTGGAGGATAAGGGGAGGTGACAGTGGGGGATGGGGAGTGACAGTGGGGAGAATGACAGCAGGGAATGGTGAGAGTGACAGTGGGGAGAGTGACAGCGGGGGATGGGGAGAGTGACAGTGGGGGTTGGGGGAGTGACAGTGGGGAGAGTGACAGCGAGGGATGGGGGTGTGACAGTGGGGAGTATGATAGCAGGAAAGTGACAGTGGGGGATGTGGGTGTGACTGTGGGGAGAGTGACAGTGGGGAAAGAGTGACAGTGGGGACATAGGGCTGAACAATTACTTACTTTTGAAGCCTACCCAGACTCCAGCAGCACTGGCAGCGAGAGGAGGGGATACAGCCGCAGATCTCATCATAAAGGCAGCTGGCCCAGGCTGCAGTGGCAGGAGGAACGAGGGGAGCCAGGCCTCCCGGCGTGGTCCAGAAGTACAGACACCAATCATGAATAGAGCTGGCCGCTGCGTCTGGAGGAGGGAAGCCAGGCCTCCCGGCGGGGTACGTGGATCAGGCCGCATCATAACAAGAGAACAGGCTCATCCAGCGGGGTCAAGGCCACAGGTGGACGAGGGAGGTTAGCCGGACCACACTGACATGTCGGGTGAACTGTACCCGCTCCTCCCCCTCTCTGCGCTACTGCAGGCAATAAAGCTCCTTCCGGAGCCTGTCCCGCACCAGATCCACGGGAGCCCTCTGCTCCCAGCACTGCAGGTTATTGCAGGCGATGCTGAGCGTCTGGAGTAGGCTCTGGTCCAGTACAGGCCACACTTCTGCCCCAGTATCAGGCAGCAAGGTCCCCGATCTCCAGCCTCTGACAGAGCTGCATGTGATAGCGGATCAGGCGGTCAGTGTGTGACAGACTGATTCGCTGCCCAATCACATCTGTCTCAGTGACAGGGGTGTGCTTTGATGTGAGCTGAAGGCACGTCCCTGTCACTGAGGCAGAGGAGTAGGTGCCGTTTCCTCGTTCTTTTTCAATGGGCTTTCAGCCTCATTTTGTGCCCCCAACTTAGCCCCGCCCCCTGCTGCTGACAGTTTTAAACTGTCAGCTGGAGGCACAGCTACCGCTGCCTCCCAAAGCTCACACAGCCTCTCACACCATAAATTATAAAAAAAAATATACAAATAAGATATTTATAACACATTATATGTGTTATAAATATCATCTTTGTATATTTTTATGATTTATGACAGGTGAGGCTCTGCCTCCCCTGCCTCCCCTGACTGCACGCCCCTGCAATGCGCCATTCCATAGTTTGTCAAGTGCATGAAATAAAAATAAAAACTCTCGCTCTCTTCAAATAAATATTTTGTAATTGCACAAAGTAAAGAAAAGAGCTAAAAAATAAATAAAAGCGGTTAATGCTAAGAGCCACTGTACTCGCAGGTATCATCAGACAGGAGTAACAGATATAAACATGCCGTAATTGCAGCGAGCACCGATATATAACGTGCAAGGTTCATGTTGTGGTGGAGAATACAACCAGGAATCTATCCCCAGTTATTAATAGATAAGGGAAGGGATGTGTGCATTGTGTTCCTTGGCAACTATCGGAAGATCCACCTCGTGGAAAGGGAAATTATGCAAGACAAACAAGTATAACTTCCATGTACAGTATGTACATTAATGGCTAGCAACTACTAAATACATAGATATGAAGTATTGTAGCTAGAGATAGATAGATAGATAGATAGATAGATAGATAGATAGATAGATAGATAGATAGATGTGAGGTACTAGTAAGCATGCTTCGAAAGCTAGTCGGCTACATTGTGATTGCCTCTGTGTTTGTGCATGTGTGACAGAGAAAGAGATGTAGTTTCACTAGCTGCCATCAGATGGCAGTGTTTCGGTAACATACAAACAGACACTAGAAATATAGGGAGATATTTACTAAGAATACAAATACGAAAAATCTGTAATGGGCTTTGCGGTGTGTCGTATAATGTGTAATGGGCTTTGCGGTGTGTCGCATAATGTGTAATGGGCTTTGCGGTATGTCGCATAATGTGTAATGGGCTTTGCGGTGTGTCACATAATGTGTAATGGGCATTGCGGTGTGTCGCATAATGTGTAATGGGCTTTGCAGTGTGTCACATAATGTGTAATGGGCTTTGCGGTGTGTCGCATAATTTGTAACGGGCACTGCGGTGTGTCGCATAATGTGTAATGGGCATTGCAGTGTGTCGCATAATGTGTAATGGGCATTGCTGTGTGTCGCATAATGTGTAATGGGCATTGCGGTGTGTTGCATAATGTGTAATGGGCATTGCGGTGTGTCGCATAATGTGTAATGGGCATTGCAGTGTGTCGCATAATGTGTAATGGGCATTGCGGTGTGTCGCATAATGTGTAATGGGCATTGCTGTGTGTCACATAATGTGTAATGGGCTTTGCGGTGAGCATGCTACCTCATCTGCTGTAGATGGTGTACGGGGTGCTTGTGTGGGTGTGGTTTGCTTGGGTGTCACCACAGTTGACGGCCTTTGAGTGACAGTTGTCGCTGGGTCTTCTTCCTCAGGTGAGAATGCATTGACTGGTTGCAGAATTATTTCTGTAACTTCTTCCATCATTTGTGTTGTGTCTGATTTTCCAGCAGTAGTTGTGATGATCCTGTGGAAAATGAGAAACGGGTAAGTATTCCACCATAAGTGTGTAGTATGTGTCATATAGCATTTAAGGTGTGTTTTGGGTTATGACACATAACAATGGGTACTGTTCAGTAACACACGTACCCCTGCAAATTATTTTATGCTATGATTTTGGATTTGTGTGATGGGTGCTTCACATTAAAGGAATATCCGTTGGTATGTAGCAGGTATCAGTGAGTCCATGGCATGGCGGTATATCTGGCAGCACTGTAATGGGCTATTTTGGCCGCCATTACCCGATATTACATTTGTTCAATGAGCGCGTAATAATATGTAAACATGCTGCATAAAGTTATTTAAACAATGTAGTTGACATTGAACCTATATTTGGTTTACAGTAGGGTGCTGGAGTAGATTGTATTATAGGCTATTGGTACATGGGTGTGTGTACTGTATGTGTAATGGTTTTGCATTCATTTTGCGAGGATGAGATGGGGAGGCAAGAGGGTCCTCCACCTCCTCCTGCTGTGCCTGCTCCTCCAGGGTCCTCCCTTGCCCAGGCCTTGTTGTGGCCATGCTGCCTGGCACACTGCTGCCTCTCCATCTCACACTGCTGGCTCTTACAGTGACTCTGCTGCCTCTCCCCCTGGCTCCTCTGACGCTGCTGCTGCCTGTAACTGGCCCACTGCTGCCTCTGCCGCCTGCGCTCCCTGACACTGCTCCTCTCCTGTCCCTCCTCATCACCTTACTACCTTTCATAGGTCAAAATGGCACCTGTGCCCCTTTATATAGGGGGTGTGATGCATATTGTAGGGGACTTAGGTGGGCCAATATGTTAGGGAGTTGTTTGGCAGTGTTGTAATTCGCATTCCGGTTGGTCAGAAAATCGCACAAGATCTGCGCCGAAAATCGCACATTACTGTGTCATAAATTCGCACCACATCGGTCCACATTGCATCTCTTCGCACTTCACCGCACTTTTTGGGCATATTAGCGCATCCCATTGAATAATCGGTTTTGGAGAAAAAAAATGTGATTTGAAAAAGTGCGATACGGTGCCATAAGGTGCGATTTTGAAATGTTACTAAAACTCGCATCCTATTAAATGTCATCCGTAATGTCTGGGCAGAAGTAGAGGGCACAAACTTTGTAACTAATTCATTAATTAATTTCTATTCATTCATTTTTTGTACAGCCTTTATCAGTGCATTGCTATCAGAAGTGACACCGCTCCCCTTTGACCCATTACCCGCCATACCTGTATATAACTACAGCTGTTGCTGTCATTGCTGCACACGCTCCAAGTGCAATAACAATGTTTTGTGCATCGTCAGACACTGAGCGTTTCCTGCTGAAGACTTGCACCTTGCGTCTCACTTCCACCGCTCTGCTGTTTGTAAAGTCGCAGCCAGACGTTCCAGTTCTGCTCTCATGCTCTCCACTTATATTTTTATCCTCCTGATTTAATATTGATGCGGATCGATACATCTCTGTGTAATACGGAATACGGGACCTTAGGTAACCGACGGGAGCTGTCCGTCAATGTCACACAGGCTTTCCGTCATGCGGAGAATAATCTATATTTACACAGAGCGCTCCCTTGCACCGTTGCACGCACATTGGGAGAGTTGTGGAGTCGGGGAGATACTCTGCCTCGTGGAAATAGAATCACCATCTGACGTACCGTCAATATAGGCATGTGCGCTAGTTCCAGGCCAAGTGGCAATGGACAACTGTGGGAGGCCCGGCATAATCGCTCCACGGACCAAATAAATGTGTCCCCGAGGGGCCCTTGGCGACATGTCTGGGGACACTAACGCACCACAGATACACCTTTGCATTTATAGTTTCTATAACTATCCCTACAACATGTACACACACACTAGGGTTCATTTTAGTAGGAGCCAATTAACCTACCGGTATATTATTGGAGTGTGGGAGGAACCTGGAGTACCCGGAGGAAACCCACCAGCCAGAATGACTGTGGGATATATCTCAGAGGCTGGGTTCTGCTCAGAGCCTATGGAGGGACAAACATGTACCTCCTCTCCCGAAATGCAGTGTGAGCTGCTGGAAGACCGTCCTTTCTGAATTAGCCCCTCAATATCCAATACTTATATATCCAATACAGTGCCGCTAATATAACAGAGAAATGGCTTTCACCTCCACATCTTGTAAGGGAGAGCTTAACTGATTACTATGATCTTAGGCCTCATGACGGGATGACATACAATGTAGACAATAGGAATGTCGACAGTAATGATGTTGGCATTATTTACATCTGCAGAATGTTGACATTTTCACATAAAGGCAATGAGGGTTTATGCACAAGGGTATACGGTCAACAAGTCGACATACATTAGGTTGACCACTAGGTATATAAGGCTTAGGTCGACACATAAAATAGGTTGACAGGGTCAGAAGGTCGACACAAGCATTACACTGTCAATGGGAAGGTCGAAATGAGTTTTTCACGGATTTTAAGCCGACGTGCCGGATGGCAATATTTCATACCCTACCATCCACTAGGGCATGGAGGGCAGAATATAATCGTGTGTCGACACTATGAACCATTCCCGGAGGAGTAGGGGGTACTCGCTGCAGTTCCAGCCCAACGTCACCATCAGCTGATGGACAGACCTGTAAGACACTGCCGGAGCTGCCGACCTAGGTCATTCACCGCTGGGAACATTTGGTCCACATTGTAAAATGTCGACATTTCCTCCAATATTGCGGCACATGGGTACAAGTTTAATTGATGCCAGCTTGATGATTTTGCCCTCTGAGCAGGTAGCATGAAGTCTTTGCCAAGCGCTGCCTCCTCCTCGGCCCCCGATGACGCGCCGCAGCTCCACCCCTTTTCTGACATCAGTGACCCGTCTTATGTGAAAAAGTGGTAATAAAGTTAAGATTATCTGAACGGTGATTTATAGGACTGTATGTCATTTATAAAATACAGTGTTCTGGTACTTGTGTAGTTTCACGGCGCCACTGGCCGCAGATCGCATCGCACCGTGCGCAAATCGCATGCAAATCGTCAAGTAATCTGCGTCCGCTCGCCACGCTTCAAGCTCGTTTTCCGCGTCCCCACAAGTACCAAGTTCTTATAGCAAAGTAAATGAGATTTTAAAAGATACAGCAATGTACTAAATGGATTTATTAGAACATTATTGACTGTATGACCTGTGGTTTAGTGCTGTTAGTACAGAAACACTAACACCAGGGAATACATACATATTAGTCAACTGAGATTTAATTAGTCGTTGCATTGTTTTTTCTTTGGTTTGTTGCTGCAAAAATGAATGTTTATCATTGTATATATATTATATATACTCTAGTATATAATTATCACCTATTAGATTCTGTTGTTGGATTCTAATTGTATACAAATATTAACAACCGTGATATGAATACGCAACAACTCGCAGACTGAAACACTGCCAGGTGGGTGACGCGATTCCAGGTTTAACAGAACCTCTCAGCTAAACGCATTCAATTATAGAAAGCAACATAAATATGTACCTTTTATCTGACTCTATAAATGGATACACAGAAATATAATTGCTCGCTGGATAGATCTGATACAAAGATAAATCCTATACACAATAATTCCATACCAGACCGCTATACCGAAACAGTTATTAATTTGTTACCATTTTCTGATAACCTTCATTTCCCCCCCATTGGTTTTCATGAAGTTGGTGACTGTATAAAAGAAAATTACAGCCAGCAGTTTAAGACAACGTGCGCCCATTAAATTCAAAATATGTCCATGAGTTGGTATAGAAATGAAATTGAAGAATACAATTCTTGAGTAAGCTATTACCGACCCATTCAGCTCCTGGTCTCCCACTAAAAATCCATACGCTATTATAAAATACATCAGGTAAAGGAATAGTTTCTGGCAGTGAATTACTGTAACAGCCTCTATTGATTTTCATTGGTCCTAATTTTAGCCTTATGGGTTTTTCCTGAAACATAATGAAATTAGCTCGGTGATCCGTGATCAATTATTGCGTGTTGGCGAATAACAAAGTCTTCATGCATCATTTTTACATGACAAATACATGTAAACATTGGGCGATATCATACAGTATACAGTAGCCCATGAGCTATATTGTGTTTCTGCTAGGACAACATGTCTCTCAGTTAAGGGTCATTTCTTCAGATGAATGCAGGTTTTCATTAACTCCTACTAGAGAATATAGACGCATTCGGAGTGGCTGTGTGCCAGGCGTTTTATCGGTATGAATAGAAGCAGAGACCCATTACGGAAGGCACTTTACATCTGTTTCCAATTTACATCACTGTTCCCAAATAATAATAATAACTCTGCGACTCAAGCATAGAAAAATACTATCAGTATTGTGTATGTATTATATTGCATGTTTTTTTTATGTTTTTTGGTGCCGAATGTCACAGGGGTCCCAGTCGACATGACTGAAGGTCGATGGGGTCATTAGGTCGACACAAGTCGACATGGGGAAGGTTGACAGGCAAAAGTTCAACATGGTGTCTTTCATGTATTTTTGGAGCCGACGTGTGCCAACAGGTAGTATTTCATGCCCTAGCATCTGAAGAAATCCAGGGGCTCATTTTAATGCTCGTTGTTGGTCCATAATTCAGGTAGGTGGCCAGAGAAAAGTCTAAAAATATTTTATTTTTATTTATTCATAAGACGGGCGAAGGGTCCAGTATAAAATCTTCAGCATAAGCCCAATACTGCAATGTATTTTCCAGGAGAACATTTCGGGTTGGCATATTGTAAATAGCTATCAGGTCATGACCTGCTCAAAATCATTGTTTTTGAGATAATGGAAATATTGTCTATGGGTGCAACATGAGGTGGATTGGGACATGAAGGGTCCATCCCGGAAAGGCAAAGATATGGACCCATGCCTAAGGGCTTGGGTGGTCACCACAAGGGCTTTGCTTGCTATGCATAGTACGTTGCCTGTGCCCATATATACATGTATATAGTAAGCACTGAATACACCATAGTCACCCAATGAGGGTTATTCAGGCCTGCTCGCTTAGGCTGTGTATATTTGCTGTCTACTGAGCAGGTGAACGCATGAACCCAACGGCAAAATACCCAGCACATGATGCGAGCGGACGTGTACACTTCACAACCGCTCGCACACGTCCGTACAGAGGAGAAATAGTTTGATGGTTACTCTCTGTCTAAAGATTTCTCCTCTCCTCGTAGATAAAAGTAAGCCTGGACTTATGTTTATCCTGCACAGTGATGGCCGAAATGGGGGCAGCCGCTAACATCACATTACGTCATCCGCCAACCCAAAAAAAAGGGAGGGCCACGCCTGCGTTCTCAGTTGTCCACTTAGCATGTCCATGGGCATGACCACCGTTTTTGTGTGACCACAGCGACCGCCCCCGTCTGTCCACCATCGGAAACGAGGCAGAATTTACTGCTCATCGAGCAGGTCTGAATCGGCTACAAAATGAGCTGCTTTAGGTCTGAGTTGGCAAATGCTATAATGGTATAGAAAAGAGGATATCCAATTAATATAGATAGTGCCTACAAGATGTATACAGTCCTGTGTTCACAATAAAATAACAGGTACTTGTTTCCTAGCACGGCGCCCATCGCATCGCATACCATAAGCCATACAATGGTATGCGATGCAATGTTACACGATGGCAGCCGATGTTATACAATTTTAAATCGTATACTATCGCATTGTATGCCACTGTATGCCATATACAATGGTATACGATTTAATATAGTATAAGCACCCTAATGGGTGTTTTCAATGTTAAATGGGCCCCCTATAAGATTATTAATTGTATAAGCACCGTAATGGGTGCTTACAATGTTAAAAGCACCCCCATGCTACCCCCACTATCAACGCCAACCCGAAGCGTGGCGAGCGCATCCTCCAACCTTTTCATACCCCCACCATCCACATCGGCAAGGAGTTGATTTTAGATAGTGTGGCGAGCCACCGAGCCCGAAGCCTGACGGGCACAACGCGCCCCGCGATGGGATGCGGAATACATATAAAGTAATACGCATCCCCACGCGGGGCACGTTGCGCTGGCCACGCTTCGGGCTCGGTGGCTTGCTGCGTTCGCCACACTATATAAAATCAACTCCACGCCGACGTGCATAGTGGGGGTATGAAAAGGTCGGAGGATGCGTAACGCCGCCCCTCGCCGGCTCGCTGCGCTCGCCATGCTTCCGGTTGCCGTTGATAGTGGGGGTGGCGTGGGGGTGCATTTAACATTGTAAGCACCCATTAGGGTGCTTATACAATTAAAAATTGTATAGGGGGGGGGCATTTACCATTGAAAAAACACATTAGGGTGCTTATGCAATTTAAAATCGCATCGCATGCGGGTATATGCCATGGAGGGTTTATTCACAAGGAATATTGGACAATGGCTGTGTTTCTAGTATAGCAGCTGCTCAATAACGTGGGGGTAGTCAGTCTCCACTAGACAAAAATAACAAGGGAGTCACGCACAAGGCGTGAGAGCAGCGCTAGAAATAATATGCCAAATACCAATATGAAGACAATATAAGCTTTATATAAGTTAAAAGGTATAGCTTTACAATATAAGACCGAAATAAATGTACAATAATATACAAAAATAAAAAAACAAAATATGAAATGGATAAAATGAACAATTCTAGTCCCATGCCTCATGATTAGACGGATAGGGATGGAATAAATAGCCCGAGATAGTTTGGGTAAGTGCACATTACCAATACTTGTATACCGGTCAGTGGTATTGAATGGTTCCCTTTTCCCCTTTATACTGGAAATCCTCACGATGATTGCGGATTGCCATGCGATGCGATACAATGCATAAGATGCCATACGAATGAAAAATCGTGGGCGCCGTGCTAGGAAACAAGTACCAAATAACATTTAACACACCGAAAACATTTTTATATGCTTAGGGATGAATTCACACAAGGTCAAATTGAACTTGGAATATATTGCATAGTTTGTGTATACTGTGCTGGGTAATCTGTGCTGTATACTGTGCTGCTGTAATCTCCCTGATTCTAGTTTTCAAAAGTAGCCAAGTGCCCAGTGGGTGAGTTCATTCAGCTCAGTTCTTTAAATTTACTGTGTGATTACTGCCAAAAATTTGTTTGACGCGCTCTTAAATTCAGTGGCTCGGAGCGGTCTTACACGGACATATCGGCCGCAGTCACTGAGCTAGAAAATAGTTTTCTGAATATGGTAATATTACATTGTTGACCTCCTATCGCAACATGCGTTCCCACATTCAGTTTTAATTCAGAATCACTCAGTTTACAGTTGGGAACCGGTGTGGAACCGGTGTGGATGTGCTTATCACAGTATAAATGGACTTCCCCTTTCTATTGCGTACAGTAGACTATGATTCTGCTCCCTGTCCTCCCATGCACCCGGAACACAACGCATAGGCTTCCAGAATGATATTGCGTGACGTCCCAGGCGCTGCACATGACAATCGGAATCATTGTACAGATAAACGTGTGAAAAGAGCCGTCTCTCCGTGTGCATCCGAGTCCTAAGTTTCTGCATTCCAACCGCACTTGCTCACTGAGCAGAAATTAAAAGGAAATAATCTCTCTTGACATAACTTGGGATTTATTGGTCTGCGATGCACATTCTTATTCTGTCCAGATGTCATTTTACTTAGCCAAATGGCGAGCCTAATCTACATAGATAGGCTACATCTGGCCCATAAATGCTTAATGATACTGCTCCGAAGACAGCCATGGAGGGCACAGGAGAACGGCAGAGAAGGGGAGCATTTAGGTCAGTTTACCCCCAGGGATGGTTCTTCAATTAATAAAAT